>NC_141694.1:1123998780-1125198780 GCF_964263255.1 Lissotriton vulgaris
AATAGGTAAGCCGTTGTAGGGACTGGCTTGTGTATCGTAAAGCAGCGCTTTTTATGTTGTCCGAAGTTGATTAAAAAAATGTTTAATATGCGTCACTCATTGTTTTTCCTGTTGCTTTGTTTCATTTTTTCACAGATATTTCAATAGGCCCTGAAGAGAATCCCCAACGACCTCAGGGGGATTCGAAACACGTAGGCCCTGCCACATTTGGTCTGCGTGAGCATCCGGAAATCTAAGTAGTTGAACCCGGAGCTCGATTCCGTACATTACCTTGCAGCATTAATTTATAATGAGCTTCAATTAGTCTGCTAGAGATATAGGAATGTACTATGAAAAAATAGTTTACCTCATTGCCATTGGAAAATATTTGTAGACCGTGGCTGTTTTCTCTTGTTGTTTTTTACCCTGTTTATATATTGTACTATATTCTTTTTCCTCACGACTGTGTGAATGTGATATGGTTGTTTGTGATATGCTTGTAATTTCGAATGAATGATTGAATGTACAGTCAACGCCCTAATGTCCCACGTGTTTTTTAAGAAAATCCTTTTTGTACTATGAATTAAAACCGTGAAATATATTCTTCAAAAAACTTTTTGAATAAAAAGCTATTGATTAGCAATTCCCATTCTTGAATTCCTTTTCTTGATTGCGATGAACATTGGTTTATTTAAATCATTCATATCAGTATTTGCACTTCTGTTCTGTTTTATAATCCACTACAACCTAGCAGTCTTTCCAGCTCCTTTTTTGTCGAATAATGAAAAACAAATTGACCTCAGATCATTTGCTCTACACAATTCTACATTCCCAATTGGTGCGACAATCTGCAAGACCTTGTTTAGTGGATTCATGTGCCGGATTATATCATTATGGGATGAGAGAAAAAATGGCTTTGCAATCTCATCACAGCTTCTTCATACATACTTGTTGGCAATTTTAATGTGACATTTGAACCATTAGGCTTGGAAGAGTCCCATGTTGTGAATGAGGAGTATAAAGCATGGATGGTGCCACCTTTGGAGCTTACCCTAGAAAAAAAATGGTTGAAAGCAGCAGTACAGCTGAATACCATTACTTTAGAACATAGGCTAAGAGCAGCAAATGGGAGAACGAGTTCCAGCAAAGGAGGAGGCGTAATTATCTCCTAGTAGAACTTGCATTATGGCCTTTGGTACAGGACATGGTTATCATCCCGTTGTGTGACAGTGACCATAATTCCCTTAGTTTGACTGTCAAACCTCCATGGGGTGAGAGGGTGAAGGCCGGATTGATTTAGTTACCTAGTAAGGTGGTAATCCCTTCCAATAACAAACGTCGGCTCAAATGGCCTGCTGTTATGGCAGATAAAACTAAGGTTAGATCGATTACAAACGACCTAGAAAAGCACCTAGACACCTTGGGTGCTGAGACCCATCCAAAATGTCTGCTTGCAGCAGCTCGCATAAAAACTTTTTTGTCCACCTGACCAATTTCTTTCTTGCCCATGGCCATAAGATCGGTCTAAAGCAGGGTAAACCATTAGGCACTAAATTATGGTTTAATAGGGAATGTAGAGTGGCAAGAGGAAGATTGTCCATAGTTATTAGAAATAGGGACGTATTAAGTATTCGCAAAGACAAGAAGAATGCAAACAAGCACAGGTCAAAGCGAAGAGAGACTGGGAAGAAAGGAGATGGGAAGATCCTGGGGAGGCCACCCGTCACCCAGATAGTAGGACGTTTTGGGCCCTCTTGACCAAGGGCAACTTCGAAAGATCGCTCCCCTTGGCCAACAATTTTCCAGCTGTAGAATGGCACAAACATTTTAGTGACCTCTATTCTCTTATTGTAACTTACAATATAAACCTGGACGCAGTTGTACCTGCGAAGGATCCCGGCCCGGATGGTATCCCAGGTGACCTTTTTCGAGGAGATAGGGAAAATTCCACTACCTATATTACAATGTTGGCCAACGATATAGCTGGTGGGGGAGGATCCCCGATTCATGGAAAGGGGCAGAAGTAATACCCATCTTTAAGAAAGAGGACAGGTCAATGCCTTTTCAACCATCACCCGATCAGCTTGATCAATTGTGCCCAAAAGGTCTTATGCCGCTCCGCACTGGCCAAAATCCAGGACTGGATGGATGAGAACGATATCCTCTCTCCACTCCAAGCACGATTCCGGTGGAAGACTGGCACAATGGATCAAGTGTTTCGTTTAGTCATGCTATATTAGAAGGTTGTTGTTCTGGGCAAGGGAAGCCTATACCTCGCCTTCATTGATTTGAAAACCGCATTTGACCTTGTGCCCAGGGACCTACTATTGTGGGTGCTTAGGGATATGGGAATGCCTTTGGAGGTCCTGGAAATATGAGTTAGGCTGCATATTGGCAACTATGCCCAGGTGAGGTGGGGAAACCAAGGACAACTTACTTAGCCAATCACAATCCAACCGGGGGTCCGCCTGGGATGTGTATTGGCCCCAACCCTTTTCTCCCTGTACGTCAACCAGGTAGCAGACTTTTAGGCTCCCGAACTGCGGACGCACCACCTTTAGCGAACCAAAAAATCGATACACTGTTATTTGCCGAAGATACCTTACTCATTTCCAAAACTCCCTTGGGTCTCCAAAGGCTTTTAAACCATTTTCAGGCATTTTGCAAGGAGAGGTGCTTGGTCATAAACACCACTAAAACCAAGCTAATGATGTTCAACGAAATTGTGTACTCTTAATATTAATTATTGAGGAGTGCTCGGGGGGGAATTCTTTGTCATGTAGAAAGCTACTTCGACATCAATAAGGTGACAACTGATAGGAAACTGTATACACAGTTTAGACATGGCAGCCTACCTATTAATTAATGTTTTGCTATTATCTCTGTGCGCTCCTTAAATTTTTAACAATGATTAAACAGGTTCTTGGTGGCGCAATCCATGTCGCACTGTGTCTTGCAGTGCCTTAAAGTTAGATGAGAGTATAGGGCATGATGTAACGCTATGAATTATTCATGAGTGCAATGAATGACTCAACACATTTGAACAAAAAAGCATGAAATTTGAATCAATAAAGAAATTGCTGATTCTATAACCTCGAAGACTCATCAATTCATGAAAATTACAAACTAATATAATTTACATTTATAAATTTGAGAAGAAACCACGTTGATTTCATGTTAAATGAGCGCGTCCTTCGTGATCATACGACCACATACTCTCATCAGCCTAGCTATTAATGCCTTTACCAATTCCTGGCAGACCACCAAACTTCAACCCAAGGGCTGTCCTTCTTGCCCATGTCCACATGAATCTATCGGGCATGTACTTTTTGCCTGTAAAGCATACTCTACGCCAAGAAGCAAATGGCTAGCTCCTGTGTGCAGGTAATTAGGGACTCGAAGCTCTAAAGATGCTCTACTGATACTAAAATCAGATGCTAGACCCTGTTTCACTTTTGCCACTGCAAAATTCCTGGGCCATTTTTGAGCGATTAGAAGGAGGGCACATCTACAAGGGCCGATTGGTATGAACAGCTAAAATTGTTTGTGCTCCGCCTAGTTAACGCTGCTATTTTTATAACTCTTAATAATTGTTTTTATATATATATTTTTTTGTGACTAGTGCCAGAGCTTTGTTCTTAAACTAGGGGCAATTCCCCCCTTCTTTTTCTGTTTAATGTTCGGGCTATCAACTGAAAACTGATTTGCACAAATCTCGATGATGCACTTGCACTTTACTTGCACTTTTTTTCCATAATCATGTTAGAAAGACCAAAGTCATGAATTGTGTGGAAATGTTTTACTCATTTGATGCCAATGTAATTTTATTGTGTCAACTTGAGCTTTTTTATTCCCATTTGGACATTTGCTTTCGAAAATGCCCTCTCAACCCAAAATGACACACTCACGATTTATATGGTTGCTTCTCTTATGGTTTTTTAAACTGAAAAAATTAATTATTTACTGCATACATGTTTGCAGAGAGCCACCAGGCCTTTCCACACCAAAGTTACAGATGTATCACTCCTCAGGGCGAGCTCACCCGGGGAGATAAATAAACAGGGAAAGATCACGAGGGGTCTTTCACCCACACCCAACCAACCAAGTTTGTTGGGTGTTTATTGTGGGCACCGGGTGGGCCTCACTGTTACCCAGGCCGACCCGCTACACTGGCGACGAGGCAGGTATGAGACCTGTGCCTCCCCTTCTCACCTTTGCAGCCCGCAGCACAGCCCGAGGGAACGCGAGGTAGCGCAGGCCCTCAGGTTATCGGTGCCAACAGGGGCCAGAGCTTCCCAAAGATCCTGTCGCCGTTCCTGACTCAGCGGTGAAGGCCGGAGGCCCCATCCACACCGTGGCCGTCTGCCAGGTGGTAGTATCCCCAGTGGTCCTCCTTTTCTCCGTGTCCGGCCGTTATTGGCACCTACAGCCCGCACGGCACTTCACAGTGGAACAGTGTTTTCCCCCTTGCAGGCAACCATGCTCGAGGCTGTTAGGCCCGCCCCGCTGACAAATGAACGCCAGATCTCAGCGGCCTCACATCTGCATCAGAGCTACTGCACCATTGCCCACAACACAGGAGGCCAGGGAGATGCCCCTCATAATGCTCAAGGCCACGTTTTTCAACTGAAGAAGGCTCATAAACACAATACATACAATACATAAAGATAGCGTCATAGGACAACGACGCTCACACATGGTATGGACAAGAGGGGAAGAGGGGTGAAAAGGAGCTACTGTCAACCTAAAGCAAAGATAGCAGGAAAGCAAATTAAAAGCAAGAGACAGGGAAGCATGCACGAGACCAGATGCACTGTAAGCAAGGCCACCTACTAAAAACAAGGTCAGATGTGTGTTGTTTTTAAAGGCACTGGCAGATGCCGTGATTTGCAGAGAATCACAGGATGTTGAGCAGATGCCGGGACTCAAACCTGGTTCTTAAGTTCCAAAGTTAGCAGTTCCGACCCTTCGGTCACACACATCTCCTGCCTTGAACTACCTAACACCCCCCCACCCTCAAGCGGTTCCCCATAGTAAAAACTTCCCAAAACATAGTTCTAGCCAGTCATCCTCACCAACCCCTTTCTTTCATCCCCTGCCTTCCTACATGCCTCATTCATCGCTCCCCTGTGTTCCCTCTGGCTGAACCTACTCTGAATGCCCCCAACCCTTCCTGCCTGTCTCGATCTCCTCAGTCTCTGCCAACTGTCCAAGCAATAATTCCCATGCAATAGAATCAGGAAAATACCCCTTTTAGCTTCAATATGACCACATTTTTATAGGGAGGGTGAGAGGGACAGCAATTTGAATATAAGCGCCCTACCTCACCGCCTGAGTCTGAGTAACTTCAAAAACCTAAACGGTCGTTCCCCATCCGCCAAATCACACGCACAGCCAATTAATTGCACACCTGACCCTTGGAGTGCTCCAAATGTCCGAAGCTTCCCCGGGGTGGACATTCTGCGAATGCCAACCCCAGGAGCCCTCATCAGGTGATATAAGAAAATTACCAGGCCAGATAGGGGTAAAAGGCTGCTTTATTTGGACAGGTATGCAGTTTCAGATTTTTACAAAATTATGAACAAAGCCTCACTAATACACAGTCAATACCTAACCCCCCCACCCTTTAGCGATTCCCCACAGTAAAAAGTTCCCAAAACATTGTTCTAACCAACCATCCTCACCGACCCCTTTCTTTCATCCCTTGCTTTCCTCCTGCCTCATTTATCGCTCCCCTGTGTTCTCTGTGGCCGAACCTACTCTGAATACCCCAAACCCTTCCTGCCTGCCTCGATCTCCTCAATTTCTGTCACTGAGAAAACCCCTAACCAGGCATTTTTCCTGTCCCCCCCTTTACTTCATGAGAATTTATCTGCAAAAGTTTTTGAATAGTGTTTAAAAAATGACACATTTGAACTAACGAATCCATAGAAAATTAAAAATAGATCTTCCTAAAGCCTGCCGCCAAAAAGCCAGCTCAAAAAATTTGCTTAAGCTAGAGAGCCATGAAACAAGGGACTGTCGCCTCAACAACCCCAATATTAACACCAGGTGTTTAAAGCTATGGTAACTGCTAACTTTTCACTTATGTTTAATAGATATCATTTGTTACCTATAAAAGAAAGGTGAACACCATCTTGCCGGAAAAAATGTAAAATCTTCTTTAGTAATTTCATTGTGAGCTAACCAATTTATTCAGTTGATTGCAAAAATGATGCACCTCTCTCAGTAAACCTTTCTTCCTGCCCTCTCAACAGCTGTACACTTCTCTGTCCCCCTCCATCCCCTCCTAGGCAGGAGTGGTGTCAAAATCAATTTTGTCTTGACTCAGGATCTGGCAATCACTTCTA
The DNA here is from genome assembly GCF_964263255.1 of Lissotriton vulgaris. Lineage (NCBI taxonomy): Eukaryota > Metazoa > Chordata > Amphibia > Caudata > Salamandridae > Lissotriton > Lissotriton vulgaris. Next base: position 1,124,005,110 of record NC_141694.1, read on the forward strand.
AATCAGATTTAATCTCTATTAATAAACCTAAACCTGACAATTGAACTAAATTGTTTTCACTTAAATGTAGGAGTAAAACATCAGGATATTTTCTTACCATTAATAATTTGCTTAAACATGGCATTAACTGTCCCCATTCCATGCCCCCCTTCACCACCAATCAATTGTTATGTCATCACAACAAAAAAAATTCAAAAATGTCTTTTTTCAGCTTATTTCACAGCCCATTTTATAAAAGAATGTCCAATTATCCAAATGGTCACAAGAGCCACAGGAGGACCCAAACTATGACCTGATAAAGAAACACAAAGTTAAAACTTAGCTAAACTCTAAAGAACTTCTAACTTTCTAATATATCTCAAACAACAGTCTGAAGACCATCTACCTAAACTGTTGACCTCTTTGACGGAGAAACCCAACCTGGCTGCTTTGGAAGCAGCACCAAATCTAAAAGAGTGCGTACCAAAGCAAAAATTATTCTTTCCCAAATGACGCAAGAGTTTTCTCATTACTTCCAATACTTGAGAAGACTTAAGACGAGATCCGTCTTGATATCTAAAAACAAATTCAAAAGAAGCACCAACTGCAGCCTTGAAATCCTGCCAGGCTTCCATTGGACATAATGAACCGCAGATCTTTTGAAGAGTAACATTTGCTCCTTTACCTACCGGATCTGTTTAGGATTTCTCCAGAAAAATCCTTATTGCTATTTTGGAACTAACCACATTTTTAACTTTGAGATGACGTTGAGACCCTTACCTAAATGCTCTGAAATTTTAAAAGCTGCAAAAAATAGCCAACACATGCAAAGCTTAAATAATAAACATTAAAAATGGAAAAAACAAATAACAGGTAAGATTTTTATCATGGCCCATAACATCTTCAATGAAACAGGTTATTTTTTGCCCAACCTTGCAAAAGTCGCCTCCCCATCTCACCTGCAGATGGATCTTAGCCCCAGAAAATTTTTCCATGTAAAAATTGAGGCCTGCCAATTTACCAGCGATTGTAGTGGCTGAAATGTTTCTCTCTATGTTAGTCATGAGGAAATGTAGCGTGTCCTCTCTACGCTTCTTTAATCCTTCTAAACTGTGAGTCTTATAAGATGCACATATTCTAAAAATTCTAACTATGCCCTTCTATAAGCTAGCTTGGTTTTTCTGCAAACAGATCTGCTTTGGACGCCAAACCACGGAATTTCAGCCACTTGGTACAAGATAATGCATCTACGATATTGTTATCTGCTCCTAGTACATGTTTAGCTTCAAATATTATGTTACACATAATATGTTATATGTTAATATGTTAATATGTTAATATGTTAATATGTTAACCCAGCGCTCTGAGACCTTCGGGTGAATTACGCGCTTTACAAGTGAAATAAAATGTAAATGTAAATGTAAATGTTACACATCAGACAATCTAACATAAATCTTTGTAACAATTTCAGCAGCTGTTTCTCTTTAGCTTTCTGACAATTGGTCACATCCACCAAAGTCTTATTGTCAACATAAAAGATGTTTGGCAGTTTAGTACCCCTAGTACCCTAAAGCTACCAACAAAGGAAAAAAATCAAAAAATGCTTTACTTCTCCCTATTGAAATCAATCTCTTTGACCACTTCTCAGTGCACCATCTGCCTTTCCAAAAGAGCCCCAGGCCTCCAAATCAATTTGTATCAACCACACAAAGTCCTCATCTAGCGACCACATAGTGACTCCATTAAATGCCCTCAAAAACATTAGCCAAACTCCAAAATTCGCCCTCAATGCTGTTGGAATCCAAATTCTGTAATGTGGCAGAGTGGCCCCGGACATAGGAAAACCTAGCTTTCTACAGAAGGCTCTTCCGGCTTTTACCACATGGCAAGCACAATTCAAATGCCCAAACAGACATTGAATTTGATTCAGAGTTAATTTAGGAGACAATTTGGCTTGTTCTAACAGTTTGATAATTTCTTGTACTTTTTTGTTGCCCTCCACATTTTGAACACTTGTGTTTGTACCTGCACGGTTTCTTTTTTAACAATATCCTCTATTGAAATTCCAACAGGCACCTGAATTAGCTGTTTAGGGTCTATTCCAAAATCCCAACCGCGCGGTGGGATTAGCAAGAAAAGGCCTATGTCTTACTGCTAAACCACTTGCAGTGTGCATCATTAGCGGGGGTCTTTGAGGGAACATCCACTGTACCCATAACTCAATATCAACTACTCCCCAAGGTTTTCCTGGGATAAGGACTAACGGGGCTCGAAATTCTTCATCATAATGAAGACAGACAAAATCCTGAAATTCCATGTGTGGCTTCCTAATAGTGTCAATGTATTTAAAGATGGATACTGCTTTTTCAGGAAATCTTTCACAACAGACACTAGCAAATATTAAAAATGCTGATGTCCAAGTATCAATCGTTGTAGGCACCCTTGCTCATTTCGCTAACTCCCATGCTTCTTCCCTGGACCCCTCTTTTGATTGGATCTCTCTATGAAGCAGTTTAAATACATCAACAAATTCACCTTTCCATGTTTTATCTTTAGTTACTGTATTCAAATGTGCTCCCAATGGCATAGAAAGCCCCATACAAGGTAAACGATTTAAACCTTCACTTCTAGATTTCTCTTCTGTCTCTTTGTCATTTCTCTCCGTAGATCCCACATATTTGATTAGATTATCCTAATACCCATCTACTTTGTTGACCTGCTTTGAATCACCTTCTTTACTTAGTTTGGATAGCTCAATGTCATCTGACAAACGCTCTGTCCCCACATTTTTATCCGCCAATTTAAGATCTGTCATTTTACAGCATACTCTATTAGTATTCAAAAACCTTGACCCATGGCGCTCACTGGTTCCTAGTGCTTTGCTTATATCCAGCGAGGACCTTTTCTTTGACTCCCCATCTTGACATCTTGTTCCGTCGCTTTGTCTGAACCAAGACACCCCATTTTCTTCATTCTGTAAAATATGATTTTGCACAAAATTGTAGAGCTCCTGCTTCACCCTGTTACCCACAGCACCAACAACACCCCCATCAGTATCATCAAAAATATCCCCACCCTCGAATTCTTCAATATCATCCTCATAATCTGCCACCCCTTCAAAATGCATATCCTTAGTAATCGCACTCCCTCCCGGGCATTCACCATCTCCAACTCCACCATCAAATGACTTCCAATCAATTGCTCTTGAAGACTGAGCAACACGTTTTGCATCCCACGAGACCAGGATGATTGCATCATAATTATCCCTTACTTCAGACGGGTGACAACAGGACACTTTTGACCTGTCCAGCAACTTCTTACTGCACTTTACTCCTTTATGCAGAATGTTGCCAGTGTGGTTCTGCAAGCCACTGAAACTTGCAGACTCTGGAACTTCCTCCTCTCCTAAATGTACTAATTCTGATTCTCTATCCACATCACTAGGCAACCAAATACACTTCCACCCTTGTGCTGCTGTATTCATATCTTTCTCAGGAGCTGCATATCTCACCTCTAACTCTTTTTTTGCCTTGAACAGTATCCTTCAATTGGTTATCTAACCTCTTTTGCTCATTTATCCTCATTACGTGGTCTGAAGATGTGGCCCTCTCTTCAACATTTGATAAGAAAACAGGAGAATGGTTTGCATGGATTACCTTATCAACTGTTACACTGCACACTATTGGAGATAAAGATTTCTCCACAGGTTTTGAAGAAGCCTCGCTGCCTTTAAATGTTAACATCTTTTTAAATATAGGGACGCTTTGTTCATCAGAAACTTTCTTTGATTTATTTAGGCTCCCAAACGAGCTCTCTTCTGATGCCAGCCTACTAGGGGGTGATGCTGAGCTCTCGAGTGTTGCCCTGGTCTCCCCTTTAATTCTTTTTGCTCCTTTAAGAAGCCTAGCGCTGACTGACCGGTTAGGTTTTAATGAGTGTGCGCGAGTATGGCCCCTCCCTCGCCTAACAGACAACAAGGCACCGAGCGCTGAGGAGGTAAGGGAAGCCCCTCTTACATTTATTTCACAAACCCCCCTACTCACACTGGGGAAGTTCTTAATAATCCTAGTGGAATTATCCTATGACGAGCAAGCCAAAACGGCAGCTGATACACTGTCAGCCGCTACATGCCTATGTTACTCCATTCCCACCCAAGCCTGTGACAGAACACCAGACTGTAATAAATCCTTCCTTCTTGAATCACAGAGGATGTTTAGGGCTTCTCTAATTGCTGCAGCTGCTTCAGCCATTGTTAAACGTGGCTTACTTAAACATGGCAACAGCAATTTCAATACAAGCTTCCCACCTCATCACCTGAGCCTGAGTAACTTTAATGACCTAAACCATCGTTCCCCAACCGCCGAATCACATGCACAGTCAATTAAATGCACACTAGTCGCTAGTCCCGAAGATGCCCGGGGTCGACATTCTGTGAATGCCACCTCCAGGAGCCCTCATTGTTAATGGGACATGGTCTAAAGTCAGCTTGCCCACCTTCATGAAGGTGGGAGCTAACTCCATACAAAGGCAGAATTGCTCCCTCATAACTGCAGCAGTACATCAAAATTCTGAGATATCCCAGCTATTATGGGTACTTTGGACTGAATGGACTGCACACAAAAATGATGCAGTCAAATCTGGTTAACTACCTGCATATTTTCAAGTTTTGCTTACTATCTGAGTAGTGAGGTGAACTAGCACCAACTGCCAATCTCTGGAATATGATTGGGCACGAGGGGTTAGGATATTGGTTCACCTTCTACTCAGCAAACGTCTGTGTACTACCAAATAGGAAGGCCTGCAACAAGGGCAGGACTAGTAGTCTGCCTGGAATTCACACTATGACGCCCCAATTACCATCAGAGCAACTGCTCAGGTTGGACATCACCTCCTGCTGGCACTGTGGTACAGATATGCCCAATGACTGACAAGTATCATGTGACTGAGAATTTCAATTAAAAAGTTGAAATTTTATGTAAATTTTAAGACCAATTCTTTTTCAAAAGCAATAACATCGACTGTACCTGGCTACTCCAGCAAGAATCTGGTGAGCTACTGGTAGCTATCAAGCTACCTGAACGTTGCTCCTCTGTGTGAAGCCGAGCCTACTAAATTAGAAGCTTTCGCTTGGTTGAATTAATAAATGTATACCAAAAATGAGAATATATATTTAAGATGAAATATGTTTTTGTCAGAACTCATAAGCTGAGATCAGGAGAAAAATAGCTACATTTCCAAAATATATTAAAAGCTGATAATTGAGTGATAAATCATGCAACATTGTGGAGAATTTTTACAAATGTTATTATCTTGGAGAAAAACACATTGCAGCTATGGCTGTTATGTATTACTCATGCAGAGGCATTCAAGATTGACAAAGCCTTTTTTACATTATTACTTTCAGCCCTGCCTGATGCACTGAGGTGATAGCTATTAGTTATCTTGCATATTGTGGCACTTATGTCATCTTGTCTGATGTAGTCACTATTACCACACTACTAATATTAGAAGCTCTTAAAGGGCTGGAGACCCTGGTCACTGGACATTTAAATACCAACGCCCGACTCACAAAAGTAATCTGAGACAAAAACCTAACTTTACAACTTTCGGTATTTACAAAGGGCATTTAGGAGTAGTAAAGTTAGAATTGCATCTCAGTTAAACCTAAGTTTTACTTAAGTTAAACTTAAGACCAAAACTTAAGTTTAACTGAGAAAAAATCCTAACTTTACTACTCCTAAATGCCCTTTGTGAATTCCGAAAGTCATAAAGTTAGGATTTTGTCTCAGATTACTTTTGTGAATCGGGCCCATGGTGCTGAGTCACCTGTCCCTTCACCCATATGTCTCCGACCTTGGAGATACCAATAAGATCCCACTTTCCGAACCCTTTAGTGTTCCACAGTTTGCTGAACCGGTCTGAGCCGAAAATTGGGGCAGCCAGAGTTAAACGGTCCTTCCACATTAATGAACTGGTAGCATCACGCCAGACCCGCACAGCAGTCCTGGTCGGCCCCGTCAAAGCCTTCATCACCGACTTGGAATATAGCGCTCTATAATAATTGCCACCAGGTAATAACCAGCTATCCATGGCGAAACCAGGATTCAACACAGGGCCATACATACCGTGGTTGATGGCTGCCAACTGCGACGCCCAATAATATCTCTTAAGATCAGGGAGGGCGATGCCCCCATCGTACCATGGGAGCGTTAAATTAGCTAGTGCAATACTCGGTCTGCCTTCCCACAATTCTTTCCTCTGCAAATCCTCCACCAAACGAAAGTACCTAGCCGGAACAATATCCAGCGTGTTCTGAAGGGCGTACAGAAAACGAGGGAACAACATCATTTTAAAAAGAGCCGCCCGCCCAAGCATAGATAATGGGAGTTTTTCGCCAGCCCTCAACATCTCGCCTTAATTGAGTCAAGGGAGGGAGAAGGTTCCTTTTGTATCGCATCATAGGGTCAATGGAAATATAAATTCCAAGATATTTAAATCCCTCTTGTGCTATTTGGATAGGACAGTTACGGGGCAAGATCGGTATCTCGCCGCTGAGGGCGTAAACACAGGATTTCGCCCAATTAATGACCAAACCAGAGTTTCTTCCGAAGGAGGCCAGAACATCGGAGAGTACCATTAGTTATTTCTTGGGGGAGGTCAAATACAGTAGAATGTCGTCCGCATATAAGGAAATACGATCCTCAAATCGCGGCAACCAATAAATAACCCTCATCGAGGGCTCCCAGCACGCCGCGAAAGGCTCAAGAGCTAACGCAAAAAAAAGAGGAGATAATGGGCAACCCTGACGAGTACTTCGCTCGAGACAAAATGGCTCCGATACACGACCATTAACTACGATCTGGGCAAGAGGGTCTGCATAAAGAAGGCGCACCCAACTAATGAAATCAGAACCGAAACCGAATTTAGTTGGCACCGCCCACAGATATGGCCATTCAACAGTATCGAACGCCATTGTGGCGTCCAACGACACCAAAATGGCCGGCTCACGTAGCGTCGAGGCCCTCGCAAGGACCCCATGAAGACGCCTAAGATTAAGTGCCGTATTTCTGTGTGGAATAAAGGCGGACTGGTCTGGGTGAACCAGATCGCTAATAACCTATATCAGCCTATTAGCCAACAACTTAGCTAGAATCTTAGGTTCAGAATTCAACAGTGAGATCAGCCGATACGAGGCACATCTATTCTTCGGTTTTCCCTCCTTATGGATTACGACTATCGAAGCCAGTCTCTGATCACGGGGGAGAAGACCACGATCCCCGGACTCCAAGAACATGTCTCTTAAGTACGGTCGAAGCTTATATAACTCAATCGGTAGACCATCGGGACCCATCGCTTCACCTGAATTCAGGGAGCGCATTGCCAATGCTACTTCATCAGCAGAGATCCTACTATCCAGGAGGTCCCGGTCCTCCACAGACAAACACGGGAGCGCGATGTCTCGCAGCAACAAGCATGAATCTTCCTCCGGTCTATCCGACACGGAAGAGTAAACAGAGCGAAAATGTTCGGCAAAGATGCCAATATTTCTTGCGGATCGGTCACCAGAGCTCCGTCTTCCATCTCAATTTCGGGTACCACACGACTAGCTCTGTCTTTCCTATCCAACCATGCAATCAATTTGCCAGCTTTATCACCAACATCATAAATGCGCCCCTGTTGTTCACGACTAAGAGCCTTCGCACCATCTGTTACCAACGTTCTATAATCCGACTGCTTTAAATGCAGGACATGCAAACTGGAGGGGGTAACCTCCTGCTCCAATTCCAATTCCAAAGCAGCTATCTCCGTTTCCATTCTAACCACATCCTCTTCCTTCTGTTTTTTAACACCGACTATTAAAGAGAGAGCTTGGCCTCTAATGTCTTAAAAGCCTCCCATAACGATACAGAGGAAGAGACCGAGCCCTCATTCTCTTGAAAATAATGGTCCAATGCCTTAATCAGTGAACTGCGAGTCTTGGGATTCCGGAGATACGAAGGGTTGATGGGAGCTACCCTCCCCCCAGAGCCCGATGCCAGTTCAAACCGAAACCAAAGTGGGGAGTGATCGGAAATACCCCGAGCCCTATGTCTGACCTCAGCAATATAGGACGCGTGTGCAGCCGGCACCAACACATAGTCTATCCTGGAGAGACTACCATGGGCACCAGAATGAAAAGTGTATTGTCGTTGAGTAGCGTGTAGCAACCTCCAGCTGTCCACTAGGCCCATTGTGTCAATGAAGTCCGGCAACCAACCCCGAGCCCCCTTGAGAGCCCGAGGTGGGTGCCTGTCTATTTCTCCAGATACCACTGCATTAAAGTCACCCCCCAGAATCAGTAACCCTCCAGGAAGATCTAATAGAATCCGTCCCAGATCAGCAAAAGTCGTAGACTGCAGGCCAGGAGGAACATAAACAGACACAAGGGAAAGCACGCGCCCCTCCCATCTTCCAGAAAGCGCAACATAACGGCCCCTCTCATCAAGGACCGAGGATTCTACTACAAATGGAAAAGAGTTCTTAAGGAGAATTTCAACCCCCCGGGACCCAGATGAGAACCCCGCATGTGCCACCAAATGGTATCCCTTTCTATTCATGGCGTGACATATATTACCCACTAAATGGGTATCTTGAAGCAAAACCGCATCCGGAGAGTGTCGCTTCAAAAGTTGCAACACCACTCCGCGTTTGATCTTGTCCCCCAGCCCATTCACATTCCCACTCATCAACCTCAACCCCCTACCCCCATCATGAAACAGAATGAAAACCCATCCCCCCTCCAAGTCCTTCACATCAATGAAAATGTCTTGCAATATAGTGCCTTGCTGAAAAACGAAACTGAGAAACAACACCCCCCACCTCCCCTCCCCAAACTACCCGTTACAATGCCCCCCACCCTTCACCCCTGCTTACGACCATAAAGCCACCCCAACTCGCAGTGTGCCTGTCGCCCCCACATCTACAAAAAGACAAGCTGTGGAGGAGAGAGACCCTCCGGTAACCCAACAACCCCCCCATACAGTCAGCATGAAACTACACCCTGATTCCGAACCCACACAATCGGAGATACCCTAGCAACCCCAGAGACAGGACATTCGATATTCATTCCTGAGCCATTTGTTCGCCTTCAGCCCCACCAGATGGTTCCCCCAAAACCTTGCTGGTCTGCCAAAGTGTCTAACCAGTCGGCCACCACTTCGGATTTGTCAAAGAAGTAGGTCCTTTCATTGTGTTCAATCCTCAGCTTGGCCGGTAAAAGCATAGCATATTTGAGGCCCATGTCACGCAGTCTCCTCTTCACTGAGAGGAGAACTGAGTCTTTGTTTTTTGACCGCCTGTGTGAAGTCCGGATAAAAGCTGATAGATGAGTTCTCGAACTTCAGGGGTCCACTCCCTCGAGATGCCTGGAGGATAGTGTCCCTATCTCGTAAATTAAAAATCCGTGCTATAATAGGCCTCGGCGGGGCGCCCACTTTGGGTCTTCCACCAGGAACTCTGTGTGCTCTTTCCACAGTAAAGAACTTCCTCAGTCCCATGGACTTTAGATGGTTGATGATTAGGTCTTCAATGAAAAGATCGGCCGCTTGCTCCTCCGCCTTTTCCGGAACACCGATTATACGGACATTGTTCCTTCGGGCCCTCCCTTCAAAGTCCTCAAGGTGACGGACAACAGAGTCGTTCGAGGCCCTCAAATTCCGAACCTCTGCCTGTAATTCGACGACGTCGTCAGTTAGACTCGATGTCTTAATATCTATCGATTTGACCTTCTCGTTTGTCTTTGCGAGGTCCGTGCGAATCAGATTGACATCAATAGCTACCGTATCTAACTTATGCGCCAGGGTCTCCATCTGCTTACCAAGGGACGACCTGATACCGTCAATGGCGGCCATAACGTCCTGCAGCGTCAACTCAGTCGCCGGAGCCGAGGAGTCCTTCGCCTCCTCCTGCGACTTACCAAGTCCGCTGGGCGACCCCTTAACCTGCGCATATCGGTCCATGACATTGGACTGGGTATTTCCACCCCTCCTGGTGGTTTTCAACTTCTGCTTGTCCCCCTACGATTTGCTCGCCATTTCAGAGCAATCACAAGTCGGTGTCCAAGCCGGGAGAGCAGGTCTCCGATCCGGCAGGCAATAGATAGGGACTTTATTCCAGGATATGCTCCTAATGTCTCTTATTTGCCCAGCTGTAAAAGACGGAGATTGTAAAATGGCCTCTGAGCGATGCACTCAAACAGCCCAAGGAAAGGGGGGGAATGGAGTGTCCCAAGGCCGAAGCGCAAAACGTTGTATATTGTCCAGGACACTCAGACACTTCACAGGGGCAAGAGCCGCAGCAACAATGAGGCGTCTTCCAAATAAAGAAGGGTCCAAGTGCCAAAATCGAAAGTGAAAGTGAGGTTGGACCGGTCTCCCTCGCTGAGCCTTGCTGATGTTGTTCAATTACACCCCGGGCACCATGCCAACTCAAGCGCCGGGCCTCCAGGAGAAATGGGCTGCAAACTTCACCACATCACAACTCCGGCCTCCGGGGTCCGATCGGGATGCAGTTTTCAGATTTCAGGTCTCCTGTGGTTCATCTACTCAGAGATGTCGACAGCTGACAGGATCGGTGACAGGATATATGCGGGAGGGTACGAGGGTCTCGGGAGCCCTTTGCTCACGCGGCCATCTTGGATGCGCGTGAAGCTCCTCCTCGCAGTTGCCATAATTGAAGGTATGGAGAACACTAGTATGTGGGTACATGAAATGAGGGATGATAAAAACAAAGATAGTACTTCTTGCGCTAAGGAAGACAGTAGTGAGTCACCTGTTAATGAGGTCTACAGAGTCAATAATCATAATGAGAAAGACAATGATAAAACTATCAATGATAAATCTGTTGCATCAGCCAACAAAGAAGCAGAAAAGAAATGTGAGACATTTTTTTTTCCTTCTTCTGATACTAAACCTAATGGTCCAAAATGTTACAGATGTGGGAGTGATGGCCATTGGACAAATAGCCCAGGATGTTTTGCGAGATTTGCATTTTGTAAGATTTGTGGAAAGAAAGGTCACTATGCTCGCGTGTGTAGAGCAGCAAAATAACAGAATATAAATAGCATTGGTCATGATATCAATGTTGTATCTAGCATACGTGAGGATGGAAGTGTGGACGAAGATCCTATTGAGATGGCAGAATGTGAAATAACTGTTGGTGGTTGAAAAATAACGGTTTTAGCAGATTCAGGATCACCATATACGATGATTGGTGATAAAAAATGGGAAACCACATTTGGATTTGAGAATGTAGAATTGCTACCCTCAGACATTAATCCTGTAGGCTATGGTGGAGTATAAATTGATGTACTTGGATATTGTATCAAGAAAATCCAATTTTCTGGCCGTGAAACGGTAGGAAAGGTTTATGTAGGAAAAAGGGGTGACAATCTCCTTGGATGGAGACATCAAAGGGATATGGGAATTACACTCAATCATAATAGCAAACAAAAAGTGTTATTACTGGCAAAACCTGATTTACCTTCTGATATTTTCATGAAATTTCCAGAGGTCTTTAGTGACAATTTAGGTCTTCTAAAAAAATAAACAAAAGATTATTTTAAAAATGGTGCTATACCGTTTGTGTCAAAGGTGAGGACAGTTCCTCATATGATGATGGAACCATTAGAACGGGAAATCAGTAAGCTCAAGGAGAGAGAAGTAATTGAGGAGCTAGAAAGTTCTGAGTGGCTGGCTCTGGTGGTTTTGGCACCAAAGGATGGTGGAAAGGAAATTCATCTATGTACGGATTTGAGAGGTTTGAATAAATATATCTGGGTTGATAGGCAACCTTTGCCGAATATAACTGAGATTTTGACTCTTACTAAGGATGGGAAGATTTTAAGTGTGATGGATTTGTCTTCTGCTTACCACCAGGTTAAATTACATCCGGAGTCTAAGCACCTAACATCTTTTGTCACTCCAGTGGGCGCTTTCCAATTTTTGAGGATGCCTTTTGGACTTGCTTCCGCCGCTGCATGAATAAAGTGCTGTTTTTTCAAGATGGTATTTTGCTGTATGGTAAGGATGTCAGTGAACATGATGCAATTTTATGGAACGTGTTAGAAAGACTATGTTCTGCAGGATTGGTGATTAATAAAGAGAAATGTAAGTTTAGAGTGACATCTGTAACTTATCTTGGTCATCCAAATTCTAGTGAGGGGATAAGTCCCAAATTAGAGGGAAAAGCGTAGCGTGAGAGCAGTTTGTGGCCAGCTGCGGGGGCGAGAATCCAGGACTCCTGGGACCAGGAAGCAGCGGGGCCACGAGAACACCGGCAACCCCTCCCCCTCATCACGGGGATACATGTACTCCTTGCGCCTCCCGCTTCGCGGGAGACGCATCGCGTGAGAGCAGTTTGTGGCCAGCAGCGGGGGTGAGAATCCAGGACTCCTTGGCCCAGGAAGCAGCGGGGCCGCGAGCACACCGGCAGCCCCTCCCCCTCATCACTGGGGGTATTTAAATACCTACAGACTCCGGCGACACGGGATGCACGCGGGCGGTTGCCGGGCTAAGCCCGGGCAAAGGGCGGACCGTCTGGGGCCGTCCGGGGACGACCGGGGCAGGGCAGGGCCTGGTTCCTTGGCGGTCTCACATGAGCGGTATCACTAAGAGCCCTGGTAAGAAACCTTTTTTGTAGCGGACAGAACGGTGGGAGCTCACCTCTGTTTTGTTGTATAAAGAGCTCTTTGGTACATTTTTGGTGAAGCCTGGAGCCCAAGTACACAGTCTACAGTTACAGCTTGCTCTGTAAGCTCGAACTCTCAGCGTCCACTGACTGACAAGCCTTGCTTAGAGACCTATCACTGATGGAGAAATGCAAGAATACCACGGGCACCCTAGATGCTTATCTATTAAGAGCAGAATCGCTAATTACCATGAGATTCATTTAACAGAGCGCAGACTTTCTCTCGACCCTTCTCAACTCCCCCCTTCCAGGGAGGAGGAATTCAATAGCCCATTACCACTGAATACCACTCCCTCCCTAATACTCTCTTCCCTGTCTGTGGATTCTTTATTAAAATCACCTGACCCACGGGAAAGGGAGCCTGCTATTATTATCTCAAGAGGGAAAGGTCCCCAGACTCGGGGACAGACCAAACAGAAGAAAGGTCGAGCCATGGGCATAAAATAAAGGGAGGCAAGTTGGTTAAAGAGGGAAAGGCGTTAACTGGGGTTGGCTCTAGCTCATCGGGAACTCAAACAGATGAAAGCCAATTCCATCTCGAAGTTCAACCAGGTCCCCCCACTGATAACCCCAGTGTAAACTTACAAAAGCTAGGGAAACACATGGAAGGCCTTGTAAAAAACATTCTAGAACAAAAAATTGGTGAAATGACTTCTTTTCTTTCTTCCTTTTTCGATGAAAAATTCGCACGTATAGAGAACAAGCTGCCCAAATGAAAGGGGACGTTGACTTAATTAGAGCTAGACTAGAAACTACCAATTCGACTACTAGTGTTAATAACATGGCACCACCACCAAGGGATCCACTCACACAACTTAACAGAGAGGTTGGGCCTTGTTTTTCCAAGGGCGTCATCAAGAGACCAAAGCCATATAATCGAGGGCCCCACATTAAAGGTTACTGACAGGAAAGAGAACTCCAGCAACTTAGGGCAGAATAAGGCAAACCTTGATTCCACCAATAGCATGGTTCAACCAAATACAGATTCTTTAAACCTGCCAACTGTATCCTGTCCCTACGTTCTGGTTCTAACGGGTGTCCCACCCTTGAAATAAGGGGTGATAGAGTCCTGGTCTTCCTTACGGAATAAAGTGATGGACTGGCTAGCTAAATACAAGCACTTTCACCCCCAGAACATTAACCAAATTCTTATGGTGCGAAGAGTAGGATGGGTCGGTCCCTCTCAAAAATCTATTCAGGGTGACTGTATTGTCATAAATTTCAACATGCCTAGAATTGTTTGTTCTCTCCTAGCTGACAAGGAAGTAACATCCACAACACCTACAGAAATTCTGTCTGTCCCACTCGGCTTCTTTTATAGGCCGGTTTCCAATCTCACCTCGAATACAAATGGTTCCATTTTAACGCAGAATCGGTTCGAACTTCTGTCACTAATAGAGGAGGTGGACTGACAACCAACTTCTTTGAATGGTTCTGGTCGTCCTAACCCCGAGAGAGTAAGAAGTGACGGTCAACGGACTCTAACCTGTGATCCATCCCAAGATATTCGATTGATTGATTGATTGAGCTTTTATTCGATATGCAAGATATCTTGTTAGCGTACACAAAATACAGCCATTTACAAAACTACAAAAGACATTATTTAAAAAAGCAATTATTAAATGCACATTTAAAAAGGATAAAAGGACATATAATGCCAGAATAAATTAGTTAAAAGTGAATTAAACCGCTATTGACAGTCTCTTGCATCGAATCAACCAAAACTGTTTTAAAAATTTGGCTATACCACAAACAATAGGGGGGGAAGTGTCCGTCATTAGGATGCGCAGGGCTACTAGATAACTACGTGTGCCCATATTGCGGCAAAGGGGTTTAAGCCAAAAACTCCTGGGTTTTGCATAGTCCGGACATTCAAATAGGATATGCGTAATGGACTCTATCCTAGTAGGACAACATGCACAAAAAGGGGACATGTGAGCACCTGATTTCCACTTAGACACCAGAGCCCCAACTGGAAGGGAGCCCACTCTAAATTTAAAATACAGTGCTCGGTCGACTGGAAGAGTAATTAGGTCCAGATAAGGCTCGTAGACTACTGCATCTTTTACTGTTAAAAAGGCAGCTGTGGATTTACAATGTTCGGAGTTTGTAACTAGCTGTTCCGCAACCCAATTCCAGTAATGTCTCTTCAGAACCTCTTTTGGTGGAGCCAATCTTGATAACCAACAGTCCCCCAGTCCAATTTCCTACAAGAGTTTTTTGATGTCTCTCAGCCATCTAATTTTTGCCCAACCGCCCAAGCTCATTATCTCCGCCAACCCTTCAGCATACGATTTTAACTCTTCACCCCTCCAGATACGTGTCCATAAAAGGAGTGGGCGAAGCCGGGCTTAGTCTTTAATGTTCTTACAACCTGTGTCCAGCAGCACAGGTACTGTTGGGGTGCTCGGAGGGATGGCGATTAAGGATTTCAAGAGCTTGCTCTCTGCTGTTGCCAAGGAGTCCAGACAGCAATGCTCCCACAGTTCGGCCCCATACAAGGCTGATGTTACTACCTTAGCCTTGTAGATGTCAATTACCGGGGTATGCGACCTCCTTGGTGATGCCCGGAATTCCCTCAGGAGGGCACCTCCTACTCTCTTGTGGTTGAGGACCATCTTAGCAATGTGAGGTGACCAGTTCATGCTATCCGTGATCCGAATTCCGAGGTAGTCAAATTCGGATACTTTCTCCAAGGCAACAGAATTGAGAATAGGAGGGCGGCCCAGTTTCCTTGGAGGATTTAGGACAAAAAACTTAGTTTTATCCACATTAATTACTAGGCCCTTAGCAACACAGAAGTTCTGGAAACGAGTTAGCAGTTTCTGGAGGCCTTGCGGAGTCTTAGAAATCAAGAGCGTGTCGTCCGCAAAAAGCAGGGTGGGGATCCGCACTCCTCCGAGACAGGGGGCGTCGGCTGGTTCTTGCTGGAGATATTCCACCACCCCATTCACATATAATGAGAAAAGGGTGGGCGCCAGAACGCATCCCTGTCTCACACCCCTAGACACTGGTATTTTCTCTGTTAGCTCTCCATTTCTTCCCCAGCGGACCTGAGCAAAGGTGTGGGCATGAAGGCTAACAAGGAGGGACAAGATGTAGGGAGGCAGTCCCAGCCCATAAAGCACCCTCCATAGCTCCTCCCGGGGGACTAGGTCAAAGGCAGTCCTCAGGTCTATAAAAGCCAGGTATAGACTGCCCTTGCCTAGCTCCACCACCTTCCACCCAAGAAGAGCCAACCTAAACACCTGCTCTATCGTCCCCATTCCTGCCCGAAAGCCTGCCTGGAAGTCTGATAATATTTTATTTTCCTCCACCCAATGGAGAATCCTACCAAGTATAGCTTTTCCTGCTATCTTTTGGGTGGAGTCTATCAGGCTTATGGGGCGGTAGTTCCCCGGGATTTCTCTGCATCCTTTTTTATAGATCGGGACCACCACCGCCCCCTTCCAGGAATCGGGCACTGGCCCTCCCATCATAATGTCATTAAGGAGAGCTGCAATAACCCTTCCCCACACCACTGGATATGCCCGCATAAGGTCCCCCGGCAGACCATCTGGACCTGCTGCCTTGCGGGGGGCTACCCACCCAATTACCTTTTCGATCTCTAAAGGTGTAAAGAGATTATAGGTATGGGGCTCGGATACCAGTGGGGAGGTCACCCTAACATTTAGTTCCCTATCTGCCGGGAGGTATAAAGCCCCAAAGTGTTTTACCCAGCTCTGTGGGGGAATATTACAGGGTCTCATAGTTTCCTCTGGCCTGTTCCGGGAACCTACAAGGTTCCAGAAGCCCCTTGAATCTTTACTTTTGCTAGCATGGAGTAGGTCCTCCCAAAATTTCTCTTCCCACTCCATCCTAGCAATTTTAAGGGATCTATTGTAGGCCTTCCTTGCTTCCAGTATATCGCTCTGGGATTTGTGCTTCACTGCCTCTACAAGAGTTGTTTTATGTGCCCTACATGTTTGTGTGTACCAACCATTACCTTGCTTTTTACCTCGTTTATTTCCTGACTTGCTAGAGGGGATGGTAAACACGTTTGTCAAAGCCTCTACTAGAGAGACAAAGACCCCACTCACCCTACCCACCCCTTCCGAGAAAGACCCCAGATTTGACACTGCTTGATTTAAGAGGGTTGAGATTTCTCCAACCCTTTCCTCTGAGAGGACCAATTTAGCTCATTTTAGGCGCCTTCCACAGAGAGATACTACAGACTCATCGGGGGGAGCTACTACGGGGTTAATGGGACCCTTTTTAGGAAGACACCACCACTGGGCCATGGTTAAGGAAAGTGGGTTGTGGTCACTTTCAATTGTCGGGACCACAACCATATCCCTCACTTGGCTCCAGAGACATACATCTAGTAAGATGTAGTCTATTCTAGAGGTGTGTCCTGGTCTGTTATATGTATGGGCCCCCCCCTATCCGAAGTTGTCCTTCCATTAACTGCCCTTAGGTTTAATTCAAGGCTTAGGGAGTATAGCTGTAACGCCACCTCTGACCATCTCCTAATGGGTGGAATCTCTAAAACAGGGATCCCTATCCTAGTGTCCTCTTCGTCCTGGTCTAGGGCAACGTCCGAGCCCAAGGGCTCGAAAGTACAGTTCATGTCACCCGCGACCAGGATACATGACTTGTGTGGAGTTGTATTTAAAAGGGTCTCTAGGAGAGATAGTACAGAGGACTTCCTCCCGCCCTTAGTCCCTCTGGCGTAGACATTATAGACATTTAGTAATATTCGACCCCTTGGGTCTCTTAAAATAATATTTTGGATATCCGGACAACCTGTCTGTGCCTCCTCTATTCTGCAGTCTAAGGAGGCTGCTACCCATATGAGCAGGCCACCCGAGGGGCGTCCTCTCCCTGTTTCCGAGGTTAGCGCAGGCACAGAGTAGGAGGAGAATCCCACCCTATGTACCGACTCCAAACTCCAGGTCTCTTGGAAGATGCATAAGGAGTGCTCATCAACCAGGGCATTCCAGTCTGGGAGGGCCAACTTTCTTGCGATCCCTGCGACATTCCAGCTGAAAACCTTAAAGACTAGGTCCGTCACAGCTGATGTGTCGCTGGTCGCGAGAACACTACTGTCCGTAGGCCTCACAGAAGGAACTTGCAAATGACAATCTAGAGAAATGGGCAGAGAGGCTACCAACCCACTGACGCTTGCAGATGAGGGTGAGGCTGTTCGGAGTGGTGATACTACCATTCGGTCTATTCTATTAATAGTTGCAGTGTCTGCAACTGCAACTGTAATTTCCCTCGTGTCGCCCTCCTCCAGTCAACAACTCCCTGGCACCCAAGGGGGGTTCAGCCCATTGCCCCCAAGGCCCCCAACCCAGCGTGTGTCCCAGTTTTGACAAAAACCAAGAGTACTAGGACCCTCCCATGGCGACATAGCAATTTGCCTTGGGTAAAAAAAGGTTAAGTCCACTACTTTAACCCCTACTGAATCCATGTTTTTTTATAGGACTACAGATGGTGCTCACTACTCTGGGATCTTGGAAGTTTATTATTATACAGTCCCCCTCCTGTGTTTTTTCCCCTGCCCTACCCACCCTACTCTGCGAACACTTAGGATAAGCCCATCCACGCCAGTCGGAATGGGCTTATTTGACTTTAGCCAGTGGATGCACTTATTCTTAAGAGATTGGTGGTTCTCCAACTGGCCTTCCTTCAGAGGGGGAACATTTACTAATACGGCGACAAAAGGTTGGTAATCTGGTGGGAGGTTTACAGGGGGGATCCGCCGTGTGAGATTTCGAGGGGCCACTGTAGTGACAGCTGGGGCTATAGATTGGGGAGCAGTTTTGGCGACCATTCCTGTCGCTGCTCCCTTGACTTTATCTTGTATACCAGGTGTTTGGCTAGCTTTTACTTTACCTCTGCTTGCCTGGGGCTGCACTTGTGGAAGTGGCTTAGGTGTAGTTTTGGCAACCTCTATGGGTGTTGACGTTCCCTTGGGTTGGGGCCCTGCTGTAGGTGGGGAAGGAATTTTAGGTGCTAGGGCTTGCACTCTGCTAGCTTCAGCCTTATTTGACCTATTTGGAGGATTAGAATCTACCTGTGGGGGTAAGGAAGCTACTGGGGGCGCACTCCCCTTTGGTCCCATGTCCTGATTGTCGCTCACTCTTTTTAGCTGTTTAAATGTAGTTTTAAGTGAGTAGAACCCATCGAGGGTTGATTGCTCTAGTTTATCTATTCTAGCCCCCAGGCCCTTAACCTGAGTCAGCAAGGGCATCAAGAGGCTATTTACCCTCTCCAAAATGGTATCAATAGTCATGGGATCGATAAGTTTGGGGACATTATCAGTACTATTACTAGTGGGTGGGCAGTTATTTAAACCCATGTGTGAGACCACAGCATCCCCCTCCTCCTCAGCCTTATCCTCTGGGAACAGGCCCTTTGCGTCTTTCCCGCCTTGGCCAAAAGACTTTCTTGTTCGTTTGTAAAGCGCGGCCTGTCTCACCAGCCGGCCCTTAGTATGGTTACCTGCCTTTTTGCTTTTAGCCCTTTTGTTCTGCCTACTTGCGTCAGTTACAGAAGGCACCCCATCTGGGATTACTATGGTGGGGGTGGGCGATATTGGCAATGGTGACTGAGTTGTAGCTTTGTTTAAGGGCGAATGAGGTGCAGGTGGAGGTGATGTGCTTGGGCCACCCTCTTCCTCAATGCCACTAGGAAGAAGCGCGGCCAGATGTTCCAACCTGTCTATGTTTTGCCCTATTTCTAGCAACTGGGGGGGGTCTATAGAGCAGCCCGGGACACCAACAGGGGGGGCAGATTGATCCCGCTCACAAGCCGGTGTCAAGGCCTGTGCAACGGCCCCCAAAGATGAGCGTCTGGAAGGGAGATAGACCTCTGATAGACGGCGTTCGGACATAGCAATCTCCTTTTCTATGACTGCCGCCACTCTGGTGATAAAGCGGTCCATAGTTCCGATCACTGGGCTCCCACCAGCAACTCCCCTTTCGCCCTCACTCCTGAGCAATTTACCAGAACGGGTTGACATGGTTAGGGGTAAACTCTAGGGAGTCACACACGGCCCACCTGTGCTCCGCGCTGGATGTAAGAGACGTGGCCCAGCCCAGCCTCTGTCAGCCCCTGACTGCCACAGACTGCCCGCCCTTTGCTCGGGCTTCGCTCGGCGTCCCGCACGCGTCCCGCTGTGCGTCAAGAAGGTCGTTAAAATAGGTGGTTGTGGGCGGGGGGCGTGTCTCCCAGGAGGCGCGGCCGTGCGCACCTGGGCTGATGCAGGGACTCCTGGGCTCTGTAGTCCAGGTGATGTTACGCCCTCCTCCTTGCCGCCTCCTGCCTCCAGTGAAGTCCTTAGTGCCTGGCCCCTCGCTGCAGCCCGCGATGCGGCACCCGCGAAGCGGGTGCGGCGAGCAGTGGCAGGAGCAGCGGTGCAGCGGTGTCCAAAGGTCACAGGTCAGCAACAACGATCCGTGGCTCCTTCACCTCTCCCACAACAGAGTTTGAGCGTCCCCAAGATATTCAACCCTGGGCAACCTCACTGACTTTTCCATATCACCCCATCCTGTTACCTTTAGAACAGGTTCAAGAACCGCCCATACTCAATCATGATCCCAAAATAATCCAATTAAGATCCCAGGAAACGAACCACTCAGAATCAGCCGCGGATTTCTCAACTAATAGTACCCCTCTTAAAGAAAGAAGTAGTTTAAATCCATCTTTCCAAAATAATGTTGATACCTTAAGAGGTCTTGCTATTGGTGTAATATTTTGGAATATTGCCGGTCTACGATCTAGGATCAATCAAGAAGGGTGGCTAACATTTGTGCGGTGTTATGACATCCTGTGTTTCCAGGAGACATGGGCAGTACTACCAATCCACTTAAATGGCTATAACACATTCTTCTCTCCGGCACTCACCTCAGCCTCAGGGCGAGCCAAAGGTGGGCTGGTGGTATATGTTTCAAACCTAATCCAAGTTAGAGAAACAAGCTCTCTAAAAAACGAGGAGAACTACCAGATAATTTTATTAACCATAAATAAATCATCACATATAGTGGTAGTTAATTTTTATAATAACTTACAGGAATCAATACTAGTGGAGACATTGAAGGAAACACGACATTTCCTTTTAGATTAAACTATCGCTATGCGAAAGAAATAATAACATTACCTGTGGCCTTCTGGATCCCCAAGAAAGCAACATCACGCACTTTCCCCACTCTCTTAAAGGGGAGTGTATGAATGAGACAATCTCACTCCTTCAATTCGCTAATGAACTGTTAGCACCTCCTGTTTCCTTAAGTCCCATCTTTAACGCTAGAGGAGCTTCTGGCTGCATTGATTTCATCTTCATGACGACAAGTGCTTCCAACCTCATTACCAACTTTACAACGAATGATTGTGCATACAGCGACCACTTTCCCATCTCTGTAACCATGCAAATGTCAGGATGTAGTAAAAAGACATTGTCCTTGTTCCAGGACGAAAACCTCACAATGAACAGATTACATGGGTACTCAATAAAGTGGGCCCGCATAGATCCCGAAATAATAACAGAAAAGGTTGTTAGAGCATCTATGACAGCAGTTAGCCTATGCTTGGCGGAGAGTTCATCTCCTCAGGTGATTGATGACAATTTTAAAATAATAACTAAGTCCGTAAATGAGGCCCTAACCACTATCCTCAAAGGGAAAAGAAAACCCATGAACAGGTGGTTTAATTCAACTTGTTCTAAAGCGTATTCCGCCCTCAAATCAGCTCTCAAAACCCCCTCCCGAGATTGGACAGAGGTCAACCAATTAAGGAAAACATACAATAAAATTCTTCGGCAGAGAAAGAACGAACTAAAAGAGGAACACTGGGCCGCCCTACATAATAGCTGTAAAACTAATGCTAGTACTTCAATTTGGGAAGTTATTAATTCACCGTTCCTTTCGGGTCCAAGAGAGAGTAGTAACATAGTAGTCACTATCACTGAAACTGATTGGATAGCTTATTTCTCACAGATGTTTAGCCTAACGGTGGACCCTACTCAAACTCTTGGCAGTCTCAGGCCACGGCTTGGAATCTCAAGTGTCTCTCCAAGCTCTTTGGCCCTAGATTTTACCCTGGCCGAAGTCGAGTCAGCCCTGAACGCAAGCAGAGGAGAAAAAGCCCCGGGCTCAGATGGGGTTCCAGTGGATCTATATAAATTTAAAATGGATCTATGGGTCCCACTATTACTCAGGGTCCTAGAAGCTACTGGAAAAGTTGGACTACTGGACTCTTGGTCGGAGTCCATCTTGGTTCCGGTTTTTAAAACGGGTAACCGCAATAGTCCAATGTGCTACCGCCCCATCTTCTTACTTGACTCGCAGGGAAAGGTGGTGGGCCGTATACTGTTAGAACGCTTGCAGTACTGGACGGAAGATGACAACATCATATCTGACCTCTAGTACGGCTTAAGGGAAGGTCTCAGCACCATCGAGCAGGTCCTAAACCTTTTGTTACTTAGAAGCAAGTATGTAGATGCGAAGGGCGGTAGATTATACATGGCATATGTAGTCCTCACTGCAGCGTTCGACTGCGTGGGCCATGCAAAACTATGGGACATCTTGACAGCAATGGGGGTCGACACTCTGCTGGTCAATTACCTCCAAGAAATCTATTCAAACGCAACTGCTAAAGTGAGATACGGTTTGGGGGGCCAGCTATCCGCACCCTTTAAGGTGGAGTGGGGAGTAAGATAGGGCTGTGTCCTGGTCCTCTTCCTTTTTACATTATATACAAACGGCTTGGAAATAGCTATGTTGGAGGGGAGTCAGGACCTTCCCCTAGTCCACAATCGCCCAATCCCCGCACTTTTATACGCGGACGACGCAGTCATCATTGCCCGCACTCCTCTTGAACTGCAGCGTTCTGTAAATCTTTACAATGTATTTATGTCGAATTTAGACTTAAAAATGTACATAAAAAAGGCCTTTATTATGACCTCTGGCAAAAAGTTGGGAAAGGGAAACGACATCTATATAAGCAATTCCAGGATCGACCACACCCCAACTTATCCTTACTTGGGAGTGGTTATAGATGAAAAGGGCACTTGAAAAAGGGCAATCGAGGTCAGAAAACTGCAGTTTTTGAAAGCTACAATGGCCTTAGAGGCATTTACCCAGAGGCTTGGAAAGAGACCCCCTGAAGAGATGCTACAAATCTATCACGCTAGATGCGTTAGTACAGCCATCTACGGGCAGGGATCTGGGGGTATGCGCAGGTTGAATCCATCCAAAAGGTTGAAAACAGGTTTCTAAGATTCTTACTTGCAGTACCACAAAGCACATCAACATTTAGTTGCCATTTAGAACTGGGAGTACCCTACATTTCTGATATAATTCGGATGCAACTAGTCCTGTTATGGCGCCGTCTCTGGACATCCAATAAACTAACGTTTACACAAGGCAACCATGACAGATTGCGTTAAGTTAGAACACGCTAAGAAGATTCAATGGTTACAATACGTTAGGAAGTTCCTTTCTGATTTGGGCGTAGAGAATTACTATCATAACCCCCAAGAATTGACCAAGATCTCAAGAAAGACGCTAAAGAACCAATGCTTAATGCACTTATCTGAGCTCCGTCTGACTGCTGAAGCGAATAAAATCTCTGTTCAGCAGTCATTGTCAATTCAAACAACTGCCACGATCCAGCCTTATTTAACTCTGAAGTTATCTAGCTTTGACACGCTTCTACTGATTCGATTTAGATTAAATATCTTTCATCGTTTCGTAACTTTCCCATCCCCAAACGTTTGGTCCAAGCATTTAATCCATTGTCCGTGTGATGGTATTTCCCCACAGTCTCTCCTTCATGTAACTCTTTTCTGTAAATTTTATATCGAACCCAGAAAGCGTTGGCTTATTCCGATCTTAAAATCCCTGGGCATTCGCCAATGCCGCGCTGCTTTTATGATTCTTCAATTTTTGGAATCACCTATTTCACCTGTGAATATACCTGATAAACCCTGGACAAAATTAGGTATTGATATTGCAGGACCTTTTGAGTTACTTAATCATGATGAACGTTTTGTTATCCTACTTGTGGACTATACTTCCAAGTGGGTGGTAACAAAAGGTGTTTCATTAGTCAATTCTCGCGTTGTGATTGAATTTTTGAAAGATGAGTTTTCTAGGAAAGGTCTTCCTAAAACTTTAATTACTGATAATGGAGCACAATTTGTCTCAGACAAAATGAAACAATTTCTTTCCAGTCTGGCTATTGTTAATTTCAAAACTGCTCTGTATTCACCACAATCGAATGGATTAGCCGAGAGCATGAATAAAATTGTCAAAAGCTGTGCTCAGAGAGCAATTTTAAATAAAGTGTCCTTTAAGAGTGCTTTATTAGAAACTTGGTGGGCACATAGAGTGACACATAACAGTGTGACATGTGTGTCACCATTTGCAGTTCTCAGAGGCAGGAAACCTCATTGCAAACTGAATCTCGTTTGGATGGGATTTGATACCTCCTTACATGACCAACTTTCTTCCTCCGAAATGAGTGTAAGGAGAAGGAATTATCAAAATAGAATAAAAAACAACTTTGATATTAAACATTCTACTAGGCAGATTTTGTGGAATGTTGGAGATACTGTCCTTGTGCGCAAACCCAGCATTATTAGGAAAGGGCATTCAAGGTTCATGGGTCCTTTTGTAATTTCTGTTGTCAAGAAGAATGTAGTAATTTTGGATTCAGGTGATGTTTGGAATACATCTCGTTTGGTCAAAATCACTAATCAACACTCTTGACTTTCACAGCGAGTTTGAATCAATCATCACGATAATGTTGTTCTCAACTGAGATTCTGGCAGGCTAAAGAGAAAACCAAGATGGCACGATGATTATTTAATGAATACTCATTGATCAATCTATGTAAGTTGTTTTTTTTCACTAAAAGTGTTCAAGTTTAATTTCCCTTATGTTCAATTGTTTAAGTATGCTATTGTGTAAATATGTATTTGTTTTTATTATCTTCATTTGTTGTCATATATTAAAGGAGATGTGTTATGGCTTTGTATTTGTTCTGAGCTTGAAATTATGTCATCAGTGATGCATGTATGTTCCAGATTCCACCACTGAATGTTTTGTCATAGAATTTGATCTGGCAGTTGGCGCTGGGTCGAGGTCTGTGAGGGTTGCAATTTATTTACTCTGAAAATAAACCTGGATTTAATTCATCCGATTCTGAAAACTTACTTTTTATCAAGGAGGAGCTACAAAATGGTGTCTCTCCCACCTTGAAAAACCTGAAATTCCAATGCCCCATTTATAGATGGCGGAACCACCTGGTTCTGATAGCAAAGCTTTACCTGACTTCACACCAGAAATTCTGATTATGTATGTATAGGCATTTATATAGCGCACTACTTACCCGTAGGGTCCCAAGGCGCTTCGACCGCTGCGAAACCCTTCCTGGTTTCCCTGAGAGATGGTCCCTTAATGGGTATCTCCAGGGTGAGACCAGGCATCCCCGGCGGTCTGGTGGGGCCGTTAGTGAAGATGAGGCAAGCTAATGCCCAGAGTTGCCGAGTGTGATCGCTGATCAGAGTGGGCACCGAGGCGAGAGAATTATCGAGTCCGCTGACCCTGGTCCAGAAACCTGCCGCGCCGGGAATCGAACCCTGGTCCCGGGCCGTCCTCTGCTCTCGGGTCTGCCGCCTCTAACCAGTGAGCCACACTACTCACTTCAACTGATTACCGGTTCAACCAGCACACGGCTGCATGTTTTCCAACATTAAGCCTTTCAGTTTTCACTTTACAATCCTCTGAGCACCATGCAATGTATGGAGGATCTGGGCAGGAAAAAGACAGCTATGATCCTAAAGCTCAGGGAGAAAGCTCCCTGTTGGTCACGGACATTTGCTTTTTGTTTCACATAAACAAATAGAGTTGATGATATGACAGCCCGCCTGGCATCATATCTGCAATAGAAGTTCTCCTGCCATATTGACAGAAGCACTTTCATCATGAAAGTGCAACCTGAGGCCAAAGGAACTAGGAGACGGTGATGCCCCAAACTCTGGCAGATACTTACCAGGGTCTAAATGACCCCCTAACTCTTGAGTGCTCCACCGGAGGGTCAAAGTCCCTGCATGAGGTTCATGCCATATTAGTGAACTGTTCAGAAGCACAGAGACCCTAGATTTCAGAGATAAGATAACTTGCCATTGTTCCAAGGACCAACAATGGCTCAAGATGGGCCTGTACCAAACCATGGGATTAAAATGTTCTATTTAATACTTTACTCAGTCTGATTAATATCCTGTTTGCTAGGCTTAGCAAACAACTTGAGCATGTGAACTTTGGCTTGATTCTCAAAGCTTTTGTATGAGTTAGTGTGCCTTACCCCACGCTTAAATGAGAGTAACAACTGAATATCCGTTATAAACTCTCAAAGCATTTTCATGAGTTGGTGTATCTTACTCTAGACTTAAGTGCAACTTAAACATGAATTATCAAGGCTAAGACATACTTACAAAAGTCTAACTCCTAAAGGATGCTCACAGAAAGTGCTTAGCGAATCAGGCCTTGTTATGCCAAGTTTAACTTACATTTAAGACCAGAGTAAAACAGAGCTGTTAGAAGAAAATGTTTGTGAATTTGGGCCAGATGTCTCAAGATACACTTTTGCGATTCTCAAATAGCGATTTTTAAGGAATCGCTATTTGAGAATTGCAAAATGGCATGTATGTAAAAATGTGCTATTTTTTAGCGATTTCTTAAAATTCCTTAATTGCGATTAGCAAATTGCTAATCGCCATTAGGGAATAATTTCCCATTCATTTCTATGGGCCATGAGGCCCATAGGAATGAATGTGGAATTATTCTCAATTTGCGATTCGCAATTTGCTAATCGCAAATTTAGAATAATTTCAAGGCTGCAAGGGTGTCCAAAGGACACCCTGTTGCACCCCTAAAATAAGCATGGGTGCACATGTGGTGCACATACATGCCCAAAGGGCATGTATGTGCATCACATGGCACTTAGAAAAATTGGCATTTTTCAAGAAATTCGCAAATTACCACCAACTTGAAGTTGGTGGTAATTTGCGATTCCTTAGGGACAATTAGCACATTTTTTTTGCATCATACATTGCATTTAAGGAATTGCAAATTTTGCGCTTCCTTAAATGCAATCGCAAAATAAGGAATCGCAAATTTGCGATTCCTTATTTTGCACTGAAATTGGCTACATACATACCATTTTGCTCAAATAAGTTCGCAAACGCCGAAATTCTGCGAATTTCAGGGTTTGCGAACCCATTTGAGCTTCATACATCTGGCCCTTAGACTTCGCTTTTGAGGTGAAACTTACATTTTAGACAGGAGAAAGAACACAAGTATTTATGAAAAATGCTTTGCGAATCAGGCCTTGTTGCGCTGGTGTAACATATATCTAAGACAGGAGTAAAGCACAACTACTCATAGAAAATGCTTTGTGAATCAGACCCCAGGTGTCAAATAAGCAGTCTAACTGATAGATTAATGAGTTACCGTGATCCTCCCCCTGGACTGACCTACAGCTAAGTTTAGCTGATGTTTATTTAACATTCAGCAGATGTTTTAAATATTATTTCTAGGGTGCGCAGCATGCCTTTGTTTGCTTTCATTTCAAGTAGATTTTCTGTTTAAGACCTAAGGTCACAGGCTGAGATTCCAAACTTCACTAGGCTCCTACTGTAAACAGCCTTGGTTATTAAGGTAACAGAGACCAGCAGTGAGATTGCTTTGCAGACAAGCTTTATAGAAGTGAAAATCCACGTGTATTTGGGACTTAAGTACCTCTGTGTTGTATGACTTAAAAATATACATGTGTTGCAAGGTGAAGAGAGAAATCTAACACCTTGAGGTAGACGTTTTTAGTCCTAAAATAGATCCTTACAGCTATAATCTAACCACACTGATGTAAATGTATTTGAAAAAATACAGCCTAGCTATTGGAAACGAACATTTTAGCCATTGTAGGAACATACTAACCCACCCTCTCATTCAATCATTTTTTAATATAAACATGACTCGTACTCCCCCACCTAGCTGATGTCCTGAAAATCGTCAAATGAAACAATTGATTTGATTTTATAACTCCAGACTATTATTCATCCAATTTTTTTTCCCCTATGCCTTCCCCTAAATACAATTCTTGCCGTTCCCTTGTTACCCACTATTCAGTTCTAAAGTTGTTTTACAATTTCTTTGTACAAATAAATACTTTCTCTATGGTTTTATTATGTAAACATATAAAAAACTGCCTTGGATACAGGAGCACTATGTAAAAAATGTTTTAACTAATAATGGAATTTGTCGGACAATACGTTTTTTTCCACTGGACTAGGTTGTTCTAGCTGACTAATTTGTGCTGTCCTATCACTTGGCATAGGCGTGTTGTTTACTTACAGATGTTTATCGAACACACACAAGCGGGGTGCTTCATTTATTTGTTTTTTTATGTTGACAGTTTATGAATGGCACTTAAAATGTATAATCATATTGTAAACTGTGTTACACTTTAAGATTTGACACTATACGTTACTGTGAGAATGCATGATTTTTAGAAGATATATGGCTTTATAAATCGATGATAAACTATTTTAAAATAACAAAAATAATTCTCACATGTTCTTCCTATTCCATCCTTGAAACCCTTTGTAGACTGCTAAGTAAAAAATCCCATTTTCATTCATAGATCTGCCTTCTGTTTTCGTGTGCCTGGAGCAACATTTTCAATTTCCTTTCACTCCTTCCGTTTTCTTCTCTCCGCAGCCCTGCCCCAGGATACCACACATAGTTCGATGCATTGCTTGGTATTAGTGTCTCGACCTTAAATTGGCAGTCCTACAGACAGATTTAACTGTAAACAGCTGAATATGATCAAAATTCGAGCCACACTCACATAGAGTTTCTCAAAATAGGTACACCCTCTTCCTGTGCTTAGCTTCCTGCACCAACATTTGAAGGAGCCTACTTCAGGCGCTGCTAAACAAAACTATCCATTTTTGAAAGAAAATGTTTCTGTATTTTTCGGCTGCAGTTGGATTGCAGTATGTTTGCACCTGATATATGGGGTGGCGGAAGCTGAATTAAACATGTATTTTTAGATCGAGCCTGGGCAGCGCATGCGCTTGATGGAGCAGTGTTTCGCAAAATTGAAACCTGCTCGGATCGATTACCCCTATAATACATACAAACAATAAGTAGAAATAGTGAACTAGTGTGCACCACACATAAACACAAGGACATTTTCTTTGCACATGTATGCACTAATCAAAATTTATATATGAAAGAACTAAAGCTGTATTTGCCGTGTGCTTTAAAAAGAAACGAGATATACTGCACGAATAGGCTGCATGTGTATTAGTAGTTGCATGTTGCATCCTGCTTTAACATAATAAGTAATGGCGCTTTTGCCCAATGCTTATGCTAGGTAGCACTAATGGGGAATCACATACAGGTGGGTGGTAAACAGTGAGGGTTGCTGTATCATATGATTAATGCATATCTATATTTCATTCGTTTTCGTGGATTGGATGAGAACCCATCTTTTCTTAAATTGACCAATGTAAAGGGAGGGCTCGGAATGGGAGCGAGAATGTCATGACGTCATGACAAAGCAGTCAGAAGAGCTGAGCACAGCAGAAGATGCCTAGGAGTTGAAGGTCGTGATGCTGTCTGCCAAGGGCTGTGATCGACCGTGTGAAAGGCGACAACTTGTAACTTTTATACATTTTATGTGAAAGAACTGAGAGTTAGACTATGGGAAAGGAAGTGGAACAATAGTATAGTCAAAATGTAAGTGAAGTCACAGTGATGTGACATCCCACCTCCCAAAACCAACCAATCCCTTGTCAAGCTTCATGACATTTTGCAACTAATGTGGGATGGGCATGTAGGTGTAGACTATAATTGGAGTGCCTTTAGGGGTGTTGTTTGGAACTTAGGCTGGAAGGAGAGAAGAGGGGAGATACGTCGCTGTCTGTCAGTTTTGTGCAGAGAGGCCTAGCTATTTCTATCCTGTCCTATTTCCTGACCAAATCTTTGGGTTTCCTGATCACCTTTTGGGGAACCTCCATCATCTCCCGGGTCCAGGGGGTGGTTTTACTACAGACTGATAGGTTGGTATTTAGGCTAAGTCGTTCTCAACATTAATGTATTTATCTCTGAATCTGTTGTCTCTCCACCTATCCATTCCATCAACAATATATGGTATGTATTATTTTTAGATGAACCTGTTGTCTCTTCACGTATCCCTCCGTTAGATATTATACTTTTTGGCATAATCATTCTGCTGAGCCCTTATGTCTCTTACTCTAGCCACTCCTTAATTTGCATAATGTCATTGCAACGATGAGTCTATGTGAAATTGCATTATTTCTCTGATCCTGAGGCTTGATGTTTGTTATTGTGTCCTGAGGCAAATTATAATTTCTTTAAATTCTGAGATAAACTCATTTATTAATCTCACCGAGAGTCTGTGGTTAATTAATTTGTTTAGTGAGTTAGTGTCCTGTCATTACTATCAACTACGGAACTAATTGGTCCATCGACCAAGTAGAGGAAGAGTTGATATCATTATTAGTTGCTTAAATTAATGTTTTAGGAGATTTATATAAGTAATAAGAAATGAACGAAACAAATTGACCCCAGCGCAGCAGGGATACTGGGTGAATGTGTATGGGTCATTGTAATGATTTGTGGACGTGTCGATCCCTGATCGATTAAGGGTATTGGCGCTGTATCAGTTTCTTGGTAGCAGAGGACGGTTTAATAATTGATTAGTTTGTAATGATTATTGCTTAGTGATTATATGTTCTTAACACAAAGGGTTAGTGTCATGTTCTATGTTGTCTAGAACTCCAGGTGCGGAGATACCTTAGGAATCCCGGGAAGAAATCTGCTGGAAGTAGGCAGAAGCAGAGTGTGGTAAAGAAGTCACACTGCAGAAGTACTTTGTATGTTGAAATAATACCTAAAAGCTATGGAGGGCTGTAGGTGTTATAATTAGGGAAATTACATATGAGAGTAGAGTGTTTGAATAGTTAAAAGTTTACTTCTGAAATTCTAGCCTTATTTCCAGGAAAATAGCAAGACTCCTTTTCTTGCTAAGACAAGCCCGTCTTCGCCCGTCATTGCCAGACCATCGCCTCTCGCCAGTCCCCCTGCACAATTTGTTCGCCACAGAATACTGTACGACAGTGAGTCTCTCCTCGCACTCAATCCCGACGCAAGATGCGACAAGCTTGAAGGCTGCCTAGGACAAACAGGTCTGTACTGCAAGCCTTGCCGATTTTTGACACCCACACCTGGTCTAGCAAGACAAAAAACTACTGCGCATAAATATTCCTCCCTAACTGTCCTCCAACTCAATGTCAGATCCCTTGTGAGACACCACGTTGAAGTGTTCACCCTTATTACAGAGGAAAGCCCAGACATTATGTTTCTATATGAAACCTGGCTCCATGACGAACAGACTAGTATCCAGAGCCTCTCACTGCCCGAGGGCTTCTCTATGAAAACCATCAATAGAGACTCTAGGGGTGGTGGGATAGCTGTCGTTTACCGAACGACATATAACTGCTCCTTCATAAAGGAAGCTATCTGGGGTTGCGAAAGCGCACGGTTTAAGATCTCCACCAGTCCTCAATTTACCCTCTCTGGACTCTATATCTACCGTCCCCCCGGCCCTACCTCTAGGTTCATCGAAGAACTTCTAGATGCAGCTCACACGCTAGTGGTATCCTCTCCCAATTTCACCATCCTGGGAGACCTCAATCTCCACTTCGACTCCATGTCAGATCCAACCATCAAGAACCTACAGGCGGACCTTGCTGCTCTTCAGCTAAACCCGCTTATCCACACCCCCACTCACTCTGCCGGGCACCATTTGGACCCTGTTTTTTCCAACCTCTCAGAGGCCACGGCTGACCCCCCCAAACCTATGGGCTGGACCGACCACTCCCTTATTAAATTCTCCTTGAGGGTCAGAGACCCGCTCACAAAAAATACCCCTAGCTCCTGCTATAAGAGGCCTTGGCACAAACTGTCATCTAATGACCTCTCTAACAACCTAGGCGAATTCCACCGTAACCCTGAAAACAGAGACATAAATTCAGCCTATGCTGCCTTTCATGAGTGGATCAACACTGGACTTGACTCCCTCATTCCTGCGAAGTGGACCAAAACCCGTAGCACCCCCTCTAACCCCTGGTATAATGAGAACCTCAAAACCCTGCGGAAAGCCTGCAAAAGAGCTGAACGCCATTGGCGGAAAGAGTATAAGGATACGGATAAAGCTACCTACCTGGCAAAGCTAAGGTCGTACCACAAGGCGATACATACCACCCGTGCATCCTTCTATGCTGAAGAAATCAGCTTAAGTACAAACCCCTCCAAAACCATCTTTAAGCTTGTACAAAAACTCCAAAACAGCTCTAACCCAGCCCCATGCATCACCTCCTCACAACAATGTGACGACCTGTTATGTTAAAAAGTTTATACCGCGCACGTACACCGAGACGGTTTCTTGGCGCTCATAACAGACATAACGAGCCAGGGCAAAGGGTATTATTCTGAGGCCGCTTTGAAAAGGAAAGTTTTTAAAGTTTTCCTGAACGACTCATAAGAGGGGCAGTGGCGAAAAGAAGAAGGGAGGGAATTCCAGAAGGAAGGGCCTAAAAATGAAAAACGCAGTCCGCCGTGTTTTTTGCGGTGGTTAGATGGGATGCAGAGAAGGTTATCAGCAGAAGATCTGAGAATACGGGTAGGGAGGTATCTCTTTAGCTTGGAGGAGATGAATTCAGGGGCGCGGTTATGGAGAGATTTGAATATGGTGCATCCGAGTTTGAAGGAGCACCGTTTAGCCACTGGGAGCCAATGGAGGCTCCTCAGAAGGGCGGAGACATGCTGGTGTTTAGGTTGATGGAACACCAAGCGGGCGGCCTGGTTCTGAATTAGCTGGAGTTTTTGAAGCTGATAGGCAGGAATCCCCACATACAAGATGTTAGCAAAGTCAACCTTGGAGATGACCAAAGCCAGTATGACTAGTATGAGTGCCTCTCTGGTAAGAAATCGGCAGATCTTACGGATCCTACGCAGTTGAAAAAAGCAGGGTGATGTAACAGCCGAGATCTGGGTTATGGTCCAGCGCCGGGACGCCTCGTTGCTGGGGCAGCTGTTTGCGCTTAATAAAATATTAACATAACATAACATAACATAACACCAAAAAGTCCTCTAGTGAAATCTTGGTTTTATCCCTAGAAAAGAAATAGGTTCACCTGAAGCTTGTCTGAAGGATAAAAATAACACTGGTCATTATCAGGACTCGTAGTAATAAAAATCTTTTAATAGTGAGAACTATCTCTTTATTTAGCGGAACAGACAAAGTAGCATTGTTTTATGTTGTCACTGATAGAATTTTGATTACGAAAAATCCAGAAAAAATTGTAGTGAACCTTTTTAGAGGGAGGGTCAGTAGAAGGAGTAATACTGACGTCAGAAAAAGCTGCGCTGACATTGGTCAGTCAGTGGGAGTGCACTGTACGGTGATTGGTTAGTTAGTGTGAGACGCGCTTGTATTGGCTGAGACTTTTCTTACGTAGCAGTACTGTGATTGGTTGGTTAGTGTGAGATGCGCTGTGTAGGAAGGTGGATACCTGACTATGGTTACCCCAGATTTTTTGCCTAGTGTTTAGCTGGTTTTCGACTTAGTTGGCCTGGGACCCTGCTAATTAGTGCCCCAGGCTATCTGCTCTCTCTCTGTAAAATGGACTCCATGTACCCTAGGTACATATCCAATTGGGTATTGGCTCACATTATCAGCCCCTGTGCAGTGTACTATAGGTACCCAGGGCATAGGTGCATCCAAGGCCTATCAGGGGCTGCAGCATATCTTTTGCCACCCCTGGCTGGCTATCCAAACTGACACAACTGGCTGATCACTTAGCTGGGGCAAGGTGGTGTAATCACCCCTTGCTTAGATATAGTATACCTTTATCTAAACCTATATCTGGACACATATACACCTATACGTCACTCCTATGGCAGGTCTTAACAATCCTGAAGGCAGAGTGCTTGGTTTTATGTGAGATGGTGGTCTAGCATGAGCTGAGCCTGTCTGAAGCTTTCAGAACCATGTCCTTTAGCTGTTCTGGGATATTGCCATACCATATACTCTTAAGTGCATTATAATCCTCGCGGTTACTTGCTAACTTTGGTTTGACTTTATCAAAACATGTCGTGTAAGGTGTCATATGCTTTGGAATACTACCCCCTTGCCAGTCCTGGCGACGGGGGTAGCATTCCACCCTTCTAGAGGGAGAAGACATGCTACTTTCCTTAAACGCGGTTAAATCTAACCAGAGCCTCAGCATCACAAAATGGATGCTACTGCCACAGACACAAGTCTGGCCTCCTGCTGCTGACCGAAACTCCGGCAGGGGAAGCCTGGACAATAGGTTTCCTGTCACAGGGAGGTGTTACACCACCCCAGACAGGAGATAGTGGATTGGGGCAGGGAGGGCTGAATGAAACTAGACACTGCCTGGGACACATAAGGTGTCCCATGCACAGTCCAGTTCAAACCGGTGCTGGGGCTCTCCAGACCCAGCTCTGGCACGAAACTTGATAAAGGGAAAGGGTGTAACCACCCCCTTCCTGGGTCCCCCCATAGGAGGGACCTAGCAGGTGATCTGGCCCCTTGATTTGGAATAAAGGTAGGAGCTGTGCTAATGCACATCAGATCATTCTGACTGAAACTTTGAAATGAAACTCTGGACCCTTCGACATCCTACTCAACGTAGAAGACTGAAGAATCTCCCTTGTGGTCAAGGAGTGGCCACCCTGTGCAAGCAGGCACCGTCAGCGCATCAAGACTTTCTTTGTCGTTAATCCTGCCGGAGCTCGAGCAACAGAGACCAACAAGACTTAGACTCCCAGACATCTGACAGCCCAATCCACAGTCCCAGCAAAGCTGAGACCCGTGGGTGACACGAGACGTGGGACCGGCCATCTTGAAAAGTCAACAAAGTGCTTCCAGCGCAGCTTCCGAGGCACCCTTGATGCTGTACTTTGGGATTTGAGAAGCCCCAGCAGAGAGCAGCCTGTGCTCCAAAGATCACCTCGCCACACTCACCGAGTGCTGCGTGGGGCCCTTTTGCACTTTTCCTGCTCGATGCGTTGTCCGGTCACTTGCCCGTTGGTTAGTGGCCTCTGGGACGACAGACCTACAATTTTGAACTGCTGGTCTGGTTGCTCCAGACTGGCCTTAGCTCCTCTGAAAAGGAGCCACCGATCTGACCTTTCCGGTCTGATCCAGAAGAAATCTTTGAGTCCTGCATGGGTTGCCTTTGCCAAGGTTTGGTGACTCCGATTCGAGAACCGACACCGCCGACAGCAAGAGCCTTTGTGGGACAGCTCGTGATCACCAGCTAGTCATCCTCGAGCCTTCCTGGTCCACGTGGCAGCGAAGACAAACTACTTGACAGCACCTGATCGCAACCCAACATTGCCTGGTTCCGTCCTGGTTCCATCCTGGTCACTGGCTAGTGACCTAGACTCTCTCCCCTCTGCTTTCAGGTACTCTACGTCTTTGATCCACCCTTGGATCCAACCGGACTCTTCTCTCCTGGCCGCCTGCAGCATCTTTTCCTCCAGGCTCCATAGAACTTCACGAAGAAACCTGACACACTTTGGCACCTATGCACCCGCTTCCTGTGGGTGAGGTAACGAGGGTACTCCAGTGCCCCTGTAGTGATTTACATCCCTAGTGTCCTAGTTTCAAGTGGCTAAGTTCTAGTCCAGTCGGAAGTCTCCTAAACCTATCACTTTCTGATTTTTACACACCATTGACTTGTATGGTAAACACGGTTGCCTATAGACACTGCACCCGCATCCTGTGGGCCTCCTATGTCCTAACCATCGTTAGTCCAGTGTAGGCCCAGCAATTCCCAAGGCCCTAGGCCTGAACATTGTTCGTGACGTGGTACTTATACCACTTTTTTAATATATGGTTTGAGTGGCCACCTGGCCTAGCCATAATTGTGCAGCTTATTGTATGTAATACTGAGTTCTTTGTGTAACGCTTGTGCTTCTGTGCTCATAAACAGTATAGGGGATTATTCTAGAAATAAATACATATATTTTGTAATATATAACTTGTGTGGTGTCCTTTCATTTGGTATTTAAAAGGATTGCATATGGTAAAACAGCTGGCTTCACATGCCCTCTTGAGTTTAGTCTAAGACTGCTTTTGTCCATGCTACCACTAGGATAGCTGGTCTATGAGGTTGACTTACAACCAATCACCATAAGGGTCGTTTGGACTGGTGCAAGGTGCTCACTAGAATAGTGATCATCATATACCAGGCCAACTTCTCACACGCTGGTATAGGTCAAAAGTTAACCAAAAGAGTGAGTAGAATTACAGAAAGATTGCTTTTGTTTATACACAAGAGCCATTAGTAGAGGGAGTCAGAAAATGAAGTTAATACAGAAAATAAATAATTTTTTCAAGAAGAACAAACCAATTGTGACTAGAGAGGTAATTTCAATTCCGCCCCCAAAAATGCCTGCTTCTTTTATGATGTTAGAACAAGGATATCACACGGTAATGTGGTTGGAAAATTGGATTGCGTTTTAGCTTTTCCGCAACATGCTACATTCAATATGAGAATATTACAAAATTTGAAGACCCAAATAAATTTGTTAGTCCCAAAACCTAGATTGACTCAGTAGGAAGCATTGGAATAATGGGAAGTGGAGGCATTTGAGAGAGAACAATTTAGAATTGGTAATAGAGGTTACAGCAGTATGATGTTTAGATACCCCTTTGAGCTAGGGATGAAAAATTGAAAAGATGGAGAAGCTCTGTAGTAATGGAAGGATTATACCCAGTTTTAACAGTTGATGAGAAGACAGGAAGTAAATGTAAAGAAAAACGAAACCATTTAGAGACTCAAAGTGTAAGAGGCGATATGAATGATTCGGACGATGATTAATTGATAGATGTAATCATGAATATAAAAAACCTCCACCATATGAGGAAAATGTAGGGGTTGTGACTCCAAGTGCCCTGCAAATGGGAACCCGGTTGACTTCGCAAGTTACTGATGTAGCGAAAGTAATGAGAGAGAATGAAGCACAGATGTTGAATAAGGCCAGATTAGAACAGGTTCAGAAACTGAATCAGTTGAATTTAAATGCAGAAGCATTGACGGTACCGATAACAATCGGACTGCTAGTACCATTGTATGGAGATAGATAGAATGTAACTAAGGGCCATGCATTAGCTGTGCCAGGTAGCAGCATTAGGAGCAGTGCAAGTGGGAATGAACACTTAATGAGCTGATAACTGAAACCTTACAGAGAAATGTTCATTTTGTGCACGGAAGAATAGAACAAAATTATATTCCAATAGCAGGGAGTAGCACAGGTCCCTCACCGAGGATTTAAACAATTGGATAAATGAAATGACAAAGCAAAACCCACAACCACAGAGTTTAAATGTGAGCCAGTTAAAGGTTGATTTGGAAGTTATGATTATTGGAACATTAAGCCCACACAGATTAGGAAACTATTGTGAGGAAGAATTGTTGTTTTTGTGTAAAATTATTACCTGGATAGCTAGAATTTACATGAAAAGATATCTGAGGCTGCCAGTGAGTATGGAGTAGATATAGAAAAAATCAAAGGTGTTGCAACAATCATACAGATTGGTTTTGACTGACAAGGATGTAGAAAGTTTAAAGGAGATAATGAATACTCTGAAGAAATGGAAAGATGTAGATCGCTGGAAAGTTCGATGGTTTAGAAGGAAGGATGATGCAGCAAATAAAGGAGCGACTATGTTTCCTATGAAAGAAACCGAACCAACCAGTTCGGAAAGGGCATGTCCAATGTGAGAAGTACCAGTTGGTGGATATGTACATGTTCCATGGTCAAGACAGGATATATTGTCTTTTACAAATAATTTCCCTAGATTGAGAGAGAAGCCGTTTGAATGGTATAAACAGGTAGATAGGTTTGCAAAGTTGTCAAAAGTTTTGTTAAAAGATTTAGATGGTTTATTTGATGTTGTTGTTTCCGCTGATTTGTGGACAGAGTGTAAGAATACTGTAGATTGGCTAAAACAGGAATACCCTTGGAATCCTAAAACAGGTGCACCATCAGAAGAAGTAATAAAAAAGTATAATCAGGTAATCACTTTCTTAAAACGGAAGATCTCCAAAAGAAACAGATTGGGTTAAGATTGACAGAGCTACCCAGGAACCTAAAGAGCCAGTTCATGCTTATTATGAACGACTGCTTCAGGTGTTTAAACAGTATAGTGGGTTTGAAAATATCTATACATATATAAAACGAAAGTATGTCTGTCTGTCTGTTTGTCCTTTATGCATTACTACACCATTCATCCGATCGCCATGAAACTTTGGGAAGTTGTTGAGTACACTCCCATGAAGGTTTCTGTCAAAACATTTTTTAAAAATCGGCCCCCCAGGGCCCTCATAATCTTTGGAATACTGAAATAGACAACGAATTTGCGAGCATCGTCGACAGTTATGACCCCCAAACGGAAATCGATTGGTCAATCTACATCAGAAGCACGAAAGAAAAAGGCATTACGAGCTTCAGAAACAGTCGAGCAACGGGAAGCAAGATTCGAAGCTGTTCGAATACAAACTGCTCAAGCCCGTAATTCTCAAACGAGCGAGCAACGAGAATCAGATTGGAAGCCGATCGAGTACGCACTGCTCAAGCCCGTTCTTCTCAAACGAACAAGCAACGAGAATCAAGATTGGAAACAAATCGATTACGCACTGCTCAAGCCCGCTCAAATGAAACATGAGAGCAACAAGAATCAAGATTGGAAAACGATCAATTGCGCACGGCTCAAGCCCGCTCGAATGAAACAGGAGAGCAACCAGAATCAAAATTGGAAGCCAATCGAGGACGCACTGCTCAAGCCACACTTAGAAATGTTTTCAAAAAGAAAATTAATAAGTTTCAATAACAATGACACATTGTAAATTTAATGTTATCATAATGAGTTTCCTTGAATTTCCTTTCTTCTGAGATTGCAGCAACGCGCGATGGGTAAGCTAGTTGGAGATAAAGATACGGGACATTTTGTGTATCGCTTTGTGTTCCGATTGAGGTCGGAGATTAGCAACATGATTCAACAGCATTTCATTTGCTGGCAGAGCAAGACAGTGGATGAAATCCTAGGATATGCAAAGCATTGTAGTGCTGAAATAGACAGAAAACATAAAATGTTAAAGGATAAAATTATGTTGGCACAAGTAAAGGTAGCAGAATAACAAGAAAACATCAATAGTCAAACAAATGGACGGAGTTAGAATGGGCAGAAGCTATGAAGAAATTTCCTTGTCATGCATGCAGAAAATTTGGACATTGGAGGAATGAGTTTAGAACTGCTAAAAAGAATAATGGGGGAAATCAAAATTTAATTCCACAGATCCAGAATTAGGTTGGTGTAAATCGACAGCAGTAACAGCAGATAGTTATGCAACAGTTACAGGTGCCATAAGCTCCAAATTCGAGTAATGTGAATGCTCGGTGCAAAGGTACAATGTGAACACTGGATATCACGGAGGAGATCCACTTTATAAGAATCAAGGTGTGAGTCAGCAGTATTGGATGCCCTGCAATGGAAAGGACTCAGACTCATCTCAATGACGGTGCCTGAGGCGGGAGAAGAGTGTGTACTTGGTACAACTTTAGCTGTAGATCAGTCAGGTCCATTTGTTGACGGAAAGGTGGAAGGAAATGATATTACATTCTTAATGGACACTGGTGCTACCCATTCCTACTGTGAGAGCAGCAGAAATTCCAAACCTACCCCTCTCGGGAGAAACTATCCAAGTTGTAGGAGTCTCAAATAAACATATTTAAACATCAGTCACAAACCTTATAGAAGTTCATATTAGAAATTCCAAAGACATGCATTGATTTGTGGTATGTGACTTAAGCCCAGTAAATCTCTTGGGAAGAGATTTGCTGCACAAAATGAATTGCACTCTATTGTAGTCCAGATCGAATTGCATTTCAGACCCCAGATGAGGATGTGGAGTTTAAGATGATGCTAGCAAAGCAGGGAACAGAAGTGAATGAGTTGATTTTGCTTCTCACTGAAAATAATCTTCCTGATGAATTAAAAAGTACACTGGAACAGGATGTGTGGGATTTTTCAGGAAAATAAATTAGTTTACTCACAAGAGTAGATCCAATTCAGATAACAGTGCAGAATGGCACTGTGTACCTAAACACCTTGCAATATAAAATGAGCCCAGAAGTAATTGCTGGAGTTGCTCCAGTAATTGCTCAATTG
Source organism: Lissotriton vulgaris (assembly GCF_964263255.1). Classification (NCBI taxonomy): domain Eukaryota; kingdom Metazoa; phylum Chordata; class Amphibia; order Caudata; family Salamandridae; genus Lissotriton; species Lissotriton vulgaris. The sequence continues at coordinate 1,124,045,160 of NC_141694.1, forward strand.
ATTGAACAGGGAATCTTTAAGAAATAATGAGCAGTCCTTGTAATTTGCCTCTCATAGATATCAAAAAGCCTAATGGGAAGTACCGGATAGTGCAGGATTTGCGTGAAATAAATAAAATTGTAGTGCCTTCTTGCCCAGTAGTACCAAATCCAGCAGTGATTCTTTACCAAATTCATTGTGGTGCAGAATGGTACACAGTGATTGATTTGTGTCAAGCATTCTTTTCAATTCCTTTGAATCCGGATAGCCAGTATTTATTTGGTTTCTGGTTCAGAGACCATGTGTTGGTGTGGTGCCGAGTTTCTTCAAGGGTATGCAGAGAGTCCCTCAATTTTTTATCAGATCTTGAAGAAATGTCTAGAGACTTTAGTCATGAGAGGAAATTTGGTTTTGGTTCAGTACATTGATGACCTACTGGTGGCATCAAAGACACGAGAGGCATGTGTCTCGGACACAATTGCTTTATTGAACCATCTTGCAGATGGAGGACACAAGGTGTCCCCAGAAAAATTACAATTGTACAAACAGGAAGTACAGTACCTTGGGCACAAAATCGAAAAGGAAGTTAGGAAAGTATCCCCTGAAAGAATCCGTGTGACCAAACAGAAGAACCCACCCAAAACTCTGAAAGAGGTGCAAATGTTTTTGGGAAGGGTTGGATATTGTCGCCAGAGGATATGTCGTTTCGCACTGATTGCAAAACCCCTACAGAAATTGACTCAAAAGGATGTGAAAGATTCAATTGTTTTGGATGATGAAGCCATGGATGCTTTCATAAAATTGAAAGTCGTTTTCGTAGAGCACCTGCACTGGGAAGGCCAGACTATACCAAAGAATTTGCATTGTACTGTTGTGAGAGAGATGGATGCGCACTTTCCGACCTAATTCAGAAACAAGGAATGGCACGACGTCCAGTAGCATACTTTTCTGCTACCCTGGATACAGTGGCTTCAGCATTGCCAGGATGTTTGAAAGCAGTAGCAGCCACTTGCATGAGTCTGGAGCAGAGTAAAATGATTGTGATGAGTTATCCTGTCAAGGTGTAAGTGCCACATTCTGTTGAGATTCGTTTGACCTGCACTAGGACCCAGTACCTTACCTCTAGTTGGCTGACTAAGTTTTAAAGAGTAATTCAGGGTGCTGAAAATGTGACTGTGGTCAGGTGCACAACGGTGAACCCAGCAGCTCTATTGACAAATTTACGCTGTGAGGAAATGAGAGAGGAAGCAGATCATGATTGTCTGGATGTGAAAGAGTTATGCACGAAGCCTAGGCCAGATATTGAAGATAGTCCTTTGGAAGATTCAGATTGTGAGTTGTTTGTTGATGGGTCGTGTTCGAGAAATGAAAGAGGTAAATTACACACTGCCTATGCTGTTTGCACCTTGGAAGGAGTCATTGAAGCATCCTGTCTGAAAGGAGTAAACTTCGCCCATATAGCTGAGCTGATAGCTCTGACTAGAGCATGAAAAATTACCAAAAGTCTGAAAGTAACCATTTTCACCGACAGTCAGTATGAATTTGGAATAGTGCACAATTTTTGCCAGCTATGGATGCAAATGGGATTTCTGACTTCTTCAGGTTCCCTCATTCGAAATGGTAAAATTGTGAAAGAATTATTGGATGGTTTACAATTGCTCAAAAGAATTGCAGTAGACAAATGTGCGGCACATCAATCAGGAGATGATCATGTGATGAAAGGCAATAGACACGCAGAAACAAATTGCTCGATATTGTGCTTAGAACACAATAGGCTGAAACAGATCAATTGAACGAGGAAATACTAAATGCCATCTTATGTTTATAACTTCAACAACATTAGAAACTTGGGATGAGGTGAGGCAGATGCAGGAAGAAGCAACTGATGAGGAAAAGGAAAATTATAAACTTACAGGCTGTAGAAAGAGAGCAGATGATGAGCTGTGAATTTATCAGGACAAGAGACCAGTTTTACCAGACTCTTAGCTTTCTCACATGGCCAGGGTGTACCATTGACATGCGCATATTGGAAGAGACGCATTGATCAGACTCTTCAAGCAGACATGGTATAATCCAAAGTTCAGAGTCATTGCAGAAAGTGTTTGCCAGAGGTGCATCAATAGTCAGCAGCGAAATCCAGGGAGAAAGACAGTTGTAAGTTGGGCACAAATTGAGAGGGCAGGATGTCCATTTACCCGGCTCCATCTTGATTTCATTGAGCTTCCCCCTTGCAATAGGCTGAAGTATGTTTCAGTCATTGTATGTTTATTCTCTCGCTGGGTGGAAGCTTACCCCATTAGAAGAAATGACAGCCTTACAGTAGCCAAACTACTGTTGAGAGAACTAATTCCTAGGTTTGGAATTCCAGTCACTTTGGAAACAGATAGAGGATACATAGCAAAACATCTACCAATGTAACGTCAATAGTTGGAATCCAGCAAATTTAATGAAACACACAACACAGAGTTGTAGATTGTTCTAATTTTATGAGAGAAAATTCAGAAATAGAAAGATAATTTACTGTTCATGAGAAAGAAAATCAAATATGACCCTAAGTCAGATTGGGCAGGTGGACTTGGAGGGTGGTGGGCAACATAAATAACACACATCAGGAAACATCAGGGGAACCAGTCTATGTATAAGGTGTGGGAAAAAAATCTCAGGTCAAAACAATGTTCAGTCACTGGCCATCCTAATCGTTCATAACTACAAGGTTCAAGTCCTCTGCACCTATGGACTCCTCTTCACTGGTCGATGCAGGACCAGACATCCCACGGGAGTGGGCAACATGAGGGGTATGAGGGGAAGCAGGTGAAACGGAGATGGTAGATGCATGGGAAGACACAATTACAGGTGGGGGTGCTGGTGCAATACAGACAATAAATGGGTAATAGGCCTGCCCCTAAGGGAGTCCTGAAAGGACACATTCCTCTCAACCTCAGATACCATCACCAGTTCCTTGGATGCAGGGATTGATGGAGGAACAGATGTGGGCAATACCCTGGGATTGTGCCTCTCGGAACATACAATGTTAATCTCAGATCTCCTGGAAGATCTGAAAGGACACATTCCTCTCAACCTCAGATACAATCACTAGTTCCTTGGATGCTGCCCGAACAACCAAAGTACATGGAGGGGTCTGGTTTGAACAACAGGGATGTGGGTGGTCGGGCAGGTGCCTCTCTGATCTTCTAGGCGGGCACATGGAGGGGGAGTACTGGCAGGGGGTGCAGCTGGAGGCCCCTATGGAATGGGGGCCTCAGGAGTTAGGGAGGGGCTGGTGGCAGGCACGGATGGAGATTGTGCCTGTGCTAGGGACACCATATTCAATTTCAGGTCTTCTGGGATGGGGAGACCCACTATGTTCCCTCCCTCGGCTGGTGGAGTACCTGTCAATGTTTCTCCCCTTCTGTGTCCGCAGTCTCCACCCAGCCTGATGGCCTCTGTCAAGATCTTAGCAGCTCTCCAGTAGTCTTTTGCTTCGAGGTAATTCCAGAAGCTCTGTGGTGACCTTGTGGTAATCTCCGCGGCAAGCCAGTCCTGATACTTGCATCAGGTTCTGTACAGAAAAACAATTGGTCCTATTGGCAGCAAAATGAAATTGAACAATACACAATATTGTATTTACATCAACCACAATTGGTATACAAGCGAGATAGAGAGGAAAAACAATTAGACACTGTACAATGAAGATAAATTCTTTATATTTCTTTTAATAAAAAAATGCATTTGCATTCAATCAATGCTTCTAGGTTGCTCCATTAAGTGCAAGAGAGAAAGTGCTTGTGGGAGTGCTCAAGTCATGTGACAGAAGAGGAAAATATGAATCTGAGAGTTATAGACAAAAATAAGAGCAGTGATGAGGGAAGTGTCACTGCGGTAAGCCTGTCAGGAAAGGTCTAGCATATCTACAAAATATATCCATTCAATCCTCTTCCCTTCCCAAAATGACATATCTGACCTTTTTAAACAATTTCATTGCACCGGTCTGTTTTTGGAGTCTCCGCCACAAGTGCATAAACCTTATACGCGGAGCAGAGAAGAGACTTCGCATACAGAGTAGAGACTCTAAAGTCGAGCAGGATCACAAGAATATCATACAGGTTATGGCTCACAGGAAATAAAAAGAAGGAAGTCCATATCAGGAAGCTGATGGTAGCCATATTACAGTCATTCCTAGTCATTCTCATCTGGTAACAAACTCCTCTGCCATCCTGTTGCTCTGTGCACCACATCTGTCCGCAACATGGCTGAGGTACTCGATTACAAGGCACTCCTTTTCACCAAGTCTAAATTAAACCTCTTAGTTGAGAGGGTGCTTGATCACCCTCAGCTTTATAGGAACCCAGTATTGCAGCCCACCACCAGTATGGCAAATCATTGCCGCACGCTACAGTGCAGTGGGTGTTTACCATCAGTGGGTCAAGATGTGGAAGAAGTGCTGGAAGGACTTGCAATGCTGGGCCTGGATTACGGCCCAGGAACTATTGGGCCAGTCCTCCCAGCCTCACATACATAGGCCCCATCTAAGATCTCAGTACCGGAGGGCCCTGAGAACAGCCTGGCTGACCCTCTATGCTCAGCTGGAGGAGACAGAGCAACATAGACCTCCTAAGAGCATGAACTGCTTTATGTGTCTGGTAGTATGATGTAAGTGGTGAAGGAGATGTTACTTAATCTTTATGTATCAACTCTCAGCGGATGTACAAATTGGTTACTGTATGTATGAGGTAGTAAACAGAAATTTCACTCAGCGTTGCATTTTAATCAATAAATGCACATAGAAAATCATGACTGGTCTACAAAGGACCACATAGGTGTTGTAACCAATGGGGAAGGAAGGCCTTTCACAATGTCTGTTGTTGTTATGTGAAGGGTTAGGGTGTTAGATGCTGTTCCATCCATGCCCTTTGTGCGTACTTGTTTTTACGCTGAATAGCATATGTTGGGATAATGAGGTTAAGTCTGAATTTGTGATACTTGTCTCACTCAAATTGATATCAAAATATCTAAGAGGTCATACCACATCTTCAATGCAGTGTCAGGAGACATCTAAAGATATGTGGCACAGAGTACTCCTAAAAGCCTACACCCAGAAAGACACCTCAACAGTAGACTAATGGGTGGGTGGATCAGAGACAGTATTAAATTTCGGTTTCACAAAGCAATGTGTCCCATGATAAAGTACAAACTAACATATCAAAAATACAGTCACTTCAGAAAGGTCAGGCTCAATAGGGGAGTTCTAGGGCTGAAATAAAAAATGGAAAGGTTTTATTACAAGAAATCGTTCCGTACAATATAGGATAATTAGAATGAAGGTGCATAAGATCATTACCATAAAGGCTATCAATACAGAAACATAATAAAAACAAGGAAAAATGCTAAGTCTTAAATGTGCAGCAAAATCAGTAAGGTTATGGACAGCATCCCTAGTAGCATGGGAAAGCCTTATGGCTCACCCCCAAATTTGTGGGTTCATGTAGGAAATGGTCTCAGAGGAATCCATTGAAAGTGAAGATTTATCATGGTGTGAGCATAAGAATAAAACCTTTTCGAATCAGAACACAGGCATATTGACTTTCATACAGTGGTAAGACTGTAAGAACTAACACACTATTGAATATTAGTTCAGCCCCTTTTGACCTTCTGTCATCCCGAGATATCAGAACAAACTAGCTGCAAACACAATAAACTATTATTAAAAAATTAAATACACCATGCAAGCAGAAGAAACCTTCAGTGCTTCAGCAACGATTACGCGGCTGCTTGCACCCTGACCTGGCAGCACTGCGACGTGCACCACATCACTTTGCACTGCAGCCCTGGTCTCACCGATGCCACTGGATGACCATCACCGAGCTGCTGCCTGCACAGCGACCTGAGGGCAACATACACTGAACAGCTGCACTTCGCATCGAAGCCCCATCACCTGCCGACGCCAGCGCTCTCAACTTCAACCACGAGGAGTTTGGTCTGCAACGCATGTGACTGGCCCGACGACTCCTGCACCAACTTCTGGAATCACAGATGCTGATGCCAGCTCTTCAGAGCTCAACAAGTGGTCGTCAATGCCCTGCATTTCTAAAGGTACTGTTTTGTGGGTCTTCCTAACACCGTAGCTGGCTTGCAACGCCGTGGTCATCCAGAACTGTTTGGATTTGTTGTTTACGACACTATGAAAGTCCCGGATGCGGCTATCGACTTCAAGGAACTGCATTTTAAGTCTCTTTTTGATTATTGAGATTTCTGAGAACTGTATTGTGGATTTTTATTGATTATGGTCTTGTTTGCACAGAAAAAATATTGGATATTTTTCTAAAACTGCTGTGGGGTCTTTTTGTAGTGTTTTTACTGTGTTACTGTATGTTATGTGCAAATGCTTTACACGCTGCCTCTGAGATAAGCCTGTCTGCTCATGCCAAGCTACCAAGGGAGTGAGCAGGGGTTATTTCAGTTGTGTATCCCCCTTATCCTGATGAGTAAGTAGGGTCCCTACTTGGACAGGGTACCAACCTGTCAATTAGAGACCCCCATTTGTAACACATAGGTTAACTGATCTCCAGAATCTTCACAAACATGAAGATTTTCCAGAGAGTACAGCAACAGAAACTCTTACTTATTTAAGACAACAAAAATAAATAGTGCAAGAAAGGCTATATGAAATTTCCAGATAGTAGCAGGCCACACCTTAACACGCAGCAGAAGGGAGAAAAGTACAACTCATGGAGTTCTCAACTCCATTATGTCTACATATTCATCCAACTAATTTAAATAGATATAATCATCAAAACTACTTACCAATCGTTCCCTAAGTGCCACTGTCTAATGTTCCACTTCATTATGTACTGCAGTCAAGTCAGCCTGTGGGGAAACATATCCAACCAGAGGAATTAGGCACAACAACGCGCCAATTTAAGCTATTAGTATCACTATTAGTAAAATCATGCTAACAGTTTTGCAGCATCTGCTGTATGCAGTATCTATGGAGATAAAAAAAAAGTTAAAAGACATCAGGATTCAAAACGTATTCTCAGGGAAACATTTTTTTTCAAAACAAATAGATCTTCCTTTCTTCCATTATTTAAAAAAAAAACAATCGAAAGCAAAGCCAAAATTCTTTTTTTTCTTTTTCGGTTTGTTTGCTCAGTTCATAATCTACAAACTTTATTTCTTATGGATACTTTGCAAGGTTGAACATTGTATTTTCAAAAATTATTTCCCAACTAGCAGTATTTACAAAATCCAAGGAAGCTCTTTTTCCTCTAGGTCTTATTCAAAGAAGAGATTGGCAGCAGTTTATTGGACTGTAGACTTTTGTACGTGGCTGTTCGTCTTCTTTAGACACAGATGCCAGATATGCAATTCAGTAGATGTGGACTTTCTCTTCAGGGCTCTCTTTCTCATTGGTCTTTTGGAAACAAGTGATTCACTGTCAGTGTTCTCTGAATTAATTTTGATAATTTCAGGTTCTTCTCTGATTGACTCTCAACTTTTATTCTCCCTGTGGAGCACTCAGTCAGACGCCGGACCATCTAGGGAGAACTCTTCACACGAAAGCGGGACCAAGAAAATCACCAATCGTGAACTCAAGTATACTACTACGTACAATAACAAACAGAGGTGAGCAGTGACAAGAGTGCCTCGTAAAACCCTGTGACCTCGCAAACACGACTACCCTTAGAATATGTATCTGGAACATCAACGGACTGACCAACAAATTGGAAGCTGAGGAAACATTGAAATATCTAAGGTCATTTGATATAATATTATTGCAAGAAACCTGGGAAATAGACGAGATAGCCCTGGAAGGATATATGATGCAAACTGTCCCAGCAACCAGGTCCTCATCGTTCGGACACAGCTCAGGAGGATTGACGATCCTTGCTTCAGTACTCACAATAGGAACAATGAAGGAAATCAAAGCTAAAACCATAGCCCCCAATATGATACAGGCGGCAGACATTACAATCAACTCAATGAAGCATGACCACCATCTCGTAATAATTAACTCATACATACACCCGAAACACAAGCAGAAGGGCGCAAGAGAGTTGGTTAAGGAAACAGCAAGAATCTTGGAAGAGGGGGACGCCGATGACCTAATCCTGGTAGGAGATTTTAACCTCTTTCTATTTGGAAGCACAGAGGACGAGGAACTCGCACAAGAACTCAATAGAGCCTGGGGAATCCCACCGCAAGCACAAGTGCAGGCTCCCAAACAAACAAAGTGCTCAAAGCGATTATTAAAAGACTTAGAGCAACTAAACTTGAGGGCACTGAACGGCCGGTTTAAAGAAGATACCCCCCCCCAGCATCGACCTACCACACCTCCACAACCTCCACCTACCTAGACTATACATTTGTAACCCTCTCTTTCTTCAACAGCATCCGATCATTCCAACTAGGCGCCAGCGATCAAAGCGACCATCTGCCGCAAGAAATTGTCTTAAAAACCCCCCAGAGAGAACCCCAACGAACCCTGTGTAACTATAGGCAATGAGTACACAACAGACTTCAAACGCATCAGACTCAAACAAAATAACATCGAAGCTCTGTTCACCGATGTGCAGGAGACATTACAGCAAGGCCACATAGCAGTAAACGAAATAGAGGCCTGGGAAGGGTTCACCAAGGCCCTTGGGACAAAACACGCAACCAAATCAAGGACATTAAAAGGCAAACCCCCGACGAACACACTAAGAAAGACATACACACCGGAGATAAAAAGCCTTAAAAGGGACATAAAGTACACCCTAAAACAACTGCGAATAAAGTCTATAAAAGAACCTCTACAACACACCCTACATGATATAAAAACAAGTTTAAAAAAAGCAATTTGGGAAAACAAAAGGAAGGCGAACAACGAACTATGGGCAAAAATAAAGCATGATTCCAAACTAAAGAACAGTACCAACCTTTGGAAAACATTCATAGCTTGCAACACCCAGGGCACCAAGGGATAAGCTCATACATTGCAGAGCCAGCCTGGGCAGACTATCTGCATAATCATTTTAACAAACCAAACGAAGACACATCCACAGGCTCGTCAGAAAATAAAAGAGACCATAGCAAAGAGGACAGAACAGTAACAAAGGTAGAAAAAGGGCTCTGTAATGTAGTAGAAGGCAAAAGAGCATTAGTCAACAAAAAGATGGCAGGGGGAGAGAAGGATAACAGTACCCCGATATCTAACACCGAATATGACATCAAAATATCCGCGAATCGGATAAAAACCCAAATAAAGAAGGGGAAAACGGAGGGAGCCCCGGGTCCTAACGGGATTCCACCGTCAATATTTAAGCACGATATCGAGTTCTGGAGCAACACACTAGTTCCACTTTTTACAAGCACATTGGAACTAGAAGCATGCCCGGAATCCTGGAAAGGCTCTATAATAAGTCCAATTTACAAGCAAGGAGACATGAGCAACCCAGGCAACTACCGGCTGATAGCCCTTTTAGACATAGAGGCAAAGTACTATGCCGGCATAATACTAGAAGAACTGACACAGTGGGCAGAGACAGAGCACATAATTCCATCCACCCAAACAGGATTCTGCAGAGGGCAGGGAACAACCACCAACATCATGGCTCTATCGCTATTAACAGACGCTGCAAAACTAGGAAAAACCCCACTGTTCCTATGTTTCATCGATTACAGTTCAGCGTTTGACCATGTGGACCGGGGCAAACTATGGCAAAAGCTTGAAAAATGGGGGATTCCAGAACTGCTGTTGAAACAATTTATCCTACTCCACACCAACACCTGGGTCCGGATCAAGCTGGGCAAAGGGACGCACCTCTCAAGGCAAATTAACACCTATAATGGCCTGAAACAAGGGTGCGTCTTAGCCCCCATCCTATTCAACCTCTACCTGGCAGACTTCCCAGAGGAATTGGATAAAACCAACTCGCACCCGCCCCGGTTGGGGGATATTACGCTGACCAACCTCCTTTATGCCGACGACCTTGTTCTAACAAGCCGCACCCCAACAGCCCTTCAGCACCTCATAAACACCACCAGTTCATTTTCACTTCGTAACGGCCTAACCATCAACCTGAAAAAACAAGAACCATGGCAGTGAACAATAACAAGATCAGGAAGAACAGCTGGTTCTTGAATGGTAACAAACTGGACCAAGCGACGTGCTATAAGTATCTGGGTGTTCTGGTGGACAGCAGAGGGTCATTCAAATCCCAACTGGAGACACTTTACCAAAAAGGAACCATGAGTTACCTGGCAATGAAACCCCTTAAAAAGATTCTGCCAGACCACACGCTCGATCCCTTCCTACAAGTACTGAGAGCTCGTCTCCAACCAAGATTAACATATGGGAGCGAATCAACCCTAGGAAAGGATGCACAGACACTAGACAAGGTGATCGGTAAAATCTACAGGTCAATTTTTCAGCTTCCTAGATACGTATCACCAGCACAAATTCGTCTGGAATTTGGGATACAAAAGCAAACGGTGGAAAGAAGGGGCAGCTTTATAAAATGCTGGCACAAGATCAGAAACGGAGAGCCAGGCACCCTAAACACCCACCTCTGGACTGAATTGCAAAGACGTGAACGATCACACGCTAGAGAGTACCTGATGCAATCACTAGAAAGCCTAGAACTGACTGGCCTCTGGAATAGCTCAGTAGACCATAAAAGCTTTAAAAAGCAAGTAACAAAAACAACGAAAATAGTATCGCTACTTGAAGATAAAGCAACCCTGGCGAAAAGAGCCCACGGCTGGATAGTATTAAATGACTATAAAACCCTAAAACCACAAGCATACTTAGACCAAGGCTTCAAGCAGAAGACAAAGGAAAAATTCTTAAAATTCCGACTAGGCGTACTACCGATCCTCCCCCATCTGGCGCCATGGGAAAGGAACCATAAAGATCTAACCTGCGTCTTTGTGGGGCAGGACCTGAAGACCTAATTCACATAATATGCATTTGTCCCAGCTTAATGAACATAAGGAGAACACTACTACGTGTAAAATGGAACCAGGAGGGGGTCAGGTCATGCCGACAGGCAGTTAAACTGTGCTTCAATCCAAGCGAGATCCAACTAAACTGCAGAACCACAACATTTCTGGATGCAGTGGCAAAGAGAATCAAGGAGGCACAAAAAGAAGCAACTGCCCAATAGCCGGAAACATGTCCTGGGGTATCTTTCGAACTTTTGGTCCGAATGCAGAAGAAGTTGAACCACTGAAACATTTTAACTTTTGATAATTACTCTTTTATTCTTGTTAGTAACCACCCTTTCTTATGTACTTTAAATTGTGAGTTTTAATTAACTGTGCAATAAACTAAACTGTTTACCAAACTGTTTACCAAACTGTGTCTTTTCTTGAAAGTTATCTTCACTGCTTTAGGCCACATGTCTCATTGATGCACTCTTCCAACTCTTGTTGCTTCACTTGTGACTACTGCTGAGTCTTCTTCACTCATAGTCAAGCTTGTGCTTTGATCAGCATCTCAACTCACTGTGAACTGCTTCTTTCCCTTGGGGGTTCTAGAGACTCAAATGTTCAGCTGAAACCTTTCATGAGCTGGATCAGAGAATACTTCTTCTTGCTGCTCCTCGTGGCTTTCCAACAGTTCACTCTGATCCTTGAATTGAAACTGGATACTAGCACCTTCACCTGGATATTCACTTTCACCAGCATCAACTTCACCAGCTTCAGAATTCAGTTCCCCAACCTCTCTCCCCTCTGGATTCATTGTGTGAACTTGAGGTTGACTCTGTCAATCAGTGGTTGTTATCACCACTTTATCATCTGCTGTCTTCACTCTTCTTGTGGGAGCTGGGTAGATCCACTGGGGGATAGGGATTTCAGCTCACTTTACAGCAGTGCTAGTCACAAGCATGATTTGAAGTAGGCTTTTACACTTGGGCTCAAGGCAGCTTTTGCAGACATGCTTCTTCACTAGGATCCAGTCTCCTGGTTGTAGCGTATGGCACTGGGTTTCTTTTGTCTGTGCTGTTGTCAAATTGACCTGATGAGAGACCAATTTCACCACATCAGCTAGAACTTTACAGTAATCTAATACGATGTCAACAGTTACTGACACAAGTGTTGCTGTAAGCAATCCTCATACCTCTGTCCATAAAAACATCTTCGGGAGTGAGACCAGCCTTTTTGTCTAGAGTACTTCTAAAACTCATGAGAACAAGAGGAAGAGCATCAGGCCACTTTAGACTCTTGGAGGTACACAAGCTTCGTCTTGATATTGCCATTCAATTTTACTACAATCCCAAATGATTGAGGATGATAGTTACAATAAAACTGCCCAACCTGAAAAGCAATGCAAAGTAGTTTCAGGATCTCATTCCTGTTCCACGATTCGTCTCAAGAAATGTTGATAAGTCAAATCTCGGAATTCACTTTCTAAGCACGTTTGGGGATCATCATGCTGTCACATCTCTGGGTAGGGTAATTTTCCACCCATATTGAGAACTAGCAGACAACTACAAGTATATATTTGAGCCTGTTGCACACAAGCATTTCTGCAAAGTCTGTTTGAACTCTAGTAGGTGGACCCTCTGATTTACCTATGTGACTCATGGTCTCTAGTGTCTTCTTTGCCTGATTATATCTCTTGCAAGAAACAGAAGACTAACACAAATCTTCTGCCTCACTTCTGAATTTTGAATTATGCCAGTACTTTCTGAAAGTTCTAGCCATGTCTTCCCACCCTTCATGAGAATGACCTTGCAACCAATGGGCCATTGGATACAACATGGAATCTGGAAGTACATGTTGGTGATCAGGAGTTACCCATAAGTCACTACAGCCTCCCTTATAGCCTGTTAACTCCGATCTCTTTCTCTCTCATGCTCTGGTACCTCCTCGAGGTCCCTAAAATCACTCAATGTGGTCTGAATTGGATTCAACAAGAAACAATTTACATAATTTGCATTTTCAGCAGCTCTCACACTTTGTTCAGATTCTTGTACTGTAATTTTTTCATTTCATTTGACAGTTGCATTTTCAAGAGACTATGTCATCTCCAGCCTAATGGGCTACGCATCTGACCACTGCCATTTTTTTAGGTTGTTGTACTGCTTCTAAGAGATCACGAATATAGGAACGATTCCTAATGAGAGTACCAGGGGATATCATAAAACCCTTTAATGGTCACAGCTAACTTAAAATCAGGTCCCACTCAAAATTTATACTGACTGCATAAATTGTCACACTTAATTACTTCGCTAGGCAGCAAGCTTTTGTCAGAATAATCTACTCTGTTACTTGCGCTAAAGTTATGTCAGACAATTACAATGCTTGGATAGTTTCAGGAATGGAACAAAACTGTATAGGGAAGCCTTTAATGCTCCTCAATTGTCTCTCAAGCAAGAAACATCTAAAAATCAGGCTAATACTGTCACTTCAATACAATCGTGGTCTAGACCCATATCGTCTACTACATCTTCTTTCCTGTCTGAAACAGGTAGCAGTGCTTCAGGATTTAAGGAATTGCACCTTTAAATCATCATCACTAACTTTATTTGGGTTTTACAAGAAAACCATAAGAGTGAAACAACATCTTTGAAAACAGACTCCATCAAATAATTTAACATGAGCAATATATAATGCAGAGTTAAATAGCAAACACTTATGGTAGATCCATAATAAAAACTATTTCATATTACCACTGTAACCAAGATTAACCATAAAGCATTATCGCACCTGGACCTAAGCCTAATTGCAGCCCTTAAAAAGATAAGAGTGCATAATGCTGAGTTGCTTGAAAGCAGTAGTAAAAAGATAAAAGCTGGTCTAACCTGCCAAAAAATGACTTTTTTTTAAGAATAGGAAAGATAAAAGACTTTCGTGGGACCTCATAAAAACCACAAAATATTAAAAAGGGAATCATATCCTGTGGAGAATTTCCTTCACAGCCATAGGGTAAGAGACTTTGCCCTCTATATGTACCCCTAGGATGAACTAAGAGATAATGAAAAAGGTCCAAACAAAATCAAGTCAGTAAAAAGACGTTGTGGACACTTTTGAACCATAGAGATAGGGCTAAGTGAGTGGCACCGTCTTCAACAGTGAATACCTACAAACACTGGTCTTCCTCAACTCGTCTTCTTCCCTGGCCCATGTGCGCATTTTGAAGAAGTTCTTCTTTACCCAATACATATCCTTTCAACATATTCCCTCTGGATTTTCAAATAGATCAGAGCTTTCCATGCTGGAAAGACTTATTCTGATATACCTTAAGCAGCAAATATGGTTAGAATAATCAAGGGAAAGACAATCACTCAGAATGTCTTTACTTAGGTCGGCTACGTTCTTCATCCAGATTTTAATCCATAATGACAATGGACGATAAGCCAGCACATCTGGAGGGACGCCATCCCTAGTTCTTCGTGGGCATAAACAATGGAATACACTGCACTGGGGAAAGCAGAGAATCAGTCTCAGAAAAGTGTTTTCAACAGATTGCAAGACGTCGTGCTCGATATAAACCCAAATCGCACTCCCTTAGGTGACCTTCGATATACATTTAACTTTGTAAATATGCAAAATTGCCCCAATCGGTCTACTTCCTAATCTGGAGGCAAAATTAAGGATGGACGCAATAGCCCTTGCAAACTCCCCTTTCTTTCGACTTGTCAAGGGGCGCCAATGCAGGGCTGCATGAAATACCACCCCTAGATATTAAAAGACGTCAGTCTTTGGGACCGGCGTAGACACACCAAAAAAAGAGCAGGGCTTAGCTGGACGCTGGCCAACCTGCATGATGAATGATTTGCTGTTATTGACTAGCAAGTCCAAGTCTTCCATGAAGTGTACAAAGGAGTTCAATAAACATGGTAAACACCTTGCTGTCCTCGCCATGAGGACAGCATCATCAGCATACAGAAGGACAGGCAAACTTCACTTGCCCTCCTGAGGGGAGTCAGTATTTCATTTAAAGAAGGCCTGCTCCAAGTTATTAATATACAGATTAAAAAGAAAAAGGGCCAGGATACACCCTTGATGGACCCCTCTCTGTATACAAAACTCATGGGATACTTTGAGATCCTTATAATAGCGTACTACAGCTTTAATGTCTCTATGGACATCCATTTAAAACAGAAGAATGTCTCTAACGAAGCCAAAAGAGAGCGTTAACTGCCAGAGATTGGATCTGTTAATGCGATTAAACGTGGTGACAGATCCATGAAAGCTAAGTAGATGGTGCCAGTGCAGGCGACTGTGTACTTGTGCAAGAGCATGTACAAATTTGGTCCACCGTTGAACAACCCGATCGAAAACCATATTAGACCTTGGTAAGAATATTATTGCCATCTACCCAGCTAGTGAGACTATCAAAGACCAAGCGGCCCACCACCTTTACAACAGAATTCAAAATGGAGATGGGCCTATAACAAAGATTGCTGCCTCAATATGCCTTTCTAAAATCCAGGATAATGGTAGATAACGCCCAATTGTCTGGGCGGCTAATTATGACAGCAGCATTAATAGCTGCAGTGAGTACAGGTATTCAGAGGTCCAGGTTTGAAATTTAGAGGTCTGGTGAAATCCCATCAGGGCCTGGGGCCTTATTTTTAGTTAGAACCATTATACCTGCTCTAACCTCCTATGCGCTAAATAGGGTCCTGGATTCACCCTCACAGGTATCCATGACAATCCTCAAAGAAGTTTCAGGCTGGAACATGCCCTCAAAATGACTTATCCAATCATCCTCAGAAATATTGGTTTCCAGTGTATTGGCTCTATCTACTGCTAAAAACAGGCTATTGATGATGCTCCAGAACTTAGAAGTATTGCGCACAGTACTGGCCTCTACCAGGTCTGACCAGGCCTCCTCTTTAGGGCTGATTTATGGGTTGCCGAGGCAGCCTTGTATTGTCTGCAGTACCTCTTGTTAGCCAGGGGATCTCTTGGTGTGGTGCTCAAACCTTTCTTCAATTTTCTGGACGTGCAGGAGCACTCAGAGGCAAACCATCAAGGACCTGTATAAGAGAGGTGCCTGTCTGAGGCCCGCATTAGACATACTTTCAAAAGCCTCCAGAATGTCTGAGAGTTTTGCCGCCCTGTCTGAGCAAATGGCAAACTCCTTGGAACATTGTGTGAGCAGAGACTCATAAAACTGATCAGGTATAATCTGTGCCCATTTCAATCTCCTTCCCCGTCCACAGCTGTCAGTGCCTCCCTTGCTTCATTATTGGCTAATTTATCAGCCGCTAATATTATGTGTTCATAGCTCGCAAGATAGCTGCTTGTGATATGTTGCGTTCTGGTGTGAGTCAACAAAATTTCACCTGAATGTGGGAAAAAAACACAATAAGTGTATGACCCATTACAACTCTTTTACTTTGCTTAATTGCAAGGCAAACAGCTGCAACCGCCTTTAGGCAGCAAGGAAGAGCTAAAGGTACCGGATCCAACTCAGCAGAGAAATAAGCAACAGGCCTCATTTTACCTTCATGTATTTGAGCAAGTATGGAAAGCAAGCACCCACTCTGCTTGTGACAAATATTTATAAAATACTCATCATTATCATGCGGTCCAAGGGCAGATGCACTACATAAATATTTCCTTAATTCTCTGAAGGCCTACATGTATTCATCATCAAAATGATCCTTGATATCATCATGAGTTAGCTTTAGTAACGGTTTTGCAGTCAGGGAAAGTTTGGAATCTACTGACAACAGTAGCTAATTATTCTCAAAAACTTGCTCACCTGCCTTTTGGTGATTTAAGGATCAGTTTTCAGAATTAGAGATACATTCAAGACTTTCTTTGCCCACTGTTCAATGTGATGACCAAAATACATCACTTCTCTTTTACAGTGCTGCATCTTTATGGGAGAAACCTTGTGACTACTATCAGCAAGATGATTCAGGAGAGAAATTATATGTAATTTACAGTCTTCCATTGTTCTTGATGCCACTTACAGATCATCAATGTATTGGACTGAGACTGAATTACAGGATAGCGGCACATTTCTAAAATCTTTTTTAGGATCTGAATAAAAATGGAAGGACTTTTAGTATACCCATGTTGGATTTGACACCAAACGAGAACTTTATTTTGGAACTGAAATGCAAAAAGATATTGACTATCCTCATGCAGAGGAATGGAAAAAAAACACTTGGCATAAGTCTAAGACTTATACCATTCTGCATTTGAAAGTATCTGAAACAATATCACTGCAGGATTTGGTACCACCCAACAACATGGAATCACTATTTGAATTATTTTCGTAGGTCCTACACTATCCTCCACTTACAACTTGTCTTTTTAATACCCATCCAAAAAGATTTGCAGGGACTACCAAGTACCTCCTGTAGAGTACCTTGTTCTATAATTTTTTCTATGACAGGCTGTGGAAGTCAGCTTCCACCACAATAAAGACGATTTTGCCCAAAGGTGGTTGGTTCTACTTTTTATTACACAGAGCGCCGGGGAGCGAGTCAAACGGGCTCGGGAGTCGCAGCTCTCTAAAATAGCCGCACTTCCGTTTCCGCCCGCGGCGCCCGCCCTGAAAACAACTAGAGCGTCACCACATATCTACCCCCTTTAACACCCTCACAAGAGACATGTCCTGAACATTCTCAGTCCAGAGGCAAGAGTCTGGGGGTGGGGAATAAGGAACAGTCTTACTTGATCTCCATGATGAAATCTTCGTATTTCTTGGGGGTCTTGACCGCTCTTCCCTACCTAATTCTCATTGGTGCCCGGCCGGTGTTCTTGCCTTGGGTCTAGGCAGGGCTTCCTTCCTCTTTAACAGTCACCGCTCTTGGTTCTCGACTGAGCCCGTTACCTCCTTGGCCCCATGGCATTGGGGATTGTCCCTTCCGACTTCTTCCTCTTCCTCCTGGTAGTGCCTGTCTTCATTGCCTTCCCAACGCGGTTGATCCCCTGACCTGTCCAAATCCGCTGTCGCTTTGGGTCTCATTTCTTCCCCGTTCTCTCTGCTTGGTGGACTCGTCTCATCGGGAATCTCCCACTTTAGGATTTTGCTGCACCTCGCCATCCTGTCTTGCGACCATACCTTCCAAACGCTGAGCAGAGCCGATCTGGCATACGGCTCTATCACTTGCAATGGTGATATGAACTTGCTGTCACCTTTCTTTTTCATCACCGCCTACTTTACTCTCATCCATTCGCCCTTTTCCAGAGTCACGCCGTGGAAATTCCACCTTTTGTTGTAATATTCCGTGTACAAGGCTTGTGCCCTTTCAATGTTCCATTGCACCACCACAGGGGACCATTTGCTCTGGACAATTAGATGTTTCTATGCCAGATTGTCCTTTGTGAAAGGGTCTCGCCCTCACAGTATTCGGAAGGGGATATACCCCGTGCTGGCTGGAGTGATGCGGTACGCCCACAATATCTTCGGTAGCTCTCTTTCCCAGTCTTGTCCCGAGCTGATGGCAGCCTGCACCGAAAAGCTGGGTTGTCTCCGATCGACAATTCCTCTCGAACTTTCCAGAACTTCTTCAGCTGGTTGTCGAGGTGTTTCTTGTCCGGCCATCCATGCATCAAGTAGCCTTTCACTGCTTCTAAGGCCTCATCTTGGGTGTACGCCTTTTCCCATTCCTTTTAGCTGATTACTCTTTCATGGTCTTGTGTTAACGCCACTGTTAGAATCGGGGATTTCTGGTTGGCTAAGGCTTACGCCAAGCCAGGCAGTAACCACCATTCACGTCAGGGCAAGGGAGTCACATGCCAAGATAACCCCTGCTCACCCCCTTGGTAGCTTGGCACGAGCAGACAGGCTTATCCCGGAGGGAATGTGTAAAGCATTTGCGCACGCACACAACAGCAACAATATCCGAGGCTCACCACAAAAGGAACTCCACACAAGGTTATATAAAAATAACTTTTGTATTGTCAAAACACATCAGATAGTAATCACACAATATACATTGTGCCAACTGGCATAGGCAATATTCACAAGGGATTATTTACACCAGGACAGGGCCACGTGGGCCACTGTCAGAATCAGCACTTAGTAGAACTAGCACTTAGAATAACTGTCACACCAAATAACAAGTATAGATCACAACGAGTAACCACTGGTAACAGGTAGGTACACACTACACAATACTAATAACCATAGGCCTAGATCACGCATGGACACATAATCTCTCTAGTATAACATACTAGGCAAAGCAAACTTCTAAGCATGAGCACCTTTAGAAGTATACCACAAGCATAAAGGCAAAGCACATTACGCAGCAATCACATTTAAGCCTAAACAGTATAACTACAGTAGGCAATCTCTCATTAGTCTAAATACATTAGACTCTGCCTCCTAAGCATAACTCACATTTAGGGGCGTAACTCACAGTGAAGTAACTCTCACTAACATAAACCTACTTAGGTAAAATAACCTCATAATCATAGTAACATTACATTGCGCAAAAATCACATTAGGCAATTACCATCATAAACATAGTAAAATCACATTGCGCAAAAATCACATTAGGGCCTTGCGCCCTACCCACGTACCAGCCCCCCTGGCCAACTGGCCATTGCAAGAAGGGGACTCAAAAGCCCTGTGTCCAGAATGTCAGGGCGATCTGCCACGCTGCGCTAGTCAGGGGTGCGCCACCAGCGCAAACCTAAACGTTGCAGCTGCCCACTAAGTGCTGGGCAGCTGGGAACAAAAACAGGGCCTAAACGTTGCAGCTGGCACTAAGTGCTGCACAGCTGTAGCAGGCCTGGCACCACTGTGCCATCTCTGTCCCTCCCAGGGACTCTCACTCAATTGCGCCTAAGTGGTGCAGCTGCCCACTAATTGCTGGGCAGCTGGGAATCAGTAAAGCTGCGACAGGGCCCTCACTGGCCCTAGGAGCAAAGTCTGCGCCACATGCTTTCACTAGCCCTTTAAACAAAATTGCGCCAGACCGAGCCACCTGGCTCTACACAGACCCTTCTGGGGCCTTTCAAATAACCATGGCCCCCAAGCCCCTTACAGAGACTTTTAAAACAACTATGGGCCATTGGTGGAGCCTTTGTGGCTCTAAAACAACATGCCCCCAGAATGTTGGAGTCCCCCCTCTGGGGACTCGTGATCAAAAGAAATGCCCCCTGAGCCTCTCGTGGCTCGTCAACAAATATGCCGCATCGATGGGGGAGCCTTGTGGGCTCTTAGAATCACTAATAACGCGTTGGGGCGGCCCACTGCCATCCGGGGCCACCCTGCATGCACCAACTATGCCCCCTAAACTGAGGACAGTACACGGGCCATCGTTAGAGCCTACGGGGCTCTAAGACACATCATGGCAAAAACGGAGGAGCGGACCACTCGAATGCTGCCTCCCCCCCTCGCAACCACTAGGACCAGCCATAGTCCCTCACGGAGCTCCACTCACCGGAGTTTTCCTGGGGGAGGGGAGGGCTGCCAGATCTCTTCCTCGGCGGCGCGGGCAGACTCTGGCTGCACGCAGGGCTCGTCTCTCCACACAGGAGCCCCGCCAGCCACTGCAGCATGCCTCCTGTCATGCGGCGGCATTCGGGAATTTCTCCCTTCTTTGCCGCCATGCTGGCTTCCTCACTCGGCCACAGCTTCCCCGGTCTCAGAGAATGGCTTCCCCCAGGCAGGGGGAAGCGGAAACAACGTCCTCCCGGCCCCGCCCACAACCTGGCGGCAGGCCGGACATCTCCTTCCGGCGTTTTCCCCGGGCTGCAGCGGTGAACTCTTCCTGGGCACAAAGAGGGGTAGGCACCCTCAAAAAGTAACTGAAACGCAGAATGAGGTGGGCACTCGCCAGACAACCAAATAAACGGGATGGCACCCGTCCACAAAAATAAGTGAATCAAGGCACAAAGCAGCAAGATGGGCTCTCGCAATGACGGCATCAGGAGGGAATCCCTTACGTCGGGATTCCCTCTACCAGGGCTGCAGCCACCGCGCTGCGCAGCCCACGGTCGTCCCTGTCCTGGGGACCCAGCAGAATCTAGCGCTCTGCCAAAGATAAAGCGCCTCTCATTAGTCTACCGCCACAGCCCCCCACCAGGCGCTAGGGTCACAAAGAAGTACAGATAAAGTGCTCCTCCTGGCAGCAGCAGAGAGTGCACATGGGGACAAAAGCACCATACTCCCCCCAGCACTATAATCCCAGTCCAGGGACAAAGAGAGGGAGCACCAACAGCTCCTATCCAGGGAAAGTCTTCCAGATATCCAGGGGTTAGGCAGGGCCCAGGGAGGCAAGCCTTCCCCTGGGTCCCAGCAGCAGCACGCCCCTGGCAGATTCGAGTTAAGAACAAGAACATTTTACAAGCGGTCACAGCCTCTTTTTAAAATCCCTTTGTCTAGCAGGATGTAGGCAATGTAAGAACCAGCTACAACTGGTTATGGGGACTCCCTTTCACTGGCCAGGCTAGGGACATCAGCCGCACCACAGGGGGTGGAACCAGCATTGAGGAGGGAAAACCCAGCCCTATTCAGGTCCCAGGTGTACCCCTCCCTCACATCAGCATGCTAATCTCTCCATTCACCACCGGGGCAGACCCATCCTGACTCCTGGGGCCAAGCTCACCAGCCAGCTCTAGCCAATAACACACCAGACACAAATTACACAAACATGCCAACTTCTAGAAGTGGCACTTCCACACTAGACACAATCATGCCGCATACATCATTGCGCAGCATTCAATCTCACGAGTTCGCTCATACCAAACTCGACCCTGCACTCCCCACACATAAGAAACTACCATGGTCACACATATTCCCCATGCATTCCTATGGGAGGGCAGGTCACCACACACACAGAGAGCGCCCACACTTTACACTGGACCACAGTGAAAAAGTGCGCAGAGACCTAAAATCACCAACACCAGGTTACAGAAACAGGCTAGGCAAAAGCAAAAAGTTTCGGGTGAACCTGCCAAAAGGGCCGGGTCCAACAGCCACCATGTAGGTTTCCCATCCCGAGGGTTCTTGGTCTTCCGTCCGTTCCATTGCCGCTGCTCTGCTTAGGAAATCAGCTACTCTGTTTCTGTTTCCTGGAATGCATTCTACTTCATATACATAGTCTAGCAATCTAAAGGTCGTCTTTGCTATGCGGGGCGTCGCATGGGCATGTCCGGTGGAGGTGAGAACTTTCACTAAAGGTTTATGGTCCGTACAAAGTAAGAAACTAGAGCCCCACAAGAACTTTTGGAACCGCTCCATGGCCCACACCGCTGCCAGCATCTTCTTTTCGAACACGCTGAACTTTTCTTCGTTGAGTGCCAGCGACCTGGAGGCAAAGCTGATCGTAGAGACTTCTCCCTCTCGTGACTTCTGCTTTAATACAGCTCCCAAACCTTTGTCGCTTGTGTCAGTGGTCAGTATGGATAAGGCTGCCTGGTCGAATCCCTTGAGGGGTACTGCATTGCAGATCTCTTGTTTCAGGGCATCAAACTCCGTTTGTTCCGCACCTGACCATTTGAACGTGTTCTTCTCCTTCAGAAGCTGCCTCCGGTGATGGGTTTTGGACGCGAAATGCGGAATGAACTTGCTGTAAAATTCAGCCATTCCTGAAAGCGAGCGAATGTCCTCCTTCCTCGTTGGTGTCGGTGCCTCTTGGATGGCTGTCACATTTGCTCTCTTGGGTTCTATTCCCTTCTCACTGATCTCGTGACCCAAGAACGTCACTGATTTTATGCCAAATTTGCATTTCGCTCATTCCGCCGTGAGCCCATTTTTCTCCCGTGTGGACAGCACCACATGCAGCTTTGCATAATGGTCGCTTTTTGACTTCCCCATTATGAGGATGTCTTGGTCGCGTCCAAGCCATCCGCTGGCGCGTAACCTGCACCCTATTACGGGTAGCTACCACGCTTCGTTCATCCCCAAATGGGTAAGCTTTACTGCCGCTCCTCGTGAGTTTGGTTTAGTGCATGTTACACCACGGCACTTACTTGCCTTATCCACTTTAGGTTGATGACCTGATTATTTGCCTTATTACTCTTCTACAACCGAACCCTGGCCGGTGCAGGACTCCACTATTTAAGTGACTGGTAAGAATTATCTCCGTCCCGTAATCGGGTTGTATACCATGTTTCGGTTCTGGGATGTTAAATTTCTGACTCATTACTCTAGTTGCCGTGTTGTCTCGCCCTATCCCTCCACTCTACTTGATGGATTCATTCGGATTCTACCAGGTAGCCTGTTACGATCGTGTTTATCTCCGTTTTTCTTAAATCTCACTTAATTTACTTTAGACTATCACCACCGCTCTCAGTTGCGACACGACGTCCTCTAGTCACTGCACTTCTCCAACACGTGTTGCATGTGACAAGTCGGAACCCGTGATTTTCCAATGCCACTCACCTTGTCCTGCTAGGCATTTGACGTCAAAATACACCCTCGTAATTCTGCTGATACCGAACGGATACGAAATCGGCCCTTCACAAATTGTTCAATTTTAATCTCACTCTCACTAGATATCACCACCACAGTTTTTTCCATCACAACTTTATAATCTGTTTTTAAAATATTTTCTATCTTTCCTTTTTCCCTTAGGCTATTGTGGCTTGTATTATTTAGGCATATTTTTTGTCCTGATGATGATCCCTTTGATTTTGTAAGTGGGATCGAAACCCTGTTGACTTGTTGAAACACCATATACCTGAACTGTATACCGAATGTGTTATGCTTGTAATGGTGTAAACTGAATTTCTGTCACTGTTGTATTTACAGAAATCGCTCACTCCTGCCGAAATACTATTTTCTGTCGCCTCACTACCTCTTCACCTTGCCAATTTGTAAACGTAAGGGCACAGGCTTGTGTCCTACTCTAAAGAATTGAAGGTATTCTATATGACATATCAAGTGTACAGTAAAAATTCTTGACCTCTGTCCGGCTGGACAAGTCATACTACTCAATATAGTTTCCATTGTGTCTATATTCATTGCTTTCGCGTAACCTTTTGTGCATGGGACCATTGTTGTTGTAGAAATATGTTCCCCGAGGTCCTGTGCTGACTCGTATGGGTGCCCTTGTTGTTCTGAATACACGTTGTGCAGGGGGTGGCACAAATTGGTTACTCTGAGAATATCTTTTTTGACGTATGAGGACACAACATTTTTTTAAAAAGACATCTTCTCATAGGAATAAGTTGAAAGTGCAGATCCAGCATGGTGTGAGCAAAAGAAAACAATTTCAGCAAATCAGAACACAGACATATTGATTGTCATAGAGTGGTAAGGCTGTCAGCACTAACTCACTATTGAATATTAGTTCAGTCCCCTCTGACATATTGGCATTTAGAGATGTCGGAACAAACTAGTTAAAAACAACATGGAACTATTATGTATAAATGCAATACCACATGCAAGTGGAAGAAACCTTGAGAAAATATACAGTACTAAGCTCTTGTTAGAGGGCTTCCTTCGAGCACAGTGCCTCTAGAGCCTCAAGGGTAGAGCAGCCACCATATATAAATCCTGATCGATAGATTGGTAGGAGATAAACAAACATGAGCCTGCTAGACTGTTGTAGAAATAATAACCAGTGAATGTGACATCCATTTTCAGCAAGATGCGTTGAATACTTGCTGAAGCCTCGTTACCATAAGCCAAGAAGATCCAATTTAAAAAACTTATTTCAAAGGCAAAAGTACAATTTCAATGTATGCATGTGAATTCAAGTGCAAATCTCATTTCGCAAATTAGCTATAATGCAAAACTAGTATGTAATGCATAAAACGTCTACAGATACATAACAAATGCAAAGTCAAATTGTGAAAAAGGTGAAAACATTAGTCAAAATGTCCAGTGCTGGACAACCAGAAAAGGGGGACCATTTAGGGTCTGAGAAACAATTCAGAGGGACCAGATCATACTAAGGTGCAGGAATACATATTTTGTCTGAGTGGGTTGTCCTGCATGTGTGACAGATGTTTAGGCGGCTGCCTTTCTGAAAGTCCTGTGCTGATCGGCAACAGCCCCATCTCACCAGTAGACACCTACAATGAGTGCTCATGCCCACCGGTTTGATCTCCCACCTCACCCCCTGGTGTCGGAGGAGTATATCCAGAATGTCAGCATTGGAACAAGGGAGTCCCTTTGGAGTGACATAGGCTAGAAGATGACTGACTCATCCTCACTGTAAGCTCTATTTGCCTAGGGAGTACACAGACTGCTGAATAAAGAAACTAACTCTTGACATTTTGCTGGAAAGGGAAAGTGGTTCAACAAGGGTAACATTTTCCAAAGATTATATCCGATGGTAAAAACATCTGCCAGGTTGGCGACCTTAGCAAAGCAGCTAGGAGCAGGGGCAGCAGGGCATTAGACGTTCTTAAGACTCTCGTTTTTTCAAGGCCAGCTGTTGGCAGGGCATATGATGAATTAAGCTTTGTGAGTTATCTAGTTTGACTTGGAGGGTAAAGAACAACATTGGATATCACTGTTCCCAATGGTCCTAAAGGAGACACCAACTCCGCCTGAAAGGATGACCCTGGCCAACTGTCATTAGATCTGAGACCAGTGGTTCCTCCATATTAACGGTGCCCCAGTAGACCTTTCCTTTGCATGGACTGAAATTTGAAACCATTGGAGTAATTTTCATCTCTGCTCTAGCAAATGGTTACTACTTCCCCTCTTGTGGCTAAAATAATCTCTCTTGTGGGAATAGAGCTAACTATTTAAAAGGCACCAGCCGTTAATGTTCAGTTCTAGTGAGTGGGAAGTGTTTCTTCCATGTCTCTTATGCAAACGCATAAAGGTAAAACTCAGTTGTCATAAACTGACTCTGTTTTGGCCCAGTCCCCACATCTCTACTCATGGGTAGATACAGTTGTAGAGACTGGAAGTCAAAAAAATCCTATATGCAAGGGAAAGATCCTTGTTCTATGTCTTCCCCAATTATTCTGAGTAGGATGGTACAGTGTCCTCAACAAGACACTGTAGCACTAATCTGAGATCCAGCTGGGCCATGGAACACTGACAAAACCCACAGATAGAAACAACAGTCTACATTACACCAGTTTTCACCAAACACCCCTTAAGAATCACCTACCCTTTTCACAAATGTTACGAGCAAAGAGAATCACGTCCAATGAACGACAAGCTCTAATCAGAATAGAAGAAATGGCCCGAGATTTGAAAAGAGAGGTTACCCAAAAAAACTCGTGGATCAGACAAAAGAACGAGTGGAGACAATATCCAGAACAGGCTTGTTGAAAAAAAACACAAAAATATCAGACCAACGCATGGTCATGGTTCCAAAATTTTCAACTATGAGCACTCAATTAAAAAAAATTATATTGAAACAATGGCCAATTCTAGTCTGGAACCAGACTTCAGATCATTATTCAAACAAACACCGATCTTTGCATACATCAGGAATGAAAACCTAGGTGAACTTTTAAAAAAAGAAAAACCAGAACGGACAACATATAGAGGAACTCAAGCTTGCATGAACTGCAACAGTTGTAATAATGTCATAAAGGGGAACACCATAACCCATCCGATGAAAGGCTTTGACATTAAATTGAAGACCAACGCTACATGTGATTCCACAAACGTGGTTTATCTCATAAAATGCCCATGCGGAAAAACTTATGTTGGTAAAACAGAAAGGAAAAAAAAGGTACATATGAACAAACACAAGTCTAACATAAGAACTAACAATGAAAAATCATCAATCGCTATGCATTTTAATGAACATAATCATCAGATTTCACAACTAAAGTTCCTAATCCTGGAACAAGTACCCAAAAAGGAGGGAAGAGACAATAACAAATTCTTACTGCAGAGGAGAGGCCACTGGATATTTAAATTAAACTCCATGAAGCCTTTTGGACTGAATGACCGTTTGGAATTTACTTGCTTTCTGTAATAATGTAATGTTTTAAGGTCCACTGGACAGATGATGTAATGTCCCGGCACTGCGACCAAGTATTAATAGAGCATATTTCGACTGTCTATCCTAATATTTGTTATGACCAGTTAATTGTATAACACATACTCCATACAAAACATGAAACCACATAAATAATAACCCTGACAGCAAACTTAAAACAAAGCTTAAACACTGTTTATTCAACTCACACAAACCACTCCAATATGGCCGCCACCATTACTCGATAATCCCGTTAGCTTATAGACGCCCCTCAATATCACGTGGTTATATAATCTTTATTGAAACCACAAACACAAACACAGTGAAGCTGTTACGAACGACACCGTGAGACGCGACTGATGCGTACCGCATTTCAAAAAGTAAGTTCATTTATATCGCACCAAACGTGAATAAACTTGTTAGTTTGGAGCACAACATTAGAATGTTTACTAATACCAGTTCCGTTATTGGTCCACAGTAACCAAGAAGCCACGGCCACTTAGACACATGAGTGAACATTTTTTTCGCTATCATTTTCCGCCACTATTTCACCGAAATAGACAGTGACAAACAAAGATACACGGGGTAGAGACCGAAACATTTTAATACACAATCATGAATCCACAAGTTTGTTATCTTGCAAAGATATGTATATTAATTGCTCTGTAAAAACACTGGTTTGGTTAAAATGCTAAGACACAATATCCTTTCATTGAAAGGAAATCTCCCGAAAGAAGGCCATTATGGCCAAAATGCATTGGAGCGAAGTGTAAAGATTTAATTATAAACAGACATATGTGAAAATGGAATGAAAAACAAATTCTAAAAATTCACGACTAAATGAAATGAATACAATAAATGATACTCATGTTTCAAAACAAATAACTGGAGGAGTCTTATTTCCTAAGAACCAAACGAAGTGCCTCAACAAGGGATGCTTCCAACGTCTGGAAGCATATTTTCAGTTTAATACATTGACGTATAGTACGGATACGCCACCTTGAGAGCACCCAATTGTTTGTAAACCATTGGATCAAACAAAACCAACACACTAAAGAAACCAACTTTATAAATTAAATAAGCTGTGCACCTGCCACATCAATTTGAAGTTCTGTTACAGCAGCAGCTCAAACTTCCTACTCAAATCATATGAAAATGTAGGCCTCCAATCTGTTGGAGAAATGTTCAGTCTTCTGTAATGATCAATGTGTGTGCAAATGTCTCCTCTTGTACTTGTGTCTTATCTGGGTAGGTCTGCAATGTGAATTAGTTTTGCTGTTGCTTCCACATCCCATATGGGTGGCTTGGAAAGGATGATACCACTGTACAGCATGAGGGAACCCCCCTGGCCATATGAAATGATATTCAAGACATCCCCCCACAAGACAGAAGCAGGTGTTACTGTACACAAAACCTCTATCTGGTGCAGTCCTTCTCCCAACACAACCTACTCCTTCTTATCTAAAGACAAGTATAGATGTCCTAGAGCCAGTGATTCTAAGAATGAAACTACACGAAGAAGCAATGAACATGACTAGCATTTCAGAGTCTAATCCCCTAAGGGAGCAGAAAAACTCTAAAAGGATCTCAGAGAGAGGGGATAGGAAAATGGTTTGATCATATTATCCATTTACATATTGATAAGTCTTGAAGGAATACCCTTGTGGAAAGTTTAGGAGAACAGAACAAAGAGCTAAGCCAACAAAATGAAGCTCTCCATAATACTCCTAAATTCTCGAGTGTCTTAACATAAGAGTAGCTTGACATAAGGAAAAGAAGGAGCAATGACAACCTACCGAAAGCAGACTAATCAGAATTAAAGAAGCTGATTAAATGGTGGATGCAACTTTAACTCTCTGAGAGTTAGAGCTAGCAGCAGCCCAAACAACTTGGAAGCAGAGTAGTGGAAACACATACAATACTGCAAAGTAAAGCCATAAAGCATTGTCAAAGGGAGGATGATTTGTGGGACCAAGGTATGGCACATCTGAAAGATACATCATGGGAAATAGAACATACCAGCTTGGTTTGAAAAAGGGCTCACTTGTAAATCATCAGGGACATTTTTCTCAGAATAAATCTGACTGTTTTAACAGTTTGTAGACAGTTCATAATCTGTAACCCATTTCTCAGAAACATGAATGCTTTTATGAAGGATCCAGCCAACATGTTACTTAAATGGAGAGGAAGCATTTTTAGCCAACAAGTAATTTTCTGAAAAAGTCCTCCAAATTGTTAGATGGAAAATTCCACCAGAGAGAATGCCATTGTCCTTCTAAGGGGTGGATTAGCTTACTGCTCAGCATATTAATACAATCGGGCTACTGGCTTCCCCATGTAGCAGTGTAAACATCATCATAAATAAACAGTAGTATTCTAAAACAAGTGATCAAATCTCCATACACGGTGGAAGAGCTCTGCAAGTGCTCAAACCCAAATGAGCAAAAATAATTAACAATAAAAGATCAAACAAAGAATGATAATATAGCAACCTTGTTAGGACCAAAAGAATAATGCAGAAAATTCACAGGTGAAGATGCGCGTAGAGAAACCTGTACAAATCAAATTTTAACTATGGAAGGCGGGCACAACAATATAGGAGAGAAGGTAAAATATTCTGTAAGTGCAGTACAAGTGATCAAGGTAATTGCAAAGATAGGACTGACTCTTTTAAACATGGCAGCATAAAGTCAGCTAATTCCCCCACATGTTCAGCGTAACCTAATCCAAAAACAAGTGAGCAATACACAGCATATCCTATCCCCTATGAATTGTATAGCTAGCATCTGAACAGCAAAATCTGATTTATTTTAAGTAGCACAGAAACGGCCAAAAATACCAATACTTTCGTGAAAAACAGGCAAAGAGATGAGGTCCCAACTTAAGATGGGTCCAGTGAAACAGATACCATAAGCAATAGGGTGGGATGACCATCACATTGACCTGATGGAACTTTGGTAGATGAGCTGCCAAATCAGAGGTTTACACTTGCAGGAGTAAGCCTGGGAATACCCCTAACACTAAATAGAGCGTGGAAAATATGAGTTTGGCAGGCGTGGGAGCACTGCAAATTTACATTGGTAATTCTGCTCCACTCCACCTCGTTCTAAATAAGACCTTGATCTAACTTGTATTGCCTATGTTGAATGGAAGACAGCCAGAAGGAAACCAGGAAGGATGTAGGTGTGCTTGGCTGTAAATGTCTGCGAGGAAATACTGAAAATAGAGAGAAGTATTGATTCAAGTTCAAGAAAGTGAAATTAGCCTCCATTTGATACTATTCCAAGGATTAAGTCTTAGGAACTAAGGCCAATAAGTAAAAAAAAACTATACTGAAAGGAAATCTCTCTTCTTCATCCAATTATAAAGCTCTTGTCCAAGTGAGCATAATTTAGCAAAAGAAACACACCAAAGAACAGGCAGCTGGATTTAATAGTGATATAGTAGTGGTATAATGTGTCATATGTCTCAGGAGTAGCTAGATCATTTATTCGGTTAAACAAAAAACATAAAAGTACATCACATGCATAAAAACAAAGATACAAAGTACATATTTTATCATAAATGCACATCTTAAATTTTTAGGTACTATAAAAAGATCAAAAGTAAAGAAGATTTGGTGTAAGAGAACATAATGAAGAAACGCAAGATTTACGGTTTGTACATGTTACATATAAATGCAGAGCCAGAAACAAATGAAAAGTCAGTTTAATGTAGATTCAATATTCCCAACTTTTGAATGCATGTAGCGTTCAGCAGACATACCAGTGCTAGTATTTTAGAAATAGACATGAACCATGATGCTGCAGTGAAACGTCTATGATTATTTTGACACCGAAATTGTATCAGAACAATTTTCTATTTAAAGAGTGTATGAATTCAAATCCGGTTACCCCACCAATGGTAAGGAAGGGTTTTGAAGGACAACCCCAGTGGTTCAATGGGACATTATTGGTAGGGTAAATAAACGGGCTCTATGTTGATGTCATTTAATGTAGAATCAGTGCTCAAAGAGACACTAATTATTTCTTCTGCCCTAGGTTACCGTATCTATCATTGACTCTACAAAGCTGCAACTTTAGGCTCTGCTGTCTTGGTGTTTGGTGCATTTGAAGTCCTAATTTCCCTTCAAAGATTATTTAATAACCAAAGGAAGTACCACACGTTGGCAGAGCTGGTTCTAGGGTGGTGCGACCGGTGCCACCGCACCGGGTGCTGAGTTCAGGTGGTGCCGAGTTTGCAAGTTTATTTTGGTTTTAAAAGCACCTGCTTCCACGTTCCTTGCCCCCAACAATTTCCAGACAACAACAAAAATGTCAAGAGAACTTTAGTGATTAATGTTACTTACTGGAGAGACCAGAGTTTTGACTAGTGGAAGTTTTGACTCATAATAAAGTAGCACAGGCGGTTAAAATGCCTACTGCAATGAACATGTGCCATGTAGATCACAAAGTGCATATATTGTAAATAGTTCAGTGGATTACTGCTTTTCTAAGAGACATCCTTTTGTTATTTGCAGTTTATAAATTAAAATCCTAATACAGAACAGTGAATTATTAACTGTCATCATAGAGCTGCATACACATTGTAAAGTGTAGATTAGAGCATAGATTAATATTGCACAAAAGATTAATTTAGGTAGAAATCGAATCTTATTATTAGAGAGAAACCCAACTATGTTGTTCTGTTTTGAATTCTGAGTTTGTGTTTTTCCAGACCAAGCACTCTTAAACTTTACTGCCTACCAGTATGGATGATATATCACTCCTACAACTTGTAGCCTTCTGGTATGTAACATTTCCTATATACTGATTTGCACACAAACGGTTGATTGTCTCTGTGTAATGAGTGTGTGATGCAAAGTGTTCTGACACCCTACACTGGTATGAGTTACGCTATATAACTAATTAAACTATATAACATCTGAAAAAGACTGGTCATGGATACTTGATGGGCACTTTAAAAAGGTGGTGGTGAGGAAATCGATGATGGAGGTACCACCACCTCCACCATTGGTGGGGGGCGTCAACAAACATTTTTGCACCGGGCACCACCAGTGCTAAAGTTGGCCGGGTACATTGGCAGACTCCCTAAGATTGGGGCTTAATTTACTGGTGGCAAGCACATCTCCTTTTCCCTGCTCCTCCCTTTTGAACACCCTCACAGTAAATCCTTACCCTTGTGCAGCATTCTCCTGCTTTATTGCTATTCTCATAAATTGTATAGGTACATCTCAAAGCAGCTACGATTTAAATGGCACTGTACTTTTGAAGGGAAATCTGACTTTTGTTGTCATTTCCAACCCTACTGACTTCCTCCTCCGAATTGGACCTCTCACATTTTTCAGCAAAGTCGGTACCAAAAATCTTAGAAAATGTGAATGATTGCCACTAAAGGATCAAGTGTGAATGTGTGGCTAAACAAAATGGCCATGGCAAGGACGGAATCAGAACCTATCTTTGTGGGTCTAAATTTGTGTTGACCTGATCAAAGAGATGTGACACAAGCTGAACATTCAAATCTTGCCTTCTTAGGCCGGGATTACAAGGTCCCTTTTAATTCTAGTTGGGGGCAGTAAAGGAAGTTACCAACCCGAAACAAAATGACAAGATCCACAAAAAATGCACAGACCAGATAACTACAGCTACTGAAAGCTACCAAAATCTCCGAGTGGAACTCTAGAGCAGAGTGGAAAAGAGGATATACCAGTGGACTCGGAATTGGAATTCTCTACACAACTCTTCATTTCTCAGAGGAACCTCAGAGTTCCTTTTGGATTCCTTTTAACTGTCCCCATGCTCAGAGTTACTGCTATCCCCGGCGTCGGTAAATCCAGAGTAAATGTTTATAGGGCAAAATACAAGGGCTTCATAATGAGAGACCTTTTGGATTTGACTCATCCCTATTTGGAATGTACGTTATTTTTTGCAGTGAATAACGCTACATTTGTAACACACAGGGTCTAAGTTTCGATTACCGGGTTTATTAAACCAGACACCCAACAACATTTTTTTTTAAAACGTACTTGTTGTCAAACTTGTGACACATTGTAGTGTGTGGCAGAAAAAAATACAAATCATTTGTTTTTTACTGCTTAAAGCAGATGCGAATGTTACATAGTAACCATTCTGATTTACTTGAGCGAGGTGCTTAGTACATGGGCACAGCCCCTGCTATTGCTCAGGCATGGCAATAAGATATAGCATGCGTCTTGCGCTCTTTTAAGACTGATTCACATACACTTTTCGTTCATAGCAATAAGTGCTTTGGTGCCTCGCTCTTGCAAAGAGTTCAGAAAGGGTCTGCTTTATTTTCGGTTGGCTACATTTGCGTATTTCCCCTCTGACCGAAAGCTCTCACATAATCTAAAATAAGCTTCTGCACCGACTAGCTTCTGAGCAACTGGTAGCTCTTCAGCCACTCATCAGTAACTCTCGTGTGCTAATCCCAGCCTTCTAAATTAGAAACATTTTGCTCGATAAATTGCATATGTATGACAAAATTGTGTACTACACGAAGTAATTGTGTGAATTCCATGAACTGATAAGCTTATGTTTGTCAAAAAATTGCCGAATCTCCAAAATATATTCATAGATGAGTTTTGAGGGGTAAATCATGTGCGGATACTTATTACTAATACGATTACTTTTGTGCCAGGGGCACTGCAGCTGTAGCTGGCATTCCAAATAGACAAAGCATTTTTTAAATTACTGTTGGCAACCCTCTTGATGCACTGAAGTGATCACTGGTGGTAATCTTGTTTTATGTGGTCACTATTACAACACTAATGATATTAGTAGCTTTGTAGCAGTTCAAATGGAGAACACATCAGAAAAGTAAGCACCAAGTGAAGGTTCCACTGTGTATTACAAAAGGTTTAGAGGGGAACATGTGGACTAAACGTTTGAGAGAACACATCAAAACAAGTGATTTGAACAAGGGCGATTGGTCCAGCAAATGCAAAAATGCCAAATAGTCTTACAAGTAATCTTTAAAAGTTCCCACTGCTAGTCCTAGTTGGGCTGAAAACAGAAGGTACAGCAACATATCCAACAGTTTGCCTTATAACAGATCCCAATTACAGGTGCAGCACCAAGCCACGCACTTGTTGCAGCTTCCAGTATAAATGGATTTTGTTGAAAGGAAGCCTGGCTACCAGGATGACATCCACTACTTAGGAGGATAGATCAAATGCGGTCAACTGCTGTTGCTGTCTCAAACATTAAAATGTAGATTGCGCAGACCCAAGTGCAAGGCCCTTCCCTGCTGCTGCAACGGATGGTCCTCTTCAATGTGTAGCCTGTTTGAAAGATAGATGCTCATGCCCAGAATTTCCAGATACCATACTCTTTTGGCCAAATCTGTGGTCACTAGGATTAGTTAACCTTTTTGTGGCATATGTTCTTTAGAACTTGGTGGAGAGGCAGCAGTAGGAAGGACACAGGAGTCCTGAGCTCCGCTCCAAGCAGAATGCCTTTTCGAAAGCGAGCCTAAGTGTGAACTCCAAAGAGAAAGTGTCGACATTACTCTTTTCAGTAGTAGCAAAGAGATCGAGCCAGGGCTTCTCCCATTGGTGGAAAACATCTTGCTCCACTTCCGAATGCAGTTGCAATTTATGATCCATGAAGCATCATCTGCGGAGTTTGTTCGCCCTTGCTTTTAAAGATTCCAACAGTTAGTATATGATTAGGGAGGTGATCTGATGATTCTGCTGCACACAGAGGCACAGAGCTTCTTGGAACAGAGTCTAGGACCCTCTCCACCCTGTTTCTGGAATACCACGAGGTGGGAGTGGTTTAAATTAGGACCTGCACCAGCATCCCCTTGATGGAAGACTGGAAGGCTTTCAGTGCAGAGCAAATGACCCAAAACTCCAACAGATCGATGTGGGGCAGGTTTCCATCAGAGATCAGCCCCTCTGATCTCCACGTCCCAGATGACCGACCTCAACCAGCATCTGTCACCCCAATCAGCTCTGAGTGGGGTAGGGAGAGAGAGGTCTGCTGCTGGTCCAATTGCTGTTGAACAGCCACCATAGCAGCTCTTTTACAGCTTCCTCTGAACCTGGATAGACTCCAAAAGGTTCCCTTGGTGCCAGGTCCATTGAGACTTTAGATCCCACTTCAGAGCTCCATGTGCTATCTGGCATGATTGGCTATCAGAATGCAGGAGGCCAACAGTCCCAGAAGTCTAAGAGACAGAACTGAGGCTCAGACATTGAGATCATTACCTGAATGCCCTGGACTCACTGTTCCAGAGGAAAGACTCGAAAATGCAACTTAATCAAGATGGTTCCTATCAAAAGGGAGCATCTGCAAAGGAGTAAGGTGTGACTTTGGCACATTGATCCTGGGCCCAAAGATGTAAGGAGGTTTGACATCAAGGTTGAAGTGATAAACAACTGACTGTGGTGAGCCAGCCTTCAACAGCCAGTTGCTGAGGTAGGACAAGACAGGGACCTCCAACCTCTGATGATATTCAATGGACACCGCCATCACTTTCGTGAACATTCAAGGGGTACTGGTGTAGACAAAAGGTTGCATGGCAAAGTGTAAATGCTTGGGCCAAACCTTGAATCACAGGTAGTGTCTGTGTGTCTGAAGGACGGGAAAATGGAATTAGGAATCCTGCAGGTCAAACATCCCCATCCAATCTTTTGAACTCTGGACAGAGAGAACCAGGGCCAGTGTGCGTATTTTGAATTTGTCCTTTCTTAGGAAGAATTTGAGAGGTCAAAGATCTAAAATAGGGCAAAGTCTTGAACGCTTCTTCGGCATTATGAAAGAATTGGGAGTAACCACCAGTTCTGATTTCCGAGGACATGACCTCTTTTTATGGCTCCTTTCCCCAAAATACTCTGGTCTATCTACATGAAATAATCCAATTATCCTCCGAAAGCCTCTCTGATATAGGCGAATTTGTGGCGGAACGATAAGGAATGCATTGCCCCAATGGACTATCTGCAGGACCCACCTGTTGTACGTTATTGCTTGTTACCCATGGAAAAATTTGTGATTCCTTGTCCCACTGGGTGGCCATGTGCCTCTAATGGGAAACTTGGAGGCTGCTGCCTAAGTAGCTAGGAAGTTTGCTTGCTGGCCCTGCTCTCTTGGGCAATGCTTGATAGATCCTCTCCACAACCTTGAAAGTACTAGTTGGCCTGGAAGCTGCTTGAATAGAAAGCCCAAACAGTAGGGGGCAGGACGTTGTTGTGGATACTACTACATTGGTGATTTAGAAGAAAGAGGGAGCACACATTTGCTCTGTTTTATTGAAAGGGCTCGAGGGTGAGACCAATCAAGAGGCATACCCATGAGTGAAGTCTGGAATCACCCGAAAAGCCATGCCAGAGGCAACCAGTAAGGTGCTGAAGATGTCCAGCTTGGGCTCTTAAATGTCTCAGTTTGTTGCAGCATCACTGATGGACCCAGAATCTTCAGGTACATCAGAATGAGTTTCGGATCGGCTCCTCTGTTGGAAAATGGAAGCGAGACTGCTGGGCTCCTTGACATCCTTGCAACTTCTCAGAACCAGAGTGTTGAGGTAGAGCCCAGGGAATGGGATCTGATCTGTGTCCTTGACTTCGAGTGGGAGCTGCCTTTACTTTTCACCAATGCTCAGTGATGTACAGCTTGGCATCAGTCCTGATTAATTTCTGGTTCATCGAGGCACACTCCCTGCACAACATGGAGTCGCTGCCTTACCCTAGACACTACTGGCACAGCTGGTATGGGTCCGTCACAGACATTTGTTTGCAATTCTACCCATGAAGTTTAAAGACTTATATTAAGAGGTGACATTTCCCTTGCACAATGAAAAAGCATTTGCTATACAATACATCTTGCACATGTGAAAAGTAGAGTGATTGGTGTTGTAAATGACACTGTTTTTTACATATGTTGTCCAATTATACCTTTCTTTTTCAAATTTACACATTTTATATTTCAAACAGTGCTCCACATAATGTAGTGTTAGTAATATTAACAGGTGGATAGAGACAGGTGTGTAGTCATGACAAATATCTGTAATTATTTCCAAAAAAGAATAAACTTGAAGTGCATTTTCTTTCAATGTGACAAATATCCATAGCATGCAGCTTAAGTAACACTACTCACTTATGAGTATTAAAACTCAGAAGGTAGAAGCGTAGTGAACCCTCACTTGAGCATCTACCATGATAGAGTAGCCGACTGGTTAATACCTAAAGTCTAATTTGTGGTTTATGTTACCTTTTTGGACAGAAGCTCCTAATTACTCATTCAAGGGAAAACAATGAAAGAGGTAAGAGATGGAGTCTAAGAACTGGTAAAGAAGTTAAATACAGCAATGGAAAAATGCCTGAATGTCAATTTACCAAATGCTAGGAGTAACAGAAGTGATATCACACAACCTTTGACCCTCCCTCTAATGACATCACAGGAAATGATATCAGACAACCTTTGCCCCTTGAAACAGCACTGGAACAGACATTTGGCTGCCTTCGACCCAAATTACATCACAGGGGCTGAAACTGCGTGACTAGATACATAAATAACAGAATACAGAAATCAAAACACATTTATAGCTACAGATTGAAGCATACAGTCATTTTCCCTGACAGAAGAATTAGGCCTGAAGGTGATGGAGCGCGATGGTGCTCACAAATTTTAGGGGTGCATCATGATCATTATTAGTCCACAACCGCATATATTGTTGTGTTTTATTAACATGTAGTTATTAGAAAACGTGTTGTAATAACGATGTGATGTTACATTGATAGAAAAGTATTTTGTACCATGCAGGGGAAATGAAATGTCATTTATATTTCAAACTGTAACCTTAAGTATATTGCATTTGCCTAACCAAAAGCTCATATGTAATGTAGTGCATTCCGATTTAAACATGCACCATGATGAAGATTGCACGGGGAAATGACGAATTGTGTTTAAAATGTAATTATAGGTGTTGCAGAGCAAAGCAATATTAACATATGTGTATGAATGTATGTATAAAGGCCTAATGGAAATGTTCATGTTGTGTACCTGAAAGGCCTATTCGTTTATTCTTATGTTGGCCGAATTGTGAAGGCTTGAAAATGTAATTTCCCTGGTAAGCTCTTGCATTTAGAGGTAGGCAGTGAATTTCATATGCATGCAAGTTTTTTCTGTTCTCGAATTTCAGTTGCAGGTGGAAGAAGCTGCCTTTGTTAGTTAGAACGAACGCTCTTTATTTTAGGAGTTAGGCACGGAGGAGAAGCATTACTTTGTAAGTAGAATGTTGATAATTGGGAGCCGGTGTTCTTTCTCACCAACAAGGCTTGGGAAGCAAGGTCATCGGAATGAACGCTGGAAGGAGTGTAGAAGATGGTGGAAAATTACCTAGGAGAGGTGTCTGTTGAGATGAGGTGATCTGTGAGCGTGTTTTACATCTTTGCAATTTGTAATAGAGAAAGTGCCCCGATGGAGGAGAGTCAGAAGGAGACAGGATAAGTTAGGAGAAGGGGTTAGGTGAACAATCTGGAAAGAGCCTCTTAGACCGAGCTCTGTAGCTTTGGCTACCGGGCTTCCATCGTGAATGTGCTTCTCAGGAAGCCTTCACGAGCAGACACCTTTAACTGACTTTGCCTGGGAAATGCTAAGTAGGGATGTCACCTTAGAGATAGTGTAATATAGTCTAATGCTTGCCACTTTTCAGCCACAGATGAAGTCCGATATGCATATTGGCGCAATCCTTGCTTGTGTCCTATTTCTAGAACTTTTATTCCTTCACATGATTCATCAGATTAAGATCACCCGTAAATATGGCTTTGTATTAGTTCCAGTGTATTTTTACAACCTCGTCTTGAGATGCTTGTATATTCAGTTGTTTTTGGCTTTGTAATAAACCCACTAACTTGAAGTTTGGAGTCTGTGATCCTTTGAACCATAGTTATTACCGACTGTTGAATTGCTGAAAGTGAGTTATTTCTCCCCTTTACACTTAACAGCAGGTAGAAAGAGGCATCGACCTAGGGTTCCTCGTTAAAATGTTGGTAGCGGAACACTGCCTTATCAAAGGCAAGGGAAAGAAAGCTACCTGTCACATACTGTGACCTCCGTACCTCTGCGCTGTCGACCACCACACACCTGATACTGTGGGTTTCATAAGATTCTCGATTACGTCGGAACAAGGTCCCATGTCATGATGGACTGCTCTGTGCCAGCTGCCCTTCTCTAGCATGAGCACAAGCAAGACAGGAAGCTAGAGTTGCACACAATGTCGGTACACCACAAGATGCCTCCTCATTTTAATGGGAAAAGGAGCCCAGGTGTGTTGTGATCTGGGCATTCTGAGAAATTTCACATTTAATATATTAATTCCGTCCACTCCCTACTAATTTACCATGCAAAAGTCCAAGCAGCGTCTTCTTACGAAATAAGAATCCACTCACAAAATTAAAAGTTATTTAAACATTTGGTAAACTAGGCAACTTCTAGCCTTATTAAAAACTCACCCAATGCAATACCCACTAGAATTACGGGAAACAGGAAGTAAGAATAATTTCCAAATGATTATTCAAAACATTTACACCCACGTTTAAAAATTGTGAAGGCATAAACGTTGTAAAACATGTGTAGTACAAAATGTGAAGAAAAGGCACAGCATGGTAAAAGCCTCGTTGTAAACGCTGTTTCCCCAATCTACCAGCATTTAATAATTTCTCTAATGTGTGCCACAATGAGAAATGTATTGATAAATCATAGGAAGTGGATAAAATGAAATTTTGAGACAAACAATAGTAACTATCCCCCAGATGCATCAAAGTTATGTTTTGCGAGTCCTTAATAGCGAATTTTAAGGAATCGCTATTGAAGACTCGCAAAACGGGATGCATGTAGGAATCGCAATGCTTTTTGCGATTCCTACTGATTCCTTATTTGCGATTCGCTAATTGCTAATTGCAAATAATGAATGGCTTTCCCATTTATTCTTATGGGCCTAAAGGCCCATAGGAATGAATGGGAAAGCCATTCCTTATTTGCGATTAGCAATTAGCGAATCGCAAATGTGCCGCAATTTCAAGGGTGCCAGGGTGTCCAAAGGACACCCTGTTGCACCCCTGAAATGGTAATGTTCACTGGTGTTGCGCACACACATGTCCCAAGGACATACGTGTGTGTAATATACAACTTAGAAAAATGCACTAAAATGCATATTTCTAAGTTTTTGCTTTTTACCACGTAGTTTGGATTCGTGGTAAATAGCGACCCCAGATTGCGAATTCGCAATCTTGGATTGGTTCATGCATTGCATTTAAGGAATCGCAAATTACGATTCCTTAAATGCAATTGCAATTTGAGAACTCGCAATTATTTGCGAATTCTTAAATTGCGAGTGCATGAACCCTTGATGCATCTCAAATGCCATTTTTGCGGGCGCAAACGGCCGAATTTTGCGATTTGCACCGTTTGCCCTCGCAAAAATGCTTGATGCATCTACCTGTAAGTCCACGTGTCTTCATATAGTCATGCTCTGAATATTTGTTTGTGGGATAAATTATTTCTATTTGTTAATACATTTTGATTTATGGTCATTTGCAAGGCACTGTCAATCACGTGAAGCACAGAAATGAAGATTTTATTCAAACCCATTGTTTGTCATACATTCACAATAATGAAACATGGCAATCACTTGTGTAAAAATGTGTTTGTTTTTAGTTTAGTCTTTTATTTAGTTAGACGAGTGCATATTACACTGCTGAATATCTTTATTATACGAAACCTAAAGCATAATGTGCCAGTTCAAGTGAAAACTGCAGAAAATAAACAGTGCTCATCAAGAGATTGTTGTCCTTCTGTTCTTTCAGGGGTGGCTTGTGACTGATCTTTGAAATTGGTGAAGTGTAATACTTGCCATGAACTGTAACGAGCAAGTGAAGTAAGCGAGCCTGGGCTTCTCTACAAAGGTTTAGATTCAAAATAATTGGGTCATTTAGTGCATATTAAGCACTATTTTCATATCTATTGGCTAAAAAGCTATAAACACGAAACAGACATTTAATAAATATTAGACACTTTTCATGGTGTGCAAAGCCAATGAAATCTGATGCTCTCCAGGAGTTTGCCATATGTTGTTTTGTGCCAACATTGCCTCCATATGCAAAAAAAGAACTCTAATGCGTCATGGCCAGCATTTAATCATGGGTGCCCCTCATGTGCCATGGGAGTCCACTTAGTCTAAAAATGACATACGCTAGGTCACCACCAGAATGTTGTGATTCGTGGCATCCATATACCTGTATCCTTATGAGTGACCCCTATGTTCAAAATCACTTCTCGTATGTCAGGGCCAGAATTTTGTCTTGGTTGCTCCCATCCCATATGCCATGGTTTAACTTCCTTATGCCAAGAATTACTTCTAATGTACCAGTGACTGTTTTTCAATTGGTGCCCCTATGCCAGGAGTGACTTCCAGTGCCAGCATTTTGCCATTGGTGTTCCACATGCCAAGTATTACAGTGTAATTATTTTGCCACAGCTGACTGTTTTGTTAGAAATTGCCTTCACTAGTCCAGCACCAGCATCTTGTCATGGGTTTCTCTGTAACCCAAGAATTACCTTCTGTAATCCAGAGTCAAAGGTAGACACACAAGCATGACACCCGTCCTCACTGATTAACATTCAGTGATTCACACTTATTTTCACTCACACTCGCCAATTCATTCTCACTCACTCACTCTCTTGCACTCACTTTGGCTCACCCGTACTTTCTCACACTTGTAGTCATTACTCTTACTCATTCTCCCTTATTCTCACTCACTGTGCCTCACTCATCCTCACTCTCATATACTATTATTCCCTAATACTTTATCACTGACTAAAACTCCCATACACGCTCTAACAGTCCCTCAAACTCATTCTTACTCATTCATTCACACGCACTCATTTGCTGTCACTCTTTCTCATCCATTTTCACTCTCTACCTATCACTCAAACTCACTCACTTGCTTTCACTAACACACCCATGCTCACATGCAGACACACACACCCACACATTCGGGGCATGGTTCAGAAAGGTAAACTTACACTTTTGTGCAAGTTTACAATTGTTTGATCTTGATTTACTAGTAGTATCTTTACAAGTGCAGGGTCTCTGCACATCACATATAGGAGGACTGTCCTATTAGTATGTTCAGAGACTCCACACTAGTAAACATACTACTAGTAAATCCCTTTGTAAATACTAAATAATCGTAAACGTACATAAAAGTGTAACTTTACGTTTGTGAATCAGACCCATGATTTTTAACACACCCTCACCCTCTCACACGTAAGCACACAGTATACATTTAAAACCATTTTATTTTACTTACCGCAGCAGCCAGCAAAGGTCCTGTACTAGCTCCTTGTGTTTCCATTTTTTTTTATCACACTAACAGTGAATAATAGACTATTAATCAATGCTAGTTTAATAAACAATGGGCAGAAAACAAGGAGGGTGGGGTTCCAATGCTCATAGATGAGAGCCACCCGTGTAACCACCTTTAAGGTCAGGGGTCCCAGAGACAGTGCCAGGGGAGTCCCAAAGGCCAAGCCAGGGGTCTCTTCTGGAAGCCCTGAGTTAACTCCGTAGTTAGGAATCTGGGAAGAATCATATAAGAAGGTTGCAAAGCATTAGCAAAAGGCATCAAGCAATGGAATCCCAAATGGAAACAATGACAGATGCAGTAACTGCTCTCTGTGGAGCAATCCATGAGGAGACAGTGACCCAACACACACCGCAGTTAAAAGCACCTTGTAGCAAGAACTCAGGGTTTTGGAAGGTCAGAAGACAGGCTGGTCAGTACAAAGCGCATTTTGTCTCATTGAGGAGTGAAAGTATCAGTCAAAATGAGGCATTTTGGTGGGGATATATCCAGCCGCGGCCCGTGGAGGGAGTTACGGTGGGGCAGGAAGGCGGGGCTGGGGAGGGGCAGGATGGGGGATGCTAAAAACCGGAATATGGATAATTGGAGGTAAGTAAACAATTTAATAAATAAAACGAATTTCGTAGCGCGCCCTGCATCGCAAAAAGTCTCTGGACTAGAGTGGTGGCAGACCTATAAGAAGGAAATTGCTGTAACCAACTGCACTAAATTGGTCATTTATAGTGTTGAGCTGTTTAAATTTTTTTTAAAACATATCTATGATCTTTAGGAAATTATCAGAAATAGAACCTTTCGCTCATATATAAAGCAGTGGCACAAGCAAATCATACCATAGAAGTATATATTTTCCCTGAAAAAAACAGCCTTCGAGATAAAAATTGCTGTTATAGTATACAGAATAGGCTGCACCTGGAGGTACCTTGAACACCAACTCCAAAACCAGTTCCTTAGCAAATGACACCAGAAATTTCCTTGAATTTATTGAACTGCAACGATTTGGGATTTTATCTACAATAGAAGAATATGGGCATTTAGAAGTTTGAGAATAGGGTGCACCTGTTAAGAGAATGGCAGATACACCGTGCACCAAGCTTGTGGTTTGCCAGTACCAGTTAGAGATGGGGAGCCCAGAAGGTTTCAATAGATGAGTATCCAGCTAGGGGAGCCGAGCTTAAATATGAACATATATATATATATATATATATATATATATATATATATATATATATATATATATATATATATATATATATATATATATATATATTACCTACTGGTGATAGCCAGTAGGTATATATAGTTAGGATTTTTTCTCTATGGAACTTTTGAAAATTCTATGTCTAATAAGTTTGGCGTTTGTGGACGGAATCTGCTGACATTTTCAAGAAAATGGCACATTTTGTTTCTTAGCAGCCCCTGAAAATTTGGGGGGGTTCCGTCAAGGGGGGGCCGAGAAAAAAAGGGGGGTCCCAAAACGCGTTTTTCCCATTCATTTTTCCATAGGGCGTTTGGTCTCACTTTTAGCTCGAACGGCTGAATGGATTTGCACGAAACTTGGCAAAATTGTAGGGACTGCGAGCCCGATGTGCCTTTGCTGGGTCTCAATATATGTGCTCCAGTGGATTTTGAGAAATTAACGTTTAAAAAAACAGATATATCTGTGACAGCGTCCCGGATAGCGGACCAGTTCGCGTACTTTTCGCGTAACGGAGCTTTGCGAAGCAAAGCTGATTGGCTCTCCGGTGTCTGTCAACATTCTAAACAGTCCGGAGCGGCCACCATCTTGTCTCTCGGTAGGATCGAGAGACAAGGGGAGGCCAAACCGAAGGGGGAAATGAAGGAAAGGGGGCAAGGTAGACCCCTTCTGACCCCCTAGGATTGATGAGGGGGATATTAAAGTGCCCCGCGGGGCCAAAAAATTTTTTTTTAAAAATTGCGATTTTTTGTCGTAGAGGCGCAAATCGGTACGTGAACCGGGCAGCTAACCGGGCAGCTAACCGGCAGCGTAATGGGAGTCTGAGGAGAAGCTGATTGGCTGTCAACATTGTAAATAGTCTGGAGCGGCCGCCATCTTGTCTCTCGGTAGGATCGAGAGACAAGAGGTGGTGAAAAACGAAGGGGGAAATGAAGGAAAGGGGGCAAGGTAGATCCCTCCTGACCCCCTAGGATTGATGAGGGGAAAATTAAAGTGCCCCGCGGGGCAAAAAAAAAAAAAAAGAAAAAAATTGCGATTTTTTGTTGTAGAGGCGCAAATCGGT
This sequence comes from Lissotriton vulgaris, assembly GCF_964263255.1. Taxonomy (NCBI): domain Eukaryota; kingdom Metazoa; phylum Chordata; class Amphibia; order Caudata; family Salamandridae; genus Lissotriton; species Lissotriton vulgaris. Next base: position 1,124,089,592 of record NC_141694.1, read on the forward strand.
ACGTGAACCGGGCAGCTAACCGGCAGCGTAACGGGAGTCTGAGGAGAAGCTGATTGGCTGTCAACAATGTAAACAGTCTGGAGCGGCCGCCATCTTGTCTCTCGGTAGGATCGAGAGACAAGAGGTGGTGAAAAACGAAGGGGGAAATGAAGGAAAGGGGGCAAGGTAGACCCCTCCTGACCCCCTAGGATTGATGAGGGGGGTATTAAAGTGCCCCGTGGGGCAAAAAAAAAAAATTGCGATTTTTCGCCGTAGAGGCGCGGCCAGGTACGCGAACCGGGCAGCTAACTGGGCAGCTAACCGGCAGCGTAACGGGAGTCTGAGGAGAAGCTGATTGGCTGTCAACATTGTAAACAGTCCGGAGCGGCCGCCATCTTGTCTCTCGGTAGGATCGAGAGACAAGAGGTGGTGAAAAACGAAGGGGGAAATGAAGGAAAGGGGGCAAGGTAGACCCCTCCTGACCCCCTAGGATTGATGAGGGGGATATTAAAGTGCCCCGCGGGGCAAAAGAAAAAAAATTTGCAATTTTTCATGATAGAGGCGCTTCCCGGTACGCCAACCGGGCAGCTAACCGGCAGCGTAACGGGAGTCTGACATCTTGTGTTTTTGGAGCGTCCGGTTTGCGTACCGGGTAGTGTTCCGGTAAGCGTAACGAGGGGAAAACCAAGAGAAACAGTAAAATAAAATTTAAAGGAATAGATTTCCACCAAACTTGGCAAAATTGTAGGGACTGTTTGTTTGATGTGCCTTTGCAAGGCCTCAAGATATGTGCACGTGTGGATTTTGTCTAATTAAGGTTAAAAAAAAATATATATATATCTGTAAGCGTGCTCTGGCGCGCTTACGTTACGGGTTTTGTTTGCGCTGCAGAGACGATACGTCACGTTTATGCGACGCGTCATGAGGCGTCTCACGTGGCTACGTGATACGTCACGTAATAAAGAATATATTTTACAGCTATAGATATTAGCTTTTAAAAAACCAATGAAATTCACTGAAAAAACCATAGGTTATAGACCATATTTAGTTAGGAATTTGCATTTACAAAACCATGAAAATTCACTGAAAAAACCATTGGTTATAGACCATATATAGTTAGGGATTAGCATTTACAAAACCTTAATTTACTCGCACAAAACCATAGAAATTCGCATATATAGTTAGTTGCAATAACTATATATCGCGCACCCGCAATCCACTGCTGATGATGTCACATATTACATCATTCATGACATGGTTAGTGACATCACTGATGACATCACTGATGACATCTCAAATGACATCAGTGATGACATCTCAAATGACATCACTGATGACATCTCAAATGACATCACTGATGAAATCACTGATAACATCTCATTTGACATTACTGATCACATCACTGATGATATCATTCATGTGATAATACGATGAACCTCTTCAGACTCTAATATAACCTTAGATACAATCAGTGTAAACAGACACTCACAGACTGTCACTCATCCATGGAGTTACTCACACACCTAGTCAGTCATGCAAAGAATCAATCACACCTCCATTTCCTCAACTATACAGTTATACACACCTTACTCAATCAAACATATACTAACACATATTTACTCTCTTATTCAATCACTGATACAAGTTCACAATGATCCTTACAGCCACTCACATATTCGCTGGCTCTTATGCACAGTTATTTATATATGTCAACTCTTACATGTACTGTGTTTTACATATGTACTTACTTTGACATGTAGCACTGAGAAATCCAATCACTCACCAATACACTCATGCAGACAGTCAACCGCCCATACAGCTGTTTCCACATGCACTTTTGAACCCATACATCTAGTGAATCAACTGCTCACACATCTATGCACAGAGTCACACACCTCCCAGCCACCCCCACACACACACTCACTCTCCCATACAAATATTTGGGCAACCAATCAATAACCCATATAGTTACTCATATAGCTACTGATCAACACATGCAGCAGTTTACAGAACTACAGAAATAGTGATGCACAAATTAAGACAGTTTAGTCACTAACCCATGCACTCAGTGAGACACATTTAATCATTCTCTCATACAGTCAGTCATGCACCTACTAAATCCTTCATCCAAACACTTATACATCCACTCATTCTTCAATATGTAAGACATATTTTAACTTTACAGAAACATACAGTCACTGGATGTTGTCATCAGTGATGTCATCAGTGATGTCATTTGAGATGTCATCAGTGATGTCATTTGAGATGTCATCAGTGATGTCATCAGTGATGTCACTGACCATGTCATGAATGATGTAATATGTGACATCATCAGCAGTGGATTGCGGGTGCGCGATATATAGTTATTGCAACTAACTATATATGCGAATTTCTATGGTTTTGTGCGAGTAAATTAAGGTTTTGTAAATGCTAATCCCTAACTATATATGGTCTATAACCAATGGTTTTTTCAGTGAATATATATATATATATATTCACTGAACAAACCATAGGTGAGAGACCATACATAGTTAGTTGGACATTTTAATGCTATAAAACCAATGAAATTCCATATATAGTTAGTTGCACTAACTATATATTTCGCGCATCCGCAATCCATTGCTGATGATGTCACATATTACATCATTCATGACATGGTCAGTGACATCACTGATGACATCACTGATGACATCTCAAATGACATCACTGATGACATCACTGATGACATCATCCAGTGTCTGTGTGTTTTTCTTTAGTTTAAATATGTTTTACATATTGAAGAATGAGTGGATGTATAAGAGTATGGATGAAGGATTTGATTGTATAAGTGAGTAAGTATGTGTTAGTATTTCTGTGAAAATGTAAGCTGTTCTGTGTTTAACTGTATAGATGAAGAAATCAAAGTGTGATTGATTCTTTACAGGACTGACTAGGTGTGTGAGTAACTCCATGGATGAGTGACAGTGTGTGAGTGTCTGCATAGATGTATGAGTGCATATGATAGGGTTGTAATGATGAGTGACTGTATGTACGAGTGATTGTATGGGTGAATGAGTGAATGTGTGTGTAGACGTAGGAATCCGTGAGTGCGTATGTAGTAAATGTTATTCGTGTGTCAATGGTTTCAAAAACGATACTCTGTATTTTACACTAGGTGTAACAGAGGTTATATTAGAGTGTAAGGAGGTGCATTGTATTATCACATGAAGCATATCATCAGTGGTGTGATCATTGATGTTAAATGAGATGTCATCAGTGATGTCATCAGTGATGTCATTTGAGATGTCATCAGTGATGTCATCAGTGATGTCACTGACCATGTCATGAATGATGTAATATGTGACATCATCAGCATTGGATTGCTGATGCGCGAAATATATAGTTAGTGCAACTAACTATATATGGAATTTCATTGGTTTTATATCAATAAAATGTCCAGCTAACTATATATGGTCTCTAACCTATGGTTTTTTCAGTGAATTTTCAAGGTTTTGTAAATGCAAATTCCTAACTATATATGGTCTATAACCTATGGTTTTTTCAGTGAATTTCATTGTTTTTTTAAAAGCTAATATCTATAGCTGTAAAATATATTCTTTATTACGTGACGTATCACGTAGCCACTTGAGACGCCTCATGACGCGTCGCATACCTGTGACGTATCGGCTCTGCAGCGCAAACAAAACCCGTAACGTAAGCGCGCCGGAGCACGCTTACAGATATATATATTTTTTTAACCTTAATTAGACAAAATCCACACGTGCACATATCTTGAGGCCTTGCAAAGGCACATCAAACAAACAGTCCCTACAATTTTGCCAAGTTTGGTGGAAATCTATTCCCTTAAATTTTATTTTACTGTTTCTCTTCGTTTCCCCCTTGTTACGCTTACCGGAACGCTACCCGGTACGCGAACCGGACGCTCCAAAAACACAAGATGGCGGACTCCCGTTACGCTGCCGGTTAGCTGCCCGGTTCGCGTACCGGGAAGCGCCTCTACCGCGAAAAACCGCTAAATGTTTTTTTTTTTTGCCCCGCGGGGCACTTTAATAGCCCCCTCATCAATCCTAGGGGGTCAGGAGGGGTCTACCTTACCCCCTTTCCTTCATTTCCACCTTTTTTTTCCACCTCTTCTCTCTCGATCCTACCGAGAGACAAGATGGCGGCCGCTCCGGACTGTTTACAATGTTGACAGCCAATCAGCTTCTCCTCAGACTCCCGTTACGCTGCCGGTTAGCTGCCCGGTTAGCTGCCCGGTTAGCTGCCCGGTTCGCGTACCGGGATGCGCCTCTACGGCGAAAAATCGCCCAAAATTTTTTATTTTTATTTTTTGCCCTGCGGGGCACTTTAATATCCCCCTCATCAATCCTAGGGGGTCAGGAGGGGTCTACCTTGCCCCCTTTTCTTCATTTCCCCCTTCGTTTTTTACCACCTCTTGTCTCTCGATCCTACCGAGAGACAAGATGGCGGCCGCTCCGGACTGTTTAGAATGTTGACAGACACCGGAGAGCCAATCAGCTTCGCTTCGCGAAGTTCCGTTACGCTTCCGGTACGCGAACCGGGGCGCTAAACGGAGCGCTGTCACAGATATATATATTTTTTAAAACGTTAATTTCTCAAAATCCACTGGAGCACATATATTAAGACATAGCAAAGGCACGTTGGGCAAACCATATCTACATTTTTGCCACGTTTCGTGTAAATCCATTCAGCCGTTGAGCTAAAAGTGAGTCCAACCACCCTATGGATAAATGAATGGGAAAAACGCGTTTTGGGACCCCCATTTTTTCTCGGCCCCCCTTGACGAAAACCCCCAAATTTTCAGGGGCTGCTCAGAAACAAAATGTTCAAATTCCGTCCACAAACGCCAAAGTTTTTCGACATAGAATTTTCAGAAATCCCATAGGAAAAAAATCCTAACTATATATACATATATATATATAGATATATATATATTACCTACTGGCGATAGCCAGTAGGTATATATAGTTAGGATTTTTTTCCTATGGGATTTTTGAAAATTCTATGTCGAATAACTTTGGCGTTTGAGGACAGAATTGGCTGAAATTTTCAGGAAAATGGAACATTTTGTTTCTGAGCAGCCCCTGAAAATTTGGGGGGGTTTCGTCAAGGGGGGGCCGAGAAAAAAGGGGGGTCCCAAAACGTGTTTTTCCCATGCAATTTTCCATAGAGCGGTTGGCCTCACTTTTAGCCTGAACGGCTGAATGGATTTACACCAAACTTGGCAAAATTGTAGGGACTGGTAGCCCGATGTGCCTTTGCTATGTCTCAAGATATAGGCTCCAGTGGTTTTTACGAAAATTAACTTTGAAAAATATACATTGGGCTACATTGGGCTATATATATGTTGGAGCCCAAATGTAGCCCAATGTAGCCCAATGTAGCCCAATGTAGCCCAAAGATGGCCACCAGAGACAAAAAAAAACAAATGTAGCCCAAATATCAGCCAGATGTAGCCCAACTATAGCCCAATGACAGAATGTCCCAGAGTGTTCTAAAGAACAACTAGAGTGCTAACAGTCCTACTTATTACAAAGGTATGGCACACCTGAAGCCATCTTGATTGGAATAAAGTGGTAACTCTTAAAACATTTAATTAAAAAAGGAACAAAATGAGGGGGTTCATTTTGCCATAGAAAGTATGATTAGCGAATATATGACGAAATCCCGCATGCCATCAGTCCGCAAAAAAAATCCTGCATGTACTATTAGGCCGCAAATTAAAATAACGAAAACTTTTAGAACGAATATGCCTTTAGCATACACTAAACAACTAAACTACCCTAAACCCTAAAACACTACCCCCAGCATGACCCTACACTACACAAACAGTACAACACTACCCTAAACCCTAAAACACTACCCCCAGCATGACCCTACACTACGCAAACACTACAACACTACCCAAAACCCTAAAACACTACCCCCAGCATGACCCTACACTACGCAAACACTACAACACTACCCAAAACCCTAAAACACTACCCCCAGCATGACCCTACACTACGCAAACACTACAACACAACCCTAAACCCTAAAACACTACCCCCAGCATGACCCTACACTACGCAAACACTACAACACAACCCTAAACCCTAAAACACTACCCCCAGCATGACCCTACACTACGCAAACACTACAACACTACCCTAAACCCTAAAACACTACCCCCAGCATGACCCTACACTACGCAAACACTACAACACTACCCAAAACCCTAAAACCCTACCCCCAGCATGACCCTACACTACGCAAGCACTACAACACTACCCTAAACCCTAAAACACTACCCCCAGCATGACCCTACACTACGCAAGCACTACAACACTACCCTAAACCCTAAAACACTACCCCCAGCATGACCCTACACTACGCAAACACTACAACACTACCCAAAACCCTAAAACACTACCCCCAGCATGACCCTACACAACGCAAACACTACAACACTACCCAAAACCCTAAAACACTACCCCCAGCATGACCCTACACTACGCAAACAGTACAACACTACCCTAAACCCTAAAACACTACCCCCAGCATGACCCTACACTACACAAACACTACAACACTACCCTAAACCCTAAAACACTACCCCCAGCATGACCCTACACTACGCAAACACTACAACACTACCCAAAACCCTAAAACACTACCCCCAGCATGACCCTACACTACACAAACACTACAACACAACCCTAAACCCTAAAACACTACCCCCAGCATGACCCTACACTACGCAAACACTACAACACAACCCAAAACCCTAAAACACTACCCCCAGCATGACCCTACACTACGCAAACACTACAACACAACCCTAAACCCTAAAACACTACCCCCAGCATGACCCTACACTACGCAAACACTACAACACTACCCTAAACCCTAAAACACTACCCCCAGCATGACCCTACACTACGCAAACACTACAACACTACCCTAAACCCTAAAACACTACCCCCAGCATGACCCTACACTACGCAAACACTACAACACTACCCAAAACCCTAAAACACTACCCCCAGCATGACCCTACACTACGCAAGCACTACAACACTACCCTAAACCCTAAAACACTACCCCCAGCATGACCCTACACTACGCAAGCACTACAACACTACCCTAAACCCTAAAACACTACCCCCAGCATGACCCTACACTACGCAAACACTACAACACTACCCTAAACCCTAAAACACTACCCCCAGCATGACCCTACACTACGCAAACACTACAACACTACCCTAAACCCTAAAACACTACCCCCAGCATGACCCTACACTACGCAAACACTACAACACTACCCTAAACCCTAAAACACTACCCCCAGCATGACCCTACACAACGCAAACACTACAACACTACCCAAAACCCTAAAACACTACCCCCAGCATGACCCTACACTACGCAAACACTACAACACTACCCAAAACCCTAAAACACTACCCCCAGCATGACCCTACACTACGCAAACACTACAACACTACCCAAAACCCTAAAACACTACACCCCAGCATGACCCTACACTACGCAAACACTACAACACTACCCAAAACCCTAAAACACTACCCCCAGCATGACCCTACACTACGCAAACACTACAACACTACCCTAAACCCTAAAACACTACCCCCAGCATGACCCTACACTACGCAAACACTACAACACAACCCTAAACCCTAAAACACTACCCCCAGCATGACCCTACACTAAACAACCACCACAACTCTACACTACACTAACACAACACTACACTACACAACACTACACTACACTACACAATCACTAACCCACGAAAAAATTAACACAAACCCACTTACCTCTCTCGTCATCGTGGTTTTCACAACGCAAATGCATTTACCATACATGCCTTTAAAACGTAATTCTTTGTAAAGGCATGCGCGATAAATGCACATGCGTTTTGAAAAAATGCGGGATAATGGTATGCGAGGTCAATGACCTTGCAGGATAATGGTATGCGGACTGAAAGTCTGCGGGATAAAAAATGCGGGAAAATGGCTGCAAACCATGATTAGCAGCAGACTTCCCTGGTGAGCACTAGCTTTACTACAGTGATCTAATGAGCAACTAGAGTGCTAACATTCAGAATTTATGGCAAATGTGTGACACATCTGAATGCCTTCTTGATAGAACCAAAGTAAACAAGCATTGACAATGCAATAGATCTTGCCCTCGTTTAAGTTAAAGCCATTCTGTTTGTAATGTAATGAGGTGGCTTTTTAGCTTTGCTTTTATTAGTGTTTTTAAAACTTTCATGTAAATAACATGCATATGTATGCATATATGTATATGTATGCATGCATTTATATTTATATAGATATGCAGATTATATATGTTTATATATGTATATTACCTACTGGCGATAGCCAGTGGGTATATATAGTTAGGATTTTTTCTCTATGGGATTTCTGAAAATTCTATGTCTAATAACTTTGGCGTTTGTGGACGGAATTGGCTGAAATTTTCAGGAAAATGGCACATTTAGTTTCTGAGCAGCCCCTGAAAATTTGGGGGGGTTTCGTCAAGGGGGGGCCGAGAAAAAAGGGGGGTCCCAAAACGCGTTTTTCCCATTCATTTTTCCATAGGGCGGTTGGACTCACTTTTAGCTCGAACGGCTGAATAGATTTACATGAAACTTGGCAAAATTGTAGATATGGTTTGCCCGACGTGCCTTTGCTATGTCTCAATATATGTGCTCCAGTGCATTTTGAGAAATTAACGTTTAAAAATATATATATATCTGTGACAGCGCTCCGGTTAGCGCCCCGGTTCGCGTACCTGACGCGTAACGGAACTTCGCGAAGCGAAGCTGATTGGCTTTCCGGTGTCTGTCAAAATTCTAAACAGTCCGGAGCGGCCGCCATCTTGTCTCTCGGTACGATCGAGAGACAAGATGTGGTGAAAAACGAAGGGGGATATGAAGGAAAGGGGGCAAGGTAGACCACTCCTGACCCCCTAGGATTGATGAGGGGGATATTAAAGTGCCCCGTGGGGCAAAAAAAAAATAAAACATTTTGCGAATTTACGCCGTAGAGGCGCGTCTCGGTACGCTCACCGGGCAGCTCACCGGGCAGCTCACCGGGCAGCTAACCGGGCAGCTAACCGGCAGCGTAGCTGTCAACATTGTAAACAGTCCGGAGCGGCCGCCATCTTGTCTCTCGGTAGGTTCGAGAGACAAGATGTGGTGAAAAAAGAAGGGGGAAATGAAGGAAAGGGGGCAAGGTAAACCCCTCCTGACCCCCTAGGATTGATGAGGGGGATATTAAAGTCCCCCGCGATTTTTCGCGGTAGAGGCGCTTCCCGGTACGCGAACCGGGCAGCTAACCGGCAGCGTAACGGGAGTCCGCCATCTTGTGTTTTTGGAGCGTCCGGTTCGCGTACCGGGTAGCGTCCCGGTAAGCGTTACAAGGGGAAAACCAAGAGAAACAGTAAAAAAAAAATTAAGGGAATAGATTTCCAGCAAACTTGGCAAAATTGTAGGGACTGTTTGTTTGATGTGCCTTTGCAAGGCCTCAAGATATGTGCACATGTGGAATTTGTCTAATTAAGGTTAAAAAAAATATATATATCTGTAAGCGTGCTCCGGCACGCTTACGTTACGGGTTTTGTTTGCGCTTCAGAGCCGATACGTCACGGTTATGCGACGCGTCATGAGGCGTCTCACGTGGCTACGTGATACGTCACGTAATAAAGAATATATTTTACAGCTATAGATATTAGCTTTTAAAAAACCAATGAAATTCACTGAAAAAAACCATAGGTTATAGACCATATATAGTTAGGAATTTGCATTTACAAAACCTTGAAAATTCACTTAAAAAACCATAGGTTAGAGACCATATATAGTTAGCTGGACATTTTATTGACATAAAACCAATGAAATTCCATATATAGTTAGTTGCACTAACTATATATCGCGCACCCGCAATCCACTGCTGATGGTGTCACATATTACATCATTCATGACATGGTCAGTGACATCACTGATGACATCACTGATGACATCTCAAATGACATCACTGATGACATCACTGATGACATCTCAAATGACATCACTGATGACATCATGACACACCAATACCAGTTACTACATACGCACTCACTGATTCCTACGTCTACACACACATTCACTCATTCACCCATACAATCACTCATACATACAGTCACTCATTATTACAACACTATCATATGCACTCATACACCAATGCAGACACTCACACACTGCCACTCATCCATGGAGTTACTCACACACCTAGTCAGTCCTGTAAAGAATCAATCACACTTCCATTTCCTCATCTATACAGTTAAACACAGAACACCAAACTTCAGTGACATCACTGATGACATCACTGATGACATCTCAAATGACATCACTGATGACATCTCAAATGACATCACCGATGACATCATGACACACCAATACCAGTTACTACAAACGCACTCACTGATTCCTACGTCTACACACACATTCACTCATTCACCCATACAATCACTCATACATACAGTCACTCATTATTACAACACTATCATATGCACTCATACACCTAGTCAGTCCTGTGAAGAATCAATCACACTTCGATTTCCTCATCTATACAGTTAAACACAGAACACCATACTTTTCACACATATACTAACACATACTTACTCTCTTATACAATCACTGATACAAGTACACATTGATATGCACAGAGTCACACACCTCCCAGCCAGCCACACACACAATCAGTCTTCCATACATCCACGCATTCTTCAATAAGTAAAACATATTTAAACTTTACAAAAACACACAGACACTAGATGATGTCATCAGTGATGTCATTTGAGATGTCATCAGTGATGTCATCAGTGATGTCATTTGAGATGTCATCAGTGATGTCATCAGTGATGTCACTGACCATGTCATGAATGATGTAATATGTGACACCATCAGCAGTGGATTGCGGGTGCGCGATATATAGTTAGTGCAACTAACTATATATGGAATTTCATTGGTTTTATGTCAATAAAATGTCCAGCTAACTATATATGGTCTCTAACCTATGGTTTTTTAAGTGAATATATATATATATATATACACACACACACACACACCGAGGAACGCTCTTTGTGTTGACTGTGGTGTTGACACTACAGTAAACACTGAGGGGGAGCAAATTCTGCACTGCGTGTACCATGACACAATTGTGCAAACTTTTCGGGGTTATAATGTAGTGTCTGGCCAAACCCTTTTCCCTGCCTCAGCGCTTCCTTACAATCCCTGTGAATGTATCAGCGGACATTTCCACATTTTGGACATGAATGCGTTGTCTTTGTTTTAGACGTATTATGTTTAATGCTTCATTTTAAGAAGATCGAACGAATTTGCAACTTTGCACAATTCAAAATTGTAAATAAGAATGTTGTCATACTTGATGTATTTTATGCTAAAATTGTAATGGGTTTAATTAACTACTCAATAAAGTCACTCTATTTTTAGCTCAGGGGCTAGTACGGTATACAGAGGGTAAGTGCAGGCACAGGAAAAAAGAGGCAGTAGTTTTTGAAAAATAGGAACTATATGTGTATGTAACCTTTTGCTTTATTTTATTCTTGTAATAATCATGAAGGTTTATGATGTAGAAGGCTGTACTGTTATATTCCCACTACACAGGTGAAAAACAAAATTGCTTAAAAAGAAAATTTATGTGGACTTTTAATATTTTCAAATATGTCTGAAGTGTTTTGTATACACTTACCTCAGAAAGAATTATTGGCGGTCAATTAGGAGTGCTTTTCATTTTACAGCACTGACATCATCCCGACCTGGGCTTCCATGATGAGGAGGGGAGCTTATCATCAAAATCATCATCCTCTGGATCAATTGGAAGCACTTTCCCAGATGCTACATTATGAAACATAGCAAAACAAGCTATGATCATACAGCATGCTTCAAGTGCAGAAATGTACCTTACGGGAGGCCCGAGGTATACCCCACTGCAGACTAGGTTTGCCTGGAGCAAAACTGTATCTCTTCTCACTTGGTGACTGTGTATGGAGGTATGGTGTCAAGAACCAAAGCCAAATTGCATACACGCTGTTCCCTCCACATATTGGATGTTTGAATATAGTGGAAATTAAATGAAACATCATGCAATGTGGATACTGATCGTTATCTACTTAAAAGACACACATATCCAACCACTGTTCTTGCTTGGTGGTTGTACAGTGTACATTGCCAGAACATATATGAACCATTGGTATTGCTATGGTAAGATGCTATCCCAGGGATTCTGCTGGAAAAGAAAAACAGTGCCTTAGGATGAACATACATCAGAATGTAGGGACGGAGTCTCTCTGCAACGTCAATATCTGTTGGCCCAAATCCTGGCTAGCTCACAGTACCTCCCCTGAACTCCTAACCTTTCCAGAGTAGCAGGTAGCCCTCTAGTCCCCAAGGGAACAGTGGAGACGGATCTTCACCTTTCATCACTCACTCATGCTTGTCTGTGGTAAACATAAGCAAGACATTAAGAAAGTTTACAATGCACTTATTGAAACTATTGTAGTCTATCATGAAGCAAAGGTGCTGTGATCAATAGGCATATGAAACTAATCAACGTAATAGCATTCCGATCAAGCTGTATAAAATAAATCTCCCCACTATGGCAAATTGTCTATCTGTCTAGGCCTACTCTTACTGTGTGAGCTCAGAAATATATATGTTATGTCTGGGATTGGCAACAGACCCCATACCTGGTGTATAATAATAATACACTTTATTGTATAGTTAATAAAAACCATTACAAAAATATACAATACCTGGATAAAAAAATAAAAAATTCAGAAAATGAACAATAAACCACAAATTTGCTGGTAATAAGTCATCATGCTATGTATACGGGTTTGTGTTTTCAATTAAGACTTTATCGTGTTTCCTCTCTTTTTCTCAAAATTAATTATGTATTGGACTGCACCGCAAATAAGTTGAGGATCCACTGAACACAATGTTTGTATGATTGCAGACCGGCAGGTGCGTACTCCAGTTTCATTAAACTTCGCCTTTAGTCTGCTCCGGCGTTACAAATTCATAGCGGGACAGATGCAAATCAGGTGAATTAGGTCTTGTTTTCTTGCTCCACATAATTTTGCACCCTTTATTTTCTTGCATCCTCCATTTCGGTTGGTCATAATTTTTCAGGAGATTGCCCAGTCTTAATTTTAGGTATCTATGTTTGATGTACGCTGAGAAGCCAAGTTGTATATATGCTGCCGGAGCCGGGTTTTTATATGATTGTATTGTCATCCAGGCGTGGTCGCGATGACTCAGGGATGTTTTATCGTTGAGTAACGAATGCCTGCTGGCCGCTTGTTTTACTGTTTGTTTGAACAACATTACTGGGAGTCCGGTTTCCCAGAGTGTGCCCAATTCTGTTGTTTCTAGAGAGAGTTTTAAAAATTTGGCATACTGGGAATTTGAATTGTTGTTGATTGCCTCCCACATGGCGCAATAAATCCCTACTTCCTGGTTCATCCAGATGTCGTACCAAAATTTGACAAACTCGTATTGTTTTAGCAGAACTTGAGATTGCAGGCCGAATTCTAGTCGTACTTGCGCAGGTGATGCATCAGGTGGCAAACCAAATACACGTTTATAGATTCTTGTTTGTATTTTCTGTATTAACTGTGCACTCTTCCTGTGATGTAATACGCTCCTGTAAGATATTGTTGGCAGTAATTTAGCTTTCATTACGTTAAGGAGCGGGTTGAACTTGGGGCCTCTAAGTTTGGTTGCTAAGTTGTTAAAGGCGTGTAACAAAGCAGACCCCTTCTTTTCAATGGCTTTAAAATGTGTTGCAAAATTGAGGCGTTCATCTACTTGTATTCCCTGATACTTATAACTGTCGACCACGTCTAATTTGCTGTTCTCTATTGCAAATGCCGATGACACTCTATGGCGACGAGTTATGACCATGATCTTGGTCTTCTTACTGTTTATTTCAAGTAACTTTAATTTTGTGTATCTGGTCAATGCTTGTAGTAGGCGTTGCAGGCCAATTTTAGTCTGGCTGAGTAAAACCACGTCATCTGCGTAGTATAGGTGTGTAACACGCAGGTGACCAGGCCGTGGTGGATGAGCATTGGTCTGGTCTAAGTTTGAGGTTAAGTCAGCCATGAATAAATTGAAAGGATGAGGTGCCAACACGCAGCCTTGTTTTAGACCGTCAAAGGTGCAGATCTTTCGGGTTAACCGCTGTCCATTGTCGATCTTTACCTGCATCCAGGTGTCGGTGTGTAGATCGATAATTGGAGTTAAGATTGAATCTGGCAGGCCCTGCTGTTTCAGTTTGGTCCAGAGTAAATGTCTGCTTACACGATCAAAGGCCGCCTTGAAGTCTACGCAACAGGCATATAATGTTTGGTGATGTTGTAGGCTTTTTTCCGCAATTAGACTCAAGGCCATTATGTTTCCCGTCGTGCCTGTTCCGCGACGAAACCCTGTCTGATTTACCGGAATCTTATTATTGGTATCAGACCATTTTGTGAGATCCGCTAGTACCAGGGATGCATAGTATTTAGCTTCCGCATCAATGAGGGCAATCAGACGATAATTGGCCGGATTTTTGCGGTCACCACCTTTGTAAATTGGATTGATAATTGCTCCTCTCCAACTTTCTGGGAGCTGACGTGTGTTATTTATAGATCTAAACAGATGGTTAAATCTATTGGCCCAATATTGAGGATCCTCCTTGTAAATTGCCTGCGAGATGCCATTTGGTCCAGGCGCACTGTCTTGCCTACTTCTGCTAATTATTTGTGTTATTTGAAGTTCATCGCTAATCCGCAACGAGTTATCTAAGCTTTCCTGTTGGGTGCTGGACGTGTTTTGCCAATCGTAAGGCTTATTTTTCAAGACCCTGGTACTTGAAGTTGTTGCTGGCGGCTGAAATGCGGGTCTTATTGAGAAGGTGTCAGCTATGTGTTGAGACCATGCGCTTTCGGTTATGCAGGTCATACTTATGACTTGTGCCGGTCTGCTTAGGGAATTTACTTGCTGCCAAAAGGCCCGGCTATTGGATTTTTTTATGTTATACAACATTTTAGTCCAGAACTCGTTGGCTTGATTTTTTTTCTCCGTCCAGATTAACTTCTTGTCGAGTTTCCTTATTGTTCGGACTTCTTGCCAAGCACTTGAGTTGGCAGTGTGGCCTTGGGCTCGTCTTGTGAATTTCCGCAAGCGTTTTCTCAGGGTTAGTGCTGCCTTAGAGAAAGCAGTACTACTTGTTAAATTGGTGGTCTTTTTGATATTGGTACTATTCCTGGGTAACCTGTTTAGATAGTTAGTCCAGGTCTCTGAACCCAGATTTTTATCTTGGATCAAGGATTGAAGTTCATTCTTGGCAACAAGCGCTATTTGTGGTAGGGTGGTACTTGTCCACCTCAACCGCTTTAAATTGATTGTAGATACTTCGCCTACCATTGTTCGTACTTGTTCATACTTTGGTAAGGTCAGGTTCATTTCGATGTGCTGCATTGAATGGTCCCTATCTAGTGAGCTGATTATTTGGAAGTTTTTTATCAGTCTTAACAGAGGTAATGTGACTATTGTGTAGTCTAAGATTGTGCTTGTATTGTACCTTGACCTATGTAGGTTGCGGATGGTGGTTTATCTTGCTTATATCTACCATTTATCACCCTGAGCCCAAGATGCTCAAGATCCCACATCAATTGCATGCCAGCCGGGTCGGTCTTCATTACGGGTGGAATTTCCTGGAGGTCAACGCCCCACTGCTCGTTTGCTTGGATGATGTTATCCTCTTCTTCCAGCCAATGCAAGAGATTGGCATTGAAATCGCCTGTCAGTATGATGTCCCAACTCGGTTGTTCAAGCCGAAGGTCAGAAACGACATTATGAATCCGTTTGAAGAATTCTTTTTTGGCTGCATATTTCGGGTGGGCATAAATGTTGATCAGGATAATTGTTTGAGTTTCTCTCCATGGATCATCCCTTCCAGTTTGATAATTTGCATATCCGCCGAGGATGTGGGCAATTGAGAGGCCTTGATTTTGAGTGCGGTTTTGAGATACATATACCGAGAGTCCCCCTTTCGCATGCCCGTAACGTTGAGTTCGCGTTGCGTTGGCATGGAAACATAGTCTTCCAGGTACATCGATTGACTCCGTTAACCATGTTTGCTGGAGGGCTATGATGTCAAACGTGCTCCAAGTACATGTTTTTCTAGTGTCATTTAAAATATTTCTTGCTCCGGCGATGTTCCAGGAGAGAAGTTTAATTGTGTCTCCCTCTAGTCTGCCTGTTACATGACTGGTTCAATCATCGTTAGAGCGCTGTTTTAATCTTGGGCTATCATTGCTGCCGTTGTCTGCTCCCCTGGCGCCATGTAGTACAGTATACGTAGTTTGACTTATCCGTGTATGATCTCCTCTTTTACTCTGCTTCCTTAGAAGGGGAGTTGGATATCTCGGTTTTTCCTCTTCTTTCAGACTGATTCCCAACTCCTCAAATTTGGTGGTTTCTGCAAGAATGCTCTTAACGATTCCCTCATTTCTCCATGTAGCCAGTGTGCATTCTTTTGCTACATTCTCTCAGAGGGAGATAAATTCTATTGAAAGTAGGTTGGTTGTTGTTATTTGGCTAAGGCTTGTAATTGTAGATATTAGATGAAGAATGTTTCCTCGATTTAAGTAGTCTTGCTTACCGTGTGCTTTATAATTAGGTATGAAGAGCAGCCTTCCTACTGTTGGGGTTTTTGAGTTTGGTGTTAAGTCTTTGGTGGAACATACGTTTTCATTTGGTCGAGTCCATCTTATTTTGTTGCTTCCGCAAGCTCTTGTATCAACACACGGATGGTTTGTTATTTGCTTGTTAGCGTCCGTTTGAGGCTGTTCGGTTGACATTCTGTCTTTCAGGGTTCCATCCGTGCACTCTCGTTTTGGGCCGCCTTTTTGTGTATGTCGTCCGTTTTCCCTAGCAATAGACGTGGGACTCGATCTATATTTTACTACATTTATTAAATCAGTGTTTTGTAGTAGTTCTATGTTGCCTGAATTTATTGTTACTTGCATTTCGTCGTAGCGGCCCCTATCTACCTTGGCTGTAAATGATCTAAAGGTTTTGTTATCACTTTTGCCTGGTCTGGAATCGGCGTTTGGAACAGTGATCTAGATGGATGATACCTTCTTGTTGTTTACCGGACCTTTAATGACTGTCCTTTGGCATCCCTGATTGATGTCTTCATGCTTATTTTGAGCAGGCTCATTAGGGTTGTGCTTTTTGCTCTTCGTGGTGTGCATGCTTTTTGGTTGAGAATTATCGCCTTGTGTTGCGAGTCGCTTTGCGGACTCGCTACAGATTCTTCTAGTTGTGCTGCGTCGCTGTCCACTTGTTCCATGCTCCAATCCACCTCGCTTAGGGCAGATGATAGGGTCGTAGTGTCAGTCTTGGTTCTGCTAACAGCACCTGAAATTTGTGGTTGTACTATCCCCTCAAAATGCATTAGTGTTTTAGGAGACTGTGTCTGGTCAGTTACTTTTTTGGACATAGATTTAGTTCTCTCTATTTGGGATATGTGCTTCAAATCTTTATGCTCTTCTATTGCCCTTGCGGGTGATGGTTGCACCCTTAAATTAAAGTCAACTTCAGATTTTTTTTGTGTTTTCACGGTTAAAAATGGGGTAGCTAATCAGCACCAGCTTCTCGGCCACCTGATTCCTATTCTTTCTTGCTCGTTTTTTTTGCCGCTTAGTTAGACCTTTTTGATTTTTTTTTCTTTTCCATCCGACTCAGATTTATCTTTCTCAGTTTGTATATGATAATCCATCTTTGATGTGTTGTTGTCAGTAGATTTATAGTTATTAGAGTGTCCCACGGGGTTTTGGTTCTTGATGTTTTAGTGGCCTCTGATGGAGCGTCATTAAGCTTTATTAATTCATTGGGCTTGATTCTATGATGCAATATTTGTTGTACTGACACTTCTGTTTTGTTTTCGTGGCTCTTTTTGGGATTGACTGTGTCTTTGTTTGAAGTGTTTATAAGCTGCACAAACGAGATTAGGTCGCTTCCATTTGGTGTGGTTATGTTTCTCTGATTAACAAGCTTGCATTCATGCAAAATGTCTTTTAGTATGGTTGGCAGGTCTTTCAATTTTTCCAATATAGGGTTACAGCTACATATATTGGTTGGTCCCCATGATCGGGTTGGCTCCTGAAGGATATCTAATGTGCTGACCATGGTGTCTAGTTTTTTGTTTATTCCGGATATGTATCCGGCCATGGTGCCCATTACTTGTATTTGTATGTCTAGTTTGTCCGACTGCATATTTAAGGTTTTGATTGAGGTTTTCACCTATACCTGGTGTATATAGTTAGGGTATCCGCCTCAATAGTGTAAACTCAGTGTACGCAAGGCTGCATGTCAGGCTCTGTGTGCGTTCGTTCCAGGGGATGTCTCTCTGCTGGAATTCTCCTCTTTGGGCCCTAAGGGGATGAGACACAGTTTATATGATAAGAACTACTGTGTTGGAAAGCTGCAACATTTTGTTATGTATTCCAGGCAAACTTGTACAAAATGTGAAGTCTGACTCCCAAGAAGAATCACTGAATAATAAACAACATGTACAGTGTATTCCTAAAATATTGTCATGAAAACACATGTATTATGTGTGGCTGTGCAGAGCAGATGCACCCTAAATATCTAATATTCAAAACTAAGAGAGAACTAAAGAGGGCCCAGAAAGGAAATCACTACAATGCTACACGGTCTGTTATCAGGCACTCAGAATTACATACCACCTGTATATTTAGTAAATGCTGATTGTTCCTCTTTCTGAAAGTGATAGTGGACATAATGCTTTGTGGCACCCAACCTCACAGCCAAAAATCTTCACCTTGGTGTCCAGCAAATTGTGTGTTAGGGAAGGCTGTGTGGGCTATACCTTGCTAATAGCAAGTAATCTCTGCGATAAAAACAGGTGAACCGCGGCGATAATATTATCACTGCTGAGCCTACCTAGCGATAAATATCGCTGTAGGTTGGTAATATGCCCCATTGTCTTTTGACAGCTGCAAAATGCATGCAATTAAAAAGAAAAATGTCTCCCCTTTGAAACACTAAATAGGCATTTCACCTTGTAGAATAGAACTTCAATAACTGTCACGCTCTTGCTTCCCTGTTTTAATACTGTTCGTTAGGAAGAACTTTATAAACATAAGTGCCTTAAAAGGATAGCTAAAGGTGTGGAATAAGTGCCTTGCTACATTAGTCTGAGGTACCCTATGATCTGACGCTGTTTTCTGACGTCATTGCTACTAGGGATGCTAAAGGTGTCTGCTTTCCACGTTTAGTTTGGGGGTGGCATGGTGATTAATACTTTTTCCTGGTGTACTGCTAGTCATGGAAGAAGTGCGTGACAGTGGCCAACTGTGCCCCAAACCCCTCCTCCCATACAGACACTCTTGCCTTTCAAGTGCCAGTTCCAGCCAAGACACTATTCTTCCTAAAATATTTCACTCCTGCATTAGACCCCACCTGGCCTTCTAAGTAGCACCAAAAAGGTCATCTGCTTGCCCATACCCACCCCCACCCCCGTCCTAGGAATTTGTAAAACCCAGTATGGTAAGTCATCTGAACAACCACATCCCTCATCTGATATTCCTCTGTCTGGACACCTTTGTGAATAACTCTAGTAATATCCGACACAGGCAGCTTTGGAAACAGGATAAACAAGTATTCCCCTCCAGCAACTGCTTGTGTGCCTTATGTTAAAGTAGATTTAGGGCCCATCCTTCACCAAAGCTTTTTGATGCAAACTGATCATTCTTAAAGAATGGCTATTCAGACGGGGGAAAGGGACATCGTGTTTACTGAAGAAAGGTTTCAAGGGACAAACAGTCCTGTCAGGCTGACGGGAACTGCATAAGTCGTACTTGCAGGGAGATCATTTATTGTCAGTGGGGAAAATAGACGGATCACTGACATAATATCGAGGGACAGAATATCGGCCATCAAGAATATCGTTGAAAAAATATCGACAGTCAAAATATCGAGTTTCTATCTACAAACAGGTAAGTACAAAAATATTGAGTTAAAAATATCGTTTACTGAAATATAGTTTTTAAAAATATCGGCTTTACTAAAAACAATGTTAAATTAAATTAATATTGGATAGCGTAGGGGTTAAAATTACTATTCCCACTCCCGTGGGTGCAACAGTAGGGAAAGCGTTGGATAGCGTAGGGGTTAAAATTACTATTCCCACTCCAAAGAGTGCAACAGTAGGTAAAGCGTTGGATAGCATAGGGGTAAAAATTACAATTCCCAATCCAGTGGGTGCAACAGTAGGGAAAGCGTTGGATAGCGTAGGGGTTAAAATTGCTATTCCCACTCCAAAGAGTGCAACAGTAGGGAAGGTGTTGGATAGCGTAGGGGTTAAAATTACTATTCCCACTCCAAAGAGTGCAAACATAGGGAAAGCGTTGGATAGCGTAGGGGTTAAAATTACTATTCCCACTCCATTGGGTGCAACAGTAGGGAAAGCGTTGGATAGCGTAGGGGTTAAAATTACTATTCCCACTCCAGTGGGTGCAACAGTAGGGCAAACGTTGGATAGCGTAGGGGTTAAAATTACTATTCCCACTCCAAAGAGTGCAACAGTAGGGAAAGCTTTGGATCGCATAAGGGTTAAAATTACTATTCTCACTACAGAGAATACAATATTAGGGAGAGTAAATACTTCATATATTATTTAAAAATTTAAAAATTAATATCTATTAATAATTAAATAAAAATAATTAAAAATGTTATATAATATAATAATTAATATATTACAATGACTAATTAACAATAATTATTTCAATTGATCACCTATTAATACAAATGAATTAAAAACGTAACAATTAATTATTTAATAATTAAAAATTATTTAGCAATTATTTCCAATTAAATACATTTAAATAAATTTAATTATTTAATTAATTATTAATACATTACTTCCCACCCAATTCCCCTATAAACCCACAACCCGCTACAGAAAATAAATTAGTAAAATGTACATAATTACCAATTAATCAATTAATTAAAATTAATTACCAATTAAAATTTAATTATTTAACAAATATAAATTAATTAACAATTAATTAAATATTAATATCAATAAATAAATTTACACATTTAATTAATTATAATTAAATTACTTCCCACCCTATTCCCCTATAAACCCACAACCCGCTACAGAATTAAATTACGCAATAATTATAAAAACAAAATTCATTAATTAAAATTAATTATAACATAAATACACACTTTTCACACATATTATAACATAAAACTACACTATAAAAAATTAGATATTATTAAAAAATCGATATTTTTAACTATCTATATTATATATTTCGATATTTTAACTTTCTATATTTTTATCAGTCGATATTAAATCACTTACCTTAAAAACTATATTTTGGTTATCTATATTCTGTCCTGTCGATATTTTGTCCAGTCTATATTTACAACTCGATATTATGTCCAATCGATATTTTGGAGTCAATATTATGTCTGTGCACCAGTGTGTCTTTATGAACAATTTCAAGATCTGCATTACAATCCAGCTTGTGGCCCGTGACTGCAGATCAAGTTGGTATACAATATAGGGCATGCAACTATAAGAAAAACAATCTCACCCCTCCCATGCGTACTGCTGCTCCCCTCCCCCCCCCCCCCCCCCCCCCCCCCAGGCTCCCAGTCTCAAAATGACAATGTTTTTTACTTGCGTGTTTGTATAGCAGTTAATTTATCATATTTGCATAGTGCTATTGCCATTGGTATAAAAAAGTAAAAACATTGTCTTTTTCAACGCCAACAGCTCTAACTTTTAACAAATGCGAGACCTATTGCATTGAAAATGCTTGTTATACTTTGTTCCGTTCCTGCTTACCAGCTGCTTCCACTTTATGGTAATTTGGACATGGGTGCTTTTGCGGACGCAAACCAATTTGCAATAGCAATAGAATCACTGACAACTCTTTGATATTGTTTTAAGTATTTTTTATCCAATATGTTCCAGTTTTGCCTCACTTTTCACATACAAAATGTACTTGCGAGTTGGAGACTAGTTCAACTTTTTTCTGAATCCTAACAATAAAAAACAAGATTGCCAACAGATTTTTTTGTAGGTTATCCTGGCACTGCATGGCTTAGGGAATTTTACCCTTTGGCAAGTGGCATTCTTTCATTTATTAATTCAAATACCATTCAAATATGTGTCTGCTGCTCACCTTGGGATAGCTTGCTTTTGGTTTTTAGTACCTTTATGTATCTTGAGTTACACATTGTCTCAGTAACGCCATTATGATTTGTGTAAACTTCCCATTTGAAAACTGACGCACCTGCGAGGATGGACTATTTTTTATCAGTGGCAGGGGCACAGCTAGACCCGAACTTTGGGAGAGGCTTAACATGTAAACCAATGGAGACGGGGCTAACACTTAAAACAATGGGGTGTAGCTATTCTTAGAGGCAATTCTAGAAACTAGAGTAATATACTGTGCATTTTAAAAATACTGGTCAAATCAGAGACAATTACCACAAACATGTTATAATACATTTTCTAATGTGTATAGCCTACTGACAGCTCTTTAAAAACTGGGAATTAGTGATTTGACAACTAAAAAGCAGATACTACATATTGTCATGAAATAACTTTAGAAAGAGTTTTCGCAAAGCTATTTTAAGACAACCCTTTTTCCAATTCCTTCTGTGCAATGTCAGTAACCTTATGACATAGTTTTCATTTCATCTTTAGAAGTAAGCTCCTGCCTAGCTGTTGCCCAAAGACACGTTTTCTGTCTGCTGATTGGACGTTGCAATATATGCTTGTGTTGACACCGCACACAGGTACATTTCCCAGAAAATTGAACTTAATGGATACATACCAGTGATTTCTGAATGTGCGACTGGCAGTTACAGGTTTGATTCTTAATACACCTTTGTTTCCTTCTGAGATTAAATATGTAAGTGCAAATCAGTTGTCAGTATTACCGACTGTTTATTTGTCTGCCAGGAATTTGCACTGAACTCAATAATATAGTTGTCGTTAGCACAGCACATTAAGCAGTTCTCATATGCGATGACTGAGCTACATCCATGCACAAAGTCACCAGGCCTAAAGAAGTGGCAAATCATGTAGTTGCCCTGAAATGACATTGGGCCCGATTCACAGAATGAACTTAAGACTCAATCCTAAACTTACTACTATTTTGGTATTCACAGAATGCACTTACTACTTTTGGTATTCACAGAATGAACTTACTACTTTTGGTATTCACAGAAGTTAGGATTTGGTCTTAAGTCTGTCTTAAGTCTGTCTTAAGTTTGTCTTATTCTGTGAATACCAAAAGTAGTAGGTTCATTCGGTGAATGCCAAAAGTAGTAAGTGCATTCTGTGAATACCAAAATAGTAGTAAGTTTAGGATTGAGTCTTAAGTTCATTCTGTGAATCGGGCTCGAGGTGTTCTTTCATGCAAAGGGTGCACATATTCCTTCAAGCTTCAAAACACATAGAATGTGTGGCTAATGGGCAATGCCCTGCAAAAACGTCACTCCGAAAGAAACAGAACGTGGGCTCTTAAAAGCAGATGTTATAATAACAGTAGCCATGCTTTCAATTCCGTTCTGAAGCCTCCAGCACATAAAGTGTCAAATTCATTAAAATAGCATTGTTACTTTTAAATCCTACAAAATAAATGTGCCTTTTTCGTACAAAGTTCTGCAAAATTCCTTTGAGAAGAACGTCCATAGTCTCTATTTCGGTTGTTCTTCTAGCTGTATACTAATGATAGCAATCAGCCAGGCCTAGGTAGAGAAAGAGAAAACTTTGAATAAGGCACAAGAGATGCACCAGGCCATGCACCAGGCCAACAGCTCAGTTGCCAGTTTGTCATTGTAACACTGGAACAAGTAGTGCCCAGAGTAGTGCTTTCATTGTACAAAACCTTTGCATTGGTAGCCTATTATACCCACCATCAGAGTGTTCCTGCTGTTGACAGGCGTAGGCTCAGTTTGCCAGCAGAAAAATGTTTGATGAGCATTTTGCTTCCAAACTACACTGGTTTGATGAGGCAGGACACAGTGGTACAATGCTTGCCCAAGGGGAGCACTGGTATACTTCCTCTGCACAGACATCACTCTGGAGAAAAACACATACTAGGCGTGAGTAAAAGCAAATTCTACATCTGTCTTACAACAGACTCTTGGAAAGAGATTATAGAGGGGTTCACTTTAAGTGGCAGAGTTGTGGTTCGGGTTAGGCACACATTTTTTGAGGAAGCTTTACGAATGCAGAGCTATCTCTCAGTTAGCCATAGGTAATGCACCAGGCAAATAAGCTATACCACAGATAACAATGCTCCATCACCTAACAACAATTGGTGATTACCACACTGGTTACCGCATGTTTTGCATTTATGCCTTGGTATTTTATCCTGATAGATTTCCTCAATTTTTTTTCTGTCGAAGACTGTCAGGAGAAATTTGCAGAGTGTGGTTATCAGAGCACAACTCAAAATTCCGAAATGTGTGCAAGCTTTCATTTATTTGCGCATGGATCAGAATTTAAACCATAACTTTGAATTGGGGTCTAAATAAAGTCTGTAAGATTATGGAAAGCAGAGATAGGTTGTGTCAATGGAGATTTGCTTAGCTTTGTATTGGCAATAGTATGGCCTCACTGTGTTGCAGGCTTCATGTTGAATATTGTTTTTCTATTCAGTGTTTCTGCTCCGTATGAGGCACCAAAGTGCATTTGCCTTGTAGTGGTTCGCTACTCCATAGAGTTCGATGGTGCAATGCATGTTTGTCATGCGGCCTAAATGGGGAGTTTTTTTAATGTCCTGGATTAAGATCAGAGTTATGTTTCGTTGCTATGCCTCTACCAAAATTTGAAGGGAAAATGAGCGACAGCTAGACTGCTTAAGCATTAGATTCTAATTGAAGGACAGAAGTGTGTGAGCGCAGCCTCTTATTGTTGACGCGTTTTGGTATGTGGCTATGGCTAACATTGCTGAAACGGTGCAATAATCAAGCATGTAGCTGTGCTTACTCATGGGAGTATGAGAGACGTGTGAGGATAGACATAGCTTCACAAGCCAATACCAGCCATATATGCAGTGATCTGCATAAAGACAGGTCGGGCCAGATAGAATATGGAGCTAAAACATGCACAGAGATGAAGGGAGCTACCCTTCGGATGTGCAAACTTATCCGGCTTGAGAGTGCATTCAATCAATCCAAAAGAGCCTCTGTGAAAGGAAAAATACATCTGAAATTCATGCTATGAAGGGTCCTACAGCATCTACACTACACCCAGTAGCGGTCGGTGGTGGGAGTAGATGCCGGGCAGTGATGTGCGGAGGGGGAGGGGCAGGCTGGGGGTAGAAATCTATGGCTTACGGAGGATTACAGGTAAGTAAACATATAAATAAATAAAACGAATTTCGCAGCGCGCACTGCATACCCAAATGCTGCTATTCCCACCACCGACCGCTACTGACTACACGTTGCTCAAGGCCACACCAAAGACAAGAAACAGGATAGTCTTTGGAGAGCTGGGGCATGAAATAGACCCCATGATAAAACCTGAGGACCAAATTCACAATTGTTTTCTTTCAGTTTATGTTTAAATAGTGCCTGATGTTATGAATGGGTTAAAACCACTAGGAAAATAAAACAAAGCTATGTTCCTGCCATATCTGTGCTCTTAGATATCTCAAGGGTTACTAAAGTGCTGTCTAAATGGCAATACAATCCAGTTTCACTGCCTAGCTCTTATGTTGAAGATAAAGTGAGATGAAGTACCCCTGCTGTGTTTTTGTAGATGTGATGGGATCTGATTACTGCTCCTTTTATCCTTGTTAATCTATTTCCAAGCACTTTAAGTAGATCACCATGGCACAATTACACATTGAACAATAATGGAGGGGTGCAAACTGTGCACCAGTACTTAGATGGTACTGTGCGGTAACAGCCCACCAGTACATTGCACTTATAACTTAACCTGTTCCCACTTTACCTCCTGCCCCCTTTACAGGCTCATAAGAGGTCTGCCTTTATGCACCATGAAGTGGGTGGCAGTTCCTGCCTCCCAGAGATGACCTCTCCTAGTACCTGTGCTCCTATTATTAATCTTCTGACATCCCCTATTCCTCTCACTGTCCTCTTGTCCATATAATTTACCTTATTTCATCTCCTGATCACTCCTGCCTTCAATTATATTGTTTTTTCTTTGCTCCCCACCCTTTGGCTTGTTGTGTATGACCATCTGCATTTAAAGCAATGTTGCTATACCCAGGGAAATACCAATGTCTTTGGGAAGACCTGATCTGATCCACAAGGCTACTTTCTCATTCTGGTGGTCTTGCATTATCCCTTCTTCTCTCCTTCTCTCTGTTTGCTTTAGCCACCTCCCTCATCACTGTGAGGAAGCCAATATACCTTCTACATTGATTAGAACAAGCTCAACTTTTTCGATATCTACTCTTACCTTATTGCATTCTTAGTATCCAAAATGCATAATAGAAGAACATACTTTCCAAATGCTCTGACAAATTTCTACCACTCAAGAACTCCGTTTGCCTCAGCGCTCGCTCTGGCTGCCTGGTATCTCAGTGTTTCTGTCTCGCATTTGCCTAATTACAGATCTATTCATTGCGCGCCACGCATTTGACTAATTTGCATAGCCGATTATTTTAATATTGTTTGTGCGCTCACTTTTGCCCATTTGAATTGCTGAATATTTTAATTGTGTGCGCGCTCGCATTTGCCCATTAGCATTGTTGATTGTCTTCATTGATTGTGCGCTCGCACCTGCTTAAGTGTTTGGTTATACTAGGGACTGCATTGTAGATCGGACTGCCCGCCTGTTGAGCTATTTGTTCACAAGTACACGGCCATTTTGTTTGTTGTGCCTCGTAGCGAGGCTCCCCAGCACGCACCCGCCTCCCAGCTGCCCCTCCCTCGCCCCTCCCCCTGGACTATCCATATATGACAGATGCATTTGCGCGCAGCGTTCACGCGCAGCGGACGCGCCCCATGCGCGCCGAAGGTGCGCCAAAGGTAAGCCCGTCTACGCCCGTCCGCGCCAAGCCCGCGCCCAGCGCCAGACCCCCTGGCCCCCGTACCACCCACCCCACCCGCATTACATACGACGCCTCCACCCTCTTAGCCCTACACCCCGGTCGACTCCCGAACTGCGCCCAAGCCGCTCCTGGACACACCCATGGACCCTTCACATGCAACTCCTGCAAGTATGACAGCACCAAGACCAACTCCCTATCCACTAACACCAAACAGAGATCTGACACCAACCACCTAAAATGCATCCTGCACAACACCCGCTCGGTCCAAAGACACGCCTTCGACCTTTGGAATCTACTAGACACCATCTTTCCGGACGTCGCCTTCCTAACAGAAACATGAATGAACGCCTCCTTAGCCCCAGACATCACCATTGCAATCCCGGAAGGCTACAACATCATCCGAAAAGACCGCACCTACCAAACAGGAGGAGGCATCGCTATCGTCCATAAGAACTCCATCCGCATCTCAACCAGCTCAGACGTCAACCTCGCTAGCGCCGAACACCTTCACTTCCAGATCCACACCGACCCCAAGACCACACTCAGAGGCACCCTCCTCTACAGGCCACCAGGACCCCGTGCACAATTCAGTGAAGACATCACTGACTTTATCACCCCACACGCCCTCCCCTCCGAGGACTACATTCTATTGGGAGACCTCAATTTTCACCTGGAAAAGAGCAACGACAGCAACGCCACAACCCTTCTGGACAATCTCGCCAACCTCGGACTCAAACAACTTGTTAATACCCCCACTCACTACGCAGGTCACACACTCGACCCTATCTTCACCTCCAGCAAACATATCGCCTTCAGTCACACCACAGTTCTCCATTGGACGGACCACAGCTGCGTTCACTTTATCTACAAAAAGACCACAACCCACAACCATCCTCAACCTACTCTGCGAAGAAACTGGAACAAAATCACCATCGACCAGATCTCCTCATCGCTTCTTCAAAACCCCCCTGCCCACTCTTCGTACCCCAACCAAGCAGCCAGTAACCTCACTCAATGGCTAACCAACAGCGCCGACAACCTAGCACCTTTAAAAAAATGTCAAATCAAACTAGGCAGCAAAAACGCCCCCTGGTTCAACGATGATCTTAAGAAATCCAAGAAACTCTGTCGCTCCCTTGAGAAGGCCTGGAAAAAAGACCCAAACACCAGCACCAGGGACGCCTTCAAAAACGCCACCCGCATACACCATCAACTGATCCGGACTGCCAAGAAAGCCGCATTCAAAGACCGACTAGACAACAACGCCCACAACAGCAAGGAATTATTCAACATCGTCAAAGAGTTTACCAACCCCACTGCCAACTCCAACGACATCACTCCCTCTCAAACCCTTTGCGACTCCCTAGCTTCGTTCTTCCACGACAAAATCGCAGACATCCACAACAGCTTCGACAACGAACCTGGAGACCAACCCACCCAACCTTCTGCCGTACCTTCACCCCCCTTGAACATCCTTAATGACTGGAACCCAATCTCCACTGAGGACACCATCCGCCTGATGAACTCCATCCACTCAGGATCCCCCACAGACCCATGCCCTCACCACATCTTCAACAAAGCAGATTCCATCATAGCACCATACCTCCGAGACGTCATCAACTGCTCCCTCAACTCCGCCACCTTCCCGGAAAGCTGGAAACACGCCGAACTCAGCGCCCTTCTGAAAAAACCCACAGCTGACCCCACCGAACTCAAAAACTACCGCCCCATCTCGCTCCTTCCTTTCCCGGCCAAAGTCATCGAGAAAGCTGTCAACAACCAGCTCGCCGCCTTCCTCGAAACCAACCAATCCCTCGACTCCTCACAGTCCGGCTTCCGAGCCAAACACAGCACTGAGACCGCACTCATCGCAGCAACAGACGACATTCGAACTCTACTGGACAATGGAGACACAGTCGCCCTCATCCTCCTCGACCTCTCCGCAGCCTTCGACACAGTCTGTCATAGCACCCTGCTACAACGCCTCAGAAACATCGGAATCCAAGGAAAAGCACTGGAATGGATCACCTCGTTCCTTGCCGGCAGAACTCAGAGAGTCCGCCTCCCACCATTCAAGTCAGAGGCCACTGAAGTCATTTGCGGCGTGCCACAAGGATCTTCCCTCAGCCCCACCCTCTTCAACGTATACATGAGCCCCCTTGCGGCCATCGCACGCCAACACAACCTCAACATCATCTCCTACGCTGATGACACTCAACTGATCCTCTCACTCACCAAAGACCCTAACACCGCCAAAACCAACCTACATGAAGGAATGAAAGAAGTAGCCGAGTGGATGAAGCACAGCCGTCTGAAACTGAATTCAGACAAAACAGAATTCCTTATCTTAGGTATCTCCCCCTCCGCCTGGGACGACTCTTGGTGGCCAGAGGCCCTCGGAAAAGCACCCATCCAGACGGTCCACGCACGGAACCTGGGCGTCATCCTGGACTCCTCACTCTCGATGACCCGACAAGTCAACGCCGTTTCATCATCTTGCTTCAACATTCTTCGCATGCTCAAAAAAACATTTCGCTGGATCCCCACCGAAACTAGAAAAACGGTCACCCACGCACTGGTTACAAGCCGCCTGGACTACGGAAACACCCTATACGCCGGTACCACCGCAAAACTTCAGAAAAAACTCCAACGCATCCAGAACGCATCAGCCAGACTCATACTAGACATCCCGCGTAAAGACCACATTTCTGGTCACCTGAAAAACCTCCACTGGCTCCCTGTCGATAAGAGGATAACATTCCGCCTCCTAACCCACGCACACAAAGCACTTTACGAACTTGGACCCGAATGCCTCAACACACGACTTTCCTTCTACACCCCCTCCCGCCAGCTACGCTCTTCCAACCAAGCCCTTGATGCTGTACCTCGCATCAACAAAACCACCATGCGAGGAAGATCCTTCTCCTACCTGGCGGCTAAAACCTGAAACTCACTTCCCATTCACATTCGCCTCACTCAGAACCACCTAGCATTCAGAAAGCAACCTAAAACCTGGATATTCGACAAGTAATTCCCCACCCTTCTTCAAGCGCCTTGAGACCCTCTGGGTATGTAGCGCGCTATATAAATTAATTGAATTGAATTGAATTGAACCATGGACCAAAGGCACTGTGGCTCAACACAAAAGTAAAGATGTTAAAGACAGAATGCAGGACTGTGGAACCTCAACTAAAGAAGTCAAATGACTGCACACTGACAAGCTCATCTTTCTGCATCACACAATGCTGTATAATTAGTCATCAAAATTATGAGTCCCATTGCAGCTCCAAAGCCTATGCTTCTAGAAGAACATTTTCAGGTTCCTCTCAAATGTTCACCACATGGCCTACATGGCAGACAGCTCACATCACCTCTAAGCCCTGTATGAGGCCTCTGTAGATCATCCTGTCATGAAAACTGATATACTGAAACATTACCACGTAAGTAAGTCACCCAACAGCTTCTATCCTCTGATTGTACAAGAGAATCTACAGTGGCAGACACCACATTGTGGCAATTTTCACAAAGCTCTTCTCCAGCCATTTCAGTGACTTAACCAAGACCAGCCTCCTAACTTGTTCACCATCAGACATGGGTCCATCTTGAATGTCCAAATGTATCCAACTCTTCACTAACACCACTATCTAGGACAGAAGCGTCACCTTCAACTCACTTAACCAAGACATCATCCTTAATGACTTCAATACCACTTAACAATAAGCCAATCATATGGAAGAAGAACTGTTATCCAAATGATTCAGCTTGATATTGAACAATCTTCAAAAGAAAATACTTATGGAAGCTGATTGAAAAAGCTGCTTTCACTTACATCTTCAAATTACTGGAAGAAAACAACATTCTGTCTAATTGTCAAACTGGCTTTCATCCTGGCAAAGGAGCAATTTACACCCCTACGTCACTCCATCTGAATATCACAGCGGAAATCAATGGAGTTGCCATATATTACTTCTGGGATTGTTTGCGATACAGTCTGTCGCTCCATCCAGCTGCAGCGGTAAAAAGATCTTATCAGGTAAGGAATCATTTTAGACTTAATCTCCTCTTACCCTTTTGCCAGACAAAGCCACCCTACTCACCAGCTTCTTTCTGCACTAACTCTGGGTTTCTGCAAGGTTCTATCATCTTACAACTCCTCTTCGGTGCTTACCACACTCCAATATCCATACTCATCCTTCAATGTAACCTATTTACACAGCACAGACTACAACACCTAGATCATCCTGTAGCTGGAAAACCAGCAAGATCTGGACTCCACTATATGAGACTTTTGCATCTACGTCACAGACCTATAGATGCTAACCAACTACATGAAACTCTAGTCTTCCAAAACTGTGATTCTTATAGGGAGAAAATTAAAGAATTTGCATTCAATGCCCATCTGAACTCAGGAACTTGCTCCTCCAATGATAACATCAGCAAAGTAAGAAACATGATTGGTTATCCATAGGTAGTTCAGCAGACTGGTTGTTGACGGTGAAAGGGTTTTCAAAGGCCCCCATTTATTATAGGCATGGATATTTTGTCCAATTCCGACATATTTGTCATGACATGGCCACGACACAATTGAGGGAGGGGTGTTGGACACTGGATGACCTGTATCCGGAAAAAACCTTCATAAGATTTTATGAAGCCCAGGAGGCATTTGAGGTGTGACCAAACCAGTTTTTATAATATGCAAAGTTCACCAGACTAGCCAGGGATATCTGGACAAAACTCTCAGAAGTGTCTAGGTCATCACCAACACTTGAAGTGATTTTAGACTCAGGAAGGAGTCATACATTAAACTCACACATATTTAAGGCTTTAGATGCTGGGAGAAAAGAGCAACTGTTGCAGACAACAAAGGACATTAAGGAATCATTAACACATAAATAATGGGGAACAACCTGCCTGCATGTTAAGAAAATATAAAGCAAAGCTAGATTCCATTTGAAGCACTTCCATTTCCTGCATTGTACATACATGACCCTGTATAAGATTGAGTACACACCTGGATAGACACTCTCCATATCCAAGATCTGGTAGATTAAGTGTCCTTCATATGCATGACATGATCTTGTAGCATGGTGGTGGACTATTGGAAAATGTTGGTGTAGAAGCTGCCTACAGCAATGGATAATATCCCATAGGTCATAATAAACCAATGCCTCTTGGGAATAATACCAGAACCCAGAAAGGATAAGATGTGACACAGTATTGCACTTTTGGGAACAGCCTTGGCAAAATATTGAATTGCAGTGCATTGGATGAATTTCTGATTGCATGCAGTCAAAACCAGGATGAAAGACATTACAGGATGGGCCTTCAGCACAGGAGTCCCACATGATAAATTCTACAAGGGATTAAAAGAGCTAGTAGGCAACGCTGACATGATCCATGCTATATTTCATGTGGTGGGTGATTTATACATTTAGAAACAAGGGACAGATGTAGTTAACTTGGGAGGAGGGACAGATAAAGGGCGCTGATCCTTATTGGCATTAAGAAAAGGATGAGGACTCACACAATAGGAGGGAATAATGAATCCTAAAGATAAGTAGCTAATGTAGAATGTAGTGGAGTGCTTAGAGTAGAGTGGCATTGTGTACAGTGGAGTAGTGTAGAGTGCCATAGAGTGACACTGTGTGGAGAAGCCTGGAGTAAAGTGGCATAGATCGGAATAGAGTTGAGTGGCATAGAGTGGGGTGGTATGGAATGGAATTGCATAGAGTAGAGTGGCTTAGAGTAGAGTGGATTTGCATACATCAGAGTGGCATACAGTGGAGTGCTGTGGTGTGGGGAGGCATAGAGTGGAATGGAGTGGCACAGAGTAGAGTGGTGTGGAGTGGTGCAGAGTCGTGTGACATAGAACAAAGGGGCATAGAGTAGAGTATCCTAGAGTGGGATGGAATGAAGTAGAGTGGCGTGAAGTAGAGTGGTGTGGAGTAGAGTATTTTAGGGTAGAGTGGCATGGAATGGCATTGAGTAGAAAGGAGTTGCATAGAGTAGAATGGAGTGGCATAGACCAGAGTGATATAAAGTGGAGTGACATGGAGTAGAGCGGCACAGAGTGGAGTGGAGTGGTGTGGAGTGACGTGAAGTGGAGTGGAGTTACATAGCATGGGGCGGAGTGGACTGGAGTGGCATAGAGTACAGTTGAGTGGCATGAGGTAGAGGGGTGTAGAGTGGAGTAGAGTGGCATGGAGTAGAGTGAAGTGGCATACCGTAGAGTGGCATGGAGTGGATTAGAGTAGAGGTGCGTGTCATGGAGTGAAGCAGAGTTGCACAGAGAAGTGTGGCATAGTGTAAAGTTCTGTTGAATTGAGTTGCACAGAGCGGAGTGAATAGGGTGCCATAGAGTGACATTGTGAGGAGTGACATGGAATGGCTTAGGGTAGGGTGACATTGAGCAGAGTGGTATAGATTAGAGTGGTGTAAAGTCACTTAGAGTGGCGAGGAATGGCTTTGAGCGGAGTAGAGGAGAAAAGAGTGGTGTGTCGTAGAGTGGAGTGGTATTAAGTGGCGTGGAGTACAGTGGCATAGAGTGGGTGGTGTGGATTAGAGTGTAGTGGAATGAAGTTGTGTAGAGTGGAGTGGTATAGGGGGCATACATGGCATAGAGTAGAGCAGAGTGGCAGAGATTAGAGTGGATATTATTATTATTATAATTACATTTATTAAGCGCGCAGCTACCCGGAGGTTTCCCGGCGCTATTGAGTGGTGTAGTGGAGAGTTACATAAAGGGGAGTGGAGAAGCATGGAGTGACGTGAAGTGGAGTGAAGTGTCATGGTGTGGAGTGGTGTAGAGTTAAGAAGTATAGAGTTGAATGGAGTTGTGCAGAGTGGAGTGGTGCATAGCAGAGTAGAGTGGAGTGGCATAGAGTAGAGTGGAGAGGCATAGAGGAGAGCGGCATGGAGTGGAGTGGTATAAAGTGGAGTGGAGTGGCATAGAGTGGAGTGGTGTAGAGAGAAGTGGTATAGAGTGGAGTAGCATAGAGTAGATTGGGTAGCATAGAGCGGAGTAGTATAGAGTAGAGAGGCACAGAGAGGAACTGAGTAGTACAGTTGTGGGTGGAAGTAACTAAAGTGTCAATAGTGATGGCAGCTAGGGTGAAAGCAACATAAATAAGAAGCCATATGCCAGTGTTAAAAGTTGGAAGGCACATTGCATAATATCGAAACACTTATAAAAAAAAGTGTGCTATGAAAAGACAAGGAAGAACAAAGACAAGGAATAACACATGTACTTGGTCCATACTCCAGGGAGGAGCTAACACATGAAAGGCTGGGACAACTATGGGAACTAAGCAATTGAAAGATTATAAATGAGAGTGACAACAAAAACAGCTAATGGTATGCTGTGGGTGGGTTGTAAGCCCAATGAATAATAACAAATATGTTTCACAGTGATTGTGCTGTGTAGTCAAGACCTAAAATGCAACATAAGTGATGCCTTTCTGCACTTTTAAAACTTTGGTTTATAGGTGTTTTAGTATGACAAACGCAGCGTTTCAGGTTGCGGTGCGTGTGGTCTGTGGACGTTGTATTGAATTGAAAACTGTGCCGCTGCTGATCTTAAGAGCACGCATGATCCATTTTTAAAAATCTTAGCACATTTGCACATTTATCTTTTATGTCCGCGGCTGATATTAAAAGCACGCTGGACAAATTGTTTTAAATTGTTACATTGTACCTTTTCATGTGAAAGCCGCTTTTACCTGCACTTTACCGTCCTCGTGGCCTCGTTCTGCCCCGGCTTGTGCCGTTTGTTGCGGAGGGCCAGCTCGAGGAGCGCACTTCCTGTTGGCTGACACCACTTCCGCCCTGCGCTAGTCTTTGCAGGTGAGCGGTCTCGTGCTGCCGAGCCCGTCCTACTATTTAATTGGCGCTCTCTGCTCCCAGCCCCAGTGACAAACGCAGCGTTTCAGGTTGCGGTGTGTGTGTGGTCTGTGGACGCTGTATTGAATTGAAAACTGTGCCGCTGCTGATCTTAAGCGCACGCATGATCCATTTTTAAAAATCTTAGCACATTTGCACATTTATCTTTTATGTCCGCGGCTGATATTAAAAGCACGCTGGACAAATTGTTTTAAATTGTTACATTGTACCTTTTCATGTGAAAGCCGCTTTTACCTGCACTTTACCGTCCTCGTGGCCTCGTTCCGCCCCGGCTTGTGCCGTTTGTTGCGGAGGGCCAGCTCGAGGGGCGCACTTCCTGTTGGCTGACACCACTTCCGCCCTGCGCTAGTCTTTGCAGGTGAGCGGTCTAGTGCTCCCTCCCCCTTTAGTACTTAATGGTGGCATGGAGGAAGCGCAGCGGACGAGCGCAGCGGGAGCGCCGACTTCGCGCCGAAGTCGCGCACAAGTCAAGCCCGTCTGAGCCCGTCCACGCCAGCACGGGCCCAGGGACCAGTTCCTCTGCCCACGATTACGTAACCTATTCTCGTACTGCCTTACTGCGGCTGCATGGGCCTTCTTGTTCCTCGAATATCGTTTTTAATTGTCACAATGCGCCCACTTCTTGCCCAAATTGCAGCCTCTCATTGGAATCTTTCATTTCAAGCATAGACTGTATGTC
This sequence comes from Lissotriton vulgaris, assembly GCF_964263255.1. Taxonomy (NCBI): domain Eukaryota; kingdom Metazoa; phylum Chordata; class Amphibia; order Caudata; family Salamandridae; genus Lissotriton; species Lissotriton vulgaris. The sequence continues at coordinate 1,124,125,317 of NC_141694.1, forward strand.
TTCTACTTTTTGGAATATGCCCTCCCGCAGTCACACTTCCCCCTCCACTCCGCCCAATCCCTGTTCCCTTCTGAGGTTTATTAGTATTAATGGTCGATCTCTCTCGAAACACAAGAGAGATATTTTTGACCTTTTGGAGACAGCTAGCCCAGCTGCCATGTTTGTCATTGAAACCTGGTTAAATGATAGCTCTGGCCCTGACATCGCCATGGCTCTCCCCAATGATTACACCTATGTTGGGCGGAACCGGGTTCTTAAAGATGGCGGGGGAATCGCCATTATTTTCAAGAGAGAATTCTCTTGTAAATGGGAAGACCTCGATTTTCCAAACTGCGAAGCGGGTTTGTTTAAACTCTTACTTACTCCTCATTTTACTTTAACCGGCACGCTGATCTATCGTCCGCCGGGCTCTGCTAGTAGTTGGGCTTCCTCCTTCCCTGAACTTATTGCCCCATTCTTGGCGCAATCAACTAATTTTATCGTCGTTGGTGACTTAAACATCCATTTTAACTCTGCTTCGTGTGCCATTTCTACACGCCTCTTACAGGATCTTGCAGCCTTAGATCTTCATCTTCATAATTCCGACCCCACTTACAAGGCCGGTAATCTTTTAGATCCCATCATTTCTAACCTCACTGGTATTTCCTACCAATCTTCAACGCCGGTCACCTGGTCGGACCATTTTATTGTTAACTTCTCAATTAAAATGACTATGGTTAATTCCTCTAATCCCGCTCTCCCTCACAAAGCCAGCAGGAACTGGAAACGTTTAGACGTAGACAAACTAAACTCCTTTCTTGCCAACTCAAAACCTGCGTCATCCAGTATAACTACTAAAGAGCTACCTACTGTCAGATTGTGGTTGACAACAGCGTTGGATTCCTGTCTCCCGACTCAAAGAAATAAATCTCAAATCCATCACCCACCGGCACCATGGTTCACTGACGCACTTCGCCAAGAAAAATCCAATTGTAAAAAACTGGAACGCATATGGCGTTCCAACTATAACTCTGATCAGAAAGTAAAATACAAGGCTGCCCTTAAAGCTTATCACTCGGCTTGTGATATCGCTAGACCCAATTTTGCTAATACCACTATTCTTACGGCGCAAAATAGACCCTAGGCCCTGTTTAAAATAGTTAAAGAGCTTTCAGGTGCGTCTACTGTACCTAAGGATCCCTGTCTGGACACTGCCCAGTGTGATGTTTTAGCCAATTTCTTTGTTGAGAAGATTGATAAGATCTATGATACTTTTAACTCTACTCCCGTTGCGTCCACTTACCCTGATCTAACCTTACGCACTCCCCCTCCTGCTATTATCCCTTGCTCCATTTCCGCTATTCCCCTACTTCACGCTTGGGATCCTATCTCCCCTACGCTTTTAAAAAAGTATCTGCAAGACATAAAATCTGGTTCCCCCCTTGACCCAATGCCTCCTCAAGTTCTGAGCTCTTTGGACCCTGCCCTACTCCATATTATTTTGAAGGTTCTGAATGCGTCACTAACTGAAGCTATCGTTCCTAATGAATGGAAGCACGCTATGGTGGTCCCATTATTAAAAAAGGCCAACGCAGATCCCAACAACCCATCTAACTTTCGCCCTATTTCTTTGCTTTCATGTTTCTCTAAAATTCTAGAGAAACACGTTAATTCTTTGCTCAATTCCCACGTCGAAACCTCTAATCTTCTTCATGGTTCTCAATCCGGGTTCAGGGCTGGTTTTTCTACTGAAACCACTCTCCTTGGTGTGTCGGAATCCATCAGACAAAAGGTGGACAATGGGGAGACAGTGGCACTCATATTGCTTGATTTGAGTGCCGCATTTGACACCGTCTCCCACTCCATCTTGTTGTCCACCTTGAAATCTGTGGGTGTCGATGGTTCCGCCCTGGCCTGGATTGCTAATTTCCTTTCTGATCGCACGTTTCAAGTTTTTTCTTCTACATCTGTTTCATCAATATTCCTCTCTAATCACGGTGTTCCACAAGGGTCTATCCTCAGCCCTCTTTTTTTTAATTTGTATGTGAGACCTCTTGCTTTTTTGGCGGAACAGGCAGGTCTTACAATTTATTCCTATGCCGATGACACTCAAGTCGTCTACTCACTCTCCACTAACAAAAATCTTCCCTCTTCCTCTCTTCAAGTTGGACTAAAACAAATATCTGCATGGATGCTTGAGCACAAATTAAAACTGAATGGGGACAAAACAGAACTGATCCTGTTTGGCTCTGACACCTCGCTCTGGGGCCCACAACATTGGCCACCGGAGATGGGCCCTCTACCTACCCCAACTACGACTGCTCGCAATCTTGGGGTCCTCCTTGACAATCAATTGTCTTTCAGGCAACACGTCGTGAAAGTCTCCGCCACCTGTACCACCATCATCAGGTGGCTGAGGAAAATCACGTGGATGCTGCCTGCTGACACCCTGAGGACTGTAGTCCAGGCTCTTGTCACCTCACGCCTGGACTATGGGAACATCCTACTCCTGGGTGCCTGCAAGGAGGTAACTAGGAAGTACCAGGTGGTACAAAATATGGCTGTTCGCCTTATTTGTAACCTACCCGCCAGAACCTCGGCCACGTCTCATATGCGTAAACTGCATTGGCTGCGAATTGAGAGCAGAGTCAAATTCAAGGCACTATGTCTCATGCACAAGATCATGACTGGAAGAGCTCCACACTACCTATCTGTTCTAGTGCAGCAATATATCCCCCCCGCACACTTAGGTCATCCACCCAGAATAAGTTTAGGATACCGCGTGTCAAGAGAGCTAAAATGGGAGGCCGTTCGTTCTCCCTGTTAGCACCTTCTCTTTGGAACTCCCTACCCCCACCTCTGCGTTCTGAAATGTGCTTCTTGACTTTCCGTAAAGGAATTAAGACCTGGCTCTTCAATACTTAAACTGCTGGTCTGATGCTCCTCTCACCCTGTATATCGTTCTGTTTGCCTTAGCGCCGGGAAACCTCCGGGTAGCTGCACGCTTAATAAATGTAATTATAATAATAATAATAATATACAACATGATGAAACTTTAACTTTTCTTGAAAACTGTCTTTTAAAATAACAAATATATAATTTATATTCTTCAAATTAATGCAGGACTTCAAATGTTTGGAGGTGTTACACATTAAATAAATGCTAAAAAGATGAACGTCTGACGTGCCAACCCTGTAAATCAAACTCGTGTTGTGTTGAATTTAGAGCCCTGCGGGAGGTACACATGCCTATCTATACAGACAGGCATATTTTTGCAGGCTTTCCAATAACATTTATTTAACGTATGTTATCCCTTATGTCAGGATAATATATTACTTTTTGCACTTTGTAGTGGCGCTGCACGCTGTCAGCAGCTTCACACTAGTAAGAAAAGGAACAAACTGTGTCTTATAGTACTCCACTGCTGGCGCAGAGAAATCTGCACATAAAAAGATAGGAAATGCATATCCTCTTATGTGCTGAGTTCGCAGTCCGATTGCGGAATCTCTGCAGCAGTAGAGTTACTACTAAATCATAGTTTGAGAATACTAAATAAGAGTAAATTTATACAAAAGTGTAAATTTACCTTTGTGAATCAGGCCCTTTGTGTTTATCATTGCCGCGAGAAGCCCAGTATTTCCCCCAGCCTCAAGAGCTAAAAAATATACCCCAGATGCATCAAGCATCCATTTTGCGATCCCTTATTAGCGAAAAATAAGGAATCGCTACTAAGGAATAGCAAAATGCTATGCAAGAAGAACTCGCTCAAAAAATAGCGAATTCTTAAAATTCCTTAATTGCGATTTGCAAATTGCGAGTCGCAATTAGGGAATACCTTCCCATTCATTCCTATGGGCCTAGAGGCCCACAGGAATGAATGGGAAGACATTCTCAATTTGCAAATCGCAATTAGCGAATCGCAAATTGAGTATGCGATTTTAAGGGTGCAGGGGTGTCCAAAGGACACCCCGTTGCACCCCTGAAATTGATCTGTGCACATGTGTTGCGCACACACATGCCCTTAGGGCATGTGTGTGCGCAACATGAAACTTTGAAAAATGCACAAAAGTGCATTTTTCTAAGTTTTTGCAAATTACCATGAAGTTGAACTTCATGGTAATTTGCCAATCCTACTAGCGAAATCGCTAATTTTTTAACTTTGATGCATTGCATTTACAGCCTGATTCATCAAGCCGAAATCGGCTCGCAAAGGGTCAGATTCTGAGAATCTGGCCCTTTGCGAGCGCTATTTGTGCATTTGGGATTCATCATCCCAAATGCAAAAATCGGTAATTGCTAATTCGCTAAATTGCGAGGAATTACATTTAAGGAATCTCTATTTGAGATTCCTTAAATGCAATTCATCAACCATTTTTAAATTGCTAATTCGCAATTTCGGGCCGCTATTTACCGAGAGGTCAGACCTCTCGGTAAATAGCAAAAACTTAGAAAAATGCTTTTAAAAGCATTTTTCTAAGTTGCATGTTGCACACACACATGTCCTTTGGACATGTGTGTGCGCAACACCTGTTTCAATTTGCATTTAGGGGTGCTACAGGGTGTCCTTTGGACACCCCTGGCACCCTTTAAATCGCTATCTTATTTGCGAGTAGCAAATTGCTAATCGCAAATAAGGAATACTCCCCATTCATTCCTATGGGCCTTTTGGCCCATAGGAATGAATGGGGAGTTATTCCTTATTTGCGATTAGCAATTTGCTACTCGCAAATAAGGATTGTGTAGGAATCGCTATTTATTTAGCAATTCCTGCATGAATCCCGTTTTGCAAGTCCTTAATAGCGATTCCTTATGAATCGCTATTAGGGGCCCGCAAAACGGGAGATTGATGAATCAGGCTGTTAGGGAATCTCAATTTGAGATTCCCTAAATGCAAGTAATCGCAATTTAGCGAATTCTTAATTTGCGATTTTTGCATTTGGGATGATGCATCCCAAATGCAAAAATACCCGTCGCAAAGAGGCAGATTCTGAGAATCTGCCCCTTTGCGGGCGGATTTTACATTGATGCATCTGGGCCATAAAGCCTACATATACATAGGATGTCAGATGAAAGCAACTTTTCTTCATTTTGTTCCTAATTTTCTATTGGGAGTTTTGCAAAGCAATGCAGACCACCTTGCAGCAGCGTCAGAGCGCTTCAGTGCGTGGGCTACTTTAAACATGGCGTCATAATACATGTATTTCTCGAAAGATCTTTTGGACAGGGCCCAGGGGGCCCAGTTACTAGCAGAAGAGATACTCTCTGGTAGAATCTGGTTGCTCCGGTAACGAAAGTTCACGTCCTGGCTGTGCCAGAGTGCAGAGCTTGCAATCTGCGCAGGGCTCCTGGCTCTCGACTGAGGCCTGCGACTTTGCTGTGCAAACAGATTACCTCATGCTGACAGTGACGCTTTTCTGAGAAGCTGCCAGTAACTACAAGTCTAATGACCTTCCAACTGTCACTGGTTTGTCAAAATACCAGCACAGCTTGGGAGGCAGGGACAAGACACAGAAAGAACAGTTCGGGCGCATTTTGGAATGAGGCCACCGCACCCTGCGGCAAACGAGGAAACAATGGTTCATGGTGTTATAGCATCCATCGCAGACATGTTATGAGAGAAAATATTCGATGAATAGGGCTCTAGGTATGAATACAGTGCTGCACCTGGGGTTCCAAATAGTTTGCCAATCACTTAACAAATGATTTGTTTTCTCTGTGTCTACTTTGTATCTTCATTTCGTCGGCATTTGTTTACCAGAGAGCAACAAAACAGGCCACCACTGGCCTCTCTAGAGGTAGGCGATAAGAAATTGAGTTATTAGTTGATGGGGGTAAGTGTGAACCTGAAGTAATAATCACAGTCTTTGTCAAGGTGAGCCAGGAAGGCACTAAATCAACTTGAGCTCAACCCCGTGACGTGACGTGCTGTGGCGCAGATCCGACAGAATTAAAATACACTCAAGGAGTAAAGTATTTATGCAGTGATAACATAGTAATAAACTCGAAATGCAAAACAATAAAAATCCCCAAATGAATTAGAAAAATCAAGTAAAACGTATTAAACAAAAATACACAAAAATCCAAAAAGGGGATTAGAAGATATGAATATGGAAACTTTTTGGTAGCAATAGAGCCAAGAAGCCCCAAGAGCAAACAATCGTAAATGGCTGCTGTAGAACAGAACTTGGGTGCAATTTGATGCTGACTGCAATGGCGCACCAGTCCTCTACACACCGAACCATGTTCATCCTGGTCAAAGATGTTACCTTCTCACTTTAGTCCTTAACCCCTCCCCTGCTGATGACGGAACCACTCCATCACCAGCCACGGACGTGCTGTGCTGATGACGGAGCGGTTCTGTCACGGCCCGCTCAGCGCGCCTGCGCGGAGCGGATTCCTCGCCTGCACTGGACGTTCTGTTGAGCGGGCTGGGCCGTGACGGAACCGCTCCGTCATCAGCACAGCGCACCCGAGGCTCGTGACAGTGACGGAGCGGTTCCGTCACGAGTACGGGAGCGCCACGCGGCCATCCCCACCCCCTTAGCGCTGCGGCGGAATTGTTGCTGCAGTTTAGGGGTTAAAGTCCTAATCCATCAAAGGAGTACACTTCTAAAGCCCCCCCAGGACCTCATGGAAGTCACTTAGGGACTCACAGGGGTGGCAGGCGGAGGCCGACAGGAGAGTCGAGCTCAGGTCCAGTTGCTACTGGTCACTTGGGAAGTTACAGGAAAATGCCTTTTGTGGCTTGTTGTGTCCCTGCAGCTTTATCAGGAGGTCAGCATTATGACCCGTGGCATCAACTCTTTGCCCTCGGTGCAAGATGGAGAGCAGGCCCAGCCTTCTAGGCTCTTTTCAGGTCTCAATTAGCAGGTTCGGTCCTCTTTTGATCTTCTGCATGTTGAGGAATGTTCAAAAGCGGATGATAGGATATACCACCTTTATGCATGGCACAAGCTAGTTTTGATGCGCTCTTTGATTATCTAAGAAGCTAGTAGATGAAGCACCTTCGCAGGATCGGTGGTAGTGTTATCCTTAAGAATAGGTGAGATAAAGTGCCCCTTATAGGAATCAAAATATGGCGAGTAAATAAAATAAATCTGGCAGCATTTTGATTAAAAAACCCTTCATTAGACAAGTAAAAGCGAAAACCATAAAGGTTTATAAAATATAAAATGCAGTATAGAAGGCAAAATACTCAGCCATCAGTGATGCAATGTCAGGAATTAGCCAAATGCTCAGTCAAATGCAACATGAAATCTAACAAAAAGTACGAGACAGCTAAGCTAAGCAAACATACAGGTTTTAACCAGATGCGCCTTGGTTGATGGTACGCAGGGCAAGCAAATAGAAAATGGCCGATGGTTTCAATGTGATCTGGGCAAAATACACATTTATCACTACCAACAGAGTTCCATCTACTGGATAACCTTCGTAGAGGTAAGTACCTACTCTGAACTGGTGATAAAGTTTGCGGTCTGAAAGCTTTGTAATGATATCCCAGTAATCATCCAGGAAGGGCTCATCCTTGGTGTCGAGGATGACTGTTGTCAAGGTTCTACTGATATGGGAGGAGAATCTCTTAACTTTAATCATCTCCCAGTACACAGCACTGTAAACTTTTTTCGGTGGGAACTCAGCTGTGTCTGGATTAGCCCAGAGTTCCACCATCCCCACATCTGTCAACAGAAACTTGATTTCTGCCAGCCAGGAAATCTTATATGAACCACCCAGCCCCCTAACTTCCACCAAGGCTTTGGCGTACAAGGAGAGCTCTAGAGTAATCCAGAGACGTCATCAAAATGCCAGGGGTCTGAAGCGTGCCACATCCTCAACTGCCTGGCAGCCGAGGTCTAACAGTAAAGGAATACGCTGTGAGGATTGGGGTAAACCTACTGTCGACCTCAAGAATTTATTCTGGCCGACAATAAGAGGGGACAGATTGTTAAAGCCCCATAATTCTGCACAATACATAATCGCAGGCAAAATTTTGGAAACATAGATTTTAACAATAGGGGCAATAGGCTTAGTTCGGGACAACCTATTTATTAAACCTGTTTATTAAATATAAAATATTAAAGTGCGGTATAGAAGGCAAAATACTCAGCCATCAGTGATGCAATGTCGGGAATTAGCCAAATGCTCAGTCAAATGCAACATGAAATCTAACAAAAAGTACGAGACAGACCAGCATAGGTCTGCTTTCTAGATCTGAGTCAAAAGAAGACTTGCTGACCTCCAAATGTATTGGTTTTTATATCAAAATTCACAAGGAAAGTCACACAGTCAGCATAAGGTGAGCAAAATGTATCATTGACTTGACAAATCACAATACAAAATTAATTCACCACCATGTAATAACAACCCCTATCACCATCATAGCGTCCTCCCCATAACTAATATTAATGTGCCCTGGTCTGACCTAATGTCTTCAGATGTGGCAGTACAAATCTAGTTAAACTAAACAATGACAGACTCATAAAATGAATGGGCTCACAGTGATCAAGCAGAATGGGACCTTGGATTGCTACTAGCTTTAGTGGCGGCTCCTACACTAAGGCGAAGGAGCATCGCCACACTCTTCACGGAGCATTGTAAGTGAAAAAATTAAATTATAATGGCTGAAGTTATTATCTTTTTGTTTTTGGTATCGTCAGGCTAGGGCGTGCTTGACTCCCCTGATGTCGGGTAGGAGGAGTGGTTGTGCAACCTGTAAAGTGCTCATGAATGTTTCACCGGCCTTCTCGGGCTGGCTAATAAGCATACGCACTTCGGATTTTCTCCATGCAGGCTGCATTACGGCCTGCATGGAGAACATGCCCAGGCCCCCATTCACTGGCTGAGCACTGGACCACATCGTTCTGATTGGCTCAGGGGAGCCTGGGTACTTACCAATCACAACGTTGCATTGTAGCGTTGTTATTGGCTGTGGAGAGTCTGAGTGCATCCCGGAGGAGACTCACTTGAAGTGATGCGGGAGAGACGAACGAGAGACGCAGACAGATCAGATAAGTGATTGTTTTTTTTTCATTAAAAACCCCCGCCTCGCTAACTCATCTCTACCAGCCACCACTGTACTAGCTAACTGACAGATTCCTTCTAGGCTCACCAAGAACAGCAAATCATCACAAAGCATTAGAGGACAATCTGCTGAGTGTGGTGTCAGAATGAAAAGTTAAAACGTGGCTGCATTTAAATCCAGGACGGAGTCTGGACCTAGTTTGACCAATGCTAAGAAGACACAGTTGTGCAAAGGGCGGCCTTCTTGGGCCAAAATATTCCTCTTATTAAGCATACATTGTTTATTAATCAGTAATATCTTTATCGGATTCCCTCTCTGATGAATCATCATCACAAATATCACTATATTTACAATACATCTTCAGCTTCTTGCACTAGCTTTTATTTTCCCCTATGCAATTTTATCAATTCTTCTCCAAGACAGACCCAATCTTCGTTGTAAAGTAAAATATCCAAAGAAAGACAGTTTGGCAAAGATCAGGGCACGGATTGCATTAGCTCCTCATCAATTCCGGTTAAGGCACTAGCAGTATTAGAAACCAATTGAGCAACTAATGTAGATAGCTTTCTAATCTTCGCATCTTTCAAAGCCACACCAATAGAAGATATCATAGCACCAAACTATGTTTCACTCTCTTGAGTTTCAGATTATCTCTTTCACTAATTGTATCCACATTATAAACTCGAAGGAAGACTAAGGCCAGATAGCAGCTTCCCACTCAATTATGTGGGAGCTAAAATAAGCAGTTTTACCACAAGAAATACCTCTAAATATTGGTTCATCTCACATCAAAATCTCTTCATCAATTAAGTGATTGTGTTCACACTCACTCTTACCAACCATTTTCTTTGGTTCATTATCTCAAGACTTTTCACCTACCATACAAATCACCCCTTTTCTCATTTTTTCTATTTTTTATTTTTTTTTGGAAAACCTTTATTTGTAATTCAAAGTACACCGCTATTCAGCCGTACATCCCGGAGGCCAGGCAGCATTGTAAAGCAACTTGGAAGTGTGCACAAAACAATAAGAGGAGCAATCAGGTATAATTTTATAGTATTGAAAGTGAACTCGCTGAACAAGTTGAAACCAAAAAGGGACAAGGAGAAAGAAGGAAAAGGGGGAGAGAGAGGGGGGAGAAGGAGAAGAAGATGGCAAGGCAAAGGAGCATAGAAAATCGGTAAGGCACATATCCAGGGGGAGAGGCGGGAACTTTCGCATCATGAAATAACCATGCCAAAGAAGCACACATGTGTAAGGGGAGCAAGAAACAGGATTACGTCACGTGAAAACCTGGGTGGAGGGATTAACTATGGTGAGAGACGAATTTCCGGTTGGACTATCTCCGGGGGCTCACAAATGTCACCTCTATACGAATTCCAGGCGCCCCAGACCTGCCCCCACATCTTGGGCTTACCCCGGGCTAAGTAGACACTCTTCTCCCGGAGCATGCACCAGTCCATGTTGGTTTTCCAAAGACTCACATTGGGGGGGGCCGGAGCACCCCATCTCTGGGCAATGTCCCTCTTGGCCACCATATTCCCCAGGGTGACCCAGCGGGTTTGAGCGGTATTGTGATTGGTCGGACCCCACACATTCAGCAAGCAGCGTTGAGCTTCCGCAGGCAAATCCACACCAGTCACAACACGCATAACCGCATGCACTCGTTCCCAATAAGAGGCTATGGCATGGCACTCCCAAATGGTATGCATGAAAGTGGCCATCGCACCACATCCCCTTCTGCAAAGGCCATCCTGGGAAAGCCCCATACAAATCAACCTGGGGCCAGTGACATACACCCTGTGGAGTACTTTCAGCTGGACCAAGCGCAGTCTGGCCGAAATAGCTACCTCCTTAGGGGAGGAAACCGCAGACTGCCAGTCCTCGTCATCCATCTCAATCCCATCATTCATCCAGAGGTCTCGTACTTTCACCAACAGGTCCGTCCGAACATTAATAAGTTTTTTGTAGGTCAGGGAGATGGCACTATCCGGCATATGACCGTCCAGCACCCTGTCCTCCAGCGGGGATGACTCGGGGACTTTTTCACCGACAGGCAAGGAGGACGTAAGGGCATGCCTCAACTGTGCATATCGAAAATACTCCGTGGCCCCCAGTTGAAATTCCGCCTGTAGAACAGCAAACCGATCAAATCCTTTGGAGTGCCACAATTTCCCCAGCAAGTCAGAGTCGTAAAGGGGAGTAGCCATGGTGAGCCTACCCTTCCACCCCAGAGTCTTTGTGACCGCCCTCCACAAGTGCACCGCGGTCCTGGTGGGACCAGTCAATTTCCGGTCCAGAGATCTAGAATACAGCGCTCTGTAGTACATCCCGTCGTTCATGAGCCAACGATCCATGGCATACCCCGGATTGATCACCGGTCCGTAAAAGCCATGATTGATAGCCGCCAGTTGAGAAGCCCAGTAGTACCGGCGCACGGCAAAGGAAGCTGACATGCGGCCGTTGACCGTTATGTTGGCCATCGGGGAGGAGTAGAGGAGCCGAACCCAGCTGATGAAGTCAGGGCCGAACCCAAACTTAGACAGCACCGCCCAGAGGTAGTTCCATTCAAGCAAGTCAAATGCCATTGTTGCGTCCAGCGAAGCCAGGACTGTTGACTCGCAGAGCATTTGCGCCCGCGCCATGAAAGCATGGAGTCTTCTAAGATTAAGGGCTGTGTTACGGTGAGGTATGAAACCGGACTGGTCCGGGTGGACCAGGTCCGCGATCACGCCCACGAGCCGATTGGCCAGCAATTTAGCCAGGATTTTGGGCTCGGCGTTCAGCAAAGAAATAGGGCGATACGAACTACAAAGGTCTCTAGGTTTCCCCTCCTTATGGATGACCACAATGGTAGCCAGGCGTTGATCCATTGGGAGTTCACCAGCGTCTCGGGCTTCTGAGAACATATTCCGCAGGGGCGCGGCGACAGTGTCCGCTTTGATTTTATACATATCCACCGGGAGACCATTGGGACCCGGAGCTTTCCCGGAGCGCAAAGACCTTGTTGCTAACGCCACCTCATCAACCGTGATGCCGCGGTCCATGTCATCGCGCTCAGTATCAGACAGGCAAGGGAGCTCAATCCCCTCTAAGAAGGAGACCGAGTCCGATTCAGTCAGAGCGGAGACTGATGTGTAAACCGTCTCAAAGTAGTCGGCAAATGCCGCGGCAATAGCAGTGGGATCAGTAACAACCAGACCATCGTCACCCAGGATCTCGGGCACCACACGAGAAGCCAGCTCCTTCCTGTCCAGCCAGGCAAGGAGTTTGCCCGCCTTGTCTCCGGCGTCGTAAATCCTCCCTTGCTGCTCCCTGCCCATCGCCTTGGCCGCATCAGTGGCAGTGGCACTATATTCCGACTGCTTCAGGGAGAGAGCGTGTAACAGTTCAGGTGTCGGTCCCAGCGCTAATTGGGAGTTCAGATCTGCTATATCCGACTCCAACCGTACCATGTCTTCATCCCGTCGTCTGCGCACCTCAGCTATCAAGGAGAAAGCCTCTCCTCTAAGGACAGTCTTAAAGGCCTCCCAGAGGGAAAGGGCCGACGTTACCGTACCTGTATTTTCCGTGAAATACAGATCGATAGCTTTAGCAAGGAGGTCTCGAGTCTTGGGGTTGCGGAAATACCAGGGATTGACCGGCACCACCCTGGTCGCCGCCGCGATGCCAAAGTCAAAGGACACCCAAACTGGAGAGTGATCCGATATACCCCTGGCCATGAGGCGAGCCCCAGAGACGGTCTGTGCCTGAACCGCGGGTGTCAAAATGTAATCAATTCGGGAGAGACTGCCGTGGGCCCCCGAATGGAAAGTGTACTGTCGTTGGGCGGGATGTAAAAGTCGCCAACAATCAATGAGGCCCATGGTGCTCATGAAGTCCGGGAGCCATGCTTGTGCGCTGCGTAGATCTCTGGACGGAAAACGGTCCAAAGTGCCCGAAACCACAGAGTTAAAGTCCCCGCCCAGTATTAACAGCCCCTCCGGGAGGCCCAAAATGGCGCCTCCAAGATCCTGGAAGGTAGCCGCTTGCAACCCCGGGGGGACATAAACAGAAACCAAAACCAGGGTACGTCCCTCCCATCTGCTCACCGCGGCAACATGGCGGCCCCTATCATCAACCACTGTGGACTCCACCTCCAGGGGAAGAGACATGCGCACCATTATCCCCACCCCTCGGGATCCCGTAGAGAACCCGGAATGGGCCACCATTTTGAACCCCTTTCTATTCAGAGCCTTACAAGTATTACCAATGAGATGAGTTTCTTGCAGGAGAATAACATCTGGAACACAACGTTTAAACATTTGTATCACAACACCACGTTTAATACAATCCCCCAACCCATTCACGTTCCAACTGAGTACATTCAAAGTCTTACCCCCCATCGTCAAAGATGCACCGTCCCAGCCATCCCCCCCAGAAAGCAGCCACCGAAACGATGTATTCAAGACAGTAGTTCCCTCGCCATGAGAAAAGTAGGAAAGGAAGAGCAAAAGAAGAACACACAACCCAACTGCCCCCCACCCTGCACCTCTGCATTAGACTAAAAGCCACCCCAACTAGCAGTGTGCCTGTCGCCCCGTATAAACTAACCTAAAAAAAGCCCCCAGAGGAGAAAGGAGACATCCTATCACCCCCCGTTACCCTCCAAAGTTGAAAAAACAGGAAAAATAAAAAAGAAACAAAAGTCAATGAATGATGCCATCCGCAGAGCCCTTCGCAGAAAGAAGACCAACATATTAAAGTTTATTCCTGGGAACCTGGGCCTCCCGACGCCCCTTCCGACAGATCCTCCGGAGTAGTCCGACGCTGAGGCAAAGTGTCCAACCAGTCCCCTGCAGCATCTGGCAAATCAAAGAACAGCGTCCGATCACCATGTTCTATTCGCAGTTTCGCTGGGTAGAGCATGGAGTATCTCAACCCCATCTCCCTCAGTCTTCGTTTCACTCCCATAAAACTTTGGCGGTGTTTCTGTACAAAAGAACAAAAGAGCAGAACAGGTCTGAGGGTAGTGTGTCGCTATACCAATGACTCTGAAACGATCAGATGCACGTGTGTATCAATGTTGTTGGAAGTTATTGGTCACAAAAGAGGCTTGGAAAAAGTCCCATCAGACCACCCAGCTGGTGGAGTTTACGTCACGTGGGACTTGCTGATCAAACCTCACCACACCTAGCCATATAGTGCTGTAGTGGAAGAGGATGTCAGCGATCCAGCCACTATGTTTGCCATGAAGTGGACTAAATAAAGTGCAGTGCTCCAAAAAATATTAAAGTGATAAATTAAAATTGTCTACACTGGCTCAGGAAGAGCGTGATACTGAAGTCAGTGTGTCAATGGTTAAAAACACGCCTGGTAGAAATATTAAACTACCCTGTGGCGTTGTGCAATCGGTCGACATGTTTCAGCATAAGGGGCAATTCCCCAGCTTTCTTCAGGACCTAAGGTGTATAATTGCTACTGCCACTATAACAACAAGTGATGTGTTGAACTGGAAATATAAATACGTTTACTGATAGACAGGACCAATACATATCTACCAGGAACTAGAATGCTTGAACGTCCACTGGCGAAGGAGGAACAAATCTTCTTCCTATCAACAAACAAAAGAATTTTTTGTTGTACAACAACCTTAAATAACACAAATACACCCGCCTGAATACAGAGCAACCGCACAGAGAACACACTTGCATGAATTAATTTACATTCTGCATATATAGGCTCAAGCATACTAGCTTAATCACGCAGAGGCATTTCCTCACGGTGATACTCACCCCAGCCTTGTGTGGGTGAAGACCTCACCTCACCCGGCAACCGCTCGGGAGTATGAGGCCCCGCTCTGCAGTGTAGAAAAGGGACAAAGTAAGTACTCAACTATACAGTGTCCTAGCCAATTGCTCTACACAAATAACCCAGCGAACGTGTGATAGGTACCTAACTGTCAGACATGAGCCCACACACATCTCAACCCCAATGGCACATTGGAAATCGCACAAGCTGCGAGAAATGTCATGTCACATAACCTAATATAGACACAAAAAGAGTGTCCCTTATACACTTTGTAGATGGTTTATAAATACCTAGATAGAAAAAGGCATTGTCTTGAATCTCTTTAAATGGTATTAAAATGAGGAGCCGATAGTGGCCCCAAGGGGACCGGCTAGGCTATCTGTATTTAAAGTGCTCCTATGCTGACAACAATAATAGAGGAGAAAAACGAAGTCCTCTCTTGCTACACAATGGCATCAAGGTACAGAGCCGTCTAGGCTAATCGGCCTTACTTGAACTAAACGAGCTAACTGAAATGCAGGAGCTGGCTGAAATCCGGAGGGTCCGGAAGGACACTCACCTGTCCGTCGGTACCCCAGTAGTTGCACCAAGCGGAAGTGGAGGTGCTGATGGGTCCGCTTTCAACCGATTAAGTAACCACCACCGAGTGGTGAACCCGGAAGAGACTTTTGGAGCAAGCGCGAAAAAAAGACACTGTCTTGTTGCGCATGCGCACTCAATTGCGGAACCGCCGGTGATGGTGTTGGTATAATTTAAATAAGACACATTCATTTCTTCCATAGAGAGGGAGCATGAAACAATGCTGGATCGAAGATGCGTCCAAAACCTCCCAGAGGAGGCAAAATAATGCGCTCGGTATTGGTGTCTAACCCTAATTTACCGCGCATGACCAAAAGGGGTGAACACTGATCCCCTTGTCATGCGCCCAACACAAAGCTGCAACCCTGGTTTCTAGATAGGTAAAGAAATAAACGGAAGTCTCTAGCGTATGTCCCCAAGGTAGAGAAACACCCGCGTACCATGGATTAATAGTTTCAAACTATATTGATGGCAAGGACTTAATTACTGTACTCTAGGTATGAATGTACGATGGGTGTCCCATTTGGAATGCCTCAGCACCCAAATGTTCAAAGAGGTGAGAGCCCACAATATGTCAGCGGCTCAGTTCTAAAAATGAAGACCTGTTTAGTTTAAGGAGTAGTGAGGTTATCAGGAGTCCCTCAGAGATGGAACATGACTCAACCTCATAGCGACTTATCATATTTACTCAGTGATAGTCATAGAATTTTATCGCATGTCCATGAGAAGTGAGATGATTAACATCGAGTGCCATTAAAGGGAGGATGTGGCGGTAACTGGAAAGACAGGAAAGCACCACACACAATTAAGTTGGGTGAGCTAAGGAAAATGCAAACAACCGGTGTTTGCATTGAATCAATAGACCCGCAACTAAAAAGTTGCTCTAAATACAAAAAAACACAAAATTTTTAAGGGGGGTCAAGGGGAATATTTAAAGACCTGTCTGCTCACTCCCCTAGTCATGTACGAAAGAACAAAAGAGCAGAACAGGTCTGAGGGTAGTGTGTCGCTATACCAATGACTCTGAAACGATCAGATGCACGTGTGTATCAATGTTGTTGGAAGTTATTGGTCACAAAAGAGGCTTGGAAAAAGTCCCATCAGACCACCCAGCTGGTGGAGTTTACGTCACGTGGGACTTGCTGATCAAACCTCACCATGCAATATTTAAACTAGGCGGAGGGTTACTATACAAACTATCCCCCATAGCCTATTTATACCCTATCCACACTAACGTCGGTGCCTCCCCTAAGCCTCAGATGATAGCCTGAGGTACCGACGGAAAGGTAAGTGAGACTACTAACTGCCAAGATGCTACTGAGGTGGTATTAAAACGAGTAAATAACATCTTTTGATTAGAATATTGCTGGGATTTACACCAGTAGGTGTCAGAGCCTAGATTGTTAGGATACTAGTTTGCTGGGTCCACTGAATCTGTTATTGACTTACCTTAGTTTTAAACTCTGGTAAATAGGGTAGTAAATATAGGAAGGAGTTTGACACATAGTGATAGGCTGACACATGTTTTTAGCTTTATTGTGTGACATCACCTCCTTTCTTCCCTATACCAGTGCGGTGCCTCCTATACCTGAGCAGTGTCCAGGTGAGGTGAGGCAGTTTCACCCATCAGTCAGGGTGAGCATTGAATTCACTACTTCTTTCACACATTTATGGTGGATTTGGGTGGATAGGGTGTATTGAGAATCAATACAATCAGATATATAGTTATTGTTTGCTTCCCTTTGCAGGATTCACTAGAGTACGAGTGAGTCGGAGGGTGACAACATTTGGTTATTACAGGTTGGACTGTATTGAACCAATTTTCAGTTTATCCAATTTTCCTTATGGTGGAGGGTAACTTTTTTCACTTGTAAGAGTGTAACGAGTATTAGAACAGAGGCCCTGACGAATGCCATGGGATTAGACACCCAATAGGCAGAAACATGTTGGCCCTTTTACAGACAGATATTTGTTACTGTCATCTTGCACTGCTCTGTTTTTAATTAGGAGGCATGTCTTGTCCATAGAATAAAGTTGCATAAAGGAAGACATTCCATCCTATTTTAAGTCACATTTTCTGTTTTGTTGCACCTTTTTTCCAAAACCATCAATAGATCAGTCATTGTGGATGTTTCATCAGTTTTGGTGGACCAAATCTGAAGATATCAATACTGTGTGGTTCAGTCCCAATGATCAGAGGACTAGCCGTTCACACTCCAGGGTTTGGCCAGATGATATGACTGATCACTAAAGTCTCTTTTGATGGAAACCCTATATCACTCTTTTGGACTGGTCGGCCACTGTTGAATAATCTATAGTGTATCGGTATCTTTCTTCACCTTTGTATCCACTTGTCTTTAATTTTGTCTTCACACACGTTGAGATCTAGGCGACTCCGTAGTGATAGTATAGCCCTAATAAGCAGCTAATAGACCCCCTGTGTTTCTTATGGTATAGATCATAATACAAAAATGAAACATAAACAATAACTAAAATTTAAGTTACAAAATCAAAACATGTTTTTTTCTCCAAATTCGGTTCATAAACTCAGTTCATATATGTCCAGTCTGATTTCAGTAAAGGAACCTTAATATCTATGACTGGATATGTAAGGTACAAAGCAAAATAAGCACTCTATAAAACGTACAGTGTACAAACATGTTGCCCAGCAATCGAAAGAAGGAATCCCCTTTTTTATGTCCAATAGTTCATGATGTTTCTTCTTCGAAAGCAAATTGCCAGTTTTTCAGATCATAAACTTCCACATCTGATTCGACATCTGCCAAAAAGGGCTATTCAGGAACAGCATACCTTTTGCTTGGCACTCTTACTCTTGTTGAATGTTTCGCTACAGGCTGCTCACTTTTACTGTCATTAGAGCCTTGATCAGCTGGTTGTGATTCTTCTCTAAAAGTCTCTTGCTTTTCGACTTTCTTGCACACTCATAATCTACCTCTCACCATCTTCATATCCACTTACGACTACTGCTGTATCGTCTCCTTCACTTGCCACTTGGTTCTCACTTTCATCTGGGACAGTTTGATTCTATTTCTCAACCACTAATTGATTTCCTCTGGGTGTTTTCAAGACTGTTTTGCTTGTTGAGACTCTTGTTCGTGTTGTTTTTGCTGTTCCTGCCTCTGTTCTTCAATACGCCCCTCTGGATCAATGCAGCAAACTCAAGCTTGACACTGTGAATCACCACTTTTTCATCTGCCTTCTTTACTCTTTTCCTGTGAGATGCGTGGATCCACTGTGGCAAACAACATGAATTTTACAGCAGTGGTTGTCACAAGTATCACCTGGCAAAGGCCTTTCCACCTTGGTTCCAGACTAGATTTACAAATGTGTATCTTCATGACTCCTCAATCACCAGGCTGGAGAGTATGGCTCAAAAAGAATGTTCTGGCAAGAGCGGTAGGGGCCACGTGGGACTTTGCTAAAAGGCTGGGGTCAAAACCCATACCCGCCCTGCTCAAGGTGTATAAAGACATTTTCTTTTCCTATGGCCATATACGGTTGTGATCTCTGAGGCTACAGGATGTGACTGACATTCAGGGGGTTGAAAATAAATTAATACGTGGCCTTCTAGACGTCCCCTCTAGCACCCTAGCCTTTATTTTTCATGCAGAACTTGGTCTGGGTACATTTCTGACCTTATTGCTGGTGTGCCCCCGATACGCTGGCTGGGAATCTGGTCGAGCCCAACCACCACTTTGAACCAGCTTTTCATAGTGGGCTGTACTACCCACGAGGGGGCCCTACACATTCTCTGGTTAACATACATTATAGAGCAAATGAAGTGATTGGCTGCCCTGACATGTACATTAACCCTAGACCCTTAGGTCCAGCAGCCATCAGGGATATTTAACATACGTTTCTGGCTAAGCAGCAGGTGAATAGGGAGGGAATGGAATTGTCCAAGCCCTCAGTGAGAAGGTATGTTACTTTGAGTTTGTACTCACAGAGACATCCTTATTTGTCACTGGTCTCCAATGCGCAACATCACTTTGTTTTAACCACATTTTTGGCTGAACTTGGCACCCTCGTATTAGCCTTCCCCAAGAGTTACTCGATACCTGGTGCCCTAAAGCCATATCGTTGTAACAATTTTTCTGAGCCGGATACCTTGCATTTTATCTTTTTTGTGAATTCTACGACCCCCTGCACAAAAAGTTCATACTGCCGTTACATAAACATGCTAATTTTGTTCAAGTAAGGCCCGCAGTATTATTTTTACAAATGCTTTCCTCCCCCATGGTGTGCATCGGGTTGCAAGTTTCCTGTCAGGGTCCTTAAGACTCAGGAAGATGTCCAAGCAGTAGTTATGTGGCATTCATTTAAATATGGCCAGGGCATTATATGTATCAACTAGCGCTTCTCAAGGTGTAATTAAGTTGCCCTTCATTAATTAAGCACTCGTCACTACTGTATTTTATTTGCTGTATTTTATGTCTATTTTGGTACTTGCCACCACTTCCCTGAAATGAGTTTTTATTCTATTTGTTAAGTGACTAATTCTAGTAAACCTAGTACTTGACTGATGGGGCCTCTCTTAATGGATATGTGCAATATCTTTCTTTCAATGTACTGAATTTTAAAAATGTTTTAATATGTTTTTAACTGTCTGCTTTTATGGCTTTTATTGGCCGTATAAAGTGTTTTTGACTCTGACTCTAGAGAGTGTGGCATAGTTCTTCTTTTGCTGGTGTTGTTGGCAAGTTTAACTTATAAGAGATAGAGCATATGACATCAGCCAGACCTTTGCAGAAATCCAACACAATATCATCACTTATAGATAGCTGAAGGGACTGAAGGAATGCTAATTACCGTTCCCATCAACACCTCAGGTCTTCTTATCTGGTGTACTTCTGAGACATAAGCAAAAGCAGAAGTGCATCTGGCCATTTCAGTGATGTCAAGGCACACGCCTTTGCCAACTTACATTTCAGAGTGCCAATGACTCGCTTTATACCTCGTAATGCTTCCGGTTCATAACTACAATAGATTTTTTGCACAATTTGTAAAGTTTTCCACAATAACTGCATGAACTTGCTCTTAAAGCGACTAATTTTATCTGTCTCTAGATAAGTTAGTATGCTGAATCTAGGGACCAGCTCCCTCAATAATAGTTTGGCCACTGTCTTACTGTTGCGTTTCCTAGTTGGGTAGGCCTCAAACCACCTGGAAAGTAGGTAAGCAATTACAAGAATGTAGCTGAGGCCAATGTAAACCGGTATCTCACCAAAGTCAATCTGAACCCTTGTGAAAAGACCCTCTGACTTTCCTACGTAGGTCATAGCCACTAGCGATTTCCCCCTTCATTCTTTTTCTTACCGGTAATACAATACTGACACAGTTTTAATACAGATTTCTAAAGTGTGTGTTATACCAATATTTGTTAAAGAGCACAATCATGCCATCCAGACCCACATGGGTTGGACGGTGGATTAACCTGCACATCAGTGCCAACATTGCATTGAGCAATGCATATTTCTTGTTAGCTGTTACCCACACGTCATTTCAATTCTTTTAACAATGTGCTTTTTTACAACTCTTCTTTTCATGCTGTTGAGCCTGGTAGTGGTCTGGATTGTGTTTAACAAGAAACAGTTTGCATTTTCATTTGCATGGTCCTTAACAGTGTCATTAACAGTTTCACATTGTTTTCTTGTTCTTGTTATTCTTCTTTTGAAAGAATTGTCACACAATCAAGAGTGTAATATGGTGCTACTTCATCTGCGTAGTGACTGCCCAATGTAATCATATTGTTTCCAGCTAAATGCTAATTTAACACTGAAATCTATGTAGGTTGCTGCAATGCTTTCAACAGTTCCAAAATGTATGTATGTTCCATTACGGATCAAGGCACTAGAAAAAATCATGAATCCCCTTTGTGACGACAATTGTTCGAATTCGTAGACCACAAAAAACCCATACTGTCTGTCAGTATAAATTGGCACAACCAGTTTAGAGGTAATAGTAGCTGAGCACCTCAAACCCACATGCTGCCCGCAAGTTTGCGACTTGTCACATTCTATTTCCATTGGCAGTCCAATGCTCCAAGTTGAGAAAGAAGGCACCGTCTATGCAACCATAAGATGGAAACTCTCCTTACAGAGATTTCAATCATTGGGTCCACCATTTTCAGCATGGCCACTTAAATGTCAGACATAACCTTTGAATGAAATCCACGAGGCAAGTCATGACACCATTCCACACAAGATTAGATAAAGTGAACCAGAGGCTAGATGCAGTAGAATTCACATATGAATGTTCACTGGACTGTGTCTGAGATATTGGCTTTCTCAGAGAAAAAGCGATGAGATTCGAGGGCAGGTCAATAAGAAACAACTTCTGAATTTTCGGGATACCCGTGGGTGCAGAACGAGACAATATGCGGCACTTCCTAATGACCCTGATCCCTCAACATCTTATCTTCTGCTTGGATCCCATGGAACTGCAGAGAGTACACCGTGTTTGTGCCTACAGACTTCTCACATCGAATGTACCTTGCCTAATTATCTTTTGTGCTCTATGCCATTAGCACACCAGGCTGATTTTCCTAGCGATGAGGAAACAGGCAGTTTCTATCCTGTAGGAAGGCCACAGAATATCCTTCTCTGCAGACTTCTCAGTCACTAATAATGCAGAACATAAACACTTGCTGGCCCTAAACATCAGGTTAAAGCACAAAGACCGGGTCAGAGCATTATGACTGCACCATCCAGGGCCCCTGCCAACAATATGGGGTCAAATGAAAAAAGAACAATTGATGGACAGAATGCAGAACAATGTCATACATTCACCCCAGTACAGAGATCTGGGCCTTAATCCATAGTTTTTTTTGCTCACCATGTCATTCCAGTTTGGACCTAGCCTTATGCAAATCAGCCTTGACCCTGCGCCCAATGGAAGAAGTCCAGCCCGAACTGCCAGGCCAGGTCCTCCCTGTACTGGAAACAAGCATCCTAGGACCGGTTTCGGGCTTTCAGTCCTCACCAGCCAGGATATCTTGACTCCTGTGGTATGGAGAGCACTGGACCCACAAGACCCATGTCTGGGCATACCTGTCCCCACGTGGGTCCCTTGCTCACTGTGCCACTTAATTCAAGCTAGCCTGGCTGATGAAGGGTATTATCCAGAAACCGGTCAAAGGATTCTTGTTTCCGGTCCAGGGAGGACCTGGCTTGGCAGTTCGGTCTGGACTTTTCCCATGAGGCACAGGGTCGAGTCTGATTTGCATATGGCTGTGTCTGAACTGGGGTGGCATGGTGAGCAAAAGAACAATGGATTTAACCCAGATCTCTTGACTGGGGGTGAATGTATGATTTAATCAGCATTCCCTCCATCATTTGATTGAGTAGCACTTTTCACCCTAAGTGGAATGGGTATGCCCAGATATGGGTCCCTTGCTCACTGTGCCACTGGAGTCAAGATAGCCTGGCTAATGAAGGGTAATACCCAGAGACCGGTCCCAGGATGCGTGTTTCTGGTCCAGGGAGGACTTGGCTTGACAGTTCAGTCTGGACTGTTCTCGTGAGGCACAGGGTCAAGACTGATTTGCATATGGGTGGCATGGTGAGCAAAAGAACAATTGATTTATCCCAGATCGCTTGACCGTATGATTTATTCAGCATTCCGTCCAGCATTTGTTTGCGTAGCACTTTTCAACCTAAGTAAGATGGGTATGCCCAGACGTGGGTCCCTTGCCCATTGTGCCACTGGATTCAAGCTAGCCTGGGTGATGAAGGGTAATACCCAGAAACCGGTCCCAGGATGCTTGTTTCCGGTCCTGGGAGGACCTGACTTGGCAGTTCGGTCTGGACTGTTCCCGTGTGGCACAGGACCTGACTTGGCAGTTCGGTCTGGACTGTTCCCGTGAGGCACAGGGTCAAGACTGATTTGCATAGGCTGGGTCTAAACTGGGGTGGCATTGTGAGCAAAAGAACAATGGATTTAACACAGATTTCTTGACTGGGGGTGAATGTATGATTTATTCAGCATTCCGTCCATCATTTGTTGGCGTAGCACTTTTCACCCTTAGTGTGATGGGTATGCCCAGACGTGGGTCCCTTGCTCACTGTGCCACTGGATTCAAGCTAGCCTGACTAATGAAAGGGAATACCCAGAAACTGGTCCCAGGATGCTTGGCAGTTCGGTCTGGACTGTTCCCATGAAGCACAGTGTCAAGACTGATTTGCATATGCCTGGGTCTAAACTAGGGCGGCATGGGGAGCAAAAAACGATGGATTTAACTCAGATCTCTTGACTGGGGGGAATGTATGATTTATTCAGCATTCTGTCCTTCATTTGTTTGCGTAGCACTGCAATAGGTGGTGCCTTGTGGCATAACAGCGAACCCTTTGTCATTGTTACCTCTACATCCTGTGCTGTGGGTGGTTGGGGTATGGCTGCTCAAAACCCACTCTGCCCACTGATCCCTGCCTCCCCATCTAGCCTCTTCATCTCTGTAAAGTTCCCCTCAGCCCACCACCCTTGACCCGAGTTCCATATTGCTCTGATCACTTGTCTCATTGCCAAGACACCATTTGGGACCTCACTATATGGTCCATTATTCGCTACCTGCCAGGATGGGGTTGGGAAGATGTCGCAGGACACTAGAGGCACCTTTGAGAGTAAAGATCTGGTTAGTTTGACCCCTTAACCCACCCCTATTGAACTTATACCCTCCAACATGCTCAGATGGCATTGCTGAGACACCTACTTCTGCCCCCACTTCCCCACACTCCATTTAGCAGGCCCATTTTACTCAGGACAGGATCCATGGTACCTTTCTTATTGGGGAACACTGGTCAAAAGAAAGATAGACCGAGCACTAGCCCACAGTGCCCCCAGCCTGCAAAGTCACACACTGAGGGGCATATTCTCAATGATTTATCGCTGAGTTTTCGGCCCTTTATCGCAGCCAATGTTGCAATAAATTTACTGCCCCATTCACAAGCTGGTGCTAACAGCAGATAACACCAGTTTACCTGCAATAGCAGCCGCAAAAAACATCGCCACAGAAGACACCGACAACTATCGCTAATGAGACGCAGAGTAGGCTTTCTCGTGCAAAAAGCTGCGACAACACCACTCCGCAACATTCTCAATGACCAGCCAGATCGGCGATAAGATCACAAAACAAGTGATAAGGCACGTTAGCAGGAGGAATTTAACACCTGCTCTGACTTGGTGTAAAGTTGGACGACAACCTGCACCAGAAAAGGGAGACAGGCCAGAGCCACACCTGAAGAACAACAGATGCCATGGAGTAACTGATCATGCAGCTCGGAGCCCCAAGAGGGCAACAACACCCACTGCCACCACCCCCAGGCCTGCAATACCCCCCCGGACCCCCGCACCCCCCCCCCCACCACAGAGGCAGTGCAGACAAATATAGCGGACCTTCAGAAAATACACCAGCCTCAAAGACCTAACACCAGAGGATGTCATTGCCCACTACAGGCTCAAAAGTACAACCATCCTACACATCCTGAACATCATTGCCCACAGGCTGGCGGGACCCACACAGCGGGCAACTAACATCCCTCTGCAGACATAGCTGCTAGCTGTGCTGCATCTGTTGGCCTCTGGTACCTTCCAACCAAGAACTGCCAGAGTCAGAGGTGTCTCACGGCCAGCCCTATCAAAGTTCATCACAACTGTCTTGGATGCCACCATCAGCTTGGTACTCCAGTACCTTCACTTCACCCACACTGCCTAGGAACAGCTGGAGACCAAGCAAGGCTTCTACGCCATAGTTGGCTTCCCGCACGTGTTGGGGCAATCGACTGCACACATGTCCTACTTGTGCCCCCTGCCGACACTGCACACAATTACCGCAACAGAAAACACACGCATCCCATCAATGTGCAGGCAACAGTGGACCACCGGGGACTCTTCACCAATGTTGTCGCCAACTACCCAGGCAGTATGCATGATTCCAACATCCTCCGACAGTCCATCATTAACCGGCGCTTCCAGGATGGCACCTACGAAAATGCCCTGCCCATTGGTAAGTACCAAATGAACACACCACACACCCCAACTCACACAATCATGCAACTCACAACTCTGAGAATGCACACGTTACAAACTCACATACAACATGACAAACAACATGCCCACCTACCAGACACGACAGCACAACTTACTGTGGTAACCCGGGCTAGCCATGTACAGGAGCCACCAACGGCACCTCAGCCACACAATAGCAGAATGTGGGGAGAGGGAGGAACCAGGCGTGTGCAAAGGAGGCAAGTGACCCATGAATGAGAATGTACACAATGCCAAGTGTGGCATGGATGTGCTGGACAGACTGCAGTATGCAGATCACAGACATATCCTTGTCGACATACACTGCTGGTGTTTGGAGTGTGGTGGACAGTGGACACAACCATGTCACCCCAGCCGGTGGGGAAGATTGCGGAGATGTAGCCGGTTACGTCCCCCCTGTAAGTGTGAGTGGAGTGGGCCGGCCCGGCATACACCAGGCCAGCATCGGGGTGTGAATAAAAAGCACGTAGCTCTAGGCGTGGTTCTCTTCTGGAATGCCCAATGTGTTCTGCCAGGGCGGCACCTCTCACCCCGCCACGAGGCCAACGCCGTCGCCGTGAGCGGTGTTGCCTGCGATCCTGTGCGCCTGCTGCACACCGGGCCGCTGCTCCCCGAATCCGTCTTGCCCACCCCTGCACACCCAGGCCTCACTGCTCACCTACCGACACCGGCGTGTGTCAAAGAGGGCCCACCACGTGCCGGTGCAAGCTCCAAGCCCGAGGCCCGCGACCATGGCAGCCTCCTCTGAACATCATGGCCTCCATGACATAGGCCCGCAGTACTCCTTTCTCGTTGACGTACTCCACCGCTGCCTCCGGCCTACACTACGGTCTAGTAGGTCATACATTTGGAACTGAGTCTTGATATCCTGATGGGCGAGTTAATATGGCCATGGGACGTTTGATATCACTGTACTCCCTTCGATGTGGTGCCACCAAGTCTGTGTATAGCATTCCAACCGCACGTGTCTGTAGTTCCTCGCTGACTACTGCCTTCGGCCCACACTGCAGTCGAGTAGGTCACACATTTGGACCGAGTCTTGATTTCTCAATGGCAGAGTTCATATCATTGCACGCAAGGAGAGGCCTAAGAGGAAAACACGTTTCAGTCCGGAGGAAAAAAGGATCATTGTTACGGAGGTGATCGAACACTACCAACAACTGCTCTGGTGTCACTAACTCTGTGCATCACGATACAATGACACCTGGCTGTGGGCCCCAGCTGACCGCTGCCGACGGCCTACACTGCAGTTGAGTAGGTCACACATTTGGAACTGAGTCTTGATTAATTTATGGCAGAGTTTATATCATTGTATAGACCTCATCGCAGACTGCATCCCCTTTCAGCTCCAGTGCCACTAAGTCTGTTCCCCGACATTCATGGACACTCTCTGGTTGAACTTTGGTGGCGTCTGAGTCTATGGACTGGGGGTTGTCTTCATCATCATGTAGCTGATACTGACTTGGTAGTAATAACAGGGCTGTAGCATTCCACTCCTCCATTTGCCACTTTCTGCCTGCTTCTGTCCTCTGCATCATGCCCTGGAGGACACCTTCAACTGTCCTCCGCAACCCTCCGCTACATTCACCTTTGATGAGGACCTGCTCAGTTTGCGTGGCCCTACCTCATTGCACCGCAAGTCACCGTCCCGTGCTGGTGTGCCTGTGCCGGCCGCACTGCATCTGGGGCTACTAACTCTGTGCAGCTCAAGTCATGGACCCTGTTAGATTGATGCTTAGATGGCCTCTGGCTCGATGGACTGGGGGTCATCAACGCCATGTGTCTGTGGCCCTGTGCTGTCCGCTGCCTCCGGCCTCAACTACGGTCCACCTGGGCTCACACATCAAATCGAGTCCTGACCTGCCCTGATGCCGCATCACCCCAGAAAGCACATACCACCACCGCCAGGACCACCTCCAAACAACAACTGCCAGAGTCGGAAGAGTCTTACTGCCAGACTATCAGAGTTACTCACACCTGTCGTGGGTGCCATCATCAACTTGATACCCTTCTCAGCTCTTCAGATGCCACTAACTCAGTGCACCACAACTCATGGACCATTTCTGATTGAGTTCTGTGCTGTGGACAGCTTACGCAGCAATGTCACCTCAGGCATTGTGGAAGCCCTGGGACGATGATGAGGAAGATGATGCAGATGTAACACATCCCACTGCAGCATTAATAGCCCAAAGGACACAATGCTAGACAATTTGGTCACATGAGCACGCTCAGCTCTGGTGCCCCGACCTCAGTGCACTGCAACTCACAGACTCTTCTGATTGCATATTGGGTGACCTCTGTACTTGCTCCGGCTACCACCATGATGCTTCACAGTTGTTTCTGTTATACTGGTGTTTTCTGTTTCTGCTTTTTTTTTGTAAAATTTTTTATTTTGCATACAGAGAAAAAATAACAATTAACAAAAGACCTCACAGTGGGCGCATGGAAGGTCCCACACAGTGGGAAGGCTGAAAAAGGAAGATGAGGCAGGACATTAAAACAAAAAGTCTTCAGTGCTGGTAATGTCGGCAGTCCCGCAGCAATCCCCCGCCAGGGGGTAGCTCAAATAGTGCAGCCAGCAAATAGTCCAGGAGCGCTCCAGTGATCAAGTAAGCCTCATCTCGGTGAAGTAACTGTCCCAATGTAACTCCCCACCCTTCCCCCCCAAAAACTCCCCCCCCCCCCCGTGACGGCGCCGCTCGCAAATCACATTCATTCACCAAGCACACTCTAGAGCTGAAACAAGTGCAAGTTCCGCAATGACGCCGGGCAAACCGCCGAAGGCAAGCCAGCAGAAAGAAAGGACACCAAGGGGCCCCACACGTGCTTGAAGTTTTTGTATTTGCCTATAAATATATCCGCCATTCTCTCGAGACTCAGAAGTCTCCACAGTCTGGAGTGCCAAAGGGAAACCGCCGGGGCCTCCTTACGTTTCCAGGCCGAGGCCAGCGTGAGCTTGGCCGCGCCGAGGCACAGCCACAAGATCTTTTTGTCGGCTCGCGATTGGTGTTCCAGGCCGGGATCTCTCAAACCCAGCAGAACGAATTCGGGGGAGTCATCGATAGGGTACTGCAGAATGTCCTTAATATGGGACAAGATCTCGGCCCAGAAGGGCTTAATGATCGGGCAGTCCCACCAAATGTGGCGGAAATCCCCCAGAAGGCCACAACCCCTCCAACACCTGTCCGTGGCCGCCGGGAAAATGCGATGCAGTCGAGCCGGGACCATGTACCATTGCGTTAGAGTTTTGAAATGTGCTTCCCTCAGGAGTATGGAGTGGTTAAACTGCGTCATGTCCTTCCAAAGCGCCGACCATTCTCCGTCAGTGATATCCCTCCCCACCATCTCCTCCCATTGCTCCATGTAGCGCGGTCTAGGGGAAAGGGCCGAGCGGAGCAGCAGCTGATATAAAAAGGAGATAGCCCCCTTCATGGCCGAGGTCTTCAGGAGAAAGGCCTCAAAGTCGGATAAAGGTCTCGTCGCCGCTTCTCGCACCACGGGCGAAGTGGCCCAGTGTAGCAGTTGCAAATGCCGGTACCTTTCCCCCGGCGTCACTTGATAGTCCCGCATGCAGTTCTCAAATGTCAAGGGGTCGGGGCCATGGAACAAGTGAAGTAATGCCCGGCATCCCCCCTCCCTCCAACCGTCAAAGGGGCCCTCGGTGAGCGCCGGGGGGAAGTCTGGATTAAAATGCAAAGGGGTGAATGGGGATGGAAAGGTCGTCCATCTCTCGTCGCCGGCCAGTGTGTCCCAAACTTTCAGCGTAGTCCCCGTGGGGGTACTAATGTACGCGTTTGCCGGGCGGTCTCGCTTCGGCTTCCATGCTAGGTCCCAGATGGACCGGCCTGCCACACTCCGATCCATGTGTAGCCAGTGTTTGTCAGAGAACTGCTGTGACCACTCCACCATAACTCTAAGTTGGGCCGCCTTGTAATAGAGGTGGAAGTCCGGAAGGCCTACTCCTCCGTCATTTCGCAGGCGTCGCAGGAGTGTAAACGAAAGCCGCGCCCGACCGCCTTGCCAGACAAATTTCAACATCGTCGATTTGAGGTGGCTAAAAAAGGTAGAGGGAAGTGGGATAGGCAAGGCCTGGAACAGGTATAGATATTTGGGGAGAAGGACCATTTTGACCGCATGTACCCGTCCCAGCCAGGACAGGAATCTAGGCTTCCATTTCTCCAGTTCCGCGCGCGATCTGGCCATGAGGGGCGGGAAGTTGGCCGCAAAGAGACCGCCTACAGTAGGAGTGAGGTGAATCCCTAGGTATAGCAGGGAGCCCGAGGCCCAGGCCAACGGCGTCGTCGCCTTCACCCGAGCCACCTCGGCTTGAGATAGGGTCAGGTTCAGGACATGCGACTTGCCATAGTTAACCTTGAAGCCGGCCACCGCCTCAAATTCCAGCAGTATATCACGTACACACGGAAGGGAGTTAGCGGGGTCGGCCACCGACAAGAGGACATCATCTGCAAACAGGGTGATCTTGTGCTGTTCCCCAGTGAACGGGATGCCCTTCAACCCCTCATGCTCCCGGACTGCCAGCGCCAGAGGTTCAATGCTGAGTGCAAACAGCAAGGGTGAGAGGGGACATCCCTGCCTAGTGCCCCGCGAGTGTTGGAAGAAGGCCGACAAGTGGCCGTTCACCGCCACCCGGGAAAGCGGGCTGCAGAAGTTAGCTCTCACCATCGCGATGAAGCGATCGGAAAAGCCAAATGCCCGTAATGTGTGGAATAGAAAGCCCCAGTCCACCCGGTCGAAAGCCTTCTCCGCATCCAGCCCCACCAAGACCGCCGGGATGCGGAACCTGTCCGCCTTCTCTATAAGGTGGATGACCCTCCGGGTGTTATCATGCGTCTGGCGGCCTTTGATGAAGCCCGATTGGTCCGCATGGATAATCGACGGCAGCAGGTCTTGCAGGCGGCTCGCTAAAATAGCCGAGTAGAGCTTGGCGTCGATGTTGAGTAAGGCTATGGGGCGGTATGAGGCACACTGCTCTGGGTCCTTCCCCGGCTTCGGCAGGACCGTGATCACTGCTTCCGCAAGGGTCCCAGAATTCACCCCAGATCCAGCCATGTCGTTAAAGAGGGCGACCAGGAAGTCACACACCTCAGTCGCATAGGTCTGGTAAAAGACAGCGGTGAACCCGTCGGGGCCGGGGGCTTTGTGTAGTTTCAGGTTTTTAATAGCAGCGAGGACCTCCTCCCTTGTGATCGGAGCCTCAAGTAAGTCGTTCCAGGTCCCTGGTACCTGCGGAAGCGATAAGCGCTGTAGGAATGCACGCTGTTCAGCCGCGTCCAACTCTTCCCCCGCGTACAACGCGGCGTAGAATCGGCCAAAGACATCAGCCTTCGCCCCGTCATTGTGCTGGAGCACTCCTGCCAAGTCTCTAATCCCATCTACGTATTCACGTTCCCTCTTATCCTTCAATTGCCGGGCAAGGTGTCTGCCAATCTTGTTACCCCCAGAGTAGGAGAGCCGGCCCAGCCGCAATAGGGTGAGTTCAGCCCTATTCGTATAGTGAGCCTTCAACTTGCCCCGCACTGCCGTCAGGGGACGTAGAGTCACCCTCGAGGGATTAGCTTTGTGTTCCCTCTCAAGCGCGAGCACCTCTGCCTCCAGCGCTTCCCTCTCCTTCCTACGTAAGGTGTTCAATTGCGAGTTGAGGCCCAGGCATGTCCCCCTGATCGTCGCCTTAAAGGCGTCCCAGGTGGTCAGTAGGGACGTGTCCGAGGGGGGGTTGCTATCAAAAAAGTCCCGGATGGCCTGACGCAGGGCCTGATGGGATACATCGTCCCGAACCACCGAGGCTGGGAAGTACCACTTCCGGTTCGCGGTGTCCGGAGGCGACCACCGAAGCGTGAGCACTAGGAGACTGTGATCCGAGACAGAAATCGGGAGAATGGCGGCATCTAAGATGTTCCCTCTAAGGGACTGGCTAAGGAAGACATAGTCCAGACGGGAGTAGGAGTGGTGTACATGGGAAAAGAACGTATAGTCCTTCACAGCAGGGTGAAAAAACCTCCAACCATCCACCAGACCCATCTCTTCCACCCCCCTCTGCGTACTCCCCGAGAAGACCCCCGTATCCGCCCTCCGTCCCCCCGAGCTGTCCACCTCCCCATCCCAAACCAAGTTATAATCACCCATCATGAATACAAGCCCTTCCGCAAAGTCCCCCACCTTCTCCAGCAGCTCCTGCAAGTACTTATTTTGGCCCGAATTAGGCAAGTAGAGCACCACAAATGTACACAACCTGCCCTGGACGTGCCCCTTGACCATCAACCACCGCCCTTCTCTATCGTTGCGGACCCCCACAGGCTGAAAATGCAACGCCGCCTTAAACATTAAAGCCACCCCCCGATGCTTCGTGACAGCTGAGGACCTGTATACAATGGGGTACGCCCTGTGGCGGAGCCGCAGTTCATCCTTTCGAGCTAAATGGGTTTCCTGCAGCCCCACAACATCAAGGTGATGGTCTACAAGATATTTCAGGACCTTCTGTCTCTTCTGAGGGGAGTTCAAGCCCTTGACATTCCAAGTGCCTATACTAATCGGCATAATAGTCACCCCACAAAGAGCTTGCTATCAGAAATACAAATGGCGCCCAACCCTCATTCCACCCCTCCCCCCAACCAGGTGCTCCCAAACGTTTCCAGAACAGTCGTAGGATCAGC
The DNA here is from genome assembly GCF_964263255.1 of Lissotriton vulgaris. Lineage (NCBI taxonomy): Eukaryota > Metazoa > Chordata > Amphibia > Caudata > Salamandridae > Lissotriton > Lissotriton vulgaris. The sequence goes on from NC_141694.1 coordinate 1,124,157,417, forward strand.
CCCTCTACAGCATGGCGCGCATTCCACCACTCATTCTCTGCATTCATCCCCAAAGGCCTGCCGTCACGGCCCCCCCTCCCCCACCCCAACAGTCCCCCAACCAAAACCCCCCCGAACCAACACAGAACATTGTACAGAAATGGAAAAAAAAGTGCAAAAACCATACTCAACAAGATCAGCAGGCCGAAGTCCGTAGGAAGCCCCCAATCAAGTGACAGGCCAGAGGAATGAAACCACTATTCCCCTTGGCCGTAATCAAGGTCGTCTCCCACCAGAGTACTCGCACACCCTCGATCAGAAGGCCCGAGCCTTCCCGGCGCCGATCCGCCTTTTTGGGGATTACGCCGCCCCAGAGCTGAGCTGTGAAGCAGCCAACGTGGCCGAGGCCACCGAAGCGACCGCTGCCCCCCGCTCCTGCAGGCTGGTAGGAAGGTCCGGACGTTGTCTAGCAGGGGATCCGGCGGGGGAGCGCCCAACCCTGTGCCATGAGTTCGAACGGCGGCGCCGCCGAGATGGAGAGGCCGCCGTGGCCTGCGACGATGGAACATCTGCCAATCCCAAGAGCTCTTTTGCCGCCTGAAGTGTGCGTACTTGGGCCAGGCGGTTCTGCCATCTGAAAATTATTCTGAAAGGGTGCCCCCAGGAGTAGGCAATCCCCCTCTCTTTCAGGAACGCTGTGATAGGTCGGAAGTCCCTTCGTTTCTGTAAGGTAGAGGCGGCCAAGTCCTGGAACAGCTGGGGCCGATGGCCTCGAAATTGCAATGAGTCGATGGACCTGGCCTTTCGTAGTATCCTCTCCTTGAGTTGAAAATCGTGGACGCACACCAATATGTCGGGGGGAGGGCCCCCCCCTCGCCGCGGCAAGCCCACCCGGTGCACCCTGTCCATCCGTATCTCCGTCGTGTCCGCCTCATCTAGGACCTGGAGAAACAGCTCCTGTACGTATCCCCGGAGGTCTCCCGCCTCGCCGTCCCAAGGCACCGCCCGTATACGGATGTTGTTCCTGCGGGAGCGGTTTTCGAGGTCTTCCGTATGCAGTTGGAGGTCCAAATTCTGCTCGGTGAGGCGGATAATATCTTGCTGGAGCATATGAACGTCCGTGGCCACGCTCAGGTCCCTGTCCTCCAGGGTCGCCACCCTCTCGCCCATGCCGTCCACGTCCCTCCGTACTTCCCGCAGGTCGGAGGCGAGCTGTGACCTAAGTTCCGATATGTCCTCCTTGATGGAGGCAAACAGCTCCGACATGAAGGCCTTCGTCACTGGGGCGTCTTCATCAGAGTGCCTTGATGACCCACTCGCTCCAGGGGAGGCCGGTTGTTGGGAGGCCTTGTCCTTCCCCTGGTTTCGTTTGCGCTGCACTGTAGACATGGCGGCACACCTCGCCCTGTGTCGGCTCCACGTGGCCAAGGAAAGTAGCGGGCCCTGCCGTCGGGCCAAGCACTCAGTCCCTTCCTTCGCCTCCAGGCGTTTCCAGGCTCCCCGCACTCAGGCACTCGACCCGTGAGCGACACCTGTATCCCAGGCGGGAGTTCCAGGGAGCCGGCGATCTGCCGCCTCGGTCCTCCGAGCCTCCGCCACCAGTGAGCGATAGAGTTACTCCTGTGCCCCGTCGCCGTCCGGTTCCGTGCAGCGACCCGGCCCTAGGCCCCGAAAGTTCAAGCAGGCCGCTGGCGCCACCCGCGAGGGGAAGGCCAGTCGATGGCGGTAGCAAGGAGCCACCGGTTGTTCAAGTGTCACTGCTTGGCCAGGGGACAGTGCCCCACCTCTCCAGGCGTGGCGGGGTATGAGCCGGGTCTCGTCGATAGGACCTCCCTCGTCCAAGCTCCGGTCCGATCCGCCGTCCGTCTGCTCCAGTGCCTGCAGGTGGATCTAGGGCCCCGCCCCTCGACCACGCCGGGCCGCGATGGTTGGAAAGCCCGGGGTCTCACAGGCCGCAGGTTGCGGACGCTCTCGCAGGTGTTCCGGGGGTCATACCGCTCCGGGGACCCCGCCAACATCTGCCGCTCTGCTAGGCGAACGTCTCCGCCACAGAAGGGGTTCGTTGGGCGCCCCCAAAATCGTGCTATTAGATGCTTTGTTGGATCAGCGCCGGAGCGGCACGAAAAGGCGTCCTACTCCGCCGCCATCTTGGCCACGCCCCCTCCTGTTTCTGCTTTTAATTGTGATCACTGTTCAAGTTGTTGCCAGCACCAACCACTCCATGAGGGCTGGCTTACACTCACCCCGCACACATACAGCACAGGCGTCACTGTACATGGGACCCTGGCAATAGAGGTGCTGGGCGCGCGTGCCCATAGCCAGTTCCACAAACTATCTGAGTGTGTCTGTGTGGTCATATTGTATGCATAAGGGCCCAGGCCCTACAGCATTACATTGTGCTGTGTATAGCGGACACAAACATGTCACCGCAGGCAGCGGCTAAGACCTTAGACATGTAGCTTTGTCGCCCCCACTCAATACGTAAGAGTGGACTGGGCCGGCATACGCAAGTCCAGCGTGGGGGTTTGAATGATTATCTCGGGGCTCTAGGCGTGGTTCAGTACTGGAAATGTGCAAAATCATCTCAGACATTAAGGCAAAAAATTCTGTTTCAGAACCTTCCCCTCTTTTTGACTCAATACCCACTTTTTTGGATGAAAATGTACTGAAATCCTGGCCTGCTCTTTCAATAGACAAACTGAAAGGAATCCTTAAAACTATTAAATCCGGCTCCCCCAGGGACCCCATCCCTATAAAAATCATTAAAAAACTGGATGACCACTCATTGGAGATCATTGCTAATCTCCTAAACTCATCCCTCGACATAGCTACTGTCCCAGCCTTATGGAAGCATGCCATGGTGACACCCCTTCTGAAAAAGCCAACTGCAAACCCAGAAATACTGGCCAATTATAGACCTATATCTCTGCTCCCAGCTTTTTCTAAATGTCTAGAGAGACACGTACACTCTGCTTTAGCCACTTTCGCAGAAGAAAATTCTCTACTCCACTCTTCGCAATCTGGCTTCAGGGCTGGCTTCTCCAAAGAAACCGCCCTGCTTGGTGTCACTGAACACATCAGAAAGCTTCTCGACCAAGGTCAGACGGTCGCGCTTGTGTTATTGGACCTAAGTGCGGCGTTCAACACCATCTCCCATGAAACTCTTATTAAAGAGCTATATACAAATGGTGTACGAGGAAAGGCTTTGGATTGGATCAGATCTTTCCTGGCTAATCGAACTTTCCAGATCGCATCTACACAAGCCGTCTCAGACACTCTACCTGCATTGTAAAAGGGTGCAAAGACAACCAGTAACCAAAGACCCTTTTGTGTTGCCCGGCGGTGTCGCCTCTATGACCCACCAATATTAATCAATGAAGAAGCAGGCGCTGGAGACTGAAAGGCAGGAAACGAGGGTTTAATCTCTGCGGAGGAGAACACATCAATTCGGACAGCAAGTATCGTCACAAGGTGCTCTAACCGCATCTCTGAGGCCTGGCCTCTTATACACAGGTTTATGATCTTTATTGCACGTAACACATTCTTGCAACACTTTGATATGTGAAAGAACATCCTCGGAATCTCCCCTTCAGGCCCGTTCCCACATACATTTACAGTTGAATTCCCCACCCCGGTCACAACAGGTGATGATTATCGCGCAGCTGGACATTCCGCCGATTCACGGAATGTGTGGAGTTTGATCGGATCTCATAGAGTGGGGGCTTTTGATCGGCTCGAGGGTCTTTTGATGGGGAGGGGAGGTTTCCTACTGTACGGGGTAGGTAATAAACAGTATCCGCAGGGCCAGGTGGTGGCTTGGGAACAGGGAAGACAGACGGGCACACAGGAAAAGGGGGTTTGCATCAAAGGGCCTGAGACTATGAAAGGAATGAAGGGAGGTGTCGCGCTGGGAACAGGATGGGATTCTGAGGCAGATCTGCGCTGAAGAGGGGTTTATGACCCAAGGCATGTGAGAGCGAGGGGGTTGTCAGCGTGCGGGGGATGCCTGTGAGGTTAGGAGAGAGAGAGAGAGAGAGAGAGACGCGCTGGCTATCAGCGAGGGGCAGAGGGGCCATGGTGCTCAAAATGGCTGCCGCTTACGCGCAAGGCATGTGAAAGCGGGAGTGATCAGTGCGTGGGGGTGCTTGTGTAGGTGAGAAACCGTGTTGGGGGTCAGGGGTGTGCAGAGGGTGGTTCTGGTCAAGGCAGCTAAAGTGGTGGGTGTGTGCGACAAAGAGTGTGGCATCGGGGCAAAAGGGAAGATGGCGTAGATAATGTTCACCAAACCGTATTAATTTTCCACAGCATCGCATGGAGTGCCTCAGGGGTCCATCCTAAGCCCTTTATTTTTCAATATGTATCTAAAACCTCTGGTCGACCTTGTTGAAAAATCAGGTCTAACGCTTATGAACTACGCTGACGACTCCCAAATCATCTTCTCCCTATCTGAATCTTGTCCTCACTCCCCTTCGTTACTTAAGGAAGGATTATTAAAAATCTTGAACTGGATGACAAAAAACCAGTTAAAACTAAACGGCGACAAGACGGAAATACTGATTTTGGGAAAAGATCAAGATCTTTGGAATCCCGTACATTGGCCTGATCAGATGGGCGCCTTTCCTACCCCGGTGACCCACGCCCGTAACTTGGGCTTTATACTGGACAATTCCCTATCCATGAACAAACAGGCCATTAAAGTAACCAGCCTATGTCTCACCATAGTTAAATGGTTGAGGAAGATCCTCTGGATGCTGCCTGTGTCAACACAAAAGACCGTAGTCAATGCTCTTATCACATCTAGGCTTGACTACGGCAACATTCTGTACCTGGGCGCAAACAAATCTGTGATCGGACGACTACAGGTAGCGCAAAATGCAGCGGTCAGGCTACTCTGCAATATTCCGAAGAATTCCGGAGTTTCGAACCATCGTAGGAATCTTCATTGGCTTAGGATCGAAAGCAGAATCCGCTTTAAAGCTCTGAACTATATGTTCAGAATTAAAGCGGGTACAGCACCAAAATATCTCCAAACTCTTGCCTACCTCTATACGCCCAAGAGAAACCTCCGGTCGCAGACGGCAGCCTGTTTTTGCATACCAAGGTTCAAACGAGCAAGAACAGGTGGCAGATCCTTTGCCTATCTGGGACCCTCCCTTTGGAACACGCTCCCCCCCTGTATCCGAAAGGAAGGAAATTATCTTAGGTTCAGAAAGCTTGTTAAGACCTGGCTGTTTGAACAATAAACACTCAACAGCCATCTCCCTCTTTCTGCCCTCAAACTAGCTGTGTCTAGGCGCCGGGAAACCCTTTTTGGGTAGCTGTTGCGCCCTACAAATTGATAAAATAAAGAAATATAAATAAACTGCATTTATCTCTGTCACAGTGTGGGTCTCCGTTGGGGAGTGTAAGTGGTCCCTGATGGGACTTAGACACCCACGTATGTGGTCTAGATCGGGTTCCTTGAGGTCGAACCCCACCCACACCAGTTCGGCCACCTCCTTCTGGCAGTCTGACACCTGGCCTTGCAATGTGATGTGTGCTTCAGTGGGGTGCTGGGAGCCAGCCGTGGTGTTGGGTGCTTCCAGCTGTGTGGTCTGTGCAGGGGGTAGGGTCTCCTCGATGCAGCCGGGCTGCCCTGCTCCTGGAGTTGGATTGCCTAAGATGTCCATGAACTGTTGTAGGGCGTCAGTGTCGAAGGTGTGGAGGTCCTCTTCAGCATCACTGATGAGTTGTCTGGTCTGCTCTGCTGGACGTGTTGTTTGTCCCTCTGCAAGATGAAGGGTGATGCATTTTGACATGCGTTGACATGTATGTTGACGAATTGTTCACGTTTACATACAGACTGCATGACAATGTACATTTTGACTGTTTGGGAGGAGCGGATTATTTGATGCGGGACAGTGGACATTTGGAATACATGACAGATGTGAGGTTGTACACATATATTTTCATCTCACTGTTTCCTGCTATGTCAGGTGTGATTGCCAATTTCTACACTCAAGCGGACCCAGTGTGTCCTCTGTTCTGCAATGTAAGTGTTGCACTTTGCACAACATTGTTGTCAATGTGGATGTGCTGTTATTGCTATGGGTGTGTGCTGCATTGTGGGGGAGTCGCCCCTGCAGCAGTGATTTTGCTGCCCCTTATCCCTTTGAGACGGTGTGCCTTTCACTTTTGTGCTTTTACGGTGCTGAGATGTTGGCGAATTGGTCCATTTGTGCTCGTTGATGGTTTTTGTACTCTTGTGCATTGTTTGTCTGCAGATGTGTTGTGGACATCAGGGGTTGTTTGTGCATGTGAATGTGTCAGAGTGTGACCTGCTCCTTTGTGGATGTGGTCCACACTCAGCCACCTCAGTGTCATGGCGTTCACAATGTCATGATGATTGTACTGCAGCCGTGCTGAATGTCATGTAGTGTCACTTGCATTGTTAGTGTAGCTCACAAATACGTATCTTACCTGTGCTTCACACGTGTGCATGTGTTGGTTGTGGTCTGGGCCTACTTGGTGTTTGTATATGTGCTGCACTGTGCCACAGGGATCAGGGACATGATCCAGGGTCATTGTGGGTGTGCAGTGTGCTACACATGATTATGCATGTGTGCCATTGTGCCCATCTCCCCCTTCCCTCCAGTCCCTGGTCCTTACTCACCCTGCTGATGTTGTATCAGGTCATATAGAGCTGTGTCCGGACTCCCAACTCCTTGCACCGTCTCCACACTGATGACTGTGGCCACCATTTCCTCCAGCTCCTCCTGTGGCGCAGGACTCCAACCTCCAGTCGCCGTGGCTGCCTTCCTGTTGCCAGAGTGTTTCTGCTTGATTTGGCTTTTCACATCATGCCAGCACCTCTTGATCCCGTCCATTGACCTCCTTGACACTCCGACTGCATTGACGGTGTTCACAATGGACTGGAATGTTTCAGTTGCCAATGACACAGTGGAGGTGACAAACAGTTGTTGTTGGTGTTCTATCTCCTCTGTGACAAATATCTGGTTTTCCTGCTGACTGAACCCCATCTTCCACTTCTCCTTGCCCCCCCCCTCCCCCGGGGTTCCTTGCTGGTGGCCTGTGGGGCTTGTGGGGTTCGCGTTGGCCTCTGCTCTCGGTCCGGATGCATCCATGGTGCTACGCAGTTTATTTTTTGGTTCTGCTTTTGTGGTGCATTTTACAGCATGATGCTTGGGAATTGCAGGCCTTTCGTTGGTTATTGCTGATTTTTGTATCGCTATTGGCCTCATCGCTACTATTTTTGCGTACATGCTTTGCGTTTTTTAGGCATTGCGTTGATTTTTACGCGGTCATTTGGCGTGTTATCCTGAGACTATTGCATGGTGCCACTGGGTTGAGAATAAAACGTTAACATGTTGTTAATTTGTCGCGATAGACTGCGATATGATGAGTTGGTTAAGCTAATTTTGCGATAATTATAACACGTTCTTGAGAATAGCCCCCTTACTGTCACTGCGAACCCTTTGATAGCAGAATTAACAGCTTTAATACACTTTGCTTACACCAGGTGCACACTCCCTCACATTGTAGAGCACCAGAGGCGTCCTTAAGAGGGTCCCAGGGATGTCCAAATTATAGAATGCCATATCTTTGAATGTGCATGACCATTCCTATTGGAGCATGGTTAGGATGGATTTGCATATGGCAGGGTACAAACCCAGGTGGCATGGTGTGAAAAATAATGATAGACTGTAATGAGGCCCTATAATTACCAGTGGGTGACATGAATTCAAGCATTCTATCCATTTTTTTTGTATACTTTCGTGTGTCGCTATAAGTGGAACAGGTATGTCAAGACGTCTGTCCCACGCACACTGTGTCCTTGGAACCAAGCTATTCCTGGCTGATGAGCCTTAACTTGGGTGAAATTGGTCCTGGGTTGCTTGTGTTCTGGTTCAGGAAGGCCCAAGCCTAGCCGTCCGGGCTGGACTGTTCTCACTGGAGATTAGTCAAGACTGATTTGTATATGGCTGGGTTCAAACTGATATGGCATGGTGTGCAAAATACCGATTGACCCTGAGTAATGTGTCCCTGAGTAATTACCAGAGACTGAAATTAATTCAAGCATTCCATCCATCACTGTTTTGTATACTTCAATGCAGTAATACCAGAAGCGGTACTGAGATAGGCACCTGCCCTGTTGCAAAATGATCTCTTTGATGAACTATTTTTTAACAAACATGAGTCCCTTTTATTGACTCTGCAAATCTTATTGCTTTTTTCACTTTAAACAATTTTTCTTGTAGATTAGGTATCCTTACATTCAATACACATAAATCTCAATAACATTTCATATCACAATTTTTGCACAGCATATATACATAGCATATCAGTTGCTAGACAACAAATAACAAATATTTACAAATTTATACATACATTTTAATCAAAATGAATTCTGATGTTCATAATATTGCTCTTCAAAACACAACCCTATTATATATAAATTCCTCGGGTTAGCTTCCTACTTATTAGCCAGAGTTGAGCTGTTCTTTCTTGGCAATTCCTATGTATTCGGTCCTGTTAGAGGTCAGATTTTATTTATGAACATTATATGAGTGGGCTAGGGTACTCAAGCTCCACTCGTTTATTTGAACATTGTCCCTTGTGATTATTGTGCTCTGATCTTCTAATGGTATTGCCAACGCGTTTCGACCTTATAAGTTCTGGACCTGTTGTTTTATGTAAGGCCTTCCTCAGGGCGTGATCTGTTTATAGTAGGACAATTTTCAATTTCTGCAAAAAAAAATAAAAGGGTGGCTATTTTTAGTTTTATATACAAGGTTTTTTATGTGTGCAAATAGGTTTAAATCTTTTACGTACTGACTTTTTTGGGGATGGGGCTCTTGGTATGTGTTTTCTGTCAACAAAGAGGGGAACTGTAAATTAGCATATATTTCATAATGAGCATCTCAAAGCTAAATGGGCGGTTTTTGTTATCATTAACCTACCAGATATAATCAGTGGTTTTCTTTAACATTCGTCTATTTCATTTAGATCAGTAATTTCGGAGTCTGAGTGCGCTTGCGCTGCATTGCCCAAGATGGAGGATGTGACAGTATTCAGGCCCCAAGTACGAGCTATCAGCAAAGTCAAAGAGAAACATAATAGAATACAAAAATAAATGAATGCACTGTATACCACTTATCTCTACTCTAACCCCATTACATTATTTTAACTTTTGCATTTAATGGTTAAGCAAGACAAACAAGCTTAGTACAAGCTGCAGCATAAGCGTGAGCACGAGAGGTTTGAAGCGGCCATTTCTGGCACTAGTGCGCAGAAGTGAAGATTTCTCACCAAAGCAGAAAAGACATCACACCACGTGAGTGTGACAGACGCGTGAGCAGTAAAGTTCCCGCGTTGCAGCGGTCATTTTATTGCATTTGAGTTACTGTTAGTAAAAAGCACATAGGCAAGCTTCCCCTAGATACTGGAAATGTGGTGAAATGCAAATATTAGTTAACAAAACATATTGGTTAATATACTTACGGTTATTTCAAGAGGGTTGAGTACAAGCAAGTTTCTGTACGTATGAAATCTTGCTCCATCGATGCGACAGCCTGGAGAAAAAGTTTGATGATCTTGCTGTCAGGACTCAAGTGCTGGAATCCACAGTTAAAGACAAGACCCGGCAAGTGGGGGCAAACAAAGAAAGTATTAGACTTCTTAAAGAAAGCGGGGCAGGTATGCAGGAAAAGTTGAAGTCACTAGAAAATAATTAGAGAAGAAATAATCTGCGCCTTTTGAAAATCCCAGCTGGGGTAGAAGGGAAGAACCTTAAAATATTTGTTGCAAAACTGGTCAAAGAGGGGACACAGGTGGAGTATTCTGAGCAAGAGATTATTAACGATTTGCAGAGGCTACAAGAGACCCTTTCAGGTTAAACCCCAATCGAGCAACACCTAGGAAGATTTTGGTGAATTTTCTAACATACAAAACGAAAGCAGAGATTCTCATTAAGGTACTGAAAATGAAGTCCCTTAAACCCTTCCATGCTCATGAAGAGCTCAGCTCGTCATGCAGTACAATGATCCTGGGCTCATGACCATGGGATTCAAAGGCTCTCAGCACAGCAGAGGGATCCTCGGCAGCAGCCATGTGGTTAAAGTTGAGAATATAAACTTGTAGATAAGGTCAGACAACCTCCAGATCACTGCAAACAAGCAATGGGAACTAGGCAGAATGCTGGAACCATTAAGATAGTTAGGTGCCACAGCACAGTTAATGTTTCCGGGCTTCTTGTGTGTAATGTACAAAAACAAAATGCCCAATTTCAGGAGCGTCGAAGATGTGGAGGAATTCATGGAATCTATTTCTACAGTGGAGACCACAAAAAGTGGATTAAGAGATGCTCTTTAGTTTTTTTTTTATAGTTATAGTTTGTCTTCCCCCCTGCACCCTCCCCCCTTGTTCTTTGGCCAGATAGCTAGGAATGTATATGGTGGCTTAATTTTGTATTACTTTTTTCTTTTTTCTTTTTTAGCACATTATTCACGTTCAGGTGGTAGGTTGCTGGTCCCCCAATCTTTGTTTCATTGGTTTTGAAAAGTCAGTCTCAACTTAGTGGCCCAATAGGCTTAGGCCATAAGGAAGGAATGAGTGTTCTCCAAGGTAATGGGAGGAGGAGAGGTAGTTTTGTGGGGAGGGTCTCTGCGTGGGAGCATTTAAGGGAGAAAACACAAGAAAAAAATTGACCTCATTTACAAGAAAAATTGGTTATGGAGCTCCTGTGTAGGGAAAGCTTTTCAATAAGAAAATGGCAGAGGCTTGGATAATGAGGGTCGAGATCCTATCATGGAATGGTGTTCTTGTTGAATATCTTTATTCGGTAAAATTTGTTCACCATAAAAGAATACATATACACAATAAATATACAATTCCCCCGCTAAAAACAGTGATAAAATATAGCAGCATAATTGATATAAACCTGAGATGAAGCATACTCAACAGTCACTAAATTAAGTAAGTAAAGGAGCCTTCAGTTACATGCAGTCAATCAATTGGTAACCTAGAGTACAACTTCAGTAGCCGTGAGCGCGTCAGCCATGCACTACTCAAAAATTTTGCCACCCCGCAAATCATGACAGCGGATGATGAATCGGTAGAGAGTACACGTAAGGCCAAACTATGACACCTCAACCCCCATCATGGAATGTAAATGGGTTAATAGTGAAGGAAGGAGGGAGAAGATCCTGCAGTATTTGAAGGATGTCTCAGCACAAATTATTAATTTACAGGAAACTCACGGTGAGGAAATGAAGGAGGTGTTTAGATATAGATGCTGGGTGTAAAAAGTGGTGCTACCCAACATTCGGCGATAAGGGGGGACGGCTGTGATGATTAGAAAAAAACATTCATCTTGGCAAAACAGAGTACAGAAGACAGTGCAGGAAGATGGGTCATGTAAGGCTGAAAATCAATAATCAATTGTTTACTGTAGTGGGGTACTATGGTCCCAATGGAGGGCTGTAGACAGAGCTATTGAATTTTTCAGACCATGTTATTCTATCGGGTGATTTTAATGTGTTTTCAATGGCTCATTGGACCGTTCTATTAATAGCTGCTCAGTTATAAACAGCAAGATGCAATCATTAATCAAGGCCTCCGGGGTACAATTTGGATGGTGCCACATCTGGAGAGAGAGGATGGGAGTTGAGAAGGGGTTTACTTTTAATAATACAAAATACAGACCCCGATCTAGAATCAATTTATTTTTAGTTGACCAAGGGCTTAAAGACTATGTGGAAAAGATCACACATTTGGAAGCCCAGTTTTCTGGCGACACAGCAGTTGCAATGGTTCTAGCAGTGAGCACTGGGAGAACACAAAGAAGGTGGACCATGGATCGCACTCTGTTGCTTAATGAAACAGTGATAGAGGCACTCAAATCAGAGTCAGAATAATTTTTTGCTTTAAATATGGACCGTGCACCTGCAGGGATATGTTACGGTGCGCTGGCGGTAGCATAGGAGTCGTTTTGTTTTTCTTTCTGTGCTCTCTCTATGCTGATATTTCTGCCGCAGCTCTGTGGCCATGGGTGGGTTTTGCGGACACACAGTGGCTCGTTCTGCATATTACTCGAGAATGCCTGAGTTCCTGTGCTTGGTTTTGTTTCCCGTTCTGGGTCCCCGGAAGCACTGGATGAATCTTTGCATCGGGAAACGCTGATCCTTGGCACAGGATGTTAGGGAGTCTTTGCGGACCTTGCTCTGGATTTCTATGAACTGGTAAAGGTTTTTCTCCTGAAATCTTTGTCTGGAGTCAGCATGGATTCCCCTATAGGCATTGGCTGTAGTCTTTGCACTTAGGGACTAGTCGAGTTCTGCATTTATGATTGACCCAAGAGTGGGTTTTCAGGATACGCAATAAGTGTTTTAAAAGGAATTCTGTAACTTCTCTATTTTTCTTTTGTTGCTATAATTTTTGTACTCCATAAAGGGGATCCCTGGTATTTTTTATATGGATACAAGCTATCAGGGTTTTTCCCTATGTTGTTTAGATTCCCCCGAAGAATTAATTTTCTTCTAATATATCTAGCTACTAGAGGACTATAAAGCCTGGAGACTCCTGCTCCACAGAGCACGTGAAGTAACCTCTTTTCGAGATCAACAGTGATCGTGTTGGGGTGAGCCAAGAAACATTGAGAACTTCTTGTGGACAGACGGGTGGGTCTGTGATATCTATTACCCTGTATTACATTTCTACCTGTGCTTCTCTTCTTCTCTTTTCTCTGCTGCAGTTACCAGTGTTGTAATTAAGCAGCGAGTAAGTTAAAGACATCTTGTATTTAGAAACTATCTTGTCCATTGTGTGGAATCCATTTTGTATTTCTTGCAGCCATTTTGTTTGCCATGTGCTCACCATGTGCTCTGTCCTACCTTCCTGTCCACTGCTCTTGAAATCTGTCTAGAGACGAGATATAGTTAGCCTCTTCTGCTTTGCACATGCTCAGTTGAGCTTACAGCTGTCCCTAACTTGTAACTGTCAGGATGTGTCCACCAGAGTTAGCTAACTGTCAGCCCCTCCCACTTGTTGCCAGCACACTCTCTGTATGACCTTGTATGTATTTGGAACCAGCATTCTGTACTTGTAATGCCCTCATTTGAGCCCCTGTGTGGGTATAAAAGGACCAAGCTCCTTCCAGTCAGTGTGCTACTTCATTCAATACCGAATGGTGCTATGTGAATGTAGTTCCACCTCATAAGGTTAAATAAACTCTGTATTTTCTATTCCAGTTTCTGTGCCAACTTCTTCCTATTGGTCTGAGGACTCTGTGCAGAGAAGGGCGAATCCCTTACACTGGTAGGCCTTGCTGAGGCTCACCACCACACCAATAAAGTTATTCATATGGGTCTCAACCAGATAGAAGAGACGAGAGAATAGGCTGCTCCAGTTGGTCTTTGATGTTTGTCCAGAATTGTCCCTCCTTCTCCCAGGTTGTTCCGTTGCTTCTCTCCGATTACTATAGGGGATAAAAGTATAGGAGACTGAGGTAGAGGAAAGGGGTTCTCTTCTCTCCTTTAGTATTGGTTATTGAACGGGGCTGTGGGGTGGTCGGAACAGCATAGTATGGAATGCACTCAAGGTGTTTGTGAGAGGGAAAATAACCAGTATCTAAATACTAAAAAGGAAAGAGTTTACTGTGGTAGTAAGTCTTTTGGAAAGCCGTATTCAACAGCAGGAGCAGGACCTCTTAGAGGAGATAGGGGATAGTGAGCAATCGACTTTACAAGCTTCCTTACAAGTTGTAAAAGAGCGGCTGTCTGCTTTAGTTGAAGATAGGCTAAGGAAAAGATAGAGGGCAAGTAAAATTGAGCATTTTAAGTAGGGGGAGGGTTGTTGAAAGCTCCTATCATGGAGAGCGAAGGCAGCCCAAGCAAGATCTTTTATTAAATAGGTTAGGTCCAAGAAAACCGGCAGTATTCTTGCTGGAAGCAAGGAAATTGAGGAAGCCTTTCAGAATTATTTTGGAGAATTATATCATGAGGGCCTGGCAGTCACTGAGGGATAAGTTGAGGCATGGCTGTGGCAGGAAGTTCCAGATGGTATTTCTGATGTCAGTAGTACAGTGTTAAACAGCAGCATAACTACCATAGAGATAAGAAATGGAATAAGGGCAAGGAAGTCGGGGAAGGCAGCAGGCCCAGAGAGGTTACCTCTGGAATTATATAAAATACTTGTGGAGGTCCTCTTGCCACACTTGACAAAAATGTTTTGGGAAAGGAGCAGAACTCCTAGGATCTTGGTATGAAGCAACAGTTATTTTAATTCAAAAAACAGGGAAGGCCTTGAATTTATGCTACTCTTATAGGCCAATGTCTTTATTAAATTATGATTATAAGTTTTTTGCAAAAGTTCTGGCAGAGAGACTTAACAGGTGGTAGGGTCTTTTACATATTGACCAAAAAGGGTTTGTAAGAGTAAGATGTATCCAGAAGTTGACCTTTAACCTGATAGGGGCAGCAGATATAGCTTCCACTTATAAACTCCCCTTAGCAGTTATTACATTGGACACTGCTAAAGTGTTTGATAGGGTAAATTGGGCTTATCTGCAGGTGATGTTAAAACGTTATAACTTACTGGAAACTTTTGTAAGGCAATTGCCATGATATGTAGTAAACCGCGGGTCAGAGTTTTGATAAACTGTAGTCTTTCTGTGCCCTTTAGCATTTCAAGAGGGACAAGACAGGGATGCCCGTTATCCCCCTCCTTTTTAAACTTTTTATTGAACAATTGGCAGCTAAGACGAGAAATATTCAGTAAACAGGGAGAAAACAGAGGTTATACCATGGAATTTGGAGTCAAACCTAAATATTTGAGAAAAAAGGAGATGAGATATATAGGATTTAGGACTACCAGAAGGCTCACGCAAAATACAACACAGTATGATTGTTAACAAGACACTCAACCTGGTCACCGGCCTTAGTATAGTCTCCCTAAATGTCAAAGGCCTGAACCACCCTGTCAAACGTAGGAAGATAGTACGATACCTGGAAAAGACAAAAACCGATATAGCCCTAATACAAGAAACTAAACTCGAAGAAGAGGATATAAAACTTATCAGAGCCAACTGGATAGCAGACACAGCCGGCTCGTCGGCGGTCAAAATGAAACGGAGGGTGGACACACTAGTGTCCAGAAAATCAAAGATCAAGATAGTATCTCACTCCCTAGACAAGGAGGGTAGACTCTTAAGCACAAACATGGCAAGAGCAGAATAAAGGTTCCACATTGCGAATATATACGGCCCCAACACTGATGATCCGCCCTTTTGGGAGTCCGTAGCGGAGGCATTAAACAAGTTCCTCCAGGACGAGCTTTTAATAGTGGCAGGAGACCTAAACATCCCAATCGACCTTATCCTGGATAGACAGTCGGCAAGTCCTTACCACCCACGCGCTCGCACCCTATATTACAAAACCTCTGCAGCAGATTTAACCTCAAAGATGCATGGAGACTGCAACACCCTGTCACAAGGGACTACACCTTCTTCTCCAGCCCACACAACTCCTACACCAGAATAGACTATATCTAAATATCAGGAACACACACACACACACACACACACCTGATTGACCACACAAAGATAGCCCCCAGACTAATATCAGACCACTCGGCCTTTAGCCTAAAAGTAAGAGGTCACCACAACGAAGACTCCCCTAGAAGATGGCGCTTTAACAAAGAAACCATCTCAGATCCAGAGAACAGAAAGGAAATAGAGGCAGCCATAGTTGAATACCTGTACCACAACGACACCCCTGAGACTGACACTGACACTCTGTGGGAAGCCTTGAAGGCGACAATCAAGAGCAAACTAATAGGAATCAAGGCGAGAATAAACAAGAACACGAACACGAGAACAGACCAGCTAGAGGCAGAAATAAAAAAACTAGAGCACTCACAAGATCCAAAGAACGATACCCTCCTCAACACTCTCAAACAACATAAGTACGAATACAATAAAATCCTGATGAGGGGGCAGGGCTCTGGTTCAACAACTGCCCCTGGAATTGAGAGAGCCTATAATTCCCTCAAAAGGAACAAGGCCCCAGGGCCAGATGGTTACTCAGCGGACTTTTATAGGGCTTTCCAGCACCAGCTAACCCCTACCATGAAAATAGTTTTCAACCAAACTGCTGAGACAGGGAAAGTACCCCCTTCAATGATGGAAGCAAACATTATAGTCATCCCCAAGGAAGGCAGGGATCACAAACACCCCAAAAACTACAGATCCATTTTACTAATTAATGTGGACTGTAAAATCAAAGCCAAGATCCTAGCGGTCAGGTTAAACTCACTCCTACCCAAGCTAATCAGTAACGCCCAAGTGGGGTTCATGCGCAACTGCTTGGTGTGCGACAACACTCGCCTCTACAGCCACATTCTCGAGCAGTCTTCCACTATAACGGAGCCAGCCGTGGCAATTGCCCTTGACGCAGAGAAAGCTTTCGACAAAGTCTCATGGGCTTTCCTGGAAGAATGGATGAGAACTTTCAACCTGGGCGAGGACTACATTGAGATGATAATGACCCTCTACCAATCCCCATCGGCTCACATCGCGATCAATGGCTCATTGTCAAGACCTTTCAATCTAAAGCAGGGAACCAGGCAGGGATGCCCCCTCTCACCCTCACGGTTCCTCCTAGCCATGGAACCCCCTCATCCAGGGGATCAAACTAAACGAGGACATCAAGGGGGAACATATCAAGGACACAGTGGTGAATCTAGCTGCTTATGCAGACAATGTTCTAATAGTAACCAAACAACCGGAAACTTCCATTAAGGCCCTTATGAGCACCATCGATCATCCAACCAATCAGGCTACAAGCTAAATAAAGACAAATCTGAATGCAAGCCCCTAAAATGCAAGCCCCTAAACATACACTGCACTAGGGACTCCATGGGGGACTCCGGGTTGAGCTGGCAGACAGGTAACATCAAATACCTAGGCATACTCTTCGGGACTGACCTATACAGCTCCCTCTGCCACAATGAAAAGGCACTGCTAGAAAAGGTAAAAAAAACTCCTTGAGGCCTGGAGCCCGAAATACATCTTGTGGTGGGGGAGAACAGAAATTATAAAAATGATGATCACCCCAATGATCAACTATGTGGCAAGCATGCTACCCCTCCTTCTAACAGACGACTTCCACCGGAAAAAATTGACAAAATGATCACAAAATTAATATGGCAGAACAAGAAAGATAGGATCAGCATCAAGAAGGTGAGACTTCCCAAAACACTAGTGGGCCTAAACCTGGCGGATTTCCAAACCTACCAACTCGCATTCCTGGCCAAACAGGGAACGCAATGGGTGACCTCATCGCAGGACTACTCCCCAGTATGGCTACAGGTAGAGACATAGTCAAGGTACCGTTCTTATTGCATATTAGTGGATCCTGTTTCTCATATGTTGTAGGCTACAAACAGTAGATTACAGCATTACAACTTTCATATTAATTTGTCCTTGCAGCTACGTTATTGTTTCAGCGACGTTTAGACCACGAGTCAGTCAGGATACAAAGTACAGCTTTTCAACTCGGGAGATCAAGGTACGATTCGCAAGACCGTCTTTTTAACATAGATTTAGAACTTTTGAGAACTCAGTCTCTGTCCGTTATTCCTACTGTTTATCCTTTGATGTCATTTTCTTTACTCAGCATTTAGCAAATCGACAAGAAACTATTTTGGCACACCACGAGTACAGGACTTACGGATTGTTTTCATACACCACAATCCCAGGTACGAAACCTCACGTAGGAACATTGCCCACTGCTTAAAATTTTACAATACATACTGGTAGTAACCCGAGTTTTATCTTGTAACTTTTTAGAGTATACAGGGACCATCAGCAGAAGTCATTCTAAATTCCAGAATCCTTATTGGCGTAAGCATAGAGATTTTTTGGTAAGTGCTGTATGGAAAACAGTCTCTACGTGGTCTCTAGGTAACCTTTTTTCTAAACCCAGTATTGTCCTTATATGAAAGAAATTTGGACCCATGGAACTTATGGTATGAACTTTAGTAACTATTTCAGAATAGCGATGTTTCTATGTACATATCTCAGAACTAAGTGATGTAGATTTTTATTTGACAATGGGTATCTTGAACACTCTTATCAGGCACCAAGTTGTTGTCATACACTTTGAAAATGCAAAAATACCCAGTTTCAAAATAGGGTAACTTAATATGACAGCAGAGTGAATTTCATTTCATGCGAAAGAGTATCAAGTATTTAGTTGTTTTCACCAATCATGAAATAGATTGTATTTCAGTAAACAAATATGTTGTTAAATAGCGATCTATGCTGAAAGTCATTAGGCTAAAATGTTACATTTACCATTTTATGTTTTACAGTTCCCCTGACGAAGAGAGAAAGTTTGTTTATGTTAAACCAGTGAATTCAAAGTCTCAAATCAGACAAATAGAATTATATATATTTGAGTTGACAGTACGTAAAGAATACAACAAATTATGTGAAATGAACTGTTCTAATTAAAAGACTTTGGAGAAAAATTCAAAACTTGTAAGACTGTTTGGATTACTTAGGCAGATGGAAGTTTGCCAACTGTAGTGCGGGAAGGGTCCAGTGACTTCCATCACTGGTTTAAATTCATTTTCAGTTCGGTGGAGGGTGGCTCCTCCTCCCTTCCCAGCACACCATTTCAAGAGTAGAAAAAAGAGTTCCAATTTGAGAAAACCAGGAGTGCACTACACAACCCAATTCCAATACAGGTAGAGAGGGGCATATTAAACAACAGGCACCCACTTACCCTGGTCACGACTAACACCTACCCTGTTGAGTCTAAGTAGATCTTCAAAAACACAAAGATAGCAATACAAAAGGGTGACAAGAAAATGGAGACATGTATCAGGGGTTCCAAATCGGAGTCGCTCTGGGTAAACAGTAGAATTAAATATAGGGGCATGTGCCTCAACATTCGGACATGGATAGAGATGGGCATCTGCTTCCCGCACCAGTTACACAAAGGCCGGGTTCTATTACGTTCAACAACCTGAAAAGCAGCTACCAGCTAGAAGACACAGAGCTATACAGATTTATAAAAGTTAGGGCAGCCCTATCAAAGGTCAAACTGCACACCACAACTCCCACGATCTTCCAATACATGGCAAACAGCAACAAACTAGGACACCAAGTATCACACATATATAAACTACTGCGCCCAAACAACACCAAAATTAACGCCAAGCTAACCGATTTCTGGTCCACTCAGCTAAACAGCCAGTTAAGCGAGCTCGAGTGGGGAAGATCTGGGCCTCAGCCACACAAAACAAGATCCCCCTCTCTCCTAGCACAAACTAAGTTTTGGCTCCTTCACAAGGCATACTGGCCCGACCGCCTACACACACTTGGTCTTAGAGAGGAAAACACCTGCTGGAACTGAAACACCCCTAATCTTCCACTGCCTACACTCAAAAGCTTCTGGGGGAGGGTGTTCGACTTCAGTGACGAAATGTTTATATGCAACACGAGCAGAGACTTTAGCTCCATCATCACAGCGGGGATAAGATCAGACCTGCTCTCTGAAAAAGACAAGGAACTTTGGGACCTCCTAATGACTGCGGCAGTTAAAACAGATCTGAACAACTGAAAAAACTCAAGCAAAGCAAACTTTCAAAGCTGGCTAAACTGGATCACGATCCTAAGAGGGGAGGACAGCCTGGAGTGCAGTATTCCCCATGGAAAGCCTCCTCTAGAGGGCTGTGGGAGACACTGGATGTGTACCTTACCCCCAACAAACCCCCTTGAAACGCCAGTACGGATCCTCCACAACTCCTGGACCGCAACACCCGAACACTCACGTCTGGCCGAACCAACAGAACCTATAGGGGGAAATGTATGTAATGTGCGCTCTGTACAGTCAGTGGCCGCGTGTACTTTTCTGGATGTGAAGCATAAGTAACGCGCAGGTCTCTCTCTAATGGGCTTTTCTATCCTTCTTGACATAGTCCTCCTCTTTCCTCCTTTCCTACTTACTGCACTTTCCTGTCCCCTAAGCTATCTCTCTCCTAAGGGTAAACCCAACCTGTACAAGAACTGCATATGACTTCTGTACTACTCATAAAAATCCTAATAAAAAAAAAAGAAGTGCCAATGTCAAAGACCCTTAAGAAGTTCAACCACTGGCACCTCCTGTAAACTGTAGGAGGCGGATGGGGCAACTTAATGTGGCATGGGAAGCGAAGTTGTGCTCCCCTTTAATGTCCTCCTGCGAGTCACATGACCAACTCATTTCCTCCTTGTTTTCCAGAACAGTAAAAGAAGTCAAACCTTACACTCACTGTGACCAACACTGAATGTAGGACTAAACGTGTGGTCCTCTGATATTTGCCTCATAGTTTTATTTGATGGTTAAAATGGTAAGATGTGTTTTTTCCAAGCCACGTCCTCATATTGAAATCTAGATATATACAAAGGAAATACCTCACATTTTTGTATTTTATTTAATGACTGAAATATGTTTAAATAAAGTGATTTTAAGCTTGAAAGTTATGCATTTTGGCTACATGCTTCGAATAAACGGCGCAGAGTTATTGTTATAACGGGCGGGTTCATTCTGTGATGAAAAGCAGGTGCCCAGCAGGCTTCATTTATGCTTTAAGCCTCCAGCTTCTGACTGGAGCTGTTGAGAGAATGAAAGTAGAAACCTCTGGGGACAGACACTCAGTCAGAGTCTACGGGTTCGAGCAAGGCTGAAGCGTTACTAAGTGCCGCCTTTTGAAGTTGCGGATCCCCACTGACTGCTGTATTCTCTGTGACTAAAGTACATTGTATATTATTTTTACGGACTTTGTCACGTGCAGGGATAGCTCGGTGCTGGGTCTGACAGTCAGAAACAAACAATTTGAGCTCACAGGGATGATGTTGACGGCTTGCAAAAGATCAAGTCTACTGCACTACCAAGACACATTTGTCAATGTATGGACAGGGACAGCAGTATCGACGCACTTACTACAAAGTTAGGACATAAAAAAAATACATATTTTAGTAAAAAAATGAAAAAGTAATTTACAGTCAATGTGCTAATTCAATGAGCGTCGTACAAGGCGTGCAGGGGCAGATTTACAAGCCCCTTGCGCCACTTTTGCGTAATTTTTCCCATGTTAAAAATGACGCAAAATTGGCGCAAGGGTTTTGTAAATCTGTCCCGTAGTGCTTAATTTGTGAAGCGTCTTAAATTTTTCAGTGGTGCTCAGGGCTTTAAGTGGGATGGAAAAACTGGTGAGAGGGGTTTCTCATGGAGGCTTGACCAATGTAATTAATGGCGTGGCCTAAGATCAATTAAGCAAAAAGTCTGTGCTTAGCATAGTGTGCAACGCCACTAGCATTTTGCTGTTTCTGTCAGTTTATCCAGCTATTTAAAACAACAGGTAACATTACACCTACAACAAGCCAGGACTATTCGCTTTGTCAATGGCTGTAAATTACATAAGATAAATAAGCAACAACTATGACTTTATTGTATATAATATTGAAAACGCTACCGTTCTTGTGGGCGAGGTCGTTGGGTATGGTTAGAGTTGCGGACCATGTTTGTCCCAAGTTTGCTGAATATAATACTGAACAATGAGCCTCTTACAAGCTATATCAAAAGTAGTGACTGATGGTACTATCGAAGAGTTATTCTTTTTTTTTCCCACCCTGAAGGTAAAAATAGAGATCCCCGAAAGGGACCCGTTTCAGCACCTGCTTTTAACCGGCGCTCTTAAAGCCCTGGAGGTGCTCGCCACCTAAATTGAGGAATGCTGAGTTTGATTAAAACCAATCCTGCCTAGCCCAAATTACACATTATTTTCTTTCTTCCACCACCTTTCACATTCTGGCACACTCTCACAGGTTCTTGTTCACCCCTTTATTGTTTATCATTGTTTTTCTATCTTTCTGTTCTCCCTTCTCACTTTTCTGACTTTCTCCCTCAAAGTTTGATGAATAAAAAATCAGTCTTTGTCCTCAGAAAGGAGTTCCGGTGTCCACCAAATGCACAAATTAACCACAGTACATGGCCAGTTTGCATCAATGAAATGCACCCTAAGTTATTCACTCTCAGCTAATCAAACCGTGGCCTTTTGTCATGGAACCACACAAATGTGTCCGTAGTACATTGGGAAAAAACTCTTAGCTTGCCAAGGCCACTTTTAATTTGTGTACTGAAACTGTATCCTCATATATTGTGAGAGTAATTCTATGTAGGTTCCGAGACATGGTGGACCTACCGGCACAGATTTGGATGCCAGAGATTGATTCCACCAGCATTCCGACTGAGCTCTGTTAATGAGACCATGTTACAGTAGAATTTAGAACTACCTACCACGCTCAAAGACAGGTACCATGCCAATGTTTGTTGGACAAATCATGATTATGCTTAGTGTATGCAAGTTTAATGAGAATGACCATGGTTTGACCTTATTTTTGAGAAGTAGTAGATTGTGTTGTGATTTTCTTGCCTCATCAGTTGTCGTTTCAAGCAGAAGGAAAACCTTTGGTCAAATTATCTAGGATGTAATTGACTATACCTGTACCTGATTCCCTAGCGGAATAATGAAAACATACTATTGTTATCAAAAACATGGCATTGCTAGCATAACCTTTCTGCTTTTATTTTTCAATGTTGGGGCTATATGACGTTCTTAGATGTTTTATGATAAGCATGTGACACTATTTTTAGAGATAAATCAGGCAGACAAGTCCAGTAGGATAAACAATGCAACATGTCCATAACTATCACTTACAACAACTTCTGATGAGGTATAGAGGAAGTTGGTGAATAAAGGCTTATGTATACTTAAATGCTGATATAATATCATTTAGTTAATGATGAACAAGTTGCTAACCACTTTGGGGTTACCTACAGCCCAACCTTCACACAGCCTTACATATGTCTTCAATTGCACAAATGTCTTGGATCTTGGTAGTCTAAAATGCCCAAATAAAGAAAACCATGATAACATATCCCTTCAGTATGAGTCATCCTGAAAAAACTGTCAAAAGTTTCCAATATCCTAATTCATACAAAAGGAAGTCCCACAGACCAACCCCTCGCTCACAAACATTTTAATTTCAAGTTGGATCATGATGGCTGTGCATTTTAGATCTCCTCTGTAACAGCTACAGTAACCTCCCACCTCCTCCAGATGAAATTTGATTTGATTTGAGATTTCTAAAGCGCACAATTGCCCTTGGGGTTCTTGGCACTAGCATAATGCCGCGTCCAGCCTGTTTCCAATGTCAGTGTGTGCTATATGGAAAGTGAAAACAATAAGGTTTTTAACTGTTTATGAAAGCAAAGAAAGTTGATCTAACTTTTAATATGCGAGGGCAGTCTGCTCTAAAGATTACTAGTAGAATAAACAAAACTACGACTGCTCCATGCCGCTTTCTTGATTCTGGTGTTGATTACGGATCATGAAGTTGCTGATCATAGTGATTTTTTGGAAGAGTGCCACCTAAATTTACTTGTGAGATCATGTGGTCCAAATGCATACAATGCTTTGTGGGACAGATATAAGGCCTTGAAGGCAATCCTTTTCCTGACAGGGTGCCTTTGAAGCTCTGATAGTGCACCCGTTGCAGACTTAAAATTGGTGTTCTGCAACATCTGAAGCTTGTTTAATGATCTCTGTTTCATGCCCAAATAAAGGGCATTAAAATAATGAAGCCTAGCTATAACTAGGGGAGATGACCTCTGATTTTGGTAAATTGGGGGGTATAAAAGGTCCATTTTTATTATGAAAAAAACATGATGATGTCAATTTGTTTGTCTGATCCACAAATGACATCTCGACATCAAAACCGATGCCTATGTTTCTTACTTTAGAAACTGGCAGAGGGAGAGGGCTGGGAGACAGAGCCCGCCATGATTGGTTCCAGAAGGCAATACCTTTCCCAAAAGGAAGAACCTCTGTTTTATTTTTGTAACAGAGAGGGAACATATGGCCCCAAGAACCTACAGTTTAACACTCTGAAAGAGTTTCTTAATGACATAGTTAACAAAAAGGAATTTGCACTACTCCTTTGAAGATCTTGCTAAACTCTTTAATAAACTTACCTTGGACTTTAGAAACACTCCAGCCCGTCCCAAACGGAAAGTGTTAAATCCTAAAAAATCAGCACTATGATAAAACCAATAAGTTAACACCAACAAACTCACAATCACCTCATGAAAAAAAATGGAGACACATATCTCCCTCCCATTTCCACAGCCATACAACTCTCACTATAAATACCAAAGCTAAATACCTTAAAATTCAAATTAATTCAGGCCTCTAACACTATCAAACATGGTGAAGACCAATATCCCACACTCATTTCACCAATCGGTCCTTCTCCCAACTTTGCTATTACAAGTAGAAGCGCTATAGGCTTCCCTCACCTCCAGCCTCAGGGGTATTTCTCCTGAGTGCACTACATGAAACAGACAGTGCAATATCATTAAAACACAAAGGCAATACAAACCCAGAAAAAGCAAATACAGAGATAAAGATAACCCCAAACTCATCCATCAGACCTGCAATCATACCTATCAACAAGCTCATCCATACTATCATACATACAACAGTAAAAGATAATGACAAAACAATTCAAAAGATATATGGGATCAAATAAATCAGAAACGAGACACTAATGGTATAACTAGCTAGGGGTTCTTAGTTTGTGGAGCGATTTGTCTGGTTAATTCCGAAAACGAGCGAGACTCCTCCATACAAACTAGTTACGCGACCTGCAGCTTGTTATGCCATCAGTGTCTCGATTCTGATTCATTGGATCCCATATATGTTTTGAATTGTTTTGTCATTATCTTTTAGTGTTGATAGGTATGATTGCAGGTCTGATGGATGAGTGTGGGGTTATCTTTATCTCTGTATTTGCTTTTCCCATATTTGTATTGCCTATGTGTTTTTATGATATCGCACTGTCTGTTTCATTTAGTCATGTTAGGCTAACTGACTTATTAAGCCATCTATGAAGCTAGCCTCATAAAATGTACTGAAGTATTGACATTACTGGATTGTTATGTATGGTTTATGTTTTTCTATGTTCAGTGTCAAAATATAGCAATGAATTTTTGAAAAAAGAAAAAAGTACAAATATTTTTAGAAATAATATATACAGTTTTATGAATCCATTCCGGTCCAGAAAATATTTTGGGGATATGTTTGATGTATGAGTCTTACTGGCCAGCTGTATAAATGATTTATGTCGGTTTAGAGGTTTTTTTCAGTTTCTCAGGATCAAACTCATTCCTGTGCCCCAATCCCAATGTGCACAGCGTTTTACCAGCATCAGCCTCCGATCCACGGTGCCCACTGAACTCAACCTTCACTCATGCCTAGCGAGCTTTGGACCGAGGACCTGATAACCTCTGGTTGCACAGTTCAATTTGTAAATCAAAATGTAAATTGGCACAAGTGTTATCATGTTAATTCCAGGTATATAAAATCTACTTTGGGCAAATTCCAACAAAAAGTGCCAAAGTTACTATTGAATCACCAACTTTTTACCCTTTACTAACTTTGCCCTCCCCACAACTGCTCAGTGGCGGCTGAGGAGATGCATAAGTGGTGAGGAAACATTAAATCATTTTGACCCATTGTCAGGCACTGTGAGAATGCCTATAAGGTCAATGCCAAAAATCTCATCATGGCTTGTCATAAACAGTGCTTATAACGGACCACGACTGAGAGCTCTGGGGTTGAGGCTGAAGGCAATTAGGGATTCAAACAGTGCCTATCAGTGGGCCATAAAACAAAAAATAAAATATGTAC
The DNA here is from genome assembly GCF_964263255.1 of Lissotriton vulgaris. NCBI lineage: Eukaryota > Metazoa > Chordata > Amphibia > Caudata > Salamandridae > Lissotriton > Lissotriton vulgaris. The sequence goes on from NC_141694.1 coordinate 1,124,183,193, forward strand.
TTACCCACTGACTCGCCTCCTCTCGTCCTCCTAGGTGTTCTTCACTCTGGGAGCACGCGGTTTCAGAGCCAACACCCTCAACCAACCTAGATGCTTCTCTCATGCTTCTGATAATGATAAGCAACTTGAGAGAAGTGCCAGGATTGGTTGAAGCAGACTGTCTTGATTCTCCCTCAGGCACTGGGGGCCTGTGCCTGCTCTCCACCTAGTTGTCTAAGACAACTTGGGTTGGAGAGGTTTAAAGTGCACATGTCAGTCTGGCTGCCGGAAAACAGCCGGCCAAAGTAACATGCACACTTTTAACTGGATTGTGCATCACTCCTCCCCTGCTGCAAATAAGCAGCAGTGGTGGCCCTGCCCCATGCTGACGCTCGGCTCAGGAGCAGTGACATTTTATTTTTCAACTTTGCAACTTTTTTTAGCAGTGGGATGACACTTGTCCACCCTAATAGAGGAGCAATGGCTACAACTGCTTGATGGTTCTGCATAGATCTTGACAACACAGAACTAGGTTTAACTTGCTAACAGGAAGCCAAATTTCATTCGGATTTGTCAAACAGCTCCAAAATTATTTGCACAAGAAAGCTTTTTGATCCCCTTTTAACCAGTGGTGGCCACCACAAACAAAGGATGGTGGTGGGAACATGGGAGGGGTTGCGCTGGGGTAGTAATAATATATTGAAAAAAAGAACTTACCTGAAGCCGCCAGCCTAGTCCTGCATCGCGTCACGCCTCCTTTCCTCTTCCTGGTCCCAGCAGCCACTGGTACAGACTCCCATCCAATCCCCATGCTGCAGAGCAGGGCGGGGAAAGACGCTCCACTCAGACCAAAGAGTCTGTGTGGTTTCTCCAGCCCAGCTGTTCAATGCAACTGGGCTGGAGTAACCTAAGTGTGCATGTGTATTTTGGCCGGCCTGAGACGGTCGGCCAAACACATATTCGCACTTAGGGAGAGCATATAGCGCTTCTCCCTCCAATGCCTCAGTCCCGCCCCTCCCTACAGCCCGGGCTGGGAGCTGGCGAATGAAAAATAAGAGAATGCTAGAACATTGTTTTATTTTTCATTTGTCGGCTCTGAACCAGGCAGTTGGGCGATGCTCCTCCGCCATTGTGGAGGAGCCGCAGCTGCCTTTAACTTGGCTACACATTTGCTCTGATTTTGCTGTATCTGGGCAAAGCCTAACTTATTAGGAGTAAGCTAAACACATTTAATGCAGAGTTATCGGGAAATCAAAAAATGCTTTTTTAAATGGAAAACACAATTCCATTCATTTTCATTTTCAGACATGCAGCTGAATTTGCATGTTCTGGGCATCAACAAGCATTTTATTTCTCAAAACAAAAGGCATTTTCCATGCCTCTGGGGATTACCCTCCTCCCTTTGGTATTTCAAGAATTCTAAAAGGCCTCCCCATTCTCTTCAAATTGTTTTCTTGGCACTCTGAACCCAAAGATGGCAGAAAAATAGAAATGTAAGGTCTTAATCAACCAATCTCAGCCCTCTATAAACGTCGACTTGCTTGACAAGACTCTTAAGTTTCATGCTCACAAAGTCAACCAATAACACACACAAAAGAATTAACCCTTTGAAACCAGGTATACGCTTTTTTGTAATGTTAGTTCTCAAAAGCTACTAAATTTATTTCGGCAAACCGCAAAAATCCTGTTTTCTGATTAAACTTCTGTTTTCATGCCAAGTTTGGTGTAATTCCAGTCAATGTTTGTTGGCTGTAGCTGAGAGCAAAGATTTGATTGCATTGTAGCTAAAATGGAAAGCACTTATTTTTTTTGCATCTTTCAAACCCCACTGCCCCAATAACTCTTTGCTTCCTGGATGAATCTGCATTAAACATGAAATGCTGAAATTGAGCATGGATGAGCCAAGCGATGGCCAGATTTTATGCAAATTTATCAAATAGAACCAGAGTTATTTGCGAACCAAAAAATGCCTTTTCAATGGAAAGTGCAGCTGAACCGTAAATACAGTCGCTATCACTACTTGTGTGAGCTGTGAGGATTCAATACATGCTAAATGTTCAGTCTAAAGTGCGTTGTGGTGCTTCTTCCTGATTAGTGCTGTTCTCTGGCATGCGTTTTCCAGCTAGACTACATATCACACTCTGGTGTGTGTATGTAGGGAGTTTTGTTACTGCTGGCAGTTTGTGTGTGTTGCTTCTATAGAGCTAGTCCTGTTGTTAACCATTTCATAGCCCCTTGTATGACATAACTGGACTATTTTAGGTGTTGGTGATATAATGTATCTTGTGTGCTGTACTGCAGTACACTCCTTGAGCAAAAGAACATGGAAAATGTTATACTATGTAATTGAAATAAGGTGCATGTGCTACCCGTGTGCTATTGACAACCTCATGTATGAGCCATCTGATAGGTGTACAGGTATTGGGATCAGCGGATCTGGTCATCTGGCAATGCAGAATTCTACCATATCTCTTCTACCTGTCTCATTACCCTGTTGTTGTCATGCAGCCTGACATCTACTCCATAACCACTACTCTCTTCTAGACAGCACTTATTCCTTCTAGTTCTTGCCTACATGACCCCTCTCGACTGTGTACAACAAGGACTGCACACTTTACATCTACGCAGGGCTCTTATCCACTTTCAGTCGAATCTACTTCTTTCGAGGATTGAGAGAGAAACCACTTACGTTTCTTCATTTTCTTCTTCCATGTGGGGTCAACTCCAAACTTTTTAACTCTTTGTTATGCTAAGTGTTGCTTATAAAGCGCACTGACACCGAAGCTTCCTGGCGCTGGTAGACAGAACAGAGTGAGGGGAAGGTGGAGATAACAGCATCTACGTGGGGGTAGGGAAAAGGTGAGTTTTTAGCATTTTCCTAAAGTTGAGAAAAGAGGAGCAGGATTTGATAGAGAGAGGGAGGAGGTTCCAGAGCCCAGGGGCCAGCTGGGAGAACCGGCGTCCGCCGAATCTCTTAGTCTTGCTCCTGTGGGTGATCAACAAGTCAAGGTGGGCGGATCGAAGATTACGTGTAGGGCAGTAAGGGTGGATGGTGGATTTCAGGAAAGCCGGGGAAGGGCAATGAAGTGCCTTGAAGGTAAGACAAGCTACCTTGAAGGCAGCCCTTCGCTCAACCGGAAGCCAATGCAAATTCATTAGCAAAGGTTTAGCTGATTGCCATCTAGGTGTTCCATGGATCAGGCGAGCAGCCTGGTTCTGGACGATTTGAAGGTGTTGAGTCAGGTATTGTGGTAGACCGTGATAGATGGCGTTGGAAAAATCCAGACGGGAAAGTACCAACGAAATAACAGTTTGGGTGAGTGCTGCCGGGGGAAGAAAGTGGCGGATTTTGCGGATCCTCCGAAGTTGAAACATACAGGAGGAAACCACCGCTCCCACCTGAGCCCTGAGAGAGAGCTCGGTGTCGATAATGACACCTAAACTTTTTACTGTTTTTGCTGGGACGGGGGGGGAGCCAAACTCTGGAGGCCAGAACTGTGGACCCCAGTGGGTGGAGCTGAGTCCAGGAAGTAGGAGCTCAGTTTTACCGGGGTTCAACTTCAATTGATTCTGGTTCATCCAGAGTTGGATATGAGTCATGGCTCCATGAAAAGTTTTGATGGCATTTGGCGAATTAAGGGGAAAGATGATCTGGAGATCGTCAGCGTAGTTATAAGTGACAATGTCCCATTTCAGAAGTGATTGAATGAGTGGCCGGAGGTAAAGATTAAAGAGGAGCGGGGAAAGGGAAGAACCTTGGGGGACACCACAGGATGTGAGAGTTTTTTTAGCAGTGTAGGGGCCAAGGCGGACCGCCTGTGTTCTCCCCGTAAGGAAGGACCTGACCCACTCAAAAGCAACGCCCTGGATGCCCGCCTGCCCGACACGGTGGAGAAGGATGTCATGATCCACCGTGTCGAACGCGGCCGACAGATCCAGTAAGACGAGGGCTTGGGGTTTTCCCGTGTCCGCGTTGCCTCTGAGTGTGTCAAGGACTGCTAGGATAATGGCTTCTGTAGAATGGGCGGGTCTGAAGCCGGCCTGGGTTGGTACAAGGTAGCCAGAGGATTCTATGAACCTGGACAAGCAGCGAGTGACGTGGGCCTCCATAAGTTTAGAAAAATAAGGGAGAATGGAAATGGGGCGGTAGTTCGATGGCTCCGTCATGTCGGCGCCAGGTTTTTTTAGTAAGGGTACCAGAATGGCTTCCTTAAAGGAAGTGGGGCAGATGCCGCTGCTGAGGGAGCTATTAAGTAGATGTAGGATACTGTCAGGTAAATTGAGACATATGCTCCGCAAAAACGGACAGTGGACAGCAGTCATTTGGGGAGCCGGATTTTACACGAGTGGCTAGTTCCGCCAGAGAAGAGGAGTCTAGAGCCGGAAAAGAAGTGAAGGACAGGGGGTTATTGAGGGATGTGTCCGGTAGTGACAGTTGGGGGAGTGAAGGAATGGATTTTTTAATTGTGGAAATTTTTTCGAGGAAGAACGAGTTCAGGGTGTCACAGGCCTCCTGAGTAGGGGTCTGGGCTGGTAGGGTCCTGTCGTCTGTGGTTAACTCGTTCAAAACTCTGAACACCTCCTTAGATTTGTTAGTTGCCAGAGAAATCCTACTGGCGAAGTGTTCGGTTTTTGCTGAACGGATAGCTATCTTAAATTCTTTGCGGGCAGTCAGGTAAGATTGTTTGGCTAGGTCAGAATAATCGTGTCTCCAGATGCGTTCCAACTGGCGTGTTTTGAGTTTTCGGGCTTTGAGGTCGTCGGAAAACCACCTGTGAGAGTTCCTGTGTCTGGTACAGGGGAATTTAACCAAGGGGGCAAACAGATCGCTGGCCGACTCAAGCCAGGTGGCCACGTTATGTTCTAGCCTGTCCGTGTCAATAGGGTCAGAGATCGCCGGGCAGGAGTCAGCCAGGGCAGTAAGAAATCCCTGGGAGTCATATGAGCTCCATTTGCGGGCGAGGCCGCCGGCCATCAAGGGAGCAGGGGCCTGAACAGCAACTGTGATAATGGTGTCTACCAAATGATGGTCAGACCAGGCACACGGACGTATGTCTGGTGGGGACAACTCCAGGTTGCAGGTCCAGATCTGGTCCAGAACATGTCCCTTGATGTGAGTGGGTTCGGAGACATGTTGGACAAGGTTCAGACTTTTAAGCATCTCAAAAAGCTCAGTGGCATGAGGGCCGGCGTGGCTGTCGCCAAACCAGTAATTCAGGTCGCCAAAAATGGCGAGGTGGGAATGCAATATAAGAAGGGAAGACAGTTGTTCACTTAGAATGGTGGGAAAAGATGGCATGGGGTGTGGGGGCCGATAGAGTAAAAGGAAAGTGAGGGGGCCAACGTCCGGTTGCACGCTGATAGTTAAATTCTCCACCTCAGGTAAAGGAAGGGAGTAAGAGGATAAGGATTTCAGGCGCTTGGAAATAATGGCCGCTACTCCACCCCCAGGCCGGTCGCCGGGGCGGTCGGCGCGAAGGATGTAATAATCGGGGGGGAGGGCTGCCAGAATATCCGGCATGGACTCTGGGGTGAGCCATGTTTCTGTGAGTAAAAGCATATCGGGGTTCGAGCTGGTTAGCAGGATAAAAATATCCTCAGAATGCTTCACCAGTGAGCGGGTGTTAAGATAAGATACCCTGAGGGATGAGGAGTTCACTGGTGGCAATGCTAGGGGTATGCGGCCATTGGGGAGGAGTTGGTTAGGGCGCGTGAGGCCTGCTGACATAATACGATGCAAAGCCGTAGGGGATGGTGGAAAGACAGTGTGCTGAAAGTCCCTAAGTGCTTGGGGGGAATATCTAATAGGCTGGGCGGCGTGGCATGCCCTCAGGCCCGTCCTGGCGCGGACGGGCGCAGACGGGCTTGCCTTTGGCGCGCCTTCGGCGCGCTGCCGGCGCGCCCGCTGCGCCCGTCCGCTGCGCGGCCGTGGAAGACACATGGTTTATGTAGGTGGAAAGCAGGAAGGGGCGTGGCCCGTGATGAAGGGGGCGTGGCCTCACCAGGCTTCCCCGGAATGACGTGGCAAGGTATGGCGGCCCGCGACAGCGTTCAGATCGGCTGTGCGGGGAAGGGGTAATAGCGAGAATGTTGCCAGAAGTAAGTTTTAAAAGTACACCAGTACACAAGATATACACAGTAAAAGTAAATTTTTTCAAAGGGCTCGCTCGTTGCTCCCGGCTTCCGCCTCAGGAGTTCTGTCTATCTGCCGGCGCCTGCAATTTGGCGCGTTTTAAAGCGGGGGGGCGTGGCCCGTGATGAAGGGGGCGTGGCCTCACCAGGCTTCCCCGGAATGACGTGGCACGCCCGTCTTTCACTGCGGCGGCTATTCCGCTGCAGTGCTAAGGGGCGGGGGGCCGCGCGGTGCTCCCGCGCTGGTGATGGAACTGCTCCGTCACGCCCCTTGGGTCAGCTGTGCTTGTGACGGAACGGTTCTGTCACGGCCCGCCCGCTCAATAGAACTAGCCGCGCAGGCGCCGCGAGCGGGCCGTGACGGAACCGTTCCCTCACCAGCACAGCCCACCCGAAGAGCATGACGGAACGGTTCCGTCACAAGCGTGGGAGGGTTAAATTATGCTTTATGTGACATGCTGTACTAGCATATGGTAGGATCAACTACTGCTTCTCACTTCAGACTTGCACCATCATGCATTGTCCAGAGCCCTTGTCCAGTAACTCATTAGCTTCACTTCGAGCCTTCACCCCATCCCTTTCCAAACGATCAATTCCCTGTTTAGCCCCTGATGTAGAGGAGGGTCGACTCCTCACTCATGTTTAGGACTGGCTTGACAGCACAGCTGGTGACATACCTATGTAAACAACAGAAAAGTGCTTCAAGAAGCACTAATAAGAGAGGGTCTTAGGTTCAATCCACATGTTGGTTATCTTGAATACATTAGATTGGGGAGCTAGTGGTCGATTCAACAAAGTATATTGTACTCCTATTGACTAGTGGAGAATCTCCCCTCACTGAACATGGCTGTTGCATAAAAATGTGATGATGCGGTAGTCTGTGAGGGGAACCCTCTATCAATCTAGACGAGTAACAATGTATTACTGTTGTTTTACTCCTCAACTAAATGCTAAGACTATAGTCAGTCCATCTCGGCGAGCAGGTTACCGTAGCTATCTGTCCGGTACTTACATGGACCGTCCACAAATTCAGCCTGTGTCCCATTTCTCTTTTAAAAGATGTTTATCAGGAATTTCAGCATTTCAAGATTGCTTATGAGCGAGTTCCATAGCTGGACATATTCTGGTAGTTGTAGTGAGTCATAATGTGTAAAGTGACCTAGGATTGGTTCAATAATAGCCCAACAACCAATCCCAGTGTTCTACACAGAATTCCAAAGTGCACATTGGCTGTGGAGCCTGCACATGACTGTGTGTACTAGCGTGGCAGATTACCCAAGGTGAGTTAGTCACAACATCGGCAGTAAACAGCCAAAGTTTATAAATACAGCCCATGTTGCTGCTCCTCCTACATTCTGGATGAGAAGAGGGAGGGATGAATGGTAGCTGTATAGTGCAGTTGCAGCTTTGAGCTGGAATGCCTTGGGTGGTGAGAGTGAGTGATGGTCAGATCCCTCTTGCGGTGTCTCTAGGTAGACTAGTGGAATGATGAATGGATCTGGGTTGGCAGTGAAGGCCTTTCCAGCTGCTCAGGTTTATGAGGTGTTGGACAGCTTGTAGACTGAGATAGTAGCTGAAGACAGTCAGTATATGGTATTGCAGCCATCTTAGGTAGGGCTAGGGGTGCGCTCTAGTCGCGCCGCCCTCCCGCCCTCCCAGGTTATTTAGAGCTGCTCCTCAGCACTCTCGCTGCCTTCTCTGAGCTCTCCCTAGCGAGAGACACTAGGGCTGCGAGCACTTTTAGCTGGACTCTCTTGCTGGCACATTTACGGACAAAACTGCATTTTTAAACTTGGAAATATAGCGTTTTTTATCTTCTGTACCTGGGGGCTCTAAATAGCGTGTTTTAATTGGGGAATTCGTTAGGCACACTGACACCTGTTTACACGCTGTACTGTACCCTCCCTGCCTCGCCCAGTCGTTTTATTTGAATAGTTGCTAGCGCCGGCGGGCGCCATCTTAGGTAGGGCTGGGGGTGCGCTCTAGTCGCGCCGCCCTCCCACCCTCCTAACACTCTATGAAATGTGTATCCCGGCCAGACGGCGCAGTGGGCTGGCGCAGCGGGCGCGCCGGATGCGCGCCGGATGCGCGCCGAAGCCGCGCCTAAGCCAAGCCCGTCTGCGCCCGTCCGCGACCGGACACGGCCCAGGGCCCGAACCCCTGCCCCGACCAGCAGAATCTCTTGGAGCAGAAATGAACTTGTAAGTTACTCGCTCAATGTGTGCACTCCAGGACTCCACAGTATGAGAGCAGGGTTGAATGAAGGGTGCCGTCACTGCCAATTTCGTTTCCACACAGGGAAAGCAGATAGCAAGAATAGTAATTCTTCCTTGTCCTGCGGCCTCATTAACGTGAGATCGTTGAGTTGTCATAAATATGATGTTCATGAACTCCTCACTGATAAAAATCTTGACCTACCGTTCATGACAGAAACATGGCTTGATCCCAACTGTGACCCTGATATTATACAGGCCTTACCAGAGAACTATCAGATGGTCCACCTGGACAGACCGAAAGGTAGAGGAGGTGGAATTACGATCGCCTTTAAACAACATTGGGCCTGTAAACTTGAATCAATCTGTTTGGCAAGTTGTGAGGCGGGCTTTTTCACCATAACGATTTACGGTAATATAACTTTAAAAGGCTTGTTAGTCTACCGCCAACCAGGTCCTTTGTCCAGATTCAAAGGCAATCTGCTAGAGTGTATCACTGAAACAGCGCTAAGAAGTGATACGTTTTTGCTGTTAGGTGACTTAAATACACATCTAGATGATCCACTAGACAAAGGAGCGATGGAGCTCTGTGAGGAATTGAATACCCTACAGCTAGAACTTAAGGGTCAGCTTCCCACACACAACCGTGGGCATCTGTTAGATCCCATATTTGCTAACTGGGAGGATGTCCGGGCTGTACCCCCCGAGCCCCTGCCCTGGACAGATCATTTCCTTGTCCCGTTTGTCATTCACCTGCCTAAATACAAAGCTCATGCCTCCGCCCCTCTCAATTACCCTTGTCGAAGGTGGGCAACATTCTCCTTGCCAGAGTTTAATAGGGCTCTCATGGCGGAAGGGCCCCGAGGAGGCCAGGATGTGACAAGAGCAAACAAATTGCTTAATGACCGCATCACAGCCGCCCTGAACTGTACAGCCCCATTGGGTCGGCCAAAAAAAGGTGCCCACAGACAGACAACTGCTCCCTGGTTTGGGGAGGCACTGCGTCTCGCCAAAAGGGACTGTAAGCGGGCAGAGAGACAATGGAGAGTGGCATATGATGACTCGATGAAAGAGGTCTATCATATCAAGAGACGCATCTATCATAATAGAATCCGTATTGAGAAAGCTACATACTATGCAGACAGAATCCAGAGAGCAGAGAATTCCACCAAGGAACTGTTTAGTATATATAAGTCTCTAGCCACCCCTAAAACTGCGAGTCTAGATAAAGATCTCTCAGTAGCAGTATGCAACCGCATCGCTACTTATTTTGGAGATAAAGTATCTAAAATCTATGCTGCTTTCCCCGAAATGCCTCAAGCAGCGGAAGAGTCAATAGACCTAGCAGCAGAGGAAGACGATCGTAACCAGTTACTTAACTTTATCACCCCTTCACCGGAAGAGCTAATTAAAATCTGTAGGTCTGTTAAATCTGGCTCCCCTCGAGATCCCGCACCCCCTAAAAGATTGAGTGACAGCCTGGAGACCTTGGAACCCTACATCAGGCATGTGATAGATGTCTCCTTCCGATCCAGTTCAATACCTGAGGATTGGAAAGAGGCTGTGGTGCTTCCCCTCCGCAAGAAGCCCAACATTAGCTTCGAGAATTTGGATAATTTGCGCCCCATCTCCTTGCTGCCTTATCTCTCCAAGGTAGCGGAGAAGGTGGCAAATAAACAGCTAATGACATATGTGGAGGAAGGCAACCATCTTCATCCTACCCAATTTGGGTTTCGGCCCCGTCATTCGACGGAGTCCGCCCTTCTGAGGGCTACTGAAGCCCTCAGGCAGGGTGCTGACGAGGGACAAACAATGGCGCTAATTTTATTAGACCTTAGCGCCGCGTTCGACACTGTGGCACATTCCATCTTGCTACAGTGTCTGGACAAGGTCGGGGTGAAAGGGGCGGCGTTAAAATGGATTTATTCATTTCTCACTGGCCGGGGTTTCCAAGTGAGGCAGGGTGAACACTACTCGGAGCGAATTCCTTTGGACCAGGGGGTGCCGCAGGGCTCGTCCCTGAGCCCAACACTCTTTAATCTTTATGTTGCTCCGATTGCCACCTTAGTAGAGAGTCACGGCCTCAGCTTGGTATCGTATGCCGACGACACGCAGTTGGTCATCTTCCTATCGCGCGCACCCGGTCTTTCGGCGGACATCTTCAGAGCATGCATGCAAGACCTGGCTGCCTGGATGTCCGCCAATTGCCTCAAGCTTAATGGGGGCAAGACCGAGGTGCTGGTCGTGGGGGGCTGCCAGTCTGCGTGGACGTCGGCATGGTGGCCATCTTCCCTGGGCCCAACACCCATTCCTTGCCATAAAGCGAGGAATCTGGGCATTTGGTTTGATGCCGCCCTCACCTTTGGCCCTCAGATCAATCAGGTGGTAGGACAATGCTTTGGGACCCTCAAAAGCCTCAGGAAGACGCTGAAGTTCTTGCCTGTGAGAGCCCGACAGACCTTGGTACATGCACTAGTCACATCAAGGATGGACTATGGCAACCTTCTCTATTTAGGAACCCTGGAGAAGAATCTCAGCCGCTTACAGGTCCTACAGAACGCTGCTGCACGATTGGTGCTTAGATTACCCAGAAGAGCTGCTTCTGCAGCGGCTCTCCGGTCCTTGCACTGGCTCCCGGTCAGAAGCAGGGTAGAATTTAAAGCACTTTGCACGTGCCATCGGATCATTCATGGGAAATCCCCTCTTCCTCTACAAGGACTCTTGACACCTTATGAGCCTCCCCGCTCTCTAAGATCTTCTGGCTCTGGACTCCTGGCTGTCCCTAAGGTATCCAGAGCTCGGATGGGGGGTAGATCTTTCAGATACCTTGCAGCCGCCAGATGGAACAAGCTGCCCATGGCGCTACGACTAGAGCCATCTGAGTCAATTTTTAGAGCTAAGCTCAAAACTGCTCTATTCGCCTAGTAGGTGTGCCGTTTTGCATGGTCCAGGAATAAAGTAGCTCCTCAGCGCGGGGACACGCCGTTGTTGCGTCACCATGCGCTTTACAAAACCCCCAAAATAGAAATAGAAAATTAAGGCATGTGTAGGGTCCCTTCACTGATAGTGATGTTTGGAGTAATTATCTCCAACCCTCTTAAATTCATGTTGTCCTGCCTGTTGATTCAGTTTTGGCATCATAGGTTGTTGCCAGAGGTGGGGCACCGTGCTGCAGATATGATGTTCTACAGGGATTTAGGTGGCTGTGGCGATGTCAGGTGCCAATTTAGAGTTCAGCCAGCAGGGGCGGCTCCTCCGCAATGGAGGAGGAGTGTCGTCCCACTGGCTCAGAGCCAGCAGCTTAAAAATAAAATAATATTTTATTACTGTTTTATTTTTAAGCATCTGGCTCATTCGGCATGTGCAGGGAGATTCCGGGCCGGGCATGGGAGGAGAAGTGCTACATGCACTCTCTAAGTGCCCATGTTTCTTTGATTGGCCATCTGAATGCAGCCAAACACACATGCACACTTAGGTTTCACAGACTCCCTGAGCCCGAGCATGCGTCTTTTCAGCCCACTCAGGCCCATCTCCATGCTGCTCTCATAGTATGAGAGCAGCGTGGGGATTGGACAGGGAGTCTGGTGCAGCCCCAGTGCCCGCTGGGCCAAGGAAGAGGAAAGACCAGGTGCAACGCTGGACGCGCCTAGCAACTTAAGGTAAGTTTTCCTTTTTTATTTTTTATTACTTAACTACTCCCACGCTCCCCCTCCCGCGTGCCCCCTTCTCCGCCCCACCACCTTTTGTATGTGGCAGCTGCCGCTGTCAGTCAGGTTTCTGTAAGGAAATGTAGTTCTGGCCATTGTCATACAGCAGGTATCCACATCTTTGTGGCATGTTTGGTGAGTGATCAGGTGTTAAAGAGCATGAATGCAAGTCCGGAGCATTGTCTGAGTGGTTATGGGAGTGTGTGATTGTGAGAGAATGGGGTGTTGGGCGCTGTTGGTGCAGATGCTCTGTTTGTTGAATGCAGGTGAGTGCATGAAGATTTGCAGGGAGTGCAGGAGAACACTCGCTCAGTGTTGTGTTGTGAAGTGTGGTCACACATCAGCGTGTGGAGAGGTGGCCAGGATTGAGGGCATGGAGGGTCGGTGGGAGGGGTGAAGGACAGAGTTCCTGGTACTGGATGTAGTACAGTCATTGACCGATGCAGTTGGGTTTGCCTGTGGCACACCAGTGGTGCACTCGCTGCATATGTCTGCCGCACACACACACTACGGCCACCTTTAAGTAGGCCCTGTGAGGGGAGAGTAGTAATGCTATTTCCTTGCAGATGGATGATGGGAAATTCAGATATGTCAATTCCGGTGCAGATGGATACTGGAAATTAATGAGTGAATATGTGAGTGTACAGCGAGTGGTGTGTGATTGCATGGTTAGAGTGGTGTGTGAGTGCAGAGTGAGCAGTGTATGAGCCCTGAGGGAGCAGTGCATGATGGCAGGGTGAGCAGTGGGTTGGCGCAGGCCTCATGGTTTCCCTGTGTAAGTGCAGGGGAGGTTCAGCATAAATGTACGACGGCAAGGAGACCAATCTGTGACTACAGAGTGAGTGTGTTGATCAATGCTGTGTTGTGTGAGTGCAGGTGAGCAATGTGCCTGTGTGAATGCAGGTCTGGGTCTGTTTGAGTTCAGAGTGGTTGGTGTGTGAGTGAAGGGTGGAGTGCAGGAGGAACAGTGTATGTCTGTGTAGGGTGAATGGTACGCCTCTGTTAGTGAAATATAAACTATGTGCCTGTGTGAATGCAGAATGAGTGGTGTATCTAGTGAGTGCAGAGGTTGGTTTGTATAAATGCAGGACAATTTGTGGCTGTGTAGGTGCATGATTATCCTTATGCCTGTGTGTGCATGGTGAGTAGTGCACATAGGTGATTGCAGGGTGAGAAGTGCAACTATGTGGGTGCTGGGAGGCATCGGTATGAGTGCATGATGAGAGATGGCCAGTGTCATTGCATGGCGTTTGAGTGCAGGATAAGCAGCATGCATGTGCAGAGTGAGAAATGTACATGGGTCAATACGGGTGAGTGAAAGTCAGTGAGTGTGTACTAGTGCAGAGTGAAGCAGTATCACTGTGTGATTGCAGGGGGAACAGAATGCCTCTAGGAGTACAGGTGAGTGATTTTCCTGTGTAAGTGCAGGGGGAGGAATGTACTTGTGTGAGTGCAGGGGTGACTGTATAAGTGCTGAAAGACTGTTGCGTCCCTTTGAGTGCAGGGTGACAATTGTACTTGGGTGAGTAGAGGTTGAGTGAAGTGCCTGTATGAGTGCAAAGTAAGCACTCTGCCCATGTGCGAGCAGGATGAGTGGTATACCTGAGGGATTGCAGTTTGAGCCATGTTCCTGGTTGAGTGTAGCAGGAGAATTGCATTTGTGTGAATGCATGGGATCTATGACAGAATTTCGACAGACAGAATTTCGACCTACACAAATATCGGCGTAATTATATCGATTGCAAGAATATCGACGCCCTATGTACAACATGGTAAGTACCAAAATATCGAAAAAATAATATTGATGTTAAAAATATCGTTGTCAAATATATCGTTTTTTTTAAATTTAAAATAACATTAAAAATACTGTAAATAATACTTACAAATTACTTAAACAAATTTAAATATATTTAATAATGGTAAAAAAATATAATAATACATATTTAATAAATAAATAAAAAAATATTAACAAATCATATATAATATATACACACTTAACAATAATTACTATTCCCACTCCAGAGGGTGCAACAGTAGAGAAAGTGTTGGATAGCGTGGGGTATAAATTACTATTCCCACTCCAGAGGGTGCAACAGTAGGGAAAGCGTTGGATAGCGGATGGGTAAAAATTACTATTCTCACTCCAGAGGGTGCAACAGTAGGGAAAGTTTTTGATAGCGTAGGGGTAAAAATTACTATTCCCACTCCAGAGGGTGCAACAGTAGGGAAAGCGTTGGATAGGAGGTGGGTAAAAATTACTTTTCTCACTCCAGAGGGTTCAACAGTAGGGAAAGCGTTGGATAGCGGGTGGGTAAAAATTACTATTCTCACTCCAGAGGGTGCAACAGTAGGGAAAGTGTTGGATAGCGTAGGGGTAAAAATTACTATTCCCACTCCAGCGGGTGCAACAGTAGGGAAAGCATTGGATAGCGGTTGGGTAAAAATTACTATTCTCACTCCAAAGGGTGCAACAGTAGGGAAAGTGTTGGATAGCGTAGGGGTAAAAATTACTATTCCCACTCCAGAGGGTGCAACAGTAGGGAAAGCGTTGGATAGCGGGTGGGTATAAATTACTATTCTCACTCCAGAGGGTGCAACAGTAGGGAAAGTGTTGGATAGCGTAGGGGTAAAAATTACTATTCCCACTCCAGAGGGTGCAACAGTAGGGAAAGCGTTGGATAGCAGGTGGGTAAAAATTACTATTCTCACTCCAGAGGGTGCAACAGTAGTGAAAGTGTTGGATAGCGTAGGGGTAAAAATTACTATTCCCACTCCAGAGGGTGCAACAGTAGGGAAAGCGTTGGATAGCGGGTGGGTAAAAATTACTATTCTCACTCCAGAGGGTGCAACAGTAGGGAAAGTGTTGGATAGCGTAGGGGTAAAAATTACTATTCCCACCCCACCCTATTCCCCTATAAACACACAACACACTCCAGTACTATCACCTAACATTTATTTGAAAATTAATTATCAATTAAATAATTACTTAATCAATTGAATTAATTAATAGCAATTTTTTTTATAAAATATTAAATTATACATAAAAATATAATAAATTATGTTTAATTAAATCAGTTCCCACCCTATTCCCCTATAAACCGACAACCCGCTCCAGTAGTAACACATAGCATTTAAGTTACATTAATTACCAATTACAAAATTACTTTATCAATTAAACAAATTATTACCAATTAAATAATTAATTTATCAATTAAAAAATTATTTACCAATAAAATAATTAATTTATCAATTAATATAATTCATTACCAATTAATAATTAATTAGAAATTAAAATATGCTTACAAATTATTTAATGATTTACAATTAAATTACTTCCCACCCTATTCCCCTATAAACCCACAACCCGCTCCAGTAGTAAAACATATAATTTACTTAAAAATATACATAAATTATCAATTAATTGATCAATTAATCAATTAAAATAATTCATTGCCAATTAATATTTAATTGCATAATAAATTAATCATTAAAAATTAATTATTTAATTACAAATAAATTACTTCCCACCCTATTCCCCTAAAAACCCACAACCCGCTCTGGTAGTAAAGCATATAATTTACTTTTATATATTTTTTATTTATAATAACATATTAAACACATATTATAACAATTAATTTAAATACATAACTAAAAATTCTAACACATATTAGTAAATCGAAATTACTTACATCGATATATATGCTATCGATATAAGTAATGTCGATATTACTTACATTGATATATATGCTATCGATATAAGTAATTTCGATATTACTTACCTTAGGGTCGATATTCTGGCCATCGATATTCTGGACATCGATATTCTGTCCCTTCGATATTTGCAACTCGATATAAGTGTAAGTCGAAATTAAGGATTCGATATTTTGACTGTGTACCGAATGCATGATGAGAGTTGCATCATTTTAAGTGCAGGGTGAGAATTGTACTTGGGCGAGTGTATGTTGAGTGGAGTGCCTGTATGAGTGGAAGGTAAGCATGCCTGCCTGTGTGAGTGGAGAATGAGTGGTGTGTCTGAATAATTGCCGGGTGAGTTGTGTTCTTGTGCGAATGTAGCTCAAGTATGTTTTTATGAATGCATGATGAGTTTGTGTCCTTGTGAGTGTTAATTAGCCCTAAACCTATATGAGTGTAACATAAGTAGTGTGCCTGTATTCGAGTAGGTTAAACAGTATGCTTCAGTGAGTGTGGGCAGCGTGTCTATGTGAGTGTGTGGTAAGCAATATGTCTGTGTGAGTGCAGGCTATTTTTTGTACCAGTATGAGGGTGACTTAAACATTGTGCCATTTTAAGGGTAGGGTATGTGAGTGCAGGGTGAGTTTACTTGAGTGCAGGGGTGCCTGCATATATGTGCTTAGTGAAGGGTCTGAGTGCATAATGAGTGGTGTGACTATGTGAGTGGTATGCCCATGTGATTGAAGAGCAAGTGCCATGGATGCAGGCTAAGCAATATACCTGAATGAGTGCAGGATGAGTAGTGTAACTCTGTGAGCCCATGTGATTGCAGAGCGAGTTTCATGTGCCTGTGTGATAGTAAGGTGAGTGGCGAGTAGGGTACCTGTATGACTGTAGAGTAAGCCATGTACTTTTTGAGTGCAGGGTGAGCAGTGTGCTTATGTGAGTGTAGGAGTGTGTGTATGACTACTGAATAAGTGGTATGTCCATGTGAATGTAGGGTGAGTAGTGTGTGCGTGTTGCATGAGGGGTGTGAACGGGTGACTACCGGATAAGCGGTTTGCCATTGTGAATGCAGGGTGAGTGGTGTGCCCATATTACTGAAGGATGAGTGGTGCGTGTGCCTGTTTTTAATACCATGGCGAACAGTATGCCTAGGTGTACATTTATATCAAAACATGGTGCCTCTCCACGAGTACTTTACCAGGGGCGTGCCTCTGTGAGTGCAGGGTGAGGTAAGTGTACTGTGAGGAAGTGCACTGTGCTTGTGTGAGTGAAGGGGTGTGCCTGTTTGAGTGCAGGGTGCCACACAATAAATCCACATCTATTGGCATTGCCAATGCTTGTTTTTTCCCTCTCTTTAAAGTTTGCCCTTTTACTGTTCTCCTTATCCTTTGTGACCATTTATCAAGTAGGGTAGTCAGGGTATGTTGGCGAAAGTCGCTCACCTCACTAGCCAGCCTACTGTTTCTACCTCATGTACTACCCACTTGCCAACCACAGTTTATAGACTACTTTGCAGAATTGCACGCAACCTGCAAACATTCTTCTGTCATCTACAACTAACCTCTGCGTAACTTCCAAAAAGGATGTTCACTTCCCCTGGCAGCCATTGCCTCATAGTCCTTTCATCCAAAGAAAGGTGAGATCCCCTGTGCCACGTGACTGTTTCCACAGCAGGAGCAGGATCCTCTTCCCTTACCGCCCAACGTTTTGCGTCTCCACAGAGAGTGAGATTGAGTGTTTTTGGAGGTTGATCCCACTGGAATCAAACGAGATGAAAAAATGTTTTGGACGAGAGGGTGGTTTTCTTCAAATGGTGATTAAACTAAAGACTGTGGGGCATGTTGCTGGTTTGTCCTAGGTGGGTGACAGGGCTTTAAGTGGGATGAAAAACACTAGGGGGTCTACAAAAGGGGTGTCGCCAATATAATTAAGGGTGTGGCTTAAAAACACATAAGCTAAAGATTTGTGCTTAGCATAGTGTGCCGCACGACTTGTCTTTTGCTGTTTCTGTCATTTCATCAAGATATGTGATACAACAAGTAACATCATACCAGGCGTGCAACGCCCATGGGGCTCAAAGGCCCCCCCCTCCCCCATCGTGTGTGTCAACCCGGCTGAGACCACTTCCCGGGCACACACACACAGCAGCACCCAAGTACTTCACAGGACTTTAAAAGACCATTTACTTGCGAACGAGGCTTTGTTGTGTTTTCACCCCTTCTTTGAGCCCCTGCATCTCCGCTCTAGTTGCGCCTCTGCATCATAGCTACAAGTCTTGACTATTTGCTTTGTCAATGGTTGTTAGTTGCATAAGATAAATAAGCAGCAACTATGGCTTGTATATAATATTGCAAAAGCTTCCACTTAAAGCCCTGGTGACACCACAACAATGTTGCTGCTCCTGAGTTTCAAAAATGGAAGGAAATCTAGAGAGTAAATTACTCTCTTTAAAGGATTGCCCTTCCCCTACAACGCTCACCTGGCATGACGTCATGCCTTACCTTCTCCACTAGTGAGAAGTGAGCAGTGTGAGCAGCGCACACTAGTGAGAAGTGAGCAGTGTAAGCATGCACACCATCGATGTGCCTGCTGTCACTGCAGTCTGGAAAAAAAACGGCCGTCTGTGCCAGGGCACAACACAGAGCCCGATAGATACCCGTTTCTAGGCCTCCTTTAAAAAACTGCCGGTGCTCAGCACCGGTGAGACCCGGCCCACTTAAAGCACTGGTGGATGACATCATCCAAGTAAAAGAGAGGTGAGAGTTAGGTCTTCACCAAAGCCCTCTTGTGGTTTTGTGATGCAACCAACAGCCATAAGCAGCGCTTGAGTCTGGTGAGTGTTCTTTGTAAATAATGTATAACATTCAGACAATCTTTACCTGGGTTTCTTTCTCTCTGTTGAGGATAATGACAAAAAACGCGAAAATAATATCATGAATAGTTTGGGAAACCAGTTAATCTTGCGCCGGTATTTTTTTCCCCAGGACCGAGTTTGCCCGTTTTTAATACCGGTTGTGTTGGTCATGTTTAATTCAAACACCGTAAATCCGTTACTTGTGGCCTCAGCAGCAGAAGCCAGAAATTCTCCCTTTCTTTAAAAGAGCGCGGAAGTCTGTGTGGCCTCCAGTTTTACAGTGTGGAGGGGAGGGGAGCATTAATTACAGCTATTCAGGGGCGCACTTACCGTAAGCCGGGGCGAGGCGCATTTTCTTTTGAAGGTATTTTTTCTTTACCGTTCTTTTCACCTCCCTGATTTCTCCTCCGTACAGGCTTGTAAGTCTGCCATCACGCGAGCGAACTCTACTGCAAAGAACAAGACTTCTCTGTGAGATTTAAGTCATAAATAGATTTTTTTTTACTGGGGAAAGGAATGAACACTTGGCACGAGGCTGCCCCGTAGCATTCAAAGTCTGTAACGAATATACTTGCATTGAGTTATAAATATTATAATTGCACCGTAGAACAATATCTCGAAAATATAACCCAGGGCTTATTATTTCTGTGCTGCAATGACCAGAAATCCTCTGTTAACATCCAGATAATATAAAGGGATTACCTTCGGTAAAAAAACAAAGGCCCATAGCTCCTACAGTTTACGTGATTACTATTGTACATGTTGTAGGGGGCGACGCTCGGTGTGTCTACTTGCATTATGGAATTAATTACGCATCATTAATATGAGACACACAGCTGTGGAATTCATTACCCTCAACTCGCTTCTTAACGTGGACTGGAGTTGGAATAGAAAATTAAACTATTCCACTATCCAGCGCTTACACAGCGCAAGTCGTTGTAACAACTTGCATTGTAAAAACAGCGGTGTAATGGCATGCGTGGTAAAATCCTGCGTTGTAATGCCATACAACCAATTTGTATTATTTTGAGAGGATTTTTGCCTGAAACCGGCCAGTATAGTGTCAGAGTACGGTATAGTTAACCCGGAGAATGCATTAAAAGCAAATGGCTCGCTGCAGTCTATGGCTGCTATTTTAGTAGTGACACACTGTGGAAGTGTGTCTTTTTCTGGATTCTTACGGTTGTATGGCATTACAATGCTGGATTTTACCACGCATGCCATTACACCGCTGTTTTTACAATGCAAGTCGTTACAACGACTTGCGCTGTAAGCGCTGGATAGTGGAATAGTTGAATTTTCTATTCCAACTCCAGCCCACGTTACAGTAGGGAAGGTGTTGGAATAGAAAATTAAACTATTCCCTATCCAACAGCGCCCTCCAGGGCAAGTCGTTGTAACGACTTGTGTTGTAATAGCAGCGTTGTAATGGTAGCACTTGGTAATAACCGCATTGTAATGGCTGTTCCCCATACAAATTATATAAATCATATTTCAAAGTAATACAACATTGATTCAGTAAGCCAATCCCTTCAACACGCAGATATGGCTGCAGGGAATGTGCAGAGTGACGGTTGCCACCCTAAACAAGATGGTCATTGGCCGGTGTGAATATGGTGTTGAGTCGAAAGAAAGCATGCAGCACCGCGATTTAGAGATGTGTTCGATTTGGGAAACATTGCAGAGGAGTGAGAGAAATTATATGCATGGGCCTATCATTCTGCAGAAGTAATGGCGGCCCCACGCTAAAAGCCAGAAGAAGAAAAATAAAATGATAATAAGACATTGTTATTACAATTTTATTTTTCACTGTTTGACAGCTGGCACACGTCTACAGCAGGGCTAGGAGGAGGAGTGATAGGTGCACTTGTTAGTGAGCATGTCAGTTTGGCTGGCCGTCTTAGGCCTTACAAAACAGACATGGGGCCTCATTTATGAAAAGTGATGCATCGCTGCGTGAAAACAGCGAGGCGTCACTTTTTACTGCGCACTCCTTGCGACATTCCTGATGCGTCATATTTAATGTATGACGCATCATGTCGCAAGGAGTTACAGATACGTCAGTATTTCTGACGTATCTGTAAGCGCAAAAGAAGACGCATTGCTGGAGTGTGTCACAATAGTGACGCAACTCCAGCAATGCGTCCTTTCACATGGGGCAAGCCCCATGTGAAAGGGCTTGCATCAGTCTTACGCCTGCTGCGAGGCAGGCGCAAGATTTTGACGCAACAGCGTCCTAAAAGTGACACAGTGAAATCACATAGATTTCATTGCGTCACTATTACGAGGCTTTTTGCGGGGGAACGCCCCCTCTGCATACATTATACCTGACGCAGGTATAATGTGGCGTGGGGGTTTAAAAAGTGACGCATCTACCTAGATGCGTCACTTTTTAAATATGGCGCAACAAGGCGCATTTTTCACACCGCTGGTGCGTCACAAAAAGTGACGCACCAGCGGCGCAAAACTGGCTCAAGGCCTTCATAAATAAGGACCATGGCACTTTAGTTTTTCCTACCCGATCTGTATTGCGCAGCCTGGTTGGAGAAACAGCACAGAGTCCCAGGGACTGTCTGAGCAGCAAACCAGTCCACTCAGACCAATCCCAGTGCTTCTCTCCTGGGAATACAGGGTCATATTATCAAGGGGGTTTATCTCCGCTTTTTTGGCTTTAAAAGCCAAGAAAGCGGAGATAAAATGATCTCTCTATTACCTAGCTGCCGCTAACACCAGTTAGCGACAGCTAGTAGGAGATAGCGACCATCTTGGGCCCCACTTTGCATGTCAGTGATATTTATCACTAATGAGATGCAAAGTGGGCGTGCCAAGATGTTAGGGACTGAAAACAGTCGCTAACATCGCTATCTCCTATTACCAACTTTTGGAGATATACGCGCTAAGCGGGAATATCTCCAAAAGCTAACACCTGCCCTGAGCAGTTCTTAGCCATGTTATCCAATGGGAGGTGGATAACATGGCTAAGAGCATTAGCTCGCTAATGCATGAATATCGCGGACTTTTCATCGATATTCATGCTTTGCGGCGATTTTTACCGCATTTGCGTTAAACCTTGGTAATACCAAGGTTTATTTGCGGTAAAAATCGCTGCAGCGCTGCGGTAAATTTTTGTCTCTAACCAAGCAATAGCAATAATTATCGCTATTGCTTGGTAATGTGCCCCACAATTCCCAGCATGAGAGCAGCATTGGAATTGGCATCTGGTAGCCAGGGCAGTGTGCAGCAATTCGTGGATGTTCTGAGGCGAGGATTGGGAGGGAGGAGCAATGTGTCGGCCACCAGAGCGGCAAGTAAGTACAATTTCATATTTTGCAATTGTCTTCCGTGCTTTTTTTCATATTTCCCCTCCTCACCTGCCTCACCACTTCATAATGCGAGCAGCCGTCACTGCACTGAAAGCTTGAGTCAGGCTTGTGCCTAAAGCCTGGCTTTGGCTTAGCTGAGGTCCTGTGAGAAACTAGAGCCCATAACGTGCTGGGCTTTCAAGTGACTTCTTTTTGCCTATCTCCCTGTACCCAGGATGGGGCATACAGAGCTGCCGACTTTGGAGTTGGGAGAACCAGTATCTAGTCTTGGCGTTGGCTCAACATCATGTTATACTGGGCAAATCACGTAATCTCCCTGTGCCTATAAAAAACAGGAATGTGACCTTGTGCAGCATAACTGGTGCTTACATAAAGTGCTCCAATACCTTCGGGTTGATTTGTGCTATATAGAAACTACAGAAAAATATGCAAAGGTAAAAACAAAGCCAAAACATCAAGAAAAATAAATAGATACCCATTTAGTGATGGATTTGTACAAAGTGAAACCTGAAAACCTACATTAATTGTGGCTTTCCCATATAATTTGTGGGATCGTAGGTAAATATTATATTTCACCAAAACTCTTTTTTTCTTCATTGTCGCTTATAAAAGCACTTTCAAATACGGGAGTTTGGCATACATAAACCTTTTGCGTTTGATTTAAGAAACTCTAAAGTTGGCCTATAATAATCTGGGTGATGTACAGGATTTACTTGATAACTGGCTTGTTTCTTAGATTTTAAGGATGAACATTTGGGGAACTATCACTTTTAATATGTACTTCTCAATGAAGTGCTATAATGTGACGTATTAATGTCAAAGCTTCCAGATGTTACAGAAGTAATTTTTGGGAATTTTTAAACACACTTCATAGTTTATGTGATGCCTGTTGTATTATTTACGTTGCAAACATTTTCAGGGGTCGGCTCGAGCACGATCTCCAAGAGCTGAGCCAGACCCTAGGCTTGGCTCTGCTATTCCTGTTAATTTGTTGTTTCGCCCACCTCTAGTTTTTAGAGGGTGGGAGGGAATTATGTAGAAAGAAGGGTAATTGTATGCCACTGCTTAACTTGTGCTAGAGCTTGCAAGTGCCGGGTACAGGCATTTCTTTTTAGGAAAACAGAATGGTTTTTCTTCATCAAACGTTGACCAGGAACAAGAAAAAGGAAGAAAAGGAAGAAAGAAGGAGCAAAGAAAACAAGGATATGAAAACAGTGGCCTATGAAAAAGTAGGGATGAAATAAATCCTCTAATGATAGAATAAAGAGACAGGAAGTGGAGGAAAAAGGCATGATATATGAAATCAAGACTGAATAGCCTTGGTATTCAGAAACCCCAGCATTCTGCAGCCCAGACAGTGGTCTCTTAAGATATTTATTTATTTAGTGCAAATGAAACACTGCGTGCATACACTTCAAATGAAATGAGAATACTGAAGATCTTGGCATATTACACAAGAGAAGGATTGCGTGGTGTTGCATTTGCAGAATGTTATGTCAGATGATGAATGGAAGCCACCGTATGTACTTTGGAGGAGTATCTAATGATACTAAGAAGGCTGGCCAATAACTGACTTTTATGGGTTCCAAAACATTTGCTGGCTATTTTCATTCAGTGAAGAATAATACAGAGAAGAGCCAGATATTTTTCATTTTTAGGTCTCGCCTGTCAATGCGCATGTGTATTGAGCTTGCGAAACTATAGGGGCTAAACAGAGTTTAACTAGACCTGGCGATTTGATGCCGTGCCCGTGCGCTTTTAGGTCAATGCGCAAGCGCATTGAGCTAAAATGCGCGTGCACATCATCAAATCGCCAGCCATCTGTTCCCCAGCTTGGCGCCTCCGCTCCTGCTCTCTCCTGGCTGCTCCTTCCCTGATTATTCACGGCCGGTCGGCCGTACTATCACTTTCACGGCCGGCAGGCCGTGTCTCGTTTTATTTATTTTTTGCTTGTTTTTTCAACTCTCCCCCTACCCTTCTCCCTCGCTCGTTTCTCATGCCTCAGTCCTTCCCTCCCTCTATTTGCCTACCTCCCCCTCCATTCACAGTCCCTCCCTTCCACATATTTCCGTCTCTGCTCTTTGCAGCATTTGTTGTCTCTGTTTCTCTCACATATCAGCTCTCGCCGTCCTCCACTGTCCGTGCCCCCATTCCTAAACACTTATCTGCCTTTCCGAGTTCTGTGCCCCGCCCCACCACAGAGACCGCTGCCCCACACCCAAAGACACTGCCCCACCCCCTTTGCGCACTTCTCTCCTCCTCCCGTTCTTGATGGACATTGTTGTCGTTTGTGAGCTTCTCTCTCACCGCCTCACCAAACATACATGCACACAAGCTCTCTTGACACAAACAAACATCCACACAGACACACAAGCTCCCTTGCTTACAGACCAAGAAACACACATGCGTACAAATTCACAAGCTTCCTTGCACACGGACCAATAAACATACATGCACACAGACATACAAGCACCCTTGCACATGGACTAAAAAACATACATGTGCACAGACACACAAGCTCATTTGCACACGGACCAACAAACATACCTGCACACAGACACAACGGACACACAAGCACCCTTGCACATGGACCAACATACATACATGCGCACAGACAAACAAGCACCCTTGCACACGGACCAACAAACATACATGCGCACAGACACAAAAGCTCCCTTTCACACCGACTAACAACCATACATGCGCACAGACACAACAGACACACAGGCACCCTTGCACACGAACCCACAAACATACAGGCACACATGGCAGGGCATTCATTTGCTATTTGGTGCCACATTTAAAATTACTTTTGTGCCTACATAGGTGTCCATTTCCCTCAGAAAAGGTGTTGAATTCCTTGGTTATTCATCTCCCATTTGTCGTGTCAGTAACTTCCTGTTAGACCTGTCTGGCCTTTTGCGTAGCCCCTCCTATTCATTATTTATTTTGTCCCCTTTTTGCCCCTCATACCTTTTTTTATCTTTTTGTGTCCACTAGATTTTTATGGTGTTGGCCTGGGGGATAGGTGCTCTTTTGCCCTCATAGTCTTTAGAGGCCTAGGCGCCTTTCTGACTGGATTTACATGACACACAAAATGGTGGCTATTAACTGCCACAACTGCCAACGCTGGGACTGGGCCCATAGGGCACAATAGGAACCTTCTAGAACCTTCCGGTCTCTTCTGGACCTTATGAGGTCAGCCTATACAAAGGCTGGTGAGAGGCCGGCCATTTTGTAATGACCATAGAACCTGAGGAGTGAGGCTGTGGCCCGGGGAGGGTGGCGCACAAGTAGTAGTTAGTTTCCTTTAAGGCTGACAACCTTCTCTTGGGGACGTCCGCCCTGAGCCCCTTTGACTGAGCCCTGGTATGGTACATGACCCCTGAGGGTAGTGGCCCTGTAAGTTCCTGCTGACCCCCCTCGGGTTCCTCCTGATCATTCCCCCCCTTTTTCAAGGCTTCTAAAAGACTGACTTACCAGCCTCGTGGGAAGTGAAGCGCGAATCCACGAAGGGCACTGGGGAGGCATAATAGTGAAGGAGGCACTGGGACCCTGCGTAGGTCTGAGGAGGTGCATCACCCTCCAGAGTGGTGTGGAGAATAGCGCCGACTGAAGCGGGATACACCGCTCCCTCACGCATGCCCAGAGGCGCGGTGATCGTGAGGAGTGTGGAGGCGGTGCCGAGTGGAGACACTGCTCCTTCGCGCCTGGTTCTCAGCGCGGCCGCCTAGGAAGTGAGGTAGGCGGCGCTGGAGTATACGCAAGAGACGGCGCCCAGCGGAGACATTGCTCCTTTGCACATGTGCGGTAACGCGGCTGCCCAAGAATTGTGGTAGGCGGCGCCAGAGGCAGTGGTTGAGGCGGCGCCCAGTGGAGACACTGCCCCATCGCGCCTGTGTGTAAGCGTGACCACTCGTGAGGAGAGAGTGGAGGCGAATGGTGTCACCGAGTCTCCGGTGACAGCAGGAAATCCTCCCGTGTTGCGGGATTGCTGGGCAAGTGACCCAGCCCATGTGGGAGGCACCAATCCCGAAGGAAGCTCCAGCTGCAGTGGCAATGACATCCAGCCCAAGTAAGGTGGAAGAGGGGGCTGACATTTGACTGAGGAACACCTGTGTGCCACAGAGGAGGGGTGGTTCTTTTTAGCCTGCCAGTACTTGGGTAATTGATAGGCACGAGGAGAGGAGACTATGACTGGGGGCTAAGTGAACAAACAAAGAGAGGAAACAGTAGGACTAAAGGGGGAAACTGCCCAGTAAAGGTTACTTGAACCCCTGTGAGGCTGACAAGAGTGGGGATTGTATTATAGCCCTGCATTCTCTTTCAGAGGCGGGAGGGGGAAGAGAAGCTCTGGGCCTGCTTGTTTAAGTGCATTAGGCTGTGATACATAAGCTGTGTTAAGCACTGTTCCTGACCTAGGAAATCCTGAAATATTCACCTGCTCGAGGGGAGAGAGTGTCACCCTTTGGGTGCCAAGGTGCCAACCTAAGTGTATGATACCTAAATATTCGCAGAGTGTAAAGTAAAGAGGGTAACAAATCAACTGCAGAGAATGTCTAATGTAAAGTAAAAAGTACAGTAATAAGTTAGAAAAGGAGGAGAGAAAAAGTTTACAAGATTAAGAAGTGTATTCCCTAATTTGCGTTGTAAATGTGATACTGAAACAGCAAATGAACCCAAGAAATAAGTAACTGACAACAAGAGAAAATATGAAGCTTTTTCTACTTTTATAAAAAAATTAAGGTGTAGTGTCATTTCTTTTGGGATGGATGTGCACTGAGTTACTGAATGGGTGGAACGCAAACTTCACACAAATGCTCTGAGATGAGCCTTACTGCTTAGTGTCAAGCTACCCTAGGTGACTTGGTGACCCCAGGTCCAACATATTGGTGTCTAGCGGTGGGATCGAGACTGTGTTTGCGTCCACTCTTTTAGTAACTAAGTGTAATCCATAGACCTACACCTGGAGTTTTCTTCTTGTGGACTTCCTAATTTTACTTTTGCTTTTTCCAAATTTATTCCTGGTGGTGGGGTGGAGGTAGCTTCAGTTGGCCCTTGTACTCTATTCTTTTTGTGTGCTTGACCTTAAATTGCCTTTAGCAAAATGGAATTTGCACTGGAAGAACTGGACACTTATTCGGTGGCCCAGCTTAAGGACTATTGTCAACAAATGGGAGTGTTCTTTAAGCGTGGTGCCAAGAAGGGGGAACCCCAGACCAGTTTGAGGGCTTAAGTGGAAGCACACAGAGAAGGGAAGGAGGAGGATGAGGGGACAGACCGGGACACGGTCATAGAGGTAGAGGGATTGTTCCATCCTGAGGTGGGAAACCTACTACCAGGACCAATGACCTACTCTAGGAGGACAAAAATATTTACAACAAGGGGTGGTGAGGAACAGAGTCTCTGAATTAAGCAGAAAGCTCTCACCCAGTCAAGAGATCAGGGCTAGATCCAACACCGTTTTTTAGCTCACTGCACCATCCCAGTTTCAGAACCTGGCTGTATGCAAATTAGTCTGTTCCTGTCCCAGTGCATGAAGGGCACCCCCTTCTGTAAATCTACTCTAGGAGGGGCAGTAGTGTCTTCGGAGGAAGCTTGACCGAAGCGGAACTCACAGACAGGAGAGAAAAGAGGCAACTGAAATGGGAGTTGGCCAGGTTTGAACAGGAGAGGGAAGAGCGGAGGATGGCTCATGAATTCAAACTAAAAGAGTTAGAACTCCAGGCCCTACAATTAGGACCCTCTTCTACTCCAAATGGTGACAGCGAAACCAGAGAACCAACCAGGGAGTCCAGACCCTACTTGCCTAAAGACATAGTTGCCAGCTATAATCAGGGGGATGATATAGCCAAATGGCTGGCTGCCTATGAGGTCTCCTTAAGAGCCCATGGGATCCAGGAAAAGCACTGGGGGGTGAGTTGTATAAGTATATGCCTCCTACTGGTCGAGACACCGTGTTAGCCCTAGAACCGGAGGAGCAGACCAACTACCCCACCATGAAGTTAGCATTGATTAGAAAGTTTGGGCTAACCCCAGAGAAGTATCGCCAGAAGTTCAGGGGGAGCCACAAGTTAAGCACCCAGAACTGGGTGGATTTCCTGTATTATGCAAGGAAGGCATTGGAGGGCTGGGTACAGGGCAGTGAGGTGAAGGATTATGAGGGGTTGTATGACCTTTTTCTTAAAGTGCATCTACTCGAGAAATGTTTTCCCGAGCTGCGCCAACACCTGGTGGACAGCAAGCCGACCAACCCCCGGAAACTTGCAGAGGAGGCGGACATCTGGGCAAGTACCCCGGTGTCTTCAAAGGGGACTGGAGGGGATTCCCAGAAGGCCGGACAGGGCGCCCCTCAGAAGAAGGAGGGGGGAGATAAAAAGCGGGAGTTCTCTAATGGTCCCCAAAACAGTTTCCAGGGAAAGGGAACAGGTTTCACCCCTAAGGCAAACCCGCCCAGAAACCCTCATCCTGGCCAAAGCCAGCAGCCAAGGGTTGTCCATTGCTTCGAGTGTGGTGGTGTTGGACATTATAAGGGAGATGTCAGATGCCCAAAGCGACCACCCCCTCCCACCGGAGGAAAAGCCCAGGGAGTAGCTAGTGTAGCGCTTGGGGAGGAGTTGCCCTTAGATAATTGTTATTGTTATTGTTATTTTTGATTTGTAGCGCGCTCAATCACCTACAGGCCTCTAAGCGCTCGGTAATCGATGGTAAACAACAACTTTGACAGTACAGAGGGCATCCACTAGCCTAAGTGGCTCACAGGGCTCTCCTGAACAACAACGTTTTCAGCCCCTTTCTGAAACATAGGAGGTTTCCTTCCTTACGTAGTGGCTCAGGTAGTGTGTTCCATAAATGCGGAACCAGCACCGAAAAGGCTCTTCCGCCCTTGGTGGCGAGTTTGTACCGAGGGCAGACTAATAGCTGAGAGTCTGAGGATCTAAGAACTCTCTTTGGGCTATACATTGCCAGGCGATCTTTGATGTAAGCGGGTGCCATGCCATAGATGGCTTTATGGGCGATGCACAAGTTTTTAAATTCCACTCGCTCCTTAATAGGGAGCCAATGGAGGCTTTGTAGCAGGGGGGATGCTTTAGTATATCTTGGCTGTCTGAAGATAAGACGGGCGGCATCATTCATCACCACCTGTAGCCTATTTATCAAGGTTTTTGGTAGGCCAAGGTAGAGGGCATTTCCATAATCTATGCGTGAAATCACAGTAGCTGCGACGATGGAACGTAGCATAGATTGGGAAATGATAGGCACTAATTTCCGTAGCTGTCGGATAATATTAGTACAGCTGCCCACAACTGAGGAGATTTGGCTGACCATAGAGAGGTCACAATCCAATTTAATCCCCAGGCTCTTCACGTTCAAACTGGGTTTTGGGGCTGGACCTAACTCTGCGGGCCAGTAGAGGTCACACCATGGTGAGGTGGCAGATGAAATCACCAGAACCTCAGTCTTATCTGGATTGATTTTTAGGAGGTTTCCTGCCATCCACTGGACCGTGTGTCTCAAGATATTCTGAGTGTGGAGTTGGGCGGTGTTTGTATTGTCAACACTCAGCAGCAGCTGCGTGTCATCTGCGTAGTTATATACTGTGCAGCCCATACTCGCCAGGGAGGCAATCAGAGGCTGCAGGTATAGATTAAACAGCAGTGGGGATAGGGCCGAGCCCTGAGGTACCCCACATTCTATTTCTCCCACTGCGGAGATTTCTTCTCCGAGTTGTATTCTTTGTGTCCTTCCTGACAGAAAGGACTGCAACCACTCGAAAGCCCGACCTTTGATGCCAAAGTCACTCAGCCTTTCCAGTAGCAGCGCATGGCTGACGGTATCGAACGCCGCTGAAAGGTCTAATAAAATCAGGGCGCTCGGTTTTTTACCGTCAGCCAAGCCTCTCAATTCATCCAGCACCGAGAGCATCACCAACTCGGTGCTGTGATGTGCTCGGAACCCTGCTTGTCGTTCGTGAAGCAGGGAGTGGGACTCCAAGTACGTGGACAAAGATTTTAGTACATGTTGCTCCAGTACTTTAGAGAGGAATGGTAGCTGAGAGATCGGCCTGTAATTTTTTAGTATTGCGGGGTCTGCACCAGGTTTTTTCAACAGCGGTCTTACACGCGCTTCCTTAAGTGCTGCTGGTAGTTGTCCTGATTCCAGGGATCTATTTAGGAGATGGATGACTTGCTCCTCCAATAGGGGACGGGCTGCCTGAAAAACTTTAGGTGGACAAGGGTCCGCTGGGGATCCAGACTTGATTCTGTCCATCAGCTGCTGCAGGCTCAAGATGTCAATCTCTGGAAACAGTGTGATAGCACAGTCAGTTTGATTTCGGGGGATTATAGGTGTAGCCATTCCATTAAGCGGCCCATTTTTTATATCCTGGATGATGGTTCTTACTTTCCCCAAGAAGTATTCCTGAAAGGAATTGCAGTTTATGGGAGACTGAACGCTGTCTGATTTTTTGGTCAACTCCGACAGGATCTTAAAAGTCTCTTTCTGCACGTTAACTGCACGTTGACTGCCTTACTTAGACGGGATTCGTAGTACTCGGCTTTGGCAAGGATGATATGTTTTTTGTATGCGTTCAAGGAGGCACGGTAGAGGTTCCTGGCTGAGTCCTGTTTAGTTTTTCTCCAGCCTCTTTCTAGGGCTCTAAGTTTCTTTTTGTGGTCCCTCAGTGCTGGCGTGAACCATGGGGCATCCTTACCCGGGCCTTTTAGCACCTTCATTTTTATTGGCGCTATCTGGTCAATAGCTAGTGTCAGGGAACGCGTTAAATCCGCGTATTGCTGATCTAGGCTATGATCTAAGTTCGGGGGGCAATCTCTGGGCAGGAATACCTCGGTCAGGGTCCTCAAATCGACCTCTGCCCATTTGCGGGTTTTCCTAGCCTCCAATGTTGGTTTGATTATTTGGCCCTTAATACGTAACTCACAGGATATTAGATGGTGATCAGACCAAATACATGGGCCAACTTCTTTCAGTGTTAGTGAGGGGTCTGTAGTCCATACCAGGTCAAGGGTATGACCTTTGGTGTGCGTGGGGACCTTCACGATTTGTTTAAAGTTTAGCGTTGACATCAAGGTGTCCAAGTGGCGCATAGGAGCGTCCCAATGGGGTTTATCCCAGTGCAAGTTGAAGTCTCCTGTGACTTAGATTTTCGAGTAGCGAGTACAAAGGTCTGATATGATGGGGGCGAATAAGTCCTGGAAAATTGAGGTTGCGTTGGGAGGGCGATAGACCGCTAGCACCACCCAGCATGAACTGTTTACTGTGACTTTCACCCCAAGCAAATCAGCCAGGTCGACTGTCTCTGATAGTAGAATTTCTACTGACAGCATCTTTTTAAAAATCACAGCTACCCCTCCTCCCCGTGTGTTTCCTGGGCGGTTTTGCCATAAAGCATCATAGCCGCTGGGGAGAACGGCCAAGATGTCTGGCATTGAGCTCTCACTCATCCAGGTCTCTGTTAAGGTCAGTATATCAGTGTCGTTGTTTTGCAGCAGGTTGTAGACCTCAACGTGGTGGCAGTGGAGTGATCTGGTATTTAGGCTTGCTATTTTCAGGGTGGAGAATGCATCTTGATGTATAGTGTTCAACGGTTTGTAGATAGCATGTGTTTTTAGTATCTTCAGGGTGTTGTTATCAAGGCAAGCCTCACCCTTATCCAGATTACGTAGGTCTTCCGAGGTGTAGGAGCGCATTTGTCCAGAGGTCCCTGCCCCCGAGCCCGTCCGAGCGCGGACGGGCGCAGACGGGCTGGACTCTGGCGCGGGGTGAGTGGGCGGGTGTCACCTTAGTGTCCCTGGGAGAACGGGAGATGGTTCCTAAGATCCAGGTGCCCCCAAATACTACCAAGTATGGGCAGTGGATCACCATCAATGGCCAGAGAGGGGTGGCTCTGAGAGATACAGGAGCCAGTATGACCATGGTGAGAAGTCAACTGGTGTCTCCAGAGCAAGTGATTCCCAATGTGCTCCACCCCGCCGTGATGGCTGACGGCAGAATGGGCCACTACCCCGTGGCCGAGGTTCCCTTTGAGTGGGAAGGGGTTGCAGGTTCACTTCGAGTTGCCGTAAGCCCTGCCGTGCCAGTTGATTGTCTGCTGGGGAATGACATGGAGCACAATGCTTGGAGAGAGGTGGAATACCGGACGCATTCAGAGATGCTGGGTACACCTGACTGGGCCTGTGTAAGCACAAGGTCTGCGACTGCCCGGAGAGGGAGTTCGCCTGGGTTGGAGCCTGGAACAATGGCCCAACCCGCTGCCAAAAGGGACAGACCCGAAGACAGGAGAAGCCTGCTTCGGCTTCCACACCCCATGTGACAGATCGGCCACCCGCTGTGGTGGACCAGGAGTCCGTGCAGGGGGAAGTAGTTTCTATGGAGGACCTGCCCATCCCTGCTGAGTGGCATGTGGAGGGAGGGCCTACCAGAGAAGAATTCTGTAAGGGCCAGAAGGAGTGCCCTTCCCTTGAGGGACTGAGGCGACAGGCTGAAGCCCAGGCAGCAGGGGACGTTGCGGGACCCTACCACATTTACTGGGAGGATGGACTCCTCTAAAGTGAACCCAAGGTACCCTTACCTGGTTCATCAAGGGCCTTGGTAGTCCCGCAACGGTACCGAGCCTTTCTGCTGGAATTGGCTCACGAAATACCCTTGGCAGGACACTTAGGTCAGGACAAGACCTTTGCTCAGCTTGTCCCCCACTTTTACTGGCCTCAAGTGAAAGTGGCGTCTAACACCTACTGTCGGACATGTGTATCCTGCCAAGCCAGTGGGAAAGCAGGGGTGAAGCTGAAAGCTCCCCTGGAACCACTTCCTGTCGTTAGCACCCCCTTTAAAAGGGTGGGCATTGACATTGTAGGGCCACTGGATCCACCAACAACAGCTGGTTACAGGTTTATCCTGGTTCTGGTGGATCATGCCACACGGTACCCAGAGGCAATTCCTCTGAGGACTGTCACTGCACCTGTGGTGGCTAGGGCCCTAATGGGGATCTTTACCCGAGTGGGTTTCCCCAAAGAAGTTGTGTCCGACAGGGGGACCAACTTTATGTCAGCGTACATGCGGGCAATGTGGAAGGAGTGTGGAGTGACCTACCGGTTCACCACTCCCTATCACCCCCAGTCAAATGGACTGGTAGAAAGGTTCAACAAGACCTTGAAGGGCATGATCAGAGGTCTGCCTGAAAGCCTGCGGAGGAAATGGGACGTCCTCCTACCCTGTTTGCTATTCTCCTACAGGGAAGTGCCACAGAAGGGGGTGGGCTTCAGCCTCTTCGAGCTTCTGTATGGGCACCCTGTACGCGGTCCTCTCAGCCTGGTGAAGGATGGATTGGAAAAGTCTCCCAGGAAACCCCCCCAGGATGTGGTGAGCTAAATGCTGGCCTTCAGGAACAAAATGGCGAAGTTGTGGAAGCAAGCTTCTGACAACTTGGAGGCCAGCCAGGCAGTAATGAAGGAGTGGTATGACCACAACGCTCACCCGGTGGAGTTGGAGCCTGGCCAGAAAGTGTGGGTGATGGGGCCTGGAGAGCTAAGTGCCCTCCAGGATCGCTGGACAGGCCCCTTTGAGGTGTTAGAAAAGAAGGGTAAGGCCACATACCTGGTGGACCATAAGACCCCTCGACAGCCCCTACGGGTGCTACATGCTAACCGACTCAAACCCCACCATTAGAGGCCCGAGGTCATCTTAATGATGGTGACCGATGGAGGAGAGGAAGCGGAAAGCGAACCACTCCCAGACTTGTTCTCGTCTCAAGAAAAGGATGGGTCGGTGGAGGGAGTGATTCTCTCCCCATCCCTAACTCCTGAACAGCGGGAGGACTGCCGCCAGATACTGGAGCAGTACTCTACATTGTTCTCCCTTGTCCCGGGAAGGACTCACCTGTGTACCCATGATGTGGACACAGGGGACAGCCCACCAGTGAAGTCAAAGACCTACCGGCTGTCCGACAAGGTGAAGGCTAGCATCCATGGTGAGGTTATCAAGATGCTGGAGCTAGGAGTTATTGAACCTTCCAGTAGCCCCTGGTCCAGTCCGGTGGTGCTAGTACCAAAAGCTGCTCCACCGGGCACCACTCCAGAACTGAGGTTCTGTGTGGATTACCGGGGACTGAACTCAGTGACTAAGACTGATGCCCATCCGATCCCTAGGGCGGATGAATTAATTGACCGGCTGGGAGCTGCCCAATATCTGAGTACCTTTGACCTTACTTCTGGGTCCTGGCAGATCTCCCTTACAGATGGAGCTAAAGAAAGGTCAGCTTTCTCCACGCCTGAGGGACACTTCCAGTTCTGCGTGATGCCCTTTGGGCTCAAGAATGCCCCTGCCACTTTTCAGCGGCTGGTGAACCAGGTCCTCTCTGGAATGGAGGCTTTCTCCGCTGCTTACCTTGATGACATTGCCGTCTTCAGCAGCAGTTGGGAGGACCATTTGCGTCACTTGCAAGCTGTTCTCCAGGTCCTGAAACAGGCTGGCTTGACAATCAAGGCCAGTAAATGTCAGATTGGGCAGGGTCGGTTGTGTACCTAGGCCACTTGGTGGGTAGGGGAGCAGTGCAGCCCCTCCAGGCAAAGATTGAGGCAATCATGGCCTGGGAACCCCCCAAGACCCAGACTGAGGTCCAAGCTTTCCTGGGCCTCACAGGTTACTACAGTTGCTTTGTGAAGGGGTATGTCACTATTGTAGCGCCCCTCACAGAGCTCACCTCAAAGAAACAACCTCGACGGGTAGTTTGGACGGAGGCTTGTCAGCAAGCCTTTGAAAAGTTGAAGCAGGCAATGTGTGCAGCACCGGTCCTGAGGGCCCCAGACTTCTCCAAGGAATACATTGTCCAGACGGATGCATCAGAACATGGCATTGGGGCAGTGTTATCGCAACTAAATGAAGAGGGTCTGGATCAGCCTGTAGTCTTCCTATCCAGGAGACTGCTTCCCCGGGAACAGAAGTGGAGTGCAATTGAAAGGGAAGCTTTTGCGGTGGTGTGGGCTATGAAGAAGTTGCGGCCATACCTATTTGGCTCGCACTTCCTGGTTCAGACTGACCACCCACCCCTTCGTTGGCTGATGCAGATGAAGGGGGAGAATCCCAAGTTTCTGAGATGGTCCATCTCCCTACAGGGAATGGACTTCCGGGTGGAACATCGGCCTGGAGTGGACCGCGCCAATGCAGACGGTCTCTCTAGGTATTTCCGCCTTAGTGATGAGGACTCCCAAGGGGTTGGGTAGCTCTCCCCACTTTCAGCTGGGGGGGACGCATGTTAGACCTGTCTGGCCTTTTGCCTAGCCCCTCCTATTCATTATTTATTCTGGCCCCTTTTTGCCCCTCATACCTTTTTTTATCTTTTTGTGTCCACTAGATTTTTATGGTGTTGGCCTGGGGGATAGGTGCTCTTTTGCCCTCATAGTCTTTAGAGGCCTAGGCGCCTTTCTG
This sequence comes from Lissotriton vulgaris, assembly GCF_964263255.1. Classification (NCBI taxonomy): domain Eukaryota; kingdom Metazoa; phylum Chordata; class Amphibia; order Caudata; family Salamandridae; genus Lissotriton; species Lissotriton vulgaris. The sequence goes on from NC_141694.1 coordinate 1,124,218,543, forward strand.
ACTGGATTTACATGACACATAAAATGGTGGCAATTAACTGCCACAACTGCCAACACTGGGACTGGGCCCATAGGGCACAATAGGAACCTTCTAGAACCTTCCGTCTCTTCTGGACCTTATGAGGTCAGCCTATATAAAGGCTGGTGAGAGGCCGGCCATTGTGTAATGACCATAGAACCATAGAACCTGAGGAGTGAGGCTGTGGCCCGGGGAGGGTGGCGCACAAGTAGTGGTTAGTTTCCTTTAAGGCTGACAACCTTCTCTTGGGGACGTCCGCCCTGAGCCCCTTTGACTGAGCCCTGGTATGGTACATGACCCCTGAGGGTAGTGGCCCTGTAAGTTCCTGCTGGCCCCCCTTGGGTTCCTCCTGATCATTCCCCCCCTTTTTCAAGGCTTCTCAAAGACTGACTTACCAGCCTCGTGGGAAGCGAAGCGCGAATCCACGAAGGGCACTGGGGAGGCATAATAGTGAAGGAGGCACTGGGACCCTGCGTAGGTCTGAGGAGGTGCATCACCCTCCAGAGTGGTGTGGAGAATATCGCCGACTGAAGCGGGAGTGTGGAGGCGGTGCAGAGTGGAGACACTGCTCCTTCGCACCTGGTTCTCAGCGTGGCCGCCTAGGAAGTGAGGTAGGCGGCGCTGGAGTATACGCAAGAGACGGCGCCCAGCGGAGACATTGCTCCTTTGCACATGTGCGGTAATGCGGCTGCCCAAGAAGTGTGGTAGGTGGCGCCGGAGGCAGTGGTTGAGGCGGCGCCCAGTGGGGACACTGACCCATCGCGCCTGTGTGTAAGCGTGACCACTCGTGAGGAGAAAGTGGAGGCGAATGGTGTCACTGAGTCTCCGGTGACAGCAGGAAATCCTCCCGTGTTGCGGGATTGCTGGGCAAGTGACCCAGCCCATGTGGGAGGCACCAATCCCGAAGGAAGCTCCGGCTGCGGTGGCAAAGACATCCAGCCCAAGTAAGGTGGAAGAGGGGGCTGACATTTGACTGAGGAACACCCGTGTGCCACAGAGGAGGGGTGGTTCTTTTTAGCCTGCCAGTACTTGGGTAATTGAGAGGCACGAGGAGAGGAGACTGTGACTGAGGGCTAAGTGAAACAACAAAGAGAGGAAACAGTGAGACTAAAGGGGGCAACTGCCCAGTAAAGTTTACTTGAACCCCTGTGAGGCTGACAAGAGTGGGGATTGTATTATAGTCCTGCATTCTCTTTCAGAGGCGGGAGGGGGAAGAGAAGCTCTGGGCCTGCTTGTTTACGTGCATTAGGCTGTGATAAATAAGCTGTGTTAAGCACTGTTCCTGACCTAGGAAATCCTGAAATATTCACCTGCTCGAGGGGAGAGAGTGTCACCCTTTGGGTGCCAAGGTGCCAACCTAAGTGTATGATACCTAAATATTCGCAGAGTGTAAAGTAAAGAGGGTAACCAATCAACTGCAGAGAATGTCTAATGTAAAGTCAAAAGTACAGTAATAAGTTAGAAAAGGAGGAGAGAAAAAGTTTATAAGATTAAGAAGTGTATTCCCTAATTTGCGTTGTAAATGTGATACTGAAACAGCAAATGAGCCCAAGATATAAGTAACTGACAACAAGAGAAAATATAAAGCTCTTTCTACTTTTATAAAAAAAATTAAGGTGTAGTGTCATTTCTTTTGGGATGGATGTGCACTGAGTTACTGAATGGGTGGAACGCAAACTTCACACAAATGCTCTGAGATGAGCCTTACTGCTTAGTGTCAAGCTACCCTAGGTTACTTGGTGACCCCAGGTCCAACACTTCCTTTTCTGCTTCTAGGCATGAAATCATCGACTTTCAAAACTCTTTTAATGAGAGTTATAAATAATGTGACAAGGGCCCATTACTCTAACTAACTGCACGCCATGAGTCTATATAATTTCACACCGAGATGCCAAGCAAGAATGGTTCCATTCACTTTATGTACTGCACAGTAATCTGGCTCATTTAAGAAATGAACAGGCCACATGTGCTTCCTTCTGCTTTGTTTAAAAACCTCGCTATACCCATTTCGATCCTTAAAAAGCATTAAAATGTTCCCTTCATGGCAGGCCTGGCTCTAGAACACGATTTACAAAAGGGGGTGGTGATGAACAGAGTGTCTGAATTGAGCAGACCACTCTTACCCAGTCCAAAGATCAGGGCTTGATCCATCACCGTTATTTATCTCACTGCCCCATCCCAGCTCAGAACCTGGCTATATGCAAATCAGTCTGTCCCTGGCCCAGTGCATCATGGGAACAGGGCAGACTAAACTACCAAGCCAATTCTTTACCAGAAAGGAGACAAGCTACCGGGGACCGGTTTCTGGCATTTCAGCCTCTTCGGCCCGGCTTGCTTGAATCCTGATGGAGCAGTGAGAAAGGGACTCATGTCTGAGTATACCCTGCCACACCTATAGTGGCCAAAATCGATTTACAAAAGGGGGTGGTGATGAACAGAGTGTCTGAATTGAGCAGACCACTCTTACCCAGTCCAAAGATCAGGGCTTGATCCATCACCGTTATTTATCTCACTGCCCCATCCCAGCTCAGAACCTGGCTATATGCAAATCAGTCTGTCCCTGGCCCAGTGCATCATGGGAACAGGGCAGACTAAACTACCAAGCCAATTCTTTACCAGAAAGGAGACAAGCTACCGGGGACCGGTTTCTGGCATTTCAGCCTCTTCGGCCCGGCTTGCTTGAATCCTGATGGAGCAGTGAGAAAGGGACTCATGTCTGAGTATACCCTGCCACACCTATAGTGGCCAAAATCGATTTACAAAAGGGGGTGGTGATGAACAGAGTGTCTGAATTGAGCAGACCACTCTTACCCAGTCCAAAGATCAGGGCTTGATCCATCACCGTTATTTATCTCACTGCCCCATCCCAGCTCAGAACCTGGCTATATGCAAATCAGTCTGTCCCTGGCCCAGTGCATCATGGGAACAGGGCAGACTAAACTACCAAGCCAATTCTTTACCAGAAAGGAGACAAGCTACCGGGGACCGGTTTCTGGCATTTCAGCCTCTTCGGCCCGGCTTGCTTGAATCCTGATGGAGCAGTGAGAAAGGGACTCATGTCTGAGTATACCCTGCCACACCTATAGTGGCCAAAATCGATTTACAAAAGGGGGTGGTGATGAACAGAGTGTCTGAATTGAGCAGACCACTCTTACCCAGTCCAAAGATCAGGGCTTGATCCATCACCGTTATTTATCTCACTGCCCCATCCCAGCTCAGAACCTGGCTATATGCAAATCAGTCTGTCCCTGGCCCAGTGCATCATGGGAACAGGGCAGACTAAACTACCAAGCCAATTCTTTACCAGAAAGGAGACAAGCTACCGGGGACCGGTTTCTGGCATTTCAGCCTCTTCGGCCCGGCTTGCTTGAATCCTGATGGAGCAGTGAGAAAGGGACTCATGTCTGAGTATACCCTGCCACACCTATAGTGGTCAAAATCGATTTACAAAAGGGGGTGGTGATGAACAGAGTGTCTGAATTGAGCAGACCACTCTTACCCAGTCCAAAGATCAGGGCTTGATCCATCACCGTTATTTATCTCACTGCCCCATCCCAGCTCAGAACCTGGCTATATGCAAATCAGTCTGTCCCTGGCCCAGTGCATCATGGGAACAGGGCAGACTAAACTACCAAGCCAATTCTTTACCAGAAAGGAGACAAGCTACCGGGGACCGGTTTCTGGCATTTCAGCCTCTTCGGCCCGGCTTGCTTGAATCCTGATGGAGCAGTGAGAAAGGGACTCATGTCACTATAGGCCACACCTATAGTGGCCAAAATCGATTTACAAAAGGGGGTGGTGATGAACAGAGTGTCTGAATTGAGCAGACCACTCTTACCCAGTCCAAAGATCAGGGCTTGATCCATCACCGTTATTTATCTTACTGCCCCATCCCAGCTCAGAACCTGGCTATATGCAAATCAGTCTGTCCCTGGCCCAGTGCATCATGGGAACAGGGCAGACTAAACTACCAAGCCAATTCTTTACCAGAAAGGAGACAAGCTACCGGGGACCGGTTTCTGGCATTTCAGCCTCTTCGGCCCGGCTTGCTTGAATCCTGATGGAGCAGTGAGAAAGGGACTCATGTCTGAGTATACCCTGCCACACCTATAGTGGCCAAAATCGATTTACAAAAGGGGGTGGTGATGAACAGAGTGTCTGAATTGAGCAGACCACTCTTACCCAGTCCAAAGATCAGGGCTTGATCCATCACCGTTATTTATCTCACTGCCCCATCCCAGCTCAGAACCTGGCTATATGCAAATCAGTCTGTCCCTGGCCCAGTGCATCATGGGAACAGGGCAGACTAAACTACCAAGCCAATTCTTTACCAGAAAGGAGACAAGCTACCGGGGACCGGTTTCTGGCATTTCAGCCTCTTCGGCCCGGCTTGCTTGAATCCTGATGGAGCAGTGAGAAAGGGACTCATGTCTGAGTATACCCTGCCACACCTATAGTGGCCAAAATCGATTTACAAAAGGGGGTGGTGATGAACAGAGTGTCTGAATTGAGCAGACCACTCTTACCCAGTCCAAAGATCAGGGCTTGATCCATCACCGTTATTTATCTCACTGCCCCATCCCAGCTCAGAACCTGGCTATATGCAAATCAGTCTGTCCCTGGCCCAGTGCATCATGGGAACAGGGCAGACTAAACTACCAAGCCAATTCTTTACCAGAAAGGAGACAAGCTACCGGGGACCGGTTTCTGGCATTTCAGCCTCTAGAACACGGCACCGGTGCCCATCCCCACTCTCAGGTACCAGCGTTTTATTTCTGCCATTACTAACTCCTTCCGCTGCCTCCCCTCTCGCCGCCCGTTATTTCGTCGTGTGACTCTGGGTCGGGTTCTTTTCCTCAGTATCAGTGACACTGAGCACGCGTGTGTGTGTCATAAAGATGGCGATCTCCTGCTCTTCACACCTACTTGTTCCGCACCTTTCCGGGGCTCAAACCTCTCTGATAACAATGGTGCTAACACCAAGCCTTTTAAGACAGCTAGCGTTCCACACCCAACCCTTGCGTTTACAAAGAAGCACAGTGAGCCGTAGAAGAGGAAATAATTCAGCGCAACTCTTACTGCTCCGTTGAAACAATGCATTGTAATTAAGTGAGATTAATCCAACACCCTTTCCTCCGAGTCTATCCCAACCGCCCTAGACAATTTGCTTCATGCGTTTTTATTGCTATCCAGCCGTTTACCCTCACTTTAGTATTTATTTACATGTTCATATAAGCCGCATTCCTACAGTACTTTGCAAAAAATTCACTCCTGTTCTTGGATTTTCGTCACAATAAAATACACTGAACATATTCTTCACAAAAGTTATTTACAAAAGTTTAAGCTATTGCCATTATAAATTAAATAAATTATTTAAGTATTAATTATTTAAAAAAATTAAAAGCCATTGTTATTTGTAATATCAATACATCTAAGTCACGTAAATACAAACCACGTTGCATTACAAATGCTATAGGTGTCACATTTGCAAGAGTTATAACTATTGGCATTGGAAATGACAAAGCTATTAATTTAGCTATTTTCAAAAACAACACATAAATAAAAAAAAGTCATTTACAAGACCAATAGCTCCAACTTTTCTAATGCGAGACCTATTGCATTTCCAATGCTTGTTGGATTGGATGCTTGTCATAATCTAGGGGTGATCAACTCTCCTTCACATATAGGAAATCAGTATCATGTTATTCAATATTTCTTTGTAAGCACACCAAATGAGACACCAAATTATCTTCTTAGTTTATTAAAAAAAGGTTTTCTATTCCAGAGTTCTGAAAATTACACAGTTCAAGTCAGCCAATGTGTGTTTCGTCAAACGAGGGTAACCCAATGACTTCACCAGGGAGGAATACATACGACTGTACAATAAATCCAATTAATCTCACGCTAGAGGTTACAGTTAACCAATTAAGTTCACATCACCGAAGCACAACAATAATGCATTGCCTGCCAAGTCCACAAAACCAGTGCTCCACAAGCCAATGTTCACAATATTTACCATATTGTGCTATTGATCACTTTCACTATAAATCGTATAGGTAGGTAGCCCAAAAGCTCATGAGAAGCATACCATCAGGAAACACCCTGCCACATATGGATTGTACAATTCTAAACACTGTAGTATATCTCAAATATCCTAGCGTGGGAAAGTTCAATAATATCTGGAGAGTGTCTTCTGTGTATAAAACATGTGGGAACTATGGGACATATTTACAAGGGCCAAAAAAGCAGAGATAAAAATATCGCCCTACTTACAAGAGGGTGCTAACATGCATTAGCGCATGTTAGCACACTTTTTCCCGATGCCTCCCTTTGCATCTCTAATGAGATGCAAAGTGGGTGTCACTGTGAAGTACAACCTTGAAAATATCTCTGATGTGCACATCGCGATATTTACAAGGTGGCCCACACATTTGAGCAGATGTTAGTTTTGGAATAACTAACGTCTGCTAAAATCATGACTAACCCATACCTTACATGGGGGATGGATTCTGGTGTTACGACCACATGGTCATATCAACAGGCATATAGCCATTTTGCAGGGAACATCGCTGGAAAACCAGCGATGTTCCATGCAAAACGGCGATTACCCCGCTATCGCTGGAATTTATATCGCCATTGCACTATGCGTTGTAATACAGTGCAAGCATGGCGATAAATTCCAGCTATAGACGGCTATAAATATAAAAGCGCTAAGTGCGCTTTGCGATATTTATCGCCGTCTGTTGCAAATATGCCCCTCTGAAAGTCTCATCTTGTCCTAGTTGTAAGGTGTGTACTTTAGAGTTGTTTTTAATAAAGTAAGTTATATAGATCCTCTATGGAAAAGTCAAAGCATAAGATGCAGATGTGATGAGTATATGGCCATGTAGATAGATATATCTCATATCCAGACCGATTAGCAATAATAATCATGTTTGTACCTACATCATAGGATACACTCAAAAGTTGGCTCAAATGTGGTGACTTTATCGTACGGACAAATTATTAATGTGGCAATATCGGTTATTGCAAAGGTTGTAGTACACAGCAGATATGGCGGAGCAACAAGGTTCAGTATTAAAAAAACACTGGGCCCGAATCACAAAACTAAACTTAGACGTTTGGTTTAAACTGAGAGCACACGTCTAAGTTTCTGACTTTGGCAATTAACAAAGGGTATTTACAAGTACTATCTTTATGTCCCTTTCAGTGTGGATCTTTGCCCTGAGTGCAGACATAAAGATAGTACTCGTAAATGCCCTTTGTGATTTCCCAAACTCGTATATTGAGTAGTTTGGTCTAAGTTTAGACCAAACGTCAAAGTTTCCTTTGTGAATCGAGCCCTATGTTGTTGGTGTCATAGCCTCACCTTATAAGATTGTGATGTATTAGTGAGTCAAGGGAGCACAACAGTGCTGGCTTACTGTGCGTCAACTATAATTTAGAGGTATAGATGAAAAATAGTAAAAGCAAGCATGAGGTCATAATTGTAAAAAGGTTACCACATCAAAAGAGCATAGCAAGTGTCAATGAATAGTGAGGGGGCAAGTACATTTAATTTCAGTGATTATACCTCCATCAGTATGTGTCTGTTAGAACCGGGGGTCTCTAGTTGGCACAGGTAAGTACCTTAGACCAAGTAGGGACCCTTGCTTCTAGTCAGGGTGAAGGAATAACCCTCTGAGATAACCCCCGCTCACCCTCAAGGTAGCATGGCGCGAGCAGTCTAGGCTAAACAGAGGCAACGTGGATAATACTTGCACTTAACACAACAATAATCCCCCATCCACCACAAACTGAGACCACACAGGTAAGTATCTTTTATAAAAATATATAACTTTATCTAGTTTCAGCAAGGTAAATCAAGCAGTTGCACGATAATCACTTCATTATTAAAATGATGCACTTAATCTTAATGGTGGTACTTAGTTTCAGGAAGTTCTCAAAAACAATGTCTCTAGTCTCTTCTAATCAGGTATTAAAAATAATGCCCCTGATTTCTAAATGATGCGCTCTAAAAACGAGCAGTCCAAACAATGCCAGCGTTTAAAAGATATGCCAGTGTTATTCTGTTGACCATGCTCTTCAAATGAGCCAAGGAACAATGCCAGCGTTATTAAATTATGCCCCCAATGGTCCCCTGGCTTCAGGGACCACAAGCGCTCCTAGCGCGTCTCACCCGGTATCCTCAGGGAGGGGGGACTTCTTTCCCCGTGCTCGCGGTGACGCGGGTCCCCCAGGGGCACCTCGCGGGGGAAGGCTCAGTGCTGCTCCCGCCCGGCCGGTCTCCGGACGCTCTCCGCCCGCTCTGGATCCTTCACAGAGCAGCGGGGAGCAGAGACGGCAGGCCAGGGGCTGGAGCACTTGTGGAGATCCCTCGGCGGGATCAGGTCGCTTCCTCCCGGGCCCGGCGGTGATCGCGCTGGGTCTTCGGCTTCCTCGGCTGCCTCGGCGAAGGCAGCCAATCCCCTCGCGGCTCCTCAGTCGAGCCTCCACAGCACCCGGGAGTCAGCCAATGGCAGTGCGGCTCCCGGGATAAACAACGATGACGCTCCGCTCCCTAGGCCAATCACGGCCCAGCACTGCTGATGACGCTGCGCCGCACGGGCCAATCCCGTCGCGGCGTTAGTGAGGGGGCTCGGCTCCCTCCACCAATGGGAGCGCGGCGGCTTCGTTCTTCGCCGTCTGAGCTCCGATCGGGATGGCGCTTCAGACAGAGGTTCTCTGGCCCCGGGCAGCGGCGGTGATACGGCCAGCAATTGTTTTTCAGCGCTCCTTGCGCTGCAGAGGCTCACAGGTCTCCGGTCTGCCCCACACACGTGTCGATGAACACGTCGACCTTGGCAATGCAGCAGGCTGGGTCAGCGCGGCGCTCTCAAGCAGCAGAGAGCAGCCAATGCGCTAAACAGGCAAACCACACGGTTTCACGATCTCCTCGCCACACAGCAGCTTCAGGGGGGGCACAGCAGATTCTTGTAGCCTTGGGCAACCTTTATGTTCCTGGGTTGCAGACAGGGAGCCAGCTCTTCTCAGGCCCTTGGAGATTCAAGTGGTAGACACAGCATACAGCAAAGTCTCTCTAGTTTCAAGCAGGCAGGGACACAGCCCACAGCAAAGTCCCTTTCTCCTCCTCAGCTTCCAGTGATACAGCAGAACAGGTCAGCCCTTAGAGCACACAGCAAGGCAATCTTCCTTCAGTTCTCTCGCCGTCCTCCTTCCAGCCGAGGGTCCTTCTTGATTGTAGAATTTTAGAATCTAATCTTCTGTAGTAAAGGGTCCTTCCCTTATACCCCTAAACGCCTTTGAAGTCCTTGGTGCAAGGGGGTCCTTGGCTCTGGAATGTTTCTGGCGTTCTTCTTCCTGACAGCTTCAGGGCCAGAGGTGACAGCAGGCCGGCAGGGGAGTTAGCCAGCACGGTGGTCAGGCAGGCACAGCCCAGCACTATCAGGCGCTTCTCTCTCCCCTTCCCCGGGCAACAGATGTCGCCTTTCACCCCTGGGCTGACTCCAACCCCCTCCGGGGCCCTGCAGCTCCTGTCATGCAGGCATTCCACACACACAGGCCCAAGCACACAGAAAGGTTTAACAAAAGAACAGCCACTTTCTAAAAGTGCTATTCTCAACCCCAGGATCCAAAAACAACCTTCACTAAAAGATGTGTCATTTAATTCTGAGTTCAGGGATATCTTTCATTGATGTTCCATCTTGTTCCTATAGGGAGATAGGCTGGGGTCCAATGGGACCAGACTCCCCATGTTACCCTAGGGAGCCTTACAGCCCTACAGCAGTGAGCACACAAAGTGGCTGCTGCTCTCCACCAGTGCATGTTACCTGCACTAGTACATGCTCTCCCCTATCCATACACTGCACCCTGCCCAGGGGGGTACCTGGAGCCTTCCATAGGGGTGGCTGATGTGCACAGACAGGGGAGGGTTAAGCCCAGCCAGTGGGGACACTGGCTAGGCGGACATGGCAGTCCACTGACTGCACACAGGCCCTGCGCTGGCAGGCCTGAGACACCATTTTAGAGCTACTCATGTGGGTGGCGCAATCTGCGCCGCAGGCCCACTAGTAGCATCTGTCGTCACCAGCCCTGGCACACACAGTGCACTTGACTAGGGACTTCATGGTGATACAGATATGCCAATCAGGTATACCCAATCAATATGACAATTTACAGAGGGAGCACTTACCCTCTGACACTGTTCAGCAGTGGCAGAGGGTCCAAAGCATCTAAACCAGCAAAAACGAAATCCAGCACAGCATCAAAAATACATGAGTCAGAGGCAAAAAGATGGGGGAATAACCACGCCAAGGATGTCAGGTCTAACACGTGTCCCCTCCAGCTGAAAGTGGGGAGAACTACCCAACCTCTTGGGAGTCCTCATCACTAAGGCGGAAGAATCTGGACAGACCGTCAGCATTGGCGTGTTCTGTACCAGGGCGGTGCTCCACCGTGAAGTCCATCCCCTGTAGGGAAATGGACCACCTCAACAGTTTTGGATTCTCGCCCCTCATATGCATTAACCATCTGAGGGGCCTGTGGTCAGTCTGAACACGGAAGTGAGTCCCAAACAGGTAGGGCCTCAACTTCTTCAGAGCCCAGACCACAGCGAAAGCTTCCCTTTCGATTGCACTCCATCTCTGTTCCCTGGGGAGTAGCCTCCTACTAATGAAAGCCACTGGTTGGTCTTCGCCCTCCTCATTGATCTGTGAGAGTACTGCTCCCACGCCTTGCTCTGAAGCGTCAGTTTGCACAATGAACTCACTTGAAAAGTCAGGTGCCTTAAGCACCGGTGCTGTGCACATGGCAGTTTTGAGGGTGTCAAAAGCAGTTTGACAGGCCTCAGTCCAATTCACTTTTCTGGGCTGATTTCTAGATGTCAGCTCTGTCAAAGGGGCTACAATGGTGCCATAACCTTTGACAAACCGTCTGTAATACCCGGTGAGTCCTAAAAAGGCTCTCACCTCAGTCTGGGTCTTGGGGGGTTCCCAAGCCAGAATGGTCTCAATCTTCGCCTGTAGGGGCGCCACCTGGCCGCTCCCCACCTGGTGTCCCAAGTACACCACAGATCCCTGCCCTATCTGGCACTTACTGGCCTTGATAGTGAGGCCTGCCTTCTGCAGAGCCTTCAACACTGCGCAGAGGTGTTGCAAGTGTTCCTCCCATGTGGAGCTGAACACAGCAATGTCATCCAGGTATGCTGCGCTGAATTCCTCCAGCCCTGCTAATACCTGGTTGACCAGTCTCTGGAATGTGGCCGGGGCATTTTTCATCCCAAAGGGCATGACACGAAACTGGAAGTGCCCCTCGGGTGTTGAAAATGCTGATCTTTCCTTGGCCCCCTCAGTTAAGGCAATCTGCCAGTAACCTGAAGTCAAATCAAAAGTGCTCAGGTACCGGGCAGCTCCCAACCGATCCACCAGCTCATCAGCTCTGGGGATGGGGTGCGCGTCAGTCTTGGTGACCGCATTGAGCCCGCGGTAGTCCACACAGAAACGGAGTTCTGGGGGACCACCAGGTGTAGCAGCTTTCTTAGGCACTAAGACTACTGGGCTAGCCCAGGGGCTGCTGGAGGGCTCAATTACCCCTAGCGCTAACATCTTAGAAACCTCTTCTTTGATGCTAGCCCTGACCTTGTCAGCCACTCTGTAAAACTTCTGTTTCACAGGCAGGTTGTCACCGGTGTCCACATCGTGGACGCACCACTTGGTGACACCTGGGGTCAGGGAGAACAGGGGGGCGAACTGACCCAAGACTTGGCGACAGTCCTTCTGCTGCTCTGGGGTCAGGGTGGGGGAGAGAACCACACCATCCACCGACCCATCCTGCTCCTTGACTGCCAGGAGGTCAGGGAGAGGTTCACTATCCTCCTCCCCTCCAGCATCTGTAGCCATGAGCATAGTCACTTCAGTCCTCTCAAAGTGAGGTTTGAGGCGGTTCACATGTAGCACTCTCAGGGGTTGCCTGGGAGTCTTCAGGTTAACCAAATAGGTAACCTCGCTCTTGCGCTCCACCACCTCGTATGGCCCAGACCACTTGTCACGGAGCGCACAGGGCTCCACTGGCGCCATCACCCACACTTTCTGCCCAGGTTGGAACTCCACAAGAGAGGTATTCTGGTCATACCACCTCTTCATTTCCTCCTGGCTAGCCTCCAGGTTCTCTTGAGCGAGCTTCCTGAAGCGCTGGGTCTGGTTGCGAATGGCCAGCACATAGCTGAACACATCCTGAGGGGTTTTCCCACGGGATTTCTCCCACCCCTCCTTCACCAGAGTAAGAGGCCCTCTGACAGGGTGGCCATACAGCAACTCAAAGGGACTGAACCCTAAGGATTTCTGAGGCACCTCCCTGTAGGCAAACAACAGGCATGGCAACAAGACATCCCATTTCCGCCTCATGGGCTCTTCCAGGCCCATGATCATGCCCTTCAAGGTGCGGTTGAATCTCTCAACCAAACCATTTCCTTGAGGATGGTAAGGAGTGGTGAATTTGTATGTCACCCCACACTCCGCCCACAGGGACTTCATATACCTAGAAATGAAGTTTGTCCCCCTGTCTGAGACCACCTCCCTGGGAAATCCCACCCGGGAAAAGATCCCCATCAGGGCACGGCCCACCACTGGGGCTGTGACCGTCCTGAGCGGGATGGCTTCCGGATACCGTGTGGCATGGTCCACCAAGACCAGGATAAACCTGTTGCCTAGGGCTGTCTTGGGATCCAGGGGCCCCACGATGTCAATGCCCACCCGCTCAAAAGGGGTGCTCACCACGGGAAAGGGTTGGAGGGGTGCCACGCACTTCCCTCCACTCTTGCCACTGGCCTGACAAGTCTGACAAGACTTACAAAAGGCAGCGACGTGCTTCTTCATCTGGGGCCAGTAGAAATGGGTGACAAGCCTGTGATAGGTCTTGTCTTGCCCCAGATGTCCTGCGAGAGGCACGTCATGAGCCAGACCCAGTAGGAAGTTCCTGAAGCGCTCGGGCACTACCAGCACTCGTGCTGCACCGGGCTCAGCGAACTTAGGCTCACTATAAAGTAAGTCATCCTCCCAGTAGATCAAATGCTCCTTGGACCCCAGGCCTGCGGCCTGGTCGGCAGCCTGCTGCCGCACACCAACGAGAGAAGGGCACTCCTTCTGAGCCTGGCAGAATTCCTCCCTGGAGGGACCACCTTCCTGCTGCCACTGGGACAGCTCAGGCAATTCCCCTAGTTCGGCCACCTGCTCCCCTGTAGGTTCCAGGGCATCCCCCTCTGGGTCTGCCTCCTCCTGGACCGTGGGAACAGTGGGGGCCGGTTTCCCGCGCCCTCTACCCCTTCTTCTCTTGGTAGGTTCCTGGGCCTTTGTTCCAGGCTCCAGCTCTGCTAGACCGCCCTCTCTGGCTGTCATGGCCCGGGTGGACACACAGATCCACGCAGGCAAACCCAACATTTCCAAGTGAGTCCTGTGCTCTACATCTTTCCATGGAGAGCTCTCCAGGTCATTACCTAATAGACAATCTACAGGCAAGGCATCACTTACAACAACTTCCAATGTACCGGAGACTCCTCCCCACTCAAATGGAACCCGTGCCAACTTGCAGTAGCGCACTGAACTGTCAGCTGCCACCACAGGACGGAGTACATTGGGAATGATCTGCTCTTCAGACACCCATTGACACCTGACAGATGTCACACTGGCCCCGGTGTCTCTCAGAGCGTCTATCTCCTTTCCATTGATGGTCACCTTCTGCCCATATTTCTTAGTGTTTAAGGGCAGCAAGGCTTCCTGGGCCATCTCTTGGTCTCCTAAAGAGACAAGGGTCATCACTGCTAACCCCTCCTCCCCACTAGAAATCAAATCCCCTCCCAAAGCTACACTGGCCAACGCCGGTGCTGGAGCACCAGAGGGTGCTGGAGGTTTCTTTGGACATTTGGGGGCAATGTGCCCCACCTCCCCACATGTAAAGCAGGTAGGCGGGGGCCTGTTGTCCTGCTTGCCCTTACGGGGCCAGGACTTCTTAGACTTGGGGGGTTGAGACACCTTCTCCTGGGAACCAGTTTGGGGCCCTTTAGAAGACTCCTTTTGATTACCCGTGTCCCCCCCACTCTTCTGCTGGGGACCCTGTCCACCCTTGGCTGGGGTACTTACCACCCCCTTGTGGACCCTGGTGCTAGTCCACCGGTCCGCCTCTTTAGCAAGCTCACTGGGATCAGTTAACTTGCTATCCAAAAGATGCTGGCGCAGCTCTGGGACACATAAACTACTTAAGTGCTCCCTACTAATCAAGTGACACAACCCCACATAATCAGTAACCTTGCTGCCCTTCATCCAACCTTCCAGTGCACGCGTGTACATACTCACACACTCCACCCAAGTACTTGAATCAAGCTTCTTGAAGTTCCTAAACTTCAGGCGGTACTGTTCAGCAGTGAGCCCATACCTGAGGCACAAAGCCTCCTTCATGGCGGAGTAGGATAAAGCATCCTCTGCGTCTAAGGGTGCCAAAACATCCCTCCCAGAGGCCTCAAAATGCTTCCACAATCCTGCTCCCCAATTCCTCTCAGGCACTTCATTCATCTTTAAGGCAAGTTCATACGCTCTGAACCACGCATAAATATCCTCACCCCTCTGATAATTCTGTACCAGATCCTTTGGTATGTATACCTTACCCGCCTGTACTGGTTGTGCGCTGCCACCATTAGAACTGGACACCCTCTCCTTATCCTTATATTTGATGTCCAACTCCTTCATGCTCCTCTCATGAGCCAATTGGAGCTTCTTCTCCTCCAAAGCGAGAGCATGCCTTCTCTCCTGCGCCGCTCTCTCCTGCGCCTCTCTCTCAACTTCCAGGCGCAGTTTCTTCTCATCGGCGTCTGCTCTGAGTTTCAAAAGCTCAATCTCATGAGCCCTAGCTCTCTGATTATCCTCCAGCTCCTCTGGAGAAATAACCCTACTGGAATGGTTGCTGCCAACCTTAGATGCTGACCGCGCTGGCAAATCACTGAGCAAAACAACATTCTCCTGTGTGCCGTCCACTTCAGTAGCTTCTTCTGAGACAACATGTTTGGCCTCCCACCAGGCCCTCAGAGATTTCTGTAACTCTTCCTTGTTTGCGCTGCCCTTCACTGGGCATCCAAGCTGTTTGCAGAATTGTTTCAGGAGATCCTTTCTGTAGTTGTACAACTCCTGAATTGCGAATTCCACTTCCAATTCTACTCTCACGCTTGCCGCGTTCAAAGACATGATGCTTCCTAACCTTTTCCACAAAAAGGTTTCACCAAAAAGAAAAAATCTTGCGCAACCTGTGCTGCTAAACTAGACTAGTGATGTACAAGAAATCACTGCAGGTCAAGTGCAATTATTAGTTCAAAATCCCCACCGCTGTCCAACAATGTTAGAACCGGGGGTCTCTAGTTGGCACAGGTAAGTACCTTAGACCAAGTAGGGACCCTTGCTTCTAGTCAGGGTGAAGGAATAACCCTCTGAGATAACCCCCGCTCACCCTCAAGGTAGCATGGCGCGAGCAGTCTAGGCTAAACAGAGGCAACGTGGATAATACTTGCACTTAACACAACAATAATCCCCCATCCACCACAAACTGAGACCACACAGGTAAGTATCTTTTATAAAAATATATAACTTTATCTAGTTTCAGCAAGGTAAATCAAGCAGTTGCACGATAATCACTTCATTATTAAAATGATGCACTTAATCTTAATGGTGGTACTTAGTTTCAGGAAGTTCTCAAAAACAATGTCTCTAGTCTCTTCTAATCAGGTATTAAAAATAATGCCCCTGATTTCTAAATGATGCGCTCTAAAAACGAGCAGTCCAAACAATGCCAGCGTTTAAAAGATATGCCAGTGTTATTCTGTTGACCATGCTCTTCAAATGAGCCAAGGAACAATGCCAGCGTTATTAAATTATGCCCCCAATGGTCCCCTGGCTTCAGGGACCACAAGCGCTCCTAGCGCGTCTCACCCGGTATCCTCAGGGAGGGGGGACTTCTTTCCCCGTGCTCGCGGTGACGCGGGTCCCCCAGGGGCACCTCGCGGGGGAAGGCTCAGTGCTGCTCCCGCCCGGCCGGTCTCCGGACGCTCTCCGCCCGCTCTGGATCCTTCACAGAGCAGCGGGGAGCAGAGACGGCAGGCCAGGGGCTGGAGCACTTGTGGAGATCCCTCGGCGGGATCAGGTCGCTTCCTCCCGGGCCCGGCGGTGATCGCGCTGGGTCTTCGGCTTCCTCGGCTGCCTCGGCGAAGGCAGCCAATCCCCTCGCGGCTCCTCAGTCGAGCCTCCACAGCACCCGGGAGTCAGCCAATGGCAGTGCGGCTCCCGGGATAAACAACGATGACGCTCCGCTCCCTAGGCCAATCACGGCCCAGCACTGCTGATGACGCTGCGCCGCACGGGCCAATCCCGTCGCGGCGTTAGTGAGGGGGCTCGGCTCCCTCCACCAATGGGAGCGCGGCGGCTTCGTTCTTCGCCGTCTGAGCTCCGATCGGGATGGCGCTTCAGACAGAGGTTCTCTGGCCCCGGGCAGCGGCGGTGATACGGCCAGCAATTGTTTTTCAGCGCTCCTTGCGCTGCAGAGGCTCACAGGTCTCCGGTCTGCCCCACACACGTGTCGATGAACACGTCGACCTTGGCAATGCAGCAGGCTGGGTCAGCGCGGCGCTCTCAAGCAGCAGAGAGCAGCCAATGCGCTAAACAGGCAAACCACACGGTTTCACGATCTCCTCGCCACACAGCAGCTTCAGGGGGGGCACAGCAGATTCTTGTAGCCTTGGGCAACCTTTATGTTCCTGGGTTGCAGACAGGGAGCCAGCTCTTCTCAGGCCCTTGGAGATTCAAGTGGTAGACACAGCATACAGCAAAGTCTCTCTAGTTTCAAGCAGGCAGGGACACAGCCCACAGCAAAGTCCCTTTCTCCTCCTCAGCTTCCAGTGATACAGCAGAACAGGTCAGCCCTTAGAGCACACAGCAAGGCAATCTTCCTTCAGTTCTCTCGCCGTCCTCCTTCCAGCCGAGGGTCCTTCTTGATTGTAGAATTTTAGAATCTAATCTTCTGTAGTAAAGGGTCCTTCCCTTATACCCCTAAACGCCTTTGAAGTCCTTGGTGCAAGGGGGTCCTTGGCTCTGGAATGTTTCTGGCGTTCTTCTTCCTGACAGCTTCAGGGCCAGAGGTGACAGCAGGCCGGCAGGGGAGTTAGCCAGCACGGTGGTCAGGCAGGCACAGCCCAGCACTATCAGGCGCTTCTCTCTCCCCTTCCCCGGGCAACAGATGTCGCCTTTCACCCCTGGACTGACTCCAACCCCCTCCGGGGCCCTGCAGCTCCTGTCATGCAGGCATTCCACACACACAGGCCCAAGCACACAGAAAGGTTTAACAAAAGAACAGCCACTTTCTAAAAGTGCTATTCTCAACCCCAGGATCCAAAAACAACCTTCACTAAAAGATGTGTCATTTAATTCTGAGTTCAGGGATATCTTTCATTGATGTTCCATCTTGTTCCTATAGGGAGATAGGCTGGGGTCCAATGGGACCAGACTCCCCATGTTACCCTAGGGAGCCTTACAGCCCTACAGCAGTGAGCACACAAAGTGGCTGCTGCTCTCCACCAGTGCATGTTACCTGCACTAGTACATGCTCTCCCCTATCCATACACTGCACCCTGCCCAGGGGGGTACCTGGAGCCTTCCATAGGGGTGGCTGATGTGCACAGACAGGGGAGGGTTAAGCCCAGCCAGTGGGGACACTGGCTAGGCGGACATGGCAGTCCACTGACTGCACACAGGCCCTGCGCTGGCAGGCCTGAGACACCATTTTAGAGCTACTCATGTGGGTGGCGCAATCTGCGCCGCAGGCCCACTAGTAGCATCTGTCGTCACCAGCCCTGGCACACACAGTGCACTTGACTAGGGACTTCATGGTGATACAGATATGCCAATCAGGTATACCCAATCAATATGACAATTTACAGAGGGAGCACTTACCCTCTGACACTGTTCAGCAGTGGCAGAGGGTCCAAAGCATCTAAACCAGCAAAAACGAAATCCAGCACAGCATCAAAAATACATGAGTCAGAGGCAAAAAGATGGGGGAATAACCACGCCAAGGATGTCAGGTCTAACAGTGTCCATCAGTGACCATTGTAGTTTAGGAGGTGGTTGTGCACTAAGGAGTAAACTGCAAGAAAATTGAGTAGAGTTATGTAAGGAAAATTATTGTGAATTAAAATGAATATCGTAAGTGGGTGAAGTGTAACTTATTGTTGGAAAAGTGTCCAAAGTTGAAGATTGTTGTCACGTCTCATGCGAGTGACATACTAAATGAGCGGCATCTTAGACACATGATTGAGTATTTTTGTGTATGGAAGACGGGCCAGATAGTCTGCGGGAGGTAACATAACCCACTAATGTGTGGTTGAATCAGTAGGTTTCGTTTATAAATTAAATTTATTTGTTGCTAGTATGTGTACTTTTCGCGTCCATGCATGTTATAATATTCAGGTAAATTAAATAATTGCACATGTGTGACAACGTTAAGGAGGTAAAAAATGGTGTTGGCAGAATGTGAGTACAAACACTATAGTAATGGTAAAGTTTGGGAAATTTCCTTAAAATTATAAGACCGCCCATGATAAGCTGCAACAGTAAAAGAGAATACTCACAAATGTAAGCAATTAAATAGTCGTAAATGCAGTCGTGGCTTGCATGACTCGCGGGTGGGGGGTGGGTGAGTGTAACGTGTGGGGGTTCAAGCAGGCGGGATTTAAAAAAAAAAAACCTTACCATACTGGGTCCCGCGCCACCTTCACTCCTGGCCGGGTCCCGTGTTTTCCTGCTGACTTGGTTGCCGATGCACTCAAAACACAGTAAACAGTGAATAGGTTGTTAAGTAACAATGCAAAAACACTTTAGCAACAAAAATGACAGAAGTATTTCAAACAGAACTCCAATGAAGGGTGAATCGTGGAGTCTTTAATGAAGTATATAGCCAGCCGACACGTGTTTCATCGCACTCGCGATTCCTCAGGGCTGAAACAAACAGATAATTGACAATAGAGCATGTGTCTCGTATGGATACAGTTACAACAAGACCTCGGTGTGGGGTCTGTACATACTTGTTTTTCGCTTCTACTCCAGTGGACGCACAATACATCACCTATTTATCGTCTCCGTGCCACCACAACACATTCGTGTCGAAAGTGTGTCGGATACCGATGTTATTAATCGACGTGCTGGTGACTGGTGAGTTTTGTGCTAGAAGGAACCTGACTAATGTTCCTAAGACGAATAGTATATCGCGTCATGATGGTCGTGGCGGAAAAAGTGTTCTATCCGTGTACGACTCATTCATACTACATGCCAAGTGAATTGTGGACAGTAATGAAAACTGTGACTCCATGCACAGAAAAGGCACATACCTAGATGGCTGTGTCCAAGTCAGAAGGTCTGTATATTCAACATGAGACATGAACAAGAACAAAAAGGGAAAAACCTCATCACTAAATATCCTAGTCAAAATAATGAGGCAAGAAACACAAAATGTAATGAGGCTGTAATATAAAGGAATGGAAGCTCACCGCTCAGCTGGTGATAATTCCGACCCAGCCGGGCCCGTGACCGATGGTACTCGGTTTGAGTATATACGAAGAGGGGTAAAGTTCTCGATTCTGTAATTGGACCAAATGTGTTGAGTCAATATGAGTAAGTCGGAATCTCATTATTTAGAACTATGAAAGATGGTCGTCTGAATTTTCGATCTGGTATCCTAGCTTATATAAGCAATGTCAAGATTGAAAAGCCCATCGTAACCTTTTGAACACGGATTATCAACTACTAGAAGACACTTTCTACTCCTACCTCAATTACCAGTTGGGTACATAACATATTAGTTGAGGCAGGATCTAGGATATCCTTCACAGATAGTGTTAGATAGTTTAGAATAAACTTACATGATAAAACTCTAGCTGGTTCTATAAGGCTCGGAGGTCTCAGTATTTAGCAGTTCCAATATTGTAGACAACGTTGAACAGGGTGCTGTTCTGAAAAGATTAGGGGCCCCGGTAAGAATTTGCCCAACTAAACAATATATGACAGGATCGAAACTAGGGTAAAGCATTGCGTTGGCTTACCTATTCAATGGTTTTGATCCTCGTTTTATGCCGAGTATGGCTCCAAAACAACGGAGAACCCCAGGCTGAAATAACACCAAATATAGATGGAGTTACGCTCCTCGTGTGATTCTATATGATCAGATCCTAGTAAGGAATGTCTGCAACGATATTGGTTCTGTCTCTCTTTCTTACCTATGTAACGCTCTGGAGCGGTGTGTAGCGCGTCCTGACCCCCGAGCTGTGTTCCTGTTTGGACACGTGACCGGGTCTCTCAAGACGTTATATACGTCACTGCTCTGCGTGTCCGGTCGACTAGACTGGTTATGTTTGTTATGGTCACGTCCATGTTGGGTTCCCTCATAAGCACAGATATTGTCTTTATGAAGCGATAGTGGGATGATGTTACTATTACGTGATCGGTATTCCAAAGTTTATGTTTATTGGAAGGTAAAAGGATCGGGTTACGATGTTAGAAAAGAAAAGAAAAGAAGATCTTGGTGAGCCTCCAGGTGAACTGGATTGTGAGCACCGTGGATAGACATGATCAATCTCCCGGTGCATATCCCAGTCATACGTGAATATAAATTACATCCAATTTGCAAATACCATTCACAATCATAGCTGTATCTTCATATATATAACGTCAATGTGATCTCAGAGTTATATGCTTAGAAAATCATGAACAACAAATATAGTAGAGTACAGGAGAGTTATCAAAACAAGAAGGATTGGCATATGGTCATCAGTAATGTAACCTATTGACAAACACAGATCTACATATAGTGCGGACATATCACAGTATTGTATCTGTGGTTACATATTTAATTGCTCAATCTCCCAGGAAATATTGCATCTCCTGGTCATAATTGAGTCCTCGTTCAACAGACTTCAGACGCATGATCCAAGTTGCCTCTATGCGTCTAAGTCTCAGTTCACGGTTTCCACCTCTGACGTCCTGAGGGACTTTTCAATGCCAAAGAATTTGACCACTTTGTTGGTCTTATCTTTCTGGCAGGAGGCTACGTGTAAGACTACTGGGTATTTAGGATCACAGTTCAATATTGCCCTTATATGCTCCATCATTCTGTCTTTGAGTTGTCTGATGGTGCTTCCCACGTAAAACTTTCCACATTCACATTCAATAATGTAAATCACAAATTTGGTTGTACAATTAATGTTATTCTTAATGACGAAGGAAACACCATCTGGACCAATAAATTGGGTTGTACCATGTTTTGCCCATTTGCACATGCTGCAGAATCCACATTTGTAAAAACCTTGGCTGTGTTGTGTCATCCAAGTTGTGCGTGTTGTGTCCCGAGGCACAGTAGGACTCAATTTACTCCTTAGTGTGTTGCCTCTTCTGAAAGAAATTTGAGGTTTATCTGTAATGTGATTAGTCAGAGATCTCTCTGATTTCAATAAACCCCAATGCTTAGTAAGACTCTTCCGTAAATCATCGTGGAGTGAATTGAAATCAGTCACCATTCTGATTTGTTCGTTTCCCAAAACGGTGGGTTTGTGTGTGGTGGTGAGAGTGTGAGATCTCTTGACTTTTCTCACTCTTCTCTCGGCTTTCTCAAGCGTTTTGGTTGAGTAGCCTCTGGTGTGAAATCTCTCCTTCATGCTTTTCAAACATCTCCCGAACTCACAGTCCTCACTACAGTTCCTTCTCGCCCTTAGAAAATCGCCATAGGGTATTGGGTTTATTTGATGTGGGGGATGTGAGCTCGAGGCATGCAAGACTGCATTGCATGCTGTGGATTTCCTGAAAAGTCTACTATGTAGACAATTAGATGAAATATAGAATTCAATGTCCAAAAATTCAATACTCGTCCTGCTCCAATTCATGGTGAATCGGATCTCCCAAGTGTTTTCATTGAGATGTCTAAAAAAGTCGTGCACTACACTTTGGCAACACACTATGATGTTGCCCACAATGACCGAACTAGTACTGAAAAATAACTTTTTCATAGCTATGATTGTGAATTGTATTTGCAAATTGGATGTAATTTATATTCACGTATGACTGGGATATGCACCGGGAGATTGATCATGTCTATCCACGGTGCTCACAATCCAGTTCACCTGGAGGCTCACCAAGATCTTCTTTTCTTTTCTTTTCTTTTCTAACATCGTAACCCGATCCTTTTACCTTCCAATAAACATAAACTTCGGAATACCGATCACGTAATAGTAACATCATCCCACTATCGCTTCATAAAGACATTATCTGTGCTTATGTGGGAACCCAACATGGACGCGACCATAACAAACATAACCGGTCTAGTCGACCGGACACGCAGCGCAGTGACGTATATAACGTCTTGAGAGACCCGGTCACGTGTCCAAACAGGAACACAGCTCGAGGGTCAGGACGCGCTACACGCCGCTCCAGAGCGTTACATAGGTAAGAAAGAGAGACAGAACCAATATCGTTGCAGACATTCCTTACTAGGATCTGATCATATAGAATCACACGAGGAGCGTAACTCCATCTATATTTGGTGTTATTTCAGCCTGGGGTTCTCCGTTGTTTTGGAGCCATACTCGGCATAAAACGAGGATCAAAACCATTGAATAGGTACGCCAACGCAATGCTTTACCCTAGTTTCGATCCTGTCATATATTGTTTAGTTGGGCAAATTCTTACCGGGGCCCTTAATCTTTTCAGAACAGCACCCTGTTCAACGTTGTCTACAATATTGGAACTGCTAAATACTGAGACCTCCGAGCCTTATAGAACCGGCTAGAGTTTTATCATGTAAGTTTATTCTAAACTATCTAACACTATCTGTGAAGGATATCCTAGATCCTGCCTCAACTAATATGTTATGTACCCAACTGGTAATTGAGGTAGGAGTAGAAAGTGTCTTCTAGTAGTTGATAATCCGTGTTCAAAAGGTTACGATGGGCTTTTCAATCTTGACATTGCTTATATAAGCTAGGATACCAGATCGAAAATTCAGACGACCATCTTTCATAGTTCTAAATAATGAGATTCCGACTTACTCATATTGACTCAACACATTTGGTCCAATTACAGAATCGAGAACTTTACCCCTCTTCGTATATACTCAAACCGAGTGCCATCGGTCACGGGCCCGGCTGGGTCGGAATTATCACCAGCTGAGCGGTGAGCTTCCATTCCTTTATATTACAGCCTCATTACATTTTGTGTTTCTTGCCTCATTATTTTGACTAGGATATTTAGTGATGAGGTTTTTCCCTTTTTGTTCTTGTTCATGTCTCATGTTGAATATACAGACCTTCTGACTTGGACACAGCCATCTAGGTATGTGCCCTTTCTGTGCATGGAGTCACAGTTTTCATTACTGTCCACAATTCACTTGGCATGTAGTATGAATGAGTCGTACACGGATAGAACACTTTTTCCGCCACGACCATCATGACGCGATATACTATTCGTCTTAGGAACATTAGTCAGGTTCCTTCTAGCATAAAACTCACAAGTCACCAGCACGTCGATTAATTACATCGGTATCCGACACACTTTCGACAGGAATGTGTTGTGGTGGCACTGAGACGATAAATAGGTGATGTATTGTACGTCCACTGGAGTAGAAGCGAAAAACAAGTATGTACAGACCCCACACCGAGGTCTTGTTGTAACTGTATCCATACGAGACACATGCTCTATTGTCCATTATCTGTTTGTTTCAGCCCTGAGGAATCGCGAGTGCGATGAAACACGTGTCGGCTGGCTGTATACTTCATTAAAGACTCCACAATTCACCCTTCATTGGAGTTCTGTTTGAAATACTTCTGTCATTTTTGTTGCTAAAGTGTTTTTGCATTGTTACTTAACAACCTATTCACTGTTTACTGTGTTTTGAGTGCATCAGCAACCAAGTCAGTCATTAGTGGTAGTTTGTCTACTCAATCAGAGTGGTTCAAGGTTTGTCCACTCGTCGATCTGCACCTGAGATAATATCATTTTGAAACCTTTGTGCGTATGAACGGGCAGTGCACCCTGAGCTCAAACTGATCAAAAAGCCTTCAGAATTCACACCGTGTTTTCCTGCTGCTGTCCTGTTCTTCTGCCTCTGGTTGGAAGCAGGCAACCTCCCTCCCCTACCCTATGCCAATGACAATGCTACAATGGCAGCATTGTGATTGGTGTGGACACCACCCAGCCGGATGTCTGTGGGGAGGCCATTTTATCTATGTACGCTGCTGACTTCTGCAGAGATATGAAGATGATAATTGTTTTGATGTGAGCATGTTTTATATATGTATATGTAAAGGTCGATGGAAGAATAAATGTTTAAATAAGTGTTTAAATGGATGTTTTTTAAAAAAAAATGATTGGTTAACTTGCTTATTAAGTGTATCTTAGTGAATACATATATTAGCGAGTAATGTTTAAACATTTAAATGTTTGTATCAGTGTTTCACTTTGTGTATAAGTGGCTGCATGGGTTTGTGAGTAGCTACATGTGTGTGTAAATTTTTTTTTTTTTTTGCCCCACGGGACCCTATTATAGCCCCCACATCAAACCTAGGGGGTCAGGGGGGGTCTACCCTGCCCCCTATAGGTCATTTCCCCCTTTTTTTGTTGCCACCTCTTGTGTCTCGATCCTACCGAGACACAAGATGGCGGCCACTCCGGACTGTTTTGAATGTTTACACCCGTGAGCCAATCAGCTTTCCGTGCGCAAGTCGCGTAGCACGCCCGGTGCGCTCCCCGTTGCGCGTACCGGGGCGCGCTTATAGATATATATAGTTTTTTGAACCTAAATTACTCAAAATCCACTCGAGCACATATCTTGAGACATAGCAAAGGCACATCGGGCTACCAGTCCCTACAATTTTGCCAAGTTTAGTGGAAATCCATTCAGCCGTTCGGGCTAAAAGTGAGTTTGACCGCCCTATGGAAATTAACATGGGGAAAACATGTTTTGGGACCCCCCTTTTATCTCGGCCCCCGCTTTGCGAATCCCCCCCCACATTTTCAGGGAAGGACCGGAGCTCCGCGAGGCAAATTTGAGGAAATTTTCAGGCAGATTCGTCAACCGGCGCCAAAGTTATCCCAAATAGAATTTTGAGATTTTGCATTGGAAAAAATGAGTGGAGAAGTGTGGCTCACTGGTTAGAGCAGGCAGACCCTGAAGCAGAGGTCAGACCCGGGACCAGGGTTCAATTCCCGACGCGGCAGGGTCTTGAGTTCAAATGTCCATGGACTCGTTAATTCTCGCTTCGGTGCCTGACCTAATCATGGGTTCACACTCTGCAACTCTGGGCATTAAGCTTGCTTAATCTCCACAACGGCCCCCCCGCGGCGGGATGCCTGGCTTTCCCCTTGGGGATGCCCTGTAGGGGCTATCTCACAGGGAAAAGCCAGGACGGGTTCCCAAGGCAAGCGCGGAGATACCCCTTCGGGGGTCGATTCAGGTGCTATATAAGAAACATAATAATAATAATAATTCATCGATGAAGAGCCTCCTCAGCCATAGGTGAAAGAGCATTTCATCTGGAATTTTTTTCCATACCAGATGACCAGAAAAAGGTGAATGCTCCAAAAGTGGAGTGCAGGATCTGACATACAGTCCTGTCACGGGGTGACCCCCCAAAAAAAATATTCTTTTGGGAACTCCACAATGCTTCGCCATGTGGAGAGGAAGCACCCCCAGAATTTTGTCCGGGAAAGTGTCAGGGCTCTGGCACAAGAGGTTCCCAGTGATGGGGCCTCTACATCCACCAGAGGAGCAACTACTTCTGTGAGGGGGCTATCGCAGGAGCTGGTTCCAAACATTCAGCCTGCATTCAACAAAGGTGTCCTGAAATGCAGATACTGCGATCAACTACTTGCCCTTTGGGAGCAAAGTGTCCTGCTCATGGTTCGAGCATTGGAGAACCATCGCTGCCGTTCCCAGCCCTATTTTTTTTTGTTTTTTTGCTCCTGTTGAGCAGTTTCCATTCCCTGTTTTTGTTTCTGTTCTAAAAAAAGAAAAAAGAAGAAAAAAAAGTTATTTTCAGAACTACCTCCAATTCTCATCAAAGAGCTATATTCTTAACAAAAATGAAAAAGAGTAAGTGAAGTGGAGTGCATTGATAATGGAAAGGAACATGAGTAAGAAAGAACAGAAAGGTATGAGAGGAGAAAGGAAGTGAAGTAGGGGGACTGAAAGAAGGTGAGTGTTGGGAAGGAAAGTAAGGAAAAGGAGAGTGAACATGGGGAATGTGGATATTTAAAGAAAATGTTGAAAAGGAACGGGGGTGTGGAAGGGTAAGAAAAGATGCATTGCTGGAGTTGCATCATTTTTGTGACACACTCCAGCAATGCATCACTTTTGCGCTACAGATACGTCTGAAATACTAACGTATCTGTATGTATGCAAAAGGGACGTATTGACGCAAGAAAGGGTCGTAGAGGTGACGCAGTGAAATCTATGAGATATCACTGCGTCACTTTTATGACGCTGTTGCGTTCAAATCTTGCGTCTGTTTCACAGCAGGTGTAAGACTGATGCAGGCCCTTTCACATGGGGCCTGGCCCCATGTGAAAGGATGCATTGCTGGAGTTGCATCATTTTTGTGACACACTCCAGCAATGCATCACTTTTGCGCTTACAGATACATCTGAAATACTGACGTATCTGTAAGTACTTGCGACATAATACGTCATATATTTAATATGACGCGTGACTAGAAGACTGAAGGCCTCATTTATGAGGCCATGCTTCACTTTAACGCCACCGGTGCGTCACTTTTTGTGACGCACCAGTGCTGTAAAAAATGCACCTTATTCAGTCATATTTACAAAGTGACGCATCTAGGTAGATGCGTCACTTTGTTAGCCCCTGCGCCACATTATACCTATGTCAGGTGTAATGAATGCAAAAGGGGCATATTGACGCAAGAAAGGGTCGCAGTGATGACGCAGTGAATAAACTGGGTTTTCCCCATGCTACGCTCCCCGGTGCGCGTACTGGGCGCTCCCCCGCGCAAATCTAAATTTTTTTTTGTTTTGCCCCGCGGGGCCCTTTTATAGCCCCCACATCAAACCTAGTGGGTCAGGGGGGTCTACCCTGCCCCCTTATGGTCATTTCCCCCTTTGTTTTTGCCACCTCTTGTGTCTCGATCCTACCGAGACACAAGATGGTGGCCGCTCCGGACTGTTTCGAATGTTTACAGACACCCGAGAGCCAATCAGCTTTCCGTGCGCAAGTCGCGTAGCGCGGCCGGTGCGCTCCCAGGTGCGCGTACCGGGGCGCGCCTATAGATATATATATTTTTTTGAACCTAAATTACTCACAAACCACTGGAGCACATATCTTGAGACATAGCAAAGGCACATCGGGCTACCAGTCCCTACAATTTTGCCAAGTTTGGTGCAAATCCATTCAGTCGTTCGGGCTAAAAGTGAGTTTGACCGCCCTATGGAAATGAACATGGAGAAAACACGTTTTGGGACCCCCCTTCTATCTCAGCCCCCGCTTGACGAATTCCCCCCACATTTTCAGGGAAGGAGCGGGCCACAAACTTTGAGAAATTCGCGAATATTCGTCCACCGGCGCCAAAGTTATTCCCAATAGAATGTTGCGGATTTCCTATGGAAAGTAGATCCTAACTATAACTACCTACTGGCGATTGAAAATGCTTTATTTAATTTGTCAGTGTGCTAACCTTTCTTTCTGCAGATACATTATCATGCTTTATATATTACCACAGATAGGTACTCTAAAGGAGCGTTTTATCCTACCATTATCATGCTTCCCATTACCGAGAGAAACACTTACTTTGTGTATTAGATGACAGTGAGATCTGCAGGGAGGAAGTTGGCAACGAACTTCTCAAAGAAGACCTTCCGTTTAAGGTGTACCAGGTAGGCGTGGGCGGAAAATCCGTTCCGCTCGCGGATTTTGCGGATTTTCGGGAAATCCGCAATCCGCGAGATTTGCGAATTTCCCGCAAAATCCGCAAATCCGCGAGCAGCGGATTTTGCTCGCACTGCTCGCACTGTTAGCGTGAGTTCGCGCCCCGCGAATAAGTGCGAAATTGCAGAAATACGATCTTGGCAAAACTGAAAGTAACTACTTACCAGGTTCAAAAGTTCAGGCACATCATTAGTAGCCATTTCCTGCAGTGCTTCCTGAGGGGCCCCTCCAGAGTTCAGTTGCCAGTTGAAACTATTATGTGACCCTGCTCTGAACCTCAGAATAGTTACACATATGCCACAAAGGTCCTGAATTACAGCTAAGGGAGACAAGCAGGAGCCAGGCTGGAAGTTAAAATCCATTAATCAGCCCCTAATTCATTATTGTCAGTTGGGGCAGGGCAGGTGTTGTAACTAATTTTGCAACAATGAAAGCACTTAGCAAGTGCAAAAGATCACTAATCAGGGCGCACTAAGGAAGCAGGTGCCAGCTAAAAAAATATTCTGTGACACATTAATCAGCCCCAAATTAATTCAGGTCACTTGAGGCAGGGAAGGTGTGCTTTGCTTTGCCGAAAATAATGTACACTGGACAACCAGAGGGTGTAGTGATGAAACAGAGGGTGGCATGGGTGGGCCAGAGGGTGGCATGAGTAGTCAGAGAGTGGCAGTGGTGACAGAGAGTGGCAGTGATGAAGAAGAGTGTCCCAAACAGGCTGGACACGTAGAAACAACAAGTTCGCAAAACTTGCGACCCGACAGGTAAGTTCGCAAATTGCGAAATTGTAAAAACCCTCGCGAACTGGCAGAAACACGGGCGAACACAAAAAAAAAAAAAATCCGCAAATTCGCGGGAATTCGCGGATTTTGCGGATTGCGAATCCGCAAATCCGCAAAATTCGCGGATTGCCAATCCGCAAAATCCGCTCATGCTTAGTACCAGGACGATGAGGTGGTGGAGGTTGGCAGCTGCAGATCTGTTTGCAAGGAGATGGGAATTTAGGGAGTTTGTTGACTCTCCTCACATTCAGCAATTTGGTTGATTCTTGGTGGAGAGAAGCGAGGTATGGATATTTTTCAAACTACTGGTATATTTAACTGGTGTTTCCATAGCTAGTTAGGCAGATTTTCCCTCACTCTGAGAGGGAACAGATCTCTCTGCTGGGCATTCCTAGAGTGTAAACCTTCATGCTGGACACATCTTTCCTTTTCTGGAACTCTACAGAAGTTCTATTCTATGCTGATGCCTTCTACATTCCCTGGATAGAAATCACTGTAAGCTACTTCTGGTTTTCAGCCCACATTTAGGGCCTCATTATGATGGAGGATTTTACGCCTCCTCCGGGCCGGGGGAGCCACCTCCGGCCCGGAAGAGGGGGAAAATCCTCTGCGGACTCACCAAAGACCCAACGCCGCATTACGATGGCTGGTGGGACTTGGTTACTGTGCGCTGCTTTTCCGCCGCGGTCAGATTACAACCGCGGCGGAAAAGCTCTCATTTGGCTGGCAGTGTCTATCAGACACCGCCAGCCAAATTAGGAAGCATTTGTAAACATGCTTTTCCGCGGCGGTTTTTCCGCTGTGGAAAAGCATGTGTACTTTTGATTTTGGGGGCCCGTTGCGGGCCCCCAGGGTGTTGGCGGGTGGGGTTGCATATGGGGGGTACCTATGGTACCCCCAGCATTTACTTGCACAAAGCGGCAGGCACCGCGCGGTGCCTGCCGCTTTGTGCATATAAATGTTAAACATGCACTTTTAACATTGCGGCGGGTGCTGCTTGAAGCAGCACCCACCGCAATGTTAAATATCCAGGATGTGACCGCCAGGGTGGCGGTCACATCCTAATCGCACATGAGGGAACGCCGCAGCCCATGCGGACGTTCCCTCATCCTCTGGAAAAGCTCTCATTTGACTGGCAGTGTCTATCAGACACCGCCAGCCAAATTAGGAAGCATTTGTAAACATGCTTTTCCGCGGCGGTTTTTCCGCTGTGGAAAAGCATGTGTACTTTTGATTTTGGGGGCCCGTTGCGGGCCCCCAGGGTGTTGGCGGGTGGGGGGTGCACATAGGGGGTACCTATGGTACCCCCCAGCATTTACTTGCACAAAGCGGCAGGCACCGCGCGGTGCCTGCCGCTTTGTGCATGTAAATGTTAAACATGCACTTTTAACATTGCGGCGGGTGCTGCTTGAAGCAGCACCCGCCGCAATGTTAAATATCCAGGATGTGACCGCCAGGGTGGCGGTCACATCCTAATCGCACATGAGGGAACGCCGCAGCCCATGCGGACGTTCCCTCATCCTCTGGGGTCGTGGACGGACGCGCGTCCGTCCGCGATCCTAATGAGGCCCTTAGAATGGAAAAGGGTTGTTTCTTTATGGACCTCTGATTGCGACAGTCTACTTCATTTACATTGTAGCTGTTACTTTTCTGTATTTCATATTATTATGACTTAACTTACTGGCACATTTCAACCTTCAAACTATATTGTTGTATCTCCTGAATTTATTTTTACTGAGCATCTATAATGGGTGGTATTAATATCATACAATAAATCCATATAATCGAAATTATTGATTCTTGGTCTTGATTGTGGAGTTACATTGGCTTCACAAGCTGGAAATATATTTTGGGTGTTTACTCCCTTACAACCCTTCAAGTCAACTAACAAAGATGCATACAACCTATCATTGGAGTAGCTGGGGGAGGTCTGCCCTGGGCGGCATAAGTTTTGGGGGGAGCGCCTGCGGCTATTCCGTGGTGGCAAACACTGGGATCGCTGTGAGAAGTTGGCCTGGCATATGCTGTCCACTATTCGAGTGGGCACCTTGCACCAGTCCAAAAAACGCGCTTATTGATGATAGGTTTAAGACAACCTTTATTGACAGCTATCCCAGTGGTAGCTATGGAGAGCAGCCTTCAGGCTAAGTCTTGACGGAGTGTAAAACAGCTTGGTTTACCAGATTATAACCTCTTGAATGCCTAAATGAAAAGAGAACCACACAAGGTATTTATATAAAATATATGTATTTATTTCTAAACACACTCTAGTAATCCCTTTATGAGATTACATAGCAAAGTACACAATTTCAATGTAATAGAACTTCAGTAAATAGCACAATATACACTGGGCCCCAGGGGGGTACCATACCATATATTAGGAAAGTGGTAGAAGAACCACGACTTGACTAGACACAAGCCCTAGAGCCTGTAGAATTGCTGGGACCACAAAGGAACCATCCAAGGTAGTGACACAGGGGACCCACGGGGGACGCGTGCAGTGTGAGAACACAGCCACGAATCGCCGTTATCTTCTATGGGGAAAGTCGCGGTTGGAAATTTAAAGATTAAGGACACTTAGGGGAGGACTTTGAGCAAACCCCTTTAGACTTAAGGGGTTCTAGGGCCAACACCCACAGGAGCACCAGAATACTAGAGTTACCTCGCCCAGGGAAGCCGGGTGCATAGGTGTCTTTTGGTTTTGGGAATCGCCGTTGATTTCAATGGCGATCTGCTTCAAAGTGCTGCTGCTGTGGAGAGGATAAGTGTCAGTTGTGATCCAAGCCTGCATAAAAGATGTGAGGAACCTGAAAGCAGAGGGGACAGAGTCTGGGTCACTTGCCAGTGACCAGGGGCACAATAGACGAATGCCCACCGATGTTGGGTGATTCAGGTGTGAAGAGGTGAAGCTTGACTCTGCAGCCACGAGGACCAGGAGGTGTCGACGACAACCAGGAGCTGCTTTTGAGCTGTCCCACAAAGGATGTTGAGTGCTGCGGTGTTGGTGCCCGGATTAGACCCAACAAACCTTGGCAACAGCAACCCACACAGGAGGAGAAAAGATGCTTTGGTGCGGACAAGCAAGGTCTGGGGGACTCACCAAGTGGAGGAAAGTCAGGGCACGTCTAGAGCAACCAGGAAAGCCCAAGGAAAGTCAAAATTGAAGGTACCTCAAGCAAAAACACAAAGGGCCGGCTCACGGAGTGTAGGCCAGCAATCTTCAGTGGAAAAGGTGCTCGAGGTCTGGGCTACAAGTAACCCAATGCAAAGCCTCAAAGAACGCCGAGAAGCTGATGCACTTGCAAATGTGCACGGTGTCCAGGGGTTCCTGTTCCACGGTACCCACGAGGGCTGCAGGTCTCAGTTTAGCTGGGGACTCAGGTCAGTCTTGGGGAGTTCTAGAAATCCACCTTCTGTAATGCAAATACTTCGGAGATGCAAACCGGTTTGGTTGTCGGGAGGGTACTGTAAGGGGGAGGAACATGGGGGCGGCAGGCTAACGGCTGCTGCGAGGCTCCGTTCCCTAAGCCCTATGGAGCATTTCGACAGGTCTCGTACCCCTTATGACAATGGAGGATTGCGGTTTATTTAACGGTGAGATATGGAGTTGCTACTGATTAATGTTATATTCCGCAATATTGAGCTTTCTTTCTTTTCCCTGCACGGTTTGCGGTCAGCGGTCTGCGGTTTGTGAAGCTGCCGAGCAAGGGACGCGGAGAAGCCGGAGGCGCTAGGACCTACTCAACCAGCGCATTGGGATGAGAGGGGAGTACCGAGAGCGAGAATCCGAGCGGAGGTACGCGGAGGAGCCTAGAACGGGGCAGCTGTAACTCCACGCAAGTAGAGCAATATACAGGATTACGGGTAAGCTGTTACAATGCATGGCTGCGCTCGAGAGCAGCCTTCTGGTATCGGGCAGCAGCAGTATTTACACGCCGTGTTCCTGCTACAGCTATAGTGTCTCTTGCCTGTGGTGATTTGGCTGTGTGCATGGAGGCAGACAAAGCAGCACCTAAGTCGCAGCGTGATACCCTTAGCTTAGAGGTTGCTTTCAGTGGTGAATCTATAGTTGGCTTTCCTGAGTTACCCTCTAAAGAAACTGTTTGTGCTAGTAGCAGTGAAAAAAGAAGCGCTGCAAAAAATCGTTATCAGCTACGCTCTAAACAAGAACTTAAGAAGAAAGGAGTTCTAAATACTGCCGACTTACATGAGGGTGGAAGTAGTGGACCTGTGCCTATCTCACCCTGTAAGCAAAGTAAGAAAGGGGGGGCGCGAAGGGGGAAGGCTTGTGAAGTCCGCAGGTAACTCCACTGAGAGTACGAGCATGGTCACAGTCTCCCCTCTTTTAGCAATTTTTCCTCTGAGCAATAAATATACAGCTTTGGAATCAGCTAATTCTTCAGAGGTATCTGGGGCAGCTGGAAGTGCGGGGGGAGCCAGGGGTCCAGTACAACCTCCCCCGAATTATACCGGTATACAGCCTGGTGAGCCTCTAAAGAGTGGCGATCAAGTATCTCAGAATACAGAGCCCCAATCTTCTCTCGCAGCCCCCCACATAGTGCCTATACTGAGTCTGGAAAGCGATGGTTGGTTCTCACCCTTAAATGAGGAAGCTGGGGCTTGCGGAGGAAGTGAAGCGGTAGAGAAAACCCTGGGTTCCCTTCTTCACTCATTAAGAGGGGATCTGTTGGAAAGATTTGAGATCTCCGAAAAGAATCAGAAAGGATTGCATGACAGATTCGATCTTCTGGAGGCCAAAATTGAGGGCATTAATATCAGAACAAGCACTTTAGAGGGGAAAGTATCTTCACTTACAGAGTCCTCAAAAAATAACTCTCAAGACATAGTTGCCTTAAAAGCTCAGAATCGGACCTTAACAATGGACCTGCAGAGGTTGGAAACTCAATCACGACGTAATAACCTGAGGATCTTAAAAATTCCGGAAGGGGCAGAAGTGGAAGATATTAAGGGATTTGTTTGCAGACTGCTGCGGGAAGATATTCTTAAGGATCGACCGGATATTAACTTGGAAGCTGAGATCCAGCGGGCCCATAGAGATCCATTTAAGTTACATCTGGATCGAAAGGCACCTAGGAAGATATTGGTATACTTTCAAACCTACAGCATAAAAGAGCTGATTCTTACTAGATGTTTATCTCGAACTTCCTTACATGTTCGTGCTAATCCCTATCACATCAGATCTGATATAGGTAGTAAGACTGCCCAAAGACAATGGGAGCTAGGCTCTAGAATGCCAGAATTACGTTCTTATGGGGCACAGGTCCAAATGAAATTTCCAGCGCTCCTCAAAATTATGTGGAATAATAAAATGTACACATGCCACTTCCCCGAGGAAGCTGACGCAGTTCTAGCTAGGATGAAAGAACAGGAAGAATAATGTGAATTTGGTTTGTTCGCTGTACCTCCTATCACCTGCCTAACTCTAAGTAAGTTCAAAGAGGGCGAGAGTGAGAGTTAAAAAAAATAAATAAATAAATAACATAACATGTTGTGGGGTGATTAACAAGGGTTTAAAAAAAAAAAACTCACAAAAAATAAATGAGTGTGGCGTGGTCTGATCTAGTAAAAGGTAGATAAAGTAAGGGGAAAAAAAACCAAAAACCTCTAGGTGGTAAATAAATAAATACAGGTACAGACGGGGATATAGAGACCTATACTTCTTTATAGGGAGGGCAACAGGGGTGCAGGGCCTCTTAGGGCGTATTTTCGCCAATCAGGAGGGAAGGGTTCCTCGGGGGTGGGGGGGTGGGCTTGCAAGGGTTGGGGGAAAAAAGCAGATAAAAAAGTCCTCATGTGCCTTAAAGTATCATTTTTCTTTTAAATTTAATTGCCACCACATATGCTCTGGACAAGCCACAGTTCATAGCTTAAAACTTCGTTATGTCTCAAGTTAGGCATACTAAAATCCTTTCCTGGAATCTGAACGGTTTAGGGAGTCGCAAGAAACAATTAAATGTTCTCCATTTCTTGGAAAATAAGGGGGCTTCTTTAATTCTTCTACAAGAGACCCATTTGGAAGCAGATGAATGTAGAAATGTTTTTACTAAGAATAAATGGGCTCAGGACATTTTTTGTTCAAAACAATCAGGCATCACGAGAGGGGTGGCGATAATAATCTGTGCTAATAAAGGAATTGTTATGCATGACTGTGCTACAGATCAGACAGGCAGGTGGTTAGTTGCAGTTGTATCAATTAGTGCAGTTACATTTTTATGTGGGGTTTACTATGGCCCAAATGAGGATAAGCCCTGTTTTTTACAGAAATTAGAAAATTATATGTTGCAATATACGATACCTATTGTATTAGGAGGTGACTTTAATTTGTTATTAGATCCCGTAGTAGACCGCACTTCTAAATCTAAATATAACTGCCCTAAGAAATCTCTGTCTGCTTTGAAAAATATTATGAAGGAGCATTTGTTGAGTGATGTGTGGAGAGTTAAGTATGGTACCCGTAGAGAGTATTCTTTCTACAGTAAAAAATATCATCAGTTCTCTAGGATAGATTTTTTTGGATTAATAGATCACTGCTTGCAAATACTGAATCCATTTCTTACATTCCAATCGGGCTGTCTGACCACTCAGTAGTTGAGTTAAATATTAACTTTCAAAAGAATTTTTCAGAATATAGGTGGACTTTAGACAGGACCATTTTGTTAAACGAAGAATATAAGATTAAAATTAAGGAGAATATATTAGAGTTTTTTGTGTTTAACCATAAAACAGCTCCAGACTATATAATATGGGACGCACTTAAATCCGTTTTAAGAGGAATATATGGTTCCCAAATGGCCCTGACTAGAAAGTTAAATAAAGAAATGGATACTAATGATCTCAGAGCGATCAAATCAAAAGAGCAGCAACTTCTTTCTGCCATTTCTAATGATCAATCTGATATACCAAGATTGGAAAAATAACTTTTTGACTTACAAACAAAGTTCAGGTTAAGAAACGAAAAAATACTTAAAGATAAATGGGAAGTAAGCAAACTAAGAAATTTTGAATATGGTGAAAAATGTGGGTCATTGCTAGCCTGGAAAGCCGGGTCGGAGAGGACCAGGAACAACATCAAAACTCTAAAACAAAGAAGGACGGGTTCTGTTCTGTCTGAAGATGGCGAGATTAAAGAGGAAGCTAGATCCTTTTACGAAGAACTTTATTCAGAAAATATTAATAGCTCAACTGTCGAATTAGAAAATGTGGCTATTTTGAGAAACCTACCACAACTAAGCAATGAAGATATAGCCTTCTTGGTAAAGGAAATAACTGAGGGGGAGATCAGATCTCAAGTGAAGAAGATGGCAAGGAATAAAGCAGCAGGTCCAGACGGTCTGCCAATAGAGATTTATAAGGACAATATAGATGAAATTTTAGGCCCACTTCAGACATTATTCAATAATATTCTTATCCAGGGAGAACAAATTCCGTACTCTTGGTTAGATGCTACAATTTCATTAATTGCAAAACCGAATAAAGACCCGGAAAAAATAGGGTCATATCGACCCATTTCACTTTTGAACTCTGATTTAAAAATTTATTCGGGTATATTAGCAAGCAGATTGGCTAAGGTTATAAAGACTATTATTCACCCTGATCAGCGAGGATTTATCCCTGGCCGACAACTGAACGAACTCACATTTCAAGTGATTGGCGCGATAGACTATGCAATCCAGAAGAAAAAGCCACTCGCCATTGTTGCGATAGACGCTGCCAAAGCTTTCGACCAAGTGAATTGGCCTTATTTATGGAAAGTGATGAAGAAATTTGGCTTTCCTGAGATCTATATAAAAGGCGTTAAAACTTTATACAGGGGCCCGAGAGCCAAGATTTTGGTAAATGGCGGCTTGTCAGATTGGTTGAATGTTTGTAGAGGAACAAGGCAGGGATGTCCCCTGTCCCCACTATTGTTTGACATATATATTGAGCCCTTTGTTTGTTCTTTAAGGCAAGACCCTATAATTTCTTCGTTTAGTATTGGAGAGTTATCTATTAGGACTGCACTATATGCAGATGACCTTCTCCTTTATACCTCTAATCCACTAGTAGCAATTCCAAGATTATTCAGCCTAGCTGAGGATTTTGGTTCTGTCTCAGGTTATTGTATTAATCGGGATAAAACTGATGTTATGTGCTGGAATATCCCAGTTCCTATTCCAGAAGCTAAACCAAAGATGAGATATCTGGGTATCCAATTAACCCAGAATCTTGAGGAAATTTCCAAGACTAGTTGGGAAGAAGTAATAAAGGAGATTAAAAAACTCTTGTTCAGGTGGAACGCTCTTCCTTTCAATATTTATGGTAGAGTTAATTTAGTTAAAATGATTATCCTACCTAAGGTGACGTTTCTGTTTAATTCTATTCCTTTAGTATTTAACAAAAAAGATATTATTAATTTGCAAAGCAGGATAGGATCTTTTATTAGGGCAACTAAAACTCCAAGGATAGCTTGGAAGAAGTTAAGGAGAGGATTGAAAGTAGGCGGACTATCTCTTCCGGATTTATTATTTTACTGTTATGCCTTTCAACTTAAAAATTTTAGGTTATTAGCCAATAAATTGGACTCAACTTCTAACAGTTTACTGTTTCAGGCTATGCTGCAAGACCTTCCATATGACGCAGAATTTTTCTTGTTTAAGTTTGGTGATAAAAAATTCTTCTAAAAGGTTAGACTAAAGCTTCTGAAGGCGGCTCTATATTATTGGTTACAGAGCTGTAAGCTGTTACATATTCCCTACTACCATCTATATGCCCCGATTTGGGACTCCCCCGGCACCCCCTAATGCTTAACTGACCAATTGGCCCTTCCCTTAAAGAGAGCTGGCCTTTTTAGATGGGGAGATTTCTGTGATGAATCGAGAGTCTTAGATTGGGACTTTCTGGTTGGTATAACTGGCAGTACTCTTTCGAGATTTAAATTTTATCAACTCTCGGCCTGGTGGGAAAGCCAATATTGGGGTACCGAGGATGAAAACCCTCTGTTGAGATTCATTAGTAGCTGTAGTGGCAGGAAAGGAGAGACCGCTCAATGTTATCAAATCTTATTAGACTACAAGGATAATCTGGAAGTAGAAATCACCAAACTATGGGATCTAAGTACGGTTCTGATTACAGAAAACTTAGAAAACTTAGAAAAACTGTGGATAGATTCTTTTTCGATATCTCAGAAAGTAATCAAACCATCCAATTTAAGAAGAAACCATTTATATACAATGTATAGAGTATATTGGACTCCAGCTAAACTCTCCAAATTGTCAGCAACCCAGTATCTTTGTCCCAGATGTAACTCACAAGATGCAAATGATATTCATATGTTTTTTGATTGCCCTAATATAAGTAACTTTTGGGGACAAGTGTGTAAGTTCTTGGAGGAGGTACTATCATTTCCAATTATATGTACCCCCAGATTGGTTTTTTTTGGTTTTATTTCGGATTATGTTGTTAATAGTAATCTATCACAGTTTATTTTCTATGTAATAGTGATCGCTAGAAGAGAGATCTGTAAAATATGGAAGTCGGCGCTCCCTCCGACGTTTGCAGACTGTCTTAAAAACATCATGGTGGTGAGTAAACTAGATACTTTATGTGGGGGTGAAAAGTCTGCTAAACTGTGGTCGGTGCTAAAAACCTGGAGTGAAAAATAATTTAATAGTCCAATGATTATGCCAGAGGTCTTGTGGTCCTGTCCTTCCTATGCAGCAAGTACCATTACTAGAGATAGTTGGACGGGTAACAACCCTACCTCTGGGCAATCTTCAATGGCTATCCACAAACATAAGGGCCGTAACAGAAGGTTTGTGTCAGTGGCTTGAAGAGCGCCAATTCAGAGTATCAATTTACTGGTGGCATGTATGAGGACACAAAAAAAAAAAGGAGATGCAAACCGGTCAGATGCATCTTTGCTATCTGCCACGTAGGGGAGTAACTCCTTTACTCCAAGGGAGATTCTTCAGTCATCCAGCGTGGTGCAGATCGTCAAAGTTCCAGGATTCAGTATCAGAGTTTCGTCCAGGTGTAATCTAAAGTCCTGTTCCCAGGGGTTCCTATCTTATACCCAAGGAAGAGGTTGGACAAATTCTGGGGACCCACCTATGGGAGGGTCTGGAAAGAGGGGTGGCTACACCCATTTCCTTTGTCCAGTTTCACACCAGAGCAGGGGCTGGTAGCCCCTGCAACCAGTTTGAACTGGGCTATGCACAGGGGCACCAAATGTGCACCCAGTGCTGACTTCAAGGCACTCTCAGAGTGCACCCACCCAGCCCCAATACACTAAAGCCTGTCTGGGAGGTGCCACCAGGTGCTGCCACCTCTGCTCCGTCTCCTCCTCACAAGCGGAAGCTCCCACAAGCGTCTGTCCAATCACAACACTGCCTTAAGCAGTATTGTGATTGGTCTGGGCGCTGTGCTTCGGCACTCACACAGGGGCTTGGAGGCTTTGCATGTTTCTCATCAGGCTGTGTAATGCAGCCTGGTGGGGAAAATGCGAAGTGTGAAAGTCAAACTGTCATGCATACTTTAGAGTGTGCTTTACACTCATCCCCTGCCGTCTGCATCTGCCAACCCAGCCTACCAGCCTGGCCCTAACACATACACTGGAAGGAAAATGAAAACAATATTAACGTTAGTTATTATGGTTTTCCTTTTTATACTGCTCGCAGAGTAGTGGGGCGGCGCTCCTCCACCTTAGCGTAGTAGCGCCACTGCCTGCCAATGCTATCATCGGCAATGATTGCGCTAAAAACTGACAGACAACTTGTAAAGCGCCTATCAGAGGTATCCTGACATTAATTTCCTGTCCAGAAAAACTCGATTGATAAGATTCGATAATGAGTTTCAGGATGAATCATGGCTACTGCACCATGGACATTTGACCCTACAGTGTCTCTGGAGCGTCATTTTGACGTTTTTTTCTCCTGATAGCTGTGACTTCAGCAAAATTCCTGGTGCAACTAGGAACGCTGATTTGTTGTCCCTCTTTTCTGAGGGTTTTTCTTGATGCAATGATTCATAAATTGAATTCTATTCTTGCACCCCAAGGAGGCTACCACTAGCAATTTAGATAAGGAGGGGCCTACGCCCTTCAGGAGCTTCCCTCAGCAGATGGATAATGACCTTTGGGTTTTACTTGTGGTAGGTGTAAAAGAGCTGGAGTCTGGTACTTATGTTTCGTCATTTGCAGTGTCAATTTCATTTCTAAAACAGCAAAATGATGTAACAAATTGCCAATCAAACATTAGTGCATTCCCAAGCCTCATCTAAGATCCTACCTCCCAACTTGGCGTATCTCCACTTAAAGGAAATTAATTTGTGCTCTGAGGATGATCTTAAAACTCTATCAGACCTTTAAAGATCAAATTGAGCTCTCAAGGATTTCGAGCCACCTCTTGAGGTACTTTCCAGATGAAATGTAAAGTCCAGGAGATAATAAAGTCCTTGACTGAATCTTAACCCAGCAGCCAGGATGTATAGATTGGTTACTTACTGGTAATCTCAATGACTCTAGGGGACGTCTTCCTCATTCCATTCCCTACAGCCACCCATCACTCCCACCTGCTGAAGCAAGTTCTCCGACTGAAGAATAGTGGACAGAAGTGTAGACATACATTTTTAAAACTCAATAGGACATTTTCCCAAGATTCCTGATTTGCACCAAGGAGGGCTTTGTATTTCATTTCTAACGTTGCTGAATCGCTAGTTTTACTCTAGTAATTAATTTCACAGGTTGAGAGCAAATTGCAAAACTGCGCCCTGTCTCTTTTCCACGCCTGGTTAGTCCATTGTGATACATTAAGTGTATTTTGAATGTCTCAGTCGAGCATTAAAAAATACACAGACTCAACAATTTTTTTCACTCGTCTGCCTCGGTGGCTTAAAATAAATTTTGCTGGGCATGTAGGCACACGGGTTGAAGTGTTTAGAATTTACGTGCTTGAGCTTTTAGGTCACAGCAGTGTTCAAACTAAACCCCTGTGACCTAGCTGTCAACTGCGCCTTTTAGAGATTTCACCTTCTAATTTCATTTATTTAACATGTGCCTCCTGGGAAACCTGGAAGGAGTCAAATGGTGACAGGGAGCAGTCTTTCTATTGCAGTTTTCCACTGAACGCTAACATTGACAAGTCTGTTTTGCATCCAACCTCAGATTTCTCATTAAAACGCACATTAAAACGCATGGCTGTGACCAGATCACATAAAGTCTGGCTAATTCGATTGACGTGCTATTTGGCGCGATGATATGCATTGCAAGTGTGTGCTCTTTTTTTCCTCCAATGCTTTTTGTTTTTTATCAGTGTTGTTTTGTGGTAGTGGAAATTCGTGATTGTGAATTCCAATTTTACAGTCAGATTGGTTGATGAGGCCTACAAAGAGGCAAACGGTGCTTTGTTTCTTCCTTTTCTGAGGGGACGCTGCCTACTTTGGCTGTACTGTTCCTACTAATACTGACCAAGGCTTATGTGCATATGGTTTGCATATGGATTGTCCATGCCTATGGTAGAACACAGAAAAAATAATACAATCGACTGAAATGCAGCCCAGAGTGACACCTAGTGCAACAGAAGCATTGGCTAAAATATCACTTTCTTGTTTTATTCAGTGAAACAGGTGGGCCCAAGATGCACCTCACTTATGTGGCCCAATGTTTTCTTTGCTCCTGTCCTGTTCAGAGAGCATGTCAATTTCTGTGTGACGGTTCAGATTGCAATGTTCCTATTTTACCAGGACCGAGACTGTTTGTATGCATTTAGTCCCTTTTTGTAGTAACAGAATAATCCGGCATAGAATGAAGGAATAAGTTGTCGCTCAGTTGTGAGACCATTAAGATGGCTTCAGCAAACAAAGGTCCTGCATAGATCAAAGTGGCACACTGCGCATCGTCATTAAACAGTTGATGGAATGGAACTCACCCCTCTAGGTCAACTTCATTTATAACGAGAAGACAATTGACAGCGTGGACTGAGAAATCCTTTGGATCTAAAGGTGGAAAACCAAGATCCTGAAGGCTAACACTGCCAGCACAACTGTAGTCACTGTTGCAGGCCATGCACAGGAAGAGGTTGAGGTCTTGACCTACCAGGGCAGTGTCAGAGACATGCAGGGTGGCACAGATGTCAATGTAAAGGCAAGATTCGGCAAAGCAAGGGCTGCCTTTATTTAGCTAAAGAAGCTCAGGAGCTCCAAAGACCTAATGCTGTGAACCAAGATCAGCCATTACAAAAATGGGGTGACCCAATACCAGTCTTAGACCTGGGCTCAGTTTGATATAGAAAAGAATGGTCCTAAACCTTTCCTTTATGCAATATAAATCAATTATATCAAATCAATCTTTTGAGCTCACGAAATGTCTGCTCATAGTATTTAAAACATATCAGAGAATAATGTGCAACACCCAAAGATATCCAAAATAACATAGATTATTCAGTCATAATTGGAAAAGCAGTTGTAGACTTCACTGCATTCATATATTTATAAACAACAAAAATTCAGAGTGGTTGCTCCAAGGGAACGTGCAAAAAAGTGGGTACTCAAGTGTGGTGAATGGGAAGGATTGCAGGTGAAAATAAGAGAAGGATTGAGAAAATGGTTCAGCAATTTGATTGATGGAGGAATATCAATCTGGGTGACATGGCCATAGAGTATCAATAGTTTACATGGTCTATTTACATATATTACACCCTGAACTTGTAAAGATGAAATCTGTGGGGATTACCGCAGACAGTGAGAGGCCAGGGGTGTGGTTCTTCTTCATTTTCTGTAGATAACTGTCTTCAATAAACCCCAGAGGAGCTCTTATTTTTTGGAGTGTTGCATGATATATCTATCAGGCTTATTCTGACAAAGGTTTTAGGCTTCAAATCACAAGTGATGTGTCAGGTGAGACAAATCCGATTTCATTACCGAGGTTTTGGGCTGATACCCAGACCCAGGAATGCTCAAGTGTCCATCAGGATCCAATTCAATCAATCAAAACAACTTTATTCGATTTTACATATGGGAAACCATAAACGTCACACAGCATCCGACTCTCCTTTAAAACATGATACATTAAAATGATATTTCATATCAATAAAAGCGAAGATGATGGATCCGTTAAAAAAACACACATACCACACATTAAAACAAAAGTGCCTTCTACCAGTAAGATATCAAAATTTCCAGGCAGGCCCTAGTTCTCACCGTAGATTTCAAATAGGCCACGATGAAAAAAATTCAATCTGCCTTACAAAATTTCAGATACAAAAGCGCTGGGCATACCTGGTTAAAATTCAGCCTCTTTAAAATGGGAAATAAAAAATATCTCTGAGGTACCTCATAAAATTTACAGAGTAACATAAAGTGTAGCAGGTCTTGTGGAGACACACCGTCGCAGCCACAGGGTGCTAACACCTGTCCTCTACTACACCCTTTTGGAATGGCAAGTAGCAAGTGGAAAAGATCCAGACGAAACCTGGATAATAAAAACCTCTCGTAGGTGGACAATGACCCCAGGAGATAAGGCTCTTTCTAGCTTCCTTATGCAGCTAAAAGCTTTCTTAACAAACTCCACATCCTTTTTAGGGCTCGGACTACGCCCCCGAAGGGGCGGAGCTTCGAGATCCTAATGTTAAAGAAAAAAAAAGGATATGTAGGGCTATGGCCAGGCACATTCCTTAAATTCCATAGTGTTTTATGGCATGTGCCTAGTGATTCGTCTTCGCTGTGCTGTCTATTTAGTAGCCTTGATGTGATAGGCTATATTGACTTTTCGTCCGTCATTGATGTTAGTTTCATGGCATATTCTGTACGTGAACGAGCACAGCAGAGGGATTAATCTTAATTAGGAGCTGTCAGAGTGCCCGTGTAATGCAATCCAGATGATGCGTGCACTTTCACAGCGGTGAGCGCGTTCAATGTAAAATGATGAGGCAGCAGGCGAGGCTCACAGAAGATGACTCATACATGCTCGTCCACACTGTAGTTCTTGTGTTTCCTGAATACTCTAATTTCCAAAGGTCATTTCCTTCTTTTCCTCGCACGCTGCGCTGCACTATTTTTGTCTGTGGTTTAAAAAACGGGGTTTAAAGGCGTTTTATTTTAAAACATTTGGATTCTGGTTCTGTAAGCTTTGTTTCTGAATTTTAATAAGTGCTGACATGCAGACTACTGGTTGAATAAATGATGAAGGTTAAAAGTGACCTTCGTGACACGTGCTGTTGAGCCTGACTCCCAGAGTTAACATGCAGTCATCATTATTTTAAAGTTTGTGGAAAAAACGCGAATACGCAATAATCATGGAAAACAGAGCCTTCCCGCTGTTACAATGGGAATTCACAAATGTCTTGTGTGTCTCACGTAATGCCAATGGCTTTTTCATTAGGAAAAATTAGACTCATTGATACATGCACCACCACCAGCAGTACTACCAGTACTACAGCCACCAGTACTACCACTACCACCACCACCAGTAGTAACAGTACCACGACCACCAGTACTACCACTAACACCACCACCACCACTAGCACCACCACCAGTACTGCCAGTACCACCACCACCAGTACTACCACTACCATTACCACTACCACCACCACCAGTACCACCACCACCAGTACTACCACCACCCCCAGTACTACCAGTACTACAGCCACCAGTACTACAACTACCACCACCACCAGTACTAACAGTACCACGACCACCAGTACTACCACTACCAGTACTACCAATACCAGTACCACTACCACCACCAGTACTACCACCACCAGTACCACCATCACCAGTACCACCACCACCAGTACTACCACTACCAGTACTACGGGCAACAGTACCACCACCACCACTAGCACTACCACTACCGGTACCACCACCAGTACTACCACTACCAGTACCACCACCAGCACCAGTACCACCACCACCAGTACTACCACTACCAGTACCACCAACACCCCCAGTACTACCAGTACTACAGCCACCAGTACTACAACTACCACCACCACCAGTACTAACAGTACCACGACCACCAGT
This sequence comes from Lissotriton vulgaris, assembly GCF_964263255.1. NCBI lineage: Eukaryota > Metazoa > Chordata > Amphibia > Caudata > Salamandridae > Lissotriton > Lissotriton vulgaris. The sequence goes on from NC_141694.1 coordinate 1,124,263,359, forward strand.
ACTACCACTACCAGTACTACCAATACCACTACCACCACCAGTACTACCACCACCAGTATCACCACCACCAGTACTACCACTACCAGTACTACGGGCAGCAGTACCACCACCACTAGCACTACCACTACCGGTACCACCACCAGTACTACCACTACCAGTACCACCACCACCAGTACCACCACCACCAGTACCACCACCACCAGTACCACCACTACCAGTACTACCACCAACAGTACTACCACTACCAGTAACACAACCTCCAGTACTACCACTACTACCAGTACCACCACCAGTACTACCAGTACCACCACCACCAGTACTACCACTACCAGTACTACCATTACCATTACCACTACCACCACCACCAGTACCACCACCACCAGTACTACCACCACCCCCAGTACTACCAGTACTACAGCCACCAGTACTACAACTACCACCACCACCAGTACTAACAGTACTACGACCACCAGTACTACCACTACCAGTACTACCAATACCAGTACCACCACCAGTACTACCACCACCAGTACCACCATCACCAGTACCACCACCACCAGTACTACCACTACCAGTACTACGGGCAGCAGTACCACCACCACCACTAGCACTACCACTACCGGTACCACCACCAGTACTACCACTACCAGTACCACCACCAGCACCAGTACCACCACCACCAGTACTACCACTACCAGTACCACCAACACCCCCAGTACTACCAGTACTACAGCCACCAGTACTACAACTACCACCACCACCAGTACTAACAGTACCATGACCACCAGTACTACCACTACCAGTACTACCAATACCAGTACCACTACCACCACCAGTACTACCACCACCAGTATCACCACCACCAGTACTACCACTACCAGTACTACGGGCAGCAGTACCACCACCACTAGCACTACCACTACCGGTACCACCACCAGTACTACCACTACCAGTACCACCACCACCAGTACCACCACCACCAGTACCACCACCACCAGTACCACCACTACCAGTACTACCACCAACAGTACTACCACTACCAGTAACACCACCTCAAGTACTACCACTACTACCAGTACCACCACCACCACCAGTACTACCAGTAACACCACCACCAGTACTACCACTACCAGTAGCACCACCACCACCAGTACTTCCAGTACTACCACCATCAGTACTGCCATTTCCACCACCATCAGTACTACCACTACCACCACCACCAGTACTACCACTACCACCAGTAATACCAGTACGACCACCATCAATACTACCACCACCACTACTACCACTACCAGTACTACCATTACCATTACCACTACCACCACCACCAGTACCACCACCACCAGTACTACCACCACCCCCAGTACTACCAGTACTACAGCCACCAGTACTACAACTACCACCACCACCAGTACTAACAGTACCACGACCACCAGTACTACCACTACCAGTACTACCAATACCAGTACCACTACCACCACCAGTACCACCATCACCAGTACCACCACCACCAGTATTACCACTACCAGTACTACGGGCAGCAGTACCACCACCACCACTAGCACTACCACTACCGGTACCACCACCAGTACTACCACTACCAGTACCACCACCAGCACCAGTACTACCACTACCAGTACTACGGGCAGCAGTACCACCACCACCACTAGCACTACCACTACCGGTACCACCACCAGTACTACCACTACCAGTACCACCAACACCCCCAGTACTACCAGTACTACAGCCACCACTACTACAACTACCACCACCACCAGTACTAACAGTACCACGACCACCAGTACTACCACTACCAGTACTACCAATACCAGTACCACTACCACCACCAGTACTACCACCACCAGTATCACCACCACCAGTACTACCACTACCAGTACTACGGGCAGCAGTACCACCACCACTAGCACTACCACTACCAGTACCACCACCAGTACCACCAGTACCAGTACCACCACCACCAGTACCACCACCACCAGTACCACCACTACCAGTACTACCACCAACAGTACTACCACTACCAGTACTACCACCTCCAGTACTACCACTACTACCAGTACCACCACCAGCACCAGCACTACCAGTAACACCACCACCAGTACTACCACTACCAGTACCACCACCACCACCAGTACTTCCAGTACTACCACCATCAGTACTACCATTTCCACCACCACCAGTACTACAACTACCACCGCCACCAGTACTACCACTACCACCACCACCAGTACTACCACTACCACCAGTAATACCAGTACTACCACCATCAATACTACCAGTACTACCACCACCAGTACTACCACTACTACAGCCACCAGTACTACCACTACTACAGCCACCAGTACTACCAGTACCACCACTACCAGTACTACCACTACCAGTACTACCACTACCAGTACTACCATTACCAGTACTAGCAGTACCACAACCACCACCACTACTACCAGTACTACCACCTCAGTGCTACCAGCACTAACACCACCAGATTAGTGAGTAGAGTAGTGAGTAGAGTAGTGACAATACTACCAGTACTACCACCACCAGTACTACCACTACTACAGCCACCAGTACTACCACTACTACAGCCACCAGTACTACCACCACCACCAGTACTACCAGTACCACCACTACCAGTACTACCACTACCAGTACTACCATTACCAGTACTAGCAGTACCACAACCACCACCACTACTACCAGTACTACCACCTCAGTACTACCAGCACTAACACCACCAGATTAGTGAGTAGAGTAGTGAGTGCAGAGTAGTGAGTGCAGAGTAGTGAGTGCAGAGTAGTGAGTGCAGAGTAGTGAGTAGAGTAGTGAGTAGTGAGTGCAGAGTAGTGAGTAGTGAGTAGAGTAGTGAGTGCAGAGTAGTGAGTAGTGAGTAGAGTAGTGAGTAGTGAGTGCAGAGTAGTGAGTAGTGAGTAGAGTAGTGAGTAGTGAGTAGAGTAGTGAGTAGTGAGTGCAGAGTAGTGAGCGCAGAGTAGTGAGCGCAGAGTAGTGAGTGCAGAGTAGTGAGTGCAGAGTAGTGAATGCAGAGTAGTGAGTGCAGAGTAGTGAGTGCAGAGTAGTGAGTGCAGAGTAGTGAGTGCAGAGTAGTGAGTAGAGTAGTGAGTAGAGTAGTGAGTAGAGTAGTGAGTAGAGTAGTGAGTAGAGTAGTGAGTAGTGAGTAGAGTAGTGAGTAGTGAGTGCAGAGTAGTGAGTGCAGAGTAGTGAGTGCAGAGTAGTGAGTTGAGTAGTGAGTGCAGATTAGTGAGTAGTGATTGCAGAGTAGTGAGTGCAGAGTAGTGAGTGCAGAGTAGTGAGTAGAGTAGTGAGTAGAGTAGTGAGTAGAGTAGTGAGTAGAGTAGTGAGTAGAGAGTGAGTAGAGAGTGAGTAGTGAGTAGAGTAGTGGGTAGAGTAGTGGGTAGAGTAGTGGGTAGAGTAGTGAGTGCAGAGTAGTGAGTGCAGAGTAGTGAGTGCAGAGTAGTGAGTAGTGAGTAGAGTAGTGAGTAGAGTAGTGAGTAGAGTAGTGAGTAGAGTAGTGAGTAGAGTAGTGAGTAGAGTAGTGAGTGCAGAGTAGTGAGTAGAGTAGTGAGTAGTGAGTAGAGTAGTGAGTAGAGTAGTGAGTAGTGAGTAGAGTAGTAAGTAGAATAGTAAGTAGAGTAGTAAGTAGAGTAGTGAGTAGTGAGTAGAGTAGTGAGTAGAGTAGTGTAGTGAGTAGAGTAGTGAGTAGAGTAGTGAGTAGAGTAGTGAGTAGAGTAGTGAGTAGTGAGTGCAGAGTAGTGAGTAGTGAGTGCAGAGTAGTGAGTGCAGAGTAGTGAGTGCAGAGTAGTGAGTGCAGAGTAGTGAGTAGAGTAGTGAGTAGAGTAGTGAGTGCAGAGTAGTGAGTGCAGAGTAGTGAGTAGTGAGTGCAGAGTAGTGAGTGCAGAGTAGTGAGTAGAGTAGTGAGTAGAGTAGTGAGTGCAGAGTAGTGAGTGCAGAGTAGTGAGTGCAGAGTAGTGAGTAGAGTAGTGAGTAGAGTAGTGAGTAGAGTAGTGAGTAGAGTAGTGAGTAGAGTAGTGAGTGAGTAGTGAGTGAGTAGTGAGTGAGTAGTGAGTAGTGAGTAGAGTAGTGAGTGCAGAGTAGTGAGTGCAGAGTAGTGAGTGCAGAGTAGTGAGTGCAGAGTAGTGAGTTGAGTAGTGAGTGCAGATTAGTGAGTGCAGAGTAGTGAGTTGAGTAGTGAGTGCAGATTAGTGAGTAGTGATTGCAGAGTAGTGAGTGCAGAGTAGTGAGTGCAGAGTAGTGAGTGCAGAGTAGTGAGTGCAGAGTAGTGAGTAGAGTAGTGAGTAGAGTAGTGAGTAGAGTAGTGAGTAGAGTAGTGAGTAGAGTAGTGAGTGCAGAGTAGTGAGTAGAGTAGTGAGTAGTGAGTAGAGTAGTGAGTAGAGTAGTGAGTAGAGTAGTGAGTAGAGTAGTGAGTAGTGAGTAGAGTAGTGAGTAGAGTAGTGAGTAGAGTAGTGAGTAGAGTAGTGAGTGCAGAGTAGTGAGTAGAGTAGTGAGTAGTGAGTAGAGTAGTGAGTAGAGTAGTGAGTAGTGAGTAGAGTAGTGAGTAGAGTAGTGAGTAGTGAGTAGAGTAGTGAGTAGAGTAGTGAGTAGAGTAGTGAGTAGAGTAGTGAGTAGAGTAGTGAGTAGAGTAGTGAGTGCAGAGTAGTGAGTAGAGTAGTGAGTAGTGAGTAGAGTAGTGAGTAGAGTAGTGAGTAGAGTAGCGAGTAGAGTAGCGAGTAGAGTAGTGAGTAGAGTAGTGAGTAGTGAGTAGAGTAGCGAGTAGAGTAGCGAGTAGAGTAGCAAGTAGAGTAGTGAGTAGAGTAGCGAGTAGAGTAGTGAGTAGAGTAGTGAGTAGTGATTGCAGAGTAGTGATTGCAGAGTAGTGAGTGCAGAGTAGTGAGTGCAGAGTAGTGAGTAGAGTAGTGAGTAGAGTAGTGAGTAGAGTAGTGAGTAGAGTAGTGAGTAGAGTAGTGAGTAGAGTAGTGAGTAGAGTAGTGAGTAGAGTAGTGAGTGCAGAGTAGTGAGTAGAGTAGTGAGTAGTGAGTAGAGTAGTGAGTAGAGTAGTGAGTAGAGTAGCGAGTAGAGTAGCGAGTAGAGTAGTGAGTAGAGTAGTGAGTAGAGAAGTGAGTAGAGTAGTGAGTAGTGAGTAGAGTAGCGAGTAGAGTAGCGAGTAGAGTAGTGAGTAGAGTAGCGAGTAGAGTAGTGAGTAGAGTAGTGAGTAGAGTAGTGAGTAGAGTAGTGAGTAGAGAGTGAGTAGAGAGTGAGTAGTGAGTAGAGTAGTGGGTAGAGTAGTGGGTAGAGTAGTGGGTAGAGTAGTGAGTGCAGAGTAGTGAGTGCAGAGTAGTGAGTAGTGAGTAGAGTAGTGAGTAGAGTAGTGAGTAGAGTAGTGAGTAGAGTAGTGAGTAGAGTAGTGAGTAGAGTAGTGAGTAGAGTAGTGAGTGCAGAGTAGTGAGTAGAGTAGTGAGTAGTGAGTAGAGTAGTGAGTAGAGTAGTGAGTAGTGAGTAGAGTAGTAAGTAGAATAGTAAGTAGAGTAGTAAGTAGAGTAGTGAGTAGTGAGTAGAGTAGTGAGTAGAGTAGTGTAGTGAGTAGAGTAGTGAGTAGAGTAGTGAGTAGAGTAGTGAGTAGAGTAGTGAGTAGTGAGTAGTGAGTAGAGTAGTGAGTAGAGTAGTGAGTAGAGTAGTGAGTAGAGAGTGAGTAGAGAGTGAGTAGAGAGTGAGTAGTGAGTAGAGTAGTGGGTAGAGTAGTGGGTAGAGTAGTGGGTAGAGTAGTGAGTGCAGAGTAGTGAGTGCAGAGTAGTGAGTAGTGAGTAGAGTAGTGAGTAGAGTAGTGAGTAGAGTAGTGAGTAGAGTAGTGAGTAGTGAGTAGAGTAGTGAGTAGAGTAGTGAGTAGAGTAGTGAGTGCAGAGTAGTGAGTAGAGTAGTGAGTAGTGAGTAGAGTAGTGAGTAGAGTAGCGAGTAGAGTAGCGAGTAGAGTAGTGAGTTGAGTAGTGAGTAGAGTAGTGAGTAGTGAGTAGAGTAGTGAGTAGAGTAGTGAGTGCAGAGTAGTGAGTAGTGAGTAGAGTAGTGAGTAGAGTAGTGAGTAGAGTAGTGAGTAGAGTAGTGAGTAGAGTAGTGAGTAGAGTAGTGAGTGCAGAGTAGTGAGTAGAGTAGTGAGTAGTGAGTGCAGAGTAGTGAGTAGAGTAGTGAGTAGAGTAGTGAGTAGAGTAGTGAGTAGTGAGTAGAGTAGTGAGTAGCGAGTAGAGTAGCGAGTAGAGTAGTGAGTAGAGTAGTGAGTAGAGTAGTGAGTAGTGATTGCAGAGTAGTGAGTGCAGAGTAGTGAGTGCAGAGTAGTGAGTAGAGTAGTGAGTAGAGTAGTGAGTAGAGTAGTGAGTAGAGTAGTGAGTAGAGTAGTGAGTAGAGTAGAGTAGAGAGTGAGTAGAGAGTGAGTAGTGAGTAGAGTAGTGGGTAGAGTAGTGAGTGCAGAGTAGTGAGTAGAGTAGTGAGTAGAGTAGTGAGTAGAGTAGTGAGTAGAGTAGTGAGTAGAGTAGTGAGTAGTGAGTAGAGTAGTGAGTAGAGTAGTGAGTAGAGTAGTGAGTGCAGAGTAGTGAGTAGAGTAGTGAGTAGTGAGTAGAGTAGTGAGTAGAGTAGTGAGTAGTGAGTAGAGTAGTAAGTAGAGTAGTAAGTAGAGTAGTAAGTAGAGTCGTGAGTAGAGTAGTGATTAGTGAGTAGAGTAGTGAGTAGAGTAGTGTAGTGAGTAGAGTAGTGAGTAGAGTAGTGAGTAGAGTAGTGAGTAGAGTAGTGAGTAGAGTAGTGAGTAGTGAGTGCAGAGTAGTGAGTGCAGAGTAGTGAGTAGTGAGTGCAGAGTAGTGAGTGCAGAGTAGTGAGTGCAGAGTAGTGAGTGCAGAGTAGTGAGTGCAGAGTAGTGAGTGCAGAGTAGTGAGTGCAGAGTAGTGAGTGCAGAGTAGTGAGTAGAGTAGTGAGTAGTGAGTGCAGAGTAGTGAGTGCAGAGTAGTGAGTGCAGAGTAGTGAGTGCAGAGTAGTGAGTGCAGAGTAGTGAGTAGAGTAGTGAGTAGTGAGTGCAGAGTAGTGAGTAGAGTAGTGAGTAGAGTAGTGAGTAGAGTAGAGTAGAGTAGTGAGTAGCGTAGTGAGTAGAGTAGTGAGTAGCGAGTAGAGTAGTGAGTAGCGTAGTGAGTAGAGTAGTGAGTAGAGAGTAGAGTAGAGAGTAGAGTAGAGAGTAGAGTACTGAGTAGAGTAGTGAGTAGTGAGTAGAGTAGTGAGTAGAGAGCAGAGTAGTGAGTAGAGTAGTGAGTGCAGAGTAGTGAGTAGTGAGTAGAGTAGTGAGTAGAGTAGTGAGTGCAGAGTAGTGAGTAGTGAGTAGAGTAGTGAGTAGAGTAGTGAGTAGAGTAGTGAGTAGAGTAGTGAGTAGAATAGTGAGTAGAGAGTGCAGAGTAGTGAGTAGAGTAGTGAGTAGTGAGTGCAGAGTAGTGAGTAGAGTAGTGAGTAGAGTAGTGAGTAGAGTAGTGAGTAGAGAGTGAGTGCAGAGTAGTGAGTAGAGTAGTGAGTAGTGAGTGCAGAGTAGTGAGTAGAGTAGTGAGTAGAGTAGTGAGTAGAGTAGTGAGTAGTGAGTAGAGTAGTGAGTAGCGAGTAGAGTAGCGAGTAGAGTAGTGAGTAGAGTAGTGAGTAGAGTAGTGAGTAGTGATTGCAGAGTAGTGAGTGCAGAGTAGTGAGTGCAGAGTAGTGAGTAGAGTAGTGAGTAGAGTAGTGAGTAGAGTAGTGAGTAGAGTAGTGAGTAGAGTAGTGAGTAGAGTAGAGTAGAGAGTGAGTAGAGAGTGAGTAGTGAGTAGAGTAGTGGGTAGAGTAGTGAGTGCAGAGTAGTGAGTGCAGAGTAGTGAGTAGTTAGTAGAGTAGTGAGTAGAGTAGTGAGTAGAGTAGTGAGTAGAGTAGTGAGTAGTGAGTAGAGTAGTGAGTAGAGTAGTGAGTAGAGTAGTGAGTGCAGAGTAGTTAGTAGAGTAGTGAGTAGTGAGTAGAGTAGTGAGTAGAGTAGTGAGTAGTGAGTAGAGTAGTAAGTAGAATAGTAAGTAGAGTAGAGAGTAGAGTAGTGAGTAGAGTAGTGAGTAGTGAGTAGAGTAGTGAGTAGAGTAGTGAGTAGAGAGTAGAGTAGTGAGTAGAGTAGTGAGTGCAGAGTAGTGAGTAGTGAGTAGAGTAGTGAGTAGAGTAGTGAGTGCAGAGTAGTGAGTAGTGAGTAGAGTAGTGAGTAGAGTAGTGAGTAGAGTAGTGAGTAGAGTAGTGAGTAGAGTAGTGAGTAGAGAGTGCAGAGTAGCGAGTAGAGTAGCGAGTAGAGTAGTGAGTTGAGTAGTGAGTAGAGTAGTGAGTAGTGAGTAGAGTAGTGAGTAGAGTAGTGAGTGCAGAGTAGTGAGTAGTGAGTAGAGTAGTGAGTAGAGTAGTGAGTAGAGTAGTGAGTAGAGTAGTGAGTAGAGTAGTGAGTAGAGTAGTGAGTGCAGAGTAGTGAGTAGAGTAGTGAGTAGTGAGTGCAGAGTAGTGAGTAGAGTAGTGAGTAGAGTAGTGAGTAGAGTAGTGAGTAGTGAGTAGAGTAGTGAGTAGCGAGTAGAGTAGCGAGTAGAGTAGTGAGTAGAGTAGTGAGTAGAGTAGTGAGTAGTGATTGCAGAGTAGTGAGTGCAGAGTAGTGAGTGCAGAGTAGTGAGTAGAGTAGTGAGTAGAGTAGTGAGTAGAGTAGTGAGTAGAGTAGTGAGTAGAGTAGTGAGTAGAGTAGAGTAGAGAGTGAGTAGAGAGTGAGTAGTGAGTAGAGTAGTGGGTAGAGTAGTGAGTGCAGAGTAGTGAGTAGAGTAGTGAGTAGAGTAGTGAGTAGAGTAGTGAGTAGAGTAGTGAGTAGAGTAGTGAGTAGTGAGTAGAGTAGTGAGTAGAGTAGTGAGTAGAGTAGTGAGTGCAGAGTAGTGAGTAGAGTAGTGAGTAGTGAGTAGAGTAGTGAGTAGAGTAGTGAGTAGTGAGTAGAGTAGTAAGTAGAGTAGTAAGTAGAGTAGTAAGTAGAGTCGTGAGTAGAGTAGTGATTAGTGAGTAGAGTAGTGAGTAGAGTAGTGTAGTGAGTAGAGTAGTGAGTAGAGTAGTGAGTAGAGTAGTGAGTAGAGTAGTGAGTAGAGTAGTGAGTAGTGAGTGCAGAGTAGTGAGTGCAGAGTAGTGAGTAGTGAGTGCAGAGTAGTGAGTGCAGAGTAGTGAGTGCAGAGTAGTGAGTGCAGAGTAGTGAGTGCAGAGTAGTGAGTGCAGAGTAGTGAGTGCAGAGTAGTGAGTGCAGAGTAGTGAGTAGAGTAGTGAGTAGTGAGTGCAGAGTAGTGAGTGCAGAGTAGTGAGTGCAGAGTAGTGAGTGCAGAGTAGTGAGTGCAGAGTAGTGAGTAGAGTAGAGTAGAGAGTGAGTGCAGAGTAGTGAGTAGAGTAGTGAGTAGAGTAGTGAGTAGAGTAGAGTAGAGTAGTGAGTAGCGTAGTGAGTAGAGTAGTGAGTAGCGAGTAGAGTAGTGAGTAGCGTAGTGAGTAGAGTAGTGAGTAGAGAGTAGAGTAGAGAGTAGAGTAGAGAGTAGAGTACTGAGTAGAGTAGTGAGTAGTGAGTAGAGTAGTGAGTAGAGAGCAGAGTAGTGAGTAGAGTAGTGAGTGCAGAGTAGTGAGTAGTGAGTAGAGTAGTGAGTAGAGTAGTGAGTGCAGAGTAGTGAGTAGTGAGTAGAGTAGTGAGTAGAGTAGTGAGTAGAGTAGTGAGTAGAGTAGTGAGTAGAATAGTGAGTAGAGAGTGCAGAGTAGTGAGTAGAGTAGTGAGTAGTGAGTGCAGAGTAGTGAGTAGAGTAGTGAGTAGAGTAGTGAGTAGAGTAGTGAGTAGAGAGTGAGTAGAGAGTGAGTAGTGAGTAGAGTAGTGGGTAGAGTAGTGAGTGCAGAGTAGTGAGTGCAGAGTAGTGAGTAGTTAGTAGAGTAGTGAGTAGAGTAGTGAGTAGAGTAGTGAGTAGAGTAGTGAGTAGTGAGTAGAGTAGTGAGTAGAGTAGTGAGTAGAGTAGTGAGTGCAGAGTAGTTAGTAGAGTAGTGAGTAGTGAGTAGAGTAGTGAGTAGAGTAGTGAGTAGTGAGTAGAGTAGTAAGTAGAATAGTAAGTAGAGTAGAGAGTAGAGTAGTGAGTAGAGTAGTGAGTAGTGAGTAGAGTAGTGAGTAGAGTAGTGAGTAGAGAGTAGAGTAGTGAGTAGAGTAGTGAGTGCAGAGTAGTGAGTAGTGAGTAGAGTAGTGAGTAGAGTAGTGAGTGCAGAGTAGTGAGTAGTGAGTAGAGTAGTGAGTAGAGTAGTGAGTAGAGTAGTGAGTAGAGTAGTGAGTAGAGTAGTGAGTAGAGAGTGCAGAGTAGTGAGTAGAGTAGTGAGTAGTGAGTGCAGAGTAGTGAGTAGAGTAGTGAGTAGAGTAGTGAGTAGAGTAGCGAGTAGAGTAGCGAGTAGAGTAGTGAGTAGAGTAGTGAGTAGAGTAGCGAGTAGAGTAGTGAGTAGAGTAGTGAGTAGAGTAGTGAGTAGAGTAGTGAGTAGAGTGTAGAGTAGTGAGTAGAGTAGTGAGTGCAGAGTAGTGAGTAGTGAGTAGAGTAGTGAGTAGAGTAGTGAGTAGAGTAGTGAGTAGAGTAGTGAGTAGAGTAGTGAGTAGAGTAGTGAGTGCAGAGTAGTGAGTAGAGTAGTGAGTAGTGAGTGCAGAGTAGTGAGTAGAGTAGTGAGTAGAGTAGTGAGTAGAGTAGTGAGTAGAGTAGTAGAGTAGTGAGTAGAGTAGTGAGTAGAGTAGTGAGTAGCGAGTAGAGTAGTGAGTAGAGTAGTGAGTAGAGTAGTGAGTAGCGAGTAGAGTAGCGAGTAGAGTAGTGAGTAGAGTAGTGAGTAGTGAGTAGAGTAGTGAGTAGTGAGTAGAGTAGTGAGTAGAGTAGTGAGTAGAGTAGTGAGTAGAGTAGCGAGTAGAGTAGTGAGTAGAGTAGTGAGTAGTGAGTAGAGTAGTGAGTAGAGTAGCGAGTAGAGTAGTGAGTAGTGAGTAGAGTAGTGAGTAGAGTAGTGAGTGCAGAGTAGTGAGTAGTGAGTAGAGTAGTGAGTGCAGAGTAGTGAGTAGTGAGTAGAGTAGTGAGTGCAGAGTAGTAAGTAGTGAGTAGTGAGTAGAATAGTGAGTAGTGCAGAGTAGTGAGTAGAGTAGTGCAGAGTAGTGAGTAGAGTAGTGAGTAGAGTAGTGAGTAGAGTAGTGAGTAGAGTAGTGAGTAGAGTAGAGTAGTGAGTAGAGTAGTGAGTGCAGAGTAGTGAGTAGAGTAGTGAGTAGAGTAGTGAGTGCAAAGTAGTGAGTAGAGTAGTGAGTGCAAAGTAGTGAGTAGAGTAGTGAGTGTAGAGTAGTGAGTAGAGTAGTGAGTAGAGTAGTGAGTAGGACATCACAGGCAGCAGCTGTGCAAGCTTCTTACACTCACAAGGAGACCACAGGCAGCTGAGGTGCAATCTTCTCCCACTCACAAGAACGACATCACAGGCAGCAGCAGTGCAAGCTTCTTACACTCACAAGGAGACCACAGGCAGCAGAGGTGCAAGCTTCTGACACTCACAAGAAGGACATCACAGGCAGTAACGGTGCAATATTCTCACACTCACAAGGAGATCACTGGCAGTACACATCACATGAACACACTCCATAACACATAGCAACAATACATTGGCATTTACAATGCCATTAGCTCAAACTCAAATAAATCCGAGCCCGATTGCATTTCTAATGCTTGTTTACAATGGTATCAAGCTTTAAAAAAAAGTTCAGGGCGCCCCAGCTCTATAAAGCAACCTCTAATATATTTCAGCCATGGTATTTGGGAAATATAGTCAAGGCTCATACAATCAGTTATTATCTACTGGCTGGGAGCTAATTCCTTATTCAGCCAAAACTTAAGTTAAAACACTAAAGGGCGCAAAGCCAGGGTGTCACATAAAAAAGGTACCCCCAGTTCCTCGTGAACGGCCAGGTTTGATGGACCGCTAGGCATGACCAACAAGCGCTTTAAGAAGTTGTTCTCAACCACCTGCAATACTTCTGTTGTGGTGTGCCCCCAGATTTCACTGCCATAGCAAGCTGTTGCTATGCCTTTAGCCTGATACATTTTCAACATGGCTGGGATTGGACACTTGCCCATCTTTGCAGCAAAGTTAAAAATAGCAGCAATTACCCTTGTGAACTCCCCCTTTTTCTTCTGAATGAGGGGCCCCCACTTCAGGCGGTCATCCAATAGAACCCCCAAGTATGAGAAGACACCTGTCACTGGGACCTTTTTCGTGTCCTACTGAAAAAGGCTGCGTCCCTACCTGTAATATGTATTATTTGGCATTATTAATTGCCAGATCTCGAGACCCCATAACATTTAAAAAGGTGTCAAGCAGGGATTGAAGACCCCTAGCGGTTCTGGCTAAGAGGACTGCATCATCCGCACATAGTAGGACGAGGAGACCCTGTCCCCCTACATACCGAAAATCTGCCCCTGTGCCAACCAAAGCTTAATCTAGATAGTTTATGTAAACGTTGAACAGAAAAGGGGCTGAAATGCAACCTTGTCGTGCCCCTTTCCAGATTTTAAAATCCCTGGAGACACGGGGATCCTGAGGATATCTAACAAGCGCCTTGGTGTCCCTTTGCAGATCCTCTAGGAAGTTAACAATATTGTCCTCCACCCCCATGGCCCTCATGGCCTGCCACAGCTTGACCCGTTTAATGCAGTCAAAGGCAGATGAAAGGTCCATGAAGGCCAGGTAGATCGTGCCTGGGCGAGCAATCCTATACTTACAGAGGATCAGGTAAAGGTTAAGGCATTGGGCCACAGTTGACCGCCCTGGGCAAAACCCATATGGGAAATCAGAAATAATCTTATGCTCCTTTGCCCAGGAGGATATTCTTTCTAATAACACCCCTCCCACTACCTTTAGTACTGAGTCAACAAGGGAGATCGGCCTATAGCAAAAGGTGCTATTGGGATCCCCCTTTTTGAACACTGGCACAATGGTAGAGGTAGCCCAGGAATCAGGGCAGCCATCCTTGGCTGCGGCATTAAGCACAGCCACAAGGATTGGAGTCCAAAAATGTGGATCCGATTAATAGAGATCCGGTGGGATGCCGTCCGGGCCCAGTGCCTTATTACAGGTCAGGCCGTCAATCCCCGCCTCAACCTCTTTCTGCTCAAAGACCACAGCGATGGTATAAGTGTCCCTATCCGTCTGTTCAGAATAAACCGTAGAGCCCTTGAACATAGATTGAAAATGGGACACCCATTCTTCCTCCGTGATATGGGAGCCTAACTCACCACCTGTAGCTTTCTCAAACAGCGGTCTGTTGACGATGCCCCAAAACCTTGAGCTGTTCCCTAGAGTGCTCATCTCTAACAGCTCCCTCCAGGCCTCCTCCTTCAAGGCACCCTTACCTGTGGCCAGGACCTGTTTGTATTCAGTACCACAGGCACGCATATGCGATTGATTTCTCGGGGTAACCTTCAGAGCTTCCTTCAACTTCCGAGCTGCCTGGGAGCAGGATGAATCAAACCATCTCTGATTTGAAGTAACTGCCCTACGTGCTGGTACACTTAAAAGTAACCCTGCCTTTATGGCGATGACATTAAAGGCACTAAGAACAGTGGGTGAGGTACCTAGCGAGACACAAAGTGCAAGTTCAATAGTACAATAATCTCTTACCTCACTGTAAAAGGCATCTGGGGAAATATGTGAACATTTGATATGGCACCTACCATGCATTGGTCTTAACGTGCCTGGAGTCACTACCCTGGTTTTTCTAAATAGAAGTGGGCCGCTCAGTTGTACACAGAGAGGGTTATGAGCACTTTAAGCAATATCCCTAATAGGGAACATGTGAAATAAAGACTGAAGAGTAGATGAAATTAAAATATAATTTATAAAAGATCCACTACCGCTCCCTTTAAAGGAAGGAATAGGGGTATATGGGCCAGAGAGAGACATTAATGACAATAAATCAAATTCATTAAGCAAGTTGTTCAATTTTTCCCTTTGTATAGAGTGCTGAAAATGAAACCCCCGCATTTGGGGGCATCCCAAATCAGCCATGATTGTATGCTTTGGATCTCCACAGGGGTGGATATTAAAGTCACCCATCACCATTAAAGTATGTAATATAAAACCGCAGGACTACCTTATATAAAAGCCCAGCTGGGTGATATTACATTCCCCCTGGATACTTGTCGTAGCATTATAAAAATTAACCAGGCCCATGCAAGTGTTCCCCGACTTCAAGACAATGGCTTGAATACCCGGACTAGGAGACGGAAGAATCTGAATCTGGCAGTCCACTGCCAGAGTCATATATATATAGCCAAACCACCCTTGGCTCTGCCAGAAACCGAAGGGTAGGCTGGGACGAAAAAAGCCTTAAATCCCTCCAATAATGGTTTACATTTCACCAATCATGTCTCCTGGAGACAGATTACAGAAAATTGCTTAATGAACAGCTGCCATGTAGGATCCTGGAACTTATCTGCCAGGCCTGTGATGTTCCATCACAAAACATTTTTGTTAAAAATGCGGGGGACCACCTCGCTCTGTGCAATTGGGGGGTAAACCTTCTACTGGGGCTTTATCTTGACTACAGGCTCTGCAGGAATATGCAGTTAATCGCACTCCTCCAACCTTGAAAGTGTAGAAAATCTATTAGATAATGTTAGGGTAGGGGCGGAGTAGAACCCAGCAGGCTGATTTAAGCTGCGTACTACTTGTGAGTACCATTTATCTTTTGTCACAAAAGGCTTTTGTATCCACCTATCTCAAGGAGGATCCATGACCCTAGTCCTTGGGTTGTACCTTTGTGTATCAGCTCTATAAAAAAAAACTAATGGTAGTGCCTGTATTAAGGACCCCTGGTTTGATGGGCCAACATAAGAGTCCCAGGACAGAATTCTTTCTGCCAGGGATGATCTGTTAAAATTCACAATAACACAATCACCCCCTCCAGGTTTCCGCAAGCTGCCTATCCAGCCAACTCGACGCACCAAGATGATATTACGTTCCACCCTTAAACCCACAGTAGTATTATTTGATAGTCAATGAAGTATCTTATTTTTAAGCTGGCTAAAATCCTCATTTATACCCAGGGGAGCAGTGGCACATTCACCAGGATCACTACGAAGGGTGTAGATTCTGGTGGAAGATTAATAACTGGTAGACGCTGTGATTCTTTTGCTAGCTGCCCCTGTGGGCCCACTCTCCGGCCACCAGAAGAGTGAGGATCCAGCATTTGCTGGTGAACCGGCAAAACCCTGCTAGATACCTGGCTATCCCTTGAGCCGTCTACCTCCCCCCGAACTGCATGTGTCAATGGACACTGGGTGCGTTGCTGTACTCTATGGGTGATAGTTGGGTGTATAGATGGACCTGAATCAGATCCAATGCTGGGTCCTGGTTTATTGCTAAGCACACCTGGGTTCGCAGGTTCATCAGACCAGTTACACCCTATTGGACATTTCTCGATCACAGTTAGTCTTTCAAGGATAGGACCCAGCTTAATGTTCAAGAAACTGGTCATTATAGTTTTAAAGGCTTCTGTAGCCGACAAGTCTATATTCGTAGCTACCGGCTCAGACGCCATGGGCTTAGTAACTAGTTTGGGAACTGGGGTGGATTTGGGTTTCTTAGCTTTACCCCAATGGATTGGAGTTTCCTTTTTGTGCCCCCACCAGACCTAAGGGCCCCCTTGAAGGGAAGTTGGGAATTCTCTCTACAGATTTCTGAATGTGTCTGTGATTGTTTGAATAAGGTTACCATCTTTCCCTGACAAAGTGTGGGGAACACTACTTGCCCTGTTTTCTATTAAGATGACGGGAGAAAGAGGCATGTGCAAGGCCTGGGGGAGGGATTCCTGCACAGAAAATTACCCTTCATTGGCATGAGAGCCGTCACACGAACCTGGACGGCTGGATAGACTTAGGGACTCGGTGATAGCCTCAGCCAGAGGGTTCATTAGGGCGACTAAAGATGGATACAGACTATAAGATAGCGACCTAGAGAGTCGTCGATTCACTAGTTTGATCTCCTTGTCAATTACAGCTGCCGCACTCTGCAGAAAAGAATCCATGGTCGTAACAGTGCCATTAGCACTAACCTTTTCCTTCACCCCTGCTGGACCCATCTGTATCTTTCGCCTCCCCATAAGCTAAGGAGAAATCAGTACGGTAACACAAATAAATAAGTGCAGACAAAATAGCAGTTATGTCCCAATGGGTAAACCCGTGTATAGAGATACACGTGGTGTTTGTCCAACGTAAGTCCGCGAAACCTCCACAGACTCCTGCCAAAGGTCTGTATCAATCAGTGCAGATTTTGTAATGGCCAATATGGTGTGCTACATAGCAATGTACACAAGCCTACCTCCTTCGGTAACCACGAGTCCCGGTAGTCTGAGTGGCTACAGCTGGGTATGGGCAATGAACCGGCAATCCAGTGGTACGGCCAAGCGGAGTGGCCCAGCCCAGCCTCCACCGGTTACGGATGGGTGCAGACGGGCCCGCCCTTGGCCCGGGCTTCGCCTGGGCACTCTCGCGCTGCGGGAGCCCTGTTTACCTTTTGAACGCCTCCTGGTGCTCTCCAGTGGTGTTGGTGGTAAGCGTGCCGCAAGGGCTGCTGGGGTGGGTAGTACACTGTGGGCTCCGGGAATCGACAAATGACTCTGGTGGCGGTGGCGGCAACCAACAAAACAGGTAAGATTACAAGCTCCTGCACTGCAGGAGCCCTGTTGACCTTTTGAACGCCTCCTGGCGCTCTCCAATGGCGTTGGCAGCGTGCGCGCCACAAGGGTTGCTGGGACGAGTAGTTCCCTGTGGGCTCTGGGTATTGGTAAATAACTCTGGCGGCGGCGGTGGCAACCACCAAAACGGGAAAGATTACGAGCTCCCGCGCTGCAGGAGTCCTGTTGACCTTATGAATGCCTCCTGGCGCTCTCCAATGGCGTTGGCGGCGTGCGCGCCGCAAGGGCTGCTGGGGCGGGTAGCTCCCTGTGGGCGCCGGGAATCGGCAAATGACTCCTGTGGCGGTGGCGGCAACCAACAAAACAGGTTCGATTATTGAGCTTAATATGGTTTTCCTCTTCTTACAGTGACAGAAAAGTGCGGAAAGGCATGTGTAAATGAGTGAATAAATGCTGTGCACGGTGTCTCTGTGTATAGTTCCCCTATATGCTCATTATCACTACGGTGAGCAGGGAGACTTACAGATCTCAGGAGAACAATGCAGATTGTATAAAGATGCTAGAAAGATAAATGCTTCAGTAGAGTCCTATAAGTAGAAATTCATTTTGAATATGTTTTTGGCATACACATAACACATATTTGTAGCGCACTAAATAAATTCAACACATTGGGCATGTATTGGGATTTGCACAGGCTAACTCCCTCCTGGGTGATAAATATGGGGTTATGATTCTCCAGGGTTCTAAAATCACTACAGTAGCACAATATTTGATCATGATATTCAGAGTATCGTTTATCGAAACAGATGATTTGTGAGACTTACAACAGAAGCTTTAATTTAGAAAAGTAGTAACTATGAAAATCACTACCGTAGTGTAACTATAACTTCTGCTACCATGTTTTCTTGTTCATGTCATCAGTCCTTCAAGGAAGTGCCAATCTATGATGTTTTCAGCCTCTCTTTCACATCCTGGCTCTCAAGACATGTTGGTTAGCCTGCTCAGTCCAAACATGTTATATTATTGTAGCAACTGAAGGCTGTCTTCTTCCTTTCCCCTGATATTAGTCTCTGGCACCTATATACTCCCTTTGTGTCCTCCTGTATACTTTGTGTATTGTGCATTGTTCGATACAATTCAATTCAAAGATAGCTTTATTCGGTTGGTACAGACAACCATAAAAGCACACACATATAATATCATACAGTACAATTCAGATATGCAGATTATTTTAAACAACTGGACAGAAGTGTAAAGTGCGATATACAGATAAAAACGGTATCACAGAGCAGCTATAGTATTACGACAGGTAATACAAAGATTCTAAAAGTACATTAACTCGTAGCAGCCGTACCATTACATTGTTCGATACATGGATTAGCCCTCGTGTTCCTGAAGAACAAAGTAATCCACGGACATCCGGTCAGGCCTTCTGTTTAGCAAGTTCAATGCTTCTTTGAGCATCCAAACTCCAAAGTGAAAAGAGGGCAGGGTTCATCTTCTCTGAATTAGGTCACTGGAAATGGAATGCCAACCCTGGGGGTATCTGAAAGCCATCACTTACCTTACAAAGGTTTAGGAAGAAAATCAAGACCAGGCTCTTACAGAAATATGATATTCTATTTTTTAGTCTGAAAATATTTGCCCGGGCTCTCACTTTGTTATACCGCCAAAAACTCCCCTGGGTGAATTTAAATTTAAACAATTTGAAATAAATAAAACCTGAAATCTCGATGTGTAAATGTGGCCCACGTTTCCTTTTTGGTGTTTGGACCTGTTTTTTGTTCTCTTTGAGGTTCACCCCAACCTTGGCGGTCTTTATAAAATGTCAAAGTAATGCGGTTACTTTAAAATAAATGTGCAGTCGGCAGAGGCTGACATTTACGAATTACCACTACGTCAAAACATATCAGAAACACGACCGAGCTGGAACTCTGCCCGCGCTTCAATGAGTTACTAGGTCTGGCTGAGGGCGGCAATGAAATATATCAACAACAGTGCAAAAAGTTTAATTGCCTGTATCTGCAGATATCGGTAAATGTGTTTCTCGTGCGAGGATAAAGGAAAGTGTGCCATAGGCACGCGCCAGCGCATTTTACAGGTTATTTATTCTTCTCACAGAGAACTGGCAGATTAAAGAGCCTCTCGCGAGATCAGCAGGGAAAGGAAAATGTGGGAAAGAGAGACTTTGTTACAATAAACGAATCCCCGGGACCAACTGAACCTGTTAGGCTTAACATGGCATAACAAACGAAATACTTTGAATTCATTTACCGAGTGAAAAGGCATCGGGCCCCCATGTACAGAGGTTATTAATGAGGAGACGCGTTTTAAACACTAGTTTGTATATACAAATGTGTTGTTTAATTTTAGTAATGTTCATAGGATGTATTGCATTTTAATCGTGACTATATAAAGAGGAGGCTTAGAAGTAATGTTTTATAAGCGCTATCTTGAATAATTAATGAAAGTGATATAAAAGGCGGGTACAGGTAACAAATGAGGGTGTTTACATTTTTCGTCATTTTGAAACGAATATAAGGGGCTTCCGCAACCCATGGCTAATCAGAGGGAGGCCGCGATGCCATACCTTATTTTAATGCTTTTTCAAAAACCACTGGCTGATGAAAGAGAGCTCTATGGCGATTGTATAGAATAAGAATGGATTTCGCGTGTTAAAGGCCCATTTAAAAATTCTTGGGGCCTCATTTATGAAAAGTGACGCATCGCTGCGTGAAAACAGCGATGCGTCACTTTTCACTGCGCACTCCTTGCGACACCAATGATGCGTCATATTTAATGTATGACGCATCATGTCGCAAGGACTTACAGATACGTCAGTATTTCTGACGCATCTGTAAGCGCAAAAGTGACGCATTGCTGGAGTGTGTCACAAATGTGATGCAACTCCAGCAATGCGTCCTTTCACATGGGGCAAGCCCCATGTGAAAGGGCTTGCGTCAGTCTTACGCCTGCTGTGAGGCAGGCGCAAGATTATGACGCAACAGCATCCTAAAAGTGACGCAGTGAAATCTCATAGATTTCACTGCGTCACTATTACGAGGCTTTTTGCGGGGGAACGCCCCCTCTTCATACATTATACCTGACGCAGGTATAATGTGGCGCAGGGGTTTAAAAAGTGACGCATCTACCTAGATGCGTCACTTTTTAAATATGGCGCAACAAGGCACATTTTGTACGCCGCTGGTGCGTCACAAAAAGTGACGCACCGGCGGCGCAAAACTGACGCAAGGCCTCATAAATAAGGGCCTTGGTACTTCAAAATGTGCTGCTCTAATGGCTCGCTAACAGAGCAGCCCATTGCTCAGTGATGCCTTCCCATGGGTTGCACACTTTGATGTTTCTAACAGTCAGGCCTTGATCTTTCATAACTTCTGTAGCAGCATCAGCATTTTAACAACACATAGGACGTAATGTACTATGTCCCTGCATACAATGGCCATTTCTTCTGGGGAAGAAGAGGTAAAATTTTACGAAACTTTAAGAGTCGGTGTCAATGGGCTCACCAAAGCGTTTAACACGGCCATGTTTATTTCACGTCTCCTGCTCCTTCCTTTTGAATATAGGAAATTGACTGCTATATTCCCCAAATAGTGGCCACCCATCTCTACTAGACATGATATTGGATAGACATCCCCCACTAGCTCTGCTGGTTTTTGGTTCCTGTCTTCTAAAGGCTAAGATTGCTCTTTGCTAGGCTCAGGTTCATGCCACCCCATTGTTTCTTCAATAGCTGGCAGGAGGTATTCATTCAAAAATAGATTTACCATTATGAATAATCGTCCTCAGTCCCAGTTGGTGGCAAGATACCCAGATTCACTGTACAGATGTCCCTGACACAGAGTAGCAGGACATATTGTGCAACTGGTGTTGACCAGCCTAACTGGACTTCTAGGTGAGGTCATAGGACATGACGTGATTGGACACGTGCTCTCTACATGTAACCTTGTTTAGAATAAAGTGAGGAATCTTGGTTTACTTAAGCCAGCAATTGAAAAAAAATGAGCATGCGTGTGCACAATGAGCAGATGATGGCTTGAGCAGGGTTCTTCTTCTTTTAAAGGTAAAAGGACAACTGACATGTCTGATTCTAAAAAATAAATTGGTCACATGGTAGTACAGTAGAAACCAAGGCAACATCAGACTTGGAGAAGCTGGAGGACAAAGCAATGGATACTTCGGACATGCATTGAAAGTACTGGTGCTTCCAGGGCTAGAGAAATAGGTTGCACCACACCAGCCACACAAGGCATGGCTATGGTAAATAGCCCTTCTGGGTCAAGAGATGCAGTTACTATACGCATCAGACATTTGCTTGAGCAAGCTGTCTATCAAAAGCAGGTGTTATGACTCCTTCTGGGTTCCCTCAGTACTTGGAGACTAGATCAAGCTCGCCTGCCATTCACAAATGGTAAGTTATACCTGAAACTCATGATAGGATTCCGTATTTCTCTATTGTATTTTTCTCATGGATTGTGCTTTCTCTTCCAAGTTGGGAATTTGATGAACTTTGAATATTTGCCAAGGACGCCTCGTCTCAACCACCTAGGATGGCTTTTCCGCTAAACAATCTACAGGAGTGAGTTTTTCTTTCTCTCTTTCTCTCATTCCCTCACACCCTTTTCCCTGTGCAAACAAGTCCACTTCATAAGCCTTGATATTATTGCATTGGGCTAAAAAAACAGTTGTAGGCGATGCAGGGATTGACATTGATATCCTATAAGATGCTATACCTAGATTGTGACAATCTGTGTTGGGGAAAAACTTAAATCAATCATCTGATGGAATAAATGAGAGTAATATACATCAAGATTGGTATTTCTCCACCCCTCCTCATGCAGAGGCATAAGTTGTCCAATAATGTACAAAACGTGAGTCACATGCCTTAGAAAAATAATTAATTACAGCTGTAATCTAGAAGTAACTGACCAAGGTTGTACCTTAGAACAAGGGACAGGGGACCAGATCCACCAGGGCATTTTCTTGTTCTTCCCCCTCCCAAGATTTATTTGTGGAATCACCCAGACAGCAACAATAGAGAGAAAGACAAGTATATTAGGAAATATTTCATGGCACAAATTTTAGAGCCTCGGTTTTGACAACTTTCCAAGTGGTCAACAAGTACTGAAACACTTTCAGTTGCCAGCCATGTGGGAGGGTTGTCAATTCTGAAGCCTTTCTTGAAGGAGATACTCAGATTATAAAAGTGGGGTGTTGAATGATCCATTCCCAGATGTATGTCCTAGGTATATATCTGCTGCAAACGCTGATGGATTTCTTTCTGAATTAGTAAAGCAAGGTCACCTGTAGTCTAGATACTAGGCAGTTGAGCCTTAATTTGTTAAATCTAGATCAAGCGTAATCAGAATGTTCTTAGTTCATTCTGTTAAAGTAATACAGGATATTTCTAACCACCTCGTATTAATAAGGCCATATTTTAATATTTTTGTATAGTCATCTACCTCTGGAGTACACACCTTCAATTCTCAGATTGCCTGCATGATATCTGCCACAATACAATCTAATATTTGCACTTTGCTTAACATATCTTTTTATAAATTAACTTGTATTTTTGCTCCAGCATTAGCACTGACGTCAAATACCCCCTTGTTTTATTGAAAATTCCTAATCATATAAAAATGCAATATGATTTGTAACCCTCCTCCACAGTCTCAGTTATTCTTTTTTTATGATCCTTGTAAGAACAACAGGAGTGTAAACGTCAAGACTGCGGGCTTTGGAATGCATTCTCTACAATGTGTAGGGATCGGAACCCTCGCAGCGGTGTACCCTGAGTGAGGATTCAAATCTCTTGTACTGCAAGTGATGCATTAAGTAAAATTAATGCAGCCGAATACGATTTTTGCCTTTAATGGTGATAGTCAAGGGAGTTGAAGTATCTTGAGTAATAGCTCCTATTTTAAAGTAGTGCAGGTATGCTACAACGATGAGTGTGCAGTGAAACATGTAGTGGTCGACACTCTTGGAGTGTCCGCTGTATCAAATATATGTGGTTGTGTGCTACACATCCACCTCAGGCTTATGAGAGATGTGGTACAGCTTAGTAAACCAGAGGTACCTCATGAGTAGCCCAGTAGAATATCCCAGCCCACAATGGGAATATGGTCTCCTTTATAGTGGGGATATGGCTCACCTTTGTGGAAACATACCATGATCCACATTTGGAGTGTCCGTTATGGTCAGTATATATCGCTATACACTATACCTCTGGAGACGCTTGAGAGGGGATCCTTGTACCTTCCTCTTTGCAGGTGTGTGCGTGCTAAGTGTTGTTTTCACATGCAATGAGGTTACCGCCACGCAGGGGTGTTGCTACATTTATACCAATTGTAGCCATGGGATCTCATCATTTAGCCCCTTCTCCCATGTTTATAATTGGTACGCCCATCTTTGCTCCTGTATGAGCAGTTTCTTTTGAATGTCTGGGGTATTAGTAGTTAACTTTTCTAAGACTACACAAGTCATGTCCATATCTTTATGGTTCAGCTCAGATAGACGCATGTTAACCTGGTCTTTTTTCAACGTATTGCGCTCCGGTGTCCATTTATGTGCACCTTTAGTTTGTGAGTTGTCATTCCGACATAGAAATGGCCACATGGGCACATAATCAGATATACAACATTCTTACTGTTATAGTTTGTCAGCAATCTTAAATGCACTGTTTCCCTGTTTTAATGTCCACTTCTTTCATAGCTTTCGTGAAATGGTTTCCTCCAATGTTATTTGATAATATTTTTAACTTATTTGAAATAGGCTTGTATGTGGTCAACTTTCAAGACAGACACCTGAGCTTTACTCATACAACATGCAAGGAAGAAGCGTTTTTTCTAGACTTATTGATCACTATTGGAAAGGGAGGTGTTATCACCAGTGTCCATAATAAGAACACAGATGAGAATAGCTTGCTCTTGTATGAGAGTTCCGTACGGCATAAGTACTCCTCCTGCACTGGATCTAACAATGCTTTAGAGAGTGATTGCTCTAATATTAATCTAAATTTCACTCTAGACGAAGTAAATAGAGCTCTATTCTGGAGTAGGACCGGAAAAGCACCTGGCCCGGATGGCATCCCAATAGACCTGTTCAAATGTAATATTTCGTAATGGGGGCCCATTATAACCCAGGTTGCTATAGACCGATCTCTTTACTAGATTCTATGGTGAAAGTGGTGGGACGCGTGATTTTAGAGCACCTGCAGGAATGGTAAAAAGATAATAATATTTTAACAAATCTGCAATACGACTTTCAAAAGGGGCTTGGAACCACGGAGCAGAGTCTAAATCTGGCCCTACTTATAGGAAAGTATACGAGGGCAAAAAATAGCATATTGTACATGGTCTGAGTAGACTTAACTGCGGCTTTCGATTCTGTGAAACATGCAAGATTGTGGGAGGTCCTTGAGGATTTGAGAGTAGACCCTCAAATTATTGTTTTCTTAAGGAACCTCTATAGTAAGGCATCAGCTAGTGTGTGCTTTTAAACAGGGGGGAAACGTACAGCTAAGTTTCCCTTTAGAAGGGGGGTGAGGCAGGGCTGCGTGCTGGCCCCCTTTCTTTTTACTTTGTAAACTAACGGACTAGGAGAAACACTAGTAAGATTGACGCACAACCTTCCCCATGTTGCAGGCCGACCTATCCCGGCACTCCTTTATGCAGATGATGCATTCATGTTGGTAAGAACCCAAATTGCTCTCCAAAGGGTCCTTAATGAATTCTCTGTTTTTATGAAGGATCTAGGCCTCAGCATTAATATCTCAAAGACATATGTAATGAGATGTGGCCTTGGGCCTATGCGATTGAAGGACATCTTTGTAGAGGGGTAGAAATTAAGTCCAACCAAGAGTTTTTCATATTTGGGCGTGTTATTTAATCAAAATGAATCATGGGCCCAAACTATAAATGCCAAAAAACTGATGTTTATCCGGTTATCGAACGCTTTGGTGGGTTTTCCTAAGAAATTGGGCTGGAAACCCCCTGTGGAGTTGATACAAATCTATAAAGCGAAGTGTATCACCTCTGCAATGTTTGGAGCGGGGTATGGGGATTAGCAAATACCATTCAGCTACAACAATGGAGAATTCTTCTTTAAGATTTATATTATCAGTTCCCCCTAGTACATCTTCTTTTGTTTGCCATGAAGAATTGGGTCTCCCTTTATATCGGATTTAATTAAAATAGAACCAATACTACTGTGGCATAGTATCTGGGTTAAGGAGCAGACACAGTAAAATCGGGATATTCTTGCTGATTGTCTTAAATTAGATGGAGCCTTAAAAATACCATGGATCAGTTTTGTTCATGATTTTATGAAGGACTTAAGACACCTCGAATATTTTACCAATCCAAGTTCCTTGCAGAGGATCTCATGAGAAACACTAAAAAGGGAGGGGTTCTGTATGTTGGAAGAGTCTAGACTGTCTAGTGAACTCACAAAGCCCACCGTTAACCACCATCAAAATATTTTTAACTACATTTGGAATGGAGCCATATTTGTCTTTTGTAACTGTTATCTATGACAGAATGGTATTGGCTAGATGTAGGTTTAACATATTGTAGTAGCAGTTTGTAATAAATTAATCTATTCACTTAGATCTTCCTCTAGGTTGATGGCTCAGAGTAGCAGACATTTACAACAGACTCACCTCTCTTCTCACACCTTTCTGCAGGATGAATAATAATTTTACTAGTGGCTTATTACACAGTGGCCTGTCCACTGAGACCCCTCTACTGGTTGTATGTTGTAGTGGTTTGTGTAAATCTGACATTTACACTAAAACCTCTTTCCAGGTATACAAATGGTGCTTTTGTGGTTTGCAATAGACTAGCCTATACAGTTAGATAATTTAATTTGGTAAATAGTGCTTAGAGTAGGTGTTCAGAAATGATAGGACTATGCTGTAGTATAGTTCCTATATTCCCAATGGGCTCTGCGCATTGGAATAACATAAACGGCAGTTTAGACGTAGGACTGAGGTCGACTAGGTCTCTACTGAATATGTTAGACTTAATTAGGTATGCCAGCTAGCTCAGAGGTCACTAGAAATGTTCTCGAATGAACAGGGAGGAGTTAACTTCCCTGATTAGACAAGAAGGGATTAGTTTCTGACAACCGCATAAACATGACAACTTTGCTCCCCAGAATAAGGAGTATATCTCCAGAGTTGTGTGAAAACAATAGATATCTATTTCACTCATACAATCGTGCATACTTAGTTTCACCAGAGTGCAGAGAAATAGAGAGACGGGCGTTTTCAATAAAAGGTGTTATTTATTTAGCAGTCTTCTTCTCATGCGAGAGAAGTGAATTGCCACAATTGCAATACTTGTCATAAAGTAAAGTGTGCACAGTAAAAGGAGTATTATGAAATAATACTGTAAAAGCATTGATGTGGTTTCTGAGCCATATGATACTTAAAACGGATAAAATATATACAATTACATGCAATGATAAAAGTTGACTAAACGTACTCAACTGGTGCTTCTAAATACGCCTACCCCAGTATACCTAACCTAAGCCTAGTATGTGGGAAGGAGTAAGGGAGTTGCAGTTTAAGTTAAGTTAGTTTTGCCAAGAATCTGATTCAAGAATTCTCTAAGGGTCTAATCAGCTCCGTACCTTGGTTTTAGAATGAAGGAGGTCTTGTATTTCGTTCTCAGGACTAGATATCCCAGTAACCCGCAAGAGTGACTGGAAACACTGGAGCTGGATTTTCTCGGCAGGAGAAAAAGACAGCGTCTTTCTCAGTGCATCAAATGGGAGGGACGGCTTCCTTCGGCACACGCATCAGCTGGGCTTCAGATAAGTAGATAGCCACTTTGCTCCAAACCACTGTGTGTTGCTTAAGGCAAACGCTGGTATATTTATACCTGGAAGGTGCTGTGTTTGACGTAAGGTTGGACATAAGACGTCAATAAAAGATGTCACTAAGAACTGGCAGTTCTTTCAGGGCTCGCAGGAGTTCTAGGACAAATCAAAACAAAAGCATGGGGAATTCCCAGGTTGCTGGAGGTTTGGTTTGTTTAAAGAACTCGTTGTACTTTCTAGGAGTCTAAGGAAGTAGCCTTGCCGTATTTGGATTGCATTGGCTATTACTAAATATGGATATGATTCTTATACCTTTATAAGGATGTGATTTGTTATAACCACATAAGGGCATAAATCGGGAATATTTAATTAGGGTCCTAGATACGTTCACAACACCCACTCCACGTATAATGTCCATCATTACTAAATACTAAGCAATATATAAACATATAAGTATGCATGTGTTTTCCAGCCCACCCCAAAATACATCAAATGCATTTGAAATGGTATAGATACACGAAAATGAATATTATACTGTACGCTTTAAGCAGTGGTATCATTCAGATAAAATTTTGTACATTTAGAATGTTGACTGAATGAATCACGAAATTTACATTCATGAAATGGCTCTTAATACAGAAAAAAAGGTTGAGACCATTTCATCACATATTTATACATGATCGTACATGTGCTAGAGGCTGATTTCAGAAATATTGTCTCTAGAGTCTGAGAATAGAAGTTCTGTTCTCTAAGAATAGTTCTACTTTAAGCAGAGTATCATGTGCCAAAAAAAAAGGTAAATATTTTGGAAATTGGGAAAAAATACTTTCGCTTTCATGGGAAAAATAGTTCCAAATGTGTTCAGCAGTGCTGTTTATAAAAACTGAAGGCAGAATTCAGAGTTCAGGGAAGGCTGTGTGCTCGCTATTTCAAATGTTATTCTCGTTGTTAGGACAGAACATTACCTCAGCTAGACCGGCAAAAAATTAGTCTACAACAGTAGGTGAAAGTTGGGCCAACGCTGAAAAATCAGAAATAGTGCATATATGCGATGCATTGCCATCATCGGTGTTCAGATCAGCAATGTTCACAGAAGGTTGTACCTGTGTGGTGCCTCTTTCATCTCATACTTCACTGCCACCTAATCGTAATGGTGAAGTCTCAACAAATGCCGTTATCAGAATAGGTAGCCGCTGGGGACAACACGTTGCATGAGTCGTTACCGGACAAAGCAGAGCGTTGATATCCATTGGTACTGCTGATGGTAATGTAAGACAGATGTCCAACACGCATTCTTCTCCGCATAGCAGACATCGAAGCACAGGTAAGATGCAATTTTGCCAGATTGGTCTGAAGGAAAGAAAACAGGTAGTATTCAGATCTCTTAGCCGGGCCAATCCGAGGACCTTAGTGATACGGTCTCGGTATCGTATTGCTAGGATCGTTTCTTCCATCGTAGCCTGAGTTTTGTCTGTGATTTGGCTTGCCATATCGGAGCAGAAGGAACAAAAATTAAGATTCCTGCTACGAGTCCCAAAATAAGGGGCAGGCCACCGAGAAGAGAATGCACAAAATTAGGGAAGATGCCCAGAACTGTTTCAAAGGGTGCTAACAGTCCCGAAAAATTGTTTTAAATACATATGCGATGCCGCTGGTATCTGACATGTTTAAGATTTGGCTTAACATTTCTACGAAATGCACGGGGCAATTTGTCGATAATAGGGTATGTATCTCTGCCGCTGTCCTTGCAACTTGCAGGTCATATGTTTCTTTGGACCAGGTTAAAGGCACAGTTGTTTGTAAAAGAATAGACTTCATTCTGCTTAAAGCATCAATTCGAATAGAAGAGATATTCACAGAAGGCCATAATGCTGCCTCCATGTCTGTATTGCTGTTTGGATACAAAACTTGCAGACAACAAATGACCCTGGAAGTGACGCTCAGAAGATAGGGTTTTCCTGGCATCATGCCACAACAGCTGTGGTCACTTAATATAACGTAGCTACCGTTGGAAAGTTGTCTGGAAAAGGGCTCTATCTGTGTAGCAGGGGTGCCATGCAGATGACATGAAAGGTTGTTTGATGAACCTTTGCGGGCTCCATGCAAGTTTATACCTTGAAACAGAAGTGTACCGTTTCGTGATTTTTTACAATTGTTACCACTAAGAAATACAATTTTTTCCCTTCACTGTAACATTTATGTGTAAAAGGTTAATTCCAGGTAGATTTGATGTATCCTTTACCCAACCTTTCATACAGGCCTGCTGGTCCCTTGTTCACTGCACCACCAGGATTCAAGCAAGCCGGGCAGACGACGGCTGAAATACCAGAAACCGGTCCCCGGAAGCTTGTCTCCTTTCCAGTGAAGAATTGGCTTGGTAGTTTGGTCTGCCCTGTTCCCATGTGGCACTGGGTCAGACTAATTTGCATATAGCCAGGTTCTGAACGCCTCAGGGCAACTGTAGCGCTCTATAAGTCACATTTTCATTTCATTTTCATTTCACTGCACCATCAGAATTCAAGCAAGCCGGGCCAACGACGGCTGAAATGCCAGAAACCGGTCCCCGGAAGCTTGCCTCCTTTCTGGTGAAGAATTGGCTTGGTAGTTTGGTCTGCCCTGTTCCCATGAGGCACTGGGTCAGACTAATTTGCATATAGCCAGGTTCTGAACTGGGGTGATGCAGTGAGCTAAATAACGGTGATGGATCAAGCCCTGATCTCTTGACTGGGTAAGAGTGGTCTGCTTAATTCAGACACTCTGTTCATCACCACCCCCTTTTTGAATCGTTTTGGCCACCACAAGTGTGGCAGGGTATACTCAGACATGAGTCCCTTGCTCACTGCACCACCAGGATTCAAGCAAGCCGGGCCGATGACGGCTGAAATGCCAGAAACCGGTCCCCGGAAGCTTGTCTCCTTTCCGGTGAAGAATTGGCTTGGTAGTTTGGTCTGCCCTGTTCCCATGAGGCACTGGGTCAGACTAATTTGCATATAGCCAGGTTCTGACCTGGGGTGATGCAGTGAGCTAAATTACGGTGATGGATCAAGCCCTGATCTCTTGGCTGGGTAAGAGGGGTCTGCTTAATTCAGACACTCTGTTCATCACCACCCCCCTTTTGAATCGTTTTGGCCACCACAAGTGTGGCAGGGTATACTCAGACATGAGTCCCTTGCTCACTGCACCACCAGGATTCAAGCAAGCCGGGCCGACGACGGCTTAAATGCCAGAAACCGGTCCCCGGAAGCTTGTCTTCTTTCCGGTGAAGAATTGGCTTGGTAGTTTGGTCTGCCATGTTCCAATGAGGCACTGGGTCAGACTAATTTGCATACAGCCAGGTTCTGAACTGGGGTGATGCAGTGAGCTAAATAACGGTGATGGATCAAGCCCTGATCTCTTGACTGGGGAAGAGTGGTCTGCTTAATTCAGACACTCTGTTCATCACCACCCCCTTTTTGAATCATTTTGGCCACCACAAGTGTGGCAGGGTATACTCAGACATGAGTCCCTTGCTCACTGCACCACCAGCATTCAAGCAAGCCGGGCCGACGACGGCTGAAATGCCAGAAACCGGTCCCCGGAAGCTTGTCTCCTTTCCGGTGAAGAATTGGCTTGGTAGTTTGGTCTGCCCTGTTCCCATGAGGCACTGGGTCAGACTAATTTGCATATAGCCAGGTTCTGAACTGGGGTGATGCAGTGAGCTAAATATCGGTGATGGATCAAGCCCTGATCTCTTGACTGGGTAAGAGTGGTCTGCTTAATTCAGACACTCTGTTCATCACCACCCCCTTTTTGAATCATTTTGGCCACCACAAGTGTGGCAGGGTATACTCAGACATGAGTCCCTTGCTCACTGCACCACCAGGATTCATGCAAGCCGGGCCGACGACGGCGGAAATGCCAGAAACCGGTCCCCGGAAGCTTGTCTCCTTTCCGGTGAAGAATTGGCTTGGTAGTTTGGTCTGCCCTGTTCCCATGAGGCACTGGGTCAGACTAATTTGCATATAGCCAGGTTCTGAACTGGGGTGATGCAGTGAGCTAAATAACGGTGATGGATCAAGCCCTGATCTCTTGACTTTGTAAGAGTGGCCTGTTTAATTCAGACACTCTGTTCATCACCACCCCCTTTTTGAATCGTTTTGGCCACCACAAGTGTGGCAGGGTATACTCAGACATGAGTCCCTTGCTCACTGCACCACCAGGATTCAAGCAAGCCGGGCCGACGACGGCGGAAATGCCAGAAACCGGTCCCCGGAAGCTTGTCTCCTTTCCGGTGAAGAATTGGCTTGGTAGTTTGGTCTGCCCTGTTCCCATGAGGCACTGGGTCAGACTAATTTGCATATAGCCAGGTTCTGAACTGGGGTGATGCAGTGAGCTAAATAACGGTGATGGATCAAGCCCTGATCTCTTGACTTTGTAAGAGTGGCCTGTTTAATTCAGACACTCTGTTCATCACCACCCCATTTTTGAATAGTTTTGGCCACCACAAGTGTGGCAGGGTATACTCAGACATGAGTCCCTTGCTCACTGCACCACCAGGATTCAAGCAAGCCGGGTGACGACGGCTGAAATGCCAGAAACCGGTCCCCGGAAGCTTGTCTCCTTTCCGGTGAAGAATTGGCTTGGTAGTTTCGTCTTCCCTGTTCCCATGAGGCACTGGGTCAGACTAATTTGCATATAGCCAGTTTCTGAACTGGGGTGATGCAGTGAGCTAAATAACAGTGATGGATCAAGCCCTGATCTCTTGACTGGGTAAGAGTGGTCTGCTTAATTCAGACACTCTGTTCATCACCACCCCCCTTTTTGAATCGTTTTGGCCTCCAAAAGTGTGGCAGGGTATACTCAGACATGAGTCCCTTGCTCACTGCACCACCAGGATTCAAGCAAGCGGGGCCGATGACGGCTGAAATGCCAGAAACCGGTCCCCGGAAGCTTGTCTCCTTTTCAGTAAAGAATTGGCTTGGTAGTTTGGTCTGCCCTGTTCCCATGTGGCACTGGGTCAGACTAATTTGCATATAGCCAGGTTCTGAACTGGGGTGATGCAGTGAGCTAAATTACGGTGATGGATCAAGCCCTGATCTCTTGACTGGGTAAGAGTGGTCTGCTTAATTCAGACACTCTGTTCATCACCACCCCCCTTTTGAATCGTTTCAGCCACCACAAGTGTGGCAGGGTATACTCAGACATGAGTCCCTTGCTCACTGCACCACCAGGATTCAAGCAAGCCGGGCCGACGACGGCTGAAATGCCAGAAACCTGTCCCCGGAACCTTGTCTCCTTTCTGGTGAAGAATTGGCTTGGTAGTTTGGTCTGCCCTGTTCCCATGAGGCACTGGGTCAGACTAATTTGCATATAGCCAGGTTCTGAACTGGGGTGATGCAGTGAGCTAAATAACGGTGATGGATCAAGCCCTGATCTCTTGACTGGGGAAGAGTGGTCTGCTTAATTCAGACACTCTGTTCATCACCACCCCCTTTTTGAATCGTTTTGGCCACCACAAGTGTGGCAGGGTATACTCAGACATGAGTCCCTTGCTCACTGCACCACCAGGATTCAAGCAAGCCGGGCCGACGACGGCTGAAATGCCAGAAACCGGTCCCCGGAAGCTTGTCTCCTTTCCGGTCAATAATTGGCTTGGTAGTTTGGTCTGCCCTGTTCCCATGAGGCACTGGGTCAGACTAATTTGCATATAGCCAGGTTCTGAACTGGGGTGATGCAGTGAGCTAAATAACGGTGATGGATCAAGCCCTGATCTCTTGACTGGGTAAGAGTGGTCTGTTTAATTCAGACACTCTGTTCATCACCACCCCATTTTTGAATAGTTTTGGCCACCACAAGTGTGGCAGGGTATACTCAGACATGAGTCCCTTGCTCACTGCACCACCAGGATTCAAGCAAGCCAGGTGACGACGGCTGAAATGCCAGAGACCGGTCCCCGGAAGCTTGTCTCCTTTCCGGTGAAGAATTGGCTTGGTAGTTTCGTCTTCCCTGTTCCCATGAGGCACTGGGTCAGACTAATTTGCATATAGCCAGTTTCTGAACTGGGGTGATGCAGTGAGCTAAATAACAGTGATGGATCAAGCCCTGATCTCTTGACTGGGTAAGAGTGGTCTGCTTAATTCAGACACTCTGTTCATCACCACCCCCCTTTTTGAATCGTTTTGGCCTCCAAAAGTGTGGCAGGGTATACTCAGACATGAGTCCCTTGCTCACTGCACCACCAGGATTCAAGCAAGAGGGGCCGATGACGGCTGAAATGCCAGAAACCGGTCCCCGGAAGCTTGTCTCCTTTTCAGTAAAGAATTGGCTTGGTAGTTTGGTCTGCCCTGTTCCCATGTGGCACTGGGTCAGACTAATTTGCATATAGCCAGGTTCTGAACTGGGGTGATGCAGTGAGCTAAATTATGGTGATGGATCAAGCCCTGATCTCTTGACTGGGTAAGAGTGGTCTGCTTAATTCAGACACTCTGTTCATCACCACCCCCCTTTTGAATCGTTTCAGCCACCACAAGTGTGGCAGGGTATACTCAGACATGAGTCCCTTGCTCACTGCACCACCAGGATTCAAGCAAGCCGGGCCGACGACGGCTGAAATGCCAGAAACCGGTCCCCGGAACCTTGTCTCCTTTCTGGTGAAGAATTGGCTTGGTAGTTTGGTCTGCCCTGTTCCCATGAGGCACTGGGTCAGACTAATTTGCATATAGCCAGGTTCTGAACTGGGGTGATGCAGTGAGCTAAATAACGGTGATGGATCAAGCCCTGATCTCTTGACTGGGGAAGAGTGGTCTGCTTAATTCAGACACTCTGTTCATCACCACCCCCTTTTTGAATCGTTTTGGCCACCACAAGTGTGGCAGGGTATACTCAGACATGAGTCCCTTGCTCACTGCACCACCAGGATTCAAGCAAGCCGGGCCGACGACGGCTGAAATGCCAGAAACCGGTCCCCGGAAGCTTGTCTCCTTTCCGGTCAATAATTGGCTTGGTAGTTTGGTCTGCCCTGTTCCCATGAGGCACTGGGTCAGACTAATTTGCATATAGCCAGGTTCTGAACTGGGGTGATGCAGTGAGCTAAATAACGGTGATGGATCAAGCCCTGATCTCTTGACTGGGTAAGAGTGGTCTGCTTAATTCAGACACTCTGTTCATCACCACCCCCTTTTTGAATCGTTTTGGCCACCACAAGTGTGGCAGGGTATACTCAGACATGAGTCCCTTGCTCACTGCACCACCAGGATTCAAGCAAGCCGGGCCGACGACGGCGGAAATGCCGGAAACCGGTCCCCGGAAGCTTGTCTCCTTTCCGGTGAAGAATTGGCTTGGTAGTTTGGTCTGCCCTGTTCCCATGAAGCACTGGGTCAGACTAATTTGCATATAGCCAGGTTCTGAACTGGGGTGATGCAGTGAGCTAAATAACGGTGATGGATCAAGCCCTGATCTCTTGACTTTGTAAGAGTGGCCTGTTTAATTCAGACACTCTGTTCATCACCACCCCATTTTTGAATAGTTTTGGCCACCACAAGTGTGGCAGGGTATACTCAGACATGAGTCCCTTGCTCACTGCACCACCAGGATTCAAGCAAGCCGGGTGACGACGGCTGAAATGCCAGAAACCGGTCCCCGGAAGCTTGTCTCCTTTCCGGTGAAGAATTGGCTTGGTAGTTTCGTCTTCCCTGTTCCCATGAGGCACTGGGTCAGACTAATTTGCATATAGCCAGTTTCTGAACTGGGGTGATGCAGTGAGCTAAATAACAGTGATGGATCAAGCCCTGATCTCTTGACTGGGTAAGAGTGGTCTGCTTAATTCAGACACTCTGTTCATCACCACCCCCCTTTTTGAATCGTTTTGGCCACCAAAAGTGTGGCAGGGTATACTCAGACATGAGTCCCTTGCTCACAGCACCACCAGGATTCAAGCAAGCGGGGCCGACGACGGCTGAAATGCCAGAAACCGGTCCCCGGAAGCTTGTCTCCTTTTCAGTGAAGAATTGGCTTGGTAGTTTGGTCTGCCCTGTTCCCATGAGGCACTGGGTCAGACTAATTTGCATATAGCCAGGTTCTGAACTGGGGTGATGCAGTGAGCTAAATAACGGTGATGGATCAAGCCCTGATCTTTTGACTGGGTAAGAGTGGTCTGCTTAATTCAGACACTCTGTTCATCACCACCCCCTTTTTGAATCGTTTTGGCCACCACAAGTGTGGCAGGGTATACTCAGACATGAGTCCCTTGCTCACTGCACCACCAGGATTCAAGCAAGCCGGGCCGACGACGGCTGAAATGCCAGAAACCGGTCCCCGGAAGATTGTCTCCTTTCTAGTGAAGAATTGGCTTGGTAGTTTGGTCTGCCCTGTTCCCATGAGGCACTGGGTCAGACTAATTTGCATATAGCCAGTTTCTGAACTGGGGTGATGCAGTGAGCTAAATAACGGTGATGTATCAAGCCCTGATCTCTTGACTGGGTAAGAGTGGTCTGCTTAATTCAGACACTCTGTTCATCACCACCCCCCTTTTTGAATCGTTTTGGCCACCACAAGTGTGGCAGGGTATACTCAGACATGAGTCTCTTGCAAGCCGGGACGACGACAGCTGAAATGCCAGAAACCGGTCCCCGGAAGCTTGTCTCCTTTCCGGTGAAGAATTGGCTTGGTAGTTTGGTCTGCCCTGTTCCCATGAGGCACTGGGTCAGACTAATTTGCATATAGCCAGGTTCTGAACTGGGGTGATGCAGTGAGCTAAATAACGGTGATGGATCAAGCCCTGATCTCTTGACTTTGTAAGAGTGGCCTGTTTAATTCAGACACTCTGTTCATCACCACCCCATTTTTGAATAGTTTTTGCCACCACAAGTGTGGCAGGGTATACTCAGACATGAGTCCCTTGCTCACTGCACCACCAGGATTCAAGCAAGCCGGGCCGACGACGGCTGAAATGCCAGAAACCGGTCCCCGGAAGCTTGTCTCCTTTCCGGTGAAGAATTGGCTTGGTAGTTTCGTCTTCCCTGTTCCCATGAGGCACTGGGTCAGACTAATTTGCATATAGCCAGTTTCTGAACTGGGGTGATGCAGTGAGCTAAATAACAGTGATGGATCAAGCCCTGATCTCTTGACTGGGTAAGAGTGGTCTGCTTAATTCAGACACTCTGTTCATCACCACCCCCCTTTTTGAATCGTTTGGCCACCAAAATTGTGGCAGGGTGTACTCAGACATGAGTCCCTTGCTCACTGCACCACCAGGATTCAAGCAAGCGGGGCCGACGACTGCTGAAATGCCTGAAACCGGTCGCCGGAAGCTTGTCTCCTTTTCAGTGAAGAATTGGCTTGATAGTTTGGTCTGCCCTGTTCCCATGAGGCACTGGGTCAGACTAATTTGCATATAGCCAGGTTCTGAACTGGGGTGATGCAGTGAGCTAAATAACGGTGATGGATAAAGCCCTGATCTCTTGACTGGGTAAGAGTGGTCTGCTTAATTCAGACACTCTGTTCATCACCACCCCCTTTTTGAATCGTTTTGGCCACCACAAGTGTGGCAGGGTATACTCAGACATGAGTCCCTTGCTCACTGCACCACCAGGATTCAAGCAAGCCGGGCCGACGACGGCTGAAATGCCAGAAACCGGTCCCCGGAAGCTTGTCTCCTTTCCGGTGAAGAATTGGCTTGGTAGTTTGGTCTGCCATGTTCCAATGAGGCACTGGGTCAGACTAATTTGCATATAGCCAGGTTCTGAACTGGGGTGATGCAGTGAGCTAAATAACGGTGATGGATCAAGCCCTGATCTCTTGACTGGGGAAGAGTGGCCTGCTTAATTCAGACACTCTGTTCATCACCACCCCCCTTTTTTAATCGTTTTGGCCACCACAAGTGTGGCAGGGTATACTCAGATATGAGTCCCTTGCTCACTGCACCACCAGGATTCAAGCAAGCCGGGCTGATGACGGCTGAAATGCCAGAAACTGGTCCCCGGAAGCTTGTCTCCTTTTCAGTGAAGAATTGGCTTGGTAGTTTGGTCTGCCCTGTTCCCATGAGGCACTGGCTCAGACTAATTTGCATATAGCCAGGTTCTGAACTGGGGTGATGCAGTGAGCTAAATAACGGTGATGGATAAAGCCCTGATCTCTTGACTGGGTAAGAGTGGTCTGCTTAATTCAGACACTCTGTTCATCACCACCCCCTTTTTGAATCGTTTTGGCCACCACAAGTGTGGCAGGGTATACTCAGACATGAGTCCCTTGCTCACTGCACCACCAGGATTCAAGCAAGCCGGGCCGACGACGGCTGAAATGCCAGAAACCGGTCCCCGGAAGCTTGTCTTCTTTCCGGTGAAGAATTGGCTTGGTAGTTTGGTCTGCCATGTTCCAATGAGGCACTGGGTCAGACTAATTTGCATATAGCCAGGTTCTGAACTGGGGTGATGCAGTGAGCTAAATAACGGTGATGGATCAAGCCCTGATCTCTTGACTGGGTAAGAGTGGTCTGCTTAATTCAGACACTCTGTTCATCACCACCCCCTTTTTGAATCGTTTTGGCCACCACAAGTGTGGCAGGGTATACTCAGATATGAGTCCCTTGCTCACTGCACCACCAGGATTCAAACAAGCCGGGCTGATGACGGCTGAAATGCCAGAAACTGGTCCCCGGAAGCTTGTCTCCTTTTCAGTGAAGAATTGGCTTGGTAGTTTGGTCTGCCCTGTTCCCATGAGGCACTGGGTCAGACTAATTTGCATATAGCCAGTGTGAGAAGTTGGCCTGATATGTAGTGTTTCTAATGCTGGAACCACTTGGTATCAGTCCAAACAAACCCCAAAGATGTCAGGTTGTAAGTCAACCTTGTTAGACAAGCTATCCTAGTGGTAGCATGGACTAAGCAGCCTTAAAGGCTTAACTTAAGAGGTCGTGTTAAGCGAGCTGTTTTACCACATACAATCCTGTAATCAAATGAAAGGACACCACACAAGTATATATTGTAAAAATATATGTATTTATTTCTAAATTACTCCCCAGTACTCTTTATGAGGAAAGGGGCACAAGCGTTAAATCAAAAGCACAGTATAACATACAAAGTTGCACAATTTTGGATGAGGGCCGGTGGCCACTCAAACCATATACTAAAAAAGTGGTATAAGAGATACCAATCGAACAGTGGTTAGGCCTAGGGCCTAGAGAATCGCTGGGAGCAGTCAGGACTAGCAATGCTGAAGTCGGGAGTAGCCCACGGGACTCGGATGCAGCACGGAAAGTGCGGCTTGCACCAATGCAATGTCAATGGTGCGTAAAAGTTACACAAAGTGAGTTTAAAGATACTTCCGCTGAACCTAGAGGAACAAAACTTAAGACACAGACCCTAGAGGTGTGTACCAGTGTGGGAACACCGGCGTTGCAATGTTACCTCACCCACAGGAAGTGGGTGCACAGGGTCGAAGTGGCGTCGGGTTTTGACACGCAGGCTCTTGGTGCTTGGAGCTGAAGAAGCTGCAGGCGATGTGAAGCAGAAGTGTCCGGTGTGATCCAAGGGTGGATCGAAGTCGAAAAGTATCTGAAAGCAGAGGGGACAGAGTCTGGGTCACTCAGCAGTGACCAGGGTGGAACCAGGACGGAACCAGGCAATGTCGGGCGCAATCAGGTGGTTGTCGAGAGGCTTCTCTCCGCTGTCACGTGGGCTCTGGGGCATCTGCGACGTCCAGGAGCAGGTCACGATCTGTCCCACATAGGCTCTCGCCGTCAGCACCGTCGGCTTCAAGATTGCCGCAAACAGCACTTGGCAAAAGCAATCCACGCGGAACCGGGAGATTGCTTCTCACTCGAACCAGGAGGGTCAGAGTGGCGGCTCCTTTTCACAGGAGCTGGTGCAGATCTGGAGCAACTAGAAAAGCAAGTCGTATTCAAGTTTTCGTTGGCACAGGGGCCACAAGCCAGCTGGCAATTGACCGGGCCAACGCGTCGAGCCAACACGAGCAGAAGGGCCCCACTCAGCACTTGTCGAGTGTGGAGGGGGTAGCTTTGGTGCAAGTGTAGCTCGGGGTTGGGGCTTCTCAAACCCCGGTGTACAGCTTCGAGGGTCACTCGTGGGCTGCACGGTCAGCGTCTCGTGGCCTTTTCAAGATGGCGTGCCCCACGCTTCCGGTCGCCTCCACTGGTCTCAGCGCTGCAGGGACTGTGGATCGGGCTGGGAGAAGGCAGACAAGCTGGATCTCGTTGATCTCTGTCGCTCGAGTTCCGGCGGGAACGGCAACAAAGCAAGGGTCGAGGGCTGGATGGTGCCTGTTTGCACAGGGTGGTCACTCCTTGACAACAAGGGAGATTCTTTCGTCTTCTATGTTGAATAGAATGTCGAAGGGTCCAGAATTCGTTTCTTATGTTTCTTCAGGATGATCTGAGTTGCATTGGCACTGCTCCCACTCTTATTCGAATCTGGTGGGCTGGAAATCCTGCTAGGTCCCCTCCTATGGGTGGGACCCAGGAAGGGGGTGCTTACACCCCTTTCCTTTGATCCAGGCCGCTCTGGGACTGGGGCTGGGATGCCCCAGAACCGGTTTGGCCGGATTATGCAAGGGGCAGCCTTGTGCTCCCCAGGCAGTGTCTGGTTTCTTTGAAACCTCCCTGCTACAATCCACTATCTCCTGTCTGGGGTGGTTTGACACCGCCCTGCGACAGGAAACCTTTTGTCCAGGCCACCATTTGCTGAGTTTCGGTCAGCAGCAGGAGGCCAGACCCGTGTCTGTGGCAGAGGCATCCATTTTGTGGATCTGAGGCTCATTTTAAATCAACCGCGTTTCAGTAAAGTAACATGTCTTATCCCTCTAGAAGGGTGGAATGCTACCCCCGTCACCAGAACTGGCGAGGGGGTAGTATTCCAATTCGTGTGACACCTTACACGACATGTTTTGATAAAGCCAAACCAAAGTTGCTATATAACCGCGAGGATTATAAGGCGCTTAAGAGTATATGGTATGGCATTATCCCGGATCAGCTTAGGGAGTTGTTCCCGACAGCTGCAGACAGGCTCAGCTCATGCCAGAGCTCCATCTCACATAAAACCACGCACTCTGCCTCCAGGATTGATGAGGCCTTCCATAGGAGTGTCTCACAGGTTTATAGGTGTCCAGATATAGGTTTAGATATAGGTATACTATATCTAAGCAAGGGGTGATTACACCCACTTTCCCCCAGCTGAGTGATCAGCCAGTTGTGTCAATTTAAGAACCAGCCAGGGGTGGCAAAAGCTATGCTTCAGCCCCTGGTAGGCCTTGGTGGCACCTATGCCCTGAGCACCTATAGTGCATGGTACAGGGTCTGACAAGGAGTCCATTTCCAATTGTGGTATGTACCTATAGCACATGTATTATAAATTTAGAGAGAGAACAGCAGGCTGGGGGTCTGATTAGCAGGCCCACAGCCTCAGTAAGTCGAAAACCAGTGAAGCAAAAAGCAAACAATTGGGGTGACCATAGGATAGCAGACCCTACTCTCCTACACAGCCCTCCCCCCCCCAAACGCAGGGACATTAAACTTAACCTTGACCAGATAAGTCTTCATGTTCTAAGTGGAAGTACCTGGAGAGACCATCTGCATTACCATGGTCAGTCCCTGGGCGGTGCTCCACTGTAAAGTCCATCCCCTGTAGGGAAATGGACCACCTGAGCAGTTTGGGATTTTCACCCTTCATCTGATTTAGCCACAAGAGGGGCTTATGGTCTGTCTGAATTAGGAAGTGAGTACCAAACAAGTATGGCCTCAACTTCTTCAGGGCCCAAACCACAGCAAAGGCCTCCCTCTCAATAGCTGACCAACGTTTCTCCCTGGGGGTCAGCCTTCTGCTAATAAAAGCAATGGGCTGGTCTTGACCATCTTGATTAAGTTGTGAAAGCACAGCTCCCACCCCCAACTCAGAAGCATCTGTCTGTACAATGAACTGTTTGGAGTAGTCAGGACTCTTCAGGATAGGTGCAGAGCACATGGCCTTCTTCAGGTCATCAAATAGCTTTTGACAGCTAACTGTCCACTGAACCTTTTAGGGCATCTTCTTGGATGTCAAGTCATTCAATGGTGTCACAATGGACCCATAGTTCTTTACAAATTTTCTGTAATACCCAGTCAGGCCCAAGAAGGCTCTGACTTGTGTCTGGGTAGTTGGAGGAGCCCAGTCCTGTATGGTCTGGATCTTGCTCTCCAGTGGTTGAACCTGACCCCCACCTACTAGGTGGCCCAAGTACACAACCTTGCTCTGCCCTATCTGGCACTTGGTAGCCTTGATAGTCCGGCCTGCCTTTTGCAGGGCCTCCAGAACCTTCTTCAGGTGGATCAGGTGATCCTCCCAGGTGGAGCTAAAGACAGCAATATCATCTAGATATGCTGCACAAAAGTCATCCAACCCAGCAAGGACTTGATTCACCAACCTTTGGAAGGTGGCAGGTGCATTCTTCAAACCAAAGGGCATTACCACAAATTGATAATGTCCACTAGGGGTAGAGAATGCTGTTTTGTCTTTTGACTCTTCAGCTAGTCTGATTTGCCAGTAGCCAGCTGTCAAATCAAATGTGCTCAGAAACTTGGCAGAAGCCAATTTATCAATGAGCTCATCTGCTCTTGGAATGGGATGGGCATCTGTCCTAGTGACAGCAGTGAGACCTCTGTAGTCCACACAAAACCTCATTTCTCTCTTCCCATCTTTGGTATGAGGTTTTGGCACAAGGACCACTGGGCTAGCCCATGGGCTCTCTGATGGCTCAATCACTCCAAGCTCCAACATCTTTTGCACCTCAGCCTTTATACAATCCCTGACATGGTCAGGTTGCCTGTAGATCTTATTCTTCACAGGCAGACTGTCACCAGTGTCCACCTCATGGGTGCACCAATTAGTCTGGCTGGGTGTGAGTGAAAACATATGTCTGTGGGCCTGCAACACCTGTCTGCAGTCCACCTGTTGCTGCTCAGTGAGGCTGCCTGCCAAGGCTACTCCATCAACTGACACATCATCAGGGTTCTGGGAAAGCAGGTCTGGGAGAGGGTCACTCTCTTCCTCCTGATCCCCATCTGTGGCCATGAGGAGACTCATGTCCTCCCTGTCAACAAATGCTTTCAAACGGTTTACATGGAGCACCCTGTGGGGGCTCCTAGGGGTGTCAAAGTCAACCACATAGGTGACTTCTCCCTTTTTCTCAATGATAGGGTAGGGCCCAGTCCATTTGTCCTGGAGAGCTGCTGGGCCCACTGGGTCCAACACCCACACCTTCTGCCCTGGATGGAACTCAACCAGAACAGCCTTTTGGTCATGCCAAGCTTTCTGTAATTCTTGACTGGCCTCAAGGTTTTTGGATGCTCTCTCCATGTATTCAGCCATCCTGGAGCGGAGACCAAGTACATAGTCCACAATGTCTAGTTTAGGCTTTTTGAGAGGTAACTCCCATCCTTCCTTCACCAAACTCAATGGACCCCTCACAGGGTGGCCAAACAAAAGTTCAAAAGGGCTGTAGCCAACCCCCTTCTGTGGGACCTCTCTGTAATCAAAGAGCAAGCAGGGTAAAAGGATGTCCCATTTCCGCCTAAGCTTCTCTGGTAAACCTTTTATCATTCCCTTTAGGGTCTTGTTGAACCTTTCAACAAGCCCATTGCACTGTGGGTGGTAGGGTGTGGTAAACTTATAGTTTACTCCACACTCTTTCCACATTGCTTTTAAGTATCCAGACATAAAGTTGGTACCTCTGTCTGAAAGAACCTCCTTTGGAAAGCCCACTCTTGAGAAAACTGCAATGAGGGCTTTTGCCACCACAGGTGCTGTGGTGGTCCTCAGGGGAATTGCCTCTGGGTACCTGGTGGCATGATCCACTACCACCAGTATGAATCTGTGCCCAGATGCTGTTTGAGGATCCATGGGACCCACAATGTCTATTCCAACGCTTTCAAAGGGTACCCCCACCACAGGTAGTGGTATCAGGGGGGCCTTTGTTGTGCCACCTGACTTACCACTGGCTTGGCAAGTGACACAGGAGCGACAAAACTCCTTGACATTTTCTGACATATGAGGCCAGTGAAAGTGTGGAACAAGCCTGTCCCAAGTCTTATTCTGGCCTAAGTGTCCTGCAAGGGGAATATCATGGGCCAAGGTAAGAAGGAAACCCCTAATCTTCAAAGGTATAACCAACCTCCTGGTTGTGCCAGGCTTGGGGTCTCTAGCCTCTGAATAAAGGAGTCCTTTATCCCAATAAACTCTATGGGTACCTTGAGCATTCCCTGCAGCCTCAGCAGCAGCTTGCTGTCTGAGGGGTTCAAGTGAAGGGCAATCTAATTGGGCCTGCCCCAGGTCTGCCCTTGAGGGTCCCTCTGTCCCCAGAAACTCAACCTGGTCAGGTTCAAGCTCCTCTGAGACAGTCTCCTCTTGGACTGCAGAATCAGTTTCCTGTGAAACTTGATCCTCAACCTGGGGCAAGTGGGAAGGCTCAGCCTTAACCCTCTTGCTCCTTCTCTTGGGTTGTGGTTGGTCTATTGTTTCAAGATCCACCACTGGTTCAGGAAGGCACTTCTTAGCCTGAGACCTTGTCACTGCAAGGACATGAGCTGAAATCCCTAGCATTTCTGCATGAGTCCTGTACTCCACTTCTGACCAAACTGAGCTTTCAAGATCATTGCCTAACAGACAGTCTACTGGGAGGTCTGCACTCACAACAACTTTCTTTAGGCCATCTACCCCTCCCCAGGAGAAGTTCACAACTGCCACAATATGTGAAGTAGTGGAGTTGCTTGCATTGGTCACTAGGTAACTTTCACCTAGTACAATCTGACCAGGGTCCACAAAGTCTGGTGTCACCATAGTGACACTGGCACAAGTGTCCCTGTAGGCCTGAGCCAGTTTCTCATTGATTAAGGGAGTCTGCCTATATTTGCCCAGGTTACTGGGGCTCACTGCAGTGGTCAAAGATAAGTCCACATCATATAGGAGAACTGCCTGTGTGGGGATTCTGACTAGGCCAGATTCCACCTCAGTACCCAAGGTTAACCCTACTATCCCCTTAGGTTGTGCACTACCACTGCTGACTGTACTAGGTGTGCAGTTGCTTTAGGAGCTGCAGTGGTAGGAACTGGATTTTTCTTAGTGCATTCACTGCCCCAGTGTGAAACTGATTTGCAGGTATTACACCAAGGTTTCTTTGGGCCATCATTCTTCTTTTTCTTGTTTCCATTTTGGGAACCCCCCTCCTTATTGCTAGTTTGGGGGCCTGAAGACTTCTGGTCCTTTTCTTTATCTTTCTGATTCCCACCCTTCTGGTCTGTTTTCTTCTGGTCACCTTGGTTCTGGTTTTTCTGCTTAATCCTTGTTCTGACCCATTTGTCTGCCTTCTTTCCCAATTCTTGGGGAGAGGTCAAATCAGAGTCAACAAGGTATTGATGCAACAGCTGGTTCTGACAGTTATTAAGGATCTGTTCTCTCATCATAAGATTGTACAATCCTGTATAGTCTGAGACTTTACTTCCCTGCAGCCAACCCTCCAGAGCCTTAGTGGCACAATCAACAAAATCAGTCCAGTCCTGAGTCTGTGCTTTTTGGGTGTCTCTGAACAACAACCTGTATTGCTCAGTGGTTAGGCTAAACCCTTCAATAAGAGCACTCTTCAGGACAGAGTAGTTTTTGGCATCCTCAGGTCTAACAGTGAGGAGCCTATCCCTCCCTTTCTCAGAAAAGGAGTACCATAAAATTGCTGCCCACTGACCCTCAGGGACCTGCTGTACCATGCAGGC
This sequence comes from Lissotriton vulgaris, assembly GCF_964263255.1. Classification (NCBI taxonomy): domain Eukaryota; kingdom Metazoa; phylum Chordata; class Amphibia; order Caudata; family Salamandridae; genus Lissotriton; species Lissotriton vulgaris. The sequence continues at coordinate 1,124,307,656 of NC_141694.1, forward strand.
CCTCTCAAGAGCAGTCATCCATTTGTGGATGTCATCCCCTTCCTTGTAGGGGGGCACAATTTTTGTCAGGTTTCTATTGCCATAGGCCCTGTCTTATTCTTTAGGAACTTTGCTGCCACCAGTGGCATCTAAGCCACACAATTTTCTTTCTCTTGCTAAAGCAAGTTTAGCTTGAGCCAAGGCTACCTCTTCCCTCTCTATCTGGAGTTGGACAGCCCTCATTCTGGCCCTATGCTCTTTCCTCTGGGAGGGAGTCATCCCTCTTTGAGATTCTCTTGAGGCACTAGAAACATGAGAGTCCCCTGATTGAGATCTCACCCTTCTGTTGCCTGGGAGAATTAGGTTATGAGATCTGGAGAGGTGCTGGCCCTCTCCATTCCCATGTAGGTCTAGGTTGGCCTGGTTAAGCCTGCCAACCTGTACCTGGGTCACCCTCTGATCCTGATCTTCAGGGTCTTCTTCTTCTGAGCCTTCCTCTTCCTCTTCCTCCTCCTCTTCTTATTCATCTGGAAGATCCTCATTCTCAGGGGAGTTTACCCCCTCACCTGAAACTAAGGGAGCCTGACTCACCTTATCTAAGTCATCCTTTTCCAGGATAGCTATCAGGGAAGGAATAGTAGGGCCTCTGCCCTTTTTTAGCCCCCTGGCTGTGCACAAGGCACTCAGGTCTTTGTGGCTAAGGTTGTCATATCTGGAAGTTGCCTTGATAGGGTCAACTGCTACAGGAGCAGAGCCTGAGGCTCCACCTGTATCAGACATGACTGCTAGTGAGGTGTAAGTGATGCACTTACCTACACTAAGTGTTTTCCTACTGTACCTTGCTAGTGAGTTGTAGTCAGGGTGTGCTAATCCCTTTAATCTACAACTACTAAGTTCAGTAGAACTTAATATGCTAAGCTTTTGATTTATATGTACCTAAGGTACTTGATGTGATCTTTCAATTTGATGTAAAGATTGCAATGGTAAAACAAACAGCAAGCTCAAATCCGCACCGCTGCACACCAATGTGAGAAGTTGGCCTGATATGTAGTGTTTCCAATTCTGGAACCACTTGGTATCAGTCCAAACAAACCCCAAAGATGTCAGGTTGTAAGTCAACCTTGTTAGACAAGCTATCCTAGTGGTAGCATGGACTAAGCAGCCTTAAAGGCTTAACTTAAGAGGTCGTGTTAAGCGAGCTGTTTTACCACATACAGGGCCCGATGTAGGTAGCCCTTTACCGATCGGAATCGGCCGAAAATACCGATTTTCGGCCGTTTCCGATCGGTAAAGGGCTATCGAGATGTAGGGGCACATTTTCGGTAATTTTACCGAATCGTTATCATTACCGAATCGGTAATATTTACCGATTCGGTAATGATAACGATTCGGTAAAATTACCGAAAATGCAATGTAGGTAGCCAATGTTCCATCAGCACATGGCTTACAGAATCGGTATTTTACCATGGAATACAAATCCATGGTAAAATACCGATTCCTGTGTACATGCACATCTGTGCATGTACACATGTGCCATGTGACAGACAGACGTGCCCTTAGGGCATGTCTGTGTGCCACATTGCACACATGCCCGTTTTGGGGGTGCTAGAGGGTGTCAAAGTAACACCCCCTGCACCCTTGCCAAATTCGGTATTTACCGATTATTTGACTTTAATCCTATGGGCTTCAAAGGCCCATAGGATTCAATAGCAAATACCGATTCGGTATTTACGGAATCGGTAAATACCGAATTTGTAAGGAATCGGTAACGATTCCAGATGTTGGGACCTACATCCCATTTACCGATTTTGAAATACCGAATCGGTAAAATTCGGTATTTCAAAATCGGTAAATGGGATTTACCTACATCGGGCCCACAATCCTGTAATCAAATGAAAGGACACCACACAAGTATATATTGTAAAAATATATGTATTTATTTCTAAATTACTCCCCAGTACTCTTTATGAGGAAAGGGGCACAAGCGTTAAATCAAAAGCACAGTATAACATACAAAGTTGCACAATTTTGGATGAGGGGCGGTGGCCACTCAAACCATATACTAAAAAAGTGGTATAAGAGATACCAATCGAACAGTGGTTAGGCCTAGGGCCTAGAGAATCGCTGGGAGCAGTCAGGACTAGCAATGCTGAAGTCGGGAGTAGCCCACGGGACTCGGGTGCAGCACGGAAAGTGCGGCTTGCACCAATGCAATGTCGATGGTGCATAAAAGTTACACAAAGTGAGTTTAAAGATACTTCCGCTGAACCTAGAGGAACAAAACTTAAGACACAGACCCTAGAGGTGTGTACCAGTGTGGGAACACCGGCGTTGCAATGTTACCTCACCCACAGGAAGTGGGTGCACAGGGTCGCAGTGGCGTCGGGTTTTGACACGCAGGCTCTTGGTGCTTGGAGCTGAAGAAGCTGCAGGCGATGTGAAGCAGAAGCGTCCGGTGTGATCCAAGGGTGGATCGAAGTCGAAAAGTACCTGAAAGCAGAGGGGACAGAGTCTGGGTCACTCAGCAGTGACCAGGGTGGAACCAGGACGGAACCAGGCAATGTCGGGCGCAATCAGGTGGTTGTCGAGAGGCTTCTCTCTGCTGTCACGTGGGCTCTGGGGCATCTGCGATGTCCAGGAGCAGGTCACGATCTGTCCCACGTAGGTTCTCACCGTCAGCACCATCGGCTTCAAGATTGCAGCAAACAGCACTTGGCAAAAGCAATCCACGCGGAACCGGGAGATTGCTTCTCACTCAAACCAGGAGGGTCAGAGTGGGGGCTCCTTTTCACAGGAGCTGGTGCAGATCTGGAGCAACCAGAAAAGCAAGTCGTATTCAAGTTTTCATCGGCACAGGGGCCACAAGCCAGCTGGCAAGTGACCGGGCCAACGCGTCGAGCCAACACGAGCAGAAGGGCCCCACGCAGCACTCGTCGAGTGTGGAGGGGGTAGCTTTGGTGCAAGTGTAGCTCGGGGTTGGGGCTTCTTAAACCCCGGTGTACAGCTTCGAGGGTCACTCGTGGGCTGCACGGTCAGTGTCTCGTGGCCTTTTCAAGATGGCGTGCCCCACGCTTCCGGTCGCCTCCACTGGTCTCAGCTCTGTAGGGACTGTGGATCGGGCTGGGAGAAGGCAGGCAAGCTTGATCTTGTCGATCTCTGTCGCTCGAGTTCCGGCGGGAACTGCAACAAAGCAAGGGTTGAGGGCTGGATGGTGCCTGTTTGCACAGGGTGGTCACTCCTTGACAACAAGGGAGATTCTTCCGTCTTCTATGTTGAATAGAATGTCGAAGGGTCCAGAATTCGTTTCTTATGTTTCTTCAGGATGATCTGAGTTGCATTGGCACTGCTCCCACTCTTATTCGAATCTGGTGGGCTGGACATCCTGCTAGGTCCCCTCCTATGGGTGGGACCCAGGAAGGGAGTGGTTACACCCCTTTCCTTTGATCCAGGCCGCGCTGGGACTGGGGCTGGGATGCCCCAGAACCGGTTTGGCCGGATTATGCAAGGGGCAGCCTTGTGCTCCCCAGGCAGTGTCTGGTTTCTTTGAAACCTCCCTGCTACAATCCACTATCTCCAGTCTGGGGTGGTTTGACACCGCCCTGCGACAGGAAACCCTTTGTCCAGGCCACCATTTGCTGAGTTTCGGTCAGCAGCAGGAGGCCAGACCTGTGTCTGTGGCAGAGGCATCCATTTTGTGGATCTGAGGCTCATTTTAAATCAACCGCGTTTCAGTAAAGTAACATGTCTTATCCCTCTAGAAGGGTGGAATGCTACCCCCGTCGCCAGAACTGGCGAGGGGGTAGTATTCCAATTCGTGTGACACCTTACACGACATGTTTTGATAAAGCCAAACCAAAGTTGCTATATAACCGCGAAGATTATAAGGCGCTTAAGAGTATATGGTATGGCATTATCCCGGATCAGCTTAGGGAGTTGTTCCCGACAGCTGGCGACAGGCTCAGCTCATGCCAGAGCTCCATCTCACATAAAACCACGCACTCTGCCTCCAGGATTGATGAGGCCTTCCATAGGAGTGGCTCACAGGTTTATAGGTGTCCAGATATAGGTTTAGATATAGGTATACTATATCTAAGCAAGGGGTGATTACACCCACTTGCCCCCAGCTGAGTGATCAGCCAGTTGTGTCAATTTAAGAACCAGCCAGGGGTGGCAAAAGCTATGCTTCAGCCCCTGGTAGGCCTTGGTGGCACCTTTGCCCCGAGCACCTATAGTGCATGGTACAGGGGCTGACAAGGAGTCCATTTCCAATTGTGGTATGTACCTATAGCACATGTATTATAAATTTAGAGAGAGAACAGCAGGCTGGGGGTCTGATTAGCAGGCCCACAGCCTCAGTAAGCTGAAAACCAGTGAAGCAAAAAGCAAAAAATTGGGGTGACCATAGGATAGCAGACCCTACTCTCCTACACAACCCCCCCCCCCCAAACGCAGGGACATTAAACTTAACCTTGACCAGATAAGTCTTCATGTTCTAAGTGGAAGTACCTGGAGAGACCATCTGCATTACCATGGTCAGTCCCTGGGCGGTGCTCCACTGTAAAGTCCATCCCCTGTAGGGAAATGGACCACCTGAGCAGTTTGGGATTTTCACCCTTCATCTGATTTAGCCACAAGAGGGGCTTATGGTCTGTCTGAATTAGGAAGTGAGTACCAAACAAGTATGGCCTCAACTTCTTCAGGGCCCAAACCATAGCAAAGGCCTCCCTCTCAATAGCTGACCAACGTTTCTCCCTGGGGGTCAGCCTTCTGCTAATAAAAGCAATGGGCTGGTCTTGACCATCTTGATTAAGTTGTGAAAGCACAGCTCCCACCCCCAACTCAGAAGCATCTGTCTGTACAATGAACTGTTTGGAGTAGTCAGGACTCTTCAGGATAGGTGCAGAGCACATGGCCTTCTTCAGGTCATCAAATGCCTTTTGACAGCTAACTGTCCACTGAACCTTTTTGGGCATCTTCTTGGATGTCAAGTCATTCAATGGTGTCATAATGGACCCATAGTTCTTTACAAACTTTCTGTAATACCCAGTCAGGCCCAAGAAGGCTCTGACTTGTGTCTGGGTAGTTGGAGGAGCCCAGTCCTGTATGGTCTGGATCTTGCTCCCCAGTGGTTGAACTTGACCCCCACCTACTAGGTGGCCCAAGTACACAACCTTGCTCTGCCCTATCTGGCACTTGGTAGCCTTGATAGTCAGGCCTGCCTTTTGCAGGGCCTCCAGAACCTTCTTCAGGTGGATCAGGTGATCCTCCCAGGTGGAGCTAAAGACAGCAATATCATCTAGATATGCTGCACAAAAGTCATCCAACCCAGCAAGGACTTGATTCACCAACCTTTGGAAGGTGGCAGGTGCATTCTTCAAACCAAAGGGCATTACCACAAATTGATAATGTCCACTAGGGGTAGAGAATGCTGTTTTGTCTTTTGACTCTTCAGCTAGTCTGATTTGCCAGTAGCCAGCTGTCAAATCAAATGTGCTCAGAAACTTGGCAGAAGCCAATTTATCAATGAGCTCTTCTGCTCTTGGAATGGGATGGGCATCTGTCCTAGTGACAGCATTGAGACCTCTGTAGTCCACACAAAACCTCATTTCTCTCTTCCCATCTTTGGTATGAGGTTTTGGCACAAGGACCACTGGGCTAGCCCATGGGCTCTCTGATGGCTCAATCACTCCAAGCTCCAACATCTTTTGCACCTCAGCCTTTATACAATCCCTGACATGGTCAGGTTGCCTGTAGATCTTATTCTTCACAGGCAGACTGTCACCAGTGTCCACCTCATGGGTGCACCAATTAGTCTGGCTGGGTGTGAGTGAAAACATATGTCTGTGGGCCTGCAACACCTGTCTGCAGTCCACCTGTTGCTGCTCAGTGAGGCTGCCTGCCAAGGCTACTCCATCAACTGAACCATCATCAGGGTTCTGGGAAAGCAGGTCTGGGAGAGGGTCACTCTCTTCCTCCTGATCCCCATCTGTGGCCATGAGGAGACTCATGTCCTCCCTGTCAACAAATGCTTTCAAACGGTTTACATGGAGCACCCTGTGGGGGCTCCTAGGGGTGCCAAAGTCAACCACATAGGTGACTTCTCCCTTTTTCTCAATGATAGGGTAGGGTCCAGTCCATTTGTCCTGGAGAGCTGCTGGGCCCACTGGGCCCAACACCCACACCTTCTGCCCTGGCTGGAACTCAACCAGAACAGCCTTTTGGTCATGCCAAGCTTTCTGTAATTCTTGACTGGCCTCACGGTTTTTGGATGCTCTCTCCATGTATTCAGCCATCCTGGAGCGGAGACCAAGTACATAGTCCACAATGTCTAGTTTAGGCTTTTTGAGAGTTAACTCCCATCCTTCCTTCACCAAACTCAATGGACCCCTCACAGGGTGGCCAAACAAAAGTTCAAAAGGGCTGTAGCCAACCCCCTTCTGTGGGACCTCTCTGTAAGCAAAGAGCAAGCAGGGTAAAAGGATGTCCCATTTCCGCCTAAGCTTCTCTGGTAAACCTTTTATCATTCCCTTTAGGGTCTTGTTGAACCTTTCAACAAGCCCATTGCACTGTGGGTGGTAGGGTGTGGTAAACTTATAGTTTACTCCACACTCTTTCCACATTTCTTTTAAGTATCCAGACATAAAGTTGGTACCTCTGTCTGAAAGAACCTCCTTTGGAAAGCCCACTCTTGAGAAAACTGCAATGAGGGCTTTTGCCACCACAGGTGCTGTGGTGGTCCTCAGGGGAATTGCCTCTGGGTACCTGGTGGCATGATCCACTACCACCAGTATGAATATGTGCCCAGATGCTGTTTGAGGATCCATGGGACCCACAATGTCTATTCCAACTCTTTCAAAGGGTACCCCCACCACAGGTAGTGGTATCAGGGGGGCCTTTGTTGTGCCACCTGACTTACCACTGGCTTGGCAAGTGACACAGGAGCGACAAAACTCCTTGACATTTTCTGACATATGAGGCCAGTGAAAGTGTGGAACAAGCCTGTCCCAAGTCTTATTCTGGCCTAAGTGTCCTGCAAGGGGAATATCATGGGCCAAGGTAAGAATGAAACCCCTAAACTTCAAAGGTATAACCAACCTCCTGGTTGTGCCAGGCTTGGGGTCTCTAGCCTCTGAATAAAGGAGTCCTTTATCCCAATAAACTCTATGGGTACCTTGAGCATTCCCTGCAGCCTCAGCAGCAGCTTGCTGTCTGAGGGGTTCAAGTGAAGGGCAATCTAATTGGGCCTGCCCCAGGTCAGCCCTTGAGGGTCCCTCTGTTCCCAGAAACTCAACCTGGTCAGGTTCAAGCTCCTCTGAGACAGTCTCCTCTTGGACTGCAGAATCAGTTTCCTGTGAAACTTGATCCTCAACCTGGGGCAAGTGGGAAGGCTCAGCCTTAACCCTCTTGCTCCTTCTCTTGGGTTGTGGTTGGTCTATTGTTTCAAGATCCACCACTGGTTCAGGAAGGCACTTCTTAGCCTGAGAAATTTTCACTGTAAGGACATGAGCTGAAATCCCTAGCATTTCTGCATGAGTCCTGTACTCCACTTCTGACCAAACTGAGCTTTCAAGATCATTGCCTAACAGACAGTCTACTGGGAGGTCTGCACTCACAACAACTTTCTTTAGGCCATCTACCCCTCCCCAGGAGAAGTTCACAACTGCCACACTATGTGAAGTAGTGGAGTTGCTTGCATTGGTCACTAGGTAACTTTCACCTAGTACAATCTGACCAGGGTCCACAAAGTCTGGTGTCACCATAGTGACACTGGCACAAGTGTCCCTGTAGGCCTGAGCCAGTTTCTCATTGATTAAGGGAGTCTGCCTATATTTGTCCAGGTTACTGGGGCTCACTGCAGTGGTCAAAGATAAGTCCACATCATATAGGAGAACTTTCTGTGTGGGGATTCTGACTAGGCCAGATTCCACCTCAGTACCCAAGGTTAACCCTACTATCCCCTTAGGTTGTGCACTACCACTGCTGACTGTACTAGGGGGTGCAGTTGCTTTAGGAGCTGCAGTGGTAGGAACTGGATTTTTCTTAGTGCATTCACTGCCCCAGTGTGAAACTGATTTGCAGGTATTACACCAAGGTTTCTTTGGGCCATCATTCTTCTTTTTCTTGTTTCCATTTTGGGAACCCCCCTCCTTATTGCTAGTTTGGGGGCCTGAAGACTTCTGGTCCCTTTCTTTATCTTTCTGATTCCCACCCTTCTGGTCTGTTTTCTTCTGGTCACCTTGGTTCTGGTTTTTCTGCTTAATCCTTGTTCTGACCCATTTGTCTGCCTTCTTTCCCAATTCTTGGGGAGAGGTCAAATCAGAGTCAACAAGGTATTGATGCAACAGCTGGTTCTGACAGTTATTAAGGATCTGTTCTCTCATCATAAGATTGTACACTCCTGTATAGTCTGAGATTTTACTTCCCTGCAGCCAACCCTCCAGAGCCTTAGTGGCACAATCAACACAATCAGTCCAGTCCTGAGTCTGTGCTTTTTGGGTGTCTCTGAACAACAACCTGTATTGCTCAGTGGTTAGGCCAAACCCTTCAATAAGAGCACTCTTCAGGACAGAGTAGTTTTTGGCATCCTCAGGTCTAACAGTGAGGAGCCTATCCCTCCCTTTCTCAGAAAACGAGTACCATAAAATTGCTTCCCACTGATCCTCAGGGACCTGCTGTACCATGCAGGCCCTCTCAAGAGCAGTCATCCATTTCTGGATGTCATCCCCTTCCTTGTAGGGGGGCACAATTTTTGTCAGGTTTCTATTGCCATAGGCCCTGTCTTTTTCTTTAGGAACTTTGCTGCCACCAGTGGCATCTAAGCCACACAATTTTCTTTCTCTTGCTAAAGCAAGTTTAGCTTGAGCCAAGGCTACCTCTTCCCTCTCTATCTGGAGTTGGACAGCCCTCATTCTGGCCCTATGCTCTTTCCTCTGGGAGGGAGTCATCCCTCTTTGAGATTCTCTTGAGGCACTAGAAACATGAGAGTCCCCTGATTGAGATCTCACCCTTCTGTTGCCTGGGAGAATTAGGTTATGAGGTCTGTAGAGGTGCTGGCTCTCTCCATTCCCATGTAGGTCTAGGTTGGCCTGGTTAAGCCTGCCAACCTGTACCTGGGTCACCCTCTGATCCTGATCTTCAGGCTCTTCTTCTTCTGAGCCTTCCTCTTTCTCTTCCTCCTCCTCTTCTTCTTCATCTGGAATATCCTCATTCTCAGGGGAGTTTACCCCCTCACCTGAAACTAAGGGAGCCTGACTCACCTTATCTAAGTCATCCTTTTCCAGGATAGCTATCAGGGAAGAATAGTAGGGCCTCTGCCCTTTTTTAGCCCCCTGGCTGTGCACAAGGCACTCAGGTCTTTGTGGCTAAGGTTGTCATATCTGGAAGTTGCCTTGATAGGGTCAACTGCTACAGGAGCAGAGCCTGAGGCTCCACCTGTATCAGACATGACTGCTACTGAGGTGTAAGAGATGCACTTACCCACACTAAGTGTTTTCCTACTGTACCTTGCTAGTGAGTTGTAGTCAGGGTGTGCTAATCCCTTTAATCTACAACTACTAAGTTCAGTAGAACTTAATATGCTAAGCTTTTGATTTATATGTACCTAAGGTACTTGATGTGATCTTTCAATTTGATGTAAAGATTGCAATGGTAAAACAAACAGCAAGCTCAAATCCGCACCGCTGCACACCAATGTGAGAAGTTGGCCTGATATGTAGTGTTTCCAATTCTGGAACCACTTGTTATCAGTCCAAACAAACCCCAAAGATGTCAGGTTGTAAGTCAACCTTGTTAGATAAGCTATCCTAGTGGTAGCATGGACTAAGCAGCCTTAAAGGCTTAACTTAAGAGGTCGTGTTAAGCGAGCTGTTTTACCACATACGATCCTGTAATCAAATGAAAGGACACCACACAAGTATATATTGTAAAAATATATGTATTTATTTCTAAATTACTTCCCAGTACTCTTTATGAGGAAAGGGGCACAAGCGTTAAATCAAAAGCACAGTATAACATACAAAGTTGCACAATTTTGGATGAGGGCCGGTGGCCACTCAAACCATATACTAAAAAAGTGGTATAAGAGATACCAATCGAACAGTTGTTAGGCCTAGGGCCTAGAGAATCGCTGGGAGCAGTCAGGACTAGCAATGCTGAAGTCGGGAGTAGCCCACGGGACTCGGGTGCAGCACGGAAAGTGCGGCTTGCACCAATGCAATGTCAATGGTGCGTAAAAGTTACACAAAGTGAGTTTAAAGATACTTCCGCTGAACCTAGAGGAACAAAACTTAAGACACAGACCCTAGAGGTGTGTACCAGTGTGGGAACACCGGCGTTGCAATGTTACCTCACCCACAGGAAGTGGGTGCACAGGGTCGAAGTGGCGTCGGGTTTTGACACGCAGTCTCTTGGTGCTTGGAGCTGAAGAAGCTGCAGGCGATTTGAAGCAGAAGTGTCCGGTGTGATCCAAGGGTGGATCGAAGTCGAAAAGTACCTGAAAGCAGAGGGGACAGAGTCTGGGTCACTCAGCAGTGACCAGGGTGGAACCAGGACGGAACCAGGCAATGTCGGGCGCAATCAGGTGGTTGTCGAGAGGCTTCTCTCCGCTGTCACGTGGGCTCTGGGGCATCTGTGACGTCCAGGAGCAGGTCACGATCTGTCCCACGTAGGCTCTCGCTGTCAGCACCGCCGGCTTCAAGATTGCAGCAAACAGCACTTGGCAAAAGCAATCCAGGCGGAACCGGGAGATTGCTTCTCACTCGAACCAGGAGGGTCAGAGTGGGGGCTCCTTTTCACAGGAGCTGATGCAGATCTTGAGCAACCAGAAAAGCAAGTCGTATTCAAGTTGTCGTCGGCACAGGGGCCACAAGCCAGCTGGCAATTGACCGGGCCAACGCGTCGAGCCAACACGAGCAGAAGGGCCCCACGCAGCACTCGTCGAGTGTGGAGGGGGTAGCTTTGGTGCAAGTGTAGCTCGGGGTTGGGGCTTCTCAAACCCCGGTGTACAGCTTCGAGGGTCACTCGTGGGCTGCACGGTCAGCGTCTCGTGGCCTTTTCAAGATGGCGTGCCCCACGCTTCCGGTCGCCTCCACTGGTCTCAGCTCTGCAGGGACTGTGGATCGGGCTGGGAGAAGGCAGGCAAGCTTAATCTCGTCGATCTCTGTCGCTCGAGTTCCGGCGGGAACTGCAACAAAGCAAGGGTCGAGGGCTGGATGGTGCCTGTTTGCACAGGGTGGTCACTCCTTGACCACAAGGGAGATTCTTCCATCTTCTATGTTGAATAGAATGTCAAAGGGTCCAGAATTCGTTTCTTATGTTTCTTCAGGATGATCTGAGTTGCATTGGCACTGCTCCCACTCTTATTCGAATCTGGTGGGCTGGACATCCTGCTAGGTCCCCTCCTATGGGTGGGACCCAGGAAGGGGGTGGTTACACCCCTTTCCTTTGATCCAGGCCACGCTGGGACTGGGGCTGGTATGCCCCAGAACCGGTTTGGCCGGATTATGCAAGGGGCAGCCTTGTGCTCCCCAGGCAGTGTCTGGTTTCTTTGAAACCTCCCTACTACAATCCACTATCTCCTGTCTGGGGTGGTTTGGCACCGCCCTGCGACAGGAAACCCTTTGTCCAGGCCACCATTTGCTGAGTTTCGGTCAGCAGCAGGAGGCCAGACCCGTGTCTGTGGCAGAGGCATCCATTTTGTGGATCTGAGGCTCATTTTAAATCAACCGCGTTTCAGTAAAGTAACATGTCTTATCCCTCTAGAAGGGTGGAATGCTACCCCTGTCGCCAGAACTGGCGAGGGGGTAGTATTCCAATTCGTGTGACACCTTACACGACATGTTTTGATAAAGCCAAACCAAAGTTGCTATATAACCACGAGGATTATAAGGCGCTTAAGAGTATATGGTATGGCATTATCCCGGATCAGCTTAGGGAGTTGTTCCCGACAGCTGCAGACAGGCTCAGCTCATGCCAGAGCTCCATCTCACATAAAACCACGCACTCTTCCTCCAGGATTGATGAGGCCTTCCATAGGAGTGGCTCACAGGTTTATAGGTGTCCAGATATAGGTTTAGATATAGGTATACTATATCTAAGCAAGGGGTGATTACACCCACTTGCCCCCAGCTGAGTGATCAGCCAGTTGTGTCAATTTAAGAACCAGCCAGGGGTGGCAAAAGCTATGCTTCAGCCCCTGGTAGGCCTTGGTGGCACCTATGCCCTGAGCACCTATAGTGCATGGTACAGGGGCTGACCACGAGTCCATTTCCAATTGTGGTATGTACCTATAGCACATGTATTATAAATTTAGAGAGAGAACAGCAGGCTGGGGGTCTGATTAGCAGGCCCACAGCCTCAGTAAGTCGAAAACCAGTGAAGCAAAAAGCAAAAAATTGGGGTGACCATAGGATAGCAGACCCTACTCTCCTACAGCCAGGTTCTGAACTGGGGTGATGCAGTGAGCTAAATAACGGTGATGGATCAAGCCCTGATCTCTTGACTGGGTAAGAGTGGTCTGCTTAATTCAGATACTCTGTTCATCACCACCCCCTTTTTGAATCGTTTTGGCCACCACAAGTGTGGCAGGGTATACTCAGACATGAGTCCCTTGCTCACTGCACCACCAGGATTCAAGCAAGCCGGGCCGACGACGGCTGAAATGCCAGAAACCGGTCCCCGGAAGCTTGTCTCCTTTCCGGTGAAGAATTGGCTTGGTAGTTTGGTCTGCCCTGTTCCCATGAGGCACTGGGTAAGACTAATTTGCATATAGCCAGGTTCTGAACTGGGGTGATGCAGTGAGCTAAATAACGGTGATGGATCAAGCCCTGATCTCTTGACTGGGTAAGAGTGGTCTGCTTAATTCAGACACTCTGTTCATCACCACCCCCTTTTTGAATCGTTTTGGCCACCACAAGTGTGGCAGGGTATACTCAGACATGAGTCCCTTGCTCACTGCACCACCAGGATTCAAGCAAGCCGGGCCGACGACGGCTGAAATGCCAGAAACCGGTCCCCGGAAGCTTGTCTCCTTTCCGGTGAAGAATTGGCTTGGTAGTTTGGTCTGCCCTGTTCCCATGAGGCGCTGGGTCAGACTAATTTGCACATAGCCAGGTTCTGAACTGGGGTGATGCAGTGAGCTAAATAACGGTGATGGATCAAGCCCTGATCTCTTGACTGGGTAAGAATGGTCTGCTTAATTCAGACACTCTGTTCATCACCACCCCCTTTTTGAATCGTTTTGGCCACCACAAGTGTGGCAGGGTATACTCAGACATGAGTCCCTTGCTCACTGCACCACCAGGATTCAAGCAAGCCGGGCCAACGACGGCGGAAATGCCAGAAACCGGTCCCTGGAAGCTTGTCTCCTTTCCGGTGAAGAATTGGCTTGGTAGTTTGGTCTGCCCTGTTCCCATGAGGCACCGGGTCAGACTAATTTGCATATAGCCAGGTTCTGAACTGGGGTGATGCAGTGAGCTAAATAACGGTGATGGATCAAGCCCTGATCTCTTGACTGGGTAAGAGTGGTCTGCTTAATTCAGACACTCTGTTCATCACCACCCCCCTTTTTGAACCCCCCTTTTTGAATCGGTATATATTTTTGGCAGTATTGAAACTGAAAAGTTGTTATCGGGATTATCCATTCAATGTCAGGTCTTTCTGACATTGTCAATGGTAATCTTTCTAGTTTTTCAATGCTCAGCACCGTATAGCCTGCTCCTTTTTGTGCCAACGAGATTTGTCTATCAGTAAGGTTAAAGATAGAAAATAATGACGTTATGTTGATTAGACGCCATGGCACGTGGTCTGAACGGAGGTTTTGTAACGTCCAGGCTAGCTGTACAATAGAACGCAATTGGGATTGACCATGTTGTAACATTATCATATCCTGTTCTATTATATCAATAGCAGATGATACAATGCTGTCTAGTGAATACATTCTGGAGGACAGAGTCGTTAACCCATTGTCCACTACAGAAAGGGATTTTTCCAAATGAATACGATCAATTTCTCGTATTTTTTCTGCAGTTTCAATTTGTGTTACCTTCCAAGCTTCATTGTAAGCTGCGTATATACCGGCGTATATGAAACGTTTTTGACGCTATTTGCGAGGTCCCAGTGAGAAATCTTGCAAGTCAGCACCTTCTTTAAGTAAATTTAAGGGTTGCTTAATTTCCGGAAGTGTGGATTTCTGTAGCCAGTCGAGGCATAGTTTTCCTACACTGTATGTTGTAACTATCCCTGGATGTTGTTTCTGGGAATACCTTGGGTCTGGCCTATTCTGTTTAACCCCCTGTATTTTGTTCAGGAATCTATCTTGACAATTATTAGTGTCTGTGGGCCAGATCAACCATTTGTTCCAACCAGGAAGTGTTCTGTTTTGTTTCAAAATATTGGACACGTCTAACCCCTCATCTGTAGTGGTGTTTCTATCAGGCATAGGCTTTGGTATAGACGGGTTGTTTAAATCTTTTATCTTGGCTAAACCAAGACAGGTTGTTTGTTGAATTGTGTCATTCAGGAACATTATTTGTTCTGGGATCATACAGGCTCTAAAAAATGATTCTAGACCCTGTACCTGCTATTCTTTTGTACCCCAGATGGTTTTTGTCTCAATGTTGTTTTTTTTAAATTCAAAACCAAATGTAGACATTTTTTCCTAAAATTTTTCTGCATAAATCAGTTTAGTATTTGTCAACATATTTTTCACTCCTGTCTTATTTTACATTTTGTAATAAAACGTTTCTGGATTAGTGTAATTAAACCCTGAGAAGTATGGAAATTTCTCATAAAATATTTTCGAACTGCCTTTTGGCGGAGTTGGACAATGTTCCCATTGATTATAACTGAAAACATTTCTAGGATTTGTAGACTTATGCAGATAATGATGCCCAAAGTGATTGTAACACTACATTTCCTCATAATTCGATGAACCCTTTAAATATTCATGTTCTGTAAATTTTGCTGACATTTCTAAATCTGACATCATATTATTAATATTTTCAAAGTCCCAATCATCAGAGAAGGTACTAGGTGATACAAAGTCACTTAAGGAAATCTTAAATTGGTGTGGATATTTCAAGAGCTCAAGGGGGCCATAGATTTCATAGTCAGTTCTGTCCCATGCTATACTACCAGGTATAGGGATGGCTGTGATGTTCACTGATGATAGTTCTCTTTTTTCGATGTGAGAGGATCTGTGTGGTTTTAGGACTAAGTTGATGTTCTGACTTGCTGTGTCCATTGTACTATATTTTCCATCAATAAATCTACCCAAACTTAAAACCAAGATGAGCTACAGAAGGAGGAAAAGTACACCTAACACAATCCATAATTTAATCCATGGTGAAGTTAGATATGTTTCTCTCAGTTGAGCTCTATGATTTTCTTTTTAAAAGTTTTTGTTGCAGGCTTGTCTCCACGTTCACTTGGATCATCGGAAAAGTCATCAAAGTTGATAAAGTAGCCAGATGCAGTTCTGTCAATTGGTGGGAATGCTTCCGGATTCCCATTGATCTTTGGATTTTCTTTTGTTACATTTGTATAGTCCGAGGCTACATTGTTGTAGACTAGTGTTTCTTGATGAACTGTTGCGATTTGGATATCAAGAGGCACAAGTTCCATGGCTTTGTTGCATAGTCCTTTTTTAATCACTGCAGGTTTATCAAATGTGATTAGTCTCTCAGTTTGAACCTCTTGGATTGTAGCAAGATTTGGTCTTCTGCTATTTCGTGGGAGTCCACTGGGCCTACTACTTATTATTGGCCACATGGTTGTGGTTTTACCAGGTCGATTGATACAACTCGGTTCTCCTTTTTACCAGCAAGGGGCGGTAGTACAACTGATCTTGTTCCGCTGACAGCTAAGACAGGTACTGCTTTTCTGTAAGGAAGCCCAAATTCCTTCTTCACCGCGATCTTTTCTCTGACCAGATCCCCAATCTTTGGAATCCAGACAGGTCTTGCTGGGACAGGTGGTTTATCTTCAGTGGTCGTTGGCTTTAGCTTTTCGTTACTCAGAATTTGTCTTGTTTCATTTAAGTCCTGTAAAACAGCCAAACGATCTTTGTTATCAAAGGTTTTTTGTTTCACCACTGAAGTCTGACAGTCCAAGTTCTGGATGATCATTCCAGTACCAAATAAAAGTTTGTACGGACTGATACCTCCTAGAGAATTTCTTGGCATGTTATTAAGACTACGTTGGACACTTATTAGATGTTTGACCCACCCGTCACCCGAACCTAATACCCTCGCTGTTATAGATTGCTTTATGTCACGTTTTTTTCTCTCCACTACCGCATTTCCCTCTGGATGGAATGGACTAGAATAGCGCAATGCAATGCCCATGCTGGCCATGGCCTCATTGTAAGCCCGAGAGCTAAATGCAGGACCCTGATCAGAATGTAGCATGCCAATTGCGTATGTGCCGATAAAGACTCGCAAATCTTTTATAACAGTTCTGGCATCAGGCGAGCGCTGGGGGTCTCATCTAAATGAATCCCGTCTTAATAATTATGGGATCGCATTTTTCCGTCTGGATGTCTGCGTATAGATAGCCGGAAGCTGTCTAATAGTAGTATCTGGGCAGGTGTTTGGTCCGGTTCACAACTGCGATCTCTGTTGCAGTCCTGACAATTCATTGCAAAGTTATAAATTTGCACGCTCATCCCCAGCCACCATTATTGTGATTGTAGTTCTAGTAGAGATTTCAGGATCTCTTGATGCCTCAGACCCAATCCCATGTGTGCTTCTTGTATCAAGAAGACTCTCCGGTTCGTGTTTGGAATTACTCTATCCCCCACTCCAGGGATTTGAGCAAACGGAACGGAGTTCGCATCAATTATGTATGTATTGCTGAGTGGATAGTTTAGAGGTAACGCCGCATAATTGCCTTCCGTTGAGGCTTAAACTGCAAGCAGTGTTTCGCCATCTATTTGTTTTTTCGTACGCTTTTTTGTAGCTACGGAAGCCGAGTGATTGGCTGCCGCTGTGGCTCTGTCAGCCAATGAATTCCCTGCAACCTAAACGCCATCACGTTGAAGACTCTGCGTATGTACCACATGAGTCTTTTGTAGTTCTTTCTGCAAAAGAACTACTTGTTCCCATAGTTTTTTATGCTTTATTGTGGCACCTGTCTCATCTTTGTAACTGTTTTGTATCCAGGTCTGCATGGAATTATTGTAAGATCGGACGCAGTAATGCGAATCTCACACTCTTAGTGTGGGGAATTCACGATCGGCATTTTCAGCGCCATCTTTAGAGATCTTATTTCAGCTCGCTAAGCTGTACAGTTTCTGAGTGATTCAGTTTTAGTGACCATCGGTGTTAATTTACCTAAGCGCCAGCGACCTTTAACAATCGCGCACGCAGCATTGTAAATTTGTTTTTCCACAGCGTAGTGTTGTGCAAATCTGTCCGTGTAGATTACACAGGTGTACTGTTCGAGAGGCTGAATTTCTACTGACAGAGGGCATTCATGTTCGTATTCCAGATCTAGTTTTTTCATTTTCGGATCAAAAGCGTGTTTCACTTCTTCTGTAGCAAGAGAATTTTACCATTGTATCCATTTTGTATCTAGAGCTATAGCATATGGAATGCCTGGTCTTGTTACTGCCTCAAGGGCTGATACTGCTGTTAAAACAGATATCCTCTTCACTTGGGCTAGGGCTCTTTCTTTTGCTACAGCAGTTTGAACCGCAGTTAGAATTTTTTCAGTAGAACTGAATTTCATTTCAGCTTGTGTGTACAAGTGTGATTTGTAAGCTATTGGTACCGTTTCTCGTTCATTAGAGGTCAGGTATGTGAATCCGCATCTTCCTGAGATGACTCGGATTACAAGGTTGCGTTCGTTTGCGCGTGTTTGCAGTTTTGTTTTAGTTAACATGTCTGTCTGTAATGATCTTAAAATTTCTGTGTGTTCTTGAGTCCAATAATTGGTTTGAAATCAGGTTTTATTAGTTCGTATAGAAGTTTAACCCTCCCTGCATAATTTAGAATGTATGTTCTTCCTAAATTCAAGAAACCTAGTATTGATTGTAGGTTTTTCAGCGTTTTTGGAGCTTGGAGTACTGCACACTTCTCTAAGAAGTTGTCTGCTAGGCTTTTGCCTTCACATGATAATTCATATCCTAAAAATAGGACAGTTAGATGGGCAATTCATGATTTTTTAAAGTTAAATTTGTACCCTTCAGATGCGAACCCATCTTTAGAGATCTTATTTCAGCTCGCTAAGCTGTACAGTTTCTGAGTGATTCAGTTTTAGTGACCATCGGTGTTAATTTACCTAAGCGCCAGCGACCTTTAACAATCGCGCACGCAGCATTGTAAATTTGTTTTTCCACAGCGTAGTGTTGTGCAAATCTGTCCGTGTAGATTACACAGGTGTACTGTTCGAGAGGCTGAATTTCTACTGACAGAGGGCATTCATGTTCGTATTCCAGATCTAGTTTTTTCATTTTCGGATCAAAAGCGTGTTTCACTTCTTCTGTAGCAAGAGAATTTTACCATTGTATCCATTTTGTATCTAGAGCTATAGCATATGGAATGCCTGGTCTTGTTACTGCCTCAAGGGCTGATACTGCTGTTAAAACAGATATCCTCTTCACTTGGGCTAGGGCTCTTTCTTTTGCTACAGCAGTTTGAACCGCAGTTAGAATTTTTTCAGTAGAACTGAATTTCATTTCAGCTTGTGTGTACAAGTGTGATTTGTAAGCTATTGGTACCGTTTCTCGTTCAGTAGAGGTCAGGTATGTGAATCCGCATCTTCCTGAGATGACTCGGATTACAAGGTTGCGTTCGTTTGCGCGTGTTTGCAGTTTTGTTTTAGTTAACATGTCTGTCTGTAATGATCTTAAAATTTCTGTGTGTTCTTGAGTCCAATAATTGGTTTGAAATCAGGTTTTATTAGTTCGTATAGAAGTTTAACCCTCCCTGCATAATTTAGAATGTATGTTCTTCCTAAATTCAAGAAACCTAGTATTGATTGTAGGTTTTTCAGCGTTTTTGGAGCTTGGAGTACTGCACACTTCTCTAAGAAGTTGTCTGCTAGGCTTTTGCCTTCACATGATAATTCATATCCTAAAAATAGGACAGTTAGATGGGCAATTCATGATTTTTTAAAGTTAAATTTGTACCCTTCAGATGCGAACCCAAGTTTTATGGTGTTCACTCTTTTCAAGTGAGTCTCCAGGTCATCGTCTGTAAGATAGATGTTATCGACATAGGATAATACCTCATCATCATAAATTTGTAGTAACTCTGTTACCCTGGCTGAAAATAATTGTGGGCTGTTCTTGAATCCCTGTGGGAGACAACAAAATTGTTTTTGGGTCCCCATGCTGGAGAAAGCGGTCAAATATCTGCTTTCAGGTGCTATGTTTTGACAGAAGAAACCATTGGAAATATCTAAGGTTGTTTTATATTTTTTGCGCACCATGTTATTCATTAGTGCTGCACTGTGTGAGTTTTGTACTGCAAATGTTTTACAGCAGGAGTTTAAGTGTCTGTAGTCCAAAACTAGACGATATGAGTCGTCTGGCTTGGAGACAGGAAACAAAGGATTGTTCATTTGTGAGGTGCATGTTTCAATCACCCCCTGATATTCAAGTTGATCTAAAATTTCTTTTTACTTGTTTTTTAGCTTCTTGCTTAACAAGATACTGCCTCTGTGCAGTAGGTTGATTTTTTAACTGGATTTTATGGTGAGGAGAATCCTCATCCCATCCTACATGATTTTTATATAATGCAGGGGCTTGGGCCACTGCCCATTTTCTAGCAAGTGTGTATTTTTTATGAATTGGAATGTGATTTGAGAAGGCAGGCATAATCATTTCTTCGCCATGTGGGCACTCCCTGACAAACTCTGGTGGCCAGTCCCTTTCTACTAGAAGGATATCATATCCTTTAGATAGATTCTCCTAAAAGAGACCTCTTATTTTCCTGTTTTTATCTCCCTCTATACGTAATGCTATTTTGTATAGTTTATGGGGCACGCTCACTCGGGTGTCTGCAGTTTCCACTTGAATGTATTCATTCGTGTCCACTGTCTCCAGAAGATTCATCAGGATCTTGCTAGCTATGGTCACTTCCGCTGTGGTGTCTAGCATTGTCTGGGCCCACTCTCCGTTTTTCAGTTGTGTCCTCAGGATTCTCTGTAAATGTAAATGTATTGCGATTTATATAGCGCACGTATCACCTGAAGGCATCAAGGCGCTTGCCTTGGGAACCCGTCCTGGTATTCCCCTGTGAGACAACTCCAGCAGGGTATCCACAAGGTGAAAGCCAGGCATCCCGCCGCGAGGGGCCGTAGTGGAGATTAAGCAAGCTATTGCCCAGAGTCGCAGAGTGTGAACCCATGAGTCGAGTAGGCACCAGAACGAGAATTATCGAGTCCGTGGAATTTTTGAGCCCAAGACCCACCGAGGCGGGGAATTGAACCCTGGTCCAGGACCGATCCCAGCTTCCGGGTCTGCCGCCTCTAACCCCTGAGCCACACTTCTCCACCTCTCTGCATGTTTTATTTTAATACTGGCTACCTTCTTTCTGGGATATTGTAATTTTTTACTTTGATGAGCAGGTTCCTTGTCTTTGGACTTGACGTGCTCTTCTTTATGTTCTGACCGTCCTCTTCTTTCCGATTTCTTTGAGGAAGTCTGAAAAGATTGAGAGGGACGTGTATTAATATCTTGATATCTGTCAGGTTTTTTCAAATTGTCCCTATTTCTAAGGTTGTATCTTTTTTCAGAGGGCTCCCTCTGGGGAGACTTGCCCCCCTCTTCTGGAGATCTATTTCTTCATTGGGGAGACCTTCCTCTGGAGTGAAACTGTTTTTCTCTGGGAGTGGTTTGTTTATTACCCTCCCACTTCTTCTTTTGAGAATTTAGATTATTTTTAATGAAAGTCTTTTCAGGATTTTAAATTAGAGTTTTTAGGCGGTCGGTTGTACCGTCAACTGTTAATTGAACTAAATCTCTATATGCTTTTGTTAATTCTTTTATTTTAACTAAGAGTTCTTCGCTTGACATTTTTTCAATGTCGGGGTGTGGTGTGTAGCTGGCTAGAACCGGCCATGTGGCTCCTGGTCTACCTAGTGGACCGAGCCTGGTAATGTGATTTTGATGTTTTAGGGCACCATTAAACCAGAGCAGGTGCTCTTGGTATGTTAGTGGAATTTCAACTTCCTCGAAAGGAGAGTATTCCTCTGGAGCATCCGCTATTTTGTACTAGTGGAACTCATGTGTTACAGCATGTGCTGCTGGAAAATTTATCCAGGAATAGAATACCTCTGTCTGCCGAAATTCATGTGCCTCTACCACAAATACTATTTCACCACCTCTTGATGTTACTCCATTTTCTATAAGTTTTATAGTTATGGTTTTTCTTATTTTGACCGGGATGATTATTGCATCATGGTCGTCTTCATTAAACCCTGTAACGTCTGCACCCGGTTGATTCGCATTTACTGCGGCTTCACCGGTTTCGTTGTTGTCGCCGTGATTTGACATTGTTTAATGAAAGTTTCCTGCAGAGCAAGTTTTTAGGAAACAAAGATTAGGTGCACAATATTTTGGAACACTGTATCCTTCAACGTTGACTAAACCGAAAACTAATACATAGGAATCTCTTCCTACTAAGTTTCTGCGGATATTAACCTTTCACCCACTCCAGACGTCTATTGGAGTTTTTACGGGAAAAGGGGTCTGTGTGAAAAAGCACGACTGAGTTACTTTAGTATCTTGCGTTAGATTATCACCTTACCAAACGTTGGGCGCCATGTAGTGTAGCTCCTATATTCCCAATAGGCTCTGCGCATTGGAATAACATAAACAGCAGTTTAGACGTAGGACTGAGGTTGAGTAGGTCTCTACTGAATATGTTAGACTTAATTAGGTATGCCAGCTAGCTCAGAGGTCACTAGAAACTTTCACGAATGAACAGGGAGGAGTTAACTTCCCTGATTAGACAAGAAGGGATTAGTTTCTGACAACCGCATAAACATGACAACTTTGCTCCCGCAGAATAAGGAGTATATCTCCAGAGTCGTGTGAAAACAATAGATATCTATTTCACTCAGTCAATCGTGCATACTTAGTTTCACCAGAGTGCAGAGAAATAGAGAGACTGGCGTTTTCAATAAAAGGTGTTATTTATTGAGCAGTCTTCTTTCTCATGCACAAGAAGTGAATTGCCACAATTGCAATACTTGTCATAAAGTAAAGTGCGTACAGTAAAAGGAGTATTATGAAATAATACTGTAAAAGCATTGATATGGTTTCTGAGCCATATGATACTTAAAACGGATACAAAATATACAATTACATACAATGATAAAAGTTGACTAAACGTACTCAACTGGTGCTTCTAAATACGCCTACCCCAGTGTACCTAACCTAAGCCTAGTAAGTGGGAAGGAGTAAGGGAGTTGCAGTTTAAGTTAAGTTAGTTTTGCCAAGAATCTGAATCAAGAATTCTCTAAGGGTCTAATCAGCTCTGTACCTTGGTTTTACAATGAAGGAGGTCTTGTATCTCGTTCTCAGGGTTCGATCTCCCAGTAACCCACAAGCGTGACTGGAAACACTGGAGCTGGATTTTCTCGGCAGGAGAAAAAGGCAGCGTCTTTCTTAGTGCGTCAAATGGGAGGGACGGCCTCCTTTAGCACTCGCATCAGCTGGGCTTCGGATAAGTAGATAGCCGCTCTGCTCCAAACCACTGTGTGTTGCTTAAGGCAAATGCTGGTATATTTATACCTGGAAGGTGCAGTGTTTGACATAAGGTTGGTCATAAGACGTCAATAAAATATGTCACTAAGAACTGGCAGTTCTTTCAGGGCTCTCAGGAGTTCTAGGACAAATCAAAACAAAAGCATGGGGAATTCCCAGGTTGCTGGAGGTTTGGTTTGTTTAAAGAACTTGTACTTTCTGGGAGTCTAAGGAAGTAGCCTTGCCGTATTTGGATTGCATTGGCTATTACTAAATAGGGATATGATTCTTATGCCTTTATAAGCATATGATTTGTTATAACCACATAAGGGCATAAATCGGGACTATTTAATTAGGGTCCTAGATACGTTCACAACAATGCACTTAGGACTGTCTCTTAGAGGCTGAGTGTAGTAGTTGTTAAGGTTATAGTGAGCTCTGATATATGTCTCTTACCTGTGTCTTCTTATTTAAAAAATTAATTAAATTATATTTTTGTAGCATATTGAAGTTTACTCTGCTGGATGATGTAATCAGTAATGTCCATGTTATCAGTGATGAAATATATGAGGTCATAAGCAGTGCATTGCAGGGGTGCGGATTATTGTTAGCTCATTTAACTATAACTGCTAAATTTCTATGGTTTTGTGTGTGTTAAATCTGAGCATAACTATATCGTCCCCGTAGCCTTCGTTTTTTCAGTGAATTTCTAAAGCTTTTAAAAAGATTCTATTTCCTAACTATAACGTCCCTGTAACCTTTGTTTTTTTCACTGAATTTCTATGTGTTTTAATGCTACTTCCTAACTATAACGCCCCATAACCTTTGCTTTTTTAGTGAATTTCACTAATTAAAAAATATAAATTGTACTACAGTTTTACCTATAAGGTCAATTTAGTAATATACATTTTTACAAGTTTATAAATATATTTTATTCATACATTTACTCTAATATACATTTTAAAAGTAACAATTAACTAATCAATGTAAAAGAACTTATGTAAACTTTCAATAAATGCAAGGCAGCAAGCCATTCTCTTTTTTATATTAATTTTATGGATGCACAGGTCACTGCAATGCCACTGCAAATCCACCACAAATCCAGGAACACACCCAAACCTCAACTTCTCATCAAATACAGTAAGTTTCCACCCATTCACATTGAAAACCACACCCTGAATCAGTTACTTGGGTTTCATATCTCTCTAAGACAGTCTAAAAACCACAACACCATAGTTTTTGGGCGTTCCTTTAAAAGAAGAGAGTTTAAAAGTTCAGATGACTTCTGCTGAAGATAGAAGAGAAGGAAAAGAGCAGGATGCAGAAGAAAAAAACACCTACAAAGAATTCCTCCGATGTTTGAAAATATTTCTCCATCCCTTCAGGAGAAAAGAAAGCTCTTCCAAATTTTGTCCAATGCCATCTATGCAGGAAACAACTGTCAAGAGGTACAGTGAAGAAGTATTCACATGGGCCATCCTCTATTTGGAAACACCTGAAAACCATACATACAAAGACTAAAGTGGTGTATCATCTGCAGCAGCTGGACCTTTAGTGGGACCTTTACCTCCTGACCAGATGGTTACCTTCCTTACTATTTCAATAAAACTTCAAGAGATGGTCACTCCATGTGTCAAATACCATATGTCAGTTACACTAAAAATGTCATCTGTTGCCCAGTTTATGGATGCTGTCAACAAGCATAATTATAAAATGTTTTTTTTACCTCAATGTTCCGTCTTCCATTCCTCTTTAAACACAAGCAGATATCCGAAAAGCAAATATAGAATACTTTAACCACATCGCTGCGGCGGCTATTCCGCCGCAGCGCTAATTGGGCGGGGCGGCCGCTCGGCGGCCTCATGCTGATGCCGGAACCTCTCCGTCATCAGCCGCGGTTGGGCTGTGCTCATGACGGAGCGGTTCCGTCATGGCCCCGCCCGCTCAATAGAACGCGCTGCGCAGGCGCGAAATCAGCGCCGCGCAGGCACGGCGGCAGGGCCATGACGGAACCGCTCCGTCATCAGCACAGCGCCACCGCAGCTGATGACGGAGCGGTTCCGTCATCAGCATAGAAAGGGTTAAACTTTACATTACATGCTCTTAGACTACATAGTATAAGCAAGTGAGTAGCTAATAAGTGGTTAAGTCAGTGTGTAAGAGGCTGTGTAAGTGTCTGAGTATGGGTGGATAAATGGGTTTATGCGTGGCTGTATGTGTAGGTCACTGGGTGTGTGAGTGGTTTAGTGGATAAGTGAGTGAGTGTGTGAGTTAGTGTATCAGTGTCTCTGGGTGTCTCACTGGATGTGTAAGTAGCTTTGTGAGTGTGTGACTAAGGTGTGTTAATGGGTTAATGGGTGTTTAAATGGGCGTGTAAGTGGCAGCATGGATTGGTAACTGTCTGTGTAAGTTTGTGTGTGGGTATGTAACTGTTTATCCAATTGTCTTTATTAGTGGTGGATGCATAAGGGCTGTGTGAGTGGATGTGTAAGTGCCTCTTTCGCTGTCTGAATTGTGGGTGTGTGAGTGGCTGTATGGTTTAGTACATAGATATGTGAGTGGCTGTATGGGTGAGTGACTGGGTGTATAACTGGGTGTGTGGGTGTGTGAGTGCATAAGTGCATGTATAAGTGAGTGCTGAATTTAACATAATCAGGACAGGTGCAAATGTAATAGGGCAAGGCATTCCAATAACATGGGGCCAAGTAAGAAAAAGACCTGCCATCACATCTTATCAGTCGAACACTAGTAATGATATGGAAGGCTTTAACACTGGAGCGCAAATACCTGACTGGACAATAGTAGTTACATTTCTGGTACAGATAACTAGGTCCATTGCCCATTAATGACTTATGAGTGAGCCAATACATTTTAAAGATTGTCCTTTTCCTAATAGGTAGCCATTGCTCAGCTTTGAGCAAAGGTTAGGATGCGGAACCGGAAGGGAGATTGCACACAAGTAGCATGGCAGTATTTTAGACCACTTGCAATTTAGCCATTAAGGTCTCATTTCCTGATGCAAGTAAAGCATTTCCGTATTCCAATTTGCTAATAATCAGAGTCTGAACTAGGGTTTTCCTGACAGAGAATGGGAGATAGGAAAAAGCTTTCTTAGGCCACCATTCTGAGGCCCAGAGTTGCTGTGCTTTCCCGAACAGCATGATCTCTCTTTTCTCAGTATTTAAATGCAGAGAGTTTGTTGCCATCCAGCCTGTAATTACATTCATGCTGTGGGAGAACTAGTCTATTGAAACTATGTAAGAACTAGGAAACAACTAGATACCCAAACCGAGCCTGTACCTGTACCATGATATCTGGTGAGGCCTAACTTATATTTGCTGTTTAACTGTTTGCTTAATCCAAGAATATTTCTGGATGTATTTTAATAACAATTAGTTTTTATATTGTAACTTATTTCATCTGCACTGTGTTTTCTCCTATGCATTTTTACTCAAAATTGATGTTTTTACATGAAAATGTTATTATGGCGATTCGCCAAATAAAAATCTTTGATGATGATGACTATGTAAGTGGATGTATAGGTGAGTAAATGGGTGTGTGACTTAGTGTATCAGTCCAGCCTGGCTATATGAGTGGTGGAGACATAAGTGCTTTTGTGGGAGTGTAACGGGGTGTTTTAGTGTCCGTTTGACTGTTGAGTCAGTGCAAATCACATACTATTAAAATGACATACTATAAGCAAGCACCCACATCTAATTTCAAACACATTTATTCAAACTGGCTTAAAAAAATACCAATATTTTCAGTATAGCAATTCCTCTTCCTGCTTTAGTGCTTACTATATGTTAAGTTAATGTTCTCATCTAACATCTCTTCTATTATGCCTTTTACTGTATTATCTAGAAGCTGCACACTTTCTTTCAGTTTATATACACTCATAGGTTTTTTTAAATATACTTTTTCATAGTACAACCTAATAACATAC
Organism: Lissotriton vulgaris; assembly: GCF_964263255.1. Taxonomy (NCBI): domain Eukaryota; kingdom Metazoa; phylum Chordata; class Amphibia; order Caudata; family Salamandridae; genus Lissotriton; species Lissotriton vulgaris. The sequence continues at coordinate 1,124,334,274 of NC_141694.1, forward strand.
CTGAAAATCTCTTTGCTGGTGTTATGTTATGTCATAGGGTACTTATTGAGCACACAGCTATCAGAAAGAGTGTCCCGGCGCTAAGGGAACCTCATGGCTAGTCTATTGCTGTCACACAAAGAGGGAGAGACTAAAGTTGTTGATGAAACAGCCAGGTTTTCAGCTGCTTCCTGAAAGTCAGTAAATCAGGCACCTGTCTGAGTGGCACCGGCAGAAGGTTCCAGACACGGGCAGCCTGATCTTGGAATGAGCGTCCGCCAGTCCAAATACAAAAGAATTTGGCAACGGCCATCTGCTGTCGAGAAGATTACCTCAGGGTTCTGCCGGGGACATAGTGTAGAACTCTCTTTCTGATATAGTGAGCTCCTATGCCGTGTAAAGCGATAAAGGCCTTGACTAGAGCTTTGAAGCGAATTCTATTACGGACAGGCAGCCAGTGCAAGGCCTTTGGGTGAAGAGAAATCCGCGCTTTGGGTCCAAGCACGCGAACCGCCCTGGTGGCCACATTCTGGACCACCTGAAGTCTGTTTAATAAGTACTCTGGAAGACCGGGGTATAAAACATTAACACAGTCCAACCTGGAGACAATAAAGGCTTGGACCACAGTCTTTCTGTGAATGAGAGATAAGAGGGGGTGGGGGTTTCCTAAGCATGCGCAGGAGGCCAAAACAGGGTCCCATTGCCTGCCTGGATTTGAGCTCACATGGATAGGGTGTCATCCAACTTAACCCCCAAATTCTTGACTGTATTTACCGAGGTTTGGGGGGGAGGTATATATCTGAAGGCCACCATTGTTTCCACTCGTCCCAAGAAGGTTAGCCGAAGAAGATTATCTCTGATATCTCTGGTTTGTATTTTAATTGATTCTGCCCAAGCCAGGTAAAAACTCCAGTCAGGCATTTATTTATCTTCTCCCCTGTAAAATCCTCACTCTTCTCATGTGAACAAGAGCAGAGTATCATCAGCATAGTAAATTATTGATGCGTCACATCCTTCAACCAAGGGAGCAAGAGGGGCAATGTAAAGATTAAAAAGTGGTGTCAGGCTCAGGATGGAGCCCTGCGGGACACCCACTTTCAGAGGGGTGATGGGAGCGGCAAAAGGAGGGGACCAGACCTCTTGGTGTCTATCCTCCAAAAAGGAGAACCACTTGAAGGCCCCATAGAGGTCCAGTAGGAACAACACCTCTTTACCTCCTTTATCTAATTTCTCCTTTATAGACTCCGAAATTTCCAGCAGAGCAGTCCCTGTGCTGAAATTAGGTCTGAAGATTGACTGGCTCTGAAGGTGAAGATTATTGGTTTCTACGTAGTCAGTAATAACTGAGTTTACGTATTTCTTTAGGGTTTTAGAGAAAAAAGGGAGAAGTGGGATTGGTCTATAGTTTGATGCTTCCAAGTGGTCGGCAGGGAGGATTTATGCACTCTTCCGACTTAGAGGCACCTGACCATTACTTAGTGACGAATTGAGAATAGTCTTGGCAACTGAATTTATGATCTCAGCCACGGATGCCAGTTTTTTGCCGGACATGGGTCGGTAGGCAATCTTGACTTAAGGCCTTTCATAATCCTCAAGGACGTCTCAAGTGGAAGGGGAGGGAACTGTGTGAGGGAGGGACCCGTTGCAGCAGCTCCAGAGGGTAGAGAGACTATGCCCCCTTCCTTAACCAGAAGTGGCTCCACAAAGGATTTTGGATAGTTATGATTTTCTCATGAAAGAATGAAGCAAGTAGGTTTGTCCATTCCATAGTCAGGGTGAAAGGTGTAGCAGCTGCACTCTGAAGGAAAAGTCTCTCACTATTTAAAAAATGTCCTTATTTTTATTTCCAGATGACTCAAGTTTGAAAGAAAAGGAGTTTTTCTTTTCCTCATCACCTTTAAGGCTTCTTTGTAAATTTCTCTGTCCTCAGTATTAACATTTTTTTTCTAGCTGTTTGCATGCACTTTTGCTCTGTCTGAGGGCTTCATTGAACCATGGAGCGGAACGTCGAGCAGGTTTAGAAGGGAGAGTTGCTGCAGCCAATTCTCTAAACAGAGCATCACTCTTTGTGTTGCCACTGAGTGAAAGCGGGTGTAGGTCGAGCTCTACGCTCAGGGCTTCTGGAGTAATTTGGTAGAAGGGTCTTGATGTGATGGAATGATGCTTCTCATTGGATTGAAGTCATCTTGCCAGTTCACACACCCTGAAACCTTTCATATGGTGATCAGTCCATGTTAAAGGGGACAGACAAATCTGTTTGAATATCTACATTAGAGAAAATATGATCGAGTGTGTGGCCCTTGTAATGGGTGGGATAGTAAACATAAGAGGATAAGTTAAGAATATCAAGGGATTCAAACAGAGAGGTGGTCTCCAGCTCTTCCAGATTGTTCATATAAATATTGAAGTCGTCCAGTACCAGGAAATGCTTGTATCTGGGACTAGAGGCACGATTGAGTCATTGAGGGATTTGAGGAACTTCCCGGTATAGCCAGGGGGTATATATATTAAGGCTCCAGCCAGCAATTGGTGACCCGAGAATACGCAATGAAAACCTGAGCATTCTGCCCTGTCCATCTCTTCCATGGGGACTATGGTGCAGGAAATGTCCTTTTTTAATAATAATCACTACTCCACCACCCTTGCAAACAGCACATTTCCTCCTCAGGATCTGATACCCAGGGGGAATGGCAGTGGCAATAGTGGGGTGTGGGGCATAGATAAGCCATGTTTCATGTGAATTCCCATAGAAGCCCAGGTTTTGGTGTTAACCTGGGCTTGTATGGGAATTCAAAAGGGCATATTATCAAGCCCATTATGGCCACTTTAGCGGCAGTTTCCTGCCGATAAAAGCGGCGATAATGTATCGCCCTTTCTTGGTAATATGGCCCTGCGTTTTTGCTAGAGAACTACACCATAAATTATCTAGTCATAATTACAATGTTATATGTGCGCTCTTGAAAGTCCAACACAAGCATTTGGATAAATAAATAAAATTATCTCAGCTATGTGGATGACAAACACAACTTCTGACCAACCAAAACATGCACTCCTGGGTCTGGACATGTGTGTGGCTCCAAATATGTGGGTGGTGCCAAACCCCTCTCTAAGAATGCACACATAATTGCCTGACGACGTCTGCTCTGTCAAGCCAGGCCATAAAAATCAAGGACTTGACATGCACCTGAGAAACCTTTATAAATAGAACCATAGTGTGGATTTTACAGCACAATTGATCATAAAAGTCATATGTGTTGTAGCCAAGTCTGAGGATGCATTCATGAAATGCCCAAACCCCTTTATGGTACGACCGATAAGTCTAGTCCTCCCAGATGTAATAGTGATTCCCGTCATCCCTAAAATAAAACATGATAAAATGGTGGCAAAGGGAGCATTTCCAGTACAATTTCCCTACACAGTGTGTATTAATCCTCATTAACCAGCAGTTCATATTATGCAGGTAACAATTTGACACATCCTTCGGATTTTTCAAGATATGCCAGTCATTTTAGCTGCCATCTCCTTTCTTATTCCCACCCCACCCCATCTAAACAGATGTGCAGTCATATATTAAAACTGGAAATATATTTGGCTTGGTCTGGGGGGAGAAATGATAATATCTCACACTGTTAGTCCTTCGACTGTTGCTCATGTTATGAGGATCACATACACTAAGGGCTTGATTCACAAAGGTAAGCTTAGACTTAGACCCAATAGGGGCTCATGGTGGGAGGGCTGCAGGCAGTGGGGCGGGGTAGGGGAGAAGCAGGGTGGGGGGTAGTAAACTACGGAATAAGGCCCAGCAGAGGTAATTAAACAAGTACATAAATAAAACGAATTTCCTTGCGCTCGCTGCATCGCATTTGGCAATGCAGTGTGCGCAATGACATTTGTTTTATTTATTTATTTGTTTACTTACCTCAGTTTAGCTATATGTCGTAGTTAACTAACCCTCACCCTGCTCATCCTCCGCCCCGCCTCACCTACCCGCAGCACTCCCACGACAAGATGCTACTGCATAGATCTAAAGGCTAAGCTTAGACTTCAGGTTTAAAGACAGATTCAAAGTCTAAGGTTAAACTTCAGGGGGCAGATTTATGTTAACTGGCGCATCCCCGGGGATGCGCCAGTTAATGTGCGCCACAGTGCGCCACAGTTCCGCCACCCATGGTGCGCCGCATTTATAATGCGGCACACCATGATGCAAAAACGGCACAGATGCGTGATGCATCTGTGCCGGAAATGTGGCGCATTGCTGGAGTTGCGTCACAAGCGCGACTCAGCTCCAGCAAGGCTCGGGGTGCCCCATCTACACAATGCTGCATCAAGACCTACGCCTGCTTCAAGCAGGCGCAGGGTTTTGACGCAGCATTGGCCTGAAAGTGACTGAGTGAAATCTCATAGATTTCACTCAGCCACTTTCAGGAGGCGTTCCTGCGCAGGAACGCCCCCCCCTACGCAGGAACTCCTCCTTATGGTGCAGGGCTTTACAACGTGACGCATCTCCTAGATGCGTCACATTGTAAATAGGGCGCATTGTTTGTGCCGCAGTTGCGTCAAATAAAGTGACGCAATTGTGGCGCAAGGGCATCATAAATCTGCCCCCAGGTCTAAACTTGAAATTTAGGTCTAAACTTGAAGTTCAGCGCTAAGTTTATGTTTGCACATTAAGCCCTCAGACACTATAACTACAATGTAGGTTCAGCCGAAACAAATATTCATAGGACTATATGAAGTACTGGCCTCAGACAGAAGTACTAATCACAATCACAAACTGTACAAGAGTTGTCAGCATAGATGTTGAACTACATTGACATAAATCATGGAATAGCAGCAGTAGCAAGCATCATTTGGCACCAACAAAATAGCATCTAAAATAATCGTCCCCAGCTCAGCATGGAATATCCTTTAATATTCATTTGAAATGTGACAGGACAATTCTGAGTCTCGGCCCCAAAAGGCAAGCCTTGCATTTCTTCAAAAATACACATTTTATGTGTCATTACGAAGTCCCTGGAAATTTTGTTGGGGGGCACTAAAAAGAGTTACTGCCCCCCCCCCTCCTAAGAAGTACAAGGCCTTCCATTTACATCCTGTTGGCATGCACATCCTTGAGCTGTCATTACATCTTCATTAACACACATTTCTCTCGGTCAAAGAAGATCTTTGCCTTCACCATGGATGGAGAGACATTAGCTGAGGAGCGAAATTAATTAATAAATGTAGTTCTTATTTGAAGAAACTGAGGGTAAAACGCCTTTAAAAACATGGGTATGAATCCATTAACCTGGGGCTTTGGAGGCCATAGCACATTTGATGGCCTTGATTATTTTTATCTTAGCTCTAGGTTGGCGTATTGCCTCCACCTGTGTGGGGTTCAATCACCCAGCTAACATTTGCCTTTATCTGTCTCAGTTCATTTGGCTCTGAATCATAAAGCTGCTGAAAGAATTAGGGAAATCTCACAACTTGTTCGACCTCACCCGCAGTCTCTCCCCTCCACCATATTTGACCACATGGGTTGCTTTCCTTTTAATGTCAAGTACAAAAGCCTCCCATCCTTGGTGCTCCCCTTGTAAAATATCTGGCCTACTCTAGTTTAGGAATATTCTGCACTTTTAAGACCTGGAAGCTCCAATTTTCTCAACTGTTGCAAAAGTATTTGGTTACAGTTTCACTGCACCTAACGTCTTGAAGAGTTAACCTCATTTTGTCATATATTTCCTAGGACGATCCCTGTTTGCTATCAGAACCATTTCTACTGCCTGCAGTGCATCCAAGGTCATGTCTATAGAGCTGGCACCCATGTTATTAAATTGTAGGTATTCCCATATTTGTTCTGCCACTGCCCGTTTCATGACAATATGCCATTGCTTAGGTTCCAAGACCCTGTACTCATCACTACCTGCATTGAAAGGTCAAGATGGAAAACTACAGGTGCATGTTCTGAAAGCAAGATCATTTCATAGTTAGTCTACACTAGCAAGTGCATCGAGGAATAATCTAGGAAAGTCATATCTATTCTTTTGTAAGATCTCGGTGATGTTGAGTAGTCCAAATAATATATCCATTCTGGGTTAAGCACCATATACCAGCTCTACTTCTAAGAGCCACTGAGGACCCTCTTAAAATAGACCCACTAACCCCCCAAAACATCTGCCCAATCCTATCCACAGCCACTTTCCTGTCACCCCATCACAAAAAGGGATCGTCTCTCTGGTTAGAAAAGTTTCTGAATTGTATTTCTAAGAAAAAGATTCATAGGACCATAGGCCAAAGCTACATATACTTCCCTTCCTCAAAGGTTACAATTTGAGAGGATCCATCTCCATAAATTATCTAATAAAAATCCAAGTAGGGAAAATCCTGAATATTGAGTCAAGGGAATGCCACCCCACAGTCTTTGATTTTGCTGATCCCTAGGACTGGATGAAAAAGGTTCTAGAGTGTATTATCCTGTTATCTTTGTTCAGAAGGTGGGTCTCTTCTAGAAGGCAAACATTGCCTCTGTGCTTCAAATGGCAGTAGAGAATCATTAGATGTTTGGGTGGTGCATTGAGTCATCGGATATTTAAAGATACCATCCTTTGTTCCTCACCATTAGCTCATTGTAAAGGACACCATCTGCAATCTGCCCTCATCTACCTCCATTTGCATACAAGTATATTTCTCTTTGAGCTTCTCCTTGTCAAGAGTTTCCAGCTTCCCTCCCCGTTCAACCATCCCTCTTAGTACATTCAGTCCTTTATCCCTACCGAAATACCCCATCAACCAGTGTACAAAGGCCCTTAAAGGGCTACGCAGTCATCAATGGAGTGTCAACTTCATCTGTCATCCTACACCACCCCCGTTTCCACAAAAATGCTAAATAGCAGAAACCCTGGGCCTCTCTGCTGCTCAGTTGCAGTCAAAAGAGTCAGACGCTTTGGAGATGTCCTACTTTCTTCACCTGGTCTCTGTGTCATACGGTTTCTACTAATACAGTAACACTGTGCATTTGGGCAACATAAGCGTCCACTCATACCATCAGAATGGGTTGGCCTGATTCCTGGCTAGCTCACAGTGCACTATCTAGACCCCTTAACCTCACAGGGTACCTGATAGTGTCTGCAGCCTCAAAACACAACAAGCCTAATTCTTTGAAGGAAATCGTGGACACAAGAAATACACAGACTTTCATTTCAAACATATATTCAAGCAATTAGATTCTTGTTTAAAATACGTGTGCTGCAATGAAAAATAGAAGAAAACAAAGTATTGTAACCAGCATTTCTAGAATTGTGAAAAAGATGAATACTTCAATCTTGATGATTATTGCATTGATTATATCAATACATATTATTGTACTCTTACTTAGCACTACCTATCCTAGAGAACATAGGGTGAATGTGGTTCTGACAGAAATCTTGGAGTAGTGTAACTCCCTATTTACCTGTATGCGTGTTTCATTCGGAAGCCAGTCTTGTGTAGGACAGGCCGCTATCCCTCTAAGGATAGCGTTGAGATTCAGATGGGCTAGAACTCAGGCACGGGGTGACAACGACAATCCATGGAAATTCTTCTCTCCTGAGAAAAGGCATGGGAAAGCGTATACAATTAAAACAGGAACCATTCACACTGTGCCTGAGTTCAGGTCTGGCTGTTATCATGATTCTACCAATTCAGAGCTGTCTATGAACAGACAGCAATATGCAAGGGCACTTTGTCGAGTGTTCTTGGTCCTTGGACAAAATGTACAATGGTATGATAATGTACCTATGAATAAATGTATTGGCAAGCAAAACACTTTCTTAGTACTCTATCTCATGCAAGCACGCAAGCATGGAAGCAAGCAAGCATGCAAACAAAATGTGCCAACAATTAATCAGCTAAAAAGGTGTCAACTTTAAAAGAGAACATTAAAAATGGGAGCATTTGTGTCGAGGCTCTAATAAAATAACTGCACTATCAGACACAACTATGTCTAGTGCAGGAGTGCACTGTTCGAATTTGCTCTGGTGCAAAAAGTTTTTAACCGTTCATTTATACCATTCACCACATTGTAAGAGTATAAGTTTCAACATTCATTAGTTTATATAAAACAATCATTACTCTGATGAACATCAAAAATTAATAATTAACCTCAATGATTAGAGTTCATTGACTGTTTACTGTACTGATTTTCACAAAATGCATAAATCGTTTTTCAACCCTACTTCGCAAGCATATTAACAATTACTTTTCATTGTAAATATTAATCACTCATTCCCGAAAAATACCAAACTAATACAAATACAAATAAGAAATTCCATCAAAACTTGCGACGACTCCCAATGCATTTCGATGCCTAAGCATCTTCGTCAGGGGAAATGCTGTGTAGGAAAAAAGTAACAATGTATGTATGTCTCAAAAAAATATATACTGTCATTAAACCTCGATTGGTGCTCATGCAATACACAATTGGTGAATACACGACCTTTAAATTCATACAGATGCATTGTATCACTGTATCCAAGCAAACCAGCTGTCCAAGCAATTAAATAATAGTGGTGTGCCCTATACATGCCACCAAGTTTAGTTTAGTGCTCCCAACGTCTGTGTCACGTAAACAAATGAAATGTGTGAAAATATGTAAAAAATTAATCGTACCCTCCACACGGGCATTGTATCACCTTCTCTCCAAATGTCACTAATAACGACTGTTCCTAAAAACAACAGAAACTAACATGAATATTCCCGTATTGAATATCTAGTGCCTCTAATCACCCTATACAAAACCTCTACTTACGTCCTTTTGCCACTGCAGAAACTCGAAACCTCTGATTCACTGTTGCTCCGCCTAAGGGACAAAACCACACCTCACTACATGCGTTATAACCTTTCCATATTCATCAAAAACGTAACAAACAAATGCCGTGATGATACACGCTCCATAAAATACCTTAGTTTTCTGCCGGTTCGTGAGCTTGTCAGCACTGCCTGTTCGAGTTCATGAAAAACGCTGAGCATCGGCAAGGCATGCCGGGACGTTATTTACTAACGCCTGACATCAACAACGGACTAGTGTCCTCGCCCCGGGTCTCAAAGCCTCCACTCACTTACGTAATGTTGCAATAATATCTTAATTTTTATAAGTTAGGTTAAAAAAAAAAAAAGGTCAAAAAAGGTTAAGTGCTTATAGTCGTGTCACGCATGAAAATGTGCGAATCCATTTAATGAAAAAACACACACATCCAAACAGTGCTGGTAGAAAGAGGACTAGAGTTTACAGTTACGAAAACAGGGAAACTTTATTGAAAGAGCTGTGTCAAAAGGACACTATAATCTATCTTCTCTTCATCTATGCAATATATCTAATGTTCGCATGCAATGTCCTCATCGTAAAATAAATGAGGTGTAGGTGAATGAAAAGGTGTAAATAGTGAATCATGTAAATTAAAACCTGCAAAAAATCTGACGATGTGTGAAAAAAGTCTAGTGTACACAAAAGTTGGTGGCGCTTAGCCTCAACTTGATCCTGTATCAACAACTAGAGTATAACCACAAGAACATGAGTCATAATTTAGCATAATATATTCATAAATAACACGCAAATTCAATTTTATCATTCAGCCCACCAGGTTTAATGGTATTAAGATGCCTCATCCAGAATGTCTCTCTTTGGGCTATTCGTACGTTGGGATCCACATGGGGTTCAACCAACACCTGCTCTAGTACGATGTACCTCAGTTGTGGGATGGTGTGTTGCCTCTCTTTCCAATGTTGTGCCAAACTTGATTTCTCGTTCCCTAACCTTAAATGTTTGATTTATGCTCAGTGAGCCTAGTCTTGATTTTCCTTGTGGTGCGGCCTACATACACTAGGCCGCAAGGACACTTAATGGCATATATAACTGAGCTCGTATTACAGTCAGTAGTATGTCTAAGTTTTATCTGTTTCCCTGTATGTGGGTGTGTAAATGTGTCTCCCACCAGTACATTCCCACAGTGTCCACAATTGAAACATTTACGCATCCCTTTAGCCTTTCCCTGAATTGCTTTAGTTTCTTTGTGTTTCAACAGCTCCTTAAGATTCTTAGATCTCGACAGTGCAAAAATTGGTGTATCCACAAATACTGTTCTGAAATCTTCCTCCTGCTCAATTAACTCCCATCTCCGAAATATACATTTCTTGATCTTGGATGTGAGCGTAGATTGCTTCAAAACACATGCTTCTCTCCTCAACTGTGTTTTCTGGACTTTTTTCAGTAGAACTTCTCTTTTTTTTGATGCAACTTTCAATTTTGCTTCAACTAATACCTTGTCTGGGTATCCTCTGCTGCTATATTGTTGCGCCATTTCTTCTATGTCCTCTATGGCCTGTGCTTCATCACTGCTAATCCTCTTAATTCTTATGAACTGCGAAAATGGCAGATGGTTCTTCAAGTTTTGGGAATGAAAGCTAGAGTAATGCAGAGCATTATTTCTGTCAGTCGGTTTCTTGAATAGTTTGGTCGTAATCTTGTTTCCCAACATTGTTATGGTGATATCCAGAAAGTTTATGGTGTTCTGATCAATATGGTTAGTGAACTTAATCCTTGGGTGACATCCATTCAGAATCTCAATGACCTCTTCCAGCTGTGCCTTAGTCCCTTGCCATACTATCAGAATATCATCGATATAGCGGACATACAACATTAGGTGTGCAGTCCAATTCAAGTTTTCCAGAATGTGAGAATGTTCAAATCTAGCCATAAAGATATTTGCGTACGCTGGCGCCCCGTTAAAACCCATGGAGGTTCCCGTTTTCTGAAGATAGAATTTGGATTGCCACGAAAAATAACCATGATAGAGACAAAATTGTAAAATCTACAATAAAAAGATGTTTAGTGACTCTTCATACTCGCTCTTTAACAACATCCACTCCACTGCTTCTATACCCTCCCCGTTAAGGATTGACGTATATAGTGCGGTCATGTCGATTGTAGCCAGCCATGTTTCACTCGAGGCTCTAATAAACTCACAACCTCTGATCATGGTTGATAATTTTCTCTTCCTCAATGCCTTCTTTGATTTCTTACACCACTGCTGTTGTTGTGCACCAGCTTTAGCGTGCTCTTTATGAACTTCACTATCCTGGTGATCTCTGTCCGTGGGTGATATTTCTTTAACTTCTTGCAAGGATGTATCCTGGTGCAACTGATTGCCCCATTAAAATATATGTGCAAAGGACGACCCCATTTTCATGCAGTATGATGGCACCAAAAAAGTTCAGTAATCAGGTGATATGCCCTTCAGTTTAGTATTGTCAGGACAAAAGGTCCAGATAAAGAATATATTATATTTCAGATGTGTGCTGCTGGATTTGTAGAGGGATAGGGTGGAAAGTTAATTCGGAAAAAAGTATTAATTATCAATTGTTTAATTGATAATTAATGAAGTAATTTACTTAATGCTCATTAGTTAAGTTATATTTTAGGCGTGGGCGGCAAGGTTTTAGGGGTTCAGGGTGGGAAGTTATTTAAACAATATTTAATTTACAACTATTTATTAAATGTTCATTGATTATTACATTTATCATTAATTATAACATAAAATTAAATGTACTTTAATTTTTTTTGTACATGTTATGTTATTTGAGTACTATGTAAAATAATCAAGGTAATATTAACTGTGTAATTTTTCTCATGTTTAATATATGCTTCTATCGAGTTTAGTATTTATATTGAGCATATATTTATAAATGTGTTTAACTGTTTTGCATGAGTTGGTTGATGTGTATTTTCTATTTTAATTTATATATGTATATTTAATTTATCTGTAATTATGGATGTGCATTTTTATCAATTCATATTTTTTACCATTTTATTTTATTTTATGGTGTTTGTGAAAGTTTGATTGTGCTACGGTGTTTGCTATTTGACTTATTTGTATATATCAATCGAAATTAAATCTATTAAAATGATTTTATCTTCTTTTTTGGTAGTTATCGTTGAATTTATTGTATGTAATTGGTGTATTCCTTCCTTTGTTTTTTACTTACATATTTCAATGCTTTTATGTTTTAAATACACATATATGTGCATATTTTTTTTGATGTTACTTAATAATATTTATATTAAGAGTTTAATATGTTTTCAACATTTATAAGGTTATTCATGTATTTAATGCATTTGAAGTATCTTAATACTTCAAATGTATTAAATACATGAATAAACATATTAATGTTGAAATCTTAAAATCTTCAATACTCTAGTAAACGATCTGCAGTATAAGCATATTGCAACAGAGAGTACTCCTTTCCTCATCCACGATTGGCGTATCTTGGATGAGGAAAGGCGTACTCTCCGTCGCAATATGCTTATACCGCAGATCGTTTACTGGAGTATTGAAGATTGGGTCTTCTAAATTTGGAAGCGGCATTGACGTACTTTATTTTTCGCTTTTTAGTGACTATAGGGTACTTTTCCGACCTTGGTGAGGCAATATACGGAATTGTGGCACAAAACTGTTATTGATATATAAAAAGATCTTTCTATGGATTCCCCCCTAATTTGTGCCCTGATGAAGTCTGAGGTTTATGCCTATAGACAAAACACGTGTTGACTCAACTTGTGGCTACCTGTTATGTTGAAGGATTGAAGCTCACTTTTTTCATATATATATAAAAATGGAATAAAACATCATGAAAATGGCATGAGACGATTACTACTTGGACTTATTACATTATTGTTTCAGGGCTATGAATTTTATTTTATCTTGGGATAGTAAATAAAATAGAATAATGCCAATAAAATATATGAATAGATCAGCCTATGGATTTCTGCCCATCTAATGTTACTTACTAACAGACACTTTGAATGTGTTTGATTCAGTCTCATGTTCCCATATATTGCCATATCCACAGTACATAGTCACATCATAATTCTGACTTTGCAACATGCTTTTTTCCTCAATCATCATAAATATATCCAAGATGTTCTAATCTTATTATTTTTTTAAATTTAAAATCATTTTTATTGAAATTTTGAAATTTCAAGAAAAACAAGACCATAGATACATATAAAGAAAATCACAAATTGGCATGAGTTGAAATACAGCCACGAATGTGATCGTAAATGATAATAACAAATAAATAGACAGACAAAAGTACAAAAGAATGAGGTATTGCAGAGAGGCTACAAATTAAGTGGCATTTGGAATTGCAATAAGGTTTATCAGGGACGGATTTCGTTTTTGACATTATTATTATGAAGTTCGATCATAAAGTCACATGATAAGCATATACTTGAAGACATAAATGTTTGTTTCAATTTTACCCAAATGGGCCCTAACAGAAAAAATAAATTAAAATGCAAGGGGAACTGATCTTTAAACTGCATACTCATTGGCATCCAAAGTGGAGTCAACATTGAAACCAATGATTTCTTTTTTCAATTAGATAAAACATCCATGATAATTCAATCTAATAATATTGGCTTTCAAATTTTGTGGTGTGCTACCACATGTATTCTCATATTTTATACCCAAAAAATGTTTGTGATCCTACATTCACCCCTTATATAAGCATGGGCGAATTTTGCGAATCTCGCGTTCGCGAATTTTGCGGATTTGCGAACTCGCAATCCGCAAAATCCGCGAATTCTCGCGAATTTGCAGATTTTGTATTTTTTTGTGTTTGCGCGGGTTTCTGCCAGTTCGCGAGGGTTTTGTACAATGTCGCAAATTGCGAACTTACCGGTCGGGTCGCAAGTTTCGCGAACTTGTTGTTTCTACGTGTCCAGCCTGTTTGGGACACTCTTCTTCATCACTGCCACTCTCTGTCACCACTGCCACTCTCTGACTACTCATGCCACCCTCTGGCCCACCCATGCCACCCTCTGTTTCATCACAGCACCCTCTGGTTGTCCAGTCAGTGTACATTATTGTGGCAACGCAAGCATACCTTCCCTGCCTCAAGTGACCTGAATTAATTTGGGGCTGATTAATGTGTCACAGAATATTTTTTTAGCTGGCACCTGCTTCCTTAGTGCTTCCTGATTAGTGATCTTTTGCACTTGCTAAGTGCTTTCATTGTTGCAAAATTAGTTACAACACCTGCCCTGCCCCAACTGACAATAATGAATTAGGGCTGATTAATGGATTTGAACTTCCAGCCTGGCTCCTGCTTGTCTCCCTTAGCTGTAATTCAGGACCTTTGTGGCATATGTGTAACTATTCTGAGGTTCAGAGCAGGGTCACATAATAGTTTACACTGGCAACTGAACTCTGGAGGGCCCCCTCAGGAAGCACTACAGGAAATGGCTACTAATGATGAGCCTGAACTTTTGAACCTGGTAAGTAGTTTCAGTTTTGCTAAGATCTAATTTCTGCAATTTTGCACTTATTCGCGGGGCGCGAACTCACGCGAACAGTGCGAGCAAAATCCGCTGCTCGCGGATTTGCGGATTTTGCGGGAGATTCGCAAATCTCGCGGATTGCGAATTTCCCGAAAATCCGCAAAATCCGCGAGCGAAACGGATTTTCCGCCCATGCTTACCCTTATATAAATACAAAACATTACTTCAATGATTTTAATTTGGCCTACTCGGGCGCATTTCATGGGGCTATTAAATAAAAGTATATCTTAGATTATGAAGACACTTAGAGCTAGATTCATGAAGCATTTTTGCGGGCGCAAACGGTGCAATTCGCAGAATTCGGCCGTTTGCGCCCGCAAAAATGGCATTTGGAATTCATCAATGGGTCATGAACTCGCAATTTGAAAAATCGAAAAAATTGCGACTTTTCAAATTGCGATCACATTTAAGGAATCTCAATTTGAGATTCCTTAAATGCTATTCATGAACCATTAATAAATTGCGATTTCGCTATTTTTTGCCGCTATTTACCGCAAAGTCTGACTTTGTGGTAAATAGTGAAAACCTGGAAAAATGCACTTTTGTGCATTTTTCTCAGTTGTATGTTACACACACACATGTCATTTGGACATGTGTGTGCGCAACATAAGTCTAAATTTACATTTCAGGGGTGCTACAGGGTGTCCTTTGGACACCCCTAGTACCCTTGAAATCGCCCATTCATTCCTATGGTCCTTTAGGCCCATAGGAATGAATGGGGAGTTATTCCTTATTTGTGATTAGCAATTTGCTAATCGCAAATAAGGAATGTGTAGGAATCGCAATTTATTTTGCGATTCCTACATGAATCCCGTTTTGCAAGTCCTTAATAGGGATTCCTTAATAATCGCTATTAAGGACTCGCAAAATGGGACTTTGATGAATCTAGGGGTTAATCTGTAACAGAGTAGCTAATCATTTACACAGTGAATTTTTGTAAAGCATCCATTCAAATCAAGCAAAGGAAAAAGCAGCCGCACCCATTATTGAAATGAAATACATTCCCATAGAATGCTAAAAAATATATAATCTTAGCTTCATATCTGCTTGTCCATGCTACAGACTTCAAAGTTCTGAATCTTCTAATGCTTCATTTAGGGGGTATGATGTGTCAAATAGTCACATTTTATATCTAAGAGACAAATGAGAGAAGCCTATGAACAATGTATGCCTCAATTAACCTACATCAACTGCTAGTTCCTCTTCCAAGTTTAAATCTATAGGACATGGTGTTTTGGGTAAGTTTGCGCTATAAAAATGCAATATACATAAATAACACACATACAAGGCTTTGAAAGCAAAGGGCGAGTTTTTTAACAGGAGGAAAAAAGGTCCCCAACATAACAATCCCACAGTGGAGGAATTTAATTGGTGGATTCTGTTTCACATTTACCATTTTCCCCAGAAACGGGAGGACATTTTTCTCTATTAAGTCAAATGTAAATCAAGCCCATCCACACAATATACTAGACATTTTTTTCGCGTTTTACAAAAGCAAGAGAACATTAGCATAGTATGTGGTGGTATTATAAAAATACCAGTCCAAATGCAAACTCCATTGTCGCAGGGTTTCCGTTCTCTCACAGAACTGTGCACAGAGATCTAGAACCTGGGTGAGTCAGGGTGACCCAGAACTCACCTTTGTTTCAGAAATCCCCTTACCAAGCTAGCTACAGTGTCTCATCGGTAGTAAATACTTCCCAATGACTTAGACAATCCAGAACATGAACTTACAATACCTCAGGTATCGTGGAACACATGAACACTCTTTCGTTATATTATCATTCCAAACCGAAACTGGGAGGCAAAGAATACACGTGCAAGTTTGAAATGTTTATTTTTCAATGCAGCATTCTCAAACGCAGTATCTTGTATAATATCAATATACATATTATAAAAATCAGAGTCAGCAGCATAGTCACTAATCCATAGTAAGCAAAAGGTGATAGCATTTTATGATGCAAAAATCTATAGAATTCTGTATCACCTATATTTCGCGCACCCTAATTAGCATATTATATTATATCTAAGAAGGTCTCATCTGGGTTCTTAGCAGGGCGGACCCATACCTCTAATTCTCAGTAGGAGGAGATCACATCAACAGCTACCAGCTCTCTGCATGCTCAGCATCAAGTATGTTGATTCATTCCCTGTAACTGTATCTTAAACCCACGTAGAGCCCAATGTTGGCAGAAACATTATTTGTGTTATGACTAACGTGGTGCGAGGATCAGGCCTTCAGCAACCTTGTGTTAGGTTATTCTTAGAGTGTGCAGTTCTCAGTGTGCAGACAGTTGTACCAAATGTACCAAGCACGACTGATACCAGGGCAATAACATATTATTCTCAAATAAATCACATCTTTCGTCTAGGTTGAAAGCTACAATAACAATTAGGTGTCGTGTGCAAACCGAAGCAGAAAGAAAATATGGCGTTTAAACATTTAATAAGCACATGCTAACTTAACACAATATATAGAAACGTAGTAACCATATGACACCCCCCCAATGATCCGAGGACGGTTAAAAGAGAAAAAATATAAGCCAATACTCTATGAGAGGCAAGACATGAAAGCAGAGTTCAATGATATTGATCCAAGCTAAATGTATGTAAATGTATGTAAAATTTAAAAACACAAAAATGTATGTATGAATGCCTATAGTGGCCACACAAACTATAAAAAGTCGAACTTGAGGCTTACTCTCAGTTAATAGGCCTAGAACATATAAAAATATCGAATGTTCGTATTGAAAAAGGCACCATTCAGAATTACTAAAAAGTCACGTGCCATAATGATGGAAGCCTTCAGAGTCACTCATCGTTGAATGAATATGCAAAATAGGTAGCTACAGCTTCCAACATGAAATCACTGCATCATCCGAAAACAGTTCAGCCATCCAATTAAGCAATGGGAAAGAACATACGTGTTCCTCCAACACCGATTCCTCTAGCAACATCAGAGGACAACTCAGTGGGTTCTCGAGAACGCTCTGTGCCAGAAAGTCATGCGCCGCTGCGAATATGTCCCACTGACCCATTAGTCCATGCATCGCTGCCACAGCCATAACCCTTTCGCCAGAACAGACCAACTCGTGAGCCACTACGGGGTTCATCAGCTGATCAAAGTTGACGTCAGGAGAAGTCGGTAAACAGAGACACAAATCAATGGCCCAGTCGAAATCACAGCTCAGGCAATGAAACACGGGCTGGACACATGTGAAAAAGGAAAATCTGAAGGATAATCCAAAAGCCGTGCTTAAGGTCGCAAGCGGCAAGGAGCCATAATAATCAAGCATCCGGTTGCGAAACTGCATCAGTAGGGGCTGAGCGTTTTCTTGCGCAGGATGGGCATCCATGTTTTATAAAATAAAATATCACCAGAACGCCTGCAGCCAAAGCCAGCAAAACAGGAAATCCGCCAAACAGGCTAGCGAATATAGAATGAAAGAACGCAGGGATAATACCAAATACTTTTTCAAATGTAGTCACGAGACCACTGCTAACCGTTTTAAAAAGATGAGCCAGGCTCGTTGTGGAGGAGGCATTGAAGATTTGATGAACCAGCTCGCAGAAATGAAACGGCAAATCAGTACTGTGCCTGTACTTCTGTGCGTGTGTTTGCTATGTGAAGGACATAAGTTTTGCGGGCAGAGCTCAGGGCCACACATTCTTGCAGCAAACCACCCTTTCTGACACGGTAACCACATAAGCGATACCAGCCTCTAACCCACAACAAAACTCGTTATTCAAAAGTAAATTACTTCCGTTGGACAACAAAGTGAACGTGGGAACTATTGCAGGAACTGGTGTCCCTTTCAAAACACAGGCCAAATTAGGCTTGTCCTGATTACAAGAACCATGCAACTGGATGTTTCTGCATATTAGTGAGCGGTCAGGCGACTGTGTACATTCTTCACCATTCAGATTCACTTCATTTCCCTCCTTTAGGCATCTGTAAGTGTATGGTAAAGACCATGTCTCATGGAGGAAAGCGCTGCCTAATGGTTCATATCGCCCAATGGCTATATATTTCATACAATTTGTAAATTTATACAAAGCAAAAGGTAAGGTTATAACACCATGGATAAGCCATGTAGCAGCAGTCACCTCAGCAACAGAAAAGGGCAGGGATTCTAATTTTTCAATATGTAACATAGAAAACGTTGCATCTCTCATTGATAGCATGCGCTGTTTTTCAGTTAGATTAAATGGGGCAAATAGTGACGAGACGTTCATAAAATTCCATGGCACTCGACCAGACTTAAGAGTCTGTAGTGTCCAAGCAAACTGCATCACAGAACGTAATTGATTCTGACCATGATATAACACGGACACTTCATCATGTACAATGTCAACAACAGAAGACACAATATTGTTTAACGTGTAAATTCGGGAAGAAAGCGTGTTAATGCTGTTATCAAAAACTGCAAGCACCTTTTCTAAATTTGCTTGATCAATAGCTCTCCGGCGTTTAGCAGCCTCAACCTGGGTAACTTTCCAAATTTCATTGTAAATCGCATACAGCCATCGTTTAGATCTACCTTTAGCTGGGCCTTTTATAAAATCGTTCAAATCCACATTATCATTTAATAGAGACAGATGTAGTTTAACTGCAGCTAATGTGGAATGTTGTAACCAATTCTGACACAGCTTCCCCACAGAATAAGTCGTGACAGTATAGTCTTCTTCAAAACGGGGATCGAGTCTGACTTTTGTGAACCCCTTAGCCAAACCCAGAAAACGGCGTTGGCAAGAATCAGCACTCCTATGCCACACCAGCCAACCCTTGGAATCCAAACTGGAAACGTTAAAGGACGAATTGTGTAAAAGAGTTTGCAACTCCTGAATGGACAAATCAGTAAAATTACCCCAACCTGTATATTCCTCTAAATCTGGGATGGTCGGTGTATTTAATTTTTTAGAAGTAGCCAATCCAAAGCATGTTGTTTGGAAAATGGATGAATTTAAAAATAACATGTGATTCGGGATGAGACATGCACGGTGCAAAGCCTCAGTGCCTTGTACCTGCCAACCTTTGGTACCCCAAACCGATTTAAGGTCAATTGTTCCTTTCCAAAACTCGTAGCCATCTACAGCCAACCTATCTAGAAAGGACTTCGAATACAGCAATTTTGTATAGGTAAGTCTAACTTTGGACATGGACTTTTGTGTCATTTTAAAATAAAATGACTCGGGATTAGATTGATTAAAGTCTGTAAAATAGGTGTATTTTTTCAGAAACGTATTGGAACTGCCACCAAATGGAGTAGGGCAATGTTCCCATTGTGTATAATTTACAGCAACCCTCCTGGAATTTGTCTTATGTAAAAAATGATTACCATAGTGTTGAAAACAAAACAAATCCCCATAATTAATAGAATCTGTGTACAGATCCTCAGCATCGAAGGCAGCATAATACTTCAAATCAGCTTCTACGGCCTGAATATCCCAATCATCAGAACGTATATTCTGTTTAATTACATCTCCCATGTTTACTCTAAGCACATTTGAAACATTAATCACTTCAGTGGGCCCATGTATCTGAAACCTAACCGCATCCCACACAATCCCATCAAGGACAGGCCAAGCAGTAATGTTAACTGTATTTAAGTTTCGTTTCAGTCTGTGCGCAGAATGTGAAGAGGAAAGAGGGGCCAATGTTCCATTAAGGTACCGAATTCCTGTTCTTTCTTTAACGTAGTGACCATCAATCAGGCGGAAAAAATAAAACACAAAACCAATTGACATAAAAAGATAGAATGAAAATAGGATCAACCAAATGTATGTGCAAGGCGGAATTAAAAAATGTTTTTTAAACAACGTGGCATATCTTGCAATGTTTGTGGGTTTCTTTGAAGGTTCCGAAACAGAGTCAAAAGAGAATCTGGACTGGCCTGCCAAACGGGTCTGTAAATCAGGCATCGATAAATCAGCAGGATAAGTGTAGTTTAGCTCATCAATGTTAGTATCAGGAATAGTATTTAATAAAGGACTGGATATGGCAGGCATCTCGAGGGACACCTCCTGTTCTGCACCAGATGTAATAGCCAGCACAGAGTGCCTCACCATGGAAGGACAGGATACAGCCGGTGTCATGCTATGAAGAATCGGCCACCCTGTGTGTCTTGACATTGTCAATAGAAATAAATCTGTTTTCCTTACGACCTGGAAGTGGTGGTAAAATGACTGTTCTTGTGCCCTTCACTCCAAGAACTCGAACCGGTGCTCGATATGAGGGACCAAACTCTTTCTTGTTATCGATCTTCTCTCGAACCAGTTCTCCAACTTGGGGTAGCCAGCCAACTACCGGGATCTGCAGCGCATCATCCGATGTGGAGGGCAAATGTTCCTTTGCAAGACTGTCTCTCGTCTTTTGTAGATTCTGTAAAACATTGCAATGTTCATCTACGTCAAAGGACGTGGCCTGGGCCTTGCTGTCTAGCCCATCGAGGTCAGGTACATACATCTTGATACCAAAGAGCATTTCGTATGGGGTCCGCCCACCCAGAGACCTTCTAGGGAGATTATTAAGCGCACGCTGCACGCCTATGAGGTGGGCTAACCAGTTTCTGCCAGTGCCTATAACTCGAGCTGTCAAAGATTGCTTTAAGTCGCGGTTCATTCGTTCAACTACACTTTTACCCTCAGGTCTGTAGGGACTCGAAAATTTGACTTGGAGCCCCATCGAAACCATAGCATCCTTATACGCCTTAGAGGCAAAAGCCGGACCCTGATCCGAATGGAAGGTACCACAGGCAAAAATTCCCACAAAGACTCGCAAATCCTTAATGACAGTACGTGAATCAGCGCTCCGATGTGGCCATACCCACACAAAGCGTGTGCATGAATCAACTGCTACTAAGATGTACTTATACGCAGTATCAGAAGAAAATGGACCGCAGTGATCCAAATAAACGCATCCAAGTGGTTTATTCGAGATGTACAACTGTGTCTGAGGCGGACGCGCAGCAGTTGAAGGCTTAATCTGCTGGCAAATGTCACATTGAAGGACATAATCGCGCGTCTGTTTATACAGTCCCCGCCACCAGAACCTCTGTTGTAGCTGAGTTACAGTGGCTGAGACGCCCGCATGCGCAGACGCCACACCTTCATGCGCCGCTGTAATCAAAGCAGCTCTGCGATCCGAGTTGGGAACTAGACGTTCGCCAACTTCAGGGATTTTCACATAAGGAACCTTATCGGGACTTAAGTGGTATGTGTATTTATAAGGGAACCCCGCAGGATATTTACTTCCCTTCTCCGTTGCAGCAACTGCTGCCAAGATGTCATCATCTATTTTGCTTTTGGACCTTGTGACCGCTGCAACTAAGTATTTTGATACCGCTGACTTCGCTGCTTCATCAGCAAGCGAGTTGCCAACAGCGTGGACCCCCACGCGCTGATGACCGAGAGTATGAATCACAAACACGAGTGGCAGCTTCTCTTTCAGTTCCGCCACTCGGACCCAGATCATTTTATGTTTCATTGTGCTACCTTTGGAGTCACCAAATTCATTTTGAATCCAAAAGAACAAGTTCTCATTGTAAGACTGGACACAGTAGTAAGAATCACTTACGATCAAAGTCGTCACACTAGGATCAGCGTACTCCAATGCAAGCATCAGTGCACGAAGCTCTGCTAATTGTGCGGTGCAGTCCCCAAGCGTCTGCGTATGCACGACACTGGACTTGAACTCATTGTTCACCATGGCCCCGACCACAATGGCGCAAGCGGAAACGTAGGCATGTTTAGAGCCATGCGCAACCTGCGACGAACCATCAGTGTAAATGATGCAATGGAAATCCTCCAACGGCCGCATTGCTAATGGAGCAGGATGAACAAATTCATACTGTAAATACTCCTGCGACCGTAAAGTGGCGTCAAAGATAAACGTGACATCCTGGGACGTCAAGGTTCAGCCCATTGAATCCACTGAGGGTGCAAAGCTTTGGAATTAGGTACACTGGCTTTCGTAACCGCCTCTAAGGCAGGACACGGGGTAACAACCAACATGCGCTTTCCTTGTGACAGGGCACGTTCCTTAAGAATTGCCATCTGCACAGCCGTTAAAACTTTCTCCACAGTGGAAAACCGCAATTCAGCCGAAGTGTACAAGTGTGACTTGTAAGCAATAGGTACTGTGTCTCCTTCATTAAAAGTCAGGTACGTGAAACCCACCGCCCCAGGGATAATTCTTATCACCAGGTTGGTTTGGTTATCACGAGTCTGTAAGTATTCAGAAGCGAGCAAATCAGCCTGCAAAGACTGCAGAATGGCCGAATGCTCAGGCAGCCAGCATGATTTGGAAAAAGATGGTTGTATCAAAGCATACAAAGGCTTGATACGCTGGGCATATTCCGGAATGTATGTCCTCCCGAAATTCAGAAAGCCCAGTAGAGATTGTAATTTTTTCAGTGTTGTCGGAGAGCGCAATTGTGCGCATTTCTCCAGGAAGTGGGATGCTAAACCCTTCCCTTCGTTGTTAAGCTCGTAACCTAGAAACAACACTGTGTACTCTGCAATGTGCGATTTTGCAAAGTTAAACTTGTAACCTATGTCAGCAAAGTTACAAATTATGCTATTTACCCGACACAGATGCTCCCAAAGATCGTCGTCTGTGAGATAAATGTCATCCACATACGAACAAGCAACTGGGTCGAAGCTCTCCAGAAGAGAGACAATGCGTGCGGAAAACACTCCAGGACTGTTCTTGTAGCCCATTGGGAGTCGCTTAAACATTTTTTGCACACCGCCGCATGTAAAACTGGTCCATTGGGAACTTAGACCGTCTAATCTATGGGCATAAAAACCATTGGAAATGTCAAGCGTGGTTTTGAACCGTTTACGCTCAAGACTATTCACTAACGCAGAGCCATGAGTATTCTGTACTGCGCAGTTACGGCAATGCGAGTTCAAATGCCTATAATCCAAAACCAAATGATATGAGCCGTCCGGCTTGTTTACAGTAAAAAGGGGGTTATTCATCGGTGACACACACGTTTCAATTACACCTTGATATTCCAATTGTTCAAGGATAGCTGCGACTGAAGCTTTGGCTTCACGCCGTATGGGATATTGAGGTTGAGGCTGTGGCTGAGACCGTAAAGGAATTTCATGGCTTGGTGACAATTTATCCCAGCCACACTGATTGCGGTACACAGCCGGCGCAAGCGCCAGAGCCCACTCTTCTGCAAAATGCAGCGCCTCCACTCTCGGCACAGTGTGCGCGAAGCTGGGTAGGATTACCTCCTCCCCTCGCGGAGCTGCGAGAACAAAAGGTGGGGGCCAGTCAGCCTCCGAAAGCAAAATGTCATATGAAGACGAGAGATTTTCCCAAAATACCCCTTTTACAGTTCGCTGCATGTCACCTTCAATTAGCAGGACAATTTCAAAAAGACGTTCAGGGGGAGCAACATGCGTATCAGCAGTTTCAATCACAACATAAGAATCAGTCGCTGTCACCTTCAACAGTGGACGGAGGGCCTCTCTCACTATGGTAATCTCTGCTGCGCTGTCCAGCAAGGTCAGAGCCCACGTCAGATTCCGAAGCCGCTTTCTCACTATCTGGGGCATAACGATGCGCGGTCAGGGCAGCGACTTTCTTCGTAGCAAACTGCGGTCTCTTGGGCGTAGAGCCTTCCTGCTGATCTCCACCGGCACGCGGGCGGGGCTGACCACGTCCTTGCTGGCCACCCCGGCCCCTGCCGCCCCCTCCACCACCGGTTGACGGAGCCGATTAGTCCTGAAAGGAACGAGGAGAGCGTTGGTCAGAAGCCTGAAACCTCTCAGGCGATTTAATCATCGCGCGGTCGCGCAAATCATAAACACGATCCGACTGCGCAGGCAACGGAGACGCAGGAGCAGAAACCTGTGTTTGTTGTTGTTGTTGCTTACCCTGATTCTGCTTTTTAGGCCAATTTTGTTTCTTGGACTTTTGTTGACCACTAGTTTCCGATGTCTGACCCTGGGGTTGCTTCTTCTCCTTATCAGGAAAAGCTTTAACCCCCATTGCATTGCGGCCAACCATTTTGTAAGCAGCTACAATTATCCTTGCTAACCGTCGGGGTCGTTCGGCCTCGGGAACCAACGCTAATGCGTTAGCAACTTGAAAGTTCACTGCATCCCCCTTGACATTCGCAAGGATCAGATCGCAAACCACATCAAAGGAGCCACACAGGCGCATACCCAATTCAACAGCCGACTCCGGTCCGTGTTCGTCTTGAACACGTTTAAGGACCCCACCTAGATTGGTCACAGACGGGGAGCCATAGCACCTCGAATAGACCGCTGCAAAAGTCTTGCCCCAGGTCTCACAGTCAACAAGTTCAGGAGCCAAATCTTTCGGCAAACTTAGTGTAAGAATCCGGTGTTTATCACCCGGACTCGTGTTGGGAAACACAGCTTCCAGCTGGCCGAATTTCTCAGCAAGCCAGAACGGAAAATCATCCTTGTCCTGTGGCTTTTTACCCATCACGGAATTAACCATGACCGGATTGATTTTCAGACCAGCATGTTCTGCACGAAGCTGTGCGCCCCTAGGGGCCGCGTCCTGAACATTACGGCTAGTGTAATGAACAAGCGCTCTAATCACTTCCACCGCGACTTCATGAAGCGGCCTCAGATCAGCCACGTTACAAGTGGCACGTCGAGGGTGAGGAGTAAATCCAGCCAAAGCGGGCCAAGGAGTGCCCGGAATGGATAATGGACCTAACCTTGGAGCGGTTAAAGCGTGCGGTAGGGCGCCACCAAACCAAACTCCATGCTGCCAAGCATCAATAGGAACTTCCAGTGCCCTGTACGGAGCGTACGCAACTGGTACATCCGAAGCAGTGTATGAGTGGAACACACCAGAATTAGCGTCCACTGCCGGAAATGTCACCCACGAATAAAACAGTTCGTACGGGTAAGCATGTTCCGCACTCACCACCAGAACCACAGCCAAGCCTTCCAAAGGAACATCATACATCCGCAAATGGTCACGCACCGCAATGAGACTATGCTGCGGGATGTCCACGGCTTGAGCCATGTCAGCACAGGAAAGTGAAAACACAAAGAATACTTTGTAGCACAACTGGGTAGTGATTTAAAGAAACCGTTTTAGATAGATTCAAGCTTGAAAAAGACCTATTTCAAAAATAGGTAGGTTTTTCCGACACTGCCGTTTTCCGGAAACGGGAATGAAGGCGTTAAGGTTTGAATGATATACTACTCGAGTGTCATGATATAAGGCCAATCAACGTATGGGCGCCATGTCGCAGGGTTTCCGTTCTCTCACAGAACTGTGCACAGAGATCTAGAACCTGGGTGAGTCAGGGTGACCCAGAACTCACCTTTGTTTCAGAAATCCCCTTACCAAGCTAGCTACAGTGTCTCATCGGTAGTAAATACTTCCCAATGACTTAGACAATCCAGAACATGAACTTAGAATACCTCAGGTATCGTGGAACACATGAACGCTCTTTCGTTATATTATCATTCCAAACCGAAACTGGGAGGCAAAGAATACACGTGCAAGTTTGAAATGTTTA
Source organism: Lissotriton vulgaris (assembly GCF_964263255.1). Taxonomy (NCBI): domain Eukaryota; kingdom Metazoa; phylum Chordata; class Amphibia; order Caudata; family Salamandridae; genus Lissotriton; species Lissotriton vulgaris. The sequence goes on from NC_141694.1 coordinate 1,124,360,137, forward strand.
TTTTTCAATGCAGCATTCTCAAACGCAGTATCTTGTATAATATCAATATACATATTATAAAAATCAGAGTCATCAGCATAGTCACTAATTCATAGTAAGCAAAAGGTGATAGCATTTTATGATGCAAAAATCTATAGAATTCTGTATCACCTATATTTCGCGCACCCTAATTAGCATATTATATTATATCTAAGAAGGTCTCATCTGGGTTCTTAGCAGGGCGGACCCATACCTCTAATTCTCCGTAGGAGATCACATCAACAGCTACCAGCTCTCTGCATGCTCAGCATCAAGTGTGTTGATTCATTCCCTGTAACTGTATCTTAAACCCACGTAGAGCCCAATGTTGGCAGAAACATTATTTGTGTTATGACTAATGTGGTGCGAGGATCAGGCCTTCAGCAACCTTGTGTTAGGTTATTCTTAGAGTGTGCAGTTCTCAGTGTGCAGACAGTTGTACCAAGTGTACCAAGCACGACTGATACCAGGGCAATAACATATTATTCTCAAATAAATCACATCTTTCGTCTAGGTTGAAAGCTACAATAACAATTAGGTGTCGTGTGCAAACCGAAGCAGAAAGAAAATATGGCGTTTAAACATTTAATAAGCACATGCTAACTTAACACAATATATAGAAACGTAGTAACCATATGACACCATTTTGTGCCTTTTGCTATTTATAATTTGTTTTTTTGTATTACAGAAGTGGCAAAAATACCATGTCCGTAACACCAAAAGCCCAGTCTGCATTTCCTCATTTCTAAACGGGAGCTGCCTGGCCCATTGGGATAAGGAATATGATATATTTATTGCATGCCTCAATTTACCTCCAGCTACACAACCAACTGAAATCTCTGGGTGAAAATCTGAGCAGCTCTAAGCAATAACCAGGTCATTTAGATACATTAATCTTATTTACTCTCAATATTCGCCAGTGGCAGCACTTCCGCTAAGGTGGAAGAGCACTGCTCCACTGCTTTGCAGCAGTGAAATAGAGTAAAAATAAAATGATAATAACAGGAGGTTATTAGCATTTTTTTTTCCCTACTGCAGCAGCAGTGTGGGTGGGCGGGGCTGTTCTGTTGACAGAGCAGAGCAGGAGTGGTTTGCACTCCCTAAGTGTGTATGAATGTTTGGCCAGCTGTCTCGGGCCAGCCAAACATTCATGCACACTGCATGTTCTCTGCCCAGGCTCCCATTCCTTGGCTGAGCGCCGAACCACGGCACTCAGACCAATCAGAATGCTGCATTTCAGTGCTGTGATTGATTCAGGGGAGCCTCAGCCTGGGTACTTCCTGTTCCTGGAATATCACCCAGGAGAGACAATGGGGACGACGGAGGAGAGGTGAGGCGAGGGGAGGGGTATGTATTTTTTCTTTTTTAACAACCCCTTGGCCTTAACCCCCTTTGAGCCCCGACCTCGCCCCACAACCCACTCCACCACCGCCTGATTTATGCCAGCCGCCCATGTTATTACGACTCAATTCATAATGGGGTCCATCACTTGAATCTTATTCGAATCTCCCGGGCACTTCTCATGGAGGAAACACATCTGCCTGCCTGAAACCAGTCCCTGGGACTGCAACTTTGTTATTCCACCTCTGGTTGCCACGCACCACCCGCACTCAGGACGCGGGTGCTGGGGACAACTAATCCCAGCATCCTCTACCGGTGCCTGCCAGCAGCGTCATCACCAAGCGCCAGGAGGCGTTGAAAGACACTCTAGGGCTCCCGCAACGCGGGTCCCTACTTTAATCCTATTTGAATCTCCTGGGCACTTCTCACGGAGGAAACGTATCTGCCTGCCTGAAACCAGTCCCTGGGACTGCAACGCTGTTATTCCTGCTCCAGTTGCCATGCACCACCCGCACTCAGGACGCAGGTGCTGGGGACCACAAATCCCAGCATCCCCTACCAGCGCCTGCCAGCAGCGTCATCGCCAAGCATCAGGAGGCGTTTAAAAACGCTCTAGGGCTCCCGCAGCACCCGGACACGCGCGTGCCTGCCCGGGCGCTGCCCCAGCGAGGCCCAGGCCAAAGGCAGGCCCGTCCACGCCCGTCTCCAAGGACTTGGTTAGTGGATTTTGAACTCTAATATCAACTGTTGCACTACAGATACTTTTTCTTCTAGTATTTGTATAATAATTACAGCAATCAGTAATGAGCAAGGGCAATCGCAAGGGGGTGGGAGGTCCAGGGGTTGCAGGAACACTCAACGCCTTTCTCATTAGGGCTGAGTCTGTTCTAATACACGAAATTGAGCTCACCCAAAGGAGGCTTTCACTAGATCCACGTCGAGCTTCTACTGAAGTTCCCTTAGTTGGACCCCTGTTAATCCCGGACCCATCTACTGACTGCACGCTGCAAGTGGCTCCAATGTCCCTAGTATCCCAAGCTAATGACCCACCCAACTCACTTAGTGTGCCTATCCCTACTCCTTCCCCTCCGGCAAAGATTCTCACCCGCCAGCAACGATCAGTGCAGGTCAAGGAAAGGGAGGGTGCCATCACAGCTAAGAAAAGAAAAGCGGGTGCACTGCCCCTAACCTCACACCAGGCCAGTAAAGTGGGAAAAACAAGAGGGGCGGCTCGCGGTAATAAAGGCTGCTCTTATGTGGTTACAGATACAAGCATTTCCAGCACCCTAGACAATGGAGCACAGGTCCATTCTCGACAGGTATCTAGCGATTTTGAAGACCGCATCCTAGCTAAATTTGAAGAAAAACTTGCAGCAATGCTTGACCCCTTACTAACCAAACTGTCAGGCATTGACTCAAGATTGAATACAATTGAGCAACACCTTTTTCTTCCAAAACCCACATCATGTAATGAAACATTTACTGGCCCCAATGAATCGGTATTGGCAACAGCACATGCAACACAATTGCCCACCACTGAAGCTGGCGCTAGCACAAATATTGTTGCGCATGCTTCCTCTGTAAATCCCAGTGGCATGCTCGACATCTTGGCAAAGGACAGTCCCATGAGGGAATTAACTGGGGGTCAAGGCAGAGGGACGACCCGGGGTGGTTTGGAGAGTCCCTTGTGACACCCTTAATTTACCACCAGAAGCAACGCAATATACCATCATACTCTCCAACGTGCCTGTTCTACCATCCGGCAATGGGGAACACTGGTTATCACTTAGGAACAAGGCCCTTCACTTGCTAAACCACAGAACAGGGCTGGGTAGCCATTTATTTCAGGAATTTAAAATGATCCGCAGAATTCCATGGGTAGGGAAATCACAGAAATCTAGAAGAGGAGACAGTGTTGTGTTGAATTTTGGATCTCCACTAATTGTGAAAACGAATTTAGATAGGGCTGGGACTAAGCACCTAAGCAGGGACTGTATTAGTATTCTACCATTGGGTTTTTTCTATCCAAACGTCCCTACTCAAATAACTGAAAGGGGAGATTACAGAGACATACCCCATGCACAGGGTTTATATGATTATAATGTAGCAACCCACAACAGATTCGAGCTTTTCATAAATCTGGAAGAAATTGACTGACTGAGTCGTTCATCTGTCCCTAAAAAGATCCTTCCCCCAATGGTAGACTTGGGAGAGGGAGAATATATCAGGCCTAATCATAAGCGATATCTCTCCATCACACACACTAAATGGATCAAAATTTGAAACAAATCTAGGTTTGCCTGGAAGTGGTAGGGAGCAAGTCTGTGGCATGGCACCCAGAGATAACTCTAGTGTTAAAGGGGTTTACTCCCCTGTGGCAAGGTGTGGCCTGTGCCCGCAGCTAAGACACAGTGACTCTAATAATGACGTTGTAGACCCAAAATTAGCTTCTTGGAACATTGCTGGGCTTGTAAAAAAAACAGGCTCCATTGAATGGTCTACATTCATTGAGGAGCAAGATATCTTACTTTTTTCAAGAGACATGGGCCGTGGACCGGGTATTTTTCTTAGGCTCTTTAAATGTTTCCAAATCTGCCGAACAGGGACAGAGTGGCAGACCCAAAGGGGACTGACAACCTGGGTTAGGCAGTGTCATCAACATAAACTCGAGGAGATCCACATTGACTGTAGGGACATTCTCATTATTAAGCTACACCAGGGACATTTTCCTGATTTGCTACTCATTAATGTTTATTCCAGGGGCTTGCAAGGTGGCAAAGCCTCACATACGGTAGCACTTTTAGATGCCTTTTAACAAACAAGAGAGAGGTCACAATAACATATTAATAGCTGGCGATTTTAATTGTACATTTGAACCCCTGGACTTTCAGGATATGAATTTTAGCATAGAGAAGGATGAACAGTGGTTGATTCCTCCGTTGGATCTGCCTGCAATAAAAAGATGGTGTAGTGCAGCACTACAACTAAAAGTTTTTTGTGTGGAACAAGGGGTGAGAGCAGCCAACGGGAGAACTAGACCAGACAAACATGGGATGCCCACATATAATAGTGGGCAACGTACTAGTTGCATAGACTTCTTTATGCTCAACAAGGAGTTTTGGCCCTACTTATTAGATATGGTGGTCTGTGACCGACCAGAAAGTGACTCTAACCCGTTATTACTCTCTTTATGTTCCTTGCATCCATATTGTGGAGAGGGGCTGGCACCACGTGTAGACTTCATAGAGGCCCAAATGGCAAATGATACATGCTGTGTCGAATGGGCAAAAGTGGCTTACAAAGTTGAACATGTAAACCAAATGAGTAGGTTGGTAGCTAACACCATAGACACTCTCCAGACTAATGCTGCGCAGGAAGAATACAATTTTAGAGCTGTGCAGGTCCATGAGGATCTTTTTAGTAAGCGTAAAAGCTTTTTTACTACTAAAAATAGAAACCTGACAAGTCACCCATGCTATAAGGCTGCCGCTTGGTACAACTCCTCTTGCGGCACAGCATATAGAAGCCTAGCGACAGCAATCAGGACAAAAGATAGGGAATCTATACGAGAGAATAAGCCTGCATACAAGGCAGCCCAATCCCTTGCCAAAAGGGACTGGGACGAACAACATTGGGCTGATCTTCTTAAAGCATGCTCTGGGAGAGACATGACGGCCTTTTGGCACATGGTGAAGTGGGGGAGCGGCTCTTCAAGTAAAGTGCCCACGAACCATGTGGAGCCAGATCAGTGGGTCTCATACTAAAAAGGCCAGTTTGCACTTGATGCAGATGCTCACGATCTGTTTGAAATGCCGACCCCCACCCCAAATTTACATATATTATTGAAAGAAGTGGAAAATGCTCTTCTCCTGGTCCCAAAAGGCAGGGCTCCCGGACCTGATTGCATCCCTGTTGACTTGTTCCTCCAAGATATAAACACTTGGGCATTATATATTCAGCTCCTAGTGAACCCTATCGCCAAGGAAGCACCTATGCCCACCACTTGGGCAGGAGCAGTAATACTCCCCATTTTCAAAAAAAAGGATCACTCTATACCGGGAAACTACAGGCCCATAAGCCTTATTGACTGCATCCAAAAGGTGTCAGCAAGGGTGGTCCTTGGTAGAATCCAGGCTTGGATGGAGGAATGTGATATTCTCTCCCATTTTCAGGCGGGGTTTCAGCCAAGTACCAGCACAGTAGACCAGGTCATAAGGTTTATTCTTATATATTGGTGAACTGTAATCCTAGGGAGAGGTACCATTTATGCAGCCTTTGTCGACCTCAAGTCTGCATTTCATCTAGTCCCACGCACCAAGATGTGGTGTACTCTTTTAAAGTTAGGCATGCCGCTAGATACCCTGGCGTTTGTGATTAAGTTACTTGCCGACAATTACGCGCAGGTGAGATTGGATGCGGGGGGCAGCGCTACAGAAAAGTTCCTGGTTGTGAAGGGGGTGAGACAGGGGTGCGTCCTAGCACCCACCCTCTTCTCAAGTTACATTAATGGGGTAGTGCAATATTTTGAGAATTTTCCCGAAGATGCTCGCTTTTAGTTGGGACCAAGATCCCGCTACTTATGTTCGCCGCCGACACTCTCATTCTCTCCAAGTCGAGACAGGGCCTCCAACGTGTCCTTACAAGATTTGAGGAGTTCTGTGACGACCATGATCTCATAGTCAACATGGATAAAACAAAGTACATGGTCCTACACAACTCCAAAAATGTCATTGGTGATGTCATAATGAAGGGAGGCGCTTTGGAACAAACAGAGATCTTTCTTACTTGGGGGTAATAATAGATTTAAAAAAAAGTTGGAAGCCCCCAATAGACTGCCTTACTGTTAGGCACGCTCAACTCTCGGGTGCTCTGCTCAAGGAGCAGAGACTTTCACACACCAAACCCATTGCTCCTGTGCTACAGATTTATAATACCAAAATTGGCGCCTCGTCCTTATACGGGGCAGAGCTGTGGGGATACACCAATCTGGATTCTCTTGTGGTGGCTCAGAACAAATTCCTATGGTCCACAATTGGCCTCCCCCAGTCCACCTCACTAGTACCCCTGTATTTAGATTTGGGATGCCATTCGATCAGGGATGTGGCACATTACAGGCCAGTAGCATATTGGAGGAGGCTTTGGGTGACTCCCGAGCTTTCACACTATGCCCTGGCTCTTTTAGAAGTTAGGGATCTTGATGTAAATAGGAAAATCGTGTAGTTTAGGTGTGTCAAAAATATACTCTGAGATGGGGATGAGCTGTTTGTGGACTTCCCCAGCCGGAAGTATATTTCCAACCAAAACTGAGTTAAAGGTAGCCTATTGGAATCCAATAATTACAAAGCGCTTTGCAGCCTCCTTCAGTCCCACTCTGTCCAAAGCCTTCCTTGACACTAAGCATGAACCCAAATACAAGGTGTATTGGGATTTAATCACCTCGACTCGAGACAGGAAATTATTCCATCAGTTTAGGGTGGGAACACTCCCTATAAATGTTTTCACCGCTAAATGGTGTAACACAAACACTAGCAATTGCCCTTTCTGTCCCAACATGAATGAAACACTGGCCCGGATCCAGATGGTTGAAACCCATATGTTCAAACCTGGGGACAAGGTTCAGCAGCGAGGCTTTTAGGATCCTTAAAACAACAGTGGATGGGCCTATTGTGATTGCTGTAGCAAAGTTCCTGGGTTGGGTGTGGGTGATTTGATGGAACGAAAAGAGGCATAGGTAATAGTGCACGTCATGTCCTGTAGCTTTGATCTCCCAAATTAGTGCTATGCACTTTATTGTAATGTATTAATGTTTCCCTTTGTATAGCTTTGAAGGCTGATTCCCCGTGTGGCTGCCTCGCATGGGTGTGTCCAGGTTTATTTTAATTTATTTATTGTATTATGATGAATTTCCAGGGTGCTCGTTTCTTACCTAAGATAATCTACAAGCTTTTTGTTTTAGAATCATGCTGGACTTTTCTATTTGACCTCCATGACTATGTTGTTTTAACTTTTGTGCTTTTTTAAAAATCGAAATAAAGTTTATGAACTGAACTGAACAACTCATAATGGGGCTGTGTTCCTGAACCCCGGAGATACCACAAGACAGCTAACAGAAGTAGAGGAAAAGCTGAAAACCTTTACTTTCAAGTAGAACTCAACTCCCAAAGATACACAGAGATAACTCTCTCTCCCTAAAGGGACTGGTTCTGTCCTCTACCAAATAATCACACCCATAATGCAACACTGTAACTGCATCACCAGCCTGAATCTAATTCAACAGAAGATTTCGAATTGACCGTGCATAATAATGCCATCGGAAGATTCAACTTGTCTGTTTCTGTCAATCTGTTCCGCCCAGTGATTGCAAAACAGCACCTCAACCACATATATCCATAAAGAGCCTTCCAAGACTCAGGGCCAAAAGGCAGAGAGCGCTGAACAGGGTAAAAGACGATGGGCCTCATTTATGAGGCCTTGCATCAGTTTTGCGCTACCGATGCATCACTTTTTGTGACGCATCGGCAGCGTAAAACATGCCTCCATGTTGCGCACTAATTATAAAGGGATGCATCTAAGCAGATGCGTCACTTTGTAAAACCCTGCGCTACATTATACCTGCATCAGGTATAATGTATGCAGGGGGGGGCGTTCCCCCGCAAAAAGCCTCGTAGAAGTGATGCAGTGAAATCTGTGAGATTTCACTGCGTCACTTCTAGGACGCCGTTGCGTCAAACTCTTGCACCTGCCTCACAGCAGGCGCAAGACTGACGCAGGTCCTTTCACATGGGGAAAAGTGAAAGGACGCGTTGCTGGAGTTGCATCACTTTTGTGAAACACTCCAGCAATGCGTCACTTTTGAGCTTACAGATACGTCAGAAATACTGACGTATCGCTTACAGATACGTCAGAAATACTGACGTATCTGTAACTCCTTGCGACATGATGCGTCATACTGTAAATATGAGGCATCAGGTATGTCGCAAGGAGTGCGCACTGAGAATTGACGCATCGGTGCTTTCACGCAGCGATCCGTCATTTCTCCTAAATGAGGCCCGATGTATATGTTTCCAAACTAACTCTGTTCATTTTATTTGTCGCAATTCAGTTGAGCACTAATGCCAAGAAGTACTCTGTTGTAAATTGCACATTTTAAGCGCTTTACGTAGGCGTTCATCTCAAATAAGGAGGCAGCTAAAAACAAGCGGGCAACATGGAAAATGGGGAGGGATACAGGAGCGAAGAAGCCTGTCTCGAGATACCCTCAGCCTCCCTTTCAGTGTTCATAACACCGCTCCAACATCCTGCTAAACCGATGACAAATTTAATATACAACCTGGCACGGCTCAGCAATGTTGACGTTTCCCTGAACCAGCGATCTGCACCGACTGTTGATCGCGAAGCACCTGTGCAAACAAAGGCGCCATCTCCCTATCATTAAATCACGTCCTTCTTTGGCACAGCTTGTGCTGTCACGGCGCATCAACTCCGTGCTCCGCTGAGTGCTCTTGCGCAAAAAGTAACGTTGCCTTTTTGTGAACTGTGCAAACTCCAAACACAGGGCCTGTGTTCTTCTTTGTAATGATTCCTTCGAGACCTGGAAGATTAATTTGCGCTGCCATTGAACGTGTTAGGCATAACAAAGCTGTCTGTCGCAGTGAATATTTTACTTGACAGGTACAGCATAACACTCTTCGGGTCTGTTCCAGACACTGTGTTATACGCAGCACTTTTCCACACTTCAACTTTCGCCCTCGCTTGCTTTGCGTGAATTAGTTAATTGCGCCGCATAAGTAAACCAGTTCGTTTTCATGAAATCCCATTTCAGATAATTTCCCCAGGTGTATGATTTAGACACGTCGGCTGCCCCGTAAATTGGTGTCACGCAGCTCAATAAAGAAAACACTGCTTTCTCTACGTCACCAATTTATCTGTGATGTCTCTGCTATGACTAATGGGACATGTGAACTTTCCGTGTCCACCGTACTGTTGACTTATTTTGCCTCAAAATGACTTTACTCTTTACTTTCGTCCTTCACAGTTCCGTTACAAAGCGAGGGGCTCTCCGCAGTCACATTTGCATTGTCTCGCTAGAAACGAGAATTCCAATTTAAGTCTACTGAAAGGGTCTGCGGCAGAAGCAATGACGTAGCTAGAGAACAATGGATCCAAATTCAGTCAAGGAAAAGGAGGCCCCTCAAACTCAATTAGGTGGGAAAAATCACACCCGCAGCCTGGGTGCAGTCGGCTCCCGAGCCCTCTGGGACTAGGTGCCTCCTCCCTTGCTGCAACATTGATAGCTATGTCCCTGGCCAAGAGTTCTGTGGTGAATCCCTGATTTTGATAAGTGACAATATGCTAACAGCAGAGAAGAATCAGCCAGTGGAATTTCCTTGAGTAAGGCCCTTACTGCAGCTAGGCTCATGTTGGCCCTGGGCAGGGAGCGTAGGTAGGGGGCCCCGGAAGAGGGGGTCCGGGTGGGGCGGCGCGCAGAGGCCAGTGAGGAGGGGGAGGGTCTGGGTGTTTGGAAGTGGAACAGAGCCAGAGGCCGCCAACTCCCTGCCAGGAGCCGCCACGTAAATATGTATCCAATCTTAGAGGATTAATATATTAAGGATATATTTTGGCGTGGTGGCCCCTGGGGTTTGGTGGCCCTGTGCAGGTGCACAGCTTGCACATGCCTAAGGCCACCCCTGACTGCAGGGGCCTAGTATTTTAATGCAGTAAACCTGTCTAAGTAAACATGGATACTACTTGGAGCAACTGCCCCCATCTCCCCTTCTCCACCAAACGGTCCCCCGGTAGGGGTTTGCGTACCAATTCTAAGATTATTCCTGCCTGGAATGAGGTCCAACTTGTGGCATTAGAGTTTGCACGCCAAATTACCTCTGAAGTATTTTCCCTTTCTTCAACCAATATTTTGCCAGATTTTTCCATGCTAGATCTGCACAGAGAAAATGATCAGATGTAAAATAATTTTGCTCATGTGATAATGCCAAACGCAGCAAAAGAAATTCCACTTGTAGTCTTCTACAGATTTACTACTTCCTCCAGAAATCAGACATGTGTAACTCATATAAGTGCAATACATGATGTTTTCATGAGAGTGTCATGTTTTCATGAAACAGTCATGTTCAATATTACAAATTTATCATCAATGTACAAAAGGAATTTTGCAATTTGCAATTGTGAAATGCAATACCACAGTTGCGATATGCTTCGTGTAAATTTCATTTTAGAGACCATAAAGCGCTATCAGATGGATAGAATTTCCAAGACTAAGCATAGTCTATAACTTCAAACAGATTCAATGATATATGACGTGCATTAGGTTCCGTAACACCGACAGAGAATTGTCGTTTCAAACCATAAGGTTTTATTAAAAGTGAATGAATTACAGAAGTAAAAAATCAATCAGTTTTTTTGTAAACAACCAACCAGAATGCTTATTAAGCAAATCAAGATCTTTAACACCTTAGCTGCTTCGCAAATATCCCTCCCCAGTGCTGCGCTGTCCATTGGAACTAGTGCTGAATGGACGTCCAATGGTCGTGCGCAGCACTGGGGAGGTAGCGCTCGTGACGACCATTGGAAGGACAATCCAAGTATAAGGATAAAGGAAAAGTTAAAGGAAAAGTCTAAACCTGCTTCACCTTGATCTTAAATCTAACGTAACTATATTGAATTCTAACAATTAACACACCTACACGTTGTTCTCAGGAAAGCTATCCAATCAGAATGACACGAGATGATATACATTTGCATAGTCGACAGAGACTCAAGGCCTTCTCACAAGAGGTGTGGCGCAGCAGCCAGAGTGCCTGACTCCAGACCACAGTGTCCACGTTTCAATCCCCGGTACTGCCGGCAGGTTCTTTTAAGCACACGCTTATCTTTTTCCGATCTTTTCGACTCTTATCATCTATGTCATTACCATGATATACTTTGGGAAACCCTAAAGCTAAATAACAGGTATCTACCCAATTCGGTGTAAACTGGAAATAGACAATTTTCCCACACACATAAGAAAATCCTCTAATAATGGGCTCCTTTCCTGACAGAACTTGATCACCCATGATTCTGAACTCTTGTATGCAGTCATTTCACCCCACATTTCTATCTTGTCAGTCTGTTCTTTACCTCTTACCAAACATAAATATCCTCTCCTCAGCAAATCCAAACTCAGGGGCCGATCAGGATAGCGGTTTTTCCGCATCCTCGGGGCCGGCGGAAGCCACCGCCGGCCCCGAGGATGCGGAAAAACCGCAGCGGACTGACCAAGGACCCACCGCCACATTAGGATGGCTGGTGGGTCCTGGTTTCCGTCCGCAGCTTTTCCGCCGCGGTTGGCTTACAACCGCGGCGGAAAAGCTCTAATATGGTGACGGTGTCTCTCAGACACCGTCCACCATATTAGGATGGGCAGTGAATTATGCTTTTCCGCGGCGCGTTTCCCGCCGTGGAAAAGCATACGGAACTTCACTGCGGGGGCCCGTTGCGGGCCCCCTAGGTGAAGGGGGGGGTGGGGGGTGCACATGGGGGGTACCTATGGTACCCCCCTGCATTTGCATGCAGAAAGCGGCAGGCACCGCACGGTGCCTGCCTCTTTCTGCATGCAAAAGCAATGCGTGCATTTTTAACATTGCCGCGGGTGCAGCTTGAAGCTGCACCCGCCGCAATGTTACAAATAGAGGATGTGACCGCCAGGGTGGCGGTCACATCCTAATTGCACAGGAGGGAACTCCGCATGCCCATGCGGAGGTTCCCTCCTGCTCTGGGGTCGCGGACGGACGCAAGTCCGTCCGCGATCCTGATCGGCCCCTATGTTTTGGATTCATTCAAATTTACCTTACTGCTTCTTCTACTCCTTCCCAACCACTTCTTCCTCATTTTCTTACTCCCTTTTCAACCTTCAATTGCAACTCATTCAATTCCTCTATAAAGTCTTTCTCTATTCAATTTACATGACGCCTTACAATTAATCAAATTAGTAAAGTTAATTAATGTCATAGGTCTTACATAAAGATGCATCTTCTCTACAGACTTTGCTCTTGAATTTGGACTCCAAGGCTTAATCTTATGCACATAATGGAAAGATATATCAAAATTCAAATTATAATACTCAAAATGTTCTTGTTGATAAAGCTAATTCATGATTGTACTACAGGTTACTGAAACAAGCATTGGCAAAGGCAATAGGTCTGGCCTTTAGGGTTTACAATTTTCTGTGCGGGCCTTATTGGCTTTGCCAATACTTTTTGCAGATAGAACGGATGGGGGGAGCCACATGGTGTTCTGGGGGTGGGGGGAAAGGGTATGAGTGGCACGGATAGAGACAGGGCAGGATCTGGCTGGAATGGCAAAACACGACAGGGAGAGCAAGGAAACAAATGTACTTCCAAAAAATGCTAAAAGCAAAGGAAACAAGCATTGACAAAGTCCATGCGTCTTACCTATGCGATTTCAATTTGCTTTGTCCATATTTCTTAGCCATGAAACATGGCTGAAAGTAAGAAAATTAAAGAGCTGTGATGCTGAAGAGGTCTACGGCCTACCATAACTCTTTTGTCACTAAAATACTGTAAGCTTTAAATGGCTTAGTTAAATTAGGCAGTTGGTAAAAACCATTCCACGCAGAGTTGCAGACCTATTTAAAATGCAGTTTGCTTTTTTGAAAATAAAATTACTTACCATTGTGAAGGAAGAGCGTGGCTTTAGAAACATATATTGCGCGTGAGCACGGGAGAGAAGCACACAGTGTGTAAATGGAGGGAGCCGATCTGAATGTGCGAAAAGAAAGAGCGAGGGAAGGGGAGAGATTATCTGTGCGTGTGGAGAAAGCGTGTGATGGGGAGCGAGAGACTACATGTATTGATGGAGGTGTGGGCATGCGTGCGTGGAGACTGAGAGAATGGTGGGTCAGGAGGAGAGAAACTGTGCGCCTGTGGACGTGGGTGTGAGTGCAGGCGTGCAAAAAAGAGAGAGTGAGTTAAGAGAGAATCCGTTCCATAATGGAAAATAAGTGTGACGGGAGAAATGAGATGGAGTCACTGTATATGGTGCGTGTATGACAATAGGAATAACGAGGGAAGAAGGATTGACAGAGTGACTGTTTATGGAGGGAGTTGTGCGTTTGAAGAGAGACAGTGAGTGCGGTGAGCGAGGGTGGGGATAATGAGAGACAGTGAGTTCATGGATGTATTAGTGTGCTTTTTGAGCAGTGTGTGCCTGTTAAGACGGTGATTGTGGCAATTTCTGTGTGTGAAGCCAGGGAGGGAATACATATCTAGGTGGGTGTGGTGACAGGGAGACTGGCTGACAGGCATGGAGAGATTGAATAGACGTGGATGGATCTGCCGTGCCAAAGCGTTAAGAGGAGAGGATAACAAGAGGCGAATGAGATAAAATAGAGACGAGAAACCATAAAAGGAGGAAGGTGCTTTTATGAGGTGGGACATGAGAAAAGAATGAGACCATTTGCACATATCCGCTACACCCGGAGCAAACAGAGGAGCTTTTTATATACATGTGTATGATCTGTGTATGCGGAGAGATGTGGTGTGTGTGTGAATATTATAGAATAAATATAGTTAACCGGAGGACGATGTGGCATTTTAATAAAGGTTCAGATGTGAGTGAAGGAGCGGTGTGTATTTAGTAGGTCTTTGCTGCATGTGGGGGACAGGAACACATACACATTGATACCGACATTGAACAAGGACAGGCATGTTCATACAGTCAGCTATTTTCAATGCCTGTAGTAACACGCTGCCTTCCCTTACTCTCAGCTCTGTTTTTGCCCCCGCTATGTGCTCATTGTAGAAGCACCACTCATTCACTGTAATTGTCCTGTCACCAATGCCACGACAGGGCTTTGTGTATTTATTAGCCTTGTGGTGAAGAATTTTATTATTTCTGTTATTTGTCCACTTGCAGTTCTTTCCAAAGAAATCTAATCTCACAACTCTTGGCGTACAGCAACGTGCTCCCGGGTTAGGGGAAAAGCAGCACACATGCATGAGAGAAACACAGTGGACTGGGAAAAATGAAACAACAAGCTGGCCGGTGGATTCCGTGGCATGCACCAGTTTCTGAAAAGTGCAGACCAATTTCTAAAGGTCATCTCCTAGTGCAGTACAATAGCGCTGCGCTAGGCTTGGCCTAAAAAACGAGGGGCAAGTAGTGGTGGCACCAGCTGCCATGGAAACATGTAAACACATGCAAAGATAACAATTCTTAGCACCCATAACTTTTGAATAGTCATGTAGCAATCTGAAGCAAACATTAACTGAGAAAATCCCTTCTGAGCCATCCTTGTGTAATATTTTCCTATTAAATCTACATGGCTCATCTAAATATGTCTTGTTAGATCTAGTCTTAGTTGAAGCATGCTCGACAGAAGAGTTAAGATTCACAAATAGGCCAATAATTAATACTACTAACTAAGGCCAATGCCATGAATTCTAACATAATTTTACTAACTTTGTGTGAGGTTGATGTCATGGTTTCTCTTCTCAAAAGGAAGCACAAAATAAGAAAGAAAAATTAAAAATATACTTGTTGACACAATTGTGCAGATCAATTAAACTTTCTGCTATTTTCACTTCAACATGTTAGCCCATGTCACATAGGAACCTACAGTCTTAGGCAGGATACCTAAATGGAGAGTTGACTCTTCTACTGAGTACCTTTGGAAACCTAATATCTTCATCTGGCTACCTAAGGTGCAAAATTACATTTTCAAATGTATTTATGTGTGTCTCTTGACTCAAAAATCTTGTTAATTCTTTAGTAGTGTGAGTTGTGTTCATAGGGACATTCAAAACACTTTGATCATTGTCAGCTTCATATGTCCTCTGATCAGAGTCACATTTCACAAAGTAGGCCTATTCAGGTGCTGAATGTCTTCTTGTTGCAAATTTGGTTATTGGTTGAGAGGGGTGGTAGGACCACTCAGCTAATAACACTGTGAACTGCAAAAAGTCACTAAATTAACTGTGATTAACCCTCTGGTAGCTTGGCATAAAAGCAGCCAGGTTTAATTTAAAGGTAATGTGTAAAATATGTATGCAGTAAAGTAAAAAATACAACCCAAGAAAAATCCCACATTACTTAGAAAAAAAATCGAGTAGATTTTAATAAATAATATAATAACAGAGCAACAAAAATGCAATCAGTAGCACTGGAGATATTGAATTTTAAAGACTTAAGTAAAAATAGCATCAAGAAACAGAAAGCAGCAACTGTGAGTATCTGGCTTCGCTAGACTGGGACAAAATCACAACCTCAGGCCGACGGTGATGGAGCACAGGCTGGGCCCAGGGCCAAGTTTGACCTACTGGGCGTTGTCCATTGTTTCCTTGGGGTGAGGTCTGCCCAGCAATGCTTTACCAGGCTTTGTGGTACTCTGCATCTGTTCCAATGAAGGTTTTCGCTGTGGGGTGAAGTTTAGCGGGACTTTGCATCACTCTGCATCGATTCTAACGAAACTTTCATTTGTGTGACAAGGCTTTGTAGGACTTTGCTTTGCTCAGCGTTGGTGCCAATAAAGTTCCTAAATGTGCGGCATGGCTTTGCGGGGTTACGCATCACTCGTCATTGGTTGCATAGAAAATATCAGCTGGGTGACGAGACCTTTTGGGGCTCCAATTTGCTTTGAGCTGAATTTGATGGAAACTTCTGAGAGACAAGAAGGAGTTATCTCTGATGCCAGCCAAGGCCTAGAACCCTGGGAAAACCAACCGGGGATCAGGACTTACTTCAGTAGAACCAGCAGCAGGACTCAGGCAGGTCCAGTTGCAGGTCGAGACAGCTCCAGTGGCAGTAGGTCCTCTGGGCAGTTGCAGGAGGCCTCCGGAGTTTGTTGTGTCCCTGAAGTTCACATAGAAAGTGATCTAACTTACCCTTGGACTCACCCTTGGAAGCCTGGAATGAAGGCAAATAAACCCAATCTTCATTCTCAGACAGCAAGGCAGCTCTTCAATCAGCAGGACAGCTCTCTGTAATTTCCACTGGTCCTGGAATGTTCTGATGAGTGGCACTGGAGGTCCAATATTTATACCAGGTTCCAGCCTTTGTGTGGAGGGCTCCCTATACTACCCCCATAACTGGTTCTGGGAAGTCATTCACCTTCCTCTGTCAGGGCTCCAATCTCTCTGGATGACAAAAGTTAGAGTAGGCCTGGAGTCAGATTCCTTTGTGTGTGCCGGAGGAAAGACCATTTAAAATGTAGGTGGGGCTTGGTACAGCCCCTCCCAGTCATCCTGCCAGGATGCCCCGTCCTGTCTACACCTAAGACCTCTTTGTGCTAGTCTGGAAGCAATAAACAAACCTCAACAGCAGAGCCATTCAAAGTCATGTTACTCTCGACACTGTCAGAAGACACAAATGGTTAGTGTGAGAAACTGGTTTGTTGGTTGAATGGGGTGTTAGCCCTGGTCAAGCTACAGCTACAACCCCTGGCAGGGTGAACCACAAAAAGTCACTAAATTAACCCGTGTTTAACCCTTGGTAACTTGGCACAAAAAGCAGCAAGGCTTGACTTAGAGGCAATGCAAAAAATATTTATGCAACTTACAAACAGCAACAAAGTGAAAACGCAACACAAGAAAAACCCCATACCAATTTAGAAAAATACATTACATTCAATAAATTGTCACCCAAATGACAAAAATCCAGTCAGTAGGACCAAAGAAATGAATTTTTAAAGTTTTTAGTAAAAACTAGCACCTAACAATTAAAGCGCCAATGTCTAGTCGTGCAAGACTGGGTCAAGGTAAAAATATTTGGCGGACCAATGAGGTAATAGAAATTTTCAGGTAGCCAAAGTGTCCCCCAACTCGCACCCTATCCATGCACCCATGTTCCTTGTATGTCGTGTAACCTCCGTTCTGTTCATGCTAGAGAGATGCAAATACATTTGCGTCCATCCTTAACATGTTAGCTATCCAACCATACCAAGAAATCCCGTTAATTGTGTTCCTAAGCATACAGTGCCACCGTCTTTATGTGATGCACTTCTGAAATTCGCACACGTTTTCTCCATGTTTCCTGGCCCAGTCGAGCAAGGCCCTAAACGAGGCCTCTCTGCCTCATCTCTCCTGTCTCCGAAAGCTGCACACATCCCTGACCCTTGCCTTACTTCCTGCCAGCGCAGCGGTGCCCGGCTCGGCCTGGACTGCCTGCCAAATTCATGTTTTGCCTACAGGTATCTGCTCAGCCTCCTCGAAAACACATTCCAGTCTAGTGAAATGGGTAAACATATTCCCGGCTGCAGAGCAAAGGGCCCGGCCTTCCTGTCCTCCTTGCAAGTGATTTACTGAACCCGTTACCATGGTAGGCCCATGGCTCCGCGCATTGCACCAAGACACGTATGCATGCACTAGCATTCGGTATTGAACGGCCCCTGCCCGAGAGACCTTTACTTCAGACACTACATCCTCCAAACAACAGATACTAGATATGCTTTAGGTACAGGTTGCCCTGACACTCCAGACACCAGTCTCCTCCACTAGTGCTAAAGTCAAAGCCCCCAGTTTCACGTCATACTAGTTGCACGCGCATATTGGCGAAGGGTTTCTGCTGATTCTGCAACTTCTCACTTTACATCCACCCACATGTGACGTATCTTGTGATGTTTCTCTGACATGTACAGTGCACGCCCATGTGTACGCCTCTTTTCACGCCTCCTCTTACGCACATGTGTTCTTATCTCTCTCTTTTCACCTGTTACGCCTACTGTATTGGATTCAAGTGTAACGATTTACTATATATAATGTGCAATGTTAATAAAACGTTGACTGTCCCTTCCTGAACCTTAGAGGTGACGGAACATGATGCTCCATCCTTGAGGATAATTCCATTAAAGCCCGTATGACTCAGATACCACGGACTCTGCCTCTCATTTAAATGAGCTGTCTTGTATTGATAATTATATGGAAAAAAGCATAGGTAAAATATATTTACCACATAATTTGGTGCCCGAACAGGGACCCCCCCTTCCCCACTCGCCGGTGAAGTCACGCGACCTTTGACCCCTTCTACAACCCCGACGGAAACCGTGCACGTTTGCGGGTTTTCCGCTATCTTCCCTCGGGTCCACGAGGGAGACGGAGACTGCGGTCCGGCGACCAGACGAGGCGGTGAGGAATGCGGAGGATCCCGACCAGAGCCCTAGTCGAGAGAGCAAGGTCCGAGGTGTCCAGAGGCCCACCTGTTCTGCAGCGCATGCGTAGGAGAATCGTCACCTGACGCAGTCCAGTCCAGTCCAGTTTCCATTCCGAGGCCTTCAGTTTCTTGCTTCCCGGTGAGTACCGTTGTTGGGAACGCATCTAGACGGGTTCATTCATTGGTTCCCGGTCAAGACAGGTCTGGGTACACAGGCCTGGTCCGTACGTGTTCACTTAGGTGGATACGGTCCGACGTGTCTCTTTATGGGACCGGTCTGTACTGTTTTAGCAGTGCATCTAGTCTAGTAATTCAGTGATTCTGTATCTAGTGTTGCAACTCGAGTTTTCAGTCTTGCTCTTATGTGTTCTCTATGTATCAGGTAACTTGTTTTCAATGTGTTTCGATGTCATGGTATGAATGATTGTTTACTGTCTATTACTGTGTTTATTGTGTTCACATCCGAATCACTCTAGTCATGCCACTGTTTTCGAAACTACGCCAGATAGGTACTAGGAAAGGGATACTCGAGGAAGCAGTTCCTGTCCCACCTAGGGACACTCCAGGATATTTTATGTACCACAAACAC
The DNA here is from genome assembly GCF_964263255.1 of Lissotriton vulgaris. NCBI lineage: Eukaryota > Metazoa > Chordata > Amphibia > Caudata > Salamandridae > Lissotriton > Lissotriton vulgaris. Next base: position 1,124,379,245 of record NC_141694.1, read on the forward strand.
GGCTTAGATGCTGTGCTGTATTTAGACTTATGGGTGGAGTACACCAAGAATCTGGAAGAGAAGTTTAGATGGCCTGCCTCAGGGACATGGGATGCCGAGTGCATCATGAGAGTAGAAGAAGCATTATGGAAAAAGAAAGACAGACAATCTCAGAAAGATGCCATAGAATTGTGGCGTAAAGAATCACACAGACGAACAGAAAAAGAGATCAGAAAAGCCGAGAGAAGTAGAGAAGAATCCGAAAAAGCCAGAGAAAAAGAGTTAATAGAGGAAGGAGAACAGGTCAGATCAGAACAATTAGACCGCCAAAGAAATGCACTCATTACAGGCATGTATCCAGTTCTGGCCGAGGGCCTGCCCAAAGCGACCCCGGAAGTACCCCGTAACTTGCCACCCCCAATGGTCCCGACTAAACTCCGTCACAAAAAGACCGCAGCAGACATTTTCCTTTCTTCCTATTTAGATGATGTAGCTCCAGAATATACCAATATACCCGTACAACCCGCTAATAATGTACCGCAGCATGTTCCAGCTGATCAAGCTACGACCCCTCCACGATGAGATTCACTTCCCGCACCTGCTGTCACTTCCCCTTCTACTGCTGGTGCCACTGGTCCCCCTACTATTGGTCCTCACAATCCTTTTGCTACAGATGCGACCCAGAGTCAGTCCCCGATACATGTACCTTTCCCACACCCCATGACGACAAGTCATGCTCATGGTTCTGCTTCAAGCGGTGCCGTGGGAGGCCAACTTCACACCCCACCACAATTACATCGAGTGACAATGAGAGAATTAGCAACACAGCGTACTCCGAAAGCAATGCCTCATGAAAAACTTAAACAGTATCTTACGGATTGTAGATATGATCCAGTACCTGGCAAGACAGGAGATATGATGTTAGCCTCGTTACGACTACGACGTGTTACAGATTATCTGATGTTATTACCAGAAATGCCAGAACATCTAGACAACATATATCATTTTGTTAGAACGGGGGAGAAGTCAGAATGTATTCGAGAAGCCATGGCATATCAGAAAGTTGAGACACAAGGTTTACTATTAAGATTCTTGATTAATTGTTTGATAAGGGAACAAGATCAGACAGGTGTTGTTCAGGAAGAGATGGATGTACTGACAAAATGGAGTCAAAATATTGCAGACTGTAAACATGATAAACAAACCTGTATAGATGCCATGTCCAGAAAGATTCGTAAAGAAATAGTAGCAATACATACAAGACAGAAGGCTGAAGCCGAGTCAGACAAGAATGAATCCTCGGAGGAGGAAGAAATAGATAATCCAGTAGAGAATCAGGGTACAATAGCGTACGTAGGTAGAGTGAAACTCCCTAAACAGTATTCTTCTGATAGAACTATTGACAGGTCCATTCGTTCAGAAAACAAAAAAACGATTCCTTTCCCCGATACCAGAGCAATGTTCTCTTGAACATGTTTTTCAAGTTACTGATAAAATACTGAAAGAAAGGATAGGTTATCATGAACTCAATACCTTACGTGATCAGGAACTAGCCCGGTCAGCAGTCCAATGGGCCGGGGATGACAGTATATATCAAGATGATTTAGTAGTGCAAACATTTTTAAGCCTTACTTCAGAAGAACAGCGACTAGCTGGTATATACATGACCCAACATCTCATTACCTTATATGAAAATCAGCAATCCGATCCAGGTCCATTGTATAATTTATTGCAAGACTTACTCCTGAGAAGATGGAGAGGCCTAGGTACTGATTTAATTGATATTATTCTAGAACAACGTCATAAATACAGAACTTTCCTGACTCCACGTCATGTTTCCGTTCCACCCCCAATGTTAGACAGCCATATCACCTAGATAGACAGAACCCCTTACGAGAAGTACATCCAATTCGGAAGCCAGATGATACACTTGAACGCGTATTCGTATACACTCCTTTGACTAAAATGGAATTATTGGAAATGAAGAAAATCGTACCTTGTCACGATAAAGATCCTGCAGGCTTCCACCGTGAATTAAAAGACATGTTACTTATGGGAGATTACACGTATCCCGATATTCTTAAAATGCTAAAAGTATTGTTGCCAGCAGGGATTTACGAAAAACTGAAAGAAAAAGAATGGGAGGTGGGTGATAAAAAGATTATTTGGACTGAATTAGAAAACGAGGAAAATGGACGAACCCCAGGTGTAGGTCTTGGGGAGAAAGCTAAAGCACTACCAGGATTATTAGTACAGGTTTTGCCTAGATTATTGACAGTTAAAAAGGAAGACTGGGATGCGATCTCAGCCTGCAAACAAAACAAGACGAAGACACTAGTGATTTTCACTCGAGATTCGAGAAATGTTTCATTATCAATAGTGGCCTGAAAACAAGTAGCGAGTCATTCCCACATCTTTTTGTGACCAAATTAGTAGAGAATTCCTTGCCCCAGGTCAAAAACAGAGTATTGAAAGTAGAAAGTACATGGCAAGCTAATACGCCTTCCCAAATGTTACAGATGTTACAGTACCACCAGAACAGAATTAGAGAGGAACATGATCATGAACAGAGGCGTATGAAAGACACGAAAATGAAAGTACTAGTTGCCCAGTCTGTACCAGCAAATGGTCAGAAGGGTGGTAACACACAGACTAGCTATTCTACAGGTCCTGTTAAAGGACTAGATGGTCTCATGAATATAGATATATCCTGAAGGGTGTAGAAGGGTCCAAGGAGGGAATGAGGTAATAGAAATTTTCAGGTAGCCAAAGTGTCCCCCAACTCGCACCCTATCCATGCACCCATGTTCCTTGTATGTCGTGTAACCTCCGTTCTGTTCATGCTAGAGAGACGCAAATACATTTGCGTCCATCCTTAACATGTTAGCTATCCAACCATACCAAGAAATCCCGTTAATTGTGTTCCTAAGCATACGGTGCCACCGTCTTTATGTGATGCACTTCTGAAATTCGCACACGTTTTCTCCATGTTTCCTGGCCCAGTCGAGCAAGGCCCTAAATGAGGCCTCTCTGCCTCATCTCTCCTGTCTCCGAAAGCTGCACGCATCCCTGCTCCTTGCCTTACTTCCTGCCAGCGCAGCGGTGCCCGGCTCGGCCTGGACTGCCTGCCAAATTCATGTTTTGCCTACAGGTATCTGCTCAGCCTCCTCGAAAACACATTCCAGTCTAGTGAAATGGGTAAACATATTCCCGGCTGCAGAGCAAAGGGCCCGGCCTTCCTGTCCTCCTTGCAAGTGATTTACTGAACCCGTTACCATGGTAGGCCCATGGCTCCGCGCATTGCACCAAGACACGTATGCATGCACTAGCATTCGGTATTGAACGGCCCCTGCCCGAGAGACCTTTACTTCAGACACTACATCCTCCAAACAACAGATACTAGATATGCTTTAGGTACAGGTTGCCCTGACACTCCAGACACCAGTCTCCTCCACTAGTGCTAAAGTCAAAGCCCCCAGTTTCACGTCATACTAGTTGCGCGCGCATATAGGCGAAGGGTTTCTGCTGATTTTGCAACTTCTCACTTTACATCCACCCACATGTGACGTATCTTGTGATGTTTCTCTGACATGTACAGAGCACGCCCATGTGTACGCCTCTTTTCACGCCTCCTCTTACGCACATGTGTTCTTATCTCTCTCTTTTCACCTGTTACGCCTACTGTATTGGATTCAAGTGTAACGATTTACTATATATAATGTGTAATGTTAATAAAACGTTGACTGTCCCTTCCTGAACCTTAGAGGTGACGGAACATGATGCTCCATCCTTGAGGATAATTCCATTAAAGCCCGTATGACTCAGATACCACGGACTCTGCCTCTCATTTAAATGAGCTGTCTTGTATTGATAATTATACGGAAAAAAGCATAGGTAAAATATATTTACCACACCGCTATGAAGCCTGGTTTGTATTCAAGAAGTGGACTGAGACGTTTGGCGTTTACCTTTGGGCTTAGAAGAAGTTTCAAGAAAAATATCCTGAGAAGGAAAATGTCAGCAGGGCAAGGCTGAGGAGGGAGCATTGTCGTTGGGGAGCATCTGAAGATTGTCGCAGTGAAGATTTCTACGTTCAGACTTAGCCACCTTTTTGGAAGACGATAATCTTCAGTTGTATGAGGCAGGAGGCTGTATTTGAAAACTGTTCCAGAAGGTTGGACACTGAACAAGAATTGCTGCTGCGGAGAATAATGTAGCTGAAGCTGCCACAAAGTCAGGCCAACTGGTGATGCACCTTGGGCAGATAGACAAGCAGGTTGGTCCGGGTCAAGGGCCCTACATTCAAACCAGATGCCTTATTTGAAGTTAGAAGACATTTCTAGAGGGTTCTCTTTGTAGGGCTTGGAATTTCCTGATTCCATGCCCTGGCTCCAATCTTGGTGTAGAGACAAGGTGGAGGTGACAAGCCCTTTGAGTGAAGGCAGAGCGCAGCCTATTCAGTTGCAAGTGGGGCTGTGCCCCCATCCAATTAGCAGATGCCCCATTCAGGCACATCAATCCCTCTATAGTGTGACTATCTGTCTGTCTGAGAGTAATTCCCAAATCCTCAACTGCCAACTATTCCCAGTCATGTGATCCAGGGCAGGGTGCAAGGACCAAGGGCCCGATGTAGGTACCAAATACCGGTCGGAAACGGCCGATTTCGGCCGTTTCCGACCGGTATTTGGCCTACTGAGATGTAGGGGACCTTTTGTTGTCCGATTGGGTATTTTACCGATTTGGTAAAATTACCGAATCGCAAAAATACCGAATCGGTAATTTTACCGATTTTTTAAATTTGGGATGTAGGTGGGACTACTTTCAGTCCCACAGGCCCTTCAGATTCGGTATTTTAACACCCAATCCAATTGGGTGTTAAAATACCAAATCCAGGTGTGCATGCACATGTGTGCATGCACACCTATGCCATGTGACAGACAGACATGCCCTTAGGGCATGTCTGTGTGCCACATGGCTCACATGCCTTTTTTTGGGGTGCTGGAGGGTGTCAAAGTGACACCCCCTGCACCCTTGCACAAATCGGTAATTACCGAATCGGTAATTACCGATTCGGTAATGCCCATTGATTCCTATGGGCTTCAAGGCCCATAGGAAGCAATGGGGGATACCGAATCGGTATTTACAGAATAGGTAAATACCGAATCTTACAGATTCGGTATTTACCGAATCTGAAATACCTACATCTCCCCCCCTCTAATTTACCACTTCATAAATACCGATTCGGTATGATTTGGTATTTATGAAGTGGTAAATGTAGATTTACCTACATCGGGCCCCAAATGTCTAAGGACAAGAAAATGCCAACTTTTTAAAAGTTGCATTTTCAGAATAGTAATTTAAAATCTGACTTCACCAAAAAAGAGGATTTTTAATTACAATTTCAAAGCTTCAAACATGAAATGCTTATTTGTCCCCAATCAAAAGGCTTCCCTAATTAAATGTAAGAAAGCAACACAATGGTATCCAATGGGCCAGGTAGATCTCACAGTAGTTCAACAAGAATTTTGTTTTTTTTCCACATCCAGGACATGTAAAACATATAAGTACATGTCTAACCTTTTAAATACAATGTACCGTGCCCTATGGGCTGCCTAGGGCCTACCTTAGGGGTGACTTTATGCAATAAAAGTAGAATTTATGGTTTGGCAAAGGGGTTAGATTGCTAAGTAAAATTTGGCAGTTTAAAACTGCATTCAGGCTGCAATGGCAAATCAGGGACATGTTTTAAGGGGCTACTTAAGTGAGTGGCATAATAAGTGCTGCAGGCCCACGAGTAGCATCTAATTTAAAAGCCCTTGGTATATGGCAAACAACACTCCAAAGGATTTATGTATCAATTAAATATGTCAATCAGGTTTAAGACAATTTAATCATGGTTATGGGAGTGAGCACTGGTTAGCAGTGGTAAAGTGTACAAAACGTTAATGATAACAAAAACGAATTTCAACTCAAAATGGAGGGGAGCAGGCCAAAAGGTTGGGGGAAGACCATCGTAAGGCTGACAGGTCTAATTGTTAGAACAAGAATATGCCAACATTCTAAAAGTTGCATTTTCAGAATTGTGATTTGAAATTAGACTTTGCAACATCACAAAATTAAGTGACCCCCAGTCACAGATTTGGGTTTAATCCATCGTTATTTTGCTCCCCACATCACCCCAGTTTGGACCCAGCCATATACAAATCTGTCTTGACCCTGCTACCTATGGGAGCATTCCAGCTTGAACTGCGCAACCAGGTCCATCCTGGAATAGAAACAAGCATTCTAAGACTCGTTTCGGATCATCACACCTCATCAGCCAGGCTAGCTGGAATCCAGTGGCACAGTTAGGGACCCATGTCTGGGCATACCTTTAGCCACTGAGGGCACACATAGCAACATCACAAAATGAAATGATGGACCGAGTGTTGGAACTTTTCAGACACTCACCCCAAGGCACAGATCTGAATTTAATTCATTGTTATTTTGCTCACCACGTCACCCCAGTTTGGACCCAGCCAGATGCAAATCAGCCTTGACAGTGCTCCCCATGGAAACAGTCCAACCTGAACTACCAAAGTGGGACCTTCCTAGACCGGAAGCATGCCGCCTGGGACTGGTTTCAGAGTATCACCCCTGAGCAGCCAGGCTAGCTTGACACCAGTGGCACTGTAAGCACAAGACCCATATCTGGACATACAGTACCCAATTAGGGCGAGAAATGCAAAAAGAACAATTGATGGACAGAATGCTGAAACAATGTCAAACATTCACCCCAGTACAGAGAAACAGGCCAAAATCCATGGTTTTGTTGCCCACCATGCCATTCCAATTAGTCTCAGCCATTTGCAAATTATCCGTGACCCTGCTCCCCATGGGAACAGTTCAGCCCGAACTGCCAAGACAGGTCCTCCCTAGATTGGTAACAAGCATCTTGGGACCAGTTTTGGGGTATTAATCAGCCAGGCTAGCTTGAATCCAGAGGCACAGCAAGCAAGAGACCCAAGTCTGGGCATACCCTTAACCACTGAGAGCTCTCCTAGCACAAAATAAAATGATGGACGTAGTATCAAAACTTTTCAAACATTCACCCCCCAGTTACAAATCTGGGTCTAATCCATCATTATTTTGCTCGCAACGTCACCCAAGTTTGGACCCAGCCATATGCAAATCAGTCTTGACCCTGTTCCTCATGGGAACAGTCCAGCCTGACCTGCCAAGCCAGGTCCTTCCTGGAGAGGAAACATGCATCCTGAGACCAGCTTCGGAATATCACCCAGCCGTGGGTTCCTTACTCACTTTGCCACTGGATTCAAGATAGCCTGGCTGATGAGGGATGATACCTAGTGAAAGTCTTCACTAGGACCTAATCACCTGGGTTTAGGCCATGACACAATGCTTGTCTTGAGGATCTGACTGCAAAGTCAATCAGAGGAGAAATAGAATGCATCGGATCAGCCAGTGCTTTGCAGTAGTCAAGCATCACATCTGTTATATTCACAAGCGCAGCTACAGGTCCTTATGGAATTTTCCTGTCTCTCTCCATCAGGATTTGATGGGGGAAGAGGCCAGTTTTTTAGTTGGGAGTAGTTTCAAGGCTCAACAGAACAAGGGGAAGAAGGCTGGGCTAATTTAATGAGATAGAAGCATCCACCTTGGCCAATTTGTATTTCAGAGTGACAATGATATTCCTCCACAATGCCAGAGGCTTCTGGTCAGTAGCTGCAGTGGAATATCTAATCTGTCCTCAAAGCAACACACATCATCTACATCACTTCGTTCTTGAAGTACGTCCCGCGAACAGACTCCAGATTAACAGGAAGGCTAAATTGTGTAATTAATTCCTGCAATAATAAGTTAGCAACTGTGAAACTATCATACCTTCTGGTCGGGTATGCTTCAACCCACCAGGAGAAGAAACAAACTATCACTAGAATATAATAAAGTCCCTAGACATAGGCATCTGTACGATGACCAACTGCATGCAATTAACCAGACCCCTGGACTTCCCTACATGACTCATAGTCACAACTATTTCTTGCCTGCGTTTTACTGCTGGCATATATTGCATCTTTGACACAGGCTCACCACAATAACACAAAAATGGGGATTATACCGGTAGTTTTGGAATATGCGATCCAATGCATCTCTTCCTACGTGGGTAGAGCCTTGAAACTGCCTGGCTATTGGAGAAAGTATAGCATTAGGTAAAACAGGCCTTCATTCCCAAGAAACCCAAAGCTCATTCTGACTCTTTACACATCCAGTCCTTACCCACTTTTCCTGCTCAGTGTTTGGCATTACATTGTGTAATTCTCTCAATTCCTCATGTGTATTCACAGCATCCATTTACATGTTTGAAACAGTATCATTGACAATTTCACATTGATCATCTTTATTAAATGTACAGGACTCAGAAGCACAATATTGGGCCATTTCATCTGCATAGTGGCTTCTCCTGTAACATAATTGTATCCCCTCCTGTGTTCTGCACATTTTACATCTGAAGTTCTCCAAGCAGGTGCAATATATCCAACAGATCCATGATATATTTTCCATTTCAAACAGAAGAACCAGAGGGTGTTAGGAAATCCTTCTGTGACCACAATTTGCCAAAGTTGTGGACCACACCAAAGCCATATTGACTGTCACTGTAAATGGCAATACTCAAACTATTGGAAACACAACATACTCTAGTGAGCATGATCAATTTAGCCGCTTGTCTGGACAGTACATTGCACAAATAACAGGCTTCCACAACACCATGAAATATGAACATTGAAGTTTGCTTTCAAGATTCCATATCTGTCTCTTAGACAAGAGAAGTCTACACGCAAAGTAAAGTCTGGCTCTCCAAGGAATAAGAAAATAATGGTTTGAATCCAATTATTCAATACTGCATGTAAGGAGTGACATTGTGTCATGATCTGAGCACTCACCTTGTGCTTTTCTTGAGGGAGTCACACACAATTGCCAAGCTGCTGATCCCAGACTCCTATATAACCTTAGACCCACCACATGATATAACAAAATGGTGAGCACTAGGATAACAGGGGAAAGCATCAGTGGAATCAAAGAAGAGACGCAGACGGTGTTGGAGTCTTTGTGGGCATACTTTTGGCCTGAATGATGCCCACTGTCATTTTTGCTGTGTCAGTAAGTCGCAGAAGACTACCATAAGGTAAACACACGTTAGTTCCTCCTTTACATTTTGATGTCCTGAAAGGAAGTGGAAGCTTGGCTGGTAAGTTCAATCTCTCTATTTGTTTAAGAGAAAGAGATCCAGAGTAAATGACCGGCCAGAGCAACAGCAAAGTACAACTGCTGTTCTGACCATTCCACATGCCACCATTCTAGTATGGAACAATGGAAATGGTGGCATGTGCTAACATTCAAAGGAAAACTTGTATTTAAAGATACACCAACATCAAAATGCACAAAACCCAACACATCTTCCCCCTTAACCAAAACAAATTAAAAAAAACTGAATAAAAAATAAATAAATAAATAATAAATATATACATGTGAAAAGAACAATGATACAAGTGATACATATCATTTCACAGCGTTAAGATTTGACATAATCCTTCAACCAAATGGGAGGTTTCCTCTCCCTTGAAGAAAATCTGGAATTGGGTTCATTCTGCACATAACCGGGAATACTGTGAGAAAATAAATTCACACACGTGCTACCAGTTGAAGTTTGTTTAGATAATCTCTCCATATTCCACCATTTGCCATCATGTAATCTAACTGATCTATTCCTTATACTTGCCATTTGCATGGGACGTTAACACTTAGAATGACCCTTCGTAATGAAACCTGGTAGTCTTACCTTGACCCAGTTGCCTACTTTAAAAGCAAATTGTTTCCATACTTACTTTGGGCTTTGAGACAATCAGCCTTCACCGAATCGCGATCAACCTTGGGAACATTCAAATCACGCATCCATGGTCTGACCAACTTGGACGAAGCCGATCTGCCCTTCAATAGTGTAAAGGGGCAAACTTTAGTTACAGCATTTGGTGTGGTACGCAAAGCCCACACCAAGTTAGAAAGCTCTTTCTTCCAATCTAAACCATTGACCACTGACAGCTGAATGCTATCCTTAATAACCCTATTGCAGCGCTCCACTAAACCGTTACTGCGGGGGTGTTATAAAGAAGTGATAATGTGTTTGACACCCCAATGCAACATAAACTCCTGGAACTCTTTAGACACAAATTGAACCCCATTATCGGTGAGAAGTTTGACTGGGGCACCTTCCTTTAAAAACAAAGACTGGAGAAAATTGACAACCTCCGCAGTAGTTGCAGACTTTACAAATCTCACCTCAGGTCATCTGGAACCATAGTCTACCAACACCAAACCATTCCTGCTCCTTTCATCCAACATGGGACCAATAATATTTAAGGCTAACTTCACCCAAGGTTTGTCAGGAATGGAAATGGCTTTGATGGGACTCGGAAAAGTAACTCAAGACTTGTCTGGTGGCACATGAAATACAATTGCTCACAAAATGTTCAACAGAACGATCCATACAAAGCCACCAGAATCCTTCTCTAAGTCTTCTCTTCATAACTCTCATGCCTATATGGCCCTCATGAACAAGTATCAAAATCCTATTCTTAAGAGACACTGGTACTACCAACAAATCAACTCTCTTGAGAATGTCAGATTGCAGATTCAATTCAGAGAAAACATGCTTAAAAGAAGCTACATCTTCATGTTTTGGCAACCAGCCTTTACCCAACATAGATATTACCGCTTATAACAAGATATCCTGCTGAACAGCAGATTTCCACTCCTGCTCTGAAATCCAAGAAAAATTAGAATCCATTAATGAGGCAACAACACAAAATTCCTCCTCACTTTGTTCACCAGGTTGTTCATATGTTAAAGGAAGTCTGGACAAACAGTGCGCAAAAATGTTCTTAACACTAGGAATGTATTCTAAATGAAAATGAAACTCCAATAACCTATAATGCCACTTGGCAATACAGGGAGTGGCATTACCAGCTTCTCTGGTAGTGAACAAGTTAAGCAAAGGCTTGTGATCCATTCGAATGGTAAATTCATAACCCCATAAATATTGTGTTTAAATAGTTCACCCCCCAACAACAGGCTAAGGCTTCATGCTCCACAACAGAATAAGTGGACTCCGCCCCTCTCAAAGTACGTGAAGCAAAAGCCACAACCTCCTACTTTCCCTCTCTGATTTGTAAAAGAACAGTTCCCAAACCATACTGGCTGGCATCAGTGACTACTATGGCACGTGTGTCAAACGGTTATTTCATGAACTTGAATTCTTTCTCTAAATCAGATGACCAAAAAAATGCTGGTTCTTCTTCATGAGTAGTCTTAAATTGTGTGTTTTGCTGCTACAATTGGGAATGAATCTGGCATAAAATTCTAACATGCCAAAAAATTATCTAAGTTGATGTTTGTTCTGTGGAGTAGGAAAAGATTTTATGGCAAAAATCAAATCCTCCTTAGGTTCCACTCCTTTAACTGAAAGCTTGTAACCAAGGTAATGCACTTCATTAACAACAAATTTGCATTTCTCAGCCTTTAAAGTTGCATCACAGTCAGTTTAAATGGATAACACAATAGCTAAAGTCTTATTGTGAGACTCAATGTCTTTGCCATAAACCAAAATGTCGTCCTGGAAATATTTTACATTTGGTACATTGACAAACATGAGTTCCATTACCCTTTGGAATACAGCAGAGGCTGACGCCAAACCTAAAGGCATCCTTTTGAACCTATATGCACCAGCAGGAGTGACAAAAGACGTGAGATGGTGACAGTCTTTTTTAAGGGTAATTTGGTGATAAGCTGATGTCATGTCTAATGTAGTGAACACTTTGGCATCTTTGAGAGAGCTCAACATTTCTGTGATATTTGGAAGGGGATGCCTGTCCACCCATATTTTGTCATTTAAATCTCTTAAATCTATACACATTCTAAGCGTTCCATTGGGTTTCCTGGCTAAAACCACTTTAGAAAGCCATTCTGAGCACTCTATGGGCTCAATGACGCCTTGATTTGCAAAGGGATTCAAGTTCTTGGGATAATTCCTTCCTCATGGCCAATGGAACTCATCTGACTATGTGCACAATGGGTTGGACACCTTGCTTGAGAATGATTTGATGCGAAAAACCCTTAATTTTACCCAAAGTACCACTGAACACAGATGGAAAGGAAGTTTTCCAATCATGGGAATCTACAGTACAAACTGACGTAAAGTGATCCCTGAGTAACACCTATTCGGGACTGTTAGGATCCAAGATGATTCCCAAATTTTTCTGTTCCAACCAGCCAAAAAGAGAAGATCGATCTTCAGCCACATAGACAGTAGCAGAAGTGGTATGATTTTTAAACAATAAATTACAGTCAAATTCACCCAAAATGTGAACAGGTTTACCACCATATGCTACTGGTTGAATGAGAGACTTTCTCAAAGGAATAGCAGTTAATTTGCACCACTCCTCATGACAGATTAATGTGAAAAAAGAACCTGAGTCAGCCATCAGAGAAATGTAATTACCATTAACTCCAACCTGGCAATAGGGCCTCTTTACACTAGCAAGTTGAAGTATTAATATTTGAGACACATTCTCAGGAAGGCTGGGATTGGGAGGTGTAGATAACATGTTTTGAGATGCTTTGATAAATACTTCACCAGACACATTTTCAGGAAGACTTGGTTTGGGAGGTCTAGACAAAATGTTTTGGGCTGCTGTTACAATAACTTCATTAGCAGTGGATAACATCATAATCTCATTAATATCCTCACTATCAGAATCAGGGTCTACTTCAGATTTGGATTCAACAGAGAGAACCTTTTTTGGTGCAGGTTTAAAATTGGAATTGCTGGGTTTAGATTTGCACACCTTAGAGAAATGGCATTTCTTTTTGCATTTAACACAAAACTTATCTAAAGCAGGACAAAAAGGAGCATTTCCTAAATGATTTCTACAACCACACCTGTATCATTCTAGTGATTTGTGTTTGTCATACCTAGCTTTCTTCTTGACAGCAACTTTGTCAACAGCAAGAGCATGTACTTTGGTATCCAGAGACATTTGGTCCATGTATGTTGCTTTTGATTCAATATTTTTGGCTATCTCTAAGGCTTTATCCAATGTTAAGTCTTGTGTAGTTAATAATTTCTCTTGAATATGTTTACTATTAGTTTATCAACTAATTGATCTCTCAACATTTCATCATAAAAGGTTTTATAGGCACAAGTGGATGCTAATACCCTTAGGCCAGTTATGAACGTTTCAACAGGTTCACCAGGTAAATATGTTCTCCTATAAAACGTGTGCCTTTCCATAATGTTATTACGTTTTTTCTTAAATCTAGCATCCAACATCTATATGGCTGAAGCATATTCATTAATAGCATCACCTTCACCAATGACTACAGTAGTAGGTGAATGTTTTAAAACTTTCCATCCTTCTGTGCCCAAAGAGTGACGAAGTAAGGTACGTTTTTTCTTCTGTGTAGAAAACTTCCACTTCAATGGCTTCTAGATAAGCCTCGAAACCTTCTAACTACAACTCCCATTCTATAGGAGAATTTCCTGGAGTTGGGACAAAAGGGTACGGTGGAAGTACAGATTGTTACATTCTACCAATCTGGTACACGAAAATACAAAACTATAACAGTAACACACCTTGTTAATGATTTAAATTCAATATTAATAATAAACTTGGCTCACATGCATATGTAAATAATTACTACTAAATAGTATTGAAGTTGAAAAGTGTGCACATCATCAAAATGTACTGGATTGAAATAATGTTTATGGATGAAATTAATAAATGACCAGTGAAAAAGATGAGCACATCACCATGATGCGCATTCATCCGATAATGTGATGTTGAAGATATGAAAACACACAATGTCAACTGAAGAAATAAGCTGTGTTAACTGTGAAAAATGCAGAAACTTTGAAAAACAATGAGCAGGTTGTAAAGTCTAATTAAAGCTGTGCGCATCAGCGATCTGTCAAACAGCTGTGCACCAGTGAGAAAAGAAAAATGCGATGTAGGAATAATAACTGGCCGGTTGATAATAAACCAAAATAACACTTTTTAGGATGCCCGTCAGTTACATAGCAATGTAGCGTACAGACGATGTCAGGCCAGGCAAGTAGAACATGGACGAACTCTTGCTTCCTTTAACAGTTGCCAGGAGACACCAGAAACAATGTTGCCAAGGGTGTCAACTACGTGATAATGTAGAGTAGAAGCGGCGTCAACCAGAACCAGGCAACCAGTAGCTGTGATGAAATCCCTGAGTGTAAACACGCACACGGGCTCTTGCTCGTGAGGCAGCGCACGGCGGCAAACAGACACGCAGCAGGGATTCAGCCAAAAAAGAAAAGCAGAACAAACCGGAAAATCTTACCAAAGAGTGCAGAGTTCCCGCATCCAGTGAAACGGGGTGGCCGTCACAAAACGGAGACAATAGATTGCAGCAAAGATATCCCCATGAAACACAAGTGCTCTTCAAATTTCTGAAGAAAAGTCTGCCCAAAACAGCTAACCAATCAGGAAGTAGAAACGCTGTTAGGGGACATCACAATGCCGATGAAGCGCCGACAGCAGCAAACAGGGAGAACACGAACAGGTTGTGGAAAATTCCCCTAGGCAACCAGGATGCTTCTAGCCGGTCTAGGGTCCAGATCCAGTCATCGCCAGTGAAAGGAAGTGGAAGCTTGGCTGGTAAGTTCAGTCTCTTTATTTGTTTAAGAGAAAGAGATCCAGAGTAAACGACCGACCAGAGCAACAGCAAAATACAACTGCTGTTCTGACCATTTCACATGCCACCATTCTAGTATGGAATAATGGTAATGGTGGCACGTGCTAACATTCAAAGGAAATCTTGAATTTAAAGATACACCAACGTCATAATGCAAATGCATAGAACCCAACATGTCCCCATATGCTAAGCTCTTGATTGTTTGGTAATCTACCAATGTACCTTGACAACCCCACTCTATTCAGTTGTTGATTCTTCTACTGTTCTAGATTTCTTTTCTCCTTAGGGAAAAAAACCTGAGAATTTCCTGATTTTTATTGTAGCATTCACTGTACTCGACCTCCTCCTTTTGCAACTGTTGGAAAGTACCTTTAGTCTCTCTTCTCTTTCTTACTATTGACTTGACATTACCTCAAGATTTAATGAAGAAATGTAGTAACATGCCCACGAGCTAGTCTCTCTCATCCAACAGTTAATCTATCTTCACCAGGGAGGCTGTTGCAATGCTTTGCACCCTTAAACCTCTTTCTAGTTTTAACCCTTGATTTTAGGGTTTCCCTGGGAGAAGGCCATCTCTTGTGAGTTTTAGCAACATCCACTGTAGTAAATTAAGTTTTAAAAGAAGTTCACTGTACACAATTCGTGTAACACTGTTTAAACATAATAGCGTTTAATAGCCTCTTGCAACCACTTTTGTGTACTGTATTTTTTCCTTCCAGGTATTTAGAGTTGCTGCTTTGCCTGGAAAGCTTTATGGCAAGTTATCAAATCAACTTTAGGTACCTTTGACTTACTTTATTGCAAGTATAGCTCGAATATTACTGCAGGTTGTTAAGTTTAAATGGAGGGATTCTCCTGTCATGGTCCGTCGACCAAAGGCACTGGCTCTTGCTGCAAGGAAACAAACAGGCAGGTCACTCTGGGGCTTCTGCTCCTCCTGCTGCTTTTGAAGAACAAGTATGGTGGAAGTTTGGGTATGACTTAAAGGGAAGAGCCATGCTCAAGATGGCTGCCAAACCTCACAAGACTTAGAAGTTTCTAGCAGTTCCTAAATGTGCCCATAGCTTCTTCTTGAAGGAACATCATCTGTTGGATAAGGACCAGTTCGGATTCCGGCTTGGGCCTGGGACGGAGTCAGCTCTGTCCTCTATGATGGATAACTTGCGGATGTGGGCAGACAAAGGGAATGTCACTGTTTTAGTGTTTCTCAATATGTCGTCCACGTTCGACACAGTGAGCCACTCTATCCTGCTGGAGAGACTGGAGAGAATAGTGGTGAAGGTACGGGCCTTGCAATGGCTGTGGTCTGATTTGACAGGGATACAGTCAGCAGATTGTAACCTTGGCACCATTTGCATCCCGCAAATCACCCATAGTATATGGGGTACTGCAGGGCTCTGCTATCAGCCCTATCCTCTTTAACATTTATTTGCAGCCAGTGTTTCCCATGATTAAATCTTTCGGGGTTGACTTGGTCAACTATGCAGATGACACGCAATTGGTGTTCTCCTTGGAAGAAAAGCAGGCAGTCTCCATGGATACGTTCCAAGAGTGTATGCGACAGACCGCAAATTGGCTGCGGAGGAACTCCCTGCAGTTCATTGGAGGGAAGACTGAGGTGCTATACTGCTCAGCAGCGAAGCTGCCTACGCATATACTGGTGGAGTTTAGGCTTACCCCCGAGGAGGATCCGCTGGCTCCAGCCAGTACAATACATAATCTGGGAGACCTAATAGATAAGAACCTCCAAATGGAGTCGCAGGAAAACAAGACAACCAGCGTGTGTTCTGGCTTGTTGCGTTTTCTGCGTCAGATTCTTCCAATTATACCAAAGGATTTGCGTTCCCTGGTAGGAAGCAGCACAGTGATGAGCAGACTGGACTATTCTAACTCCTTGTATATGGGGGCCCCTCAGTATATCTTTCAGGGTCTGCAGAGAGTCCAGTCTGCCATGTCAAAAATGGCGCTGAACCTCCAACATAATTCGTCATCTACTTACGCCCTTAGAGAACTCCACTTGTTGCCAATCAAGGAAAGGGTCCTTTTTAAGTCTCTCTGCCTGGTGTACAGAGTGATACACGAATTGCGTCCAGTCGCACTACAGGAAAGGTTTGCCTGCTATCTTAATCGGAGGCAGCTTCTCTCCTCGGGCGCCAGCCTGCTGGTAATTCCGAGATTTAAACGCTCTAGGTTGGGGGGGATGGACTTCAGCGTAGTAGGTGCTTATCTGTGGAATGAGTTATCACAGAGGATTAGACAGATTGATTCTCTAATTGAATTCAGAAAGAGCTTAAAAACATGGCTCTTTCTGAAAGCTTGATCCTCCGTGTTCCTCCCCTCTGATTCTCTCACCATGATGGCTGTGTGTTCCTTATCTGAGCGCCAGGATTCCCGTAGGGTGGCAGTAGCGCTATATAACAATGCTTACAATACAATACAATACAATACAATAGCATCTGTGGGCTCGAAGTCTGTAGATGCTTCTAGTTGTGTTCAGAGCTAGACCGGGTTGGAAGTTTGTAGAAGCTTCTAGATGTTCCCATAGCTTGTCTGGGCTGGGAGTCTCTAGACCATGTGTCTCCAACCAATAGATTGCGAGATACCAGTAGCTCGCAGGCACCTTCAAAGTAGCTCGCAGCCTTGAGTTAAGTTTTAAATAAGCACAGGGTCCCATTTTCCTTTTAATGTTAATGGAAGGCTGCCTTTATTTTACATTATTATCATGAGGCAACAAATAGCATGGACTGATAATGAACAGTGCTCAGTCAGATTTATGACCCAAGACGGGGAACAAAGGTGACAATCTGATGCACTGACTTATTTAACCTTTAAATAAAAGTCTTTGTGAACTCTATATTGGAGCATAAGAACAAAATGATGTTTTCGAGTTCTTTTAAATTGTAAAAAAATTCAATGAAAAGTTACCTTAATGAATAAGTTAACTCTTCATTTTAATTTTCTCACCTTTCAAAGCATTGCATTAACAAACAGCAAGACTTGTGCCCCCAGTGGTTGGTAGACACTGTGTCATATTTAAAACTGAAAAATACAGTCATTTTTTCAAGTAGGAGAAATTCAAAGCGAAGAAAGATATTTCTATGAAACATTAAGCTTTAATGTTTTTCTCCACTTTCAAGCAAGCTAATTACATTCTAAATTCCAGAAAAATATTCCATATTATGAACATTTTTGCTAAATATTGTTCTGCACTTTAAATTTCTCTCCCCCCAAAAAAGGTTGTATGTTTGTGGTATATATGTTCCTACATCTCCCATGACTCATGGCAGCCCTGTCATAGCGCCTGAGTGTAAGTATTTTATTCAAACCATAGTACTTGGCTCTATGGACATTAGGCTTAAAGTCAATGAAGCTGGGCATGGTGGTGACTGGTAGCAAGGTGCAAATTGCCGTGCCTTCAGTAGCTCACAATGAATTTCACTGATCAGAAGTAGCTCTCGCTAAAGAAAAGGTTGGAGACTAATGCTCTAGATGCTTCTAATGTGCACATAGTTAGTCTGGACTACTAGTGAACAAATGGTTCCTTAGGTTTCTAAGTTCCTGACCTCCGCCCACATGCAAGCACACAACCCAGTCTTTTTGAGATGAGAATCTACACACATTGTGCAGTGTTTACCAAACTTATAGCAAGCTAATATTTATATCAAATATTTTTAGTAACTTCCAAATTGTAAGGCAAGACAATTTCCCATTTTTTTTGGGAATCAGGCCTTCAAAGGAGGAAAATGGTTTGGTCAAAGAGTTACCCCCAGCGATTTTGCTGAATCAATTATGAGAGGTTTGTAGTTGAGCGCTGTAAGTTGTTTAAGCCATTCTTTTATGATGGCTGATTGGTTAGGTGGAGCGATTAGTAGGCATACAGTTTTGAGGGTGTTGAGTTTGAGGTGGTTTTCCGTCAGCCATGACTGAGTTTTTTGTAACGATAGATTGAGAGATTTGATGTCTTCCAGCGAGTTTATCTTTAAATATAGTTGTATGTCATCTGTGTACATGTTAAAGTGGATATTTGATGAGTTGAAAATAGCAGTGAGCTGCTCCATGAATAGGTTGAACAATGTAGGTGAGAGGGAGGAGCCTTGCGGGACTCCTAATGTGGCTGGGACGGCGATGGACAAGGATTGATGGACCTTGAAACTTTGGGATCTATTTAGGAGGAATGAAGTAAACCAATTTAGTACTGACCCTGATAAGCCCATTCTATTTTCAAGAGGTCTAGTAGGTTATCATGTTTGACGGTGTCAAAGGCCGAGGATAAGTCAAGCAGGATAGGTAGACAGGATTTGTTCTGGTCTGGGATTTTTAGTGCGTCGTCTACTATGTGGGTCATAGCCGATTCAGTACTATGCCCTGCACAGAAGCCAGATTCGAATTTATTGAGCAGGTTGAAATTGCTGATGTGGTTGTCCAACTGGATGAGCACACATTTTTCTAGGAGTTTTGCCAGAGTTGGGATGTTGAAAATTGGTCAGTAGTTATTTAAGTCCGCGGGGTCCGCCGTCGTCTTTTTAGGATAGGGGATACGTGTCCTGATTTCAGAATTTCCTGAATAATTCCTTGGATTAGAGAGGCATTGATAATCTTTGTCCAAACTGGCAGTAGCAGTGGTATGAAGTCTTTTAGGTAGTTTGCAGGAAGAGGGTCTGAGAAGTGTTTGGAAGGATGTGAGTGCTTTTAGAATTGCTTCTTCACTGTAGGTTGTGAAGGAGGACCATGAGGCGTTATTTTTTAGGGTGAGCTTAGATGTGCAAGATATTGGGGTTGCTAGAGTGTGTAATGACGTATCCATCCCAGTGTCAGTCTGAGTTACTAAGGCCTTAAGTAGGACCGTCTTCAAGAGTTCTGTCTTTTTCGTGAAGAAGGAGGCAAATTCTTCACAGCTGGGTGGTGTGCGTTGACCTTCTTTGGGAGGGTGAGGTACGCCAATAGATTGAGTTTTAACTAGTTCAAATAGTTTTTTGGGTCAGTTCTTGGCTTGGTCTAACTGATTTTTTAAAAAGTTTGCGTTTGAATGTCTAATCTTTCTATAGTATGAGTTCCTAGTGGTTCTAAGCAGTTTGAGGTGGTTAGGGGAAGGTGATGACCTCCATCGCCGTTCAACTAGGGCTCGTCTGTCCTCGTGGAGTCTACTGCCGTACCAGAGTTTAGAGTCTTTTGTGGGGAGCCTCTTCAGTTGTAGTGGAGCAGTTGTGTCTAATATTGTGGTCATAGATTTAAAGTAGTGGTATGTCAGAGCTTGAACATCAGATAGGTCTTCCGGGGGGAGCAAGAGGTTGACGTTGGCGGATGAGGATAGCTCAGCTCAGTGAGGGAGTTTTTTTAAGTTTTTCTTCCTTATTTTAGGTCTCGCAGATTGTGCTGAACGTAGTTTAACTGATTCCTTGATGAAAAAAGTAATGGAATGATGATCAGACCAATCGCATGGGAGGATCGTGTCAAGCTAAATGGCCTCTGCATTTGCAATAACCAAGCCAAGGATTGAGCCTTTGACTTGGTTGGGGCTATTGCAGATTTGGGTAAGGTCAAGATCCGAGAGGAATGCTTTGAGGCTATTTACTGCAAGGGTCACTAAGGTCATTCCAATGGAGGTTGAAATCTCCGAGGAATATTTGGGTATTTTGTTGACCAATATTTGTGGTCACGATCTCCATAAATTGCTTGATGAAGGTGAGGTTGTCTTCTGGTGGGTGGTAGAATGTGTGCAGTTAACAGATTAGTTTGTTGTTACTTGTGATCTCTAAACAGAGGTATTCACATGAGGATAGAACCGATGAAACTGAGCGGTGCACTGAGAGACTGTTCTGGTGAATGCAGGCAATACCGCCTCCTGATCTATCGGGTCTGTCTAGTCTGGCAATGTCATGGTTGGGGGTATAATTATATCGAGGATAAGCGTGGATGACTCATTTAACCATGTTTCATTTAGGATTATGAGGTCAGGTTCGTGAGTGAGTATTAGATCAGCAATGTCAGCTGCATGTTTTGAGGCAGATCTACAATTTAGAAGTATACATTTGAGACGTGGCATGGTGGAGGTTGAAGGTTCTTGGGTTAGCGGAACTTGCACAAGATTCTCTAGGGTTATACCTTTAGTTATGTGATTAGGGGCTCTGTGAGTATTGACATGGATGGTTTTGATTAGGGAGAGTTTATTCAGATTGTTCAGGTCCTTTGTGTTCTGGCTGGGAAGGGGAGATCGTAAGAAAGGGGAAGGGAGTGTATATCCTTGAATGATAGAGGATTCTTTCTGCTGACTTTTCTCCATCTTGGAGGCAGTTGATTAGGGGATAGAAATTGCAACTGGTACTGGCATGTGGGGCTGTTGCAGTGGGGGTTCCAATTCGCATTTTCAGCATGTTGTCTGATCTTGGATTGCTGCCAGATAAAGTTCCATAGCATTTGGAGGTCTTCTTTGATATTTTGTAGTGAAAGTAGGCTTTCATCGAGTCTCGAGTCAGGGGTGGGGGGGGCGTGTTAATTGTTTGGTCTGGAGGTAAAGGAGGGGTGGATGGGTTCAGGATGTGGATAGGAGGGTATCAGTGAACTAAGTCTGCAAGGTGAGAACTACCAGTCAGGCTATCCGGGGAGGGCGTATGTATCGGAAGGATGTGCGTCGGGACTACTGAAATGGGGGAGTTTCTGGTGTTTGGAGGTTGATTGTAGGAGATGTTACTTATTTGGGTGCTGGGTGAGTGATTGGTCATGTAGGTGTTGTGGGAGTGGTTCACATAACCTAGGATGTCTGCTGGCGCAGGGTTGGGACTGTGAAAAGATTGGTTCTTAAGAAAGTAAATACTACACAATTTCAGCATCACATAAACTAACTTTGACCTAAGCCAAATTTAAAAGGCATATGTTGAAGTTGTGTTTTAACTTTTATGGTGGATCAATATTGTGGTAAACGATATCGTTGACAAACATTTTGTGCAAAAAATATAATTTGGTAATACTTATGTAGGAAATGACAAAAATATCAATAAAAATATTGTGGACATTAATGTTATAAAAACATACAAACTATGGTTGTTTTACTATGTATTGTGTTTAAAGTAGTTAATGCTAAATGTTTTAATATATAACTTTCATATAATGAAAAATAAATATATTCTTTGAGAGGTTGGCCTGGCATATGATGTCCACTATTCTAGTGGGCACCCTGGACCAGTCCAATGACCCTTATTGATGGTAGATTTAAGACAACCTTTATAGAAAGCTATCCTGTGGAGAGCAGCAATCAGGCTAAGTCTTGAAGGAATGTAAAGCAGCTTGTTTCACCAGTCTATAATCTCCTGAATGATCAAATGAAAGTACACCACACCATGTATATATCAAATATATATGTATTTATTCTAAATACAACCCCTCTAGTCTCTTTATGAGGCTAGAGGCAAAAGTACAGTACAAAGACTTAAATAGCACACAGTAAACTAGCACAGTATACGTTTTGCTCTAGGGGCCTCACAAACTATATACTAAAAAAGTGGTATAAGAACCACGTGAGGAATAGAAGTGAGGCCTAGGCCTGTAGAACCGCTGGGGCACTAGTCTATAAGGTGAGGATTTACTATAGTCTGTCTCAAACTCTTTTATGTCTTGATGTAGCTTACTATTAAGAAAATTGATCTGCAAAGGGAAAATAATTATATATCCCCTGAAATATTCAGGACTGTATTCACTATTTTATAGGTCGAGAGCCAATTAGGCAGATACTCGGTCCCTTTTCATAAGAAGTACCGTAGGGGTCCATCAACGACAAGTCCTATTAAGGTAAAGGATCCATGACAAGCAGATATATTTTGAATTGAGCATGTTTGCTGTATATAAGTTAGGACTGGATTAAGCATAACCTAGTTGGTTATCAGTGAGGGTATGCAAATTAAGTCTGATCAAACAAGATCAATTATAAATGATGGAAGGTAGTGTTGTATAGCGTTTTAGGACCCTAGTGTAAATTTCCCGATTCATGCCCTTATATAGGTATTAATCACCATATCCTTCTATAGGCATAGAAATCATACCCTTATTTAGACCTAGCTCATGCATTACAAATACGGCCTGGCTACTTCCACTAATTCCGAAAATCCACAACGATTTCCTGGAAAAACTCGGCTTCAGCCATTAGGGACTTCCCTTGCTTGAATACTGACTTGTCCAAGAACTCATGAACTGAGAGTCTTTACGTCAAACTCGGCAACTTCAAGGTATAAATATGTCCAAACTTGCCATAGCAAGTGACGAAACCCGACACCAAAAGAGACCTATGCACCCGGCTTCCCTGAGTGAGGTAACACGAGTACCTCCCCCTGATGGGCGGTGCTGATATTCAACAACACCTGAAAAAGACTGTGGCTGCTTGCTTTACCTCATTATACACCAAGCCATGATTAAGGAAGGTTATTCTGAAACGCATAGGCGAATTGGTGAACTTTGTTTGAAGGAGATCCCCTGACCGCTGCTGCTGTTCTGCAAATAAAGGATGAAACTGACGCCGCGTGGGTATCTTCAATTGCTGAGTGCAAGTTGTTTGAATAGATTGTGGCCGGCTTCGGGTCACGGAGACCACCCCACCGCTGCCAGCGGATCCGTGTGTTTGTGGATACAAACACAAGAAACGGAGCGACGTGTCCTGCGGTAATAGCACAAAATAAGCAACGGCCGTGGGTATCAACAGACTAACAAACCCGATGGGAAATACTAAATTGAAGTTTAATGCAAGCGGCTTCCACTATGGATAATACTGCCTAATACTACAAGACCCACAATGCTGAGCAGCTGACACTCCCTGATGGGCAGTGCTGATATTCAACAACACCTGAAAAAGACTGTGGCTGCTTGCTTTACCTCATTATACACCAAGCCATGATTAAGGAAGGTTATTCTGAAACGCGTGGGCGAATTGGTGAACTTTGTTTGAAGGAGATCCCCTGACCGCTGCTGCTGTTCTGCAAATAAAGGATGAAACTGACGCCGCGTGGGTGTCTTCAATTGCTGAGTGCAAGTTGTTTGAATAGATTGTGGCCGGCTTCGGGTCACGGAGACCACCCCACCGCTGCCAGCGGATCCGTGTGTTTGTGGATACAAACACAAGAAACGGAGCGACGTGTCCTGCGGTAATAGCACAAAATAAGCAACGGCCGTGGGTATCAACAGACTAACAAACCTGATGGGAAATACTAAATTACAGTTTAATGCAAGCGGCTTCCACTATGGATAATACTGCCTAATACTACAAGACCCACAATGCTTAGCAGCTGACACTCCCTGATGGGCAGTGCTGATATTCAACAACACCTGAAAAAGACTGTGGCTGCTTGCTTTACCTCATTATAGACCAAGCCATGATTAAGGAAGGTTATTCTGAAACGTGTAGGCGAATTGGTGAACTTTGTTTGAAGGAGATCCCCTGACCGCTGCTGCTGTTCTGCAAATAAAGGATGAAACTGACGCCACATGGGTGTCTTCAATTGCTGAGTGCAAGTGGTTTGAATAGATTGTGGCCGGCTTCGGGTCACGGAGACCACCCCACCGCTGCCAACGGATCCGTGTATTTGTGGATTCAAACACAAGAAACGGAGCGACGTGCCCTGCGGAAATAGCACAAAATAAGCAACGGCCGTGGGTATCAACGGACTAACAAACCCGATGGGAAATACTAAATTGAAGGTTAATGCAAGCGGCTTCCACTATGGATAACACTGCCTAATACTACAAGACCCACAATGCTTAGCAGCTGGCACGCCCTGATGAGCGGTGCTGATATTCAACAACATCTGAAAAAGACTGTGGCTGCTTGCCTTACCTCATTATACAGCAATCCATGATTAAGGAAGGTTATTCTGAAACGCGTAGGCGAATTGGTGAATTTTGTTTGAAGGAGATCCCCTAACCGCTGCTGCTGTTCTGCAAATAAAGGATGAAGCTGAAGCCGCGTGGGTGTCTTCAATTGCTGAGTGCAAGTTGTTTGAATAGATTGTGGCGGGCTTCGGGTCACGGAGACCACCCCACCGCTGCCAGCGGATCCGTGTGTTTGTGGATACAAACACAAGAAACGGAGCGACGTGCCCTGCGGAAATAGCACAAAATAAGCAACCCCCGTGGGTATCAACGGACTAACAAACCCGATGGGAAATACTAAATTGAAGGTTAATGCAAGCGGCTTCCACTATGGATAATACTGCCTAATACTATAAGACCCACAATGCTTAGCAGCTGACACGCCCTGATGGGCGGTGCTGATATTCAACAACACCTGAAAAAACTGTGGCTGCTTGCTTTACCTCATTATACACCAAGCCATGATTAAGGAAGGTTATTCTGAAACGCGTAGGCAAATTGGTGAACTTTGTTTGAAGGAGATCCCCTGACCGCTGCTGCTGTTCTGCAAATAAAGGCTGAAACTGACGCCGCGTGGGTGTCTTCAATTGCTGAGTGCAAGTTGTTTGAATAGATTATGGCCGGCTTCGGGTCACCGAGACCACCCCACCGCTGCCAGCGGATCCGTGTGTTTGTGGATACAAACACAAGAAATGGAGCAACGTGCCCTGCGGAAATAGCACAAAATAAGCAAAGGCCGTGGGTATCAACGGACTAACAAACCCGATGGGAAATACTAAATTGAAGGTTAATGCAAGCGGCTTCCACTATGGATAATACTGCCTAATACTACAAGACCCGCAATGCTTAGCAGCTGACACGCCCTGATGGGCGGTGCTGATATTCAACAATACCTGAAAAAGACTGTGGCTGCTTGCTTTACCTTATTATACACCAATCCATGATTAAGGAAGGTTATTCTGAAACGCGTAGGCAAATTGGTGAACTTTGTTTGAACGAGATCCCCTGACCGCTGCTGCTGTTCTGCAAATAAAGGATGAAACTGACGCCGCGTGGGTGTCTTCAATTGCTGAGTGCAAGTTGTTTGAATATATATATATCAATACTGAAGACGTCCTGTCCGCCCAAGTTGCAAAGGCAGAGAAACACAGGCACAGACCTCCCAACTCCTCAAGAAGAATTCACAAACTCCCACCCAGGTTTAGTGGGTAAACAGTGCAATTTTATTGTGGCAAAATTCTGCTTTATTAATAAAAATGTGATTTACATCATATTAATTTTAATTATTTTACTATTTATTGCTATAACAAAACATCTAATATTAGACACACAAAATATATATATATATACACACACATATATATATATTTAAATTTTATATATTTATATTATATTATATATATATACTAGCAGCCCGTCCCGACGTTGTCCGCGTATGAATTGCTGCCGGCCAGTAGTATATTGTTTTGTAGGATTTCGTTTTGATAGCATTTCTTATCTGTGACAGGCCTGTGAAACGCTCCGATTCACAGTGCACTGCTGATGCACTTAAGAGTGCGCGTTCCTTAGTGTGTGAACTCGAGTTTCCCTACTTTATTTTTTCTTGCAATATTATATAGCGCGAACTCGACAACATGGCATGAGCACAATTTACATTACAGAAGAACACATTCATTTGTGGTAGCACGGGGAGACAACGCGATTTGCCTGGAACCACAGGATGTTGAGCTGAAGCCGAGATTCGAACGTAGCTCCCCAGCTCTAAAGTTCGCAATTCTAGAACTTGTGGCGGGAGGTGTGTCTAAAAGTGAATGTCGGTGCTGGCCATCAATGAGAGAGACCTGTGTCATTTTCAAATGGGTGGTGAAAAAATATGAGTATGTTGCTCCGCATTATTCGGCAACTTTCTTTCCACATGCCTTTACTCCGCATACTTTCATTACGAAAGTACCATGACTCCGCAATGCCCTTATAACGCATGGCATTACATTTTATATGCTTTTACCACGCATACATTTACAACGAAATTCGTAGTAAATGCATGAATGGTAAAAGCATGTTTGTGTTTTAATGTTTGCACAGGGTAAGTATGGGTATAGGGGTATATGTTTTGGGGTACTGAAGTATATGTTTTGGGGTGTTTGGGTATTTTAAGGGTTCAGATGTAGTTTTGGGTTATGGGGTACAGGGGTAGTTTTAGGGTTTAGGGATAGGTATGGGTTTTGGGGTACAGGGGTATTTTTAGGGTTCAGGGCTAGGTTTGGGTTTTGGGGTATAGGGGTATTTTTAGGGTTCTGGGGTAGGTTTGGGTTTTGGGGTACAGGGGTATTTTAAGGGTTCAGGGCTAGGTTTGAGTTTTGGGGTACAGGGATATTTTTAGGGGTCATGGCTAGGTTTGGGTTTTGGGGTACAGGGGTATTTTAGGGTTCAGGGGTAGGTTTTGGTTTTGGGGTACAGGGTTATTTTTAGGGTTCAGGGCTAGGTTTGGGTTTTGGGGTACAGGGGTAATTTAGGGTTCAGGGCTAGGTTTGGGTTTTGGGGTACAGGGGTATTTTAGGGTCCAGGGGTAGGTTTGGGTTTTGGGGTACAGTGGTATTTTTAGGGTTCAGGGTTAGGTTTGGGTTTTGGGGTACAGGGGTATTTTTAGGGTTCAGGGATAGGTTTGAGTTTTGGGGTACTGGGTATACTTATAGGGTTAAGATGGGTTAGTGTTCAAGGGTGTTGGGGTATTTTAAGGAGTAACGGTGGGTTATGATTATGGGGTGCAGGGGTATTTAAACGGAGCAGGGTGGGATTAGTAAACGATATGAAACATGGCATGACGGGCGGAACATACCACACGCCCCCAGCACACGACCACAGCACAACTTAGACACGCCCACAAGAGACTACTTTGTTGGCACTGTTCTTTTACCTTTTAAATGTATATGGTGGGCGTCTGCATAGCCTATGTCCTTCTGCTGCAACTGCCCTTCCCCGCTGTATTGGGTGTTGTGATTGGTGCTGTGGTTCCTGAGATTACCCACCTCAAAGGTTTGGGCTCTCTCTTTATTATATTAGGCTCGAATCCACCGCATCCAATTTCAACAAGGCGCCGCTGCACACAAGGCAGTTCGTGACTACACAAAAGAACTGTGATTATTTAATTCACTTTTCCAGGCCGAACACTGACTTTGGGCATATGCGGTTGAAGCGTTGGGGACCCAGGAGGGTTAATTAATCCACTAGTACAAGCCTGCTAATGACTGCAAACCACGTTCTGTTCAGGGCCCGTTCAAGGATACAGAGACTGGAGGGGAGTGACTTAACTGCAAGCCGTGAGAGGTGCATGCTGGTACTTGCAGTCTGCACACGCGACTGTAGTGCCGTTGGTGACTTTTCCTCTGCCCACCTGAACTTCCACCAATGGAGAAACGTTGGAAACTACATGTGCTGGTGATTGGGCGAGACTTGGTGTGATGGAGTAGGCATCTGATGAAGGCACAGTCCGAAACGTGTCATGCCATTGCTCCTGTGCCTAATAAATTCCTTCCGGTATTCCCCGTTGTGTGCCTCCGGTTCTTTTCAACAAGGAATCCTCTGTGACATATATAGACAAAGGCAAATTGTAGTTGCCGAAATGCATTTGCCATACAAGAAATAAAACGGCGCTGGAGGCAAGATGGCCGCCGTGACTCTGTAGAGAGAAGTCGCACTCTACACTCTCTCCTATCCTAGGATGATGATGGAGTATTGGTGACCCCAGGGATGTGGGTTCTGACTGACCGGACTTCCCTTGCCACAGATAATGTACTCAACCCGGTCTGGTTGAGGGGATCGTGGGATTTCCCTGTAACAGGAGTGAAGAGGAAACTGATAAACTGGCTTAGCTGTTGGAGAAGTTTTCTCAACGGAATGAAAGTATTCCTGAAGATGTCCCAAAGATCGAAGGCGGATAAAGATAAACCTGCAGCAGCAGTAGGATCGACTAAGTCTTCAGGCGCCGCTATGAGAGAGGGGGCTATCCCAAAGACAGCCTCCGTGAGGAAAGCGCCGGATTTATCGGGCCGAAATGTGAAGAATACGCCAGTAAAGCTGCAGGAGAAGAAATTAGACGCGGGACCTGAGACCCGAGCAGCACTGCTCAAATCTGCAAAAGAGAACGCACCAGACGGGAAGCCCCAGCGAGCGCATGCAGCTCATGGAATCGGAAGGGACCAGAAGAGGCAAGCGACCTTACCTGAGTCGTTCACTACGAAGATCCCTCTGGCGGTCCCCCGCATAGAGCTCCCCGCAGACACGCAGCAGCAGAGGGGACAGCAGTCGACAGTTACCGGCGAGCAGAGGATCAAAGAGACAAACGCGGAAGCAGACGCCGTAGACCGCGAGGACGCAAGCAGCGAAGCCCTGGTTGCTAGGCAACAGAGAAGCAGCGTAGGAGGCGGTATGGAGAATGCAGAGCAGCAAGCAGAAGCTCCTGAAGCCGCGGGAGGAGAGGAGACGGAGTCGGCGACGGGTAAGAATTTGGGATGTGACCCGGTCAGTATCGGGGACAATATTAATGTCCCTAAACAGCTTGCAACTACAAATGCAAATAACGAGCTAATGCTAGACGCTCTTTTGTCAGTAGAGGCGGAATTGTTTGACAATCGTCCGAAGGCTACTGAAGCAAGCTGGGGTAGCACGCAGAGTTTAACGGAGCAGCAGGGGCCACAGCATAGGCTCTGTCTGGATCCAGACTTGGGGAGAAATAATAAAAGCCTTGACAGAAGCGCGAGGGGAGGCTCACCAGAGTTTTTCTCGGTTAATGAGGGAACAGATTCATCTGAACTAAGTGAGATGGAAACAGAGGAGGAGGAAAGCGGGACTGAATGTACTCCCGACTCAGACATTAGCAACTGTCCTAGCGAATCAGGGACAAAAAAGAAAAAGGGTACTTTGGGAGCAAAAGCAAGAAGTGGAAGAGGCTCAAGAAGTAGCATGTCTAAGAAACTATCATGGGACTATGCCGCTACTTCAGAGACCTATAAAGAAAGTGAGCAGGGAAGAGGGGAAAAGGAGGGAAAGCAGGATAACCAAAGGGTAACTCTAGAAATGCTGTTTGGAACCCTGAAGCAGATGCAAAAGGAGGCAAGAACTGAGAGCAGAAGAGCGAAAAGAGACACAAAAAAGCTGCAACTATCATTAAGGAAAGTAAGCAGAAAGCAGGAAGAGGTCGAGGAAAGAGTGTTACAAGTGGAAGAGAGGACAAGTAGGGTGGAGGACGAAGTGACAGATTGGCAGACTTTTAAGACGGATCAAGAAAAAGTGGTGGAAGACCTACAGTGGAAGCTGGAAAGCTTTGAAAATCGTCAAAGAAGGAACAACGTGAGACTTTTGGGGGTGGAGGAGGGAAAAGAGGGACAGGATCCTAGAGGGTACGTGGTTAGGATCTTGGAAGAGGCCTTTCCTAACTCAAAATGGCAATGGGATGTGGAGGTGCAAAGAGCACATAGGTACCCACTGTTCAAGAAGAAATCCCGGGGAGGGCAGGAGAAGGAACTCCCAAGAGCAATGTTGGTGTTTTTGGGTAACTTCCTAGCAAGACAGGAGATAATCGACAAAGCTAGGCCTGACTCAAGAATTACAGTGGATGGTAATACTTTTTTCTCAAGGCCAGATTTTTGCCACGTCACCGTGGAAAGAAGGTGGAAATTAAGACAGATGATTGGCCCTTTCCAGAAGCAGGGGGCAGAAGCATATCTTCTGTTTCCATCTAGATTAAAAGTCATCAGGAATGGCTATGTCAAGATGTTTACATCTGAGATAAAAGCGGCAGAATATCTGGCAGAAATCACAGAGATAAATAAAGGGAAAGAGAGGGGAGCAAGAACCAGAACCCTGTCACAGTCTCCCCGGAGGTCCCCGCCAAAAACTCCATAAGGCAGCTAGACGGTAGCGCCATTGGGTTCAGTTGGCATTATCAAAAAGAGTAGTTGAAAGGATGGGAGAGAGTAGCGACACTGCAGAGTTCGGTCGGCTACACATAGGCCAGGATTGGCCTATTTGCCTGTAGAGAGGGGGGGGGGGGGTTCCCAAGGGGTGGGGGGCAAGGGGGGGATGGGGGAGGGGGGAGGGGAGGGGAGAGACCTACAGGGCGGGTATGGGCACAGTTGTGGTGTGGTAAAAGGAGGTAAAAAAGGCTTTATCTCAAAAAAAAAGGCCGTAGGGGCTGAGGCGCACAACAAAAGGGTAATTATTAACTCCGGCTGGTTAAACTGGGAAATGGTAATGTCAAGAATTACTAATGTCCTGTAGAATTGTATCAATTAATATTTGTGGTCTTAATGAGATCAATAAGAGGTTAAAAACAGCGGCACTGTTAAAATCTTTTAAAGCAGATTTAGTGTGTATTCAGGAAACACATATAGAGGGGACCAAGGCCGGTTTATTTGACCAATTAGGCTTTAAGGTGCTGGCAAAAACCAATCAGAACACTAAAACAAGAGGAGTGGCGATACTGGGCAGGAAACAGGATATAATAGTTAAAAGAAAGCTGGAGGATAATTGGGGGAGGTGGGCCATAGTTGAACTACTGTTTAGGGGGGAAACTCTTACACTTGTCTCAGTCTATGGCTCTACTGGAGATGATCCAGATATTTTACAATTTCTAGACACAGAACTTGCTCGCTGGCCGGAGCCTATTATACTATGTGGTGATTTGAATATTCATGATTTAGATAGTAGCTTTTTAGACCCTAAAAGGAGGTACGTGGGGAGGAAAAAAAGAACCTATAGGGCCCTAGCAGACTTAGTAAAGAATAATTCTTTAGAGGATCCTTGGGTACATTGTCATCCGAATCTCGATGGGAGTACTTTCTTCTCAGCACCACATCAGATTTTAGTCAGGCTGGATTATTTTTTAATAACAAGAGGGCTGATAACAGATGCAAGGATAGTAAAAGAACCGAGGATCATATCAGATCACAGTCCACTTGTATTAGATGTAAACATTGGGCAAAGGAGAAATAAGGAGCCGACACAGTGGACCTTTGATAGAGCACTCCTGCAGGATAGCGAATATAGGGAA
This sequence comes from Lissotriton vulgaris, assembly GCF_964263255.1. NCBI lineage: Eukaryota > Metazoa > Chordata > Amphibia > Caudata > Salamandridae > Lissotriton > Lissotriton vulgaris. Next base: position 1,124,410,896 of record NC_141694.1, read on the forward strand.
AGGATGGTGGCATGGATTAATGAATTTTGGACAATCAATAGAGGTACTGCATCACCAGGAATTGTGTGGGATGCTTTTAAAGCCGGTATAAGAGGAGAGACCTTAAGCTATGTTATCCGATCACAACGAAGAGAAAGGGAGGAATTAGAAAGAAATAATGAAGTACTAAGGGAGGCTGAGGAGGAGCTTATGTTGGCCATACAAGCACACACGCCAGTGGAGCAGATTTTGCTAAAATTAGTTGTCCTGAAAGCTGTAGCTATGGAAGGGATGGCAAAAAAGACGGTGGAGAAATATCTAGCCAATAAAGAAAAGGCATATGAACTTAGCAAAAGGGTGGGGCATATTCTAGCGGTGCGAGCTAGACAGAGAGACGGGATGGCTGATATTAAGGAGATGAAAAACAGTTATGGAATTAAAGTTAAAGATGCAGAGCAGATTAGGGAGGTCTTTAGGCAGTTTTATATGGAATTGTATAAGGCAGATGGACATGGAAGTGAGGAGGATATGCGGGCATACCTGAGGGATGTTGAGCCATCTCATCTGGAGGAGTCAGACAGAGTTGAGTTGGAAGAAAAGTTTAAGGTGGAGGAATTTGTAGAAGCACTGAAGGAACTCCCATCTGGGAAGGCTGCTGGCCCAGACCAGATCCCAGTTGAATTTTATAAGGTATTCCAGACCCCCCTGTTAGAGGATATGTTTAAAATAATGGAGTTGGCACAATTGGGTGAAAATGTTCCAGGTTCCTGGGGTGGCGCGGACATCATAGTTATTCCTAAGAAAGGTAAACCACCAGACGTCCCAGGCTCCTACCGGCCCATCACTTTGATGAATGCCGATGCAAAGGTGTTCTCAAAAATAATGGCAAAAAGACTCTCTAAGAAAATCGAATCCTTAGTTATACCCTCTCAGCATGGATTTATTCCAGGGAGAGGGACAACTCACCACACCAGGCAGGTTATCACGGCATTCGATGCTGCAGATATCCTGGAAGAACCAATGGCGGCAGTGTTCCTTGACGCCGAAAAGGCCTTCGATAGGGTCTCATGGGGATATTTGTGGGAAGTTTTAAGGTGGCATGGCATAGGACCAGGCTTTATAAAGGCTATGCAAACGCTATATATAGCCCCTACGGCCAAGATTAGAATTAGTAGAGGTTATACTAATGCAGTCAACATTCAGAGAGGCACAAGGCAGGGTTGCCCCTCGTCTCCCTTGCTGTTCGCGTTGTACCTTGATCCTTATATTCGCAAACTGGAAATGAATCAGCAAATATTGCCACTGGTAATAAATGGGCGTAGACTTAAATCATTAGCCTATGCGGATGACGTTGCTATCTTGACTCCAGAACCAGTAGCTGCCATTAGGGCAATCGAATTGGAAGCGGAGGGTTTTGGCCAGTTTTCAGGTTATAAGTTGAATACAACCAAGACGCAGATAGTCAAAAACCAGTGGGCAAGGTGTATTGATGGAAGAGTGACAAGTACGGCAACCTATTTAGGGGTGCAAATGACGGCAGATATAAGTAAAATTGTGGAGAATAATATGGATCCCTTGATAACTCAAATGAAAAAAGATTTAGACAGAATGAACAATTTACACTTGTCGCTAGTTGGCTGTACAAATATTATTAAAATGCTGATTTTACCAAAATTTCTGTATGTATTTAGGGCGGTACCATTACTGGTTGAAGCCAGCTGGTTTAATTGTATAGAAGCTATATGCAATAGGTTTATCTGGGCCCAAGGTAAAACCCGGAGAGCATATAGATATATGACTCTTCCGAGAGAAAAAGGGGGGTGGGGGGCACCAGATTTTCGTCTATATTATATGGCTTGTGTGTTGCAGTATATCCAAGGTCTTATTGGTGGAAGCCCTGACGATGATAGAATCCAGAAAATGTCTACAGATGTGTATGCTGTAACCCTTGGGGCAAATGCAGAGAATTGTTTTTTAAAGTGTATTGACTACAGTTATTTCAAGAGGACAAAGTTTAAAACTGTCAAGGCAGCCGTTACGACATGGAATGCATTTTTGAAAAGGGTAAAACTTGGGAGATATAATAGATATGTTTTATTAACTAACAATAGGTCACTACCAAAGGATATCTTCGGAGATCATATTATAGCAGAGTGGGCACAGAAGGGGGTTACACAAATTGGAGACCTGTATGCACAAGATGGCTTTATGCAATTTTCGGAGCTGAGAGGAAAATATGGGTTAGATAACAGGGGATTTTTTAAATACCTACAGGTTAGAAGTTTCCTCAATAATAAAGCCGGGGGTCCTGCAGGTTTTAACAAAGTTGGTATATTAGAGAAAATAAAACTGGCAGGAGATTGCACTATTAAAACGCTTTATGCAGCTTTGGTGGAAGGTAAGCAGGATGATTTAGATAAATTTAGTAAAAAGTGGGAAGACAAATTGAGTATTGATCCAAGATGCTTTTATGACTCATTGAAATTTGGAGCAACGATATTATGCGCTGCCCCGCTGCAGTCGCAGCATTATAAAACATTGTATTCTCTGTACTTTACACCGGCAAAGATTGCTAAATGGGGTGGGAATCAAGGAATCAATTGTCCCAGATGTAATGAAAGGGAAGCAGATAGCGTACACATCTTTGCTTCATGCCCACAGTTAAGAACTTTGATTAGGGGAATTGAGGGGTTCTTGGCGAATTCATTGGATATTACGATAACACTTACGCCAGCTTTGGTTATGTTAGGGGTGAGCGATGATGTGCAGACACATTATCCCGAATATGCTGAATTCCTTTTTGTGGTAATGGCTGTCTATAGACTAACATTAGCCAGGGCATGGCTCGATAAGAACCCTCCGAATTTGCAATGCTGGCTGGCAAACACTCTATATGCGTATAATATAGAGGAAAATTTTTTTGCCCGAAAGGGTAGGAGCGGAAGACGGTTGGGGAGAAGAATCTGGGAGCCATTATGCAAATGGAAAGAAGGTCAAAGAAGGAATAGCCAGGGGTAGAGGGAAGTAGTAGTCTTTAGTCTTGAGGTTAAATGTATGTTTTGGGCTTCTTTATCGTTGATTTCAGATTATGTTTGTTGCCCTCAGTAGATTGATATCACGGTGTATTTTCTGTTTGGCCAAAAGTCTATTGTATTTAGATATTCAAAGCTTGTTGTATCGGAAATGCTCATAATTATTTGTTGTAATAAAGAAAATTATAAAATAAATATAAAAAAAAAAAAAAAAAAAAAAAAAACAAGAAATAAAACGGCTTCCAAAGTGTTCCCTGTGGTGGTCTCCGCTCATTTTCGTCTGAAAAGGAGTTTTGGTGGATAAATTCTGTGTCAGCCAGCGACACAGTACGGAGATCCCCGCCTCACAAGTGGCCCTGTCATCACTGGCGTTCAGCTGCACCTGCAGCTTCAAAATGGTTCCAAGGGATTGGATGGACGGGGCACGCCAGGGTCTCCGGTGAAATTGGAAGGAGGACATGCAGTTATTAACTGCGGTGGCTTGTACTTACATTGCTGCCCATCCACTTGACATTCAAATCGGACTCCTTGGTTGGCGGTTCAGGGACCGGAGGAGGCTTTTTGACTTTCTTAACAAGCAGGAAAACGTGGGTTCCCTTGCATCACAAACTATCCTACAGGCCCCCCATGTATCAGTTACCTGGTTGCATTTGAAGCATTCTGGGAGCTGTGGTCCTCGAATACACAGTGGACTACAGGTGCACAAGCATTCACGGGGGCGGAGTGTGCCCTCTGACCTATAAGAGGGCGGCAGGACGAGAGGTCGTGTTAAGGGAAGCCTCCTGAACTCTGAGGCACTGGCGAAGGCAAATTGTAGTTGCCGAAATGCATTTGCCATACAAGAAATAAAACGGCTTCCAAAGTGTTCCCTGTCGTGGTCTCCGCTCATTTTCGTCTGAAAAGGAGTTTTGGTGGATAATTTCTGTGTCAGCCAGCGACATAGTACGGAGATCCCCACCTCACAAGTGGCCCTGTCATCACTGGCGTTCAGCTGCACCCGCAGCTTCAAAATGGTTCTGTAATATCCTGCTAGACTTAATTACTACAGGTTCCAAGGGATTGGATGGACGGGGCACGCCAGGGTCTCCGGTGAAATTGGAAGGAGGACATGCAGTTATTAACTGCGGTGGCTTGTACTTACATTGCTGCCCATCCACTTGACATTCAAATCGGACTCCTTGGTTGGCGGTTCAGGGACCGGAGGAGGCTTTTTGACTTTCTTAACAAGCAGGAAAATGTGGGTTCCCTTCCATCACGAACTATCCTACAGGCCCACCATGTATCAGTTACCTGGTTGCATTTGAAGCATTCTGGGAGCTGTGGTCCTCGAATACACAGTGGACTACAGGTGCACAAGCATTCACGGGGGCGGGGTGTGCCCTCTGACCTATAAGAGGGCGGCAGTACAAGAGGTCGTGTTAAGGGAAGCCTCCAGAACTCTGAGGCACTGATGAAGGCAAATTATAGTTGCCGAAATGCATTTGCCATACAAGAAATAAAACAGCTTCCAAAGTGTTCCCTGTGGTGGTCTCCGCTCATTTTCGTCTGAAAAGGAGTTTTGGTGGATAATTTCTGTGTCAGCCAGCGACACAGTACGGAGATCCCCGCCTCACAAGTGGCCCTGTCATCACTGGCGTTCAGCTGCACCCGCAGCTTCAAAATGGTTCCAAGGGATTGGATGGACAGGGCACGCCAGGGTCTCCGGTGAAATTGGAAGGAGGATATGCAGTTATTAACTGCGGTGGCTTTTACTTACATTGCTGCCCATCCACTTGACATTCAAATCGGACTCCTTGGTTGGCGGTTCAGGGACCGGAGGAGGCTTTTTGACTTTCTTAACAAGCAGGAAAACGTGGGTTCACTTGCATCATGAACTATCCTACAGGCCCCCCATGTATCAGTTACCTGGTTGCATTTGAAGCATTCTGGGAGCTGTGGTCCTCCAATACACAGTGGACTACAGGTGCACAAGCATTCACGGGGGCGGAGTGTGCCCTCTGACCTATAAGAGGGCGGCAGGACGAGAGGTCCTGTTAAGGGAAGCCTCCTGAACTCTGAGGCACTGGCGAAGGCAAATTGTAGTTGCCGAAATGCATTTGCCATACAAGAAATAAAACGGCTTCCAAAGTGTTCCCTGTGGTGGTCTCCGCTCATTTTCGTCTGAAAAGGAGTTTTGGTGGATAATTTCTGTGTCAGCCAGCGACACAGTACGGAGATCCCCACCTCACAAGTGGCCCTGTCATCACTGGCGTTCAGCTGCACCCGCAGCTTCAAAATGGTTCTGTAATATCCTGCTAGACTTAATTACTACAGGTTCCAAGGGATTGGATGGACGGGGCACGCCAGGGTCTCCGGTGAAATTGGAAGGAGGACATGCAGTTATTAACTGTGGTGGCTTGTACTTACATTGCTGCCCATCCACTTGACATTCAAATCGGACTCCTTGGTTGGCGGTTCAGGGACCGGGGGAGGCTTTTTGACTTTCTTAACAAGCAGGAAAATGTGGGTTCCCTTGCATCACGAACTATCCTACAGGCCCCCCATGTATCAGTTACCTGGTTGCATTTGAAGCATTCTGGAAGCTGTGGTCCTCGAATACACAGTGGACTACAGGTGCACAAGCATTCACGGGGCGGGGTGTGCCCTCTGACCTATAAGAGGGCGGCAGTACAAGAGGTCGTGTTAAGGGAAGCCTCATGAACTCTGAGGCACTGACGAAGGCAAATTATAGTTGCCGAAATGCATTTGCCATACAAGGAATAAAACAGCTTCCAAAGTGTTCCCTGTGGTGGTCTCCGCTCATTTTCGTCTGAAAAGGATTTTTGGTGGATAATTTCTGTGTCAGCCAGCAACACAGTACGGAGATCCCCGCCTCACAAGTGGCCCTGTCATCACTGGCGTTCAGCTGCACCCGCAGCTTCAAAATGGTTCCAAGGGATTGGATGGACGGGGCACGCCAGGGTCTCCGGTGAAATTGGAAGGAGGATATGCAGTTATTAACTGCGGTGGCTTGTACTTACATTGCTGCCCATCCACTTGACATTCAAATCGGACTCCTTGGTTGGCGGTTCAGGGACCGGAGGAGGCTTTTTGACTTTCTTAACAAGCAGGAAAACGTGGGTTTCGCTTGCATCACGAACTATCCTACAGGCCCCCCATGTATCAGTTACCTGGTTGCATTTGAAGCATTCTGGGAGCTGTGGTCCTCGAATGCACAGTGGACTACAGTTGCACAAGCATTCACGGGGCGGAGTGTGCCCTCTGACCTATAAGAGGGCGGCAGGACGAGAGGTCATGTTAAGGGAAGCCTCCTGAACTCTGAGGCAATGACGAAGGCAAATTGTAGTTGCCGAAAGGCATTTGCCATACAAGAAATAAAACGGCTTCCAAAGTGTTCCCTGTGGTGGTCTCCGCTCATTTTCGTCTGAAAAGGAGTTTTGGTGGATAATTTCTGAGTCAGCCAGTGACACAGTACGGAGATCCCCGCCTCACAAGTGGCCCTGTCATCACTGGCGTTCAGCTGCACCCGCAGCTTCAAAATGGTTCCAAGGGATTGGATGGACGGGGCACGCCAGGGTCTCCGGTGAAATTGGAAGGAGGACATGCAGTTATTAACTGCGGTGGCTTGTACTTACATTGCTGCCCATCCACTTGACTTTCAAATCAGACTCCTTGGTTGGCGGTTCAGGGACCGGAGGAGGCTTTTTGACTTTCTTAACAAGCAGGTAAACGTGGGTTTCCTTGCATCACGAACTATCCTACAGGCCCCCCATGTATCAGTTACCTGGTTGCATTTGAAGCATTCTGGGAGCTGTGGTCCTCGAATGCACAGTGGACTACAGTTGCACAAGCATTCACGGGGCGGAGTGTGCCCTCTGACCTATAAGAGGGCGGCAGGACGAGAGGTCGTGTTAAGGGAAGCCTCCTGAACTCTGAGGCACTGACGAAGGCAAATTGTAGTTCCCGAAATGCATTTGCCATACAAGAAATAAAACGGCTTCCAAAGTGTTCCCTGTGGTGGTCTCCGCTCATTTTCGTCTGAAAAGGAGTTTTGGTGGATAATTTCTGAGTCAGCCAGTGACACAGTACGGAGATCCCCGCCTCACAAGTGGCCCTGTCATCACTGGCGTTCAGCTGCACCTGCAGCTTCAAAATGGTTCTAAGGGATTGGATGGACGGGGCACGCCAGGGTCTCCGGTGAAATTGGAAGGAGGACATGCAGTTATTAACTGCGGTGGCTTGTACTTACATTGCTGCCCATCCACTTGACATTCAAATCGGACTCCTTGGTTGGCGGTTCAGGGACCGGAGGAGGCTTTTTGACTTTCTTAACAAGCAGGAAAACGTGGGTTTCCTTGCATCACGAACTATCCTACAGGCCCCCCATGTATCAGTTACCTTGTTGCATTTGAAGCATTCTGGGAGCTGTGGTCCTCGAATGCACAGTGGACTACAGTTGCACAAGCATTCACGGGGCGGAGTGTGCCCTCTGACCTATAAGAGGGCGGCAGGACGAGAGGTTGTGTTAAGGGAAGCCTCCTGAACTCTGAGGCACTGACGAAGGCAAATTGTAGTTGCGGAAATGCATTTGCCATACAAGAAATAAAACGGCTTCCAAAGTGTTCCCTGTGGTGGTCTCCGATCATTTTCGTCTGAAAAGGAGTTTTGGTGGATATATATATATATATATATATATATATATATATATATATATATATATATATATATATATATATATATATATATATATATATATATATATATATATATATATATATACACAATAAAAGCCTCCTGAAGTTTCCCCGAGGGTCTCTGCTCTTCTTTGCTTGAAGAAGGTTCTGCTCACGTATCTACGCGTCTGTCTGTGGCGCGCTTGCAGAAACCCCGCCTCACCATCTTGGGCTCGGAACGCACAGGCACGAACTGTTAAGTTCTTCGCTTCCAGAGGTATTTGGATGTTCCTGAGCCCGCCACCGAGACAAGGGGGAAGCAGTCCGGCAGGAGCGAGGTCACTCGGACCCCGCGTTGGGCGGCGGACACAGCTCTGCAGCCCCTGTCACAGTCAACCCTTGGCTCAAAGGAGGAGGCGGTACGGGGAGACGAGGGAGATTCTGTTGTGGACACTGGAGCCAGTCAACACATCAGAACGAGGTTGGTGTGTCCCAGGGCGCACTTTGGCCATTCCTCTGCATGGACGCCCGGTGGGGTGTAAACAGCAATCCGACCCCCCAGTAACAACAGCCAGAGTCTCTCCACGAGGGATTCTGGGACGTGTAGTTTTGCCGCAGCACAAGGGCTGCTACACAGGTGTTTGACATTGAAGCACCGGGGGCGGGGCGGACTTGAAACCACAAGTTTTAAGAGAGGCGGAACATTGGCCAGAGCGCATACTCACCTGTGGGGGCTTGTTGGCGCTGAAGACGGCAAGACATCAGCCAGAAATGCATCCGCCATTCATGTACACAATAAAAGCCTCCTGAAGTTTCCCCGAGGGTCTCTGCTCTTCTTTGCTTGAAGAAGGTTCTGCTCACGTATCTACGCGTCTGTCTGTGGCGCGCTTGCAGAAACCCCGCCTCACCATCTTGGGCTCGGAACGCACAGGCACGAACTGTTAAGTTCTTCGCTTCCAGAGGTATTTGGATGTTCCTGAGCCCGCCACCGAGACAAGGGGGAAGCAGTCCGGCAGGAGCGAGGTCACTCGGACCCCGCGTTGGGCGGCGGACACAGCTCTGCAGCCCCTGTCACAGTCAACCCTTGGCTCAAAGGAGGAGGCGGTACGGGGAGACGAGGGAGATTCTGTTGTGGACACTGGAGCCAGTCAACGCATCAGCACGAGGTTGGTGTGTCCCAGGGCGCACTTTGGCCATTCCTCTGCATGGACGCCCGGTGGGGTGTAAACAGCAATCCGACCCCCCAGTAACAACAGCCAGAGTCTCTCCACGAGGGATTCTGGGACGTGTAGTTTTGCCGCAGCACAAGGGCTGCTACACAGGTGTTTGACATTGAAGCACCGGGGGCGGGGCGGACTTGAAACCACAAGTTTTAAGAGAGGCGGAACATTGGCCAGAGCGCATACTCACCTGTGGGGGCTTGTTGGCGCTGAAGACGGCAAGACATCAGCCAGAAATGCATCCGCCATTCATGTACACAATAAAAGCCTCCTGAAGTTTCCCCGAGGGTCTCTGCTCTTCTTTGCTTGAAGAAGGTTCTGCTCACGTATCTACGCGTCTGTCTGTGGCGCGCTTGCAGAAACCCCGCCTCACCATCTTGGGCTCGGAACGCACAGGCACGAACTGTTAAGTTCTTCGCTTCCAGAGGTATTTGGATGTTCCTGAGCCCGCCACCGAGACAAGGGGGAAGCAGTCCGGCAGGAGCGAGGTCACTCGGACCCCGCGTTGGGCGGCGGACACAGCTCTGCAGCCCCTGTCACAGTCAACCCTTGGCTCAAAGGAGGAGGCGGTACGGGGAGACGAGGGAGATTCTGTTGTGGACACTGGAGCCAGTCAATGCATCAGCACGAGGTTGGTGTGTCCCAGGGCGCACTTTGGCCATTCCTCTGCATGGACGCCCGGTGGGGTGTAAACAGCAATCCGACCCCCCAGTAACAACAGCCAGAGTCTCTCCACGAGGGATTCTGGGACGTGTAGTTTTGCCGCAGCACAAGGGCTGCTACACAGGTGTTTGACATTGAAGCACCGGGGGCGGGGCGGACTTGAAACCACAAGTTTTAAGAGAGGCGGAACATTGGCCAGAGCGCATACTCACCTGTGGGGGCTTGTTGGCGCTGAAGACGGCAAGACATCAGCCAGAAATGCATCCGCCATTCATGTACACAATAAAAGCCTCCTGAAGTTTCCCCGAGGGTCTCTGCTCTTCTTTGCTTGAAGAAGGTTCTGCTCACGTATCTACGCGTCTGTCTGTGGCGCGCTTGCAGAAACCCCGCCTCACCATCTTGGGCTCGGAACGCACAGGCACGAACTGTTAAGTTCTTCGCTTCCAGAGGTATTTGGATGTTCCTGAGCCCGCCACCGAGACAAGGGGGAAGCAGTCCGGCAGGAGCGAGGTCACTCGGACCCCGCGTTGGGCGGCGGACACAGCTCTGCAGCCCCTGTCACAGTCAACCCTTGGCTCAAAGGAGGAGGCGGTACGGGGAGACGAGGGAGATTCTGTTGTGGACACTGGAGCCAGTCAACGCATCAGCACGAGGTTGGTGTGTCCCAGGGCGCACTTTGGCCATTCCTCTGCATGGACGCCCGGTGGGGTGTAAACAGCAATCCGACCCCCCAGTAACAACAGCCAGAGTCTCTCCACGAGGGATTCTGGGACGTGTAGTTTTGCCGCAGCACAAGGGCTGCTACACAGGTGTTTGACATTGAAGCACCGGGGGCGGGGCGGACTTGAAACCACAAGTTTTAAGAGAGGCGGAACATTGGCCAGAGCGCATACTCACCTGTGGGGGCTTGTTGGCGCTGAAGACGGCAAGACATCAGCCAGAAATGCATCCGCCATTCATGTACACAATAAAAGCCTCCTGAAGTTTCCCCGAGGGTCTCTGCTCTTCTTTGCTTGAAGAAGGTTCTGCTCACGTATCTACGCGTCTGTCTGTGGCGCGCTTGCAGAAACCCCGCCTCACCATCTTGGGCTCGGAACGCACAGGCACGAACTGTTAAGTTCTTCGCTTCCAGAGGTATTTGGATGTTCCTGAGCCCGCCACCGAGACAAGGGGGAAGCAGTCCGGCAGGAGCGAGGTCACTCGGACCCCGCGTTGGGCGGCGGACACAGCTCTGCAGCCCCTGTCACAGTCAACCCTTGGCTCAAAGGAGGAGGCGGTACGGGGAGACGAGGGAGATTCTGTTGTGGACACTGGAGCCAGTCAACGCATCAGCACGAGGTTGGTGTGTCCCAGGGCGCACTTTGGCCATTCCTCTGCATGGACGCCCGGTGGGGTGTAAACAGCAATCCGACCCCCCAGTAACAACAGCCAGAGTCTCTCCACGAGGGATTCTGGGACGTGTAGTTTTGCCGCAGCACAAGGGCTGCTACACAGGTGTTTGACATTGAAGCACCGGGGGCGGGGCGGACTTGAAACCACAAGTTTTAAGAGAGGCGGAACATTGGCCAGAGCGCATACTCACCTGTGGGGGCTTGTTGGCGCTGAAGACGGCAAGACATCAGCCAGAAATGCATCCGCCATTCATGTACACAATAAAAGCCTCCTGAAGTTTCCCCGAGGGTCTCTGTTCTTCTTTGCTTGAAGAAGGTTCTGCTCACGTATCTACGCGTCTGTCTGTGGCGCGCTTGCAGAAACCCCGCCTCACCATCTTGGGCTCGGAACGCACAGGCACGAACTGTTAAGTTCTTCGCTTCCAGAGGTATTTGGATGTTCCTGAGCCCGCCACCGAGACAAGGGGGAAGCAGTCCGGCAGGAGCGAGGTCACTCGGACCCCGCGTTGGGCGGCGGACACAGCTCTGCAGCCCCTGTCACAGTCAACCCTTGGCTCAAAGGAGGAGGCGGTACGGGGAGACGAGGGAGATTCTGTTGTGGACACTGGAGCCAGTCAACGCATCAGCACGAGGTTGGTGTGTCCCAGGGCGCACTTTGGCCATTCCTCTGCATGGACGCCCGGTGGGGTGTAAACAGCAATCCGACCCCCCAGTAACAACAGCCAGAGTCTCTCCACGAGGGATTCTGGGACATGTAGTTTTGCCGCAGCACAAGGGCTGCTACACAGGTGTTTGACATTGAAGCACCGGGGGCGGGGCGGACTTGAAACCACAAGTTTTAAGAGAGGCGGAACATTGGCCAGAGCGCATACTCACCTGTGGGGGCTTGTTGGCGCTGAAGACGGCAAGACATCAGCCAGAAATGCATCCGCCATTCATGTACACAATAAAAGCCTCCTGAAGTTTCCCCGAGGGTCTCTGCTCTTCTTTGCTTGAAGAAGGTTCTGCTCACGTATCTACGCGTCTGTCTGTGGCGCGCTTGCAGAAACCCCGCCTCACCATCTTGGGCTCGGAACGCACAGGCACGAACTGTTAAGTTCTTCGCTTCCAGAGGTATTTGGATGTTCCTGAGCCCGCCACCGAGACAAGGGGGAAGCAGTCCGGCAGGAGCGAGGTCACTCGGACCCCGCGTTGGGCGGCGGACACAGCTCTGCAGCCCCTGTCACAGTCAACCCTTGGCTCAAAGGAGGAGGCGGTACGGGGAGACGAGGGAGATTCTGTTGTGGACACTGGAGCCAGTCAACGCATCAGCACGAGGTTGGTGTGTCCCAGGGCGCACTTTGGCCATTCCTCTGCATGGACGCCCGGTGGGGTGTAAACAGCAATCCGACCCCCCAGTAACAACAGCCAGAGTCTCTCCACGAGGGATTCTGGGACGTGTAGTTTTGCCGCAGCACAAGGGCTGCTACACAGGTGTTTGACATTGAAGCACCGGGGGCGGGGCGGACTTGAAACCACAAGTTTTAAGAGAGGCGGAACATTGGCCAGAGCGCATACTCACCTGTGGGGGCTTGTTGGCGCTGAAGACGGCAAGACATCAGCCAGAAATGCATCCGCCATTCATGTACACAATAAAAGCCTCCTGAAGTTTCCCCGAGGGTCTCTGCTCTTCTTTGCTTGAAGAAGGTTCTGCTCATATATATACATATATATATATATATGTATATATATATATATATATATATATATATATATATATATATATATTATATGCTAGCTGTACCCTGCCACGCGTTGCTGTGGCTCAGTCTGGTTAAATGGAAAAGAAAGAAAAGAGATAGTGCACGTTTTTAATAAGTTTAATTTCACAATGCATGTGGGCACACAATATGTTTTGTGACTATTGTCACGTTATGTATATATAAACACGCGCTAATGTTGCAAAGTGAACCAACTACTCCCCGCTCCCTCCACCCACTTCCCGGTCTGCCATCCTGACACCAACTGTTCATCCTAATATATGTAGACTATTGTCTCCATGCATCCTTTCCTAATGTTACAGAGTGAACCACCTCCTCCCCCCTCCCTCCACCCACTTCCCGGTCTGCCATCCTGACACCAACTGTCCATCCTAATATATGTAGACTATTGTCTCTATGCGTCCCTTGTAGTTGCTGCGCAGCAACAAAATCAATAGGGTTTGTCCGGCCTTTTGATTAAAAACATGCACATATTGGAGACGCGCGTATTCGACTCCAACGCTGTGTATATATAAACACGCGCTAATGTTGCAAAGTGAACCAATTCCTCCCCCTCCCTCCACCCACTTCCCAGTCTGCCATCCTGACACCAACTGTCCATCCTAATATATGTAGACTATTGTCTCAATGCATCCTTTCTCAATGTTGCAAAGTGAAACAACACCTCCCCCCTCCCTCCACCCACTTCCCGGTCTGCCATCCTGACACCTACTGTCCATCCTAATATATTGTCTCTCTGCGTCCCTTGTAGTTTTTGAGCAGCAACCAAATCGATAGGATCTGTTTGGCCTTTTGATTAAAAACACGCACGTATTGGATTTGCACGTATTCTAATCCCACATTGTGTATATATAAACACGCGCTTAATCGAATCCAACGTTGTGTCAAAATTTCAAATCAATCGGTGGATAACTTTCGGAGATTTAAGATTTTTAACAAAGGAACATTGACATTTTTATATGTCTGTTCGGGCTTTCAATTAAAAACACGTGTGTATTCGACATGCGCGTATTGGAATCCAACATTGTGTATATAAAAACACGCCCCTATTCGAATCCAGCGCTGTGTCAAAATTTCACAACAATCGGTGAAGAACTTTTGGAGATTTGCGATTTTGAACAAACAAACATTTACATTTTTATTTATATAGATATATATTCATTTTAAATATTCCTGTGCAATGGTGTCGACCTCATCCACCTGTTGGGGCTGGTGCAGAATAACAGGTGCGAGCCCAGTTTGAACATGAACAAAGTCCTTCCCCAACCAAAGAACGAACTGCGCACATGCATGTCAGCTTCACTGAGCTTTTCATCGGCTACGCATAATGCACAACCATAATGTACACCATTTATGCCATTTGGCATTAATGAGATGCCAAAATGCCACCAGATGAGACTAACATGTTTTCTAAAATGATTTTTCCTTCATTTGCTCTCAATGTTATGGAAATTAACAAAACGCATATACGAGTAGTTTGAATTGTTTAATGGCGATGATTCAAAATTGCACTACATGACTGTAGCCCCCACACCCGGGTCTGGAACATAGGCCTAGATGTAGGTAATAGCAATTTACCAAATGGTAAATACCGAATTTTACAGATTCGGTATTCACTATTCGGGAATTGCTATGTAGGTAAAATATTCGGTAAAAATACTGAATCTGTAAGATTCGGTAAATACCGATTCTGTAATTACAGAATTGGTATTTGCCATTGATTTCTATGGGCCTTGAAGCCCATAGGAATCAATGGCAAATACCAATTCTGTAATTACAGAATCGGTAAAATTACCAATTTTGCAAGGGTGACAGGGTGTCACTTTGACACCCTGTTGCACCCCTGTTTCTGGCTTGTGTGCCATGTGACACACAGACATGCCCTTAGGGCATGTCTGTGTTCCACATGGCACAGGTGTACATGCACAGATGTGCATGTACACTGGAATTCGTTATTTACCATGGAATAGTATTCCATGGTAAATAACGATTCGGTAAGGGCTTGTGGCACTGATTACAGTGCCACCTACATCTTGATTTACAGAATCGGTATATTTACCGATTCGGTATTTTACCAATTCTGTATATTTACCGAATCGGTAAATATACCGATTCTGTAAATAAAATGCCCCCTACATCTCAAAAGCCAAATACCGGTCGGAAACGGCCGAAATCGGCCGTTACCGACCGGTATTAAGGCTCCTACATCTGGCCTCTAGTATTTAGTTTATGTTCTGCACTCTGTATTGTTTCTGAAGGTGATTGGGCACAATCTCTCAAATGAGGCAGTGGCGAAGACCAGCAAAGGTTGAACAGAGTGAATCTGACATGCAGTGTGTGGTTTGTTCTTTGGTTGGAGAATGAATATTTCTGGAGCCCACCATTTTTCCTAATATTGGTGAAATACAATCTATATTAGAATTTCTTTATTTTTTTATTCTTAATATTGTTTGTTTTATCTTTACTTTTTATGTTTCTTTTTTTTAAAAATATCTTTATTGCATTTTAAAAAATTTCAAACTTGCAGAGGTCATTCAGAGTTGCAGTTATACATATATGGACATACATTGCTAAAAGGTACATATAGTTGGGGTTCTCAATACAGTTACAATTGTGAAGCATGTTAATACTCTTCTGCATACATCGTATTAAAGTGAACAATTGCACACCGTGTCCTTTATGTTCCATGTCACTTCTTTAGTAACAGGTAGTGGCACCTTTGTGACACACAATCGCTCAGTGCACGGTTGCATCCAGTTGCAAAATACAATGCAAAGTTGTACATCACATGGGGCAGCTCGTAAAGGGCCACCTCCACATACAACCAAGGGGCCTATGGGCTATGCTAATAAAATATTTATATTCTAGTCTGCTAATCTATTAACTAACTAAAACTGCCATCAAGAACTTATCACAGCTGGGTCAGGGTATGCGCTACTTGTACATGTTTGATCTAGTAGCTCGTTGGGGTGGGGTGCCAGCTTGTGCACACAGTTAGGTACCTAGTTCAGCAGGCGTATGATTAATGTCCTAGGTGTTGCTTGTGCCGGTGGATTCAGGCTGTGTGTTAGCAGTGTTATTGGTTCTGGCTGGTGCATGAGATATAGTACATCTATGTGTCTGTGGCTCTGTTACTCTCGTTAGCTTACCCGCAATTTCCTCCCTATGCAGTATTGTGCTTTCTGCTTGTGCCCACACCGTGAGGGATTTTTCCCAACGGTCTCTTACTGGGAGGTGGGGGGGGTGGGGATTATGCTTCCATTTCTTTGTAATTAGGCACTTCACCACGATCAATCCCAAGTCTCTGAATCTGGAGGTGACTCTGTTCTTCTTGGATCTGTCATACAGATACAGGCCTAGGATACAGACCTCCCACATGTGTGCCAGCGGTACATCGATACAGCTCGTTAGTGCTGCAGTAACTGTGCACCAATAGGTGTTAAGGGAGGTGCAGGATCTACATTTTGTGTTTCTATTTTTGTGTAGTTCCCAAAAATCTATATAGGATTTGCGCGTTTAGACAACATATTCTAAAGGATTGGTGTCCAGACTGATTTCCGACACCCCTGGAGGATATGTTAGTCTGTAAACCAGCTAGCTCGCAGTGCCACTATGAGCCCCTGTATTGTATTGTATTGTATTGTAAAGGCTCTTCTATAGCGCATGGCTACTCAGGAGCATCCCAGCGCTTAGGATTGCAAGGAATGCGGAAGCCCAGACTCTAGATCCTGGGAAACAGAACAGTTTTCAGCTTCTTTCGAAATGCAAGTAAGTTAGGCTCTTGCCGGAGGGATGGAGGAAGGGCATTCCATAACTTAGCCGCATTATACGAAAAAAGACGGCCCCCTGTGCGGGCCCTATTAATCCTTGGAATTGCTAATAGATTTTGCTGATTGGAACAAAGGTTCCTAGATGGTTTATAAGGCCTAATCATGTCATCCAGGATGGAGGGACCTCTCCCATAGAGTGTTTTGTGGACCGTACAGAGGGTCTTGAAGTGAACACGCTCCCTTACCAGAAGCCAATGCAGAACACTCAACGCGGGTCTAGCTGAGGAGCGATAGCTAGCACCCGTAAGTAGCCTCGCTGCAGAGTTCTAGGCAACCTGAAGTTGCTAAATAACCGAGACAGGGGCTCCTAAATAAAGCGCGTTCCCATAGTGCAGCCTAGATAGAATGAGGGACTGGACTATGGTTTTCTTGGCTTTTTCAGGTAGCTGAGGAAGGATTTTGCGGATTGTCTTCAACAACCCAAAGCAAGTAGCTACTGTCTTCCTTGCCTGGGTTTTGAATGACAGCTCCGCATCCAGCCAAAATCCGAGGCTCCTAATCTCGGTCTTTGGAGTGGGCCCAGGCCCCATGCAGGAAGGCCAGAGTGTCAGGTTGTTAAATGTGGCTCGTTTCCCCAGTAGTATCAGCTCAGTTTTTCCCCCGTTCAACTTAAGATGGGATAGGTCCATCCATTTTGCAACTGCTTCCAGGCAGTTGCAAAGGTTGGTCGGAAGGGGCTCTACCTGATTCAAAGAGACAACTTAGCTGGGTGTCATCAGTGTAGCTTACTAATTGAATTCCAAAGGAGGCCACTGCTTCCGCCAGAGGCGCCATGTACACATTCAACAGTGTGGGGCTGAGGGAGGAGCCCTGTGGCACCCCACACTGTAATGGTACTGGAAGGGAACAACTGTTCTCCGAGAAGACCTTAAAAAATCTCTAAGAAAAGACTCGAGCCACATAAGGGCCTTGCCCGTGACCCTGATCTTTCCAAGGCGAGATAGGAGGACACGGTGGTTGACCGTGTCAAAGGTGGCACTGAGGTCCAGGAGGATAATGGCCGCGCTGCCACCAGCGTCCAGAATCCTCCTGGAGTCCTCGACCACCCTCAACAGTGCTGTCTCGGTTCCCCTCCGAACCCTGTTTGAGTTGGGTGGAGCAAGTTGTGGGTCGCAAAAAAAGACACCAGCTGTTTGTTCACCCATTTTTCGGTCAGTTTACTAATGCCAGGGAGAAGGGAGATGGGGAGATAGTTAGAAAATCGTCAGGGTCAAGGTTTTTTTTTTTTAACAAAGCCCTGACCATAGCCAACTTCCAATCTCGTGACACAGTGCCTGACTCAATCGAAGTGTTGACTAAGTTGATGATGGGCATACTAATGTGGGGCAAAGCCGAGTTTAAGATTGTTATAGGGGCAGGATCGAGCGGAGAACCACTCTTTATGGAATTGATGAGAGGGGGTAGAAGTTCTACACTGAGGGGGAGAAGATAGAAAACTGAGGCAAGATAGAGTCAATCCCACCTACCAGAGGGGGAATTAGTTCACCCATAGGTAGGGGGAGAAGGGAGAGAAGGATCTTTTGAATTTTGGTGGCAAAAACATTTGCTAATTCGTCACAGCGAACACCAGATTCATCAGAAGATGATGGCGGGTCCGGGGCTTTCAGCAGAGATTTGACTATCTTAAACATCTCTCTCGGGGCGTTTGCGGAAGCCTCAATTTTTCCTGCATAAAAAGTGGATTTGGCCATGTTAAGGGCAGATTTAAATTTTTTTTTATGGTGGATCTGTATTTATTTTTCTTCTCATCAAAATGTTTCCGACACTGCCTCTCCTCCCGTTTACATTCCTGTTTAAGGGACCTTAGGTCCGAATTAAACCAGGGTTGATTAGTAGGGCCTTTCTTGTTTGTAATACGTTTTTTTGGGAGCACGGTATCCAACGACTGTTCAATCCATTGATTGAAGTCTTTGTTTTCCCTATCTATGTCCTGATTACCCAGAGGCTCGCTCTTCTTCAATATTTCTAGCCATTCATTTAGCTCTAGTTTCGTCCAGCGCCTACCTAAGGCTTTGTGAGAAGGTATAGTTGGACTGGGTCTGTATGCCTTCCATATGAAAGGAATAACCATATGGTCTGACCAAGGGATCGAATATGGCTCAGCTGAAGTTAACTCCGCTATGTTTGAAAATATGGGATCTAGAAGGTTCCCTTTGGAGTGAGTGGGATGTGAGACTATTAAACTCAATTCACAGGAGGCTAAATCCTTAGTCAGTTCCATTGCGGTGAGATCTGAGATATTATTAAAGTAGAGATTCAGGTCTCCCAGCACTATAAAATTAGAAACCGTACCAGCTAAATCTAGAATAGTTTCGATTAGTCCTTCCTGAAATTGTCCTATCGGGCCAGGTGGACGATAGATCAAAAGAACTGAGAATGATAGTTCTGGAGATAATGTAATAGAAAACTGCGCACTCTCACAATCTGGAATAGAGCTACCCTCTTACCAGTAAGCGAATAGTTTCTGGCAACTATCGAACATGACAACCTTGACCCCTCAGGGATCATGGAAATGGTACAGTACCTTTTTCCCAGTCACTCGTACTTACTTTGTCTCAGAGAGATACACAGAATAAGTTGTTATTGAACCAGCGTCAGTCTAGTATAAAATATGTGTGCTGCAACAACCATTAAACAGAAACAAATGTATACTGTTATATACCTGAAGGTAAGCGCTGCGATTCCTGCAGACAAACAGGCATACTTTTTTATATACTTAAGACGCTGCTTAATAATAACGCAATAACGCAATCTTGGATGCGTTTTTAATTTCGTTCTGAGTAATTTCCTTTTCGGCTTCTGCCGTTTTAATTGCGCCATACTATTTCAGGGAATTATTTCCTTTTCGGCTTCTGCCGTTTTAATTGCGCCGTATGACTTTGGGGAAACGGGGATCATTAGGACATTGCTTGCACCCTAATCGGAGAATTCACCGCTGTTACAGCGGCCCTTTAGTTGCACTGCTGGACGAGGGGACATCTTGGGAGAGGCAGTGGTAGTGCCGGTTGCGGCAGACATGTTGGTCAGCAGGCTAGCTGCTGCCTGACGCCACAGGCTTACAGGAGCCTATTTAAGACAGATTGAAGAGGGTGCTCGCTCTGAAGGTAAGCGCTGCGATTCCTGCAGACAAACGGGCGTACTTTTTATATACTTAAGACGCTGCTTAATAATAACGCAATAACGCAATCTTGGATGCGTTTTTAATTTCGTTCTGAGTAATTTCCTTTTCTGCTTCTGCCGTTTTAATTGCGCCATACTATTTCAGGGAATTATTTCCTTTTCGGCTTCTGCCGTTTTAATTGCGCCGTATGACTGTGGGGAAACGGGGATCATTAGGACATTGCTTGCACCCTAATCGGAGAATTCACCGCTATTACAGCGGCCCTTTAGTTGCACTGCTGGACGAGGGGACATCTTGGGAGAGGCAGTGGTAGTGCCGGTTGCGGCAGACATTTTGGTCAGCAGGCTAGCTGCTGCCTGACGCCACAGACTCACAGGAGCCCATTTAAACCAGGCCATGCATGCGCGCAGCGTTCGCGCGCCGTGGGCACGCCGGAGGCTCGCCAGAGGCGAGCCCATCTGTGCCCATCAGTGACCAGACGGGACCCGGGGCCAGGGCCCCTGGCCGGTGTGTCATCTACACCAGAGCGGAGCTACAGTTATTAAACTGTGGTAAGATACCTCTGGAGGAGGGGAGCGCAGCCTTACTCCGACAGGAAGGTCTATGGAGGGTCCCAGATAATGGGCCTGGAGGTCATCAAACGCACCAGGGAGAGGTCATGCATTATGGCTTATTGAACACCCGCTCTCTCCAAAAACACAACGTTGAGGTGTACTCCCTACTGGAGGATGGGGAGTTTGATGTGTTGGGAGTCACAGAGACGTGGTTAGAGGACACCTCGCTACCAGATCTTGTGGCGGTATTACCGGCAAACTTCTCGGTTCTATGTTGCAATAGAACAGGTGAGAAGAAAGGCGGAGGAGTAGCCCTCTTTTTTAAAGATCAGATGCGAGGAGAAACAATCCTGGCAGAAAATCTGGGAGGGTCAGAGGTACTTGGAGTCAAACTGAGGCGAGGGATGGACTGTCTTATAGTTTTGGTGGTGTACCGCCCTCCATGGGGTAAGTCGGAGTTCCCGGATCTATTCGTGAACCTTGTGCAGGATCTACGTTCAAGATACGAAAACATGGTCATACTAGGGGACTTTAATTATCACTGGGAACTAAGGAAGGGCATGCAAGCCAAATTGATGAAGCTTTACTAACGCTAGGACTAGACCAACAAGTAAGAAGCCCTACACATGCGAAAGGACACATGTTGGACTTGGTGTGGACGACATTGCCGGCACAGGGGTCGCCGAGTGCGACGCCTTGTGTCTGGTCGGACCACTACCTTGTGAAAGGAGTACTCCTGATCACACAAAAAAGGAAACCCGTAGAGGGGCAGAGGGTGGTGAGAAAATGGAAAAATGTCAATGGATATAGATTGGTGACATATCTCCTAGCGAACCCACCCTTGAACCCGGGTGATAAGAATCCGGATGCTCTCCTCAACGATCTGGACGGTAGATTTCGGAAGGCGGCTAACCATGTAGCGCCAGCACGAAGGGTTAACCTAGTGAGTAGAGGCTCTGGATCTCCCTGGTATAACGATTCTCTTAGGGAGAAGAAGAGGGTTTTGCGCAGGAGGGAAAGAGCTTGGCGCAGAGCCTATGATATCAAGGCGAGAAGTCTCTATTTAATGGAACTTGCGACTTACAAGCTCGCTATAATAGCCAGGAAGGCCGAGTTTTATGAAGAAAGAATCACCGCAGCCATAGATCCACAGAAAGAAATCTTTAGGGTACTAAATGAGCTCAGGAAAACGAAAGAGCAGAGGCCAGAGTTTAACTGGGAGGACTGCCAAAGATTCCAGGATTTCTTTACCGGTAAAATAACTGATCTACTCTCTGAGATTGCTGGTGCTCCCTTACACGACTGCCCCCCACAGATTAATCCGGATAAGAAGTGGGTGGACAGCCCTTTAGACACCTTACCCTTGATTAGGAAGGAGGGACTGTCACAGCTTATGGGACGAGTTAAATCAGGATCCCAGACTGACCCTTGTCCTCCGGAAATATTTAAACTGGCGTTGCCAGGAATGGAGGAGGAGGTTTTAACACTCTTGAATTCTTCCTTAGCATCAGGAAAGATTCCGCTAGCCTTTAAGTAAGCTCGCTTAGTTTCTCTGCCAAAAAAACCAGGGGCAGATGTGAAATGCATGAAAAATTTTAGACCTATATCGCAGATTCCCTTCCTTGCCAAAGTGTTGGAGCAGCAGGTACTTCCCTGCCTTTCGGACCATCTGGAAAGGAACAGCCTGCTGGAACATAATCAATCGGGATTCCGCACGGAATTGGTCATGCTAGCCATTCTAGATGAGCTCAGGAGTAGGGCGGACAGGAAGATGCCTGGTGCCCTGGTGTTGCTAGACCTCTCCGTGGCATTTGATACCGTGTGTCATAAACAACTATTGTCGCGGTTGAGAGATTTTGGCATCCAGGGCACAGCTCTCACCTGGTTTGCCTCCTTCCTGTCAGGAAGGACCCAAAGAGTGCAGCTGGGTGAATTAGTCTCCACAGCATGGCAACATCATGTGGAGTGCCGCAGGGGTCAGCCCTGTCACCGCTGCTATTCAATATATACTTACAACCATTGATTGCCCTCCTCAATCAAATGGACTGTCAGGTATACAACTATGCTGACGACACCCAAATCCTCATCCAAATGGATGAGGTCCCTGGGGTGTCCTCAAGGATGCAAAACATCCTTAAGCATATTACTAACTGGATGTCACTAAATTCTTTAAAAATTAACCCTGACAAGACTGAGGTTCTACCTATCACCTTGGCGGGCAGCCCCTGGCATGATGGGTTCTGGCCCTTAGAACTCGGTCCACCCCAAGTACCTGCAGTGACGGTTAAGAGTCTAGGCATCCATGTGGATGACAAGCTATCCATGCGGAAGCAAGTTAGTATTGTGGTCGGAACTTGTGTTGGACTATTACGTCAACTCAGGAAAATCGCACCACTATTGTCATTCTCAACCTTGAGACAAGCGGTTTCCGCAATGATACTCTCAAGGTTGGACTATGCCAATTCACTCTATATAGGATTGCTCCAAAAACTTCTCAACAAATTCCAAGTGGTGATGAACGATGCCGCTCGGCTCATTTTTAAGAAACCTAGGAACTCGCACGCGTCCCCACTCTTGCGCCAGTTACACTGGCTGCCGGTGCGACAGAGGGTGCTCTTTAAAGGGCTATGCATTGCTCACAAGTCACTTTCTGGTAAGGCCTCAGGATACATTAAGACCCGTCTAACTCCATATATACCGGGCAGGCCATTAAGATCTGCTGATGCCTCTCGCCTCACCCAACCGCGCGCTAGATTAGCTACGGTGGGTGGTCGTGCGATTTCAAATATTCTCCCTGTAATATGGAACAACCTGCCGATCGATTTGCGTAGGGAGTCCAATTTGATGGCCTTCCGCAAGAAGTTGAAAACTGTCCTATGGCAGGAAGCTTGGGTAGGGTTATAAGGCTGGCTGTACCAATCTAGAAATCTGTTTGTTTGTGCTCACTTAGGAATTTAGCGGTGCTACTTGGACAAGCGCTTAGAGACCCCAGGGTATAACGCGCTATATAAATCGAATAAAAAATAAATAAATAAATAAATAAGCACCAAAAGAGTAAAGAAAAGGTAGAATTCTACCATAGTGATAAAACAATGAATATATGCAGGCATATAGATGGATAACAGTAATAATGCATACTCCTATAACATAGACCCTAATTAGATGTACCTAAATGTACCTAACATGTATGTAGGTGTATAGCCAAGAATTCCCTTAGGACAGAGCCAATCCTATTACCTGATGTGGGAGAGCGAAGGACCCCATCTTGGTCTAGAGATGGACAGCCCACAAGGGATGTCAGACTAATGAGTGCTAGAGAGTCTGCGTGCAGGGACCTCAGCGTCTTGAGTCAGCGTGTCAGTATGGAAGTCTTCTTCTAAAAACCAAAGTTGCCTTTGTGGGAAGCTACACACTGTCGGACTCGCACCAACATCGCAGGCGGCAGTGTTAACAGCAGGCATCACGCATTCCAATTGCCACCCAAGTGGCCCTAGTCCTGCCACTCAATGTAATAAGTAATCCCTGTAGGGAGGAAGTCTGTAGGCACCCTGCTACTCAACACCGCCAATATCTCCACAAGTGAGGCTCCAACAGTTCTAAGGAGTGCCGGTGTTTACCAGCCTTCAGGAAATGCCGTCCGGCGTCGGAGCTTCAGGCGGCCGAGCAGACCGCTAAATTAAAAAAACCAAAGTTGCCCTTGTGGGAAGCTACACACTGTCGGACTCTCACCAACATCGCAGGCGGCAGTGTTAACAGCAGGCGCCACGCATTCCAATTGCCACCCAAGTGGCCCCAGTCCTGCCACTCAATGTAATAAGTAATCCCTGTAGGGAGGAAGTCTGTAGGCACCCTGCTACTCAACACCGCCAATATCTCCACAAGTGAGGCTCCAACAGTTCCAAGGAGTGCCGGTGTTTACCAGCCTTCAGAAAACGCCGTCCGGCGTCGGAGCTTCCCGCGGCAGAGCAGACCGCTAAATTCAAAAAACCAAAGTTGCCCTTGTGGGAAGCTACACACTGTCGGACTCGCACCAACATCGCAGGCGGCAGTGTTAACAGCAGGCGCCACGCATTCCAATTGCCACCCAAGTGGCCCCAGTCCTGCCACTCAATGTAATAAGTAATCCCTGTAGGGAGGAAGTCTGTAGGCACCCTGCTACTCAACACCGCCAATATCTCCACAAGTGAGGCTCCAACAGTTCCAAGGAGTGCCGGTGTTTACCAGCCTTCAGGAAACGCCGTCCGGCGTCGGAGCTTCCTGCTGCCGAGCAGACCGCTAAATTCAAAAAACCAAAGTTGCCCTTGTGGGAAGCTACACACTGACAGACTCGAACCAACATCGTAGGCGGCAGTGTTAACAGCAGGCGCCACGCATTCCAATTGCCACCCAAGTGGCCCCAGTCCTGCCACTCAATGTAATAAGTATTCCCTGTAGGGAGGAAGTCTGTAGGCACCCTGCTACTCAACACCACCAATATCTCCACAAGTGAGGCTCCAACAGTTCCAAGGAGTGCCAGTGTTTACCAGCCTTTAGGAAACGCCGTCCGGCATCGGAGCTTCCCGCGGCCGAGCAGACCGCTAAATTCTAAAAACCAAAGTTGCCCTTGTGGGAAGCTACACACTGTCGGACTCGCACCAACATCTCAGGTGGCACTGTTAACAGCAGGCGCCAAGCATTCCAATAGCCACCCAAGTGGCCCCAGTCTTGCCACTCAATGTAATAAGTAATCCCTGTAGGGAGGAGGTCTGGAGGCACCCTACTACTCAACACCGCCAATATCTCTACAAGTGAGGCTCCAACAGTTCCAAGGAGTGCCGGTGTTTACCAGCCTTCAGGAAACGCCGTCCGGCGTAGGAGCTTCCCGTGGCCCAGCAGACCACTAAATTCAAAAAACCAAAGTTGCCTTTGTGGGAAGCTACACACTGTCGGACTCACACCAACATCCCAGGCGGCAGTGTTAACAGCAGGCGCCACGCATTCCAATTGCCACCCAAGTGGCCCCAGTCCTGCCACTCAATGTAATAAGTAATCCCTGTAGGGAGGAAGTCTGTAGGCACCCTGCTACTCAACACTGCCAATATCTCCACAAGTGAGGCTCCAACAGTTCCATGGAGTGCTCATTTGTGATCAGCCAATGGGGCGAATGCAATCGCATTTACATATTAGTTCATTAATCTCACGCTAATCGACAATGCAAGCCCAATAGGGCTCAGTTCAAGGGATTACACCTTCTCAACGAGACATATGTTGTTATCTCGTTTCCCAGCAACGGGATCCAATCAAATGGGGCTTTACATGCCTTTACATTGGAGCATCCAACGAGCGCTTAGATTACGGACTAATGAACAACACGTGATCGCTACTCTGTGCAATATACGAGATGAAATGTATACATCATTTACTCTTGCAATTTATTTATATATGCATTCGAACAATCGTGCTTGAAATTGTATGAATGATTTATTTGTTTTATATAACAAATTTTGATGGGTAATTATACATTATGTGATCATCGCGCTCTGGCGGACAATCACCGAGTATTCATTAAAAACTCGCGTGTTTAGCCCCAGCATTATATTATGCTTTATTTTCACCATGGGAGACATTGATATGTGTTATTAACATAGTACAATATGGCGACCCTGCAAATACTTCTGTGAAGATATGTTTACACTGGGGGTGTGTTTTCAGCACTTTAAAAATGGCTGTCATTGTTTGTTTGACGAGCGTGAGCAAGCCTTATCGGCGAAACGCGTCGCACTTTTTCATTCTGCCATTAAATTTTGCAACGAACTCCGTGTGTCCTGGTTTACTACACAATCTTGGAGGTAATTG
The DNA here is from genome assembly GCF_964263255.1 of Lissotriton vulgaris. NCBI lineage: Eukaryota > Metazoa > Chordata > Amphibia > Caudata > Salamandridae > Lissotriton > Lissotriton vulgaris. The sequence continues at coordinate 1,124,436,954 of NC_141694.1, forward strand.
GTGTGCATATTGAAGGCCTGTCGGTGGCCTAACCAGGACCGCGCCACGACAGCCCAAAGTGCACATACCGACACTGGAGGAGAGAGAAAACTACGTTTGAGGTGCACGGGCTGACCTTTCGTGTAACTACACCGTTTGGATCCCGCTGTGAAGAACGACAGCGTGGGTGACTTTTCTAAATACCGCATCACGAGCGCAACGTGTATGCCCAGACGGTGACTTGTGTATAATTGCAACGTTGGGGCGGCGGAGGACCGGGAAAAGCGTGCCGGCGGTGAGCAACAGGGTGGGAACATCCTGAAACTCGCACGTAGGCGTGCACAGTACGGGCTCTCTACCGACCGACGTGACTACACGAAAGTAGGCGAGCGTGTTGAAGCTGACAAGGGGACCAGAAGCTTCACGACACGCACGGAGTTTGCTTGCTTAAAACATACCACCATGGCAGGTGAATTAGACTCTCGTCGGAAACAGACAGCAGATAAATTATTTTTCAACATGGCCAGCACAAGTACAGAACCAACCCTGACCCCTACCAGTATTGGTCAAGAAATAACTTTACAGACGAAATTGAGCTTACTTGAAAAACTATATAAAAAAGAACTATCCAAGTGGTGGGAGGCTGAGTCCCTATCCAGATACATCGAAGTCAAACGAGTCCCAAGGGGTCTCAGGATTTTCACCATCTCCACCTATGAGGATCCGGACCCTGATATGATAAATGAATGGTCCGATAACACTTCATCCTGTTCGATAATAATGATGAAAATCTTGGTCAAGTACGCCCTCAAAGACCGTTCAAAGCTTCTTGAGGATAGAGAGAAACTCTTAGCGGAAATTGAACCCCTGATGACAAAAGAAGCATTGGAAGAACATCTCAAAAAGCTCAATGGGAGAATGGAGAAATTAGAAGAAGAGATCACGGCCAAGAAGCAACGGAAATTTATAAGAGTTTTAAAGATTATCAATCTGGGCGCACTTTAACTTTCCAAAAGAAATATGATCATTTATTCGATAAAAACACAGGAATGGCACTAACTGGTCAGCAGAAATCAGGACCAATTGTGGAGGTAGTGGAAAGCGATATATCTGATGGCAATTTATCAGACGCCTCCAATTCAGGAATTACTCAAGAAACTGCAGCAACCACAAGTAAAAGGGTGAATTTTTTAGCTCAATTTCAGATGATGAGTCAGAACCGGACAGAGACCTTTCAGGGGGAGAAGGGGAATCAAAGAGGACGAGGACGTGGAAACAGAGGAGGAACCGGAGGAACAAGAAAGCAAAAAAGAGGAGAATTAAACGCCACAGAAGCTCCAATGGGAATGTCGACAAGGAGCAAGAACACGAAATGAACAGGACGGTGGTGAACCTCTCACGCCATGTGCTTACTGAAGGTGAGAAAGAGATCTTGGCACTTGGCCTTTCCTTCTGTCCATCACAAAATATGAACTTTGCCCAGACTCGTATAGACTTGTTTTTATTTGCCAGGAAACTCAAATTGAAAAAATGGTTCTGTACCAAAGTGAAAGATAGACCTGCTGCTGGGGCCGGCAACACACTGAGCAACCTTGATGTAGAGGACATTCTTTTACTAGAGGAAATTCATGGTGATGATGTAAATATGACTGATGAACCTGATTGGGAAAGTTGGGGTTTGGACTTAGATAAGAATCCGGGGTCCAAATTTAAACCTAAGAGTGTATTTTTACCAACCATTCAATGTGATGCTATCGATGTGTTCGAACGAGGAGTACTCAAAGACCTTGTAAAACTCAGATACAAGAAAACCCCCTATAATAATAAGAACTTGTCCCATGCACAATTAATGGCCATCGATTCCCTCAAATCGGATAAGGAGATTGTTATAAGACAATCCGATAAGGGGGGTAATGTTGTGGTTTTGGATAAATTCAAATATATCCAGGAAGGCCTGAGACAGCTACAGGACACAACCTGCTATTGTACATGTGACAGGGATGATGTATTAAGATCTATGGGGAACTTCAGGGATCTACTATTGGAATGGAGAGACAAAGGTTTGATTGAGGTAGAGGAATATCAGTATCTGTATTGTGCCCATCCTAAAGTTCCAATACTATATCTCCTCCCTAAACTCCATAAGGATCCGGACAACCCACCAGGTCGTCCGATCGTGTCCTCAATAGGTTCTTTTTTAGAACATACGTCCAAATACATTGATCATTATCTAAGAACTTTTGTGGTGGCATTACCATCTTATGTCAAAGACACCACCCAATGTTTGAGCATCATCAATGGCATCCATTGGGAAAACAACTTTACACTGGTCACCTTGGATGTCAGTAGTTTATATACGAGTATCCAACATGAATATGGACTTAAAGCAGTCAAACATTACTTGAACTCTAGATCGATCTCTCTGCTACTGCATTCTCAAATGCTTCTATCTATGATAGACTTCTGTCTAAACAACAATTTTTTTTATTTTAATGACGTCATGTATCGCCAGTCACAGGGCACGGCCATGGGAACCTGCTTCGCCCCCAGCTACGCAAATTTATTCATGGGCTGGTGGGAGGAGCAGGTTATCCAAGAGATGGCGGAATTCAACAATGTGTCCCTGTGGCTGCGATACATTGACAATATTTTTTTCATTTGGAATGGCGATGAGAAATCGGCCAAACAATTCATTGACAAACTCAATATGAATACATTGAATCTGACTCTTACTGAACATATCAGCAAGACGAAGATGGAATTCCTGGATGTGGAAGTAGAAGTGGTCAACAACATCTTGACCACTAAACTCTTCAGGAAAAGCACATCGGGAAAAAGCCTTCTCAAAGCATCCAGCTGCCATCCTAAGAGTCTTGTGTACAGCATCCCCTATGGGGAATTATTGCGCGCCAGACGCAATTGCAGCACACAAGAAAGTTATAAAAATGAAGAAATTGTCATGTGCCAAAGGTTTAGACAGAGAGGGTATGGCAATAAAGTCATTGCCAAGGCAATAGAACGCAGCAACAGCAAAACGAGAGATGAACTATTAGTTCCTAAACCACCTCAAATGCAATCTGAAACTATTAGATTTATCACAACTTTTTCTGGCCAATCCAACGATGTGAGACAAGTATTTAAGAAACATTGGCATGTTTTAAATACGGATCACCACCTCAAAAAATATCTAGGGGGCAATCCACAGATCACGTTTAGGAAAGGCAGGTCCTTACGTGATGAGCTCAGCCGCAATTATGTGACCGACAAGAATTCATCTGTTCATGTCACGTCTGCTGGATTTGTGTGCTGTAAGAAATGCAAGGCATGCAAATTCAGCAGAGATTGTAAAACTCTTATCATACCTGGCACATCAAGGGAATTCACCATTAAAAAGAAACTATCTTGCAATACCCCATACAGTGTGTATGTGTTAATCTGCCCATGTAACAAGTGGTATGTGGGCAGTACTAAACATGAGGCCAAAAAGAGGGTGTTAGAACATCTGCGAGCGATATGGAATCACACCAAACAATATCCGGTCGCCAGACACTATTTTGACTGTCACATGCAGGATGAAACAAAACTACGTATGGTGGTTATTGATTGTGTGGATCTAGGGGTACGAGGTGGTAATCACGAACTCTCTATGAGGAAACTGGAGTCCAGATATATTATTGATTTTCAGTGCTTAGCCCCTGTGGGATTGAACACGAGTGAAGAACTGGCCGTTCATCTGTATGAAGAATAATACTAATATCTGAATCAATTTAATTGAATATACGCTGTCTGTATTTTAAATAATTTTTTATTGTCCATTTTATTTCACATATTTACACATAAACCTTCTTTTCACAGATGTTGTGAGGTATTGCTGGATACTATGAGTTGATTGGAATCTGAACACTGCCCCGATTGGGACCTAATTTGGAAGTACAATATACATGCCCACTTGGGCGAGGACTCCTTTTGAACTGACATTGAATCTTGTGCAGACAAAGATTTACTATATCCCACTGGGGCTGTATTTGTGGCAATTAGTATAATTTGTTTGCTCATTTGTGATCAGCCAATGGGGCGAATGCAATCGCATTTACATATTAGTTCATTAATCTCACGCTAATCGACAATGCAAGCCCACTAGGGCTCAGTTCAAGGGATTACACCTTCTCAACGAGACATATGTTGTTATCTCGTTTCCCAGCAACGGGATCCAATCAAATGGGGCTTTACATGCCTTTACATTGGAGCATCCAATGAGCGCTTAGATTACGGACTAATGAACAACACGTGATCGCTACTCTGTGCAATATACAAGATGAAATGTATACATCATTTACTCTTGCAATTTATTTATATATGCATTCGAACAATCGTGCTTGAAATTGTATGAATGATTTATTTGTTTTATATAACAAATTTTGATGGGTAATTATACATTATGTGATCATCGCGCTCTGGCGGACAATCACCGAGTATTCATTAAAAACTCGCGTGTTTAGCCCCAGCATTATATTATGCTTTATTTTCACCATGGGAGACATTGATATGTGTTATTAACATAGTACAATATGGCGACCCTGCAAATACTTCTGTGAAGATATGTTTACACTGGGGGTGTGTTTTCAGCACTTTAAAAATGGCTGTCATTGTTTGTTTGACGAGCGTGAGCAAGCCTTATCGGCGAAACGCGTCGCACTTTTTCATTCTGCCATTAAATTTTGCAACGAACTCCGTGTGTCCTGGTTTACTTCACAATCTTGGAGGTAATTGGTGTGCATATATACATATATATATATATATATATATATATATATATATATATATATATATATATATATATATATATATATATATATATATATATATATATACAAAACTCTGTGAGATTATGCTTGTGCTGCAAACACAGACAAGGACCCAGATTCCAGTCTTTAGTTATTTTACTGCTTGTGCCACCTTAACGTTTAGGCTCTGGACGAACCTTGATCACATGACACAGGTAAGACAAAACTTTTCAAATTTAAAGTGACAAGTGCATACGTAACGACATTCATTGAAGGTGCAAAATGATAGACATAGTAAAAGTACTTTCTTCACCTCATTCATTCGTTTGGATGCAAGTAGTATAAATAATATAAATAATATAAATAGTATAAAACACTGTGTCTTAATTTTTCTGATAATTATATAATATGAGCCATTGATACATCTTAGTAAAATACTCTATGTGCTCAATTAACTTTACCGTTTAAAATACTGTAACACTCCAGCCTACATCTCTTTATACAACTTTCAAGGCTGATTGATACTGTAAATAATTTCCATGTGCACGTTAATACATGAATGTCCAAACATTATATAGGTGCAAGTGTGATTAAATAAATGTAAAATTAATAGTGTACTGATTTTAAAATTTTCAAAAGAAAGACTCTTTCTTTATAGATATTGGGAGCACTCTTCGAGTGGAAGCTACTTATGAGATTATTTGAGGATAATCCATTATAGTAGAGCAATTCGCAAAGTAATTAATGTTTTTCAATATATGACTAGACTCAGTACAATGTGCAAACAAACCATATAAATACAAGCTAAATCGATATAATTTAAGGCTTAAATTCATTTAGGAAACTTGATAAAAATCCATAAATAAATATGAAAAGCCGCAACATATTAATACACTGTATAATATAAAATACTGTGCTTTAAAATATGTACATGGTCTTATAATCCTATTAATGTATAAATAAGTTGTAAACAAATAAATACTTATATAAATAGAATCATTAAATATGCATATAAACAATAATATTAAATATCAATAAAATTGTGACTCAGACCAAATTGTAAATTTCATATCTAGCTGTCTTAAATAGTATTGTTTGATTTTAAGGCCACTATTGCTGACCCTGTGGCTTTTTCAGTATTGTCATTTTCTTTGAGGCTTAATGCCTTACCCTTGTTTACCCAGTTGAAGTATGTACAGTAACATAGTATAATAAAAACAATTTTTGCACAATCAGATCAGTTGGCCTAAGCATGTATGCAAATCTTCAGTTACATTAGGACCTCCTGGTGTTTCGGAGTCTAACTGCAATATATATATTGTTTCGAGCCTTCGCAACTTCAACTCCCTATTTCCACCTCGCCTTCTTGGTGGGACACTGTCAATAACAAAATATTTGAGCCCAATGTTGTTTGAATTGTGTGATTCTCTAAAGTGGCGAGCAACATGATAAATATTATTCTGGTTGCTAATGGCTCTTAAGTGCTGTAGAATACATTTATATCTGTAACAAGAGGGGAGAGAGAGAGACTATAGTGGATTAATTCTCCCTAGGCAACATAAATAAACAAAGTGGAATCCACTAGGGATCAGGAGAGTGGTCCCTACTATGGTGGGGAGCACACAGTGTTGTTTTAATACCCCTCACACACCAAAAGGAGCCTTCGTGTAATTCTACCATCATTGGGGACTTCGCACCCCTCTACGGAATGCGGCGTGCTGCGACCAAACGTTCACGCTGGAGCACTTTGTCCTGTTGACCTGGCTCCTGGGGTTGAAAAAATTTAATTAAGCCCCCGGCTGGTATTATTAAAAAATTAAATATATAGAAAAAGTTAAAAATTAGGTGTATGTGTACCTAATATGTATGTTTGTCACGAAGTCCTAGCGGCCAGTTGGCGATTAAGATCGAACTTATTTTTAAAGGCTACTTTGCCTCATGAGCGTTTGCGCAAAAATATTGGGGTGTCCCATCAGGCTAAGAATCAGCAATGGTCTCAAGGGAAATGCTCCTCGGTCTGCCCCTCAGCGCTGCTCCGATGATTATTAGGTACACATACACCTAATTTTTAACTTTTTCTATATATTTAATTTTTGTATAATACACTTTCAAATGTATATCACATGTGAGTAAGGTGGGGAATTAAGTGCTTTCCCTGTCCTGAAGAAGGAGTTGGATACTCCGAAACATGTCCATGTCGAGGCACTAGAGAGGTAGCTGTACTTAACTACACAGCAACTACCTCGCAGAGCACGTTTTTATTAATACCAGCCGGGGGCTTAATTAATGTTTTTTCAAACCCAGGAGCCAGGTATTTTTTAACATCACTTTCACCACTCCACCACTCACGTTCTATACCCCACACACCACCACACATAGTCAACACGATAAAGTGCTCCTGCGTAAACGTTTGGTCGCAGCACGCGTATTCCGTAGAGGGGTGCGAAGACCCCAATGATGGTAGAATGACACCAAGGGTCCTTTTGGTGTGTGAGGGGTATTAAAACAACACTGTGTGCTCCCCACCATAGTAGGGACCACTCTCCTGATCCCTAGTGGATTCCACTTTGTTTATTTACGTAGAATACGTTTATGCACTTGCAATGTTGTGCTGCCTATGAATTGGAGTCCACATGGGTATTCAAATACATAGACAGCATAATCTGTCTTGCATGTCAAGAGTTTCTGTATTGTGTAGGCCTTGCTGCTAAAAGGGGTTACATATGTACTTTTGTTTATCCCGTGTGCATATCCCTTGCATGTGCAGCATTTTTAATATCCCTTGTTGGTTTAAAGCCAACTAGTCTTCTCTAGCACCTCTTGTCTGGTATTAACCAATATGTCCCTCATGGATGTTGATTTGCTGTATGTAACTGAAACCCTCTGTGGTAACTGGGGTCCTATCACAATATCATTTAGTACTAGCGGCCAACTTTGTTGTAAAATTGTGTATACCTGATTGTGCTGTTTACTGTATCTAGTTATCGTTCTAAAGCTGGTTTTAGAGTCCTGAGCCTTGTCTATGTCAGGGCCTGGTCCTGACATTTTGAGCAAATAATCCCTGGTAGGGATCATAGATTTAGCTATGGCCTTGGATATGTTGAGTTGGATGTAGCCTCTTTCAAGGAATGTTCTGGAACTTTCAATTTGGGCTGTTCTAAGATCTATTTCATTACTACATATGCAACGCAAGCGTAGCATTTCCCCATAGGGGATGCTTTCTATTAAGTTTCTTGGGTGAGCGCTGGTCGCATGCAGTGTTGTATTTCCAGCTGTGGCCTTGCGATATCATTTACTTTCTGGTTTACCATTTTGGATATAAATCTCTGTGTCTAGAAGTTTACATATTCTGCACTTATTGTTTCTGTAAAATGGAGGTTAAGCTGATTGATATATATATATATATTTGTTTTGAATAGAGTGAAAATTAATAGTGGAGAACGTGAAAAGGCGGTAGGGTAGAGTCTCCCTGACCCTCTAGGTCTTCTCAGGGGGTCCCTGAAGGACCATGAAGGGCAAAAAAATCATTAAAAAAAAAAAGTCGCAAGGTGCATGCACAGTACTCACACCCTTCAGCCGCCATTTTGTGTAGTTTCTGAAAAGAATGAAAATCTAAAGTGAAAAATGTGAAAAGGGGGCTAGGTAGAGTCTCCCTGACCCCTTAGGCCTTTTCAGGGGATCCCTGAAGGACCCCAAAGGGCAAAAAATATATATATATATTTTATTTTAATTCACGAGGTGCGTGCACGGAGCTCGCACCCTTTAGCCGCCTTTTTGTGTAGTTTCAGACAAAAAGTGAAAAATGAAAGTTGAAAACGTGAAAAGGGGGCAAGGTAGAGTCTCCCTGACCCCCTAGGCCTTCTCAGGGGGTCCCTAAAGGACCCCAAAGCTCAAAAAAACCTTTTTTTTGTAAAAAATCGCGAGGTGCGCACACGGTGGAAAAAAAACAACAAAAAAAAGAGCTAAATAATAAGTTTGAGTGTTCAGATGTTGGTTGGCTCTAAAAAGAGCTGTTTATTGAGTGTTTTTTGTACCTACAAGTAAGTACCGATGAAGAGTCTAAAGTTTAAAAGGAAGACTCTGTTCCCCTCATCTGTGAAATGTACACCATCTCTCCTATAGATGCCTTGCATGTTGTAACACAAGTTGTTGTGGTATATAGAACCCATACCATAGTCTCTGAGGAAAGCAGAAACAGACTTATTCACATGCTTCCTTGCTTTCTCAATCTGCGGACAATATTGGTTGGACCAATTCCATTTTTGTCTTTGGCATATATTGGAATATACAAAGGCAGTTTGTGGAAAAAGTGACATCAATTGCCCAAAGGTGTCCATAATATCCACATTTGGTAAATCAAGGTTGAGGAAGCATCTATTTGCTGCATACCTTTCACTCCAGAATATAAAACTGTGTCCTACAATCCATACTCTAAGCATCTTGAAGGCAGATCTGGTTGTACTCAGATGGGCTGTGGAAATGAAATGGAAGTTTGAAAACTTGGAGTTTAGAAAAAAATGTGGATGAGATTCAGTGCTATTGAAAGAAAAGCAATGATTGGTGGTTTCTGATAATTTAACATTGAAAACCTGGGTGCATACTACTGGTTTTTAAAAGGAATAATTCTATTGGTTTAGAAAAAGTCATTGAAAAGAACATTGCACAGGATAAGCTGGAATATTGAGAAGTCAAACACACTTGCTGCTTTGGTTTGCAACATTGAGAGATGAACTTTTCACCTTTTGACTTCAGTTAGGTGTTCTATGGAGAGTTACCATGGTAACCGGCAGAGAGAGCAGTGGGGGAAGGTTGATAGTGTTGAAATGTACAGCCAATTAAAATGTTAGTTTGGTTTTGAATTTGTGTGGGAAGAAATTTAATTGGTCATGTACAGAGATATGTGTGAAAAATGAGAGGGAATCAGGGCCTTTTTGTGATTGCAGTGTCTGAGGTACATTTCAGAGATTCTGCTTAAGAAAATCTGGTGTGTGATTGACACTGTTCTAAATCTTCAAAAGCATATTTAAAGGTGAGTTATTAATTTGTAAGGGGATATATGTTGCGCAGTGTAAGTTAATAATAAAAATGTGTTCTAATGTGGAAGTTGCTCACTTTCTCTTTCTTTCACTCTGTCTCACTGTCTTCCTTTCTCTCCACCACTGTTGTTTTTTCTTCCTCTTTTTTCTATAAATTCTTCTGTTTCACTTACTCCTTTATCCTTTTTCTTAATATGCTTTTTTTCTCTCACTCTCCTTTCCTTACACTCCTATCTCTTTCCTCACTGTCATTATCCCTTTCCTCTACTCCTCTTTTCTAACTCCCTCTCTCCTGGTGATTTACTCCCTCTTTCTCTCTCCCTCACCCTTGCTGTCTTGCTCATTTACTGAGGTATATGTGTTTTGGTAAAATGTATGGTTTTTAACATTTTTGACTAGGATCACACTGAGTGTCTGTGTAATTTAAAGAATTATATTTGCACCTTTTTCTATAAAGTCACCTGTGTCTCCTCACAGTTTGCATCTCTCTGCTTAGAGGGTATTCTTTATTTTGATATTGTGTCTCATGTTTTGATTAAATGCTGGTATAGAGATAGTGCTGTAATTTGGAAATGTATTTTCTGTCTACACTATCCCTGTCCCTCTGTCTGCACACTCTGCCTGCACCCTCTCATGTGCATCTGCAGAGGCCTATTATGATATGGCTGCTGGTGTGTATTACATAGCAGTATCATGTTAAATCTTTTCCTTCTCTGCCTGAAGTCTTGCACCTTCTGCATGTATTATTTTATCTCTATCTTCACTATCTCCACCTTTGTGTGCTCCAACTTGCCTCTGCGTGTAGCATTTGTCTCACTTTTTACAGCATTTCTTCTCTGTTGTACCATTTTATCCTCTGTGTGTACCATGTCTGTGTCTGCTTCCACTATCTGTGTTTCTGCTCCAACCATCTTACCCTCTGACTGCACCATCTTTTCTCTGACTGCACTATATGTTTCTCTGCATACAGCCCTGTCCCAGTTATCCTCTGCCTGTACTAGTTTAGTCTCTGCCTACATTATCTCATTTTCTGTCTGCACCATCCCTCTACCTCTGCCTGTAACCTCTGCCTGCACCCTCTCATGTGCTTTCTTCATAATACTCTCTGTTTTATTAGACCTCCTCTTAGCAATGATCCAATTATTATAGATAGAGTACTGTATACATTCTTGGGCAGATTAACAAGCATATTGGGCCTATTTCTTCTTGCATTGTGTCTCATGTTTGTATGTAATGCTGGCAAAAAACTAATAGTGCATTTTGGAAATGTATTTTAGAAATGAGTCAGGTTTCTGCACTGTAATGTAGTGGTCATTTACATGGGCTGTCTTCTGTGTCTTAAACGATTTACTGTGGTATATGTGTTTTGCTAAAATGTATGGTTTTAACATTTTTGACTAGGATCTCACTGAGTGTCTGTGTAAATTAAAGAATTATATTTGCACCTGTTTCTATAATGTCACCCGTTTCTCCTCACAGTTTGCATCTCTCTGCTTATAAAGTAGTCTTTATTTTGATATTGTGTCTCATGTGTTGATTAAATGCTGGTATAATATAGTGCTGTAATTTGGAAATGTATTTTTTGTCTGCACCAACCCTCTGTCTGCACCCTCTCATGTGCATCTGCAGAGACCTATTATGATATGGCTGCTGGTGTGTTTTAGACAGCGGTACAATGTTAAATCTTTTCCTTCTCTGCCTGTAGTCTTGTTCCTTCTGAGTGTACTGTATTTATCTCTGTGTGCTCCATTTTACCTCTGCATGTAGCATTTGTCTCACTATTTCCAGCATTTCTTCTGTGTTCTACCATTTTATCCTCTGAGTGTATCATGTCTGTGTCTGCTTGCACTATCTGTGTCTTCCCTTGAAACATCTCACCCTCTCTCTGCACCATCTTTTTTCTGACTGCACCATCTGACCCTCTGCCTGCAGCCCTGCATCATCTACCCTCTGCCTGTACCAGTTTAGTGTCTGCCTGCATTATCTCATTTTGTGTGTGTACCAACCTTCTCCCTCTGCCTGCGCCCTCTGCCTGCACTCTCTCATGTCCATCTGCAGAGGCCTATTATGATATGGATGCTGGTGTGTATTACACAGCAGTATCATGTTAAATATTTTCTTTCTCTGCCTGTAGTCTTGCACCCTCTGTGTGTACCATTTTATCTCTGTCTTCACTATCTCCCCCTCTGTGTGCTCCAATTTGCCTCTGCATGTAGCATTTGTGTCACTTTTCCAGCATTTTGTTCTGTGTTGTACCATTTTATCCTCTGTGTGTACCATGTCTGTGTCTGCTTGCACTATCTGTGTTTCTGTTTGAAACATCTCACCCTCTCTCTGCACCATCTTTTTTTAACACACCATCTGGGCCTCTGCCTGCAGCCCTTCAACATCTATCCTCTGCCTGTACCAGTTTAGTGTCTGCCTGCATGATCTCATTTTGTGTGTGTAACAATCTTCTCCCTCTGCCTGCACCCTCTGCCTGCACTCTCTCATGTGCATCTGCAGAGGCCTATTATGATATGGCTGCTGGTGTGTTTTAGACAGCGGTACCATGTTAAATCTTTTCCTTATCTGCCTGTAGCCTTGTTCCTTCTGCGTGTACCATTTTATCTCTGTCTTCACTATCTCCCCCGTTGTGTGCTCTAATTTGCCTCTGCATGTAGCATTTGTTTCACTATTTCCAGCATTATTTCTGTGTGCTACCATTTTATCCTCTGAGTGTACAATGTCTGTGTCTGCTTGCACTATATGTGTCTCTGTTTGAAACATCTCACCCTCTCTCTGCACCATCTTTTCTCTGACTGCACCATCTCTCTCTCTGCCTGCAGCCCTGCACCATCTTTCCTCTGATTGTACCAGTTTACTCTCTGCCTCCACTATCTCATTTTCTGTATGCACCGACCCTCTCCTTCTGCCTGCACTTTCTCATGTGTATCTCCACAGGCCTATTATGCTATGATTAATTCTATTTTGGTGAGAGTAAAGTTACATGCAGAGGCTAAATGGAGTACACAGAGTGGGAGATAGCGAAGACAGAAATAAAATGGGACACACAGAGGGTGCAAGACTACAGGCAGAGAAGGAAACGATTTAACATGGTAGTGCTGTCTTTTACATACCAGCAGCCATATCATAATAGGTGTTTGTAGATGCACATGAGAGGGTGCAGGCAATGGGAGAGGGTTGGTGCAGACAGAAAATTATATAATGCAGTGAGAGACTAAACTGGTACAAGCAGAGGATAGATGGTGCAGGTTTGCAGGCAGAGGGACAGATGGTACAGTCAGAGAAAAGATGGTGCAGAGAAAGGGTGAGATGGTTTAAATTGGAAATTTATTTTTTGTCTCCACCAACCCTCTGCCTCTGGCTGTACCCTCTGCCTGCACCCTCTCATTTGCATCTCTAGAGGCCTATTATGATATGGCTGCTGGTGTGTATTACACAGCGCTACCATGTTAAATCTTTTCCTTCTCTGCCTGTAGTCTCGCACCTTCTGTCTGTACCATTTTGTCTCTGTTTGTACTTTCTCTCCCTCTGTGTGCTAAATCACCTAAATCATGAACTGAGTCATGATTTAGGGGATGTAGTTGTTGAAAGTCCTATGCAGTATGTGTTTCAGTCCTCTTAATTTTCAAATTGTGTTTATGCTGTGCAATTTAGATGCTGGGTGTGCTGTTAAAATGCAAAAGCAACTGTGTCTGTAGCATGTAGTAATCAAGTCAGTGAATTTTCATTTGTACATTCTCAGTCTCCCCTTGACTCTCTACACTGCTTGAAGTTCACTTCATTGTCCTAAACTCTGAAACTCCATTCCTAGAAAAATATTCTACACTCTTGCAACACAACTGCAGTGTTGTAAACCCTAAAAGAATATTCCAAGCAAGACTCCCTTTCATTGTAGTAATCATTTTACTGAATTGGAAGGGATAATGTTATCTGTCTAAGATCACAGTGTGAGTCAGTTTTTATTTCAGAAGAATGTGGCAGAATAATTTGTGTAGTTGTTGTGTTTAAAAATATGGGAATACATGTACATATGAAAATGATAAAGGTAGTTTTTTATTATCTATTAGTGAAAATGATATAATTAAGTGTTTATATTTTTTTGCAAGGTCCAGCAAAACTGAGAAAATCTCCAAGTAGTTCCTCTTCTGTACGCCACGGCTTAAAGAGTTGCAAAGAAGCTAAATAGTAAAATTCCCTTTTGTCAAGAGTTTTGCAACTCAGTTTTCGATGATTATTCAAATGTCCTTTTCTTTGTTTCACCAGACATCCTTCGGGGTAGGGTGTTTAAATATCGATTACAAAAATATAGTTGACTAAAATATAGTTGCATAAATATCGTTTACAAAAATATCGACACCCTATACCTAAACAGGTAAGTACATAAATATCTACTCAAAAATATCGATGTAATAAATATAGATGTTAAAAATATCGACTTTTTAAATTAATTAAAATTACATTAAATAATTAAAAAATATAAGTACTATTAACAAAATACATTACATTACTTTTATATGTTAACTATTTATAAGAAATTAACTACACTTTTTCATTATAAACTTAAAAATTGTGTACATATACATATATTTAACACATAAAATTATATACCAACAATAATAAATACATTTAATTAAAATATAAAAAATATTATTAGTTAAAACATTTGATAGCGAAGGGGTAAAAATTACTATTCCCACTCCAGAGAGTGCAACAGTAGGGAAAGCGTTGGATAGCGTAGGGGTAAAAATTACTATTCCCACTCTAAAGGGTGCAACAGTAGGGAAAGCGTTGGATAGCGTAGGGGTAAAAACTTACTATTCCCACTCCAGCGGGTGCAACAGTGGGGAAAACGTTGGATAGCGTAGGGGTAAAAATTAATATTCCCACTCCAGAGGGTGCAACAGTAGGGAAAGCGCTGGATAGCGTAGTGTTAAAAATCACTATTCCCACTCCAAAGGGTGCAACAGTTGAGAAAGCGCTGGATAGCGTAGGGGTAAAAATTACAATTCCCACTCCAGAGGGTGCAACTGTAGGGAAAGGGCTGGATAGCGTAGGGGTAAATATTACTATTCCCACTCCAGAGGGTGCAACAGTAGGGAAAGCGTTGGATAGCGTAGGGGTAAAAATTACTATTCCCACTCCAGAGGGTGCAACAGTAGGGAAAGCGTTGGATAGCGTAGGGGTAAAAATTACTATTCCCACTCCAAAGGGTGCAACAGTAGGGAAAGCGTTGGATAGCGTAGGGGTAAAAATTACTATTCCCACTCCAGCGGGTGCAACAGAGGGGAAAACGTTGGATAGCGTAGTCGTAAAAATTACTATTCCCGCTCCAGTGAGTACAACAGTAGGGAAAGCGCTGGAACTCAAAAAAAATAATAAACCATCTGTCAAATTTTGTATTAAATTTAATGTAGATTATAAACTTATTTAATATATACATTAAAATATATTACCTACACACCTATAATTAATTACTCAATTACATTTAATATTTACTAATTAATTATTGATTAGTATTGTATTTTTAAAATATTTACATAATTAATTATTTGACAGTTTTCACACCATATACACTTATAAACACCACAACACAAACTAAAATGTATTTACTCGTTTAAAAATAACAATTATTTAATTATAATTAATTAATCATTAATTAATTAATATTCAATTAAAGTGTAATTACTTCACTACATTTTCAATTTAAAATTCCAGTACACACACCTAAAATTAATTAAACAATTAACATAATTAATTAACGTAATTAATTATCAATTAACTAATTGAAATTAATGAACTAATAATTATTAAACTGTTTATATTAAATTAACACATTAATTAATCAATTATTTTATTATATTTAAATTACTTCCCACCCTATTCCCCTATAAACCCACAACCCGCTACGGAACTTTTAACACTAAATTCTACATAAAATACATTATTAACCATTAAAATGCTAAAAAATATACTATTTTGACAAAAAATACTCATTAAAAACACTAAATGACTTATAAATATTTAAAAAACTATATTTTTGTAAACTATGTTTTTATAAACGATATTTATTACAACTATATTATTGTTATCGATATTACTTACATGTCTGTCGATATTCTTGTCAAACTATATTTTTGACATCGATATTTCTTCTTGTAGATATTTATGTGGCGATATTAAAGTAACTCGATATTTTCCCGTCGATATTCCCGCTCTACACCATCCTTCGGATCCAATCGCAGCATATACTCCTTTATTGATATATTCTGTAATATTCTTCTTAAAAGTGTAGCTTTGCAGTACCTCATAGAGACAAACATTCTCAAGATGATTACTTCTATTTGGATAGTATGTATCCAACATATTTGTCTTCAAAATATCTGTACTGTCTGGTTCTCTCTCTACTAAATACTCAGGGGCATATTACCAAGCAATAGCGATAATTATCGCTATTGCTTGGTTAGAGACAAAAATTTACCGCTGAGCTGCGGCGATTTTTATCGCAGATAAACCTTGGTATTACCAAGGTTTATCGCAAATGCGATATAAATCGGCCGCAATGCATGAATATCGCTGAAAAGTCAGCGATATTCATGCATTACCGAGCTAATGGTCTTAGCCATGTTATCCACCTCCCATTGGATAACATGGCTAAGAACTGCTCAGGGCAGGTGTTAGCTTTTGGAGATATTCGCGCTTAGCGCAAATATCTCCATAAGTTGGTAATAGGAGATAGCGATGTTAGCGACTGTTTCCAGTCGCTAACATCTTGGCACGCCCACTTTGCATGTCATTAGTGATAAATATCATTGACATGCAAAGTGGGGCCCAAGATGGTCGCTATCTCCTACTAGCTGTCGCTAACTGGTGTTAGCAACAGCTAGGTAATACGGTGATAATTTTATCTCCGCTTTCTTGGCTTTTAAAGCCAAAAAAGCGGAGATAAACCCCCTTGATAATATGCCCCTCAATTTCTTGTACAGATTTCAAAACTCGGTTTCGTGTTCTTGCAAGACCTAAACTCACCCAAATGATTGTTCTAGATTTGGAGTATAGACTTGCAGATGATAAGCGATCTTAACATTCATATGCTCTGATTTTTCGATGAGACAACATCTTCAAACTGTAGCTGTACAATTTCTTGCTTAGGCTCTTTTCATGAGAAATTTCTTCCCACATTTCCTTTAGTTCCGTCTTTTCAGATTTCGTAATGTAAGAAGTTACATATCGAGCCACAGCAATGGAGTTGTCTGCAACATATTGAATATCCATGTTTGCATTCCACATGGACAAAATGACTGGGTTATAGTCATTTATGTATTTTGACTCTTCATTTCTTCTTAGGTTGTAGGTATTTTTAGGTGTTTTTCGTGTCACAGTATGTCACAAAGATGACATAAAATTGTTCACTCTTCCTTTTGATATTACTGGTCGTGGAAATCCAAAACAACATTTTGTGTAGAACTTATCCTTAGATTTGAACTTTCGACTGCAGTATTTTCTACAACGATAGGTTTGAAACCGTAAGACTTTTGTCTTAAATTGTTTTGTTCTGTACTTTTTGGTACAGCACATGTAGAATATTGTTTAATAAAACTCATCACTGTGTCATCCGAATCTGTTCCAAATTTGGGGGCATCTTTGATCCATAGCAGCATATGCATGTGAGGAGCACCACTTGCTGGATACTCCTTTCTCCAAAAGAAATCCAGAACCTCTCCAAGAGGAGGATTATTTTTGTTTGTGATAAAAGACATCATAGCTTCAAATCTATGATTGAAATACCTGCATACATTAACTGGATCCAAAGAGCACAGTTCTCCAGGTGTTTTGACTTCTATATTTTTTATGTTTGCATTTGCCTCTCGAAGAAATTGAAGTAAGTCTTCCCAAGCATACTCAGCTAAGAGTAAGGAACCATGTAGGAGTTCCTAAGTTTCTTAGCATACATATCGCATCTCCATGACGACGGTACCAATACTCGTTAGTACCACGCTGACATGCCATGAGATTAATTAGCTGAGATTCCAAAACATTGTCTTTCTGTTGGACTTTATCCATAAAGTTCCTTGCGGAAACATTTTGCAGATGTACTCCACTTTTTAGTATATGGTTCACTGCATAAGAAAGTCCAGACAAGTCACTCTCAAACAGAAGATGAAACAAATATGGAATACATTGACGAAACCTTGGATCTTCTGCATATAATCTTGATGTCCGGTATTCAGATGCAGGAATCTGCACAGGTCGGTCATCATATCGTCCACCTTGACCTGTTGGAAATAACTGAGGAAAACAACGAGCTTCCAAGCTTTCTTCCCATACACTAATAAGACTTCCTTTTGCTTCTTTCATTTGGAATAACTCAATAGCATTCCCCATTACTTCTTTGGAATGCAGAGGATGAATGCTATAATGCTCATAAATTTGTTCACTTCTGGACACATCCACTTTTTCAATTTGCCCAGCTGACAAATCACTGTCCTCTTCTACAGGTGTTTCCTCTTCTTCAACATATACGTTTTTATAGTATTGATTGTTTTTTACCAAATACAACGTTGCCTTTTTGACTTTCCTAACATCCACTAATTCTTGCCAGATTTTCTTACTCTTTGTAGGAACGCCATTAACTAGAATAACTAGAGGTTCCTCTTCCACTTTTTCTACACCAATTGTTACAATATTTTTCTTCAAATCTGGAGGCAAATAGACAACTCTTCCCTTGAATCCGTTCTGTAAATCTGAAGGAGGCAATTTCCCTGTCTTAGGCTCCATGCGAACAATAGCCTGAAATGGATGCACACATTGAATCAGAATAGACTCATAGGTATTTAAATTCGTCAGTTCAGAAGGAATATTTACCAATTCAAGATTATTATGTGCAGCTCTAGCAGGCATTTTGTTATCATCTAATTAATTATAACAATATTTACAAATACGTTGATCAGAACCCAAATCAAAACAATCCTCTACCAACAAATAAGTTGCAAAGTCCTTCCATTCATTATTATTTTCCTTTTCACTTTTTACATATAAATCAACTAACCTAGTCTGATTCTTATAATGAGTTCATCGACAACACACACAAGAAAAGTTTGGCCTATCACCTGAAATGACCTTAAACCTTGTAATTTCTTGGTCAAAATTTTCTGTACCAAAATTCTGTATATTTTCTTCCACATTTCCTTCTATTGCTGTATCCATTTCTGCACTGTCCTCTTTTTCACTAAAGTAACTAACCTCAATTTCTTCATAAATCTTCTTTACATCTAATACAGATCTATGCAAAAGAGCACTGTTTAACAGTTTTAGCTTAAGTGCCAGACTTTTTGCATAATACAACCTTCTCACTAATTTCCTCACTTCGGTATGATGCACTGCTAACATCCTAAAATGGTGAAAAACACTCTGGCATACTTTTCTAGAAAGACAAGCCAGTGAATGACCTCGCAAAACCGTTTTTTCTCTGTCTGCAAGGATCTAATTCTTGCAACATCTTCATCTTTTGTTTGAGACTTTTCTTAGTATATTTACGTAAGAAATTGAAAAACAAATCAATTGAATCCTGTCGTACAAATACTACTACAATTCCAAGTGTACACTGGAGCCTTAGTACATCTCCCTAAAACTTCATCAGCTAACACCACTTCAACATTTCTAGGCACAATTTTCTCTTTTTCAATCGGACAACTGTCCTTCACCTCATATGCTCGACCACTGGTGTCAATGCATGCAACAAATCATTAGTTTGAAAGTAAGTCTCTTCATTAAAAAATGGCTCACAACTTGAACTATGCTTCCATTCTCCAGAAAAAACATTACAAAAATTAGTTCTATTAATTAGTCTTTTCCACTTACTTTTCAATTTCAAAACATTGATTGCCTTGTCTAGGTACGAATTCTATTGATTACTAAAATATCCAACTTCTTTTTGATTTCAAACGCATGATCTACTATACTCTCTTTTTCTTATAAAAAGCTGTTTTCCTTTTACAATTCTTAACATTTTTTAATACATTTAAAACTACTCTGTTATAAATCATTCTCTTGTGAATTTGAACAAACTGGTTTTTTCATAAGTGTGGGGTTTTGGAACTTAAAAATATTCCTCTAAAATCAGCCAAACTACAAATTCCGATTTACTCACCTGTTATCAGGAGAGACCTCAGTGCTGCATCTTTCAGCCCACTACTGATCCTGAAAAGTAATTCTAACCATACTTACAGTAACTTGAATTTCCTTCCAAAGGCTAACATTGACTGGTTTGACTTGGAAATTCTTCTAAGTGTGGAGTTTTGGAACTTAAAAAAATTCCTCTAAAATCAGTCGAACTACGAATTCCAATTTACTCACCTGTTATCAGGAGAGACCTCAGTGCTGAATCTTCCAGTTCACTACTGTTCCTGAAAAGTAATTTTAGGTGGGGGGCAAGATGGCGTCCGTGCTGGACGCATGAGTTTGCTGGACCTGCCGGACCTCCCAGGGTCAATGGATTTACGGTGAAAACGGACCTGAGCGAAGCAAATTGAAAAGCCATACAGAGCAGTTAAATTCTCAAAGCAGTCGGAAGGGATTAAAAATGTATCTTTTACTTTTCCATGACAGCATTACAAGCTGTGGCGGGGTTACTGACCCGGACTCGGACGACGCACGCCGGCCGCTGGGCGTCTTTCTGGCAGCACCTGACTCGGTTTTGGGTTCAGCACACCTGGTACGCGCGCTGCCTGCGAGTGAAGCAAGGCAGTTCCGAGAAAGGTGGTGAGCCGAGCAGTCAACGGTCGGCGTTGTTTGCAGTGCTGGTTGCAGAGATGGGGCCAAAGGGTAGAAGAGCCCGGGGCCAGGGGGCTGCCACGGAGAATTTAAGTGGAGCGGAGACGGCGCTGCCATTAACTACATTACTAACTACTTCAACATCAAGAACAGCATCCGTTTCAGTCACAACCGCTACTCTGCCTCCCACTGTGAGTAATAATGCAGAGTTTGAAGCGCTTTCGGTCAGGGAAGGGGAGGCTGTCGGTACGCACAAGAAAATACCGGAGATGTTTTCATTAGCCAAGACTAAGGATGCAGGGAAGCTAAAGACACAAAAAGTGGTCGAGGGGTTAGGAGCAGAGGGTGTACAAAAGACAGTGTCAGCTCAAGTAATTCCAGCTTTAACCCCTGTTTCCGCCCCTGGCTTAGGACAAATTGGGAACAGAAAAGAGATGAGTACTGCTGAAAGTTTAAACAGCGTTACCAGTTCAGAGGAAACATCATTGGCTTTACCTTCATCATTAATTATGCCTAATAGCTGCCCTCAGTCTGACGATAGTGCTCCCATTACTTCTTCTATGCAGAGGGGAGATGAAGTAGAAACCCCAATAGAGATTAGGTTGGACTTATTGAGTAACGTTGATTCAGTAATACCTACTGGGGGAGAGACTGATTCGGCTGATTTTTTTCCCCTCTCAGAGCACTCTATGTCCTCCTCCGAGGATTTAGTGGAACTATATGCCACACGTATGAGCATGGAGAATGGATGTTTAGAGGAAGGAAGTGCGCACAGCAGTTTGAATGAAGTAATGGAGAAAGATGGGACAGAGCTTGGTACTGTTCGCAGGCTCTGCTTGGATACAAGAGGCAAAGAGAAACCTGAAGAGACTTTGAATGCTGAGGCTATACCCACTGATTTGGATTTAGAAATGGAGGACATTTCCCTGGGATTGATTTATCAAACCATGATGCTGCATAGAGAGGAAACGCGCGAGGACAGCTTGAGGGTGCAGAATTCTTGTAAAAAGTTGCAGAATTCCGTGAGGAGGCTGGTAAAATCACATTCAGAATTTTTGACCAGGGCTACAGAGGCCGAATCACGCATTAGAAGATGAGGTGGCTCAACAACGAAAGACTATAGAAACGCATATGGCCACGAAGGAAGATGTCAACTGGAAGCTTGTAGACATTGAGAACAGATCCCGCAGAAATAATTTGAGATTTTTGCAGATTGTGGAGGGGAAAGAAGGGTCTGACACTCAAGGTTTTATAGTGTCACTTTTGAAAGAAGCATTGCCAGAGGTTGAGAAATGGGATTGGGATCGGGAGGTGGAAAGGGCCCACAGATTCCCTTTCAGAGTTAATTCACGCGATCAGAAACCACGAGCTATAATAGTGGCTTTCAATAGCTTTCAGGCTCGGGAGGAATTATTTATGAAAGCGCGTCCTGACAAAAAATGCAAGGCTCTTGGTTGTGAATTTTTTGTAAGACCTGATCTCTGCAAACAATCTGTTGAGACACGATGGCAGTTAAGACAGCTCATATCTCAATTTCAAGGAAAAGGTGCGCAGGCATATTTAATGTTTCCTGCTAAGCTTAAAGTCATCCATAAGGATCGCACCAGATTTTTTATGACTGAAATCGCTGCCAAAGAATTTCTGATGACATTGTAATTGTAATTGCAGAGAGATATTGAATAGAATTGTCATACTTTTAATTTTGATATATAAGTTTGCTCAGGAGTTTTCACCAGGATTATGTTTCTTAAGTACAATGGTAAAACTCTGTCGGGGGGACGGTAGGGGGTTGTTGGGGCAAATTCGCATCACAGGACCATAAGTCCTAAAGCCTCTATTAAGGGAGAAGGGCAGGGTGGGGAAGGGTGGGTGAGTCAGAAGAGGGAGGTTGGGTGGGGAAAGGGGTCACAGGGGGGTGTAAAAAAGGGGGAAAAAAGAGTTCACAGCAAAATACATGGAAAAAATCTGGTTAAAAGGTTACCTGAAAAGAAGGGTTCTGCATTACTTATTTTTGTTTTTGGGAGAAAGGGTGGTAGACAGAATGGGATAGTTATGGTTGGACATTTAGAACTAAACTTTTAGGGAAAAGGGTTAAGAATTTGTTCAGTGAATGAAAAATAGCTGCAGAATTGAAATATATACAACCTGATGTCGTATGTGTACAGGAAACACACATTCCGTGTTCAAAAAGGGAGGTGCTAAAAGATTTGGGGTTTACATTAGTAGCTGCTTCTAGACAGACTAGTATGATAAGGGGGGTAGCTATACTAATTAAAGATAATACTACAATTGTTGGTCGGAAGGCTGTGGACAAAAACATTATAAAAATGAATGTTTCACCTAAAGTGTTATATTTGTTTAGGTCAATACCCCTGGAATTTTCAAAACCCAAGTTACAGGCTTTACAATCTCTGGGGGTCATTATGATTGCGGTTTTTCCGCATCCTCGGGGCCGGCGGAAGCCACCGCCGGCCCCGAGGATGCGGAAAAACCGCAGCGGACTGACCAAAGACCCACCGCCACATTAGGATGGCTGGTGGGTCCTGGTTTCCGTCCGCAGCTTTTCCGCCGCGGTCGGATTACAACCGCAGCGGAAAAGCTCTAATATGGTGACGGTGTCTTCCAGGATGGCCAGTAAATTATGCTTTTCTGCGGCGGGTTTTCCGCCGTGGAAAAGCATACGGAACTTCACTGCGGGGGCCCGTTGCGGGCCCCCTAGGTGAAGGGGGGTGGGGGGTGCACATGGGGGGTACCTATGGTACCCCCCTGCATTTGCATGCAGAAAGCGGCAGGCACCGCGTGGTGCCTGCCTCTTTCTGCATGCAAATGCAATGCGTGCATTTTTAACATTGCCGCGGATGCAGCTTGAAGCTGCACCCGCCGCAATGTTAAAAATAGAGGATGTGACCGCCAGGGTGGCGGTCACATCCTAATTGCACAGGAGGGAACTCCGCATGCCATGCGGAGGTTCCCTCCTGCTCTGGGGTCGCGGACGGACGCAAGTCCGTCCGCGATCCTAATCGACCCCTCTATGTGGAAAATTTATTTGGAGCCCCGGGAAACCTAGACGAGCCATGAAATTTTTGATGTTACCAGCTGAAAGGGGAGGGTTAGGGGTACCAGATTTGTTTCTTTACTATATAGTTTGTTTCCTATTAAGAATGAGAGTGTTGACTATAGGGGAATCAACGGAACTCATGTACAATCACCCATCAATATTTGAGATTTTGTTGGGGCCACATGCGAGACAAACTTTTTTTATTGAAATTGATGGTAGTTATTACAAGCAAACCCGATTCAAGGTATTAATAGGAGCTTATAAGACTTGGAGATGGCTGACTCGTATCATTGGAATTGGGAAGTTGGCGTATTATACTCCCTTTGCCTCATCAAGGTTATTGCCTACTATATTTTTGGATGGAATGGCCTTAAAATGGCAAAAAAGGGGGTGATATGGTTGGGGGTTTTGTTTCTGGTGGATGGCAAGTGTAAATCATTTGTGGAATTAAGTGATCAGTTTGGGCTACCCAGAAGCTATTTTTAAAATTTTTTACAAATTAGGGATTTTCTCATTAGACAAAAACTAAGTTTGTAAAAGCACCAAGTTGTTGAGGGCATAGGTCGCCAGGTGAAAATTGGTACTTTATACAGAATGCTCCTGGAGGAAAAACCAGATGATCCGGAGAAAATAAGGGCAAAATGGGCCAATACATTAGGGGATACTGAGGTAGATGTGGAAGATCTCATCTCACTCTCCAAAGAAGTTTTAATGTCGGCTAATCTAAAGGCACAGTTTTTCAAAACTCTATTTGATTTATATTATTCACCACAACGAATGTCAAAATGGGGAGAGGGTTTTGATGGAAAATGCTTTCGGTGTAAAGCCGATCATGCAGATAGCTTACACATTTTTTTTTCTTGTCCCAGATTGGCGGGGTTTATAGAAGATATTGAAAAGTTTATGTCTTTAGTGCTTAATGTTCGCCTGATGATCACTCCCTCTATGTTGGTGCTGGGGAAAATTCCTAATGATAACCCTGCTGATAGACTATATTGTTTTCGTCATTTTATTTTTTTTACAATGACTGTTGCACGAATATGTATTGCTACAGAGTGGCTCCAGGAAAATCCACCGCTATTTCAGCAATGGCGAGTACGAATGTATAATTTATATAAATTGGAGTGGGGTCTTTTTTCTGTTTATGGGTCTAGCAAAAGGAAAAAAATCGGACTGAAAATCTGGGGGGCCTTTTCAGAATACTATGAAGACTGAGAATGCCATCTAATCTTATGAGGTTATAATTACCAATTTGTATATAAATGATTTTATGTTTTTTTTGTTTTGGATGAAATAAGCCATTCTCCATTTGTATTTTGAAGCTTTTGTGATTTATGATGATGTATTTATGCCGTGAACCAATTAAATAAAATTAAAAAAAATTATAATTAAAAGTAATTTTAACCGTACTAACCAGTAACTTGAATTTTCTTCCATAGGATATCATTTCCTGCTATATACAAAATATTTAAATTAAAAAAATATAAAATAAAAAATAAAAATATTACAATTTATATTAAAAATATGTAATTTAAAAAATAAAATATCTAAAAATAAATACTTTAAAACAATGTAGTAAATCTGTATAAAAAATATAACAATTATTACATTTAAAAATTATCATTTACAAAACCTGTGATATTCACTGAAAAAACCATAGGTTTCAGCCACGTTATAGTTAGGAATTAGCTTTTTAAAAACCTTAGAAATTCACTGAAAAAAACATAGGTTTCACACATGTTATAGTTAGCTGGATATTTCACTCATACAAACCTATTAAAATTCCCCCGTTATAGTTAGTTCAGCTAACTATAACGTGTGCGCCCGCAATGCACTGCTGATGACGTCACATATTACATCACTCATGACATGGTCAGTGACATCACTCATGACAATAACTGATGACATCTCAAATGACATCACTGATGACATCATCCTTGTGAAAGAGTGGCAGACCTCCTCTCACCCTAATATAATCTTTGATGCACACATTCAAAAATAGAAACAAACATTTTCAAAAAAATGGAGATACCCATACCAGTTACAACAACCTATTCAGTAATTCCAACATCTACATACATATCCACTCATTCACCAACAGTTCTATATAGACACTCATACATGCACTCACTCATCACATGTAGTGATACACCTATACATCCTGTTACACACCGACAGTCATCCAAAAGTTGCTCACACACATACTCACACATGCAAATAAACTATTGAACATACATTTATTTGCATATACAGCTATACACACACTACCACCTTACTTCTAATGAAACTTACACATACTTACTCTCTTAAACAATCACTTATAGAAACACATACTTAGTTAAACTGGAACTCTTACAATCTCTCACTGTCACATATACTCACTTATAAACATCAATACTCACATATACTAGATTAAAACATATGTAGTTACTGATAAAGACACTAGTGAGACAGTCATTCACTCACTAACACACACATATACACACTCATCCACCCATACAGTCCTGCACATATGCTGTTTTCAAAGCACATACAGTGAGTCAGCCATTGATGCATCTATGTGCTAAGTAATACCCCCACCAAACCATACAGATACTCATACTGATACAAAAAAAAACATCGAATAACCCATATACACACACATGTAGCTACTCACCAACCCATGCAGCCACTTATACACAAAGTGAAACACTGATACAAATATATAAATATTAAAACTTTACTCGTTAATATATGTATTCACTAAGATACACTTAATAAGCCAGTTAACCAATAATTTAAAAAAAACATCCATTTAGACACTTACTTAAACATTTATTCTTCCATCGTCCTTTTTCATATACATATATAAAACATATTTATTTTTCAGAAAGACACACATTCACTGGATGGTGTCGTCAGTGATGTCATGAGTGATGTCACTGACCATGTCATGAGTGATGTAATATGTGACGTCATCAGCAGTGCATTGCAGGCGCGCAAGTTATAGTGAGTCCAACTAACTATAACGTGGGAATTTCAATGGTTTTATGTCAGTAAAATTTCCAGCTAACTATAACTGGTGTCAAACCTATGGTTTTTTCAGTGAATTTAATAGGTTTTTTAAATGCTAATTCCTAACTATAACTGGTGTGAAACCTATGGTTTTTTCAGTGAATATATATATATATGAACAAAACTGCACCACGCCACTTCCAATCCTTCCTCGGATCAGCGAAGCGATAACCAGGAGACGGACCACTGGATCAGGTTACACATTCTTTATTTTGGTTCAGCTGGTAAAAAGTGCATAACGTGTTTCGGGCTAAGCAAGCCCTTGCTCATATATATATATATATATATATATATATATATATATATATATATATATATATATATATATATATATATATATATATATATATACATATACATACACACGAGTAACAAACAACCTAGAAATATCTATACAATTCAATAACAAAATCTACAACCGTACAGAGGATGTGGGATGAACCCCTCAGTGTGCGGTGGTTGAAGCTCTGTCTGCAAGCAGCAGGATGACCCTTTCATCTACATACAGCCAATTGAATTCAGAGGAGCCTAAAATGTGTAACTGAGATTGCTTCTGTACGTCATTCATGTGTCAAAGTTACATTTTTGAGAATGTATTTTCTAAAGCATGAGTGGAATATACGAGAGCTTGTACTTAAATGTTAAAATGTTATAGAATATGAAGTGGTATATTTTTTTAACTAGAGCATAGCATGTTTGTTGATGGTATTATGTAAATTAAATATATTTGTTTCAAGATAATATATATGGATGCATTGGTAGTCCACCATTCATCATTGACACAAGACTGTACAAGCACGTAAATAGCAGTTACCAAATTAACAGGTCAAGAACAAAAACAAATGCATTAGTTGATCCTGCACCAGAATACCTTGACCGCTATTTTGTAAACCACCCTGTGTACCTGGATGTGGGTGTATATCTTAGTCATGCTCTGTATGTTAGCCCTGTTGTATCGTGATGTTGTGCAATGTGCATCAGGGTAGAACAATCTTACGCACAAATTCTGGAGAGTGCACTAGCATCCCCATGGACAATCATGACATCTGAAGTGTGACTTAATGATCCCAAACGTGTGTTCAGTAATGGCTCATATATGTATGAGTGACCTATTGTACTTTGTCTGTGGTCATGTTTTTGGACATCTGTATGATGTGAGGAGATGGATTTAGAGAGAGCATGCTCAGCATTACATGGGAAAAAAATTGAACTTTTTTAAAAGGGGGTTGTATTGTAACCGTAATAAATCATGCCTACATTTGCAGTGTGTGTATATTTAATGTGTGTGTTTTGTTTTGTACTGATTAATGAGTATTTTTAAACAGTCATTTCCAAATGCACATTTAGCCACAGTGTGAGATGTTGTTACTTACCAATGAGCCACATGTCACTGAAATCTCCTGCAGACAAACGATGTGCAGGAGGTAACAGAGGGAAATGCAACTGCCACTTGTGCTTCCAGGCAAAGCAGCATACACACCCGTGAAGCAGTCATAAGCACCAAAACAGGTTAGCTTGCAAATTGATAAAGTGACAGCAGTGTCTCTTTTGAAAAAAGTGTGCTGTGGGGGAGATTGCTGTGGTACCACATAGGTGCTGTCAATGGCACCAACCACATTAGGAAATTGGGCAATGACGTGAAATTCCATTGCCACACGTTGCCTTTCCTCTACAGAATGTGGCATGTTGATAAACTAGTGCACTCTTCTGCTAAAGCAACTCTGTGCTTGATGCAAGCATCAAGATAGACTTGCCTAAGAGATGCTGGCATTCTCAGAGCTGATGGTCTGAAAAGATTCAATGGCAATAAAAGAGAGTGGAGACTGGGAGAACTGTAGGTGAATCAAGCTACTGTTCCCATGGATCTCTTCAGGTGAGGAGCGGTATCTGGCAATGACTGCGTCACAGGACATCCCAAAGATGTTGATCCTTGCCTGTTATCCCTCACTTATTTCCGCAAATAGTTTTTCTTCATAATGAGAGGCAAATCAACAAACACATTCACTGATATAGTGAAAGCAGAAAAAGTTGTTTGGTGTTTGAGTATGAACCTACAACATAAGAAATGGTCTTACATGGTCAGTCTGGATGTAATTGGTTGGTGTTAAAGTATTGATCATCTGTAGGTTGTGGAGTACAGAACAATAATCTCTTGCAGTACTAGATGTGTTGCAAGCTTTGCAAGCTTTGTAAAATTCAGAAGGATTAGTTTTAAACAGAAATACTGGATATTTCAAAAATACCTTGTAATATCATTCCAAAGGACTTACTGAAAGGTTTACAATATCATTGGATCTTAAAAAAAGAAAAAACGTTTTTTTTATTTTCCAATATATTTCTATGGTTAGTTATTCGGTGGCTGTATTATTTTCTATGGGAGTGTGTTGTATTACCAGTGTATGGCCATGTGTAATGCTATACTTACTCCAAGGTTAAGCTGGAGAACATTTACTACTATTTTGTATTTTTTTTCTCTCCAGAAATTTTAGAAGTTTGTGGCTAGCAATGGGCTTACCCTAGGGTGGGTGGGCAGTTGTCCTTTCGTAAACCCCCCCTTACCCCTCCGCTAGCCCCTCCTTACCACTCCTTAAGCCTCTCACATTTTGAAGTAAGTATTCCACATTTTCTGGCCACGCCTTCGTCCTGTCCATATTTACTACAAAAACATATGCCGACATGTGTACATGTGTAGAGATCTCTTCATGGAAAATATAGAAACAGCGGACACAGAGATCGCTAATTGAATTTTAGCCAATAGCATTTTGTAGTAAGGGAGTAGTAATCCTTGTGAGGGCTCATGGAAAATTATTGTTTTTTTAAGTTTTATTCAGGATGATAAATTAGATTTGTATCAGGAGACAGGTCTTCATAGTGTGAGGATTGAGACAAAAAAGAGATACGAGGTGATAGCCTGATTTTTACATATATCCTTAAGTAACATGAAGGTCTTAAATTCTAATCTTGATGAAATAGCGTATCAGGATGTGTGCCAGCTGCACGTAGCTGCAGGATGACTACATAGGCATACATTTGAATCCTTACAGTTTTTAACTGAAGTGCAATCTTTCTTTCTATTAAGGTTGATGAAATAGGAAACCTTGAGTTAGGTAGTAATTAATATCTATTTTTAAGTGGAAAAACATCAGTTTCAAAAGTTGTGTTGTATCAATGGGCATTATTACTGTGACTTCACTGAATACCTTACATGCATAGATTAATAAAATAAAATCCTTTCATGGATCAATTTATATCTGGACAACTTCAAAGACACCCTGTGGCCCTGATTAGGAATGGGTCCGTGTTTTCCAAACCCTTGCACAATCTCCTGCTGGTCCAGGGGTTGAAATGATTAATTAGGTGTTAAAAACACTCACAGCAATCAATGGGTGAGGTCATTATCTCACCCTTCATTTAATTTCAGCATGTCAAATCTGTCAGTTAAATAGGTAAAAATGATATGCATTTACTGTACCATGTGGATTTTCTGTGCACCAAAATCGGCATGTTATTCCCCACAAACTTGTGGTAGGTGCTATAAACACATTTGATATCTAAGGAACCCTGCTGTATCAACATTTATGAGGTGTGATGAGCAGCACCTTGATTCTGATGGACTCAGAATCAGAGATATAAAGTCTATCTTTCTATGCTCTGCTGGACTGATGAGTCTAGAGGCTAGGAATAGCAATACCCAGCTATACTGCAATTCACGTCTAACCTGTGTTTTTGAAAATAGATCTTCAAGCTAAGTACATGGAATTAGGCACCCTGGCATTGAAGAGCCTCAAATCCTTTACATCTGTAGTCCTGCTTTGCATCTTTTACAACAAACAGCAGCGCTTGTCAATATGCGTTAATGTTAATGTATTGCCTCATAACAGACTCATGAGGGTTTTAACCAACCACGAAAAGATCAGACCCAACATGAAAATAGCAGCTGGGACCGTAACCTGGATGTCACTTCCGCCAGTGCAGAGCAGGTCCTTCCGCTATATATAACAAGCATTTGCAATGCAATAGGTCTCGCATTTATGCGAATTTAAGCTATTGGCAATGTAAATGACAATGCCTTTTATTTATGTTTTAAAATAGAAAACAATAATAAAAGGCATTGTTATTTGCAATGTCAATAGCTGAAACTTGTGGTAATGCGAGACCTATTGCATTGCTAATGCTTGTTATATTAGTACAAAAGGTAGATAGGAAGCTGGAGAATAGTATTAAAAGTTCTAAAATGGAGTCACTCTGGGCCAATAGCAAGATTCGATATAAGGGGAAAAGCCTAGCCTTTGAAACTTGGATTGGGGTGGGTATCCACTACCCTTACCAACAAGCAAACTGCACATCCCCTATTACTTCCACAGACCTCAAATCAAGATATAACCTGCTGACATTGAACTCTATAACTTTAAAAAAATGAGAACGGCCCTGTCAAAAGCCAAACTGTTCGCCTCACAACCATCAATCTCCCGGTTTGTGTCAAACATTAATAAATTGGGGCACCAGGTCTCACAGCTCTACAGGCTCCTCCGCCCAAAATCCTCTTCACTTAATGATAAGACTGTTGCCTACTGGGATAAAAAAAACTAAAACCATACTTCACGAACAAGAATGGTCCACACTATGGAGCTCGGCCTCACAGATCTCACAGGTGTTCTCACAAACAAAATGTTGGCTGCTACACAAGGCGTTTTGGACCTCTGCCCGTTTAGTCTCATGAGGCCTCAGGGACGACGCGTAATGTTGGACCTGTAACAAGGAAACGGGGGATTTGGCACATCTTATCTTTCATTGCCCAATACTCAAAACATTCTGGGAGAAAATCTTTGTCTTTATAAATGGTTTGTTTGATTGTACGCTAACAAAATAATTTTTCAACCCTTACCACGGCATGTATATGCACATACTTGAGATCTGAACAAGATAAGGACCTACTAGACCTGCTGCTGACAGCAGCAGTGAAAATGGTCCTCTCCAATTGGAAAGACGCAAGTAAGACTTCTTACAAAGGCTGGTTCAATTGGATCACCCATCTCAGAGGAGCGGGCAACATTGCACTACAGAACTCACCCTGGAAACTGGCATCCAGAAGGATGTGGAAATGTCTCGACACGTACCTAGACTCTTATGAACCTCAATGAAAAAAAGATATGCAGGTAAAACATAAACTGGTACCCCCTATGAACAAGGATACCTAACTGGCCTACTTGCGTGCCAACATCTCCGCAGAATATCAGATGTAATTGATAAGAAATGTAACTCTCCTTGCCTGTCTCCCACTTCTTCTTTCCCCCTTTTCTTTCTGTCTTTCACTGCCTGTCTTTCTCTCTTTTTTTCTCTACCTATCGCCATGTGGGGTTAGCTAAACAAACGTGACATTATGTCTCAGGACACTGATGTACAAGCTGCGCTTGGTACAACCTATGCTATCCCTGTAACAGATTTGCGAATGTGTTCTTGTATAAAAATAAATAAAACATGTTGAGATTAAAAAAAAAAGATTAGTGAGTGGAAACGCTCCCTTTTGGCCAGCACAGCAAATTAATTAAATAAACAGACGTGGCCACTAAAGTGAAAGCAGACCGGGCAGCAAATAAATTAAAAAAATAGAGCTTACCGACTTCTAAAAGAGACCGTGTAACGCCTTAAGCAAAAGGTCCAGTCCTCATTGGAGGTAACAAATGGCAACAGGGCAGTAACAAGGAGGGACTAACAAACCTCATTATCAATCGGAAACCAGCATTTACCAAGGACAATGACACCAGCCAATCTAAAATATGGTCGAAGAAAAGGCGAGGCTTCCACATCATACTCGACTACTGAATGCCTCGCAGAGCGAGTAGCGCATGCGCGCTACCGCTAGGCTCGACCTAAAAATTAATATAGGCCCAGATTCATCAAGGTTTTGTGTTGCATTTACACCACACAAGGGTGATGTCAAACCTAAGTGAGATTTATCAAGCCACTCAAAGCCACCTTGCGTGGCCCTGCATGACTTGATAAATCTGGAGTTGCGCGAGGCAGCGCAAATTGCTGCCTTGGTGTTACTCTGCCCAAGGAAGTCATTCGATGGGTGTGGCGTTGGTGTTCCCACGCATCCACTCATGAATTATGGTGCACTCCCTGATTTACCATTGGTGGTAGACCTGGAAATGCATAAAAATTCTACGTCTCCCAAGGTAAAGGGTAAAGAGGAGAAAAATCTTGGGGCATATTACCAAGCAATAGCGATAATTATCGCTATTGCTTGGTTAGCGATAAAAAATTATTGCCGAGCTGCGGGGATTTTTATCGCAGATAAACCTTGGTATTACCAAGTTTTATCGCAAATGCGATAAAAATCGGCAATAATGCATGAATATCGCTGAAAAATCAGCGATATTCAGGCATTACCGAGCTAATGCTTTTAGCCATGGTATCCACCTCCCATTGGACAACATGGCTAAGAACTGCTCCTGGGTAGGTGTTAGCTTTTGGAGATATTCGCGCTTAGCGCGAATATCTCCAAAAGTTGGTAATAGGAGATAGCGATGTTAGCGGCTGTTTCCAGTCGCTGACATCTTGGCATGCCCACTTTGCATGTCATTAGTGATACATTTTTCTGACATGCAAAGCGGGGCCCAAGATGGTCGCTATCTCCTACTAGCTGTCGCTAACTGGTGCTAGCGACAGCTAGGTAATAGGGAGATAATTTTATCTCCGCTTTCTTGGCTTTTAAAGCCAAAAAAGCGGAGATAAATCCCTTGATAATATGCCCCCTTGATTTCTCCTCGTTTCTTCTTCTTTAGACATGTGCTGCATTCTACAGCCCATATAGAATGATGAAAATGCCTCTGAGTATAGTTTTTGTGCAGAAAGTTGTGCCTTCCTGCACAAAAACAATCCTGAATACAACGCAGGCACCATTGGACAATGACGGAAGGGTGCCTGCGTTGGCGCTACGCAGCCACAAGAGCACCACCGCTAGGAAAGGACAGATATTACTGCACTTTTATGTAGGTGGCTTGCTGCATTGCGCTGTGTGAAAACATGATAAATATGGGCCACATTGCAAGGAAAATAGGCGCAAAAGAAAGTGCTCTTGTTATTCCTCATTCATTACCACCAATGTATTAATCAGAATCAGAAAATATTCAGAAAACTGGAGCACATTTTATCCATGCTGGACAATTTTTTTCTTAATATTTATCCTCGTGGGTCAAAATTACTTTATTCGTTTATCGACTTTTTTTTTAGGAACGACATTTCATGCTCACCATCACACACCGAGACTATGAGATTTATATTTCAGAACAGACTGCAAACCCCAGTTGAAGTGTGCACAAAGGGCAACATTGTGAAACTAAGCAAAAGAAATATGTCTGCAACACATACCTGGGTCACTCTATCTTGCATAGTTTTTAAACATTTAAGACGGCCAATGATTTAGAGATGTTTAATCATGGTAATGTCAAAGGATCATGTCTGACTTCATAATCATTTTCTTTTAAATACATACCAGAAATTTATGGGATATACAAAAAGCGAGCCCGCTATTTTAGAGTTATGATACGTTTCAGCTTTCCTATTTAAATACATCCTGTCTCCGGCTGACTGTCTAAATCGCCGACGGAGCAAAACCTTGTTTTTCTGCCCTCCTTGGGAAAGAAAAACATAACGATTCTGGATTATTTCTTTAAAACGGCTTTAGTCAGGTAACGACCCCTCCCCCTTCCCCACACCATCACAACCACAGTGCCCAATATACTGACTTTTGTATTTCAAGATTTTTACAAGCAAGCTAAATTCTTGGGCTGATATGTGGCACTACATGTTAAGAGTAAAACAGGTTCTAACTACCCAGTTCATTGGAGATCAAAGACTGCATTAACTACTAGCTACATAAAGAATAAGGGCATAATTTATGAGAAATTGGCTTAGGGCAGTGCCACAAGTCTTCTTGCTGTGCTGCCCTATGCCAATGTGAATGGTGCAGGAATGCACCGCATTTATGAAATATGTGACATTCCTGTTGTTTCCCCCTGCACTGGCACACATGTTGATGCCTAGCGCATACATAGGCAGCGCTGCACCATGGTGCAAGGATGCCTCTGTTGCAGGCAGGATTATTTTTGTGCAGGAAGGGGCACGTTCCTGCACAAAAACAACCAAGAGCAGCTTTTACCTCTTTCTATATGTGGTGTAGAATGCAATACACATGGAACGAGTAAAAAAATAAGGAGCAATAAAAACATTTCTCCTCGTTATGCCTGCTCTGGGGAGGCGTAAGATGATGGCACTGCCCCAGGTTTCCGTGATCAAGTAAATCTGGGGCAGCGGCATAATCCATGGGTGTTGCATAGGAACACCTACCACATCAGCCATGGAACGCCTTTTTGACGCAGAGTAAGGCAATGAAGGCTTGTGCTGCTTTGTTTGACGCCAAATCTATGAGGCCATGCAAAGTCATGCAAGGTGGCTTTGCGTTGCCTCATAGATATGATTATAATGAAGAAGCTTGCGCTGCTGGAGCATCTAAAAAATTGACGCCCCAGCATCGCAAGCTTCTCATAAATAAGCCCCATAGAGCCAGATTTACTAAAGGCCTGCTTTGTCTTGCGCCACGCATGGTGATGCAAGGCAACTCAAGTCCATAAGTAGGATTTACTAAGTCACACAAAGCCTTGTGTGACTCTGCATAGTTTAGTAAATCACAGGTAGCGCAAGGTGGCACATTTCACTGACTTGAATTATCTTCGGCAGGGAAGCGTTTCATGGTTGGGCTTTGGGCATTCCCACACATCTACCCATCGATTTTGGAACATTCCCAGATTTAAAAAGAGCTGTAAACTTGGGAATGCATCAAAATGGTAACCCTCCAAGGCATAATGAGCAACAATATCTTTATTTCTACTTGTTACTTTCTTTTCTTTTGTGTGATTCATTCAGCATCGCACATAGAAGCAGAAAAATGACTTTAACTATTGTTTTGTCCATGATAGTGCATCTTCCAGTACAAAAACAATACTGCCTGTAACCCAGGCAACCATGCACCATGGTGCAAGTGCATACATTGGTGCTAGGCAGCACACAGTGCGCCAGCGCAGGAAGGCAGCAGAAATGTGCCATATCTTAGCAAATATGGTTCATTTCTGTTGTCTCCATTTCACACAACCCAGCTCAGCAAATTGACTATTTGCACTGCATTGCATGAACTTCTAGTAGATCTGCCCCTTGCCCGGCATTGCATGAACTGCTGATAGATCTGCCCCCATGTTTATATGCACCAAAGAATAAACAATTTAACTGGCTGATATGTGTACCCATGACTAAAGACTTAGGGCCAGATTCACAAAGGTGAAGTTATACCAAAAGACAAAGCTCACCACTTTCAGTATTCACAAACGGCATTTAAGAGTAGTACCTTTACTTTGTGACTCAGGCTGGAATCTCCGCATTCGGGCCTGGAATATCCACTGGTTGGGGCAGAATATCTGCACTCAGGGGGGAAGAAGTTTACTTTCACCCTGACACACCTGTGCCAGTGCCTACCATCCCCCAAACAGTTCAAGGGGAAATTACTTAGCCCAACTGCCAATCCTAGCCTTAAACTTGGGGCGGAGATTCCCTACCAGAGCCAAAGTAAGTGTAATTACATACACCTGCAAACTATCAACACCACCTGCAATCGTAGTACTAGATGCAAGATATAAGCAGCATGCAATCTAGGCCCTGGTTGGCCACACATACTTTTTGCCTTCCTGTCTGACCGCTCTGCACTTAGCCTCCACCATGCTACCAATGAGGAGGAAGAAGAACCATACTGATGAGGAGATCACCATGATAATCAGGTTCATAGCGAGGCACCACAAAAGACTAATGGGTCTACCCCATATGAGAGCAGTGCCACACAGAACGTAGCCCAATGGCACAATTGAGCTACTGCAGTCACTGAATTGGGGGAATATGCCTGTACTGTCACAGACATCAAGAAGAAGTGGCAGGATGAGTAGAGGTGGGTGAAGGAGAAGTGCAACAGTTTAGAGGTGTCCAAAGCTCTCCCTGGTGGACAAACTGGACCCAGCCTCTGTCTCACCCCACTTGAGTGGGACGTCCTCTCCACCATTCACCCCTAGCTGCTGAATGGGCTGCCTATGAACTTAGTCTGGTGCCAAGTAGAATGTGATGATTATAACAATAACACTAAATGATAAATGTATGTGGTACACTACAAATGTTACTAGGTATGTTGTCCAATGTAAGTGCAAATTGCAATAGAGTCAAATCCTCATGTGACTCATTTCGTACATAACACTACAAGTCCCAGAATCCTTTGTGATAGAAATGGCAACTTGCAATTTCTCAGTCCCAAACAGTGGGCCATCACTGCTAGTGTATCCATCTAACACTGGTAAATTGCAATATATAATAGGCCTTGTTTACTTATCATTACTGTTGGCATGTAGATGCCATTGAGTAAATATGCCATTAACAACCACAGGGGCAGCCCAACCAACCTGAACCTGG
This sequence comes from Lissotriton vulgaris, assembly GCF_964263255.1. Lineage (NCBI taxonomy): Eukaryota > Metazoa > Chordata > Amphibia > Caudata > Salamandridae > Lissotriton > Lissotriton vulgaris. Next base: position 1,124,474,147 of record NC_141694.1, read on the forward strand.
TGCAGTCAGTGTATAATCCTGAGAGAGCGCCATGTTATTTTGAAAAATTTGTAGGGGTGCGCCATAAACCCGAGTAGTCAGCACCCACATATTTAGAGGATCTTAATATTGTAGTTTAGAAATGTAATATTAGGATGGGAATCAGTGCAATATGTAGTGATGTGTTTATTATTTAGAGACTAATGTTGTACCTTAATCAAAATGTGATGCTGCATAATGTAGAAATGTAATCATATGTGAAATGTTGCATTAACAATGATGTGCCATAATGAAATAATACATGTGCCTGTTAATGAGTGGATTAACATGGGGTTTAATGTGAAGAATATATTGCTTGCAGAACTAACGTTTTATAGTGATGAAATGGAATGTCATGTCATGTTAGAAGTGCGTTTAAAAGTGCAAAGGCCTGGGACATGCTGAAGCCAGTAGAGTCCTAACTGTATTTTTCTTTGGTTAGCCTCGGTCAGAAAAGAATGATTTCTCTCGCTTGGGAAAAGCTGTCCTCAGCAAATATTAAATTGTATCTTTGAATGTTGTAAGGATGGTCTCATGTATTCTAGCTTGCAGGTGCAAGGCCACAAGGCTCGTTCGGTAAAAGAGTCCATCGTTTAGAAATTAGGATAGTAGGCTCGAGTGCAGAGATGCTGCCAAGGAATTTGGGAGTGCAACATTCAGCGGAGAAGGTGCCTGGGACCCAAGGACACACCAACGGACGCTTGATGGAGAGGTGCCATAGTGGAAAAGTCAGAAGATCTGTACCTGCCAGAGGGGCGTACCTCTAGACGTGTCAACTGTTTTTGGGATTTTGTATTAGGGACAGCACCCGAGGGTGGAGAGGCAGTTCGGAGCAGAGAGTCTAGGGGTTAGAAAGAGGGCTCGGGAAAGGAAGATGTAGGCAGTTTGTGAACTTAAGCCAGAGTAAGGTGTAAGGTGTAAAAAGGAGCATTTTAGAAGGAGCTCAGAAATTGAAGCAACTTATTGGAAGGTGAATGTACTTCTTAGGAAATCATCAAAGCTGACACCTTTATTCTTGCTGGGTAATTCGTTAAGTAGGGATGTCCCCTTAGAGTTAGTGTAGGGACAGTTTAACAATTTTTTTTTTCTTTTTGTAAATGCAGTCTCGACTTTCTACATTGTCAGTAACGGTGTGTCTAATGCTTCTCGAGTTGACCCTGATTTTTATTCTGAGTCGTCTGAGACTCTTGCGTAGGATTACTTTTGTATTAGGGCCGGTCTATTTCCTGAATGTTTTGCTGAGATGTTTGTATGTTCAGTTATATTTGGCTTTGTAATAAATCTTCAAATTTTCAGTTGGTAGTTAGTGGTCCTTTGAGTCTAATTTGGATTTGTTTTATAAAATTGTAATGAACTATGATTATGAAAATCTTCCCTTTACGCTTCTAAGACTGGGAAAAAGGTTCAGTCGACCTGACCTGGGATTCTAGAAAATGGTAAGAAAATCTAGATAAGAATCCCAGCTTCCCCAATCCTAACAATGGTTCAAGAAGCAGTTTGCTTAAGAATACATTATCTACACATAAATACAGATCACACACAGATCAGTAAAGTACCCATAAAACAAAAACAAAAGAAATAAAACAGAAAAGGAGAACCCATATGCATCGAAACAATTTCTTGAAAAAGTATCACAAATTTATTATGTATTATTAAACAATTAGGACAATAATGCTCAAGACATAAATGCTGGTATACAAACAATACATATCACAAACCAGACCAGTGGCAAACAAAAAAGATGCATGTCAAAATAAAGGAACAACAGATATGGAATTAATGTGTCCTCCATTAGTTTTTGGCCACATAAGCGTCGACGGCATTTCGACCACTGTTGAATTACACAGTCATCATCAAGACTACAGTTTCCATTGAGCGTCAGAATCAGTTCTGTGTGTAAAAATGCATATGGAACAGAATGCGTTAGATGTAGACTCCCTCGAAGGAAAGGCCTGCTCAGGATAAGGAAAGAGATAGCAGATTGTGCTGTAGATTAAGACGCCCAAAGAAGCCTGAGAGAAGACTTATTAAAAACTCCATTGGCACACCTAGTGAACCAGGAAGTAAAAATAAGCATCACAAAAAGTAATAAAGAGCCAAACTTCACCTGTTTAAAAAAAGGCAAGTAAATATGTGGCAAGTTGCACATATTCAACATTTCCTAGTTATGTATGGTGACTTTTCCTATTTATTGCCAAAAACAGCCGGAGTACAGTCATTCACTGGAGCAGAGGCTCCTGCACCTGCAGAGAGGCATTGTCATTGTGTCCATCAACCCATACCAACAGCACAAACAGGCATGTAAATATGGCCAGACGAGGGTCCAAATGCCAACATTGTGATCAGACAATCAATAGATGTATGACATAGAATCCATAAACAGTCCCAAAGCTGAGAACTGAAGTAGGAACTGTTGTGAATTACATGTGTTGACTATAATGTAAACTGAAAATAAACATATCATTGTAGGCCCTGTGACATTGTCTAGAAAAACTCAGCCCACAGTGAGCTCTGCTACACGTACGGGTGTGACATCTGGTCAAGCACCACGCATTGGGTAGATGTGGGACCCGGGTACGTATGCATGAAAATGACTTTACCTAATGCTCATTCTCCCAAAAAGTGGATTAATTGTCTGCAGTACGTGGTGTGTGTCTAATATTACTGTTGTCACTCATCCCTATATACTCACATGGGGGCGTGGCTTAGCCACCTAAGATGGCGGGTCATTCTCTCTAATGATACAGCTGCCGGCCCATGTCAGATGAGATCCACAATGTCCCCCTACCTGCTGTTGGGGCTGCGGGAGCAGAACTAACTGGCGGAGTGCCCTGTGGCTCAATTGAACTGCCTGGAGTTCCTGTACGCGGCCCCTGGATGGCCCGCGGTGCTCTGCTGTCGCTCCCCGCACTCGGCTGATAAGATGGCGGCCACCAGGTGAAGTGATGGCGTCCGAGCCTAGCTGCTCCCGATCTCCAGCCAGAAGATCAGCGCTAGATCCAAAGGTGAGGGGGTGGACGCTAGAGTGCCAGCGACCTGACCCTGCTTGTGTCCCAAGACTTTGGCGGCGGGGGGGCCCATGCGACCCACGCATGCAGCGCCATCGAAGACGGGCCACCCCCCCGGGCCCTGCCGCTGCAGCCAGCCGTTGCCGGGCCTTGCTGCGGGGAGGCGCGAGCGGCGACCAACACTGCACCACTGGGGCGAGCTCTGAGGTGGAAGAATACCTTCTTCGCGGTACCCTGGCGACAGCTGCACCGGCCCTCGCCCATACTTCCAACACACAAGCTGCCGGCGGGAGGGTTGGGCCCCTGAAGACACCCTCATGAACACACTGTGGCCCTTGGGAGTTCCAGACAGCCGACTGCGCCACATTGCTGTAGGGGGGGTGCGTACCAGTACCAAGGACAGAGACACGATCAGGGGCCCTGTGGCGGAGCAAACTTGGCCCTCTCCTCCTTGTGGGGCTCTGGCGGGACCCGGAACGCCCTCGCCTTCAACAGAATTCCTGCCGTGGGGCTTGCTGGTTAAGAACCAAGAGGTCCGGGACCACTGGATACCCTGAGCCGCAACACTGAGAGCCCGAGGTATTGGGCTAGACTTATTACCCACGTGGTGCCATTGGAATCGGCCCACGACAGCCGCGCTTCGCCCCCTGGCCTGCCGCCCTGGGGCCCTGCCTTCCTGTCACCCACCGAGTGGGTCCTGAACTCTCCTACCGGGCATGAACTACCTTCACATCGAAACAACAAATTGCCCTCCAATTACCCCCAGCTCATAACGCACAGACCAGGGTTGTGAGTGAAGAGGTGCACTAGGGGCGGTGGACCTGCGGAGGGCGACACCAATCCAGACACTCGCAGGGTCAGGCGGAGACCGTGGGAGACCCTCGCCCACCTCGCCAGACCCCCAAGACCCGGTCGACTGTAAGTTAACCAATGGGCCGCCGAACAACAGGTGCCGCACAAGGAGCGGACCATCAGAAGTTACCGCCCCAACCATCCGCCCCCACCGCAACATAAGATGGGCACGACAGTACGGACTCTACCTTTCGGAAACTGGACCAAGTCCTGGCAGCCATAGAGCACTCCAGAGTGGCGATGGAGACCAAATTCGACACTCTTGTCACAGATCTCAACCTTCTTCGCGACGACCACAGGAAACTGTTGGATAGGGTCTCCCAGGAGGAATAAATGGTGCAGTCACTCAATCCGCAAGTGCAGCAACACCAACGCGACATTGCGGACCTCCAATCCCGCCTCAAGGCCTTAGAATACAAGATGGATGATTTAGAGGGGCGCTCCTGAAGGAGCAACATCCGCGTCATGAACCTGCTGGAGGGAGCGGAGGGGACTGACCCCATACAATTCATCACGGACTGGATCAGAACTTTCACACCAGCCACAGACCTGGCCCCCTAGTTCTCTTTCGAAAGGGCACATCGCGTGCCGACCCGCAAACCTAAACCGGGCCTGCCCCTGCGACCATTCCTGCTGAAGCTACTGCACTTCCGGGACAGAGAGCGCGATCATCAGGGCGGCCAGGTCGCACGGACGACTGCAGATGAACAGGTGATGCTCCTTCCTGACTACTCCCGTGCCGTTCAACAGCAGCGAGCCACCTTCCAGGCGATCAAACGTACACTTCGACAGAAGAACATCCAATATGCCCAAAACTGAAAATCATCCACGGCGGAACCACGCACTTCTTCGTGGACCCGAAGGAAGCGGACACCTGAGTGGAGCAACATGTCCCCCGTCGTCTGGCGACGCCGAGCTCACAGAACGCTCCACTTTAGAGACAACCACGGAGACAGAGCTGCAAGATCACCCTGACGCAGCTCAGCGCCCACCCTACCCAACTGGGGAGAGGCTCTCCGGACATCACCCAGATCATTGCAGAGTGGAGGAAAGCGATACAGGCGGTGACCGCGCTTGGACCGCCGGGGGAGGAATCAGATATGGACAAGGGGCCCCACCTGTTCAGCTCTGAGGACGAGGCCAGCGATGCACCGGTCTCCCGAGACGGGTCTCAGTCACCCCCGGTGGTGACGCCTCAGAACGCAGACCTACTAATGTAATAAAGACGGCTGCAAGGAGACTGCTGGCTGCTATGTCCCGGCAACTCTTATCTTTATATACGTTATTCTTAGGCGATGCTATAACCAGATCATCCTCCATAGTATTTTTCGCTCCTGGGACATCTTTTCTACTTTATCTTTAGGTAAATTTCCAACTTGTTGTTTTAGTAAAATTGAATTTCTTTTGATTTCCCTGCACAAATATGTTTACTACTTAATTCTATTTCGCTATTCATCCCTAGGTGGATACAAAATATTCGTGCTAACAATTATACATCATTATTGCTCGCCTCCGGATATTTTATCAACTTGTGGAGGTAATATTAGACACCATACTTAATCGCGCTATAGATGCAATATATTGCATCATTACATACTAAACCCTCTTATCTTACATCCCTAGATAAATACTCGTTTCCTTCACTATTGCTCTCATCACCTTACCATCTACTCACTGGAAGTTATCCTCGTGGAGGTAACTATATATTGATAATGCACTCTTTCACTTATATGGAGAGTCAATTATACATGCAAACTATATCTGGTCCATGATATCTTATTTTATTTTAGGTTCTACAAATGTCAACACAAATAACGATCTGAATCTAAGCTACCTCCACTATACTGTTCTACCACCTCCTTTTCTCTGATGTCATAACATCATATGACAAGCTATAGGACTACATCGTTCCACATCTCAAGGTAATTTTATTAGGCCTCTTACTCTCATTGCTGTATGACCCTATCCATGTTCATAGTTCATAGTCATCTATACACCAACAGGGTTAACAGTGATATTACTACCTATCAGTCTGCTATATTTACACCTATAGCTGACTTATTATGCAGCTCATCCTATGTACAGTTTAAATCCTCCTTCATTTACAGGATCGAATATGTCTCAAGTTATCTTAATTCTGTAATGATACGTATTATAACTATTTTCATTATCGTTGTTAATTATATTACACCTCCAGATCTTAAGAAGCTGCCTTTACCGACTGACCTTTTATATCCACGCCACACCTAACTGTGAGTCCTGGACTCTTTGAAACTCTGTAAGTACATCTTCATACATTTATATCATCTTTGTTCAACCTAAGTTTCCCCTTTTTATATAAATTCTGGGAACCTCGGTCATTGCTACGTTTTGATTTGGTTTAACAACATTTGTTTTCTCTCTTAACAATGTAGCAATACTTTAAACTACAGGTCATATAGGATATTATTAAAAACCACATCTTTCTCTATTTTGCCTATTCCCACCGTTGCTAATAAAGTCTATCCTACCCCCATAAAAGTATACTCCACATTATACAGGTGGCTTATTTTTGAAAACTATATGGTTATCAAACAATATATGTATTGCTTTAAGAAAGTAAGCTGTACACTTGACTTATCAATATTTTGTCTATTATGGAATGCAATTTATGAATTGAAGTTCAAGATTAATATACTCAAATAATGTCTATCATTTTGATGTCAAGTAAAACAATTTTATGACAACCAACAGGTAAAACTTTACCATCTATATGATCTGAAATGTAGAATCAAATAATGTTTATCAATTAATGTCAACTAAAAAAAGATTTAAGGTAATCAACAGGTAAACGGCTAACTATCAACATGCTCTGAAGTGTATAAACATGTTAATAATGTCATGTATAAAATTTGCCTTGCAACAGGTAAAGCTTAACCATGTATATGATCTGAAATGTATAATCAAATAATGTCTATCGATTAATGTAAAACTAAAAGAGATCTAAGGTAATCAACAGGTAAAGGGCTAACTATTAACATGCTCTAAAGTGTATAAACATGTCAATACTGTAATGTATAAAATTTGCCGTGTATACAAGAAATGTTACATCCTTGTAAAATCACTATACCTTGAAGTAATACAAGTGTAAATGAAAAGAATCTCTACCACTATGATGACACACCTATACTGCCCTCTATGATTTGCTATAACTGTAAATAACATGTATGTCTGTCCTAAGTCCACTGTATATAATAAGGTTGTCGCCATTATAAAACTGTAAGAAATGTAAATAATTTGTATATATGTCTTTATTTATATATTGTACATAATATGTCTGTGTTTGTAAATTTCATCCATATATCTTTTTATTGCTTATAGAACAATAGACAGTCACCTGAAGAAGGCTCAAGAGCCGAAACGCGCGTAGTGGTGTCTACCGCTTTGCCTTCATCACTGTATATATGTTTCATGTCTATTGATTTTGTATTTACTCTTTTGTATTTTTTTATTCAAGACTATATAAAATTTAAACACATAATCACTTATAAAAACTATATATATTAAAAAAAACAGTAGAAAACAAAAGAAAAATAGTCAACAACAATAAACAATAAAGCTCAGTGGTGTCTACCGCTTTGCCTTCATCACTGTATATATGTTTCATGTCTATTGATTTTGTATTTTCTCTTTTGTATTTTTTAATTCAAGACTATATAAAATTTAAACACATAATCACTTATAAAAACTATATATATTAAAAAAAACAGTAGAAAACAAAAGAAAAATAGTCAACAACAATAAACAATAAAGCTCTATCAGAAATTATTTTGCTCATTGGTTTCTGTGCACAAGTGGACTTAATATACTGTTTCATTCTAGGTTTTTATTTACAAAAAAACGTTAATTGTATTATCTAATCAATGTCTGTCACTTTGCTATAGACCTTTCCTAACTCTGCTATGTCCCGAAGCACATGGGGCCACCCTACGAATGCTCGTCGACCAGAAGGTCTCCTGGGATGCAGAGGCGGCGAGAGAGCCCCGACTGGCGGTGGTGTTCAGCCTTGACGTCCCAAATCACCACTGAGAGAATACCGTGTACTGCAGGACACCCAAGGGATTACTTCCACTGTTGCATTACACTGACTGTGATGCCGGCTGCAGCGGGGAGAACATTTAGCCGCCACCCCACGATTACGAACTAAAGACTAATTATGCACTATTGTTTGGATGTATTGCCTTGTGCGATAGGTCCCCCTATTTGGGAATGTTCCCCAAAGTTCTGGTTTCCTACCCCTTTACAAAGTTACATTCCTAGTCTAAATACAAGGCGGGTTGAAGGGGACAGTCTCAAGACGTACATTTCCGGACCGGTGGGGGCGGGTAGGGAGCGGGGTGGGTTTAGCGGTTTCAGGAAGAACCATTACACACGGTCCACACACCTCGTAGCTGACCTCTGATGACTACCTTACCTAATACAGATCTCAAATTTGTGACCTTAAATGTTAGGGGTATGCACACGGCCGCAAAACGATACTCTATTTATGCCTATATCAAGAGACAACAGGCACAGGTGGCCCTCCTACAGGAGACTCACCTGACGGAACAGGAAGTAGGCCGCCTCCACAGAAAATGGCGAGGCATTGTATGTGCCACAAAATACTCTGCCTTCTCAAGGGGCACGTTAATCTGGATCAGGCCAGGTGTACCGTTTAAAGAACAGCGTAGAATAATAGACAATGACGGGAGATATACAATCATTAGCGGCTTACTAGAGGGTCAACCGCTCCTGATCGGTTGCGTATACGCCCCGAATACAGAGCAAGAACAGTATTGGGACAAATTGACTACAGTGCTAGCACAGCACACAACGGTGCCCTGGCTCTTAGGCGGGGATTACAACTGTGCACTAGACGTTCTTCTAGACAGGTCACCCCCCCACCACACTCCCCGGCGCGCAAACAAACAGAACACTTCTGTAGATGGGTGGAACACTGGGCACAAGCAGATGCCTGGAGAAAGCTACACTCAGCATCTAAGATATATTCCTTCCACTCCATTCCTCATATCCTTCGAATACGCCTCGACCAATTCCTGTGCTCCGCAGATATCCTCCTGAAAATACAACACACTGCCTACCTGGGGAGAATAGTGTCAGATCACGATGCACACACAGTGACCCTCCGCTGGAGGCCAACCCACCCCCCGATCCCTACTTGGAGGCTCCCTCAGGAATGCCTCATGGATCAAGCTTTCAGAAAAACACACAGGGATTTTATCAAGGAACATTTCCAACGCAACGTGGGCTTGACCGCTTCTAGGGCCACAGAGTGGGACGCATACCAGGTCACCGCCCGGAGCCACTGCATTCAACATATAGTGGGGGTCCACACAACACCACAACATGCGTTGCATACATCAGAAACAGCGCTAGCACAGTTATCCCGTGACTCGGACCAGGGCCTAGCCACCTCAGAGCAAGTGACCGCGGCGAAGCTCGCACATGCGGAAACACTCTGAGACCTGCGTAAATACAACTTCCATATGTATGCTACACAGGTTCACACGGAGGGTAACAGGACAGGGGCACTCCTGGCGTGGATAGCCAAACAAGACGTAATTACACAGCCTATCACTGAGCTGAGGGATGAGGCCGGAGAACTCCGCACCTCTCAACTCAACATCCTGCACGTATTTAGTAACTATTACACAGTAGTGTACCAAACTCCTAAGCTGGTCACGCCCCACACGTTGGCACGCCTCCTGGGAACACACACACTCCCCACTATCTCAGAGGAGGACAAGAATGATCTTGACAGTAAGATTACGCCCCCAGATATTAAACATGTCATCAGGTCCCTTGTGCGGGAGAAGACACCCGGGATGGATGGGTTCCCGTTGGAATACTATAGCACATTTGCGGCCCAAATAATACCCCACTTAGTGGTCATGTATGAGGAGGCCCTTTCCACGGGGACTCTGCCTGCATCCTTCTGCGAATCCATAATGGTGACATTCCTCAAGCCCCATAGAGACCCCACGCACCCCTCTTCATACAGACCCATCACACTCCTCAACACGGACTGTAAAATCCTCTGGAAGATCCTAGCGGATCGCTACAGCCAAATCCTACCGGCCCTAATCCACCATGATCAAAGCAGCTTTGTACCCGGGCGCAAAACATCCCACAATCTGAGACGACTTTTTCACAAGACAATGCGAAGGACCGATTCCCCCATGCAGAGTGCCTGATCTTTGACCTAGAGAAGGCGTTCAACACCTTACTCTGGCCCCACCTGTTCGCGGTCCTCCAGGCACTGAATATAGGCCAGACTTTAATGGCATACATGCGAATCCTATATGGGGGACTTACCTCTAGAGTACAGATCGGTAAATTAATCTCCGCTCCATTCCCGATAGAGAGGGGGACCAGGCAGGGATGCCCTCTTTCCCCCCTCCTTTTCGCGCTTGGGGTCGAGCCATTGGCCACGCAGCTGCATCAAGAGGGAAACTCCTGGGGGATTCCGATTGCAGGGACGACCCACTGTGTATCCTTTTTCACAGACGATCTGCTCCTTTACGTCCGCGATGTGACAAGCGACCTCACACCGATATTGGTCACCCTACAAGCCTTTGGAGCCATTACGGGCCCCAAGGTCAACTGGGACAAGTCGACCGTCTACCCCCTTCGACCCCATGTGGCGCCGCACGAAGTGTCGCTGGGCACCCAGACATTACATCGGAACGGAGATGCCCCCAGATACTTGGGAGTACGACTCCCAGACGGATCTATACGAGGGCAATCACCGTAAGGCACTGGCGGGTTTGCGGTTGGCGGTCAATTCTTGGAAGACTGCCCCTGGCACCCATCGGCCGAGTGGCCATAGCCAAAATGATAATGGTACCCAGACTGCTATACCACTTTGCCAATCTGCTGGTGATCCCGCCTCTGTCTTTCTTCCGGGAACTAGACTCCCTGCTCATGACACTGATATGGGGTAATGGCAGACGCAGAGTGGCACTGCACACACTCTTTTTACCGACCACAGAGGGGGGCCTGGGAGCCCCTTCTTTAGAATCGTACTTCCTGGCTGCACAACTCCAATGAATATCCCATTGGACAGCAGAACGCTATGTTGGGGAGACGACGATAGCGACTGGTAAGATACCTCTGCCGGTCATCAGACGGATGCTCCTGCCCGGGACCAAACTGTCCCGCACCCATCCGCTCCAGGTCTCCCTCGAGCGCAAATGCATGATGCGCATTCATGGTATGTCCAAAGGCCAGCCACTCTACTCCCCAATGTTGCCCCTAGTAGGACTCCCCCGTGGGGCCTTGCATTACACTACTAGGACCCTGCAGACATGGACTGACCATGATGTAACGGAGGTGGAAGAGTTATTCCAAGAGGGTCAGCTGCGTACCTTTGAACAGCTGGAGGAATGGTATGACCTCCCGCGGGGACAATTCCTTACGCACAGACAACTTGTGGAAAGCGCGCGGCCGTTCTGGGATCTCCAGGACAGTGAACCGCCCACACACGATCCTCCGCATGGGGGCCAGTAGACACCTAATCACGTGGCACCACAAAGCCATCAGGGAACTGGCTAATGTCCCCCTGGATGCTCTATGCCAAACCTGGGAGGATGACATAGGTAGGGTGTTCCATGACACGGAATGGGTGCGCGCGTTGGAATACACGAAGAAAGTGTCCAGGAATGCACAGTTTAAGAACATACAATTTAACATATTACACCGAGCCGATCTCAACCCAGACAGGCTTCACCGGTACTACCCGGACACGCCATTTAACTGCCCACGCTGCCAACTACCAGAAGCGAATTTCCGACACATGTTCTGGGACTTTCCCTCTCTATGCCACTACTGGTCCACGATACATCACACACTCCTCGCACTAGTTAGCCTACCACACATCGACTCTTGGGAAATTTGCGCACTGGGACTCTACAAATGTAAGAAATCTGAGAAAGTACATTGGCTCTTCACATCCCTTGCCATCCTATTAGCCAAACGAGCCATCGCTATGCACTGGAGAGCGCCCTCGGGTCCCCCGGTGGCGGCCTGGATCGGTGCGGTGAGCAAATGGGGGGCCGCAGAAGCAGATATTATATGTGCAGAAGAGGTGCAGGGAATGCACAAACACCTCATCTCACTGGAATGGGCACAACTGCTCATACAATTTAAACAGGAGACAACCCTGGATGACACATCGGAGCCATACCCCGTCCTACGCACGCTTCCCCGCAATGCCCTGATTCCCCCTTGCTGCCTGCCCGGCGCTGACGTCTCACTCCCCCCAGCCATGACAGATTGCCCTAGTGCCTCATCGGCGACGTGGCCCACCGCCCCCTGGTCGGATGGCCCCCCCTTCCACCCCGGAACCCCTTGGGCTCCTGATCCCCCGGACCACATGCCCCTACGCCCTCGACCCACCGAGTCCATGGACCCCAGTCAGCCCGCCGCGCGCTATCCCACCGCTCATACATCTAGGAAAAGTTTATCCCCATAGTTCCACGTTTAGTTCTCAGTCGGTAGTTTGTCGCCGACACACACGTTTCTTTATAACCACACTTGAAACATTCATGAAGGTTTGCATTTACACACAAAGGGTCGACATTCCCACTCACCCTGGGACGACTTGGATGCGTTCCTGTCTTGACGCCTTTGGTTTCCTGAGCCACACTCCAGAAAATCTTAAGGTGCAACTTGCTTCATCTCTCCATTTTATGGGGCGGGCAAGCATATCCATTCTACAGTTAATTTATCATGGTGAATTTTGTGTGACCCTACATTGTGTGAAAACATGCGTACATGATTGATGTATTCCCCCCCCCTTCTTTTGGGGGCTTATACCTGTAAAACCTCAATAAAAATATTCAAACAAAAAAATCTCTATATACTCACATATGGCTCATAACGGTATACCACTTCATAACATGTTGGCTAATGAAAGGATGACTCAAAATGTATGGTAAGTGAGTACAGTACATAACTAAATATATTCTGTTAGGAAGAGGAGTAGCCTCAATTGGGTTGAAAGTCTATGACAAAGATAATCATGATGAAAATCCAAGGGCCCAAAAGATACGGTAATTCATGTGGATGATGGCTGCACTGAAGTCAGCAGGGTTGCAGTTGAGGAGGGTGGTTGGGCTGGTAAGGTGGGTGTAGAGGAAGTGAAGCATATACCTCTGGTGGCTGAAATGCACATGAAGTCAGGAAACGTGGGGATCATCTCAGCTTCTACATGTGACCAAATTCTATCCTAGCCAAATGTTGAAATTCACTTTGCCTCCTCTTCCTCCATAATCACATATGAGCGAACCTTGAAATACATTACTTCAGGTTGTGCACTGTACAAAACCTTATCGAGTGTCTTGTAAAATAGACTATGACGCTGTTCATGTATAATGGGAACACAGGCCACCCAAAGAGTATACAACACAAATGTTTGACCTCCCAGTCCAAAGGGGGCAGTGTTGTCCCACGATGGGTGGAGAATAATGATTGTTAGCCAAATGTTGGTTGATAATTATACATATCAATATTTTATTCTCCAATGCACTGACATGATCTGATGTGCGAAGGTGAAACACACCAACATGTTGAGGAACACTCCTTTACATTTACTTCCTTCCTTTAACTAACAGTAACCTTCAATTACACGTTTGCCTGTAAAAGCAATATCTGGTTATGTCAGTGCTCTATTGAGTTAACAGCTGCCCGGTGTTGAACAAGGGGCCACATGTAAAGATCAGGAGGAGCACATGCGGCGCCCCATCCCATAAATTGCATATCACTGGTCTATACCTTTGATATATACATGTAAAATCATTACCATCATCCTTTGCACTTAATGATGGACATGTATGTCACATTACAGCTGCTGGCAGGACTTCCTCAGTGATCCAAATGACACCAGAGGATTGGGAGGCATCCTGGCAGCAGCAGCCAAGCCCAGTACCATCCGCCCGTTAGGTTAGCGTGCACAATAAAAAACATGTGAATGACATTAGCAGATATAGACATTTTTGCATAGCAGCCGAAGTTGATGTGAAAGCTTATAGAGTGGAATAAGGCCTGGTAAATATAGCCCATATGAAGTTATTGGTATTGAATTGCATTTGCTAAAGTGGAGTCTTTTCATATTAAAGCCAATATGGTTTTAGAATAGATTAATAATATAAAAAGTATTATGAGTCATCTAAAACCTTCTGAAGATGACATCAAAGATGTGCAGTCTGATTATATTTGAGAAGGAAGATGAAAACTATTGTAAGAAATGCGTCTTTCACCTCAGATTATAGTTTATGCAGAAAGACAACTAAATATGATTGTATTGCCTAAAAGAAAATGGGAGAATGAGAAAACTGAGATTGGGACAACAGGATCAGCAAAACTGTATGGCGAAATGTAGAAAAGGACAAGAAAGGAATTATCAAATGTCTCTCATATGGATCTATCAATTTTTCATTAATTCACTTGATATTGCATAACTTTGAAAAACTGCTACAAACTGTTATTTCTCCATATTATGAGCACAATGCAGATTTGATCAGTGGTATGATCTTTTATGTATAATAAATGTGAAAATATTGCTTTGGATTATGAATTAAGAAGTTGTTTTAATATGTTTAAGGATAAAACAGGTAATAGAAGAATATTGGGAGGTTCTGGGTAAAGAAAAATCTACATAAACGTAGACTTATAAAATATAGTTTTTTTTCTTTTTTTTGTGTTCTCTTTTGCCATAATTGCTCCTACTGAAACCTCCAGACCTTCTTTTTACCATAGTGATATGCCTACAGGAAGACCTTCGGGACCACAGTTTTTGCGGAAAGGGGAATCTTGCTTACCACATCCTCTCCCCAAATATCTATAATAGGATCACTGAAAAAAATATAGAGTACAAAAATATAGACGAAAGAAATATCGAAGTAAAAATATAGAAAGACAAAATATCGAAATCCTATCTACAAACAGGTAAGTACAAAAATATTGAATCAAAAATATCGACAAAATATATATACTCAGTAAAATATCGAATTTATTAAAATAACTTGAAAATAATTTAAAATTAATTAAATAATAACTATAATTAATTAAAACATACTTAAAAATACTTAAGTAACTTAAAAGTTATTAAATAATGAATTTAAGTTAAAAAAATAAAAACACAACTTGATTTTTTAACATATATATATATATATATTAACATAATATTAATGAAAAATATACATTTGTATTGTAGCATAGCAAGAGGTTAAAATCTACTATTACCACTCCAGCAACTGCAACAGTAGGGTAAACATTGGATAGCGTAGGGGTAAAAATTACTATTCCCACTCCAGAGAGTACAACAGTAGGGAAAGCGTTAGATAGCGTAGGGGTGAAAATGACTATTCCCACTCCAGAAAGTGCAACAGTAGGGAAAGCGTTGGATAGCCTAGGGGTAATAATTACTATTCCCGCTCCAGAGTGTGCAACAGTAGGGAAAGCATTGGATAGTGTAGGGGTAAAATGACTATTACCACTCCAGAGGGTGCAACAGTAGGGAAAGCGTTGGATAGCGTAGGGGTAAAAATGACTATTCCCACTCCAGAGGGTGCAACAGTAGGGAAAGCGTTGGATAGCGTAGGGGTAAAAATTACTATTCCCACTCCAGAGGGTGCAACAGTAGGGAAAGCGTTGGATAGCATAGGGGTAAAAATTACTATTCCCACTCCAGAGGGTGCAACAGTAGGGAAAGCGTTGGATAGCCTAGGGGTAAAAATTACTATTCCCACTCCTGAGGGTGCAACAGTAGGGAAAGCGTTGGATAGCGTAGGGGTAAAAATTACTATTCCCACTCCAAAGAGTGCAACAGTAGGGAAAGCGTTGGATAGCGTGGGGTTAAAAATAAACATTATTTACCAATTAACAATTAATTAAAAATAAATTAAAAATCAATACTAATAAATAAATAAAAATGATTAATGTAATTACAATTAAATTACTTCCCACCCTATTCCCCAATAAACACACAACCCACTATAGAATTTCTTTTTAATTAAAATTAACATAATTATCAATTACCCAATTAATAAAAATTAATTACCAATTAAAAATTAATTAATTACCAATCAAAAATTAATTAACAATTAATTCTAAAAGAATACCACTAACACACAACCCACTACAGAATTTATTTTTAATTAAAATTAACATAATATCAATTACCCAATTTAAAAAAATAATTACCAATTAAAAATTAATTATTTACAAATTAATAATTAATTAACAATTAATTCAAAATAAATACCAATAAATAAATTAACACATTTAATTAATTACAATTAAATTACTTCCCACGTTATTCCCATATAAACACACAACCCGCTACAGAATTAAATTACACAAAAATTAAACAACATAAAGAAATACACTTAATTTTTTTCGATATTATTAAAAATTCGATGTATCTTAATTACTATATTATATACTTCGAAATTTTAACTTTCTATATTTTAAAATTCGATATTAAATTTCTTACCTTCAAAACGATATTTTTCACCACTATATTCTGTTCATTCAATATTTTGTCCATTCTATATTTTTACTTTGATATTTGTGCCATTCTATATTTTTGAGTCGATATTATGTCTGTATACCCTATAATCATTGTACCAGGCTAATAGTATTTCAACATATTCCTTCCTAGTTAAACTTAATAACTACATTCCATCCCTCCTTTACAACTAAAAGGGGTCCAATAACTTAGCCACTTTTTTTAAGAGCGTACGGTTCACGTCCATCCTATAAACATAAAGTACTCAATCCAGCCATTCTAACTTTGAAGGCGGCAATGGTTGAGTCCAATTTTTACAAATATGTCTTCTAACCAACAGAATCAAGTAAAAAATCTATTTATTTTGATAATCCATAGGCTCTCCCAGATGGGATGCCAGCCCAAAAATAATTAACTCCAGGCGTACATGAATTTGGGTGTGCAGGTACTCGTTCACAAACTTACACACCTTGTTTAAAAAATCTTGGATATTAGGAGAAGACATAAACATGTGAACATTATCCGCACACCTCAAGCCACATTTATTGCAGCAAGACTCAACAGAGCGCCCCAGTTTTGCCAGCCTTTTTGGTGTCCAATAGGCACTATTGAGAGAGAAGAGATAATTCCGCCTTAGCTGGTGTATTCATGCTATACAATACTTGAAAGGATACTTGCCATAAATGATTGAGATTCCTTTCCGGCATTGTGTCTCCCCACAGAGAGTTATGTGTACTCTGTCCCTTCTGAATTATCCAAGATTAAAGCATACCAGGTTGCCACCACCTTCTGGTTTTGTGCGCTTTTAATCAGATGTTCTTCTAGCTTGTTGGTGTCATCTTTATCTTCTCCAAGAGAGTGGGACCAACTATGCAGTTGGAGGAATTTAAACTTAGACACAGTTCTTTTTAGTTGGTTGTTAAAACTGTGTCCAGGAACAGTGCTTCCCCTACTGGAGAATCTGACCCATTCAGTTATGCCTGCTTCCTTTAAATTAACTGCTAATCTATCCTTCAGGCATTCCGGGGAGCCTGGGGAGTCCCATATTAGAGCAGACCTGCTATAATATGACAGATTTGTTACACACTGAATCTGAGCCCACAATCGAGCTGCCGCCTTATCACTTTTTTAAATTATTTCGAGTCTCTGAATAGATCTCCCATAGCTGATCACTCCCGGACCCTCACTTTTCAGTTAGCAAAAATCTGAAGTTCTTTAGTTGAGAAGCCCATGCATATAATTGAAAATCTGGCAATGCTATGCCTTCTTTATCATACTTTCTCCTTAACTTCCGTCTTACTATTTTTGAACCCTTAGATGCCCATATGAATGAATCTAGCATGTACCTTTTTCAACCAGATCTTCTTAAAGTGGAGGGGGATCATATTAAAAAGAAAAGTGAATTTTTGAAGTATTGCCATCTTAATTAGGTTGGTCTTTTCCAGTATAGCCAATAGAAGATTGGATCAGCTAAGTAAAAGTCTGTTTGTTTCTGTCAATGTTTTACGAAAATTTAATTCTGCCAAGTTCTCCAGGGCAGGAACAACCTTTATATCGAAGTAGTTCAGTTCTCTTTTTATCAACATATGGTTCTCACTTATATTCCATACAATAGCCTCTGTCTTGTAGAGGTTGGCCTCATACCCTGCTTCCTTCCCAAATTTAACTACCAGGGAATCTAAACCCCCCCAGGGCGGAGATAAAAGAAGAACATTTTTTAACAGAATTTAGTTCCCCTTTTGGAAAGAAATCTTATTGTTTTTAATTTGTGTGTGGCCTAAATAGGCATTAGATGAAATAAATAAATCGTCTGGGACTGATAAGTCCACACAAGAAATGCCTCATGCATGTGAGCATGTAAATGCGCATTGTCATATTCAAATGTTTACTTCTTCAAATATGTGCAACCCTTTCAGAGTAGGACATTTCTGACTGAAGTTTAGCAAACTCAGCTTTACCAGGATCTCCAGCTTTAAACAAGATATCCCAGGCCCAGTACCTAGTGCACTGCATGCAGTTCTTGTTCTCCCTCCAGAGAAGTAGGCAGCTCACACTATTGCGCATTTACATCTTTTGTACCATGTGCCCCACAATCCTCCATATCTCGTAGTGGAAGCATTGTCTGAGGGATCTCCTCTTCCATAACACATGCTTTAGTGGTGGCCTGTTCTCATGATCACAGTCCTATCAAAATATAGGAAAACCTCGTATTCCGGGCAACCCAGATGCTATTTGTTCACTTTAAGATGCAGTTGCGAAGGTGGTAATTTGGGATGTGAAGGCATCAGTGAGCTATTTTGAGGTGCAGCACATCCTACTGATGCCTGTGTCTCTTACTCAAGCCTCATAAACGTCACACTGTTAGCAAGCTTTTTCACCTCAGTCTGTCCTTCTTTTCTGTCACATTTCCTGCTGCTTTATTTGCATCTCATCTACACATAGGGCCAGATGTAGGTAGCCCTTTACCGATCGGTAACGGCCGAAAATACCGATTTTTGGCTCTTACCGATCGGTAAACAGCCATCGAGATGTAGGGAACGAAAAACATAAAGAATCGGAGTGAAAACCGAATCGGAATGAGCACCGAATGGGAAAGAATCCGATCCGTACATACCGAAAATCGGACATGTAACGATTCGGAAAAACACCGATTCGGATGCAAAGACCGAATCGGTCCATGTACCGAATCGTTCGTGACACCGAATCGGAAAATCACCGAATCGGTCCATTGACCGAATCGTTAGTGACACCGAATCGGATAATCACCGAATCGGTCCATTGACCGATTCGTTAGTGACACCGAATCGGAAAATTACCGATTCGGTCCATGTACCGAATCGTTAGTGACACCGAATCGGTAAATCACCGATTCGGTCCATGTACCGATTCGGTAGAAAGACCGATTCGGACATGAGCCGAATCGGAAAACATGCCGATTCGTAGGAATCGCCGATCGGGAAATTCCCCGACTCCGACAGTTGGGGAGATGTAGGGAGGCACAGAAACACCGAAATCGGCTCAAAATCGGTAGAATCCACTCGGTATTTACCATGGATTGCAATCAGGTGGTAACCAACTCCAACCCATATAAACAGTCCCAAAATGCATTGCAACTTGCAGGATGGCAGCTTTCTATGTCATTGCGAGGCGGCTACGGCTACAGCAGGAAGGACAGAGGGAATGGCTAAGAAATGAACAGGTCTACAGACAGAGGATAACCCTGTTCATGCTCACAGAGGCAGAGATACTACAGAGATACAGGCTGGACTCTGACACCATACTTGAGCTCATCAGGGATCTCAAGCCATTCTTGGACCACCACACCCCAAGGGCACACGCCATCCCTGCGCACGTCCAGGTGCTATGCAGCCTACACCTGCTAGCGTCTGGCAGCTATCAAAGTGGAGTTGCAGCAGCAGGAGGGGTGAGCCAGAGCAGCCTGTCAAGGTTCTTCCACACATTCCTTGACGCCATGATAGACAGGATGGACCAATACATCTCTTTCCCTGCAACCCACGCAGAACTGCTACAAACCAAAGCTGACTTCTACCAGATGGCACAATTTCCCCAAATCATCGGTTGCATAGATGGCACGCACATTCCGATTTGCCCACCAGCGGACACCGAATACATATACCGCAATCGCAAGTCTACACACACCATCAACGTGCAGGTGATCTGCAATGCAAAGTGCACCATCACAGACCTGGTAGCAAAATTTCCAGGGAGTACCCATGACTCCTATATTTTCCAACAGAGCGGCATATATGCACGGCTGATGGCTGGCGAATTTGGAGAAGGATACCTCCTAGGTGAGACACATCATGAGACCCCCATGACACATAGTAGGTAGGTGTAATACATGTATGCAAGTGTCTAATGTGACCCCTTTCTCTTCCAGGCGACAGTGCATATGCCCTCCGCTCATTCATACTCACCCCCTACCTCAACCCCTCCACACCCAGCCAAAGGAGGTATAACCGGGCCCACATACGCACAAGGAATGTTGTCGAACGGACCTTTGGCATCTGGAAAAGTAGATTCAGATGCCTGCACAAG
Organism: Lissotriton vulgaris; assembly: GCF_964263255.1. NCBI lineage: Eukaryota > Metazoa > Chordata > Amphibia > Caudata > Salamandridae > Lissotriton > Lissotriton vulgaris. Next base: position 1,124,494,634 of record NC_141694.1, read on the forward strand.
AGTGGAGGTGCAAGGCAGTATACCCCCATCACCTGCTGCAAGATCATAGCTGTATGTGCAATGTTACACAACCTTGCGGTAAAGAAGGGCACTGAGGTGGAGTTGTCTGACTACGAGGACCATGACGACGACGAAGCTGTGCTACTGACACAGCCAGCTGGGGTGTGTACGCCAAGTGATGGCAGATACAGACGTGAGGAGATCACTGAGAACTATTTCTGACTGAGTACAGATGCAAAGACAGCCAAATGTTGCTTGGAAAAAACAAATTTTAATAGTGTAGCACCACAGTTACAGCACTGATGTGCTACAAAAAATGGAGTATGGTAAATAAAATAAAGTCCAAGGTACTGGTTGCCTCACCAGGCTATTTTTTTGCCCGCTTGCCAGACCCACTGGGGTGTCCCTCAGCCCCCTCTGAATGCCCAGCAGCATCAGCAGAGCGCCTGGTGCTCCTCCGTGGCTCAGACGCAGCGCTGCTGCTGTCCCCAGCATCACCCAGGTCCAGGGCCGGATTGGAGGCGGTGTTTGAAATTATCATGGCCTCCATGGCAGTGGTGATCCGGGCCATCCCCCTAGTAAGCTCAGCCGTATGCTGACTAAGGACGGATTCTTGGTTGGCGCTGCGATGGCACAGTTGTGCCGTCGCCGCTGCAAGGCGGCCCATGGCGCGGTTCAGAACCCGGGCATCCCGCCTGCGCACCAGCTCATGCTCCTCCTGTCTGCTTGCTGAGTGGGTGATGGCAGTGGTTAGCCTGCCTAACCCTGCTGCCACCTCCTTGTTCGATTCCACCACGGCCTGGAATCCCTTGACCAACTCTCCCATCTGCATGTTGTGCTGCAGGAGCTGGCGTTGGCAGGCCATAGTGGATCTGGCTTGTTGCCTCTGGATTTTCACCATTTGTCCCTCCAGGCCCAGGAATACACTGCCCTCCCGTGCTGGTGCAGCAGTGGTGGTGATGTTACAGCGCCGGGCACTGCTGCTTCCGGCCTGCTGAGTGGGCTGGGGTGCCACTGGTGGGGGGGTGATGCTGGGCGGTCCCTGAGCCCCTGCTCCCGGGACAGGTTGAACAGGTGGCAAGGCCACGGTTGTGGCAGGAGCTGGGGTAGGCGGAATGGTGTCCCTTGTAGGGGAGTTCTCTGGGGAGAACTGCAAGGGGGGTGTGCTGGGCATTACTGGGGAGTGCAGTGTATCGAAGTCAATGACCAGGACTCCCTCCATTCCTAGCCCTGGGGTGTCTCCTTCCTCCTCCTCCTCCTGGCCTGCCTGGCTGGTGCTCGGCCCTGCGACTGCAGTGTCGGACGGTGCTGCTCCCTCTGATGCTGTTCCGCCTGATGGGGCCCCTAGGTACAAAGAAGCATTTGTAAACTGAGTGCCGATGTATTACAGTCAGTACAATTATAGCATTCCACATGTCCTTGCATCTTCTTACACTGTGTCACACTGTTTCCTGTCTTGTGATTCTGCACTGCCATATTTAGCTAACTTCTGCTGACTACATGTACCATGATGCTTGTCTCTTGTATGTTGGTGACAGTACAGTGCTGGGGTTTGCCTATGCATTGTGTCTAATGGGGAGGTGTCTGGTAGGGTGTGTCATGATGCGCATGCTTCTTACCTGTAGCTGTGGCTCTCGCAGAGCTGTCCAGGGTCCCGATTCCAACGACACTCTCCCTCTCAATAGTGCTGGAGACCAGTTCCTCCAGCTCGGTGAGGGGTGGCGCCGGGTTCCTGCCTCCTCCTGTGCCTCCAGCCTGCCTCTGTATCTCGGCCATCTTCCTCTTAGTGAGGCTGCGGATGTCATAGAACCTTTTTTTAAGTTCTTCGACAGACCTGGGGGTGACACCCGCAGCATTCACCTTCTGGGCGATGTCGGCCCAGATTCTCCTCTTGGTGCTGTCTGGCACGTTCAGGGACAGCTTGCCAAACAGCTGGCGGTGCACCCTCACCACCTCCTCGACCAGCACCTGAAGTTCGGTGGTGGTGAACTTGGGCTTCCTCTTCTGGGAGGACTTCTGGCTGTCTGACTGCTCTGCCATGTTCTCCAGTTCAGTTGGCAACCTCCTACTCCCACTGCTGCAAACTGTGAGTGTTGAGCTCAGGCTGGCTCTCCAGAAACTTCTTAATTAGCTGCACCTGCCAGTGTTGCCACTCCCTGTTTGGGTGGGTGAGGGGGAGCCACCTCATTGGCTGAATCGGCTTTTGCCGATTCGGCTTTTACCGAATCGGTAATATCCGATTCGGTAAAATCCGATTCGGTATTAACCGATTCGGTAAAAGCCGATTCGGTTCCTTCAATGCATTCCTATGGGCTTTTTCGCCATGGGTGTGTTTTCATGGCTACGAATCTATGATTGCCGAATCGGATTTTACAGATTCGGCTTGTACCGAATCGGTATTCGCCGAATCGGGAATATCCGATTCGGTGGTAGCCGATTCGGTACGTTCCGATTCGTTGTTAGCCGATTCGGTACTTTCCGATTCGGACCGAGCCGATTCGGAACGTACCGATTCTCATTACCGATGCCGACCGAATCGGTATTCATTCGGTTTTTTTCCCCTACATCTCGTTTTCCGATTTCAAAATACCGATTCGGCCCGCCTCGGTATTTTGAAATCGGAAAATCGCGTTTACCTACATCGGGCCCATAGTCTTTATTCTAGCTTCTCCAATGTCTCCTCCCTACCCTTCTGCAGCTTTATCACTATCTCATGCCTTCAAACACCTAGCATAGCATTATCAGAGTGTGAAGGGGTGTAGTGGAATTTGTGATGTGCCTAGGGGAGAGATCATGGGGTGCAAGAAAGCTAACTGCAAGGGACAAGTTTAAAGGGTCAATGTTCACAGCAGCCTCAGCAATGGTCTCAGGGTAGGTCTCTTGTCATCTCATTCATTCAGCCACTAGCTCTGTATTATGCAGTCTTGCATACTTGAGCTATTTGCCTCTGTGGGCTGCTTCCAGCTCCAATGTGGACATAGCCTGATGCTCAGCTTCCTTGGAGCACTGGCTCTCTGCCGTTTGCTACTAAAAATGTAAATCAACTGCAATTTTTGTTTTGTTCGATGATCTATTGCTGCTTGCTACCAGTACATGGCCAGTCCCAATAGGACCCTTTACCCCACATGTTTTACTCCGCAAAAACATTTACAACGCAGGGCTTTACAACGCAATCTGTTACAACGCATTCCCCATTTCAAGGCAATTACTATTCTAACTCCAGGGGAAAGTTACTTTGGGGAATGTGTTGTAACAGTTTTCGGCATAAAGCCCTGCGGTGTAAAAGTTTTTGCGGAGTAAAAAATGTGGGGTAATGGCATGCTGAGTAAAGCATGAGGGATAAAGTATGTTTCCTGGCCAGCTCGCTGGTTCCTATGGCACCCAGGAGTAATTAGGCAGTTCTCATGACAAGAATAATAATGTTCCCTAAACCAGAGAAGCCAAAAATGTAGTGTGTGCTCATTGAATGACTAAGCACCTAGTCTATGGGCTTTGAAGTTGGGTGGTGGGGTCAAACAGTCAAGGATTACTCTTGGAGGTTGAGAACACATATCAGTCACAATATGTGAAACTTCGAAGCAGTAATATTCTTTCAGAAAAATGAACAAGACTTTATTTGCATTAAAAAGATAAGTCACTTCAGGAAGTCTTATGGCATAAACCACTGTTCTTGATTAAGTATAATGATGACTGTAACTTCTCATGTGCTTTGCAGAGTCTGTAGACATTCAGGAACGGATACAGTTAGAACTATTATCTAAATATAGTCTGCTCTGTTCGGCACAGTCACATAATTTCACATTTTACAGAGTTTTGTGACAGAAGGAGCGCACACGGCCACTTGCGACATCGTTTCTTTCTTATTATTTTCTCCACACTTCCAGAAAGTATACAGTTTCAACAGGAACTCTCAGCCTGATTCATCATTGGGAGGTTTTGCGAGTCTGAAATAGCGAATCATAAGGAATCGCTATTCCAGACTCGCAAACCGGGATTCATGTAGGAATAGCAACATTTTTTGCGATTCCTACAGATTCCTTATTTGCGATTAGCAAATTGCTAATCGCAAATAAGGAATAACTCCCCATTCATTCCTATGGGCCAAAAGGCCCGTAGGAATGAATGGGGAGTATTCCTTATTTGCGATTAGCAATTAGCTAATCGCAAATAAGATAGCGATTTAAAGGGTGCCTGTAGCACCCCTTAAATGCTAATTTAAACAGGTGTTGCGCACACACATGTCCAAAGGACATGTGTGTGTGCAACATGCAACTCAGAAAAATGCTTTTAAAAGCATTTTTCTGAGTTTTCGCTATTTACCACGAGGTTTGACCTCGCGGTAAATAGCGGGCCGAAATTGCGAATTCGCAAATTTTAAATGGATGATGAATTGCATTTAAGGAATCTCAAATAGAGATTCCTTAAATGTAATTCCTCGCAAAATAGCGAAATCGCTATTAACGATTTTTGCATTTGGGATGATGAATCCCAAATGCAAAAATAGCGCTCGCAAAGGTCCAGATTCTTAGAATCTGGCCCTTTGCGAGCCGATTTCGGTTTCATGAATCAGGCTGAAAGATTCCTCAAGTATGAGTGGAGGAACTGCGTCATCTATCAACATCACTACTTGGGTAGTCGCTGATGCAGTGCTGAAGTGTACATACACATGCGTCACCCATCTAGAGTCAGTGTCATTCATAGGGGAGTCAAAAAGGCAACATCAGTTGTGGAGAAGAACTGGCACTCACCAGGTAGTCAGTTTCGGGGAGAGGTGTGGTACAGCGCCAGGGCAGCAGACTTCCGAGCGCAGGGTTTATGGCTCGATCCCCGGCTTTGGCGGCAGCTCAGCTCAGCACCATGTGACTCTGGGCAATAGCTCACTTACAGCCAGATTCATGAAAGACCCGTTTTGCGAGTCTGAAATAGCGATTCATAAGGTATCGCTATTACAGACTCGCAAAACGGGATTCATGTAGGAATCGCAAAATTAAATGCGATTCCTACAGATTCCTTATTTGCGATTAGCAAATTGCTAATTGCAAATAAGGAATAACTCCCCATTCATTCCTATGGGCCAATAGGCCCATAGGAATGAATGGGGAGTATTCCTTATTTGCGATTAGCAATTTGCTAATCGCAAATAAGATTGCGATTTGAAGGGTGCCAGGGATGTCCAAAGGACACCCTGTAGCACCCCTTAAATGCACTTTTCAACAGGTGTTGCGCACACACATATCCTAAGGACATGTGTGTGTGTAACACGCAACTTAGAAAAATGCTTTTAAAAGCATTTTTCTAAGTTTTCGCTATTTACCACGAGGTTTGACCTCGCGGTAAATAGCGGCCGAATTTTGCGATTTTGCAATTTTAAAATGTTTCAAGAATAGCATTTAAGGAATCTCTAATATAGATTCCTTAAATGCTATTCCTCGCAAATTTGCGAATTTCTAAATAGCGATTTTTGCATTTGGGATGATGAATCCCAAATGCAAAAATCGCACTCGCAAAGGGCCAGATTCTGAGAATCTGGCCCCTTGCGAGCCGATTTCAGCTTGATGAATCAGGCTGTTAATTTCCTCGACTTTCCCCCGTGCTTGGAGACCCGTAAGGGTGAGTAGTTTGTGCTTTACAAATACAGATTTTTTACATTTTTCGCTGGCAGAGGATCAAAGGTGCAACAGCGAGTATGGGAAATTCGGCTCTCACATGTGGCCCTTATCATTCACATAAGGATAGCAGGTCACGTTGAATGGTGATCACAGGCCTCCAGGCTCAACAGTCTCAGTTCTTCTGAACTGCTAAACAGTACTCAGTGTCTCTAGGGCAACTTCATATCCAATACAGTGGCCTTTGGGCCTGAGCCATCTGGCCACTCAAATTCGAAATTGGCCCCTAACATTTTGATGGAGTCAATCAGTTGAAAGCGCATTTTCTATTTCCGTTCTTTTGACTTGTGGCGGCCAAGGAGATTGTGGGCAATACCAGCCATACAAATGCTTACTGTAGACCTGAGAAATTAAATATACACTTTCAGTCAGAAATGGAAACTTTCAATTGACTATCTGCAATGTAAATACCCACCAGAATCTCACCCACGGACACTAAGGGTAGTATGTACTAAGCCATTTTGCATTTCCTAATGGGGCAAATCACTATTTCAGGCCATTTGGAGATGCAGAATTGTGTGTTCATTTGTACAAAAGGCATTTTTGGTGGTGCCATTTGGGATTTCCATTATGTAGAAATTGCATTTTTTGTATTTTGAAATTGAAATTGCAAATTGTTTTCCCAAAAAGCGAATTGTTAACACAATCTACGAAGGATTTCCGAATTGTGATTACTCCCAAAATGGCTATTTAGGAAATGCAAATACTATAAATGTGTCTTGGGGAGGAGGATGAGGATTTTGGCTGGTAGGCAGAGAAGGAATCAGTAGAGGTTATTAAGGGTGAGGGTCACCCTGTTTGAACAGACCGAAGAGGAGACTTATAAGAAGCATAGACTGAGTAGTAAGGTCATTTTGGATTTAACTGCTGAGTTACATCCTCAGCTACGAAACCCAACAGTCAGAAGCAAGGCAGTTCCATCACATGCACAGGTGTTGTGTTGTCTGCACCTTTGAGCTTCTGGCAGTTACAAAAGTGTTATAGCAGTGATGGGGAAATGCATTTTCCAGGTTTTTTCCAAGTAAGACGGTTTCCAAACATTATTGGTTGTGTTGATTGTACACATATTGCCATATCTCCCCCCCGGAAACTGAATTCATTTATAGAAACAGGAAAAGCACCCATTCACTCATTGTTCACGTAGTGTGTAATGCTCATGCATCATAACTGACCTTGTAGCCAGTTTCCCAGGCAGCACACATGACTCCTTTATATTCTGTCACAGTGGAATAAATAACCGCCTGCCTCAGAGTGAATTTGGGAATGGTATTTTAAATTGATAAAAGGATTACAAACTCTATTCAGTGTTCCCTAGCATGTTTGTAAAATAATCTAATTGTTTTTCCTTCTCATACTATTTAATGAGAAAATGGATATGCCTTTCACCCTTGGATAATGACACCATAACACAAACCAGTAAACAATACAATCAATAATTGAACGGAACTTTGGAATACTGAAATCATGTTTTAGATGCCAACACGAGACTGGTGGAGCACTACTCTACAGACCAGAGACCTGCTGCAAAATCATTGCTTCTTGTGCTGTTCTCCACAACATGAAAATTACAAAAAACAATTTGATGGACAGAATGTAGATCAATGTCTTACATTCACCCCAGTACAAGGATCTGGGCCTAAATCCATCGTTTTTTGCACTCCACACCACCCTGGGTCAGATAATAGCTTTATGCAAATCAGCTCTGACCCTGTGCCCCATGGGAACAGTCCAGTCCGAACTACAACAGCCATATCTTTCCCAGACCGGAATCAAGCATCCGAGGACCGGACCGGTTTCGAGGTAACACCTCTCATCAGCCCGGCTAGCTTGACTCCAGTGGTGTGGAGGCTCTGGGACCCACGTCTGAGCTATCCCAGTACACTCAGGGAGAAAATTACAAAAAACAATTTGATGGACAGAATGTAGATCAATGTCTTACATTCACCCCAGTACAAGGATCTGGGCCTAAATCCATCGTTTTTTGCACTCCACACCACCCTGGGTCAGATAATGGCTTTATGCAAATCAGCTCTGACCCTGTGCCCCATGGGAACAGTCCAGTCCGAACTACAACAGCCATATCTTTCCCAGACCGGAATCAAGCATCCGAGGACCGGACCGGTTTCGAGGTAACACCTCTCATCAGCCCGGCTAGCTTGACTCCAGTGGTGTGGAGGCTCTGGGACCCACGTCTGAGCTACCCCAGTACACTCAGGGAGAAAATTACAAAAAACAATTTGATGGACAGAATGTAGATCAATGTCTTACATTCACCCCAGTACAAGGATCTGGGCCTAAATCCATCGTTTTTTGCACTCCACACCACCCTGGGTCAGATAATGGCTTTATGCAAATAAGCTCTGACCCTGTGCCCCATGGGAACAGTCCAGTCCGAACTACAACAGCCATATCTTTCCCAGACCGGAATCAAGCATCCGAGGACCAGACCGGTTTCGAGGTAACACCTCTCATCAGCCTGGCTAGCTTGACTCCAGTGGTGTGGAGGCTCTGGGACCCACGTCTGAGCTACCCCAGTACACTCAGGGAGAAAATTACAAAAAACAATTTGATGGACAGAATGTAGATCAATGTCTTACATTCACCCCAGTACAAGGATCTGGGCCTAAATCCATCGTTTTTTGCACTCCACACCACCCTGGGTCAGATAATGGCTTAATGCAAATCAGCTCTGACCCTGTGCCCCATGGGAACAGTCCAGTCCGAACTACAACAGCCATATCTTTCCCAGACCGGAATCAAGCATCCGAGGACCGGACCGGTTTCGAGGTAACACCTCTCATCAGCCCGGCTAGCTTGACTCCAGTGGTGTGGAGGCTCTGGGACCCACGTCTGAGCTACCCCAGTACACTCAGGGAGAAAATTACAAAAAACAATCTGATGGACAGAATGTAGATCAATGTCTTACATTCACCCCAGTACAAGGATCTGGGCCTAAATCCATCGTTTTTTGCACTCCACACCACCCTGGGTCAGTAAATGGCTTTATGCAAATCAGCTCTGACCCTGTGCCCCATGGGAACAGTCCAGTCCGAACTACAACAGCCATATCTTTCCCAGACCGGAATCAAGCATCCGAGGACCGGACCGGTTTCGAGGTAACACCTCTCATCAGCCCGGCTAGCTTGACTCCAGTGGTGTGGAGGCTCTGGGACCCACGTCTGAGCTACCCCAGTACACTCAGCGAGAAAATTACAAAAAACAATTTGATGGACAGAATGTAGATCAATGTCTTACATTCACCCCAGTACAAGGATCTGGGCCTAAATCCATCGTTTTTTGCACTCCACACCACCCTGGGTCAGATAATGGCTTTATGCAAATCAGCTCTGACCCTGTGCCCCATGGGAACAGTCCAGTCCGAACTACAACAGCCATATCTTTCCCAGACCGGAATCAAGCATCCGAGGACCGGACCGGTTTCGAGGTAACACCTCTCATCAGCCCAGCTAGCTTGACTCCAGTGGTGTGGAGGCTCTGGGACCCACGTCTGAGCTACCCCAGTACACTCAGGGAGAAAATTACAAAAATCAATTTGATGGACAGAATGTAGATCAATGTCTTACATTCACCCCAGTACAAGGATCTGGGCCTAAATCCATCGTTTTTTGCACTCCACACCACCCTGGGTCAGATAATGGCTTTATGCAAATCAGCTCTGACCCTGTGCCCCATGGGAACAGTCCAGTCCGAACTACAACAGCCATATCTTTCCCAGACCGGAATCAAGCATCCGAGGACCGGACCGGTTTCGAGGTAACACCTCTCATCAGCCCGGCTAGCTTGACTCCAGTGGTGTGGAGGCTCTGGGACCCACGTCTGAGCTACCCCAGTACACTCAGGGAGAAAATTACAAAAAACAATTTGATGGACAGAATGTAGATCAATGTCTTACATTCACCCCAGCACAAGGATCTGGGCCTAAATCCATCTTTTTTTGCACTCCACACCACCCTGGGTCAGATAATGGCTTTATGCAAATCAGCTCTGACCCTGTGCCCCATGGGAACAGTCCAGTCCGAACTACAACAGACATATCTTTCCCAGACCGGAATCAAGCATCCCAGGACCGGACCGGTTTCGAGGTAACACCTCTCATCAGCCCGGCTAGCTTGACTCCAGTGGTGTGGAGGCTCTGGGACCCACGTCTGAGCTACCCCAGTACACTCAGGGAGAAAATTACAAAAAACAATTTGATGGACAGAATGTAGATCAATGTCTTACATTCACCCCAGTACAAGGATCTGGGCCTAAATCCATCGTTTTTTGCACTCCACACCACCCTGGGTCAGATAATGGCTTTATGCAAATCAGGTCTGACCCTGTGCCCCATGGGAACAGTCCAGTCCGAACTACAACAGCCATATCTTTCCCAGACCGGAATCAAGCATCCGAGGACCGGACCGGTTTCGAGGTAACACCTCTCATCAGCCCGGCTAGCTTGACTCCAGTGGTGTGGAGGCTCTGGGACCCACGTCTGAGCTACCCCAGTACACTCAGGGAGAAAATTACAAAAAACAATTTGATGGACAGAATGTAGATCAATGTCTTACATTCACCCCAGTACAAGGATCTGGGCCTAAATCCATCGTTTTTTGCACTCCACACCACCCTGGGTCAGATAATGGCTTTATGCAAATCAGCTCTGACCCTGTGCCCCATGGGAACAGTCCAGTCCGAACTACAACAGCCATATCTTTCCCAGACTGGAATCAAGCATCCGAGGACCGGACCGGTTTCGAGGTAACACCTCTCATCAGCCCGGCTAGCTTGACTCCAGTGGTGTGGATGCTCTGGGACCCACGTCTGAGCTACCCCAGTACACTCAGGGAGAAAATTACAAAAAACTATTTGATGGACAGAATGTAGATCAATGTCTTACATTCACCCCAGTACAAGGATCTGGGCCTAAATCCATCGTTTTTTGCACTCCACACCACCCTGGGTCAGATAATGGCTTTATGCAAATCAGCTCTGACCCTGTGCCCCATGGGAACAGTCCAGTCCGAACTACAACAGCCATATCTTTCCCAGACCGGAATCAAGCATCCGAGGACCGGACCGGTTTCGAGGTAACACCTCTCATCAGCCCGGCTAGCTTGACTCCAGTGGTGTGGAGGCTCTGGGACCCACGTCTGAGCTACCCCAGTACACTCAGGGAGAAAATTACAAAAAACAATTTGATGGACAGAATGTAGGTCAATGTCTTACATTCACCCCAGTACAAGGATCTGGGCCTAAATCCATCGTTTTTTGCACTCCACACCACCCTGGGTCAGATAATGGCTTTATGCAAATCAGCTCTGACCCTGTGCCCCATGGGAACAGTCCAGTCCGAACTACAACAGCCATATCTTTCCCAGACCGGAATCAAGCATCCGAGGACCGGACCGGTTTCGAGGTAACACCTCTCATCAGCCCGGCTAGCTTGACTCCAGTGGTGTGGAGGCTCTGGGACCCACGTCTGAGCTACCCCAGTACACTCAGGGAGAAAATTACAAAAAACAATTTGATGGACAGAATGTAGATCAATGTCTTACATTCACCCCAGTACAAGGATCTGGGCCTAAATCCATCGTTTTTTGCACTCCACACCACCCTGGGTCAGATAATGGCTTTATGCAAATCAGCTCTGACCCTGTGCCCCATGGGAACAGTCCAGTCCGAACTACAACAGCCATATCTTTCCCAGACCGGAATCAAGCATCCGAGGACCAGACCGGTTTCGAGGTAACACCTCTCATCAGCCCGGCTAGCTTGACTCCAGTGGTGTGGAGGCTCTGGGACCCACGTCTGAGCTACCCCAGTACACTCAGGGAGAAAATTACAAAAAACAATTTGATGGACAGAATGTAGATCAATGTCTTACATTCACCCCAGTACAAGGATCTGGGCCTAAATCCATTGTTTTTTGCACTCCACACCACCCTGGGTCAGATAATGGCTTTATGCAAATCAGCTCTGACCCTGTGCCCCATGGGAACAGTCCAGTCCGAACTACAACAGCCATATCTTTCCCAGACCGGAATCAAGCATCCGAGGACCGGACCGGTTTCGAGGTAACACCTCTCATCAGCCCAGCTAGCTTGACTCCAGTGGTGTGGAGGCTCTGGGACCCACGTCTGAGCTACCCCAGTACACTCAGGGAGAAAATTACAAAAACCAATTTGATGGACAGAATGTAGATCAATGTCTTACATTTACCCCAGTACAAGGATATGGGCCTAAATCCATCGTTTTTTGCACTCCACACCACCCTGGGTCAGATAATGGCTTTATGCAAATCAGCTCTGACCCTGTGCTCCATGGGAACAGTCCAGTCCGAACTACAACAGCCATATCTTTCCCAGACCGGAATCAAGCATCCGAGCACCGGACCGGTTTCGAGGTAACACCTCTCATCAGCCCGGCTAGCTTGACTCCAGTGGTGTGGAGGCTCTGGGACCCACGTCTGAGCTACCCCAGTACACTCAGGGAGAAAATTACAAAAAACAATTTGATGGACAGAATGTAGATCAATGTCTTACATTCATCCCAGTACAAGGATCTGGGCCTAAATCCATCGTTTTTTGCACTCCACACCACACTGGGGCAGATAATGGCTTTATGCAAATCAGGTCTGACCCTGTGCCCCATGGGAACAGTCCAGTCCGAACTACAACAGCCATATCTTTCCCAGACCGGAATCAAGCATCCGAGGACCGGACCGGTTTCGAGGTAACACCTCTCATCAGCCCGGCTAGCTTGACTCCAGTGGTGTGGAGGCTCTGGGACCCACGTCTGAGCTACCCCAGTACACTCAGGGAGAAAATTACAAAAAACTATTTGATGGACAGAATGTAGATCAATGTCTTACATTCACCCCAGTACAAGGATCTGGGCCTAAATCCATCGTTTTTTGCACTCCACACCACCCTGGGTCAGATAATGGCTTTATGCAAATCAGCTCTGACCCTGTGCCCCATGGGAACAGTCCAGTCCGAACTACAACAGCCATATCTTTCCCAGACCGGAATCAAGCATCTGAGGACCGGACCGGTTTCGAGGTAACACCTCTCATCAGCCCGGCTAGCTTGACTCCAGTGGTGTGGAGGCTCTGGGACCCACGTCTGAGCTACCCCAGTACACTCAGGGAGAAAATTACAAAAAACAATTTGATGGACAGAATGTAGATCAATGTCTTACATTCACCCCAGTACAAGGATCTGGGCCTAAATCCATCGTTTTTTGCACTCCACACCACCCTGGGTCAGATAATGGCTTTATGCAAATCAGCTCTGACCCTGTGCCCCATGGGAACAGTCCAGTCCGAACTACAACAGCCATATCTTTCCCAGACCGGAATCAAGCATCCGAGGACCGGACCGGTTTCGAGGTAACACCTCTCATCAGCCCGGCTAGCTTGACTCCAGTGGTGTGGAGGCTCTGGGACCCACGTCTGAGCTACCCCAGTACACTCAGGGAGAAAATTACAAAAAACAATTTGATGGACAGAATGTAGATCAATGTCTTACATTCACCCCAGTACAAGGATCTGGGCCTAAATCCATTGTTTTTTGCACTCCACACCACCCTGGGTCAGATAATGGCTTTATGCAAATCAGCTCTGACCCTGTGCCCCATGGGAACAGTCCAGTCCGAACTACAACAGCCATATCTTTCCCAGACCGGAATCAAGCATCCGAGGACCGGACCGGTTTCGAGGTAACACCTCTCATCAGCCCAGCTAGCTTGACTCCAGTGGTGTGGAGGCTCTGGGACCCACGTCTGAGCTACCCCAGTACACTCAGGGAGAAAATTACAAAAACCAATTTGATGGACAGAATGTAGATCAATGTCTTATATTTACCCCAGTACAAGGATATGGGCCTAAATCCATCGTTTTTTGCACTCCACACCACCCTGGGTCAGATAATGGCTTTATGCAAATCAGCTCTGACCCTGTGCCCCATGGGAACAGTCCAGTCCGAACTACAACAGCCATATCTTTCCCAGACCGGAATCAAGCATCCGAGCACCGGACCGGTTTCGAGGTAACACCTCTCATCAGCCCGGCTAGCTTGACTCCAGTGGTGTAGAGGCTCTGGGACCCACGTCTGAGCTACCCCAGTACACTCAGGGAGAAAATTACAAAAAACAATTTGATGGACAGAATGTAGATCAATGTCTTACATTCACCCCAGTACAAGGATCTGGGCCTAAATCCATCGTTTTTTGCACTCCACACCACACTGGGGCAGATAATGGCTTTATGCAAATCAGGTCTGACCCTGTGCCCCATGGGAACAGTCCAGTCCGAACTACAACAGCCATATCTTTCCCAGACCGGAATCAAGCATCCGAGGACCGGACCGGTTTCGAGGTAACACCTCTCATCAGCCCGGCTAGCTTGACTCCAGTGGTGTGGAGGCTCTGGGACCCACGTCTGAGCTACCCCAGTACACTCAGGGAGAAAATTACAAAAAACTATTTGATGGACAGAATGTAGATCAATGTCTTACATTCACCCCAGTACAAGGATCTGGGCCTAAATCCATCGTTTTTTGCACTCCACACCACCCTGGTCAGATAATGGCTTTATGCAAATCAGCTCTGACCCTGTGCCCCATGGGAACAGTCCAGTCCGAACTACAACAGCCATATTTTTCCCAGACCGGAATCAAGCATCCGAGGACCGGACCGGTTTCGAGGTAACACCTCTCATCAGCCCGGCTAGCTTGACTCCAGTGGTGTGGAGGCTCTGGGACCCACGTCTGAGCTACCCCAGTACACTCAGGGAGAAAATTACAAAAAACAATTTGATGGACAGAATGTAGATCAATGTCTTACATTCACCCCAGTACAAGGATCTGGGCCTAAATCCATCGTTTTTTGCACTCCACACCACCCTGGGTCAGATAATGGCTTTATGTAAATCAGCTCTGACCCTGTGCCCCATGGGAACAGTCCAGTCCGAACTACAACAGCCATATCTTTCCCAGACCGGAATCAAGCATCCGAGGACCGGACCGGTTTCGAGGTAACACCTCTCATCAGCCCGGCTAGCTTGACTCCAGTGGTGTGGAGGCTCTGGGACCCACGTCTGAGCTACCCCAGTACACTCAGGGAGAAAATTACAAAAAACAATTTGATGGACAGAATGTAGATCAATGTCTTACATTCACCCCAGCACAAGGATCTGGGCCTAAATCCATCTTTTATTGCACTCCACACCACCCTGGGTCAGATAATGGCTTTATGCAAATCAGCTCTGACCCTGTGCCCCATGGGAACAGTCCAGTCCGAACTACAACAGACATATCTTTCCCAGACCGGAATCAAGCATCCCAGGACCGGACCGGTTTCGAGGTAACACCTCTCATCAGCCCGGCTAGCTTGACTCCAGTGGTGTGGAGGCTCTGGGACCCACGTCTGAGCTACCCCAGTACACTCAGGGAGAAAATTACAAAAAACAATTTGATGGACAGAATGTAGATCAATGTCTTACATTCACCCCAGTACAAGGATCTGGGCCTAAATCCATCGTTTTTTGCACTCCACACCACCCTGGGTCAGATAATGGCTTTATGCAAATCAGGTCTGACCCTGTGCCCCATGGGAACAGTCCAGTCCGAACTACAACAGCCATATCTTTCCCAGACCGGAATCAAGCATCCGAGGACCGGACCGGTTTCGAGGTAACACCTCTCATCAGCCCGGCTAGCTTGACTCCAGTGGTGTGGAGGCTCTGGGACCCACGTCTGAGCTACCCCAGTACACTCAGGGAGAAAATTACAAAAAACAATTTGATGGACAGAATGTAGATCAATGTCTTACATTCACCCCAGTACAAGGATCTGGGCCTAAATCCATTGTTTTTTGCACTCCACACCACCCTGGGTCAGATAATGGCTTTATGCAAATCAGCTCTGACCCTGTGCCCCATGGGAACAGTCCAGTCCGAACTACAACAGCCATATCTTTCCCAGACTGGAATCAAGCATCCGAGGACCGGACCGGTTTCGAGGTAACACCTCTCATCAGCCCGGCTAGCTTGACTCCAGTGGTGTGGAGGCTCTGGGACCCACGTCTGAGCTACCCCAGTACACTCAGGGAGAAAATTACAAAAAACTATTTGATGGACAGAATGTAGATCAATGTCTTACATTCACCCCAGTACAAGGATCTGGGCCTAAATCCATCGTTTTTTGCACTCCACACCACCCTGGGTCAGATAATGGCTTTATGCAAATCAGCTCTGACCCTGTGCCCCATGGGAACAGTCCAGTCCGAACTACAACAGCCATATCTTTCCCAGACCGGAATCAAGCATCCGAGGACCGGACCGGTTTCGAGGTAACACCTCTCATCAGCCCGGCTAGCTTGACTCCAGTGGTGTGGAGGCTCTGGGACCCACGTCTGAGCTACCCCAGTACACTCAGGGAGAAAATTACAAAAAACAATTTGATGGACAGAATGTAGGTCAATGTCTTACATTCACCCCAGTACAAGGATCTGGGCCTAAATCCATCGTTTTTTGCACTCCACACCACCCTGGGTCAGATAATGGCTTTATGCAAATCAGCTCTGACCCTGTGCCCCATGGGAACAGTCCAGTCCGAACTACAACAGCCATATCTTTCCCAGACCGGAATCAAGCATCCGAGGACCGGACCGGTTTCGAGGTAACACCTCTCATCAGCCCGGCTAGCTTGACTCCAGTGGTGTGGAGGCTCTGGGACCCACGTCTGAGCTACCCCAGTACACTCAGGGAGAAAATTACAAAAAACAATTTGATGGACAGAATGTAGATCAATGTCTTACATTCACCCCAGTACAAGGATCTGGGCCTAAATCCATCGTTTTTTGCACTCCACACCACCCTGGGTCAGATAATGGCTTTATGCAAATCAGCCGTGACCCTGTGCCCCATGGGAACAGTCCAGTCCGAACTACAACAGCCATATCTTTCCCAGACCGGAATCAAGCATCCGAGGACCAGACCGGTTTCGAGGTAACACCTCTCATCAGCCCGGCTAGCTTGACTCCAGTGGTGTGGAGGCTCTGGGACCCACGTCTGAGCTACCCCAGTACACTCAGGGAGAAAATTACAAAAAACAATTTGATGGACAGAATGTAGATCAATGTCTTACATTCACCCCAGTACAAGGATCTGGGCCTAAATCCATTGTTTTTTGCACTCCACACCACCCTGGGTCAGATAATGGCTTTATGCAAATCAGCTCTGACCCTGTGCCCCATGGGAACAGTCCAGTCCGAACTACAACAGCCATATCTTTCCCAGACCGGAATCAAGCATCCGAGGACCGGACCGGTTTCGAGGTAACACCTCTCATCAGCCCAGCTAGCTTGACTCCAGTGGTGTGGAGGCTCTGGGACCCACGTCTGAGCTACCCCAGTGCACTCAGGGAGAAAATTACAAAAACCAATTTGATGGACAGAATGTAGATCAATGTCTTACATTTACCCCAGTACAAGGATATGGGCCTAAATCCATCGTTTTTTGCACTCCACACCACCCTGGGTCAGATAATGGCTTTATGCAAATCAGCTCTGACCCTGTGCTCCATGGGAACAGTCCAGTCCGAACTACAACAGCCATATCTTTCCCAGACCGGAATCAAGCATCCGAGCACCGGACCGGTTTCGAGGTAACACCTCTCATCAGCCCGGCTAGCTTGACTCCAGTGGTGTGGAGGCTCTGGGACCCACGTCTGAGCTACCCCAGTACACTCAGGGAGAAAATTACAAAAAACAATTTGATGGACAGAATGTAGATCAATGTCTTACATTCATCCCAGTACAAGGATCTGGGCCTAAATCCATCGTTTTTTGCACTCCACACCACACTGGGGCAGATAATGGCTTTATGCAAATCAGGTCTGACCCTGTGCCCCATGGGAACAGTCCAGTCCGAACTACAACAGCCATATCTTTCCCAGACCGGAATCAAGCATCCGAGGACCGGACCGGTTTCGAGGTAACACCTCTCATCAGCCCGGCTAGCTTGACTCCAGTGGTGTGGAGGCTCTGGGACCCACGTCTGAGCTACCCCAGTACACTCAGGGAGAAAATTACAAAAAACTATTTGATGGACAGAATGTAGATCAATGTCTTACATTCACCCCAGTACAAGGATCTGGGCCTAAATCCATCGTTTTTTGCACTCCACACCACCCTGGGTCAGATAATGGCTTTATGCAAATCAGCTCTGACCCTGTGCCCCATGGGAACAGTCCAGTCCGAACTACAACAGCCATATCTTCCCCAGACCGGAATCAAGCATCTGAGGACCGGACCGGTTTCGAGGTAACACCTCTCATCAGCCCGGCTAGCTTGACTCCAGTGGTGTGGAGGCTCTGGGACCCACGTCTGAGCTACCCCAGTACACTCAGGGAGAAAATTACAAAAAACAATTTGATGGACAGAATGTAGATCAATGTCTTACATTCACCCCAGTACAAGGATCTGGGCCTAAATCCATCGTTTTTTGCACTCCACACCACCCTGGGTCAGATAATGGCTTTATGCAAATCAGCTCTGACCCTGTGCCCCATGGGAACAGTCCAGTCCGAACTACAACAGCCATATCTTTCCCAGACCGGAATCAAGCATCCGAGGACCGGACCGGTTTCGAGGTAACACCTCTCATCAGCCCGGCTAGCTTGACTCCAGTGGTGTGGAGGCTCTGGGACCCACGTCTGAGCTACCCCAGTACACTCAGGGAGAAAATTACAAAAAACAATTTGATGGACAGAATGTAGATCAATGTCTTACATTCACCCCAGTACAAGGATCTGGGCCTAAATCCATTGTTTTTTGCACTCCACACCACCCTGGGTCAGATAATGGCTTTATGCAAATCAGCTCTGACCCTGTGCCCCATGGGAACAGTCCAGTCCGAACTACAACAGCCATATCTTTCCCAGACCGGAATCAAGCATCCGAGGACCGGACCGGTTTCGAGGTAACACCTCTCATCAGCCCAGCTAGCTTGACTCCAGTGGTGTGGAGGCTCTGGGACCCACGTCTGAGCTACCCCAGTACACTCAGGGAGAAAATTACAAAAACCAATTTGATGGACAGAATGTAGATCAATGTCTTATATTTACCCCAGTACAAGGATATGGGCCTAAATCCATCGTTTTTTGCACTCCACACCACCCTGGGTCAGATAATGGCTTTATGCAAATCAGCTCTGACCCTGTGCCCCATGGGAACAGTCCAGTCCGAACTACAACAGCCATATCTTTCCCAGACCGGAATCAAGCATCCGAGCACCGGACCGGTTTCGAGGTAACACCTCTCATCAGCCCGGCTAGCTTGACTCCAGTGGTGTGGAGGCTCTGGGACCCACGTCTGAGCTACCCCAGTACACTCAGGGAGAAAATTACAAAAAACAATTTGATGGACAGAATGTAGATCAATGTCTTACATTCACCCCAGTACAAGGATCTGGGCCTAAATCCATTGTTTTTTGCACTCCACACCACCCTGGGTCAGATAATGGCTTTATGCAAATCAGCTCTGACCCTGTGCCCCATGGGAACAGTCCAGTCCGAACTACAACAGCCATATCTTTCCCAGACCGGAATCAAGCATCCGAGGACCGGACCGGTTTCGAGGTAACACCTCTCATCAGCCCAGCTAGCTTGACTCCAGTGGTGTGGAGGCTCTGGGACCCACGTCTGAGCTACCCCAGTACACTCAGGGAGAAAATTACAAAAACCAATTTGATGGACAGAATGTAGATCAATGTCTTATATTTACCCCAGTACAAGGATATGGGCCTAAATCCATCGTTTTTTGCACTCCACACCACCCTGGGTCAGATAATGGCTTTATGCAAATCAGCTCTGACCCTGTGCCCCATGGGAACAGTCCAGTCCGAACTACAACAGCCATATCTTTCCCAGACCGGAATCAAGCATCCGAGCACCGGACCGGTTTCGAGGTAACACCTCTCATCAGCCCGGCTAGCTTGACTCCAGTGGTGTGGAGGCTCTGGGACCCACGTCTGAGCTACCCCAGTACACTCAGGGAGAAAATTACAAAAAACAATTTGATGGACAGAATGTAGATCAATGTCTTACATTCACCCCAGTACAAGGATCTGGGCCTAAATCCATCGTTTTTTGCACTCCACACCACACTGGGGCAGATAATGGCTTTATGCAAATCAGGTCTGACCCTGTGCCCCATGGGAACAGTCCAGTCCGAACTACAACAGCCATATCTTTCCCAGACCGGAATCAAGCATCCGAGGACCGGACCGGTTTCGAGGTAACACCTCTCATCAGCCCGGCTAGCTTGACTCCAGTGGTGTGGAGGCTCTGGGACCCACGTCTGAGCTACCCCAGTACACTACGGGAGAAAATTACAAAAAACTATTTGATGGACAGAATGTAGATCAATGTCTTACATTCACCCCAGTACAAGGATCTGGGCCTAAATCCATCGTTTTTTGCACTCCACACCACCCTGGTCAGATAATGGCTTTATGCAAATCAGCTCTGACCCTGTGCCCCATGGGAACAGTCCAGTCCGAACTACAACAGCCATATTTTTCCCAGACCGGAATCAAGCATCCGAGGACCGGACCGGTTTCGAGGTAACACCTCTCATCAGCCCGGCTAGCTTGACTCCAGTGGTGTGGAGGCTCTGGGACCCACGTCTGAGCTACCCCAGTACACTCAGGGAGAAAATTACAAAAAACAATTTGATGGACAGAATGTAGATCAATGTCTTACATTCACCCCAGTACAAGGATCTGGGCCTAAATCCATCGTTTTTTGCACTCCACACCACCCTGGGTCAGATAATGGCTTTATGCAAATCAGCTCTGACCCTGTGCCCCATGGGAACAGTCCAGTCCGAACTACAATAGCCATATCTTTCCCAGACCGGAATCAAGCATCCGAGGACTGGACCGGTTTCGAGGTAACACCTCTCATCAGCCCGGCTAGCTTGACTCCAGTGGTGTGGAGGCTCTGGGACCCACGTCTGAGCTACCCCAGTACACTCAGGGAGAAAATTACAAAAAACAATTTGATGGACAGAATGTAGATCAATGTCTTACATTCACCCCAGTACAAGGATCTGGGCCTAAATCCATCGTTTTTTGCACTCCACACCACCCTGGGTCAGATAATGGCTTTATGCAAATCAGCTCTGACCCTGTGCCCCATGGGAACAGTCCAGTCCGAACTACAACAGCCATATCTTTCCCAGACCGGAATCAAGCATCCGAGGACCGGACTGGTTTCGAGGTAACACCTCTCATCAGCCCGGCTAGCTTGACTCCAGTGGTGTGGAGGCTCTGGGACCCACGTCTGAGCTACCCCAGTACACTCAGGGAGAAAATTACAAAAAACAATTTGATGGACAGAATGTAGATCAATGTCTTACATTCACCCCAGTACAAGGATCTGGGCCTAAATCCATCGTGTTTTGCACTCCACACCACCCTGGGTCAGATAATGGCTTTATGCAAATCAGCTCTGACCCTGTGCCCCATGGGAACAGTCCAGTCCGAACTACAACAGCCATATCTTTCCCAGACCGGAATCAAGCATCCGAGGACCGGACCGGTTTCGAGGTAACACCTCTCATCAGCCCGGCTAGCTTGACTCCAGTGGTGTGGAGGCTCTGGGACCCATGTCTGAGCTACCCCAGTACACTCAGGGAGAAAATTACAAAAAACAATTTGATGGACAGAATGTAGATCAATGTCTTACATTCACCCCAGTACAAGGATCTGGGCCTAAATCCATCGTTTTCTGCACTCCACACCACCCTGGGTCAGATAATGGCTTTATGCAAATCAGCTCTGACCCTGTGCCCCATGGGAACAGTCCAGTCCGAACTACAACAGCCATATCTTTCCCAGACCGGAATCAAGCATCCGAGGACCGGACCGGTTTCGAGGTAACACCTCTCATCAGCCCGGCTAGCTTGACTCCAGTGGTGTGGAGGCTCTGGGACCCACGTCTGAGCTACCCCAGTACACTCAGGGAGAAAATTACAAAAAACAATTTGATGGACAGAATGTAGATCAATGTCTTACATTCACCCCAGTACAAGGATCTGGGCCTAAATCCATCGTTTTTTGCACTCCACACAACCCTGGGTCAGATAATGGCTTCATGCAAATCAGCTCTGACCCTGTGCCCCATGGGAACAGTCCAGTCCGAACTACAACAGCCATATCTTTCCCAGACCGGAATCAAGCATCCGAGGACCGGACCGGTTTCGAGGTTCTCCACAACATAGCCATGAAAAAGGGTCTTCACAACTCCAATACAGAGCCAGAATCATACTCAGATGGCAAACTACCACCACTACAGATTCAGCAGGACAGGACATGTGCTGGAGCGGGTCGAGCACAACGCACAGAGATCACAGACAACTATTTTTGAGGTACGAATTATAACCAGATCTGAAAAATAGCTAACGCACATGATGGTAATGTTTTTCCATTACTGAAAGATAACCTTTTATTCAGGTTGTAATTATGTTTTGTAATTGTGTATCATCAACTGTATCCTAATATGATGCTGTTGTTTAAACAAAGCAACAAAGTTGTAGAACACAAACAGAACAATCTTGTAACATACATCTAAATAAATAATAACATACAAAAGTCACTTTTTACGACCTCTGATGTTGGTCACCTTCTCAGCAGGACTTGGCCGAGGAGTGAGGGATATATTTTGGCAAGTTGTGCATCAGTGTATTCGCCTTGTACAGCATCCATCTGGTACATATATGCCACTGAGGATAGAGTCATCTTCACTTTCAGGTCATGGTAATATGTTGTAAACATTAGGCCAGTGGACACCGCGGGGCGAACACAAAAAATATCATAACACGCACTGTAGTGGATCCATCCAACTCGTCGGGACGAGGCATACACCTTAGCAGTTGCCAAGGGGGGGGGCTTTGGGGGGGTTGGTTAATGGGAGTTTGGGGTGGGTCGGAAGCCAATAGATGGTGGCCCGCCAGGGCACCTTGGAACCTAATAGGAAGATAGGGTACTGTGTGGAGTGAGGAATGGCTGGGGGGAGCGACCAGGCATGATAGACTTACAGCACCTGGGGCAGGTCCCGACATGGGCGGTACCACTGATTACCACTAGAATGGCTGACGGGAGCGATGTTGAGGGTGGGCGGGTGAAAGCAGATACGTAAAACGACATATCAACCATGGTCCCTATGGGACGTGCACCGTGATGTTTTCCTATCGAGTGGAATATTGTGCCGCCCGGCCTCCGGGATGCGGGCTGAATGGCTGTGTATGATTTGTGTTTTATTATTGAACGAGGGGATGTCACGAGTGAACTGGCTGACTAATTGTATCCTGTGGTTTATAACTCTGCAATAAAAATATATTAAAAAAAAAAAATGGTAATATGTTGTAAACTACGTTATGTGTCTGAATGTTCTCCACAGCTGTAGTCATTTAGACTGGACCATGTACTACATCTAGGCAGCAGTGCACCTTGTCATTTTGGATGTTCACAGTTCTACCGGCAAGAGTAATGGTGGCTACTGTCAATCAATTTATTGCTTTTTTTTTAAGTACATCATAGCTTACCTTGTGATGCTTGTGCCTACGGCTTTGCATGTGTTGCTCCTTTTTCTTGCCAGCAATCCAGCGCTCCTGACCTTTCTGCTATTTCAGCATTGACAGTGATATGCTTAGTACTTTCCTTTTTAAGGTTTTTATTCAATTGGCTTGCAGGCGCTGTACTGTGACGGTTGAATTCTCAAGCCCACCAAACAATGGTGCGCTATCTGACATGTCTTCGAAGGCATCATTATTGTGAACTGAACGTTGTTGAATTCTACGTTGGATTGATGTCCTGTTCACAGATGAAGTTGTGGTCCTGCCTTATGTTTGCTCTTCCTCACCTTCCTCAAAAGTCTTGTAGTGGTACCACATTAGATCTCCTAGTGGTTGGTGTTTGAATTATGGGTGTAGGTGTAGCAACTGTGCTATCCTCAATTTCCACTTGTGTGTCAATTGCATCATCAAGTTCAATGTTTTCAGACACGTCCTGGGTGTGATTTGTGGAAATGTATGTATATTGTTATTGCAACTAAATGGTTACTAAGGGCCTCATTAGGATGGTGGGTGGATTGCCCCCGCCGGGCTGACGGTAGTAACTGTCAGCCCGGCGGGGGCAATCCGCCCGCCATCCCTGCAGAAAAGACCCCCCACCATATCACTATGTCTGGGGGGTCCGCGGCTGATGGAAAGAAAGTCTGCCGCTTTTCCGTCCGGTCGACATGTCGATTGGGCGAAAAAGGGTTTTATATGGTGGCGGTGTCTGACAGACACCGCCAGCCATATTACAATGTGGCCTTAAACATGCCTAAGTCTGTATAATATAGTATACAATGTGATTTCTGTGTTTTTGACATGAACATTATATAGAGCAATATGCAGTTTATACATCAACACACACACTACACCATGTAACTTGGTTGTACTACAACTTTCATATTGCATTGCCAAATTACAGCAATCATTTAAATGGAGTATTAGTAGCTAATATGTTGTACTTGCAGACTAACAAACAACATGTTGCGGAACACTTGAAACAAGAAAAAGTTTACCTTGCTGGTGTCAATGTCTGACAATATCACCACACTTTGAGGTTCAAGTGTCCCCTCAATAAGTGGTTGCATTGGAGTGGGATAAGGATGATTGGGGGATCCACCAACTATGCCATGAGTGACAACCATCCTGCTGGCCATCTTCTCCTATGTATTTTAAAAATATATGATCTATTTTTTTAATAGGAATTCGCTTTACTTTTTAATATATGTGTTAAATTCTTAGTAGTTATTCATTGTATCTTAATTACATTTTGTGTTTTCAGTTCTGTAGGGGTTATGGGTTAATAGGGAGGGAAGTAATTTAATTATAATAAATTGATAATTCTTTTTTATTTATTAGTATTTCTTGAAATTAGATTTTATAGTGTTAATTGTGGAAATTAATGTATTAATTACTTAATTATTAATTTGTTTTTAATTATTTTTTATTAATTAATAAGCAATTATGTTAATTGTGTCATTTTTTTAGGAGCAGGTTGGGGGTTTATAGGTGAAAAGGGTGGGAAGTAAATTCTTTTAAATTAATTAATTAATAAGTTGTTGTTCAATGATATTAATGTATTATCGTAAAATTGGTCATTGAAATTGTGTGATGATATTTAGGTGTGGTTGGTGGTGTTTATTGGGGTAGAGGGTAGAAAGTAATTTATGTTTAATTAATTAATAATTAGTTGAATTTTACCATTAATTTATCAATTGACAAATGTTTATGGTAAGAGTTTATTGTTATTTTGTGTGTGTGTGTATTGGTTTTATAGGGGTAATGTTTGGGGAGTAAATACATTTTTACTTGTTTAAAAAATGAAATTAATAACATGTTTTAATTGATAAATAATTATGTTAATTATGGAGGTACATTTTTTTAAAATTTATATGTGGGTTGTAAATTGTGTGGGGTTTTAGGGTAGGAAATAAAAAAATTACATTTATGTAATAAATAGTGTTTTTGTTTATACAAAATTCTATAAAAATGTTTTTGTTTTTAAAATATTTTAGAATTTAAAATAAATAATATTTCTAGGTATTTGTCAGAGCTGTTTAACATTCTAATCTGTTTCTATCTTTTGCAATCTTTAAACATTTTATATATGTTTTTTTAAACTCTTTTGTGTTGTTGTTAATTTGTTTTTTTTAATTTTTAACTGACTCCAGTGGAAACATTTATTTTTACCCCTCCACTATCCAACACTTTCTCTACTGTTGCACTCACTGGGGGTGGGAAAAGTACGTTTTACCCCTCTGCTATCCAACACTTTCCCTAATGCTGCACCAGGTGGAGTGGGAATAGTAATTTTTACCCCTCCGCTGTCCAACACTTTACCTACTGTTTCACTTACTGGAGTGGGAATAGTAATTTCTACCTCTCCCCAATCCAACACTTTCCCAACTGTTGCACTCAATGGAGTGCAAAACGTAATTTTAAAGACTATTAAATATTTTAATTTAAAATATCATGTTTTTTATTAGATTTTATGTTATAAGTGTATATAAATATATATTTACTTATTTGTACATGTTTATATATTTATATAATTATAAAATAAATTAAAATGAATAGTTTATTAATTGTTTTAAAGGAAATATATATTTATACGGAAGTAATGATTTTTGGCAGTCTATCCCCTGCTTTGTCCCCCACTTGGTGGCCAACCGATCTGGAAACTCCTCCAGGACCTGTCACAATGGTCAGGAATCTGGGCGCCCTGCTGGGGGCCCCCAAAGACAGTTTCCAACTGCTTTTTCGTGCCAGACAGACCGGCACTAAAAGGCAGTGAAAAACTGCCATCGTACTCCCTAGGTCGTAAAGAGGCGACCAGGGGAGTACTGAAGGATTTTCGGATGGCAGACGGGCTCTCTGAGCCAGTCGTAGGCCATCCAGAAATCCGAGTCGGATTCCATTCTGACTGAGCCCATTGGAATGGCTCGGTCGGAATGTAATCCGTCCGGTGCGGACCGATTCGGTGGGAAGGGCTCCGAACATGGTTCGGAGCCCTTCCGACCCGAATCGAAATCGGCTCCAAAGTGTGCTGCATTCTGCAGCACACTCAGAAGTAGCAAATCACCATTACTTAATGACTTTTTATGTGCAGGAAGGAATAACTTTCTGTACATAAACAACTATTAATGGCATTTTGCTTTTTCCATGTGTGCTGCAGAATGCAGCACGCATAGAGAAAGCAAAAGTGAGGAGAAATAAATGTATTTCTCCTTGTTTCGCCATTCTAATGCTATTGCACAGCGTTACTTTTTGGCGCAACCCTTAGATTTACGTTTCCTTGTAAATTTGGGTCTGCGTCAAAAAGCAATGGGTGTTGCGGTGGAATTCACACAGCAACACTCATTGACCGCCCCTTTCAAGCAGATACCTGCGTGAAAAGGGAGCATATTTACAAAGAGGCGTTAGGTCACAAAAGGGGCTTAACACCACTTTGTAAATATGGTGCAGGGCATGCCGCCACTGGAGCATCAAAACAAAATGACGCTCCAGTGGTGCTAGGGGCTTGCACATATGCCCCTTTGTGTGTACTTTATTGTAACCTTCAGTGTGTTCATTAGTGTATTTACATATAAGGAACTGTTTAAGCGGTGACTGCATATATTGTATTTGTACTCTTTATTAATTCAGTGTATGTTGTCAGGATGGTAAATTTTACATCACCTCCCTTCTTCTTATCCTCCCCAGAGCAACCCCCAAATAGGTGGTAAAAGTGGGAAAAAGTGTTTTCTCATTATGTTTGTGTCTGTGGTACTTTAAGTACTGAAAGGAATGTTTCTTTACCATTACATTGTTTAGGGCCTGAAGGCCAAGATGTACTTGAACACCTCCCGGATATTGAACCCAGTGAGGCAGAGGAGTTAAGTGAGTTGGATACCTGTATTCAGAAACTTGATCAGCATTACCTTCCAAAAGTGAGTACTATTCGTGAGAGATACAATTTTGGAAAGCCAGTACAGAAATCCCAGGAGTCTGTGGACAGCTTTGTAACAAGTTTATGAAAGTTAACCACCACTTGCAAGTTTGAGGTAAAGTTGGGAGAACGCATCCGTGACCAGTTCATGCTTGGTGGCAATATTGAGAAAGTGAAAGCAGCATTGTGGCTGAAAGACGATCCTAAACTTGATGATGTGCTTATGAGTGGCAAAACAATCGGTCATTCACTGGCTTGTGCAGATGTCATTAGAAAGGAAAATAACCCTTAATGGGAAAAACTACATGTAGTACATAGGTCTACGTCTAAAACCAACTAATCTACTACTTCAAGAAAACTTGTTGGGGGAAAATGTTTTAGGTGTGGTGCTTTTAGTCATTTGGCCAGTGACAAGACTTGCCCTGCCTTATTGCCTTCTCCGTTTAAAAAACCTTTTAGAGGGAAGTGTTTCAGAAGCGGTGCTGCCAGTCATTTGTCCAATGATAAATATTGCCCTATGCTTTTTGTTAAGTGTAGTTTATGTGTCAGGGTTGGGAACTATGCTAAAAGTTGCAGGTCTCATAGTAAGAATAAGCCCAAGAAAGTAAAAGAAGTAATGATATATGATGACGATAAAGAGAATGAGGTTGAATACAATGGTTTACACTGTGGGAGGTTGTTGTCCAGTTTGGGCAATGAGGCACAAGAAATGCTGTTAACAAAGTAAATGTTAATGGTGAATGTGTTGACATGCTGTTCGATTCAGGTGCTAAAATGTCTCTGTTACCTAAAGACTTTTATACACACAAGCTTTCGGCAAAGTCTAACTTTACAAACCAGATATCCATCTGATGGCTTATGGTGGGCAACCTATTAAGTTACTATGTTATTTCAACTGACATTTGGAATATGAAGAGAGTCTCACTCCTGTGAAGATTTATGTATCATAAAGAGGATACAGCATTTTCAGTTGGTTCCACCAGAAGGACTTAAGTGTCATTCAAGAGCCCAATAGTGACCCAAGTATAATTTTGAAGCAACTGCCAGATGTGGTAGTTGTAGTCAAAAGAAATGAGAGTGGAGTTTGGTTAAAAGTAATGAGATTGGTGCACCGTCAGAACTACATCACAAATTTAAAGAAGTTTTGAGGAGAAGTCAGGATTTTTAATTAATTACGCACATAAGATTGTCCTGAAGAATGAGTTTCCCCTGTGGCATGTTAAGCACAAAGTGTACCATTAGCTTTGAAAAAGGAGCATGTGGGTAGAACTTGATAAATTAGAAGAAGAGGGGATAACTGTCAAGACTGAGGCTTTAGAATAAGTTGTGCATGTGGTTCTAGCATGCAAGGCCTCTGGAGAAATACGCTCATGTGTTGGTCTGAGTGCTCTAAATACTGGTATAGTGGTGGATAATTAGAAACTCCCAAATATATCAGAGATGCTTAAGCAATTGGAGGGGCTAGTATTTTCTGAACTTTAGACCTCAAGGTGGCATATCATCACATTGAGTTGGATGGTGATTCTATGGATTTCACTACATTCATTGCACCTTTTGGACTGTTCAAACGTATTAGATTGCTGTTTGGGCTCAATTTCCCCAAAGCAGTTTTTCAGAGAGATATGGAGGTGGTGTTAAATGGGGTTCCTACAATCAAGATCTATCAGGACGATGCACTGATTTATGGTTACAACCAAGAGGAGCACAATCATAGGTCAAAGTTAGTCTTATAAAGGTTTAGCCTGAGAGGCTTGACTTTAAGGGAGAGTATGTGTACATTTAATCAGAGCAAATTTAATTACCTGGGCATAGGTTGATAAAAGTGGGGGTGAAACCCAAATAACACTTAGTTAAAACTATAGATAATCTTCATGTTCCTGAGGATAAGGAATTGTTAACTTTTATCTACATGGCCAAATACTACAATGAGTCTGCATCTTCCTTTGCCAGCAGCACACAAAATATGAAGTAGTTGTTAAAAAAAGCTGTCAAGTTTAATTAGTCCTCCTTATGTGAACAAGATTTTCAGGATGTTAAGTCAGCACTTAGCAAGGCGCTGTCTTTGCCAGGTTTTGATGTCAGTGACAACACAGTTTTGATCACCAATGCTAGCTCTAGATGGTTGGGCTCTGTACTGAAAAGGGAGTAGAAAGAATCATCCTGCTAATTTTCTGAAGTTTGTGGGGCCAGAGAATAAGTATTTCATAGTCGAGCATGAGGCTCTTAGTAATTACTGGGCCATAATAAAAGAGTAAAACATTTCACTGGGGGCTTGAGCTTTAAGTGCAGATAGATCACAAAGAGATATTTCATAAGAAGCACTTGGATGTGGTTTCAGGTCGAATTTTATATGAGCAGTGGCATTAAAAGACTCCAATTTCAAGGTATTGTATATCCCTGGAGTAGAGAACAGGGTTGCAGATTGCCTGTCACGGTTGAGTCCAAAACTAAAAGAGCATGATCTTGATGTAGTTGATGAATTTTGGGAACTCGATGAATACGCAGCTTGTGAGGTCGCTGAAGGGTGTGGTCAGCGAAGACAAGTGGAGGTGTTGATTGAATGTGGATGAAGTCTTGAAATAAAAGGATTGGTCAAGAAAGGATGGAATTCAAGAAAGGTGTGAGCAAGGAGGGTTTGAGATTTTCGATGGTGAAGGATGAATTGTCTGAGAATAATGGTTTACTTTGGAGAGGTACTAAATTGGTACCTCCCGGTCACTGAGAACCTTATACAGTTAAGTCACTTTGTCCCTTTGGGGATTTTGAAGACCAAGGAGAGACTCAGATTGCATTTCTGGTGGCCTGGAATGGACACACAAGTTGAGAGGTGTGCCAGAGAGTGGTTGGAGTGTTGCTTTAGTGATAAATGTTGTAAAACTGTAGTGTAGTTCCTATTTTCCCTATAGGCCCTGCGCATTGGAATAACATAAACAGCAGTGTAGATGTAGGAGTGCGGTCTTCTAGGTCTCTACTGACTATGTTAGACTTAATTTAGGTTTGCGCCAGCTAGCTCAGAGGTCACTGGAAACTTTCTTGACTGAATAGGAAGTGATCAGCTTCCCTGGCTGAGACAAGAAGGGATTCAGCTTCCGACAACCGCATTAACATGACAACTTTGCTCCTCAGAATAAGAGTCAATCTCTAGAGTCGTGTGAAACAATAGACAGCTATTTCACTCAGTCAGTTGTGCAGAATTACTTTCACCAGGATGCAGAGAATAAAGAGACGGGCGTTTTCAATAAAAGATATTATTCATTGAGCAGTCTTCCTTCTCATGCAAGAGAAATGAATTGCCACAATTGCAAGACTTGTTATTATAAAAAGTGCGTACAGTAAAAGGAGTATTACGAAATAATACTGTAAAAGCATTGATATGGTTTCTTAGCCATACGATAGTTACAATGAATAAAATATATACACTCATATATACATTTGGCTAACGTCCTCAATTGGTGCTTCTAACTACGCCCACCCCGGTGTACCTGACCTAAGCCCAATACCTGGGAGGGAGTAAGTGAGTAGCAGTTTAAGTTAAGTTGGTTTTGCCAAGGGTTTGCTTCAAGAATTCTCTCTAAGGGTTTAGTCAACACCGTACCTCTGGAATAGAATGTTGGAGGTCTGGTATCTCCTCTCATGACTCGATATTCCAGTTAACCGCGAGGGTAGACTGGAAACGCCGGAGCTAGATTTTCTTGGCAGGAGAAAAGACAGCGTCTTTCTCAACGCGTCAAGGAGGAGGAGGGGCAGCGTCCGTGGGCTTCTCGCATCTGCTGGGCTCTGCAAGGGACAGCTGTTCTGCTCCTGTATTCACCACCACCATCATGTGTGCTTAAGGCAATGTTGGTATTATTTATACCTGAAAGGTGCCGAGTTTGACGTAAGTTTTTGGACATAAGACGTCAATAAAGATGTCACTAAGAACTGGTCATTCTTACAGTGCTTGCAAGAGTTCTATTACTAATCAAAACAAAGCAAGCAGGGCTTTTCCAGGTTGCTGGGGGTTTGAGCTTGTTGAAAGAACTCGGTGTGTTATCTAGGAATCTAAGGAAGTGGCTTCTGCTGTGTCATGTATTGTAATGAGCTGCAGAGACGAGTTACTGAAATATGGCTCTGATCGTTTATGCCATCATAGGGATATGTATTGATTATAGCCGTATAGGGGCATAAGGTCACAATATTGATCGGGTCCTAGATAGAACACAACACCCACTCCACGAATTTATGCCCATAAAATTACTAAAAACTAAAGCAATAAGATGCGCGTGTATTCCTACCCACCCCAAAATACATAATGCATTTGAAATGGCATATATGAAATATATGAAAATATAGATACTGTACGTTTTTATGCATAGAAATCATTCAAAAATTATTGCATATGTAATCAGTAGAACGATTTTGCCAAAAATTACACATGAAATGTCTCTTAATACAGAAAGAAAGGGCGAGACTATTTCATCACATACAAATACAATTGTTCTGATTTGTACTAGAGGCCGAGGTAAAGTATTTGTCTCTAGATCTACTAAAAATAGAAGTTCTGTTCTTTATGAATAGTTCTACTTTAAGCAAAAGTATTTGTGCCCAAAAAAAAGTAATTATTTTGAAAAATGTCCGATTCAAAAATATTTCATGGTGAACGGGGAAATAGAGTTCCAAACGCTTTGCAGTAGTTTTTGTTTATCAAAACCGAAGGCCGAATTCAGAGTTCATGGGAACGCTGTGCACCGGAATGCTTTCCAAAAATCATTGTTTCTGTTCAGGGGAGAACATCATATCAGACAAGCTCTCAAAGAATAGGTCTACATATTCAGGTGACAGTTCAACCAGGTTCGATAGTGCAGTAACCTGGCAGTTGTGAGAATGATTGCTATCATCGATGTCTTGATCAGCAATGCTCACAGAAGGCCGTACCTGGTTGATGTTGCTTCCATTTACCGCTTCGCTGCCGCCACCTAGTCGTAGTGCAGGAGTCTCAACAAATGCCGTCATCAGGATTGGTAGCCGCTGGGGACAACACGTTACAGGACTTAGCAAAGTATTGATATCCATTGGTACTGCTGATGGTAGTGCAAGACAGGTGTCTAACACGCATTCCTCTCCGCATAGCATACATCTAAGCATAGGTAAGATGCAGGTCTGCCATATATGTCTGAATGAAAGAAACCAGGTCATGTTCAGATCTCTTAGCAGGGCCAATCCAAGGATTCTAGTTATGCGGTCCCGGTAGCGTATTGCTAGGATCGTTTCTTCCATCCTTGCCAGAGTCATGTCTGTGTTTTGGCTTGCCATATCGGAGCAGGAGGGTCAAAAATAAAATGCCTGCTACAAGTCCCAAAATTAGTGGTAGGCCGCCAAAGACTGAATGGTCAAAATTGGGAATAAAGCCCACAATTTTGCTTTGAATGGTGTTAACAGTCCCGAATAAATTGTCTTAAGTACGTTTGAGATACCAATGGCATCCGACATATTTAGGATTTGGCTTAGCATTTCTGTGAAATGCACGGGGCAATTTGTTGATGAAAGTTCATGTATCTCCGGTGCTGTCCTTGCAACTTGGAGATCATACGTCTCTTTTGATGACGTGATGGGCACTGTTGTCTGTAAAAACACAGACTTCATTCTGCTTAAAGTATCAATTCGTATAGAAGAGACATTCAAAGGAGGCCAAATCGGCGTCTCGGAATCTCCAGGGCCGTTTGGAAACAATGCTTGGATACAGCAAGTGACCATGGAAGACACGCTTACAAGATATGCTTTCCCTGGCACCAAGCCACAACAGCTGTGATCCTTTATTAGAATGTAACTCCCGTTAGAAAGCTGCCTAAAGAAGGGCTCTATCTGCGTTGCAGGTGTGACGTGCTGGTGGCATGAAAGGTTGTTTGAAGTCCCTTCACAGGCCCCATGTATATTTAATACCCTGACACAAAAGTATACCGCTTAGTGAATGTTTACAATTTTCACCACTAAGAAATACATTTTTGTTGTTGTCACTATAGCATGTGTGTGTATATGTTAATTTCCATGATGACTTAATGTACCCTTTACCCAATCGTTCATACTGGCCTGTCGGTATATACTCAAGGCAATTTTTAAATCGGAAAGTTGTTATCGGAATTGTGATAATCCCGTGTATTATCCATTCAATGACAGGTCTTTCTGACATTGTCAATGGTAATCTCTCAAGTTTTTTGATGCTCAGGATTGTATTGTCTGCTCTTTTCTGTGCCAAACTGATTTGTTTATCAGTAAGGTTAAAGATGGAAAACAATGACGTTGTGTTGATTAAACGCCATGGCACATAGCCTGAACGAAGATTTTACTGGCCATGTTGTAACATTAGCAAGTCTTTATCTATTATATCGATGGCAGATGATACAATACTGTCCAGTGAATATATTCTGGAGGACAGAGTCATTAAACCATTGTCCACAACAGAAAGTGATTTTTCCAAATTAATACGATCAATTTCTCGTATTTTTTCTGCTGTTTCAATTTGCATTACTTTCCATGCCTCGTTGTATGCCGCATATACACTTGCCGCTATGAAACGTTTTTGACGCTGTTTGCGTGGTCCCAAAATGAAATCGCGCAAATCAGCACCATCTTTAAGTAAAGATAAATGTTGCTTAATTTCTGCCAGTGTGGATGATTCTAGCCCTTCAAGGCACAGTTCCCCTACACTATATGTTGTTACTATCCCTGGATGTTGTCTCTGGGAGTATCTAGGGTCTGGTCTGGTAATTTTTAACCCCTGTGTTTTGTTCAGGAATCTATCTTGACAGTTATTCGTGTCAGTAGGCCAGATTAAATTAGTACTAGTGACTGACGTCATTAGACCCTGTCCGCACTACCTTTGGCTTATATCCATCTGCCTTTGTAATCCCAATTGAATAGACAATGCTTAAAGTTTCCAAACAAAATGTATTATTGTAGCTGTTTTCTGTGTTTTTCAAAATTCATTCACTTATATATATTTTTTGAGATTGTAGTCCAGATTAACCACTTTTTCCAATCATGATGTGTTCTGTTTAGATGTAAAATTTTTGCTACGTCTATTTCAATATCTGTGGTTGCATTATCAGGTATTGGCTTTGGAATAGACGGTTTGTTAAGGTCTTAATCTTAGCTAGGCCAAGACAGGTTGTTTGATGAATTGTGTCATTTAAGAACATTATTTGTTCTGGGATCATGCAGGCTCGAAATAATGCTTCTAGACCTTGTACCTGCCATTCTTTTGTACCCCAGATGGTTTTTGTTTCAATGTTCTTTTTCCAGAAATCAAAACCAAATGTCATCATTTTTTCA
Organism: Lissotriton vulgaris; assembly: GCF_964263255.1. Lineage (NCBI taxonomy): Eukaryota > Metazoa > Chordata > Amphibia > Caudata > Salamandridae > Lissotriton > Lissotriton vulgaris. The sequence continues at coordinate 1,124,529,158 of NC_141694.1, forward strand.
TAAAATGCTTCTGAATATATCAATTTAGTATTTGTCAGCATTATTTTCGTCCCTGTTTTATCCAACAGTTTATAATAAAATGTTTCTGCATCACTTGTGTTAAACCCTGAGAAGTATTGGAATTTCTCATAGAATGTTTTTGAACTACTTTTAGGTGGAGTAGCACAATGTTACCATTGGTTATATTTAAAAACATTTCTAGGTTGAGCAGATTTATGTAAGTAGTGGTCTGCGTAATGTGAAAAACAGTACATCTGTTCATAACTAGATGAACCTTGTAAATAATCATGTTCTTGAAATTTTGCTGACAACACTAAATCCGACATCATATAATTTATACTTTCAAAATCCCAATCATCAGAGAATGTACTTGGTTTTACAAAGTCACTTAATGAAACCTTGAACTGGTGAGGATATTTCAAGATCTCGACCGGGCCATATACTTCATAGTCAGTCTTGACCCACACAACCCCGCCGGGTATTGGAATGGCTGTGACATTTACTGATGATAGTCCTCTTTTCTTGACGTGAGATGATTTGGGAGGTTTCAGAACTAAGTTGATGTTCTGACTTGCTGTGTCCATTGAACTATATTTTCCCTCAATGAATTTTCCCAAACAAAGTACCATGATGAGCCAAAGCAGGAGGAAAAATACACCTAGCCCAAACCAAAACTCTAACCATGGAGAAATAAGATAAGTTTCCTTGAGTTGATGAAAGAGTTCTGTTGCTTTTTCTTTAAAAGTCTTTGTTTCTGGCGTCACTTCAGGGTCGCTTTGATCTTCAGAAAAGTTATCGAAATTGATGAAGTAGCCAGAGGCAGTTCTGTCAATTGTTGGTATTGTTTTCTCCATTTGCTTTTCATTAGCACATTCTGATGCCACATCATTGTAGACTGGAGTTTCATGACGAATCTGTTTCAAGAGGCACGAGTTCCATGGCATTATTGCATAGTCCTTCTCTGTGCACTGCAGATTTATCAAATGTGATTAGTCTTTCAGTTTGAACCTCATGGATTGTTGCAAATTTGGGTATTCTGTTATTTCTCTGGAGTCCACTTGGCCTACTGTTGATTATAGGCCACATGATTGTGGTTTTACCAGGTCGATTGGTACAACTCGGTTCTCCTTTTTACCAGCAAGGGGCGGTAGTACTACTGATCTTGTTCCGTTGATTGCTAAGACAGGTACTGCTTTTTTGTAAGAACAGCAGACATGAGTCCCTTTCTCACTGCACCATCAGGATTCAAGCAAGCCGGGCCGAAGACGGCTGAAATGCCAGAAACCGGTCCCCGGTAGCTTGTCTCCTTTCTGGTGAAGAATTGGCTTGGTAGTTTAGTCTGCCCTGTTCCCATGATGCACTGGGCCAGGGACAGACTGATTTGCATATAGCCAGGTTCTGAGCTGGGATGGTGCAGTGAGATAAATAACGGTGATGGATCAAGCCCTGATCTTTGCACTGGGTAAGAGTGGTCTGCTTAATTCAGACACTCTGTTCATCACCACCCCCTTTTCTGAATCCTCAGTATTCTCGGCATGTTCGATTACTCTAATACTGGCGACCTTCTTTCTTGGAAATTGTAATTTTTTACTTTGAGCAGGTTCCTTGTCTTTGGACTTGGTGTGCTCTCCTGGGTCTGACCGTCCTCTTCTTTCCGATTTCTGCGAAAAAGATCGAGAGGGACGTGTATCAATACTTTGATATCTATCAGGCTTTTTCAAGTTATCCCTATTTCTAAGGTTATATCTTTTCTCACAGTGCTCCCTATGGGGAGACTGGTGTTCTCGAGTCGGAGTTCTTTCCCTCCGTCGAGGAGACCTTCCCCTGGACTGGAAAACTTTTTCTTTGGGAGTGGATTGTTTATTTCCATCCCAGCTCTTTTTAGGAGTGTTTAGATTATTGTTAATAAATAATTTTTCAGGATTTTCGAGTAGTTGGGGTTTTACTGGTTTCCCACCCAAACTATGTCTACCTAATTCTTCATAGCATTTTTCTATAATTCTGGCAAGCTCAATTGGTTGATCTGTTATATCTGTTTCCATCAATTTCTGGCGGATCGCCACAGATGCTGCTTCTCCTTTTATATTGGCTAGTAATATAGCCGAGACCTGCTTGAAGTCTTTCAGTAATTTCATACCAAGAGTTAAAGCAGGTTCTGGACCGTATTCATTCTGAACTTGTTTTAGCACATTTGGTATTACCGCCATGGACGGAACACCATGTGTTTTTGTGTAAATGGAAGCAAAAACTGTACCCTAAGTGTCACAGTCCTCCACATGTGGTGCGACCCCCATTGGAAAGCAGATGGTCAAAATTCTGTGTTTCTCAATAGGGGTAGTATTCGGAAATACTGCCTCAATTTGAGTAATTTTCTGCGCTAACCAGAAAGGAATTTGTCCTGTTTTATGGGTGTTTTACCAAGACATGATTGTATGTTCTGTGGTGTAATTTTATTTGTGTTCCCCTGATGAGGGGTCAGCTGTGGAACATTAACAGCTGTTTGGACTGTTGCAGTCCGCATTACATATTGGACTAATTGTCTATATATTATAATTAATGTTTTTAGCTGTGCTAAAAGTTCTTCTTTTGACATTCTATCAATGTCTGGATGTGGTGTGTAGCTGGCTAGAACCGGCCACGTTGCTCCTGGTCTTCCTAGTGGACCGAGCCTGGTAATATGATCATTGTGTTTTAGGGCACATTTAAACCAGAGCAGGTTAATGGGATTTCAATCTCCTCGAAAGGAGCGTACTCTTCCGGTTGATCCTCTATTTTGTAATAGTGGAACTCGTGTGTTGTAGCGTTTGCCGCTGGAAATTTTATCCAAGAGTAGAATACCTCTGTCTGCCGATATTCGTGTACCTCTATCACGAAGACAACTGTGCCACCTTGTGTGGTCAGTCCGTTTTCTATAAGTTTTAACGTTATAGTTTTTCTTATGTTGACCGGAATGATAATCGCACCCGGTTCATTAATCCCTGTAACACCGGGACCCTGCTGAGTCGCATCTACTGTGGCTTCAGCGGTTCCGTTGTCTTCTACTGACATTGTATAAATGAAAGTTTTGCAGAGCAGGTCTCCAAGGAGACAAAGATTAGGTGCACAATATTTTGGAACACTGTATCCTTCAACATTGAATAAACCAGAAGCTCTACATAGGAATCTCTTCCTACTAAGTTCAGGCGGATTTTTAACCTTTCACCCACACCAGACGTCTATTGGAGTACTTACGGGAGAAAGGGTCTGTGTGAAAAAGCACGACTGAGTTACTCAAACGTCTTGCGTTAGTTTTATCGCCTTACCAAACGTTGGGCGCCATGTAGTGTAGTTCCTATTTTCCCTATAGGCCCTGCGCATTGGAATTACATAAACAGCAGTGTAGACGTAGGAGTGCGGTCTTCAAGGTCTCTACTGACTATGTTAGACTTAATTAAGGTTGCAACAGCTAGCTCAGAGGTCACTGGAAACTTTCTTGACTGAATAGGAAGTGATCAGCTTCCCTGGCTGAGACAAGAAGGGATTCAGCTTCCGACAACCGCATTAACATGACAACTTTGCTCCTCAGAATAAGAGTCAATCTCTAGAGTCGTGTGAAACAATAGACAGCTATTTCACTCAGTCAGTTGTCTAGAATTACTTTCATAGGATGCAGAGAATAGAGAGACGGGCGTTTTCAATAAAAGATAATATTTATTGAGCATTCTTCCTTCTCATGCAAGAGAAATGAATTGCCACAATTGCAAGACTTGCTATTATAAAAAGTGCGTACAGTAAAAGGAGTATTACGAAATAATACTGTAAAAGCGTTGATATGGTTTCTTAGCCATACGATAGTTAAAATGAATATAATATATACATTCATATATACGTTTGGTTAACGTCCTCAACTGGTGCTTCTAACTGCGCCTACCCCGGTGTACCTGACCTAAGCCTAATACCTGGGAGGGAGTAAGTGAGTAGCAGTTTAAGTTAAGTTGGTTTTGCCAAGGGGTTGCTTCAAGAATTCTCTCTAAGGGTTTAGTCAACACCGTACCTCTGGAATAGAATGTTGGAGGTCTGGTATCTCCTCTCAGGACTCGATATTCCAGTTACCCGCAAGGGTAGGCTGGAAACGCCGGAGCTGGATTTTCTTGGCAGGAGAAAAGACAGCGTCTTTCTCAGCGCGTCAAGAAGGAGGAGGGGCAGCGTCCGTGGGCTTCTCGCATCTGCTGGGCTCTGCAAGGGACAGCTGTTCTGCTCCTGTATTCACCACCACCATCGTGTGTGCTTAAGGCAACGTTGGTATTATTTATACCTGAAAGGTGCAGAGTTTGACGTAAGTTTTTGGACATAAGACGTCAATAAAGATGTCACTAAAAACTGGTCGTTCTTACATTGCTTGCAAGAGTTCTATTACTAATCAAAACAAAGCAAGCGGGGCTTTCCCAGGTTGCTGGGGGTTTGAGCTTGTTGAAAGAACTCGGTGTGTTATCTAGGAATCTAAGGAAGTGGCTTCTGCTGTGTCATGTACTGTAATGAGCTGCAGAGACGAGTTACTGAAATATGGCTCTGATCGTTTATGCCATCATAGGGATATGTATTGATTATAGCCTTTTAGGGGCATAAGGTCACAATATTGATCGGGGTCCTACATAGAACACAACAAAACAAGAGTGCAACCTATGGTAGTCAGGGACGCCCAGGTAAGAGTATGGAGGGAAGTAGCTCTAGATATTCGCGGCCAGTTACAAGGAAAGCTATTCAGTATTGCGTGTGGCTTCTAATGGATATGTGCTTGCGGTGATCTGTGATTTGCATTACGCAAAGGTAGAAATGAGTCGGGTAGCTGCACTTCTTAGGGATGTTTTCAGCAGAGAGGGGTTTCCAGATTATATTTTAATGGACAACAGTGTCCAGTTGGTGTCCAGGGATATGAAAGAGTTTCTATCTTTGAGGACAATAAAGCATTAAAAAAATTCTCCCTATCATCCCGAGACTTTTGGGATGGTAGAGAGGTTTAAAAGAGAGTTAAAATAATTTTTTGAAATCTGCAAGGCACAGAATAAGGACCGGAAAGAGGATTTGATGGAAAGGGTTGAAGTTTATCACCTTAAACAACACTCTGTTACTGGTAGGGTGCCTTTTGAATTGCTTCAAGGTAGGAGACCCAACACTATGGTAACTGGCATAGATGAAGGATGACAAATTTGAGGGGGTAGGATGTAGGGAATGTGAGTGTAAGGATAGAAATTGGCGAAAATCTCAAAATGTGAAAATGTGGAAGAGTAAACAAAGGTTTGATGTATACAAAGCAGTGTGTTCTGCTGTGGTGGATGATGGAAATGTGGTGAAAGGGAGACTTGAAAAGCTTAACCTCTAAATTCTCCTCACCTTTCTGGGTTGTGGATATTTTTCCAAATTCAATTAAGTTGTGTGACAAATGCATTTGAAATTTAAATAGACCTATGGTGATATGTACACTTCTAACAATAGACGTGTCTCTGCTAAGAGAAGCCCCACACAATTGGGAGAGGTACCCTTCTATTGCAAAAGGGACAGGGTCTCAAAGGTAATCAGAACAAGTAAGAATCCCTTTTTATTACACATACATCAGTTCACCCCATTCATAACTATATCACTTACTTCTTATAAAAAGAAAGAAATTTTGTCTTTTATCTATTAAGGTAAATCCACACTCTCTAACCACTTGGCTGCTAAGGGCTCTTAGGCTATATAATGAGATTTCCATTGAAATGAATGGGAGGGGCATGACGAGTTACCCTTGTCATTAGCATCCAAGAGGCTAAACACCGACTACTGTATTATGTAAATATGTCCAAAGTATTGCACATTCATGTATGAAAATGTTAAAAAGATCGGAAAATAACGTTACATTAAAAAACTTCACATTTTAAAATCACATACTATTATAAAAAACAATTCATCATGAATCCATCTCCAAATAAATATCTTATACACATGGTTATGGGTGACAATATACCTAAATGTATCAAATGTACAAGCAATTATCACAAGATCATATAAAACTCAAATCTTTGTCACAAATTGTTGAAGCGGCATTCCCGTGATTATTTGTAATTATTCACTCCACCTTCTTCAGGACAAAAAATGTATTTAAAAGACATGAATTGATCTAGAAAATACATTAAAAAATATTAAAATATTTGATCCAATTTACAATGCTTATAAGACAGGTTTACATCAACAGGCTCAGTGTATAGATTTCCACTGTTCACAAATATCACTCTATGTATCCACCTCTTTCATCCACTTACTTTTACAGAATTTATGCGTCACAATAAATCTACCAACTCTCGCTTTTGATTAATGGTCAGTAACTTTTTTTGAACCACAAGGTTCCTTGCATCTCATGGCTAATCAATAAATTACTTTTTATAAGCCATACCTCACAGTTACTCATTGAACGTCCTGTTAGTTCTTATACTTAGATCATTTTAGAGATTTTTATTCTCATTTTATTTAAATCATTCATATCTTACTGACTATATAAGTATGTTACACTTACCTCGAAGAACGGGGATTTCTTTCTGTACCTTTATTTGTTGGGTTATATCCATGCTTGAATAGGATTATGCCTATTATTCGTCTCTCTAAATAGAGAAACAATTCTATTACATGTTTACTTAATTTTCAGGTTGCATCTTTCCAAAACAAGGGACATAAACAGATATACTTACTACATATATGTTGTAGTGTCCTTTTTATCTAGATACCTCTAGAAACTCATTGGCTATCATGATGGTTTGTGGCATAATGTTACTACTTTTCAATATCCGGTACTTGGATTTACTGTCAGGCCTACATAGGAAATATATAATGGTATATCTATATAGACCAGGCATGCTCATAATTTATTCCTATCTCTCACATCTCTCAGATATCAAAGAGGTCCTTACCTCAATGTTAAATACGTGGGATGCGACCACCAGGGTAACAGTCGCATCCTAATAGGCACAGCGGGACCACCACAGCTCTGGCAGTCGGTCCCGTTTACCGTTATGGTGGCTGGCGGACTTTGTCCGCCCGCCATCATAATGGGCCCCTTAGTATCCTGTCTTTGGGATAAGGTTTCTAGCATTATGGAAAGGATGTCATACTGGCTGCCTCTCCTTTTAAATCATGTCCCTATTGCGCATGCGTGTTGCTGCTGCGTCATGCACGACAGCCATGATGATGTCAGGCATATTGTATTTTTCTTTTGTAATGATCTCATTCGCTCTTTTACCTCACATACTATTGCAGAGTGCATGCAATTGAAATAAAATGCTTCCTCGCATGTGCTGTGTTCTTTAGTTTAAGGGCGCTAATCACGATCCTGCTCTAATAGCGTATTCATGCCATATTTATATGCACTACATTTTATAGAACCTTTAAACTTCACTTGGTTTTATTCATCAAATTAACAGCTCTATTCTTCTCCCAAAATACAGTTTTGTCTTTCCCCATCTAACATTATAAGGTCCTCTCTTATATTAAATCATAGATTGTCACAATTTTTTCCACCCATGTTTTATATTGGCGGCCATGCTGGAATTAAGCCCCCCTTCGGTATTTTAGAGCCTTAAAACTCAAACTTACTTTCATTTATCGAAAAGAACAAGTCCGTTCATGAATAATACAAACATAGAATTTCACCAGTGCCCCCATTTTTTGTAAGATCTTATCTAGTCTGTATATTGCCACAATTCTTGTAACTCATGTCTATTTCACTGGCCTTTTTGGATTCAGGCTGACCTTCTTATCTATTCCATATTAGCAGTGTGGTATGTAATTCCTATATATACAAAACCACCTATGAGGTGTGATGTCCAAGTGTCCTACACCATACCTCTATGTATATTTATGGGTCTATATGTAAATATTCACATGTTCCTCACATTGTCTGCAACTATTTCCCTAGTTACAAGCTGTTATTCCTGTCTGTACCAACTTTCTTCTTAATAATCGTTCCCATTCCTTTCTGTAGTTTCAACCAAACTTATCTGTGGCAAACTTGCTCATTTAGTATTGTTCTCTCTTCTTCCTTTTATTTTTAATATTACACCCTCTTGATGTACTCTTGATATATTCTAAGATTCCTCATTTTAGCTCATTTTCCGTATGCTGATATTTGCTCCAGTGGCTTGTTAACGGAGCATTTCGTTTTCCCATTCTTATGGCGGATTTGTGTTCATTTGACCTGATCTGTACCTCTCTTTTAGTCTCTCCTACATAGCCTTTATTGCAAGGACAGTTAATCAAATGTACAAAGAGGCAGATTTACAAAGAAAGTGACTCAGTGCGTGCCGCAAGCCATTTGGCTGCACTCCACTGAGTCACTGTCAAAGCACAGGCATGCAACATATTTACAACAATATGTTGTATCTCTGTGCTTCCCCCTGAGCTACAGCAAAAACTGCTGCCATACGCCAGCACAGGCACCCCTGCACCATGGAGCAAGGTTGCCTGCGTTGAGGGGAGATTGTTTATGTGCAGTAAGCATCCCCTTCCTGCACATAAACAATCAGAAATTGCGATTTTCAAGTTCTATGAGAGCTGCATTAGCACACATAGAACTTGCAAAACGTAATTGTTTTACTGAATATTTACGTGCAGGAAGAGACACCTTCCTGTACATAAGCAATCACCAGAGCTGATTTCCTCTTCCTATGTGTTGTGCAGAGTGAAGCATGCATGGAAAGAGGAATAAAACAAGGAGAAATAAATAAATTTCTCCTCGTTGTGCCTCCCTATGCCTCCCCTGCTGAGGCGTAGCATTCAGACACCTTTCCAGATTTACGATTTCTCGTAAATCTGGTAATGTGTCTGGTTCCATGGGTGTTGCATGGGAATGCCCACAGCAACACCCATGGAACTCCCCTTTCACGCAAAGTGCTGCGTGCAAAGGAGCCATATTTACAAGAACAGGAAAAGCCACACAGGTTGGCTTTTCCTGTCATTGTGAACATGGGGCACTAAAATTCTGAGGTTCCTGTCTTGGGAGCTGGGATTGGGTATGAGTCCGAGATAGAGTCCACTAATGAGGTATTATTGCCATTGATCAATACTTTTGTCTTGACTATGTTGAGATAATTGGATCTCATCCAGTTACCGGCTTCATTCATAGCGGCGGGGAACTTGTTTCCTGTGTAGCGTAGACGGAGTGTATTAGTTGCTTGTCATGGGCTTAGGAGAGGACTTTGATGTTGAGTGTGCAGATGACACTGGCAGGAGGATAAATGTATGCATTGAATGAAGGTGGGGCTAAGCAAATAACCTTGAGGAACCCCGAATATGAGTTTGTGGGTTTTTAAGAAGTAAGGTGCCAAGCTGACAGCTTATGTTCTATTCGTTAAGAAGGAACAGATCCGGTGGAGAGCCGTTCCTTGGATGCAAATCTCATGCATGCGCCTGAGTAGGATGGGGTGTGAGATTGTGTCAAATGCTGCAGAGAGGTCCAGGAGAATGAGGACTGTTGTGTCTCCTCTGTCAAGGATCATGCAGATACCTCTGGAGGTGATGAGTGCTGTTTCTACACAAGGGTTAGACCAAATTCTGGATTTTGTGGCATAGAGGAGTTGGCAGTTTCTGAGGTGGGCGGTGAGGTGTTGGTTGATTAGTTTCTCTGTGACCTTTGCCTGGTATGGCAGGAGGAAGATGGGTATGTCATTTGAAAGTGTGGCTGGGTCAGTTGATGGGTCTTGGGCATATTTCAAGATGGCAGGGAATGTGGCCAAGATGCTGGAGGTGTTGAGGATGGGTGTATGTGTGTTGTTGATTGGTGCAAGTCCTTTGGTTAAGGCATGGTAAGAGCAAGGGTCAGATGTGGCCTCAGAGTAGATTGTCTTTATGGTAGCAGTAGTTTTGAAAGTGGTGATGGTGAGCCATGAGGTTAGCATTCGTTCTTTGGCAGTGATGGGAATTTGAGTTGCGACGTTGCCAATTCTAGTTGAGGGTCGAAGTTGCTGTATATATTGAGGTGATTTTGTTACAATAGAATTCAGAGAGCATGTTGCATAGGTCTTGTGACAGGGTTATTCTGCAGTAGGCCACAGGAGGTGCAATTAAATATTTTATGATGGGAAAGATTTTCTTACTGCATGCTGGTGTCAATGCAATCTGCAAAAGTTGTGCACGTGGTGTTCCAAATCTGCTGGTGTCAGCAACCTAGAGCAGATTTGAAGATGTATTTATCTGTGGTCTCTTGACTTGTTCTCCATTTGTGCTCCAGGTGCTTGCAGTAGCAATTAATTTGTCTACGTTCCCCTGTGTACCAACTCGCATGTGGTCGGGCTCTTGCCATTGGGTTGTGCTTGTGGTAAGCCAATGTGTTGGTGCCTGCAGTAATTCAGCTGTTGAGTTTCTTGAGGGCTTTTGGCAAGCTGATGGTGTCCTTGGGCCGGTGCATGGAGAGGGTGGAAGCCCACTCTTCTTCTGTGATGCTTTTCCAGCTGCAGCGGGTGGGCCCAATGGTGGAGCTCTGTGGTAGGTCAGGATCGGTATGCTGCAACTGGCCAGGGCATGGTTTGTCCAGCCCATAGTTGTTTGGCTTGCTGATTGTGATGTTTCTGAGTAAAGAAACAATACGGTCTAATAGGTGTACTGCGGTGTGGGTGGGTTTGATAACATGCTGGAAGAGGCCAAAGTTACTGAAATTTTCTATAAGGGTCATGGAGTTTGTGTGGTCTTGTACGTGAAAGTTAAGATCTCTGAGAAGGATGAAGATGTTGGCGTTGATAATCAGTGGGGTACACAGTCAAAATATTGAGTTAGAAATATCGATGTACCAAAATATCGTGTCAATAATATCGAAGGTGCAGAATATCGAAGACAAGAATATCGTTGGGCAGAATATCGACCCTAAGGTAAGTAATATCGAAATACTTAATATCGATGTAAGTAATATAGAAGTTAGTAATATCGATAGCATATATATCGATGTTACTAATTTCGATTACACTAATATCGATATTTGTATTATTTCTGTTGTTTTTTATTATGTATGTGTTATATGTTTTACTTAAGTAATTAAAATAAGTACTATTATATGTGTATTATATATATATATTAATAAATTTATTTATAAGTTAATTATATGTTTTAGTACCGGAGAGGGTTGTGGGTTTATAGGGGAATAGGGTGGGAAGTAATTTAAATATGTTAAATTGATTAATAATTAGTAGCTAATAATAATCAATTATAAATAATTGGTAATTAAATTTAATTAATTGGTAAATAATTTTAATTAATTGATTAATTTATAAATATGTTTTATAGCGGGTTGTGGGTTTATAGGTGAATAGGGTGGGAAGTAATTTAACTATGTTAAATTGATTAATAATTAGTAGTTAATATTAATTAATTATAAATAATTGGTAATTAAATTTAATTAATTGGTTAATCATTTTAATTAATTGATTAATTGATAAATATGTTTTATAGCGGGTTGTGGGTTTATAGGGGAATAGGGTGGGAAGTTATTTAATTATGTTTAATTAATTATTCATTAGTAGGAATAATAAATTAAATGTAAATAATTGGTAATTATTGTTAATTAATTGGTAATTAATTTTAATTGATTGGTAAATAATTTTAATTAATTTATAAATAGATAAATGTGTTCTGTTGTGGGTAGTGGGTTTATAGGGGAATATGGTGGAAGTAATCTAAATGTAATTAAGTAATAATTTTTTTTAAATGTTTTGTAAATAATATAATTGTTAAATAATTAGTAATTGGTAATTAAATATTATAAAATGGTCTATTTGAAATATTTATTTTTGCTTAAATATATTTAGGTAATGTTTGTTTATAATTATGTATAGGTATTGTATATGGTTTAAATTTTTTCAATACTTTATATCATTATTTAAAGAAAAAGATTTTATTTCTAAGTAAGTTATTTTAACCCCTACGCTATCCAACATTTTCCCTACTGTTGCATTCTCTGGAGTTGGAATAGTATTTGTTACCCCTACGCTATCCAACACTTTCCCTACTGTTGTACTCTCTGGAGTGGGAAGAGTAATTTTTACCCCCTACGCTATCCAACGCTTTCCCTACTGTTGCACTCTCTGGTGTGGGAATAGTAATTTTTACTCCTATGCTATCCAACGCTTTCTCTACTGATGCACTCTCTGGAGTGGGAATAGTAATTTTTATTCCTACGCTATCCACCGCTTTCCCTACTGTTGCACTCTCTGGAGTGGGAATAGTCATTTTTACCTCTACCCTATTCAACGCTTTCCCTACTGTTGCACTCTCTGGAGTGGGTATAGTAATTTTTACCCCTACGCTATCTAATGCTTTCCCTACTGTTGCACTCTCTGGAGTGGGAATAGTAGTTTTTACCCCTACGCTATCCAACGCTTTCCCTACTGTTGCACTCTCTGGTGTGGGAATAGTAATTTATACCTCTACCCTATCCAATGCTTTCCCTACAGTTGCACTTTCTGGAGTGGGAATAGTAATTTATACTCCTACGCTATCCAACGCTTTCCCTACTGTTGCACTCTCGGGAGTGGGAATAGTAATGTTTACCCCTACACTATCCAATGCTTTCCCTACTGTTGCACTCTCTGGAGTGGGAATAGTAATTTTGACCACTACGCTATCCAACGCTTTCCCTACTGCTGCAATCTCTGGAGTGGGAATAGTAATTTTTACCCCTACACTATCCAATGCTTTCCCTTCTTTTGCACTCTCTGGAGTGGGAATAGTAGTTTTTTACTCCTACGCTATCCAATGCTTTCCCTACTGTTGCACTCTCTGGAGTGGGAATAGTAATTTTTACCCCTACGCTATCCAACGCTTTCCCTACTGTTGCACTCTCTGGAGTGGGAATAGTAATGTATACTCCTACGCTATCCAACGCTTTCCCTACTGTTGCATTCTCTGGAGTTGGAATAGTAATTGTTACCCCTACGCTATCCAACGCTTTCCCTACTGTTGTACTCTCTGGAGTGGGAATAGTAATTTTTACCCCTACGCTATCCAATGCTTTCCCTACTGTTGCACTCTCTGGAGTGGGAATAGTAATTTTTACTCCTACGCTATCCAACGCTTTCCCTACTGATGCACTCTCTGGAGTGGGAATAGTAATTTTTACTCCTACGCTATCCAACGCTTTCCCTACTGTTGCATTATCTGGAGTGGGAATAGTAATTTTTACCTCTACGCTATCCAAAGCTTTCACTACTGTTGCACTCTCTGGAGTGGGAATAGTAATTTTTACCCCTACGCTATCCAACATTTTATATAATTAATTGTAAAAATATTAAAAGTATATTTAATTTTTTATGTTTTGTACATTTTATTTATGTTATTGTTTTATGTTTATAAATGTATTAGTAAATTAGAATATATTTTAATAATTTATAAGTTAGTAAAATAATTATTACAACATATTGTTCAGAACATATATATTATATATTTACAGTATATATTTAATTAATATATTATTATATATGTATTATTTATTAAGTTTAAACATTATTAGATACTTATAACTATGTATATTATATTTATTAGTGTTATTTAATTTATTTTACACTTATATTTTAAAAGGAAAAAAAACGATATTTTTAACATCGATATTTTTAACATCTATATTATTTTTTCGATATTTTTGTACTTACCATGTTGTAGATAGGATGTCGATATTCTTGCCCTCGATATTTTAGACTCGATATTTCTGTAGGTCGATATTTTGGAGGTCGAAATTTTGTCAGTGATTCAATAAGTAGTGCAGCAAAGTCTGTGATGTCCCTGGCAAAATTGTTGCGGGTCCTCGTGGTCTGTATTTATTTATTTATTCAAGAGTTTTATATAGCGCTGGCTAGACCTGGAGGTATCAGAGCGCTTTACATGATGTTCCACAACAATTACATTACAAGATTACATCAGTTCCAATTAACATCAGATGCAAGGAAAGTCTGTCCAAAGTCCGGCTGGGTAGGTGACAGTCGAGGGGAAGACCCAAAACTCATCTCCTCTATAGCTATCAGGTAGCTCCACCGGGCATTGGCCAAATAGCTCGGTCTCAATGGGAAAAACAATTAAAGAAACATGGGGGCAAAGTAAATGGAGCGAAGAGGGGAGGGGGCATGGAAGGAGAGAAAGGGGGGATAAGGGAAGAGACAACAGGGAGAGACAAAATGAAGTCTGTCTAATGGCCGACTGGGTAGGTGACGACCAAGGAGGGAGTCCACGGCCCATCTCCCCTATAGCTAAACCAGGTAACTCCATCAGGCATTCGACAAAATAGTTCAGTCTCAAAACATTGAGAGAGGAGAGAAGGAGAGACAAAAATAGAGGCAGGATGCGGGACGAGACGACAGGAGAGACGAAAGGAAGTCTGGCTGAAGATCGATTGGGTAGGTGACGTCCAAGGAGGGAATCGCCGACCTGTCTCCCCTATTGCTAAACCAGGTAGCTCCATCGGGCATCAGACAAAAAGCTAGATCTCAATTGATGAGGGAACATTCACAGATAGACGGGGTGGGGACTAAGGGCAAGGACAGGTGAAGGCAGAGGTCAGCAGCAGGAAAGTGGAGAGGAGTAGAGCGAGGGGATAAACAGGGTGGGAACTAGGGCCAGGACAGGTGAAGGCGGAGGTCAAAAGCAGGAAAGTGGAGAGGAGTAGAGCGAGGGGGGGTAGGGGGAAGGTAGTTCGGCAAGAAGTTCCCATGGATCTGGTGGGCTATAGTACTCACTGAGTCCCCATCACGTTGGATATCTGCCATCCGGTGGTGAGATCGGACTTCAGCTGATCGATGGAGGTTTGGATGTCTTGACTCCGTTCTCTACGCAATTCCACTTTAAAGTCTCGTGATGAGAGCATCAAATTTTCCTTGGTGAGGGCCATATCGGACATCTCCCTGTCATGATCCAGAGCCCGTTGTTTGTCTGCTGGCGGGAAAAAGCTTGAGACCTTATCTGTCATTCTAGCTATCAGCGGCATAAGGACTCACTCTTCCGGCTTGGCGTGAAAGGTTAAAACAATAAACTTTAATGATACCGTGACTTGAGGAAGCTCTGCAGTCGCGATTACCCAGGTTCTGCGCTGCAGTGGTCACCCTGGAGGGGCTATCTGTAGTGAAACCAATAGGGAGCAGACAGTGGATCACGTGCGGTGGAGCCCCATCACCGGCTCAGTACAGCGGAGGATGGTTGAGATGAGGTGTGCCCTGGTTCGTGAGCAGCCTGGGCGTATTTCAAGTGAGGCTAGTAAAAGCTCTGCGAAACGGGCGCCAGGGCTTCCCATAGGAAGGATGACAGGTAGGTCAGCATTCAAATCCTGCAGTGCTCCCTGTGGCGGTTCGATTTCCTGCCCGGCCTCCAGTCGTCTCCTCTGTTAGCAGTAGAGGAGTCCCAGGTGTTCGCTTCTGAGGCCTAGGGGTAGAGTATCTGCTGCACCTTATTACCAGGGTCGACTCTGGTTACTTGCAGAGATCGTCATGGAAGGAAATGGTGCCTGTTCTAGTTTTGGCCGCCATCTTAGGGTCAGGCGCGGCGTGGTGGAGGATCTGGAGAGTCAGCCAGCCGCCTTTCCCCTTTTAAAAGGAGCTCTACAACAATCTCCCGTCCCCACTCAGGCGCGCACCTCCCCGGGGGGCCTCCGATTATCAGCACTGCCTCGCTCCTTCAGCCTCACGGGAGATGGGAGCCCACTGAAGCGCCACACCGCCTGCTGAGCTCTAAGGCGGACCTCTCACCTCTGTGCTTGGGGCGTTGCAGCGGGTGTCCGGCTGTGTCCGTGGTTGGTTGCAGCGTGACTCCCCAAGGTACGCTCCTCATAGCCCTCAGTCTTAGGCGATCGAGAAACTGGCTATGATGTGTAACTTGAACAAGAGGTGTTCCATGTAGCTGGTGGGGCTGCCAATGTAGGTGGTGCAGTTGATGGTATATTTGAATACCTCTGGACTTGTGCTGACAGTCTTGCCTGATGATCTTGTAGCCGGCAAGGATGGCTGAAGTGACATCCAGTACAGTAGTTGGACTTAGTCATGTTTTCATGAGGAAGAGCAGGTCTGGAGCATGCTGGTGCAATAAGTCCGACATCTCTATGGCATGTTTCATAGGCAAGAGGGTATCAAGGAACATGCATGCAAGTGTAGGTTGTTGTGTGGGTGGTAGTTGGTCTGTGTGAGGGTGAACGGGACGTTGGTTCGTATGATTGTGAGCCAGAAGGATGCTAGGTGCTGTTGGTGTAGGATTGGATGTAGGGTGATGGAGAGTGCATGACAATTTGCAGGCGGCATATGTGAAGGGAGGCTCTTTCCTTGTTGTCTGATGGGGTGTGGCAGCAGTGCTGCGAGCAGAGGCCGGAGTGAGAGAGTGGAGGAGAGTGCAGGGTAGCAGTAATTAAAGGGAGAACCAGGGTTCCTGGTGCTAGACGCTGTCCAGGCACGGACGGGCTCCCCTTTGCCAACATGAGCTGTACCATTAAGTAGGTACTAGGAGGGAGGGCAGAGTACTCCTTTAAGTTTATTTTTCCAAAATAGACATTTATATTTGATCTCTAAGTGTGTATTTCCACAAGCTGATATTTAAGGGCAAAATGATTAAATTCCTGCTGAGTTCTGAAGACGTATTGTTTACGTGTTTGCCATGACAGATGGTGGTATTTCTTCAATTATAGTGGTTGAACCTTTAATGACATGACTACTGTTGCTTGAGTCCTGAACTTGTATGATTCGCAGCAGTACTCTGCTGTATGACTCTTCAATGTCTATCTAACTCTGCCGCAAACGACCTGATATTGTTGGTTCTGTGTAACCTTGAATTATCACACTCGGTCCCATCAAAGTAGATTGTAATCAGAATGTATGAAAAGATGCAGGATGGAGAAATGGAATGAGTGGAAGGTAGCAATGAAAGAAGAACCAATGAAAGAAGGTGCTATGTTCAATTTAAAAACGTAAACAACCATGTAAAATAAATTACACATCCAGATCTTGTTACCTGCGTGTAATACACAACGTTTTTTGCCAATTTTTTGTGCCATCGTGCTGAAAATTGCACAGTTGTTCTATTCGGCTATATATTGAGAGCCTCTTCAAGACCTTTGTTTTTTTGTTTCGCAAATTTAGGAAGTATAAATGATACCTACTGTTTGACGGGCGAACACATTAAAACACTTCTGGAACAATTATGGCTCGCTACGCGAGGCGTAACTGCCCCTAGTTATAACTACTCACTAATGCCCTTTATGTCACCCCAAATAGGAAAGTTCAACCCCTGTAACTGTCATTTAATTTCCTAAATATATTTTTGACCCGCTTTGGCAAAAAATAAAAAAACTACCTCCACACTCTGTATTGACGTACTGCTTTGTCCAAAATTATATGAGTTTATAGCCACCTTGAGTGAATTTATTTTCTGTCGACTTTTCTCTTTGTGAGAACTTCTTCCTTGTCTGTGAATTCCTTTCCGATTGCATGATGCTGCTCTACAGAAACCCCCGGACAAAAATGAGACCCAGCTAACAAAAGCTACCGGAGAAGACGTCATGTTTGCTTTGTGAATGAAAGAGCCGAGAGCTACAAAGACAACCTCGGATCAACTCCAGTTTAAAGGAGAAACTCCCACAGACCGACAGTGAGAGGCCTCCAAACATATGCAAAGTGACAAGGCTGATTGAATAAAAAAAGCACCAGTAATGGAGGCTGATAGGGAAACAACCTTTACAACAATGCTTTTACCACTCAGTGCTCTTACCACGCAGCCTTTACCCTACAGATGCCTTTACCATGCACGCCTTTGCCACGCATGGTAGGCAAATTTGAGTTCATTTAAAATATATACATATGTATATGATGGAGCAGGGTTTTTTGGAAAAAAACCTGCTTGGATTGAACTGCCATTGTGTGAAAATACTAATAGAGTGCTGTGCAAACTAAAACGTAAAAGGATAATGCGAAAAGATGAAAACTGCGCAAGCGTGTGCTAAAGTGCTGTAGTAGGCCGCAAATGCATGTAAAAATAACAGACTAAAAGCTGCCAGTTTTATTTTACACGAAACTGAATCAAAAGAACAATTTATTAAATTTTGCATAGATAATTTGCCTAGATAAAGCGAGAAAATATGCATCACATGAGGTGTTCTTAATGGTATGGCTTTATGAAAGATAAATACAACTTGAAAAGAGAGGAAGTCAGGCGGGAGTGAGTTTGGTGGGCCGTACGTGGCTGATTGTGGCAAGTTGTGAGATGTGAGCCGCAAACTGCAGGTTTTGAAGGATTACTGAGCCTGGTCTTTGGGCTGTCAGCAGCAGGAGCTAGTAGCCACGCGTGAGAGGAGCCATAAGCCCTTCCCGGGGGCTGTCAGCTGTGGCAGTAGGTGCCGCAAACGAGAGGGGCCGCGGTCCCTGGGGGCTGCCAGCTACGTGAAGCGCTCCCGGTTCCAGGGGCTATCAGCTGCAGCAGCAGGAGACGCAAGTAAAAGGAGCTGTAAGCCTGTGCCTGGTCACAGTTCCAGGGACCGCATCAAGCTGTGTTAGTTGTGGTGAAGCAGCAGGAAAAGAGAGCTGCATAGGAGCCGTACGGAGAACTGGAGTACCGACCCTGAGCCAGAATTGTTGGGCTGTCAGCTATGGTGAAGCGGAAATGGTGGCAGAAGGAAAGGTGAGCCGCAGCCGCTTGTTGTGTTTACTTAATCATCTGTACAGGCAATGTACCAGCACGCGACTCGTGCTGGATGGGTTGTGATGTAGACCATTTCTAAGTGGCCAGAAGTAGAGGTGGTCCAAGATGCAGAAGCAAAAAGTCTGGTAGGATTCTTACGTAAGTTATTCCTTAGAGAAGGCCTTCCAAATTGTATACTATCAGACAATGGTCCACAATTTACGTCTGCAGTATTTAAGGAATTCATTTCTAAGCATGGAATCAAACATAAAACCACTTCTGTATACCATCCTGCTGGTAATGGCGCAGTGGAGAGGTTTAATCGGGTCATCAAAGGGGTCATTCAACTAGCCAACTAAAATGACCTGTCATGGAGAAAGCAACTCATCAACAATCTGTGGGCTTTGCGGGTAACTCCTTGTGAATCCACGGGAGCCAGTCCTTTTGTGCTCTTGAGAGGGAGAACCCCCATAACTAAGGACAATGTGGGTTGGGCAATCCCTAAAAGAGAGTGTTGGTCCCCCGAAGAAGTTCAAAGAAATTTGCGGGAGTCACAAACTATGGGGTAAAGATACTATGACTCCAAACATGCTTGCAAAGAGGTTTCCATCCAGATGGGAGACAAAGTTAGAGTGAAAAAATCGAAGCGTTCAAGCAAAGGGAAGAATCACTACTCACAACCTATGGAAGTCAAAAAAGTTTTTTGTAATTCGGCGTTACTGAGTGATGGTAAAACATGGCATTTTTCCTCACTGTCAATGCGTAAAGAGGGGGTGGCCACGTCTCATCCTCAGTGCGTACCTGTTGACCGAGATGGTTCCTATGCTCAAGACTACGATTGAATTCTGGATCGTGAGGTGTGTGGAGGCTCTCACCCACAGGGTACAAATGATGTATCTTCGGGTACAAATGATGTATCTTCTGGATGCGAGTATACTTCTGACGGTTCACTGATTCGGGAGGACAGTAGTAGTAGGTTGAGTGAGGAGTCATCGGAAGTGTACAAAGGATATCAGACCACTAGTGATACCAATGTTGATTTAGATGAGTCTGTTGATGAAGATCGTACGGCTCGAGACATCAGTTTAAATGGCGAGCCTACTGTGAGCAGATTTGGGAGAGTAGTCAAACCACCAGCTAAGTTACACGATTTTGTGTGCGATTAGCTTTTGGTCATATCTCTGTTCCCAGACAGCTCACTTGCTGGTTCTACACATTTCTGTTTTGTTGTTATTGATAAGGAGATGTGTTGTGTTTACTTAATCATCTGTACAGGCAATGTACCAGCACGCAACTCGTGCTGGATGGGTTGTGACGTGAGTGTGTTCCGATCTGGAACGCTGGCAAGGGGAATGACAGTTGGGGGGACAGTTGCTGGTGAGAGGCTCATGAGAGATGGCGTACCCCTGGTGTCAGTGTATTTATGAATAAAAGCTTGATTCACCTTACCTGGCGGTGTTGTCATCTTTACACCGCTGAACGCAGCTTTTACTATTATCATTACCTTCACTTCAAAGGTCTTCACTGAACGAGGGCCCAGGTACCTGCGGAAGTGGCCCAGCTAGGTCTGGGTGCGGCTTGCGGACACCTGGTAGCACCTGCTCACCATTCACCTCTCGCGACTCGCCTGATTCCTGCTTGCTACCCAGCCCGATACCAGCCTGATCTTGGACAGATACCCAGCCAGAGTCTGGAACCCCCTCCTTTAAGCCATTGTGACGCCACGTTTGCTCATCATTGTACTGGTGTTTGCTGGTTCCCACCCATTGTAGAGCAGTTTTTTTGGTAGTGTGTGATGAGGTGGAGACTATGGAGGCAGTGGAGGCAACTGCTAGAGTACGGTCTGTCTTCACCGTAGTTTCTTTTAGCTTAATGGAGTGTGGTCGTTGCTAAGCATCATAATAATCATCATTGCCACTATTTGCCTCCGGCTCCGCCCTTAACATCACGGTATAAGTGGTGAAGAATTTACTTGGTATAACTTTAAAGCCCCTGAGTAGTTAACACAATGAGGTCAGGCCGGCTGCATGGGTCATTGCCAAGACCCCAATCAAAGCGGCGGAGAAAGAAAGAGGCGAATGGAGAGATTGGGGATGGACTTCTGCATAGCAGTCTGAGTAGTCAAATAGGAGATACAGATCGAGTTAGACAATTTAACTGCATTATCTTTAACTTCTCCTGCCGACATCCAACACTCAGGAGTTCGTAGCAGGACCAGCCAACTAATTATCACAGGATATTTCATACAGAAACCTGAAATTGCAAACAAAGACTATGGAAAAGTGCCAATAGCCTGTGGTGTAGCTGGAGATCACACATATACGAACAAAGCTGAAATACCGCAAGGCTTAGGACCCAACCCAGGGAGGATGCTTGATAACGTCCTACTTCTTCCAGGGAGTAAGGAAGCCAGCAGTAATCACTCACCAGCCGATAATAGCCCCTGTATTTTTCCTACAGCTGTCAGTGTGGCCTCCACAAACCAACAGCCCGCTCCTGGTAAAAGCTCAGGTTCATGCCTTCAGTGCAAAACTAGGAGGACCACAGCAAATACGTTCATCCAGTGGGCATGGAGATGCAACAAATCTTGACCTTTCAGCATCTCCTATCTTGGAGATAAAGACAGTGACAACTCCTAATGTAGGCACAATTTCTCAAACACATCAAGTTCCTCGACAAAATTTGAACAACTCTGTGATTAATATATCTTCTGGCCCTGACCAAAATACAAGTGACAAGGTTTTTATGTCCCCTTCCATTCGGATACCCTCCCTTATTCTGTCCAATTCAGATATTGTCGGTGGTTACCAAAATATGATACCCGAGGCCACCTCAAGCCCAAATGGTTGTAGGAATGCAATTAAAATGGATCCTTCTAGCCTCATTCTGGAAACCAGTATCATTAACAATGATTACAAGTCGACCCTGGTCCCAAGTAAACTTTGGACAGAGAATGTGCTTACTTCAAATGGTCAAAGCAAGGTTGCGTAAGCTGATTCTCCGATTAATCCTCTCTCTTCGGCAGACTTATCATTGTTAGCCAAATAAGGTAAAAATATTGGGGGTGGCATTCGTGTTCCTGACGAGAAGTTAAAACATCCCGAAAATGGAATATGGGGAAGTCGGCTCAATACAATGGACAATATCACCAATGCCATTAGTTACCACTCAGTCAAGTTAAACATCCAGGTTGACTTATTAAATACATTGGCGCTCTATGTAGCCGGGAGGACATCATGTTGCCCCACCTATCAAACTTGGTAGTTAAAGCCCAATCTGACAAAGAAAATCAACTGTTCACATGTACTTGTGCTCATATGATCGATAGAATTCCAGAGCTACCAATTATAGTAAGGTCCATGGTGACAGAGGTCAAGACAATGTCAGACGGAATTGCTGAAGACAAAGCAGGCTTAATCGAAAAAGATCATGGCCATCACCCAGATACCAAAGCTCTAATTGTGGGAACATCAGGCGAAACTGGGAATTCATAAGTAAAAAACAGGATTAGAAGAAAATCTACAAAAAAACACAAATCGCTCTCATACTCAAAAAGTTCAGCAACAGAACCAACTCCAATCTATAAGGAAGGAGATAGAAATTGAAAATCAACCATTGAACAATTATAAGTATCTGATGTTAATGCTTCTCAAGCCACCTCCAACCTGGTCCCAACCACTAATACAATACAAGATGGATTAACCATAAGAGCAAGAAAAATATTAAGAAATGCCCACAACAAAACAAAGAAATTAAAGAAATCTACAAACACAAGCTTGCCTACTAATTTCAACTCAAAAGAAATGTATCCAATTTTTAGATTTTTGGAATCATGTCGGTGCGTAACAACGGCTGGGCTAACCCCATGCCCAAATGGTTTAGCTGCATCCCCCTCTCCCACTGAAGCGGCTCATGATCCTATAATGTCACAACTAACTGTAGTATCGAATTCTAAAGCACTAGAACAATATTTGGCTCAACGAGGAAGTGCAGTGCAAAATGTGGTCAGAGGGAAGCGTGTTAATAATGTTCCCTTGTCGGGAAATATTCCAACTAATAATAAGTGTACTTAATCTTCCGGACAACCAGAAGTGGAAGGCATCATACCATGTGATGGGAACACTCAAGGCATGCAGTTGTCACCTAAGACTAGTGGTAACATAAAAAAGGGAAAGTTCGAGAATAACAAGTATCCAGTTCCAACTATGAAATTAGTATTTACCCCATGGTATACATCAAGGGGTCCTCTCGATATTTTGAATTGTGATAATATTCTGAAACTGTTGAACTCAATCCCAGAGCTTAAGGATTTAACATTGGAATACTTAGATATGGTTGAATTCAAACAAGATTCCAATAATCCCACCAAAGAAGTGACTGTCACAACTTGGCTCTGTGATGACACTGTTTATAAAAGTTTAGCAAACAGCTTCCAATTTGCCAAACTACGGAAAAGCAATGAAAATCAATATCCAACTTTACTGATCACGAAGTTCACAATTAATAGCCCTGCTTCAATAGATTCCTCTACAACTATAAGATTAGGAGGTCATACCAGGGTATTAAAAAGAGCCTCAGTGCCACTATTTAATCCAGATCTGTCATCCGGGATCAAAGTTAAAAGCTGTAACACTGGCACTCGAGTTTGCGAGGAGCTAAAGAAAAACACAGCACTTAGTGATGACTTGAGCTGGCTTCCTAAAATACTCACAAAAGGGAAAACTGGAATGCAGGAATGATGCTTAAAAAGTTAAATTAAGGAAATAATACCTTTTAACATTTGCCACACCAACGGCCTTAAAACCTTAATAGAGGACCAATATACAGTAAACTTTTTAAGGGCTATTGATGTTTTAATGTTCTTGGAAACATGGAATATGAAAAAGGAACCCCTCATTTGATATTATGAGTATTTGAACTTTGCATCCCACACGTTAGTCTTCGGTCGCACAAGTGGCAGCTTATCTATCTATGTATCTTTTACCTTAGTTATCAAACATTATGAAATCGATTTTTAATTAGCTTGGCTTCTGTGCATTAAATTTGACCTCAAACAACCTATAATATTTATAAATGTTTATCTAAGTTCAAAAAACACTGTCAGGACATTCTAAGTTACTCTACTATTGGAAGTAGTCAACATATTGTACCATGACCACCAAGCCACTATGCTAATTATCTCAGGACATTTTAATATGCACCTCCTCACTAATGACCGCACTAATAAACCAAGCAGGGCGCTGACACATATGTACCGTTCCCAGCACAATAAATATAATCTTATGTTACTACAGGAAGACACTCAAAATCTTACCAAGAGTGTACCTACATTAAAAAAAATCAGAACAACTCTCCATTATTGATTTTTCCATCATCTTAATGGAATTGACATCCTCCTTCTGTGCTTACTAAGTGATTCCCAGGATAGAAAGCGACCACAAACCACAAACAATTTCCCTTTGAGTTCATCTATACGTGTGTTGATCAAGTTGTGTCCTATTGTGGAATGTATGACGGTGTGATTGACGGGTATGATTTGTGTGTGTGGAACTTAATTATATGAGATATATGTACTTGTTGTTTTTAAGTAAAAGAATCATGAAGTAATCTGATAATTATCATGTTTATATCTTAATAAAGACATTTTTTTGAAAATGTAATACTATATGTATTCTTGAATTTTAAGTATTGACTTTGCTCCTGGTTGTTACTATGTCCATGTATACATTCTAGGATCCTCTCCTAGGGCCCTATTTCTACCTTTCTGGCAGGTTTTCCCTCTTTCTTGGCTGTTCATTATTTCCCCGTCTTCCTGCCTATATAATTCTGGGGTTCCCCCTTGTTTATAGTTGTTTCCATTCTTCAACTATATCAAAAGGGTCCATTACGAGGCCTAAAAAATCAGGATGGTATACAAATAGGCTACTTCCTCAAAAAAGAGAACTCAATAAAGCAATAAGGGCGACTTTTAGAAAATCAGATGGAGCCCTAAAAACGTCCTAACTTCACAAACTAAAAAGGCTCAGAAGGCTCTATAAAATTAAATATGAAAAGCCACACATACGTACTATGAAGGAATATGGACTAAGCTTAATTTTGCGTCCAAAACTAAAAATGTGAAAGTATTCTGGGGCATAATAAACAATCTTGAAAATGGCAGCAAAAGATCGAATAGCACTAATATCGCCAAAACCTGCTGGGCGTCTTTTATTTCCAATCTCTATGGAGCATCCCTGGATATAATGTTTAACAATAATGCCATTCATCGAAAGTCAAGCCCATTGAGTAGAGAAGATGGTGGAACCCCTAGGAATGATCAGTATCGCATTCAAGCCGAGCCACAAGTTAATGAGACATGGCAAACAGAACTAGTTAAAATGGCAATAGGCAGGATTAGATCCAAATGGTGCGCCAGGCCCAATGGAATCCCAAACTTAATCGTTATAGCAAAGCTTGAACTTTGGTCAAAGATTTTAACAACCTTGTTTAATTACATTATTAAAGCTAAAATGGTCCCCGAGTCATGGCAGGGAAACATAATACAATCGATTTACAAAAGTGGCCCACAAGACAATCCAGCAAATTATAGGCTAATCGCCCTAACAGACGTGGAGGCAAAAATCTTCTCAAACTGGTGCTGAATGACCTGGAAGAATGGGCCGGATAAGAAGATCTAATCGCAATATTCCTAACTGGCTTTCGAAGGGGCGAGTCAATGATCACAAACTTGACCTAGGGACTTTATTGTCCGAAAGAGCAAAGTATAGAAAGCAAAAGCTATATATTTGTTTAGTCGACCTTAAGGCCTCTTTTGATTCCGTCCCACGCAACGTACTATGGGCCAAGTTATCTAAATGGGGCATCCCAAATCAAATGCTCGACATGATTAAACTGCTATACACTAACACATGGGTGCAGGTTAAAGTCGGTGACGTTAGATGTACAAGTCGCCAATTTGAAACTAAAAGTGGTATTAAACAGGGTTGCATCCTGGCACCATGCCTTTTTAATCTTTTTATGGCCGACCCACCGTTATATTTTTAAAATGTTAATGTCCACTCACTTACTTTTTCAGGACAAGATATCAAATATTTACAATATGCAGATGATACTATACTATTAAGCCACACTCCTATAGGTTTAAGAAGATTGGTTGATTCATTCAATAACTATATATCAGCTAATGGCTTACAAATAAATACCAAGAAGCCACAAATAACGACGATTGGTGGAACAAAATCAGACAAGAGAGTATGGAACATTAATAGGTTACATATTAAAACTGTGAAATTCCATAAATATTGGGGCATCACATTCGATGACAAATTGTCTTTTAAACAGCATTTTATTAACCAAAAAGCTAAAATCTTGTCCTTTGCTTTTAGAAAGTTGAGAAATAGGTTGGCATGTACAAACCATGAGCATTTACTTAAGGTCATGAAAGCAAAGCTGATTACCTCTTTGGACTATAGTTCAATTTTTTTTCGAGGGAAAGACGTGAAAATCCTTGATAACTTACAAATAAAAGTATTTAAATCTGTTTTTAGGGTTCCAAGGTACATTGGGCATGCCAATGTCAGATTGGAATTTGGTCTGAAAAGACAAACTCTGTTCAGACCAGGGCACTCTCGCAAACCAATGTTGGCAGGAGATAATGAGGTATGAGCACGCTAGGAGCTGGAGAGCTTAGCTAATTGAGAGTTTTAAAATCATTTTAAGTCTGCACCCATTGAAGACTAAGTCAGGAGCAAAGTTGTGTACAAACAGACAATAAATCGATCAGCTGCCTTTCTATCGATTCTCTTAGACAAGGGTGAGCTTGCTAAAAAGAGTCACTCCTGGTCAGTTATTTACTCATTCACAAAATTAGAACCTCAATCATATCTCACGACCAATTTAAAATCATTTTTAAGGGACAGATTTATGTTGTTACGATTTGAGAGATATCCCACAAAGAATGGAATCCCTACATGGGAACAAAATTGGTCCACAAACAGCTGTAGGTTATGTGGCTTTTATAAAGAATCTTTTATGCATAATTTAACTACTTGCCCTCAGCTGTTAGAAGAGAGGAAAGTTCTGTTAAAATCCATCTTTAATGAATTAGGGGTGAGAACATGTCGACAAGCTATTATAACCCGTCTCACTGAGAATATGCCCCGACTGATCCCACAATTTGTAAAATTCATTCTCATCGCAGAAAAAAATCTACTTTCTGAATGTGACACCTAACATCAGTCGCATGCCTAGATTATTAATTACTGGTTTTGCAGGATAATGTTGTTAATCAGTGTTAAATGAAAATTTGCAATCGCATAAAATTATTCCTGAAGTTCTGTTTATGGCCCCAAAACTGACGTTTTAAAAGATTTTAATTGTTTATAGTAACCGGAAGAAAAAACTAAAACCGAAGTTTTTTTGCTCGTAGTAACTGGTAAAATTCCAATACTGAATCATTTATTTGCATAGTGTGGGCCTGTTCTGACGAGGAGAAATTATCCATTCTAAATAACTGTTTAGAACGTTGTTAGTTGTTAGATGTTAGACACTGCACAATTGCACTTTAATTATTGCTGCTAAATGTAAGACTTTGCACAAGTGCTTCTTAACCAATGCTGCTATCTGTAAGATATTGCACAGGTGCACTTTATCTATTACATCTTAATTTTGGTATTCCTACACGTGTATTTCAACTTTGCGGGTAGGGCAGGTAGTTCCCTTGAGAAGGTTTTTTATCATCCATTTGAAGAAATGTTTTTTGTGATAGGTGCGAAAGATTAAACCATTTAAAAATGTACCCTGATATTACTCGCATCAAATTGAATTATATGTGCTTTCGTTTTTTACAGTTGCGATATTAGACTGATCGAATTGGTGTAATTAAGTGCACTTTTATTACTGATGCTAGCTGTAAGACACTGTACAAGTGCACTTTAACTGAGGTATTTTGAAATGTGAATTTTAAAAATTGGGGGCAGTGTAGGCATTTCATTGTGAACATTTTTAGCTTTAATTTGAAGGGATATCTTCTGTGACTGGTGCTAAATATGATATTGATTTCCAATGTACCATAATATTTCTTAACACAAGGTAGTATATATGCTCTGTTGGCTAAAGATGTGATACTAGTCTGATCTCATTGATCTTATAATGCTCCTGTCACAATCCAAAGTGTTTTTATTCTTGTTTGTAATTATGTTTATTAATCAACAAATAAAGCATTTCTTCTACTTGTATTTATCTTTCCTAGAAATGTGATTTTTCTGCTCTGCAGAAAAGGCCTGAGAGTCACTTTTGAAAATATAATGCAGTATTAGAAATGTGGAAGGGAAGAAAATTATGAACTGTCCTTCACAAGCCCTGTATGTCTGCCAATGTTACCTAAAGGAAACAAATTGAATAAAATAATGGAACATTTCCTCAGAGCACAGCGTATTGAAACAATCGTTTCACAAAAGTTGGTACATGACTGAGATGGAGGAAGCGTACAAACTATGGAAGCTTGAAATTTGTATTTCCTTGTCTAGAAGTTGATAATACGAATAAATGAAAAATGTATCTTTTTGCAAATTGCTATGTCAGGAGTGGTGTGATTGAACACCCCCTATTTCAACCAATAGAATGAAATGAAATTGTGTGCTACGCTGCAGTGTGGGTAGGACTTTCGTGAATTTAGTGTATAACTAGTTGGAGAAAGGGGGTGGGTTTAGAGGGTGTGATTTTCCTACTTAGCAAGAGGAGAAGGCGGTGTTGCTGATTCCTAAATTCCATGGGCTAGCTGTTGTTCTGCTGAAACCTAACTTTAACCTTTGCTTCTTAACTCTTCTTAAGGGGCCTTGTTTACTCTCATGGCCAGAGGACAGCTTTCCAAATTTCATGAGCTTCGGTTAGTATGATATTGTAAATTTGCATATTTGTTTGCAAATTTCTTATGTTACTATTCTTTTGTCTCTACGCCTTTCCACTCACTCATAGCGCTCATTTGAGATGTGTTTTGTCATTATCCATTTATGTTTCTCTTGTATTATGATTTATGATTCGAGCTGTGTTGTACTTGATGAGCAATCAAATTATTATAGATAAAATACTATTAACTCATAAATGAGTTTGTCTTTATTTGAGTTTTGACTGGGTTATATGAAGAGTATACTATAGTTTATTCTTGATCCGTTTATTATTTTGCCAAACACTGATTACATAATAAAGATTGCATTGCCACAATAGAATGATACAAGGATAATATGCTAATGAAAATTTGGTAAGTTTGGTTTACACTCACGGAGCATGAAAAGGACTTTTAAGGTATTGAATTGGGTCCAGGTAATGAAATTTTATTAGACCCCGATCGCTGGATCAGTTTTGATAGCAGACTGATGGTTTAATTAATTAATTAGGCAAATTAATAGGTTGGAATTAATGACTGTTATATGTGGTGGTCTGTCGTCGACGTTAAATTCAGGTACAGAGTTGCCTAAGATCCCAGTCATATATTTTACCTACTGGCGGTCGCCAGTAGTTAGTTATGGTTAGGACCTTGTTTCTATTCAAAAAGCGTTTTTTCTTTTGCCAATATCTTTGGCTTCGTTTGACGAATATTCGCGAAATTTTCAAAACTAATGGGGTGCGCCAGTTAGTTCCTTTCTTGAAGGTTTTGGGGTGATTCGTCAAGCAGGGGCCGAGAACAAAGGGGGTCCCAAAACATGTTTTCTCCATGTTAATTTCCATAGGAAACTTTAAACAAAGCTACAGCCCGAACTGCTGAACGGAATTACACCAAATTTGGCAAAAAGGTAGCTATTGGTTCAGAAATCCACCTTTTTTTATAATGGTGTAAATCAGTAGTTCCAGAGAAATACATACATAAATAAATATTAGTATCTGGTGACCACGCTGGATGCGCAACCCTCTTGAGCACGAGCTTGACTCTAATTGGCTGCCAACACTTCAAACCAGGAAGTGTTGGCAGCCATCTTGTGACTCGGTTCAACCGAGTCACAAGATAAAAGGTGACAAAACATTAAAAACAAGAAACGGGGCAGGGAAGAAACACCCTGACCCCCTAAGCCTGGTCAGGGGTTCCCACAGGGAACCCCAGGGCCCAAAAAAGCATTTTTTGGCCGCGCATGCGCATTTCTCATGAGAAAATGCGCATGCGAGGCTGCCCGCGCATGCGCATTAGTAAAGAAGACGGAAGAATGAAGTTAGCGAGCCCCGGGGACGCGGCGGGCAGCGGCGGGCAAGGTAAGTGCGTTTTAGTTATTTTACTCTTTTCATTTAAAGTATTTAGGGAGGGCGGGAGGGAGGCGGGTGGCGGCCAGTGGTGTTTGCGTAGTGGGGCTACGCGGAGTGCGGAGGTGGGCGTAGTTTCTCGCCCACTTCGCGTAGCTCCGCGAAGCCCCACTACGCCCACTACGCCCAGGGTTACTTATAATAAAGATTGATCGAATCAATACGAATATAGTGATCAGGTCGGGCAATTACTGGCTTATCAAGTCAAGTCAAGGCAAAATACTTTATTCAGCTTAATGAGTAAAGCCATAAAAGTTGCACAGCATCATAAAATCATTTTTTTAAATACAATTCATTAAATTCTTTATTTCGGCTAATATGCCATAAAAGACAGTGCATACATTACATTGCAATTCATTAGTAGTTAAAAACATGTTATCACATAAATACATTAAACACAAACTATAAAATACAGTACAAGTTGGATGGTGATTTAAGCGGAAACATACATTCATAAAGGATACATTCATAAAGGATATAGTGGACCATCATGACAATCCCAACAACGATACAGTTACAATTGATGCCCAACTTTTTTCCTTTGATAAAAGATAGAGAGCAAAAATCTACTGACACTAAATACTATTTGTTGAGATGTGTTTGTTAATAGGATTCTCAGAGCCTGGGAGCATGACCTCAAGCCCAAAAGTAGGCATATTGGTTTAATCCACCTCCTTCTAGCCTGTGCATAGAGGGGACAGAAAAAAAGAATATGCTGTTCATTTTCGGTCTGGTTTTGGCCACACAATGGGCAGAGTTCATCCATAACTGGGGATGTTGGGTCGCGATTTCTAGCCCACCGTGCCAGAGTAGTTTTGATCAATAGATTTCCATACCGAAATTTTAAAAATAAAGTTTTGACAAGTGGCGGCTCGATCTCATCCATAAACATCTCATAGAGTGGTTCATCCTTAAAGTTTAGGAACTTTGCAACTAAGGTACCACTGGTTGTAATATTTACGGTTCTACTTAACATAAAAGCGCCAGGATGCCCTCTGGGTGACAGGTCTGCGCTCTATAAGTATGCTAAATAAATAAATAAAACTCCAAAATGCTCTTTTTAGGATTAGTTTGGCATTAGCGGGTAGTTGCTCGGGATTCTCCCAAAAGTGTTTCAATCCTATATTATTCAACCAAATCTTGATATGCCTTAGCCATGGAGTGGTACTCTGGCTATCAAGAGTCATAATTTCCTTTAACCCGTCTCGGTAGTCTTGAAGTTCGGTCACTTGCCATAGTCTCACCCACAGCATTAAAGGTCGGATCAAAACTTGGTGATCAGTCCTTTTAAAGTTTAGGTCGAGCTCCAGGGGAACTAATGGAGTACCTCTAGGGACTCTTACCAGGCTACGCATAAAATTATTATCCAAAACACTGAAAGACTCCCTGGACCCTGGGCCCCATATTTCAGCACCGTAAAGAACTGATGCTTGGACCTTAAATTTGAATAATTCCATCACTGGGGATACCGCTTTGCTAGTGCTCATACTTTGCTCCCTAAGTATTGGTTTAACATTTTGCACTTAGGTTAATTTGCTTTTATCAATTTGGGCTTTCCAAGTAAAGTTTGAATCCAAAGTCACCCCTAAATAAGAGAAATGTGGCACTGATTCGAGCGTAACTCCTTTGAGTGTTAAACAGCCCTTATCTGGTTTGATAGGATTTAGGGCCATACATTTGGTCTTCTTGCCATTGATCTCCAATCCCTTTTGACTACAATATTCATCAAAAGTATTTAGTAATGTCTGCAACCCATTTTTTGTTTGGGAGATCAGAATGGTGTCATCGGCAAATAGCAAGGATGTCACCTTTTCGCCATTCAGTTTTGGAGAATCATTTTTGCATCTCTCTAAGAAAGAGGGGATGTCGTTTACAAAAAGGGAAAATAGCGTCGGGGCCAGAACACAACCCTGGCGTACTCCTCGTTCGATGGGTATTTTTTGGGTTAATTCGCCATTTGGACCCCATCTAACTCTCGCGAAGTTCCCTTCATGTAGTTCTTTGATCTGGACGACAAGATTTTTTGGCATGCCTGCTGCACTCAAGGTTGCCCATAGGAGACTGCGAGACACCAAATCAAATGCAGCCCTTAAATCTACAAAGGCTACATATAAATGGCACCTCTTAATCACTACGTACTTCCAATAGAGGCAGCAAAATCTAAAAATTTGGTCTATTGTACTGACCTTGGATCTGAAACCAGCTTGGAATTTAGTTAAAAAAGAATTCTCATCTAGCCAATTACTCACTCGTATTAAAATATGTCGTGAGTATATTTTCTGTAAAATGTCCATTAGACTTATTGGCCGATAATTACATGGGTCCATCCTGTCTCCTTTTTTAAAAATTAAAACAATTTCCGCTCCCTTCCAACTTTCTGGAAATACTGAAGTGCAAGAAAATGTATTGCACAAGTAATTGATATAAGGTGCCCATACTTCAAGGTTGTGCTTATACAGGTCAATTGGGATTTTATCCAAACCTGTAGCTTTCCCGGATTTGATTTATGATATTGCCAGCTCTGTTTCCCCTATAGTGAAAACCAGATGTTCAGCTGGAGATTCGAGATTTTCTACACTCGTATTCATGTGAGGGTCATCGTATTTTTTGTATAAATTCGAGAAGTGTGTGACCCATGTTTGCTCATCCAAGAAAACATCTTTAGTTACCCTGCCTGCATGGTTCCCATTAGCGACCAGCCTCCAAAAGGCCACATTATCACGAGACTGTGCCGCTAGTAGCAAATCGGCCCATTTGTCTTCCTCCCAAGCTATCTTTGCGACCCTTTGAACAGATTTATAATCACTCCTTGCTTTTTTTTACGTCTACTGGAGATTTGGTCTTAATTGCCAGTAGTAATTCCCTCTTTGACTCTCTACAGGATCTGTCATACCATGGCTTACTATGGGACAGATTCTGGGTCTTTTGCTGAATTTTTTTTGGCATCTTGGTGACTAGTAACTTGAGGTCAGCAAAATATTTTTGATGAATTTGGAGAAATGAAGTGTTTCTTTCATTAACGCCTATTCTTTCTAAGTAAGGACCAAAGGTGTCTGCCAAAAGCGAGTATATTTCTCTTAAAATATCGCTATGATCCAATATAAATGGCCATTTTAGGGACCTTCTGTTATTACTAATATGGATCTCGGAGTTAGCAACTTCATCTTCCCCAGATATTGATTGTTGGACCATGTCATTTAACAAATAGGCATCCAGCATCAAGTTTAAGGGAAAATGGTCACTTTCAAACCGTTCCATTACTTTGAGGTCTAGGAGATGAGGCCAGAGGGGAATAGAAGCAATCACAAAATCTAAATTGCTTTTATAGTTGTTCCTGGTGAATGTTGGTTTTTTTGAGCTGTCGGAGGGTAACCGTCCGTTACATGCCCTAAGGGAGTGTTCCGTACATAGGTTAATAAGTTGTAAGCCCAGTGTTGTACATTTAACCTGTTTTACATTCTCCAGGATAGGGATATTATTTGCTTGATCTTCATCATTAAAGATTTCGCTAAGGCCCAAGACTGGCTCAAAATTACTATTTAGATCACCAGCCAAGATAACAAAATCCTCCCTGGGATCTAGTCTACTCAGAAAACAATTTAATTTGGCAATGGTCGGAGATTCTTTTGAGGAGGGTGAAGGCCTATTATAGACATTTATAAGAAATAGATTCCTCCCATTGCAAGCTGTGATCTTTAAGGCTAATATGTCTACCGAGTCAGTGGGTATCTCCTCTATGTTTACCCTTAGATTTATTTTCACCCATATCAAGAGCCCCCCTGACGGCCTACCACTTCTAGAAGGTATCGCACCAATCCCATAAGTCTTGTAGCCCACCCTATGAGGCGTCTCCACTGCCCAAGTTTCCTGAAAGAGGCAGAGATCAAAGGACTCTATATAAATAGCCCACTCCGGGTCCCTTAAGTTTTTATCAACTCCGGCTATATTCCAACAGATCATTTTTATCGGATTTTCAGGAGTAACTAATCTCTCAGTGGAAGACCTGGGCGTCACTACCTGAGAGTTTGGGGTGACATCATAGGGTACATTAACATTGTCATTGTCAGTTTTGCCCATACAAGAGGGAACTGTGTTAACCAATACATCATTCACATCATCGAAAAACACAGCATTAGCCAATGCATTCTGAGTGGTATTACTCACATCATCACAACTCAATGTATCTTACCCCACACACCCCAACACCTCATGGCATCAATCACAGTTGTCTAGACCGCTAAAGATGTCATATCTATTAGAGGTTTCTAGCGGTGTGAATGGTTTCAGATTATCCATCCTACCCCTCTGGGTGTTATGAGTTTTGCCCGATACATAGTTCCATCCCATTGGATCTGGTGCTATCATGGGGCATGGGATGCAGTGCATATTGTTTACATTCTGCAGTGGGGGGGGATAAGATGCGTAACAGTTACTCCCAACATTCTGTACAATAGGATGGTTAATTGGTGGAGCTGTGGGCAT
Source organism: Lissotriton vulgaris (assembly GCF_964263255.1). Taxonomy (NCBI): domain Eukaryota; kingdom Metazoa; phylum Chordata; class Amphibia; order Caudata; family Salamandridae; genus Lissotriton; species Lissotriton vulgaris. The sequence continues at coordinate 1,124,563,556 of NC_141694.1, forward strand.
GTGATGTAATTGCTGATATTGCGGCAGGTGAAGCTGTGTCGGAAAAACCACTGACCTCGGGTAGAAGTAGGTCAATGGTTTGGGGATTATTATGTTATTTGTATTTTCAGCCTGCCAGTTCAATATGAACTGGACAGCATTTGGATCCCTAAAATTCACCACCACTACGTCACCATCAATGTCTTTGGGTCTACCCCCCAGCCATTGAAGGCGACGTACATGAACAATTTCTCCATTGACATGATTTGCAATAGGCCTATATAGGCTAAGCCAATGCATAATTGTATTTTTTAATTGGGCAAAACCTTCCCTCTTGTTTGGTCCAAGCACAGGCACCCCTGTTAAAACTACCACATAGGGTACTGCCTCTGGTGGAAGTTCGGGCAGAGGTGTCCTTCTAACTTTCCCCCATGCATGACTAGTGTCTCCCACCTCCTTTGTTGGTTTCACCATAGGTGGATTAGATATGTTACCAGTGTTTTTATTTGTAACATTTGATGATGATGTAGGAACAAGGTTTTTTAGGTGTGGAGGATTAGGGGGTGGGTGAGTTTGTACAGTCGTCATCTGCATGTTCCCCGTAGATTTAGAAGTAGATGCAATTGGGGGAGGGATATTAATAGAAGTAGTGGTAGCTTTGGGTGCTTGGGTTTTTGCTGATGTGTTTTGTGGGACATTTGCTACAGTTGTTTTGGTCGCATTATTCAAGCCGGTGTTAATTACATCATCCTTTTTACCCAATACACGCTCAATGTTACACAACCTACATTCCACCTCCATCAACCTCTCCAGTATGCTTGCTGAGTAGGACTTAATCAAGCTCTCTATGTCAAATAATGACACAGGATCCCTGCTCACAGTAGGTCCATTAGCAACCGCAGACGTGTCCATAGAATCTTCGTTGGCTAACGGGGTAGTTGGCATGGCGGAAAATGTTATTGGAGCAGTACCCCCCTCGCTGTCTGTATGTGTAGTACAAAGTTCTTTAACAGCATTGCTTGTTTTCTTGCCAAAATCACGACAGCTTAGTTTTGGTTGGAGCGGGTCTCCCCTTTTCCGCTGTTTTTTATTCGGTGGTGGACCATAAGTTTTTTGGGCAGGAATCAATGTTTTAACCTTAGTACGAGGTATTTTTACAACAGGCGAGGCTTCTCCTTTTGAAGTACTTTGATTATTAGATAGTAGAGATAACCCACTCGCATCTAGGGTAGGTAAGGGGCTTTGTGTGAGCACAGTTACATTAGCTTCCAAGGGCTGACTATCCAATAAAGAGGACGAATCATTTACTGTCAAATCAATGTCAGTATTATTAGAACCATTAGCTGGAAGAGAGGACAAAGGAAGTAAGCCATTTTTTATATTTTCCACGGAGCGACGTCGGTCAGCCCTCCTCTCAGCAAGGACAGATTCCCTAGCAATGTCAGGGGATGATTTGGAAAAATAATTATCTAGGGTACCATTTAGCATCACTCCCTGTTTATCAGGTGCAGGCAGATCTAAAATTAACGACGCCATTGGCAAGGCTGGGGAGGGGAACCAAGGCAGGCAAGGTAATAAGGGGAGATGGCAGCAAAAAGTACCTTATAGGCCAGGAATTATGGCCGGTCCAGTCTCCTCGGTTCTCGGAGGGTCTCAGAGGGTCCGCCCTTAGTCCGGGCTGAGTCCCGGGCTGAGTCCCGCACACGCGTCCCGCACACGCGCTGCTCCTCTTCCTATTATACAGGAGGATTGCCAAAGGGGAGGGGTTACGGGAAGAGGTGGCAGGTGTGCCTGATGGTGATTGCACTGCCTGGTGAGCCTCGCAGTCCCGTTTGCTGACCTCCGTTCCGCGGCGTCTCCTCCCTCAGTGCAGTCCGTGGGCAGGTCACAGGAATCACAGGCAGCTTCCAGCAGCAGAAAGAAAGAAATCACGCACTTCACACGCCTTTGCGAGCGGCACCCGCGGAGCGGGGGCCGCGAGGCGTTTTGAAGGTAGCGCCCAGAGGGGAGGGGTCACGGGAAGAGGCGGCAGGTGTGCCTGATGGTGATTGCACTGCCTGGTGAGCCTCGCAGTCCCGTTTGCTGACCTCCGTTCCGCGGCGTCTCCTCCCTCAGTGCAGTCCGTGGGCAGGTCACAGGAATCACAGGCAGCTTCCAGCAGCAGAAAGAAAGAAATCACGCACTTCACACGCCTTTGCGAGCGGCACTTACATACAATTCATATCATTAAAAAGTGATGATTATTCTGATAGAATACAGTAGGGTTAAAATATCTACAGCTTACACATAATTAAGGAGGATAAACAGGGCACAAGCACACAATATACAAAATACAGGAGCAGGAATTAAAAATATCATGCCATACAGTGACTATCAGTTCTCCATACAGATTCTAGAACGCAAGACAGATTTTAAAAAGCCTACTACAAATGGTATACAATCCGGTTTCAGCAATTGTAGGTAAAATAGGGCAGGGCGGACCTGTATAAAATTCAGCTTCTTTAAAAGTGGGATTAAAAAATATCTGCCGGGAACAGTGTACAAATTACAAAAACACATGAAGTGCAGCAAATCCTGTGGAGACACTCCGTCGCAGCCAAAGGATGCTAGCACCTGTCCCCTGCAACTGCCCTTAGGGACTGCTGAAGGCAAATTAAAATAATTCAAACGGAACCTGACCAATAGAAACTGCTCGTGTGTAGATAAAGGCCACAAGAGACACGGTTCCATAGAGGGAGTGGTTTTGAGCATCACATATTTACGAACATTATGTTTTCCCAGTTCAATGTGATCTCTATCCAGCTTCTTAATTGTCATGAAGGTCTTTTTGACATAACCCACCTCCTCCACTGTAATAAGATCAGGTTTTGAAAATAAATCAGGCCGCCCCAACTCTTCAAAACAGCCCTTAATATATTTTAACCATGGAATTCGCAGCATGAAGTCCAGATTTAAAATATCCCTTAGAATCTGATGATTAAGGTCCAAATCATCATTCAACCAGCAATTGAGCCAGAGCAACAGGGGTTGCATAGCCAGATTGTCGCTGATATAAGGCAGCCCCACTTTTTCGTGGAGCATCAGGTTGGATGCACTCCTAGCCACTCCAAGGAGTCGTTTTAAAAAACTGTTCTCCACCATTTGTAAGGCATCAGTCGTAGCATGGCCCCATAGTCCACTCCCATAACTCACAATGGCGACACTTTTCGACTGGTATAACTTCAACATTGCCGCAACTGGGTGCTTAAACATTTTGGTGGCAAAGTTGAAGATTGCCGTATTGGCCCTTGTAACCTCCACCTTAGTCCGCTGGATAAGAGGCCTCCAATTAAATTTATCATCCAGCAAGACACCCAAATAAGAAAATGTTGCCATCAGGGGCACATTTTCATTTCCCAATATAAATGGATACTCCTTCTTCGGACGGGTCCCGACCTGCATGATGTAAGATTTAGAATTGTTAATCGCTAGGTCGCGATCTTCCATAAAGCTCCAAAAGATGTCAAGGAGGGTCTGCAGGCCCTTTGCTGTTCTAGCAATGAGGACAGCATCGTCAGCATAAAGCAGGACGGGCAAACGCCGATGATCCACATGAGGGAAGTCAGCCCCTGTTTTTACTAGCATCTTGTGTACGTCATGTATATATAGATTGAATAAAAACGGGGCCAAAATGCATCCCTGCCGTACACCCCTCTCAATGTTAGAGTCCCTAGAGACACGGTGCCCAAAAATGAGGATTAGATTTAAAAAGGTCTGGAGGGATACTATCCGGGTCTGGGGCTTTATTACCAGATAGGCCTATGATGCACAACTCTACCTCTTTCTGATCAAATATTATCGGGACAAACATATTGGCCCTAGCTCTGGGTTGTCTAGATTCCATCACACCCTTAAAAATAGTTGCAAAATGTGCCACCCATTCATCCTTGGTTATATTTGTGCCCATTTCTCTATCCCTTGACTTCTCGAATTGGCTGCAGTTAATAATGCCCCAAAATCTAGAACTTCTTGCTAGTGTACTAGGCTCCAGTAGTTCTCACCAGGTTTGGTCCTTCAATTCTCTTTTCCTACAAGCCAGTGCCTGCTTATATATATGACGTTGGGCACTGATCAGAGGTTGGTCTCTAGGTATAGTTTTTAAGGCTTCCTTTAAGTGTCTTGCAGCCTTAGAACAGGAGGCGTCAAACCATCTAGGTTCCGAGGGTGATGGTCTGTGGGATGGAGTACTTAAAAAAATCCCTACCTTGGAGATAGTACCCTCAAAAGCGTTAAGGACTACCCCAGGGCAGGTGTCAGGAGACCCTCAAGATGCAATCTCGGCTGTGCATTTAGCTTTCACCTCACCGTAAAATAAATCCGGGGTGACCTGTGACCACTTTATTCTGCGTCTTCCATCTATGGATCTCACCCAACCCGTCACGGGACCCTGTATTGTCTCGACAACAGCCCCCCCCCAGAAGTGCACAGATGGGATTATGATCACTAAATGTACTTTCTAGAATTGCAAACCTCTGTATGTTACTCTGTAAACCAGCTGAGATCAAGATATGGTCAATAAAAGAACCCTTATACCGACCTTTGAACGAGGGTACAAACTGTTTACTAGGCGGAGCAGAAAAAGCCATTAAGGGAAGCAAATCAAAAAGGATAAGCAAACTACTAAGGGCATCCCCCTGTATGGAGTGCTCGAAATGAAATCCCCGCATCCTTGCACACCCCAGCTCTTTCATGCAAGTGGCTGCCGGGTCATCACAAGGGTGGATGTTAAAATCTCCCATTACCATAAGGCTGTTTATGACAGAACCACACATCTTCTTTAGAAGGGTGCTTAACTGGGCAATTTTACACCCCCCCTATAAGGCCATGGTATTATAAAAATGAATGATTCTCAGGCTATTCTTTCCTTTTTTCACAATGATTACTTGAATATCTTTGTTTAAAAAAGGGAGTTGCTGGATCTTGCAGATTACTGACAATGCTATAAATATGGCCAAACCACCACTAGCTCTACCATGCACTGACGGTAATGCAGGGACAAAAAAATGGTTTGTATCCCTCCAACGATAGGTTGTAGTTAACCAGCCATGTCTCCTGTAGACAAACCACAGAAAACTGCCTGATAAACTGCAGCCATACAGGGTCCTGGATTTTCCCTGCCAAACCTGCAAAATTCCTTGAGAGAACATTATATGTTTCCAAGTTAGGCTGCTTTATGGGGGAACCTACCCTTAGAGATGCCTGCTGCTGGGGTCTAAACCTCCCTAACTCCTCTATACTACCAGGCATAATATCTTGGGTGGTTGGGCAATGGTCCTCCTGCCGTTGGGATAATTCTCCTGCTGCACAGGCCTCAAATGTAGTCAGTCACACTCTTCCAGCCTAGAGAGGGCTGAGAATCTTTTCGAGAGCTCCAGCCGGGGAACTGGCTGGTGCCCATCAAGTCGCCCTACACCTCCAAGATGTAAAGCTGTACCCGCCCCCATCACCACAGAAGATCTTTGAGCTGGTCCATTAAAACGCACATTTTAATTCAACCGACTTCTGGGGTCTCCCAGAGGGAGAGCCTTTATACCATAATCTCTATGGGTGGAATTGAGGTAGACATCCAAAAGGATTTGATCCACAAGGTAACTGCTAATAAAATTCACAATAATACAGTCGCCCCCTTCGTGTTTCCTGGAGCTCCCTATCCACCCCACTCGGCGCACCATAATGATGATACGTTCCACCATTGGTCCCATGGAGGTGTTACTTGATAGCCAATGGGTTACCTTGTTTCTAAGTTGTATAACACTTTCCTGTGATCCATTAGGGAGTAGCGGGACATTTGTCAGATTCACTACCAGGGGCACAGATTGTGGTGGAAGATCGGCAACTGCTAAGTTCTGATTGGCAGCAATAGGTGGTCCCTGGTGATCAGCCTGGGATCTACCTGTCATCTGAATAGCCTGTCCCTGCCCAATAATTGGCCGATCCCTAATGGTATCTGATCTAACACTTACAGGGTCAGCTAGCCTACCTAAGTCATTTGCAACCACATTTGCACTACAGTGTTGTGTACTATTGGGAGGATGGCAGACTGCAGCTTCTACAGGTCGAGGAATAGGGCATGGCTTCCGAGTGACTATATTCAAATTTGAAGGCACTGACTTGGAGATATGTGAGGACACCAAATGCTTATTTTGTTCTACCAAGATCTTCTCAATATGGTTCAATTGTCCACAATGGGACTTAGCCTCTCATTCAACATACAGCTCATGGCGGATTTAAAGGCCTCCAACATATCCTGGTTAACTGTAATATCCAATAGAGGAGCAACTGCCCTTTTTTTAATGACCGGTTTGGAGTGTGCATTTAATTAGATTTTTTTGGCCTGCCTATCTATTGGCTTTGACTCCCTTTTAGCACTCCCACTAGACCTAAGGGCCCCGCTAATGTTTCCTAAAGGGCACGAATTACCGGGTGCTTCCTGAGGCACACGGTTCAAGGTGCCATCAGACCCCTCAGACCCCAATGTTGGGGCTGATGCACCGCTCTTCTTATTTGCAATAATTACAGTGGGAGAAAGTACTCCACGGGATGCCAGAGGGGGAGAACCCTGCGTATGTGATGGAACTAATATGATCTGGGAATTATCGCTCAACCCAGGGGAAGATAGGGCACTCAGGGAATCAATGGCGGTTTTCTTTGATGAAGTAATTCCCCCCCCATAAGAGACAGTACACCTTTAGAGGGCGATCTAGACAAATGCCTATTTACTAATTCAAGTTCCCCATCGATGACAGAAGCAGCTCTTATCAAGAATTCATCCATTGTAGTAACATTAGCCCTAGTGGCAACCCTCGCTCCCTCTTGGATACTTGGGTCTTCCTTCTCCCCATAATGGGTACTCTGGATATGCCTCCCTGCACCTGGTAAAAATGAAAAACCCAAACACTAATACAGTACCAAGATCCCTAAAATATAAAACTAACTCCACTGGAGAGGCTACAGCACGCCTCTGCAAGCCACCCACTCAGCAAATCAACAAATCAAGAGTCAGGTCACAGAACGGGCTCACCATAAGATGTAACAATTGAGGGCCATGAGAGTTGGCCCAGCCTTATCCAGCCCTTGACGGGCAAGGACGGGCACGCCCTTGGCCCACGCGCGTCCCGTGCCGCAGAAGCCCCTAAGGACCTTTAAAGTGCCGCTGGCGCAGCAAATCGCTGCTTCTCCCGCGAGAGTGCAATGCCCCCTGGGAGTTGTAGTTCCAGGGGGTCCGCGCTCGTGGACGGGAATGGCGCAGGACAATGCTGGAAGAGTTTGCAGGAAGCTGGAGGCAAGAAGCAAGTCCCAGATGAATTGCCCGGTAAGTAGAAACACGCAAGGGCATCCCGCGCCGCGGGAGCCCCCATGGACCTTTAAAGTGCCGCTGGCGCTGCAAATCGTGGCTTCTCCCGTGAGAGCGCAATGCCCCCTGGGAGTTGTAGTTCCAGGGGGGTCCGCGCTTGTGGACTGGAATGGCGCAGGACTATGCTGGCAGAGTTGGAAGGAAGCTGGAGGCAAGAATCAAGACCCGGATGAATTGCCGGGTAAGTAGAAACACGCAAGGGCGTCCCGCGCCGCAGGAGCCCCCACAGACCTTTAAAGTCCAGCGGGCGCTGCAAATCACGACTCCTCACGCAATAGCGCAATGCCCCCTGGGAGTTGTAGTTCCATGGGGTCCACACTTGTGGACGGGAATGGCGCAGGACAATGCTGGCAGAGTTGGCAGGAAACTGGAGGCAAGAAGAAAGTCCCAGATGAATTGCCAGGTAAGTAGAAACACGCAAGGGCTTATCAAGTTGCAGACAAGAAAGCTAGAACCCGGATTTATTCAATGAAGGGAAGAGATGGTCCATTATATAGCTTAACCAATTTAAATCTAGAACAATTCTATCTGTCCTCTTCGTAGTTATATGCTCTGTCTGATAATTTCGAACCAGCCTTGGCTGAAAAATATCTGCAATCATTTAATCCTCATGTTCGTAATCCAGAGACTGTGGATTATCCCCAGCTAGATATAACAGAGGACAAAATCATAACTGCTATAGCAACATTGCCTTCAGGCAAGGCTGCAGGGGATGATGCTTTACCCATAGAATTCTATACAGTTTTTAAAACTTTAATTCTTCCATTATTTCAGACAGTCATACACCAGAGTGGTGAATACAAGCTAGCTCCTAAATCCTGGAACATGACAAATATTGTTTTTTTTCTAAAGAAAGGGAAGAGTGCTGATGATTGCGGGTCCTATAGCCCAATATCTCTTATTAATAATGACGCCAACATTTTTGCTAAGGTGCTTGCTAATCGCCTGGCGCCATATATGCCCGTTTTGGTATTCAACACAGATTTATTACAGGCATAGATACCACTGCACACGTTGATACAGCCATAACTGCTTTTGATATCGCTAATAAAATTTCTGGCAACAGGGGGATGATTGTTTATTGTGCTAAAAAAGCATTTGATTGAGTGGTGTGGAATACATTATGTCGGATATTGAGCAACATTGGTCTACCAGATCGATTTATGTATTGGATAGGGCACTATATATTAATCCCCAGGCTAAATTAGTATACGCTAATTCGCACTCCTCAATATTTTCAATACAACGCGGTACAAGACAAGGCTATCCATTGTCCCCTTTGCTTTTTGCTCTTTATATCGAGCCATTTATTCAAACTTTAAATCAGAATAGCAATCATTGCATTTAGTAATGGTATTTATCAACTTAAGGCTATTGCATATGCGGACGATATTGTGTTCTTTACATCTGACCCAGCAGCTGCAGTTAGTATTATTCAGGAAGAGGCTCAACTTAACATAAGCAAAACCCAAGTACTACACAATTTAGAATCTACTACACCCATTGTGGATACTTGTGCTGCCTTCATATATCTATGTCTATAAATAGAGGGGTTTTGTCCTACGGGTCCTGGCTGGACAAAATACGTTAATAAAGAAGAAAAGGTGCCAGGGCTCGAGTTTTTAACACCAGAGCTTGTTTATTCAGCTGGTGTGAACCTTCCTTTCATTATTTCGAGAAGGTGTGCATTTGTCATTATTTATGCATTTCAAAGCAAATTTACATATTTAAGCAATCTACAGGGGATGAAACATCCCTTTTACTGGGGATACAATATAAACAATATTTCATACATACATACCGAATGAAATTTGGTGTATATAATTCATTGTCTGTTTTATGAAAAAGTGAAAGTGTAACTGTTTATGAATTTTTCCTTATTTGCTTTTGTTTGAACATATCGAAAGATTTGAAATGTATGAAATATTGTTTATATTGTATCCCCAGTATGAGGGATGTTTCATCCCCTGTAGATTGCTTAAATATGTAAATTTGCTTTGAAATGCATAAATAATGACAAATGCACACCTTCTCGAAATAATGAAAGGAAGGTTCACACCAGCTGAATAAACAAGCTCTGGTGTTAAAAACTCGAGCCCTGGCACCTTTTCTTCTTTATTTTCATATATCTAGGCATTAGGATTACTGTAGATGTGGACCTGATCTGGAAACTTAACTATGAACCACTACTCCAGACAATCGTTAAGCAATTTGAGTCCTGGAATAAGCTGGCAATAACTATCATTGGTCGGATTAATATAATCAAGATGATTATTTAACCTAAATTTCTTTATTTGTGTCGGGCTATCACTATAAGGGTTCCAAATTGTATTTTCCATAGATTAGAGGGCACAGTTAGCAGTTTCATTTGTGGTTATAAACAAGCACGCTGCGCGATAAAATCTCTTAAGTTCTCTTATAAGTTTGGCGGTCTGCAACTTCCTGATTTTAAAGTTCATTTTTGGGCGGCATTTACAGGGCGCATACAAAGTTTATTAACTGATAAACTGCCATACTACTTTTTTTCTTTTTTTTTATGTCCTTGTACATGCCTTCAGGAACGCTCTAGATGGGATTCCTCTACACCTTCTAAACAGGCAACTTCGATATCCACCCTTGTATAATGCCTATGGAAGGGGAGCAGAGTTCTTCCTCAAGATAAGACTGTTTCCTAGTCCCACTCCTGTTCACATCACCTGGGAGACCATATGCTACTAAGGAGGACCGGACCAACAGTCCCCTGGCATAATCATAGGCCCTCCAGGCCACTAGAGCCACCCAGATCTTACCTATGCTGGTTTCATCACAGGCCATATCGGATTGACTGGTCAAAATAATATGCTTCAGACAGTCTGCAAAGGAGGGGGGATTTCAGATTTCCAAGCTCTACAAATGTCCCTTCTGGTGATGATTATTATATAGAACACAAATTTTGAACCTGGAGCGTTCATACAATAATCCAACATAAGACCAAAGAAGATTAACCTTGGGCTAACTTTAATCTGCTGAAGCAGCACATCCACTAGAAAACCACATACCACAGTCCAGAAGAGCTTGATTCTTGGGCAATCCACAAACATGCAAATCGTCTGCTGCTGGGTACTTACATCTGGGGCAGTTATAGACCCTCCTGGTTACTTTGGACAGTTTCCTAGGAGTCCAGTAAACTTTGTAGGCAGTAAAAAGGTGATTCCTCCTGAGTGTGGCTGGTTTCACCACTGCCAGCAACATAATGAAAGAGTCACACCAAAGTTTCCATATTCCCTCCACATCCTCTCCAAAAACACTGCCCCAGAGTTTCCCAACCTCCAATTCCACACAATCCCCAGCTGCCAGAAGGGCCCAGTACCAGAATGAAAAATCACGTTTCCATGTACCCATTCTGGAGACTGAATCGAATTTCAGACTTGCGTCATCATTGCCCCACGACTGTGTTTCCCACCATGCGGATAACTGGTAGAACTTAAATGTTGTCAGTGTCCCGCAAGTCAGACTGGAGATTGACTCCCAGCTAATCAGTTGTGAATCCTTCTGAAGATCTCCCCAAAGTCTGATACCGGCTAGTCTGAGTGGTTGGTAAAGTTGGTCCTGAAGACATTCAGGGGTGCCGGGGGTACCCCAGATTGGGGCCTGTACTGTACTGTATAGTACGGAATTTTCAGAACTCTTCTGATGTAAATCCAGTTTTTTAGTGCTGCTCGCAGGGTCTTAAGTCGGACGTTCTTGTAGAACTTGGGATCGGCAAATTTGTAGAGGAAAAACTCCTGTCCCAGCGGAACATCAGGTAACATGGCCTGGAATAATAGACCAAGAGAGGAAGAATCCATTTTATTAGCCAAGATTCTAAAATTCTTAAAATGGAAAGCATGGCAATAAGAAAGTAAGTCAGGTAAAGCAAGTCCACCCAACTATAACCCGCTCCTGAGCTTTTTCCAGGCGACTCTCTGGGTTTTTGTGGCCCATATATAAGACTCATTTTTGCCTTGGAGTATGGCGATGTCCTTAGTGCTAAAGGATAGTGGAATCGAGTTAAACAAAAAGGTTAATTTGGGCAAAATTATCATTTTGACAAGGTTGACCCTTCCGTAGATATTTAAGGGGAGATTCGCCCAGCGCAGCAATCAATAGGCTACCAACCTCTTTAGAAACCTTCTTCCAGCTGATCTTTGATGTATCTACCAACTTCTGGGCTAGGTGGATCCCAAGGCCATACTACTGGCTTATCTTAGCATTGGGCACAGATAGTGGTATGTTTTTGTATAGGGTCCATGATCCAAATTACTATAAAAGAGTCCGGTTTAAGACCATAAGGGATATTGTTCGTATTTGGAATGAAATTCTTAATTACTTTTCAATTACTTTTGAGGATCTTACCAGCCACGAGCATTTTAAATTATGGAATAATCCATCCCTCCCGAGCATATTTCATGACTCAGTTGCTTGCAATTGAGATAGACATGGCTTTGAAAAACTGGGTCAACTGGGTCAACTATATGATCACCTTGGTTTTTCTACTTACACATTGGTTCAACAATCTTATGATCTCCCATACCAGGCATCCTTCAAATATTTACAAATTAGAGTCTATTTTCTTAAACGTCAACTAATGCAATTACCACAATCTCACGTAGTCCTCACAAGTTTTTTAAATCTTGCCCTTAAAGCCAGAAGTAGCTCAATGTATATATACTTATGCTGCGTTACAAATGCTGACCTTAGTGAATTAGCAAATAAATGGAGTCAGATACTTAATATGGTTACAGACGCATCTAAAATTACGCTGGCCTTAGACAAATTAAATAACTCTGTACACTCTATCAATCTGAAGCTGCAACACCACCGCACTATTTGCATGCTATATTATACTCCGGATAAAATAGCGAAATGGTAGCAAGCATCACAGGTACCCGGTGATAGGGGCATGGATAGAACATGTTGTCCTAAATGTGGTCAAAAGTCATTCTTCACATGTTTTATCTATACCCTGCGCTAACGGATTTCTGGGAAAAGGATGTTCAATGTGTCCTTCAACGCTGGAGTCTTGATTCAACTTTTTCTGTTAAATGGATTATGCTAGGTCTAAACCTTGTGATGATCTTTATATGGGGTGCTTTATGTCCATCCTATTAGTAATTTCTCCTCTTTGCATTGCGAGAGAATGGATTAGCCATAATTCTTCTTCATTATTCGATTGGCTGGGTCTCATGAAGGACATATATGACAGAGAACGGGCACTTTCTAAAACTCGATCTATTCGCTCAATGCTAAGATTTAGTAATATATGGAAATATTTTGAGAATGAAAATGGTATGTCAGCAGAATGGTGATGTATGTTTCTCTTTGGGGTGTTATATTACTATCTATATTGTTTAATCCCAAATCTGATTGTGACTTGTTACTTCTAAAGTATTCTATTGTTTCTTGCCATTGTTTTGCTTCTCTGTTTTTTATTCTATTTTTTCATTATGGCTAAACTTTTATTTGTCTGTACACTTCGTTAAAATAAAACAAATATATAATAAAATACATTTACTGACAAAACAGAGGTTTCAGGGATGTTATAGTTAGAAATTAGCATTTAAAAAACCTTAGAAATTCACTGAAAAAACCACAGGTTCGGGGACATTATAGTTAGGCTGACATTTCACTCCTACAAAACCAGAGAAATTCAGCTGTTAGAGTTAGCTGTGTTAACTATAAACTCGCGCTCCCACAATGCACTGCTGTTGACGTCACATATTGCATCACTTATGACTGGGTCAGTAATATCACTGATGACATCGCTGATGACATCTCAAATCTCTAGTTTGGCATGAGTGAAATGTCAGCCTATAATGTCCCTGAAACCTGTGTTCTTACATTGAATATATATATTACCTACTGGCGGTCGCCAGTAGGTATATATAGTTAGGATTTTTTTTAATAGGGATTTCTGAAAATTCTATGTTGAATAACTTTGGCGTTGATGGACGGAATTGGCTGAGATTCTCAGGAAAATGGCACATTTTGTTTCTGAGCGTCCCCTGAAAGTTTGGGGGGTTTCGTCAAGCAGGGGCCGAGACAAAAGGGGGGTCCCAAAACGTGTTTTTAACATTGAGTTTTCCATAGGGCAGTTGGACTCACTTTTAGCTCGAACGGCTGAATGGATTTCGACAAAACTTGGCAAAATTGTAGGGACTGGTAGCCCGATGTGCCTTTGCTATGTCTCAAGATATATGCTCCAGTGGTTTTTACGAAAATTTACTTTGAAAAATATATATTGGGCTACATTGGGCTATATATATGTTAGAGCCCAAATGTAGCCCAATGTAGCCCAATGTAGCCCAAAGATGGCCACCAGAGACAAAAAAAAACAAATGTAGCCCAAATATCAGCCAGATGTAGCCCAACTATAGCCCAGTGACAGAATGTCCCAGAGTGTTCTAAAGAACAACTAGAGCGCTAACAGTCTTACTTATGACAAAAGTATGGCACACCTGAAGTCATCTTGATTGGAATAAAGTGTTAACACTTAAAACATTTAATTTGCAAAGGAACAAAAGGAGGGGGTTCATTTTGCCATAGAAATTATGATTAGTGCTGAAGAAAGAAAAATGAGGGCACATTTTGAGTGACTTCTCAAATCCTCTTATATTTCATTAAAAAAAATCTGATATGCAGTCTCCCAAGATGGCCACCAGAGACAAAAGAGCCCAAATGTAGCCCAAATATCAGCCAGATGTAGCCCAACTATAGCCCAATGACAGAATGTCCCAGAGTGTTCTAAAGAACAACTCGAACGCTAACAGTCTTACTTATGACAAAAGTATGGCACACCTGAAGTCATCTTGATTGGAATAAAGTGGTAATACTTAATACATTTAATTTGAAAAGGAACAAAATGAGGGGTTTCATTTTGCCATAGAAATGTTATATATATATATATATATAAGTGAGCAAGGACGCATGTCCGAAACGCGTCTGATGACTGGCACCACCACCTCCATTTCATGGAATAAATAATTCTCAATTTGAAGACTGGCTTGCGGTGATTATTTCTGGAGTCTGTGTACCTGTACGCTGGCTGACGGCTGCAGCCGGCGACTCGTTGGAGTTATATATATATATGTGAGTAAAATAAGGTTTTGTAAATGCGAATCGAATTCCTAACTATATATGGTCTATAACCTATGGTTTTTTCAGTGAATATATATATATATATATATATATATTACCTACTGGTGGTCGCCAGTAGGTTTATATAGTTAGGATTTTTTTGAATAGGGATTTCTGAAAATTCTATGTTGAATAACTTTGGCGTTGATGGACGGAATTGGCTGAAATTTTCAGGAAAATGGCACATTTTGTTTCTGAGCGTCCCCTGAAAATTTGTGGGGGTTTCGTCAAGCGGGGCCGAGAAAAAAGGGGGGTCCCAAAATGTGATTTTAACATTGAGTTTTCCGTAGGGCGGTTGGACTCACTTTTAGCTCGAACGGCTGAATGGATTTCTATGAAACTTGGCAAAATTGTAGAGACTGTTTGCCCGATGTGCCTTTGCTAGGTCTCAAGATATGTGCTCCAGTGGATTTTGAGAAATTAACGTTCAAAAAAAAATATATATCTGTGACAGCGTCCGGGTTAGCGCCCCGGTTCGCGTACCAGAAGCGTAACGGAACTTCGCGAGGAGAAGCGGATTGGCTCTCCGGTGACTGTCAACATTCTAAACAGTCCGGAGCGGCCGCCATCTCATCTCTCGGTAGGATCGAGAGACAAGAGGTGGAAATAAACAAAGGGGGAAATGAATGAAAGGGGGCAAGGTAGACCCCTCCTGACCCCCTAGGATTGATGTGGGGGCTATTAAAGGGCCCCGCGGGGCAAAAAAATAAAATACATTTTTTTTCGATTTTTCGCAGTGGAAGCGCTACCCGGTACGCGAACCGGGTCGCTCACCGGTAGGGTAACGGGAGTCCGCCATCTTGAGTTTCGGACGAATTTAGTCACAAGATAGAGGATAAACAATGTTGGGAATGGGTATAAGGGGGCACGGGAGACATATCCTGACCCCCTAGGTTTTCTGAGGGTGGCTGAGGAGGCCCAAATATGTAAAAAAAAAATAATTTGCACGGTTAGCACCCGGTCCGCGCACCGGGTAGCGTTCCGGAAAGCGTAACAAGGGGAAAACCAAGGGAAATAGTAAAATAATATTTTAGAGTGCTTTGAGGTAGGGTAGCTCTGAATAGAGCTGTTGTGTTGTGTGGGTGATGTAAGTACCAACATGTAGGTACCAATGAAGAGTCTAAAATTCAATGTACACCGTCTCCTCTGTAGATATTTTGTATGTTCTAATATGGGTTATTTAAATGTAAAAAGTGTGGAAAAGCACTTCATGCTTTAAAGCAATTGTTTTTTTGAACTGATTGTTCTTTCCTCTTAGTCCTCCTCTTTGTTTTTTATCCCCCACACTCTTCTTCAGCATGATAGTTAATAAATTTGTTCTCTCAAAAAATGTATATACATAAAAAAATTATATTAAATACATATAAAATATATTTTACCTTTAAAAGAAGAATACATTTTACAGCTTTTGATATTTGCTATTAAAAAAACATTGAAATTCACTGAAAAAACCATAGGTTACAGACCATATATAGTTAGGAATTAGCATTTACAAAACTTTATTTTACTCACACAAAACCATTGAAATTCGCATATATAGTTAGTTGCACTAACTATACATTGCGCACCCGCAATCCACTGCTGATCATGTCACATATTACATCATTCATGACATGGTCAGTGACATCACTGATGACATCACTGATGACATCTCAAATGACATCACTGATGACATCACTGATGACAACATCCAGTGACTGTATGTTTCTGTAAAGTTAAAATATGTCTTACATATTGAAGAATGAGTGGATGTATAACTGTCTGGATGAAGGATTTAGTAGGTGCATGACCGACTGTATGAGTGAGGGATTAAATGTGTCTCACTGAGTGCATGGGTTAGTGACTAAACTGTCTTAATTTGTGCATCATTATGTCTGTTGTTCTGTAAACTGCTGCATGTGTTGATCAGTAGCTATATGAGTAACTATATGGGTTATTGATTGGTTGCCCAAGTATTTGTATGGGAGACTGAGTGTGTATGTGGGTGGCTGGGAGGTGTATGACTCTGAGCATAGATGTGTGAGCAGTTGATTCACTAGATGTATGGGTTCAAAAGTGCATGTGGAAACAGCTGTATGGGCGGTTGACTGTGTGCATTAGTGTAATGGTGAGTGAATGGATATCTCAGTGCTACATGTCAAAGTAAGTACATATGTAAAACACAGTACATGTGAGAGTTGACATATATAAATAACTGTGCATAAGAGCCAGTGAATGTGTGAGTGGCTGTATGGATCATTGTGAACTTGTATCAGGGATTGTATAAGAGAGTAATTATGTGTTAGTATATGTTTGAATAAGTAAGGTGTGTATAACTGTATAGTTGAGGAAATGGAGGTGTGATTGATTCTTTGCATGACTGACTAGGTGGGTGAGTAACTCCATGGATGAGTGACAGTCTGTGAGTGTCTGTTTACACTGAGTGTATCTGAGTGTATATTAGAGTCTGAAGAGGTTCCTCGTATTATCACATGAATGATGTCATCAGTGATGTGATCAGTAATATCAAATGAGATGTCATCAGTGATGTCATCAGTGATGTCATTTGAGATGTCATCAGTGATGCCATCAGTGATGTCATTTGAGATGTCATCAGTGATGTCATCAGTGATGTCATTTGGGATGTCATCAGTGATGTCATCAGTGATGTCACTGACCATGTCATGAATGATGTAATATGTGACATGATCAGCAGTGGATTGCGGGTGCGCGATATATAGTTAGTGCAACTAACTATATATGCAAATTTCAATGGTTTTGTGTGAGTAAAATAAGGTTTGGTAAATGCTAATTCCTAACTATATATGGTCTGTAACCTATGGTTTTTTCAGTGAATATATATATATATATATATATATATATATATTCACTGAAAAAACCATAGGTTTCACACCAGTTATAGTTAGGAATTAGCATTTAAAAAACCTATTAAATTCACTGACAAAACCAGTTATAGTTAGCTGGAAATTTTACTGACATAAAACCATTGAAATTCCCACGTTATAGTTAGTTGGACTCACTATAACTTGCGCGCCTGCAATGCACTGCTGATGACGTCACATATTACATCACTCATGACATGGTCAGTGACATCACTCATGACATCACTGATGACACCATCCTTGTGACAGAGTGACAGACCTAATTTCAGTGTAATGTAACGCTTGAAACAAATATTCAAAAATAGAAACAAACATTTTCAAAAAAATGGAGATACCCAAACCAGTAACAACAACCAATTCAGTAATTCCACCATCTATATACTCATCCACTCATTCACCAACAGTTCTATATAGTCACTCATATATATACTCACTCATCATATGTAGTGATACACCTATACATCCTGTTACACATCAGCAGTCATCCAAAAGTTACTCACACACATACTCACACATGCACATAAACTATTGAACATCCATTTATTTGCATATACATTTATACACACACTACCACCTTACTTCTAAGGAAACTTACACATACTTACTCTCTTAAACAATCACTTATAGAAACACATACTTATTTAAACAGGAACTCCTACAATCTCTCACTATATATACTATACTCACTTATATACATCAATACTCACATATACTAGATTAAAACATATGTCGTTAGTAATGAAGACACTAGTGAGACAGTCATTCACTCACTAACACACACATATACACACTCGTCCACCCATACAGTCCTGCACATATTCTGTCTTCAAAACACATACAAACAGTGAGTCAGTCACCAACCCCTGCAGCCACTTATACACAAAGAGAAACACTGATACAAACATTTAAATATTTAAACAATACTCGCTAATATATGTATTCACTAAGATACACTTAATAAGCCAGTTAACCAACCAATTTTTTTTAAAAAAAACATCCATTTACACACTTATTTAAACATTTATTCTTCCATCGACCTTTACAAATACATATATAAAACAAATTTATTTTTCAGAAAGACACACATTCACTGGATGGTGTCATCAGTGATGTCATGAGTGATGTCACTGACCATGTCATGAGTGATGTAATATGTGACGTCATCAGCAGTGCATTGCAGGCGCGCAAGTTATAGTGAGTCCAACTAACTATAACGTGGGAATTTCAATGGTTTTATGTCAGTAAAATTTCCAGCTAACTATAACTGGTTTTGTCAGTGAATTTAATAGGTTTTTTAAATGCTAATTCCTAACTATAACTGGTGTGAAACCTATGGTTTTTTCAGTGAATTTCAAAGGTTTTTTAAATGCTAATTCCTAACTATAACTGGTGTGAAACCTTTGGTTTTTTCAGTGAATTTCAAAGGTTTTTTTAATGCTAATTCCTAACTATATAAGACCTGAAAGCCCACCAGGAATCTCCAGTATGCGCCAGGGGACTGCATTGCAGAGAGGTGTAATGAAGCCACAACCCTTTTTACACCTCTCTGCAACGCAGCCCCCGTGCATGTTTGTAGAGGGGGGACTAATTCCCCTTGCATACTGGGGGTCCCTGGATCATATCTGCCCAAACACCGATATTCCGAACGATTGTAAATGACTTTTCTTGAGAAACATTTGGATTTGGATTATCATGTCCTATACTTTGGAATTTTTGAAAGACTGACTTTGAGGATGCTATAAATTACTCAAGTCTGCCCGAATTGTGTGGGTAAAATTGATACCTAGTCACTTTTAATAAGAATATACTTATGTCTCGTCTAACATTTGGAAGAAATATCTAGTTATATGACAACGGGATACCGACATAACTTGAAGGAAATAAGAACGCCCTGAAGAAGTTCTGTTGTACAGAACGAAACGTTTCGGCTGGCTGTGGTACATAAACTTAAGGAAAATAAAAGCATTTGAATATACACCAAGATTCAGCGCTTCAATAAGTACTCTAAGTGATATGATTTGATTGGACTCATTGTGAAAGTGGTGCTGTGCCAAACTTTGGAATATTCTCCACTACTCTCTACTACTTACTCTCTCCTACTCTCTACTACTCACTCTCTACTGCTCTCTACTACTCACTCTACTACTTACTCTCTACTACTCTCTACTACTCACTCTCTACTACTCTCTACTACTCACTCTACTATTCACTCTACTACTCTCTACTACTCACTCTGCTACTCTCTCTACTGCTCTCTACTACTCTCTACTACTCACTCTCTACTCTCTATTACTCACTCTCTACTCTCTACCTCTCTACCTCTCTCTTCTTCTCTCTCTACTAATCTCTACCTCTCTACCGCTACCTCTCTACCTCTCTACCTCTACACCTCTACCTCTCTACCTCTCTCTACACGCACACATATAGACATATATGCATATATATATGTGCATATGCATTTATATATATGTATGTGTATGTATAAAAAAAACAACTAAACATTTTTTTTTCTAAACAGCTACTTTTAAAACTGTCATTCTTTTTTCCCATGGTACGCTCCCCGGTACGCGCACCCGTGCGCGTACCGGGCGCTCCCCCCGCGAAAATCAAAAAAAAAAAAATTTTTTTTTTTGCCTTGCGGGGCCCTTTTATGGCCCCCACATCAAACCTAGGGGGTCAGGGGGGGTCTACTCTGCCCCCTTATGTTCATTTCCCTCTTTGTTTTGGCCACCTCTTGTGTCTCGATTTTACCGAGACACAAGATGGCGGCCGCTCCGGACTGTTTAGAATGTTTACAGACACCCGAGAGCCAATCAGCTTTCCTCGCGCAAGTCGCGTGGCGCGCACGGTACGCGCACCCGTGCGCGTACCGGTGCGCTGCTATAGATATATATATTTTTTTGAACCTTAATTACTCAAAATCCACTGGAGCACATATCTTGAGACATAGCAAAGGCACATCGGGCTACCAGTCCCTACAATTTTGCCAAGTTTGGTGGAAATCCATTCAGCCGTTCGGGCTAAAAGTGAAATCGACCGCCCTATGGAAATTAACATGGGGAAAACGCGTTTTGGGACCCCCCTTTTATCTCGGCCCCCGCTTGACGAATCCCCCCCAAACTTTCAGGGAAGGACCGGACCGCCATGAGACCATTTTCCTGAAAATTTCAGGCAGATTCGTCAACCGGCGCCAAAGTTATTCAAAATAGAATGTTGAGATTTAACATTGAAAATTATCCTAACTATAACTACCTACTGGCGACCGCCAGTAGGTAATATATATATATATATATATATATATATATATATATATGTAGCAACAGCAGTATTTCAAAGGCTCCGCATTCCATCGACCCAGGAAAACCACATGAATCCAAATGTAAATAAAGGCACAAAGTTTATTTAAAGTTTAAGTCCAACAAAATCTGATGCGTTTCGGGCATCCGCCCTTGCTCACAGACAGTCAGTTAATGCGCATACACATTTAAATACCCAGTGCTTCACAGTTTTTTTGTTTCAATTAACATTTTTTTCTTTTTTTCAAACACTACACCATGTGATCATGGAAAGAAAGGACATACTCCATTTTGAGTACTGAATAGTCTGTTTTCCAAACAGTAGTATCAACAGTTGTTATATACTACAAAAAAATTATATATAATGGGTTCAAATCCACAATCATCAAATGGCCAAAAATGCGACAAATAAAATATAATATGACGCATGTGATAAATTTGCCTAAAGTCCAAGGGGAAATCAAGCAAAAGACACGTCGTGTTGCAATTCATTTAAAAAGACAGTGCAATTTTCTTTAGATAAAACCCATATGTTGTGCAAATTACGCAATCATGTGCAAACTTTTTGGCAAGATATCTTAATAAAGTGCAAATGCAAAGTGCAATTCATGTTGTTCATATACACTCATAAAGTGACGAAGTGCAATATTGTGCAAACTAATGCAGAAATGTAAACAGTTGGATAAAATCCAATATGAAGGGGTTCTATATGTCTTAATGAAGTAACACGACAATAAAAAAGTTAAATGCCTGAAATGCAAAAGGCCAACAATAAATTTTTAGCCAAAAAAGTGGAACAATAGCAAAGAACCACTAACGATGTTAATATGGTTTTTGGTAAGGAAAACAGACATACACAAATAGTCCCCTGTGGCTATTTCCAAGTAAAGTAAAAAAGTGTACCCCAAAAAAAATTTACAAATGGGAAAAGCTTATATGGTAACAACCATGAAGCAATATGTGATAAGGAAAAAGTAAAAAAGTGATGAAGTGTATGTGTGAAATTCTGTGTACAAAGATAATGCAAAAACTAAGGATAATACTAGTAGATGTTATTTACAGTAATCAGGAATTAGAGCAACATAAGTTTACTGGAAAACGTACAAATCTTCTGTATTGTTGAGCCCGTTTGGAAATCTACTATCTAATTCCAAAATGAACTGGGACTCAAGTCTCCTAAGCATCCTGTCTCTGTCCCCACCCCTCACAGGTTTGTCTACAGAGGCGATGACAAAATAGGATAGGCATTGTAAATCGTTTTTATGATTACTCTTGAAATGCCTGGCCACCGGATATGAAGGATCATTGTTCACGATGGCACGCAGATGCTGGAGAATCCTGACATGCACAGGTTGTCGTGTACTGCCGACATACCTAAATCCACATGTGCATGTCAGGACATATATGGCAAACTCAGTTTTGCAAGTAAACTGACCCCTGATGGTAATTGGGTCAGCACTGAAAGGTGTGTAATACTGAGTGGTAGATTTGCCAAATTTGCACGCCCTGCGCGAAGTACAGCGTTTGAAACCATGGCGAGATTTTATCCACTCTTCCTTCTTTTCTAAGCTCAGGAAAGTTATGACAGATATGTGATCTCAAGGAAGGGCCCTTCCGAAAGGTCACAGTGGGACCATCAGGCAGTCTGGGTTTTAGAACCTGATCAGTTAACAAGACCGGCCACATTTGTGACATGATAGATCTTATTTGTCTTGCTTGCCTACTATAGGCCGTTATGAGTCTAGGTGCTTCAGTGTTGTCTTGTGGGACACTCTCAGACCTGGTATTAGACGTCTGATCTAGCAAGGATTCACAAGTTCTGTTGTTAGCCTTCTGCAATGCCACCTTAAGAGTAGATTCATGGTAGCCCCTTTGTCTGAATCTCTCCAAGGCTTCCTTCGTGCAGAGTTCAAGATCAATGTCTGAACTACATATTCGTTTGATCCTGAGTAGCTCGCCTAGTGGGATATTATCCACTACGTGTCTAGGGTGGGCACTGCTGGCATGCAAAATGCTGTTGCCAGCAGTGCTTTTTCTATGTAGTTTCGTTGCTAGGTGTCCATTGTGTACAAAGATTTTAACATCCAAAAACTCAGCCTCACAATCACTGATAGATTTGGTAAATCTTAGATTTTCTAGGTTGGTATTCAGACTGGTTAAAAAATTGTCAGCACTGGCAAGATCTCCCCGCCACAAAACAAAAACATCGTCTATATAACGAATCCACAATAAAACATGTTTGTCAAAAATAATCGCATGTTGCCGCCTGAGGACCTGGTCCTCCCACCAGCCTACGTGTAAACACGCATAGCTGGGGGAAAAACAGGCCCCCATAGCAACCCCACGCTTCTGCACATAGATATCATTCCCAAATAAAAAGAAATTATTGTTGAGACACCAAGTAGTTAATTCCATTAGCAATTGATGGGTCTTTTTCCAAGAAAGAAATCGAGCGCTCTTAGTCCGGATGTATGCTCTATGCTCGTATAGAGCGACTCGATGTCCAAAGTAATCATTAACATATCATTGCTCCATGGAATGTTGTTAATCTTAGCAATGAAATCCCTGGTGTCCTTAACATAAGTAGGTAAGTCCATGACCAAGTTCTGCAGGAAATAGTCAATATATTGTGTGACATGTTCTGCCACCCCCCCAATGGCCGAGATGATAGGCCGGCCAGGGACTGGTTCCACCTGCTTATGAACTTTTGGGAGTAAATATAACTTGGGCAAGATTGGAAACTCTACATGGAGAAAGTCAAGCTCCTGAGCGGAAATCATACCGTCTCTTTTACATTGGTATAGCAACTTTTTCAAGCCATCCTTGGCATCATTAAAATGTTTAATATTGGTTTTAACGTAACATGTTATATCGTTTAGTTGCCTTCTTGCTTCAGAGATGTAGGCTTCCTGAGGCCAGATAACTACATTGCCCCCTTTGTCCGCAGTAGTTACAATAATATTGTGGTTGTTACCCAGTTTCTTGATGAGTGAAAAATATTAATTTTCTTTTTTGCTTTTGTAGCGTTTTTTGTGCTTCACTTTATAGTGTAACTTCTTGAGGTCCTCAACCACCACGTCCTGAAACACATCAATCGAATCCCTGGGCATGGTGGGATTGAATTTAGACTTAGGTTTGAAAGGGCTGATGTTAGCCCCTACTTGTGGAATAGATGCTGCTCTTAATTCTTCCTGAGTGGAATTACAATTGGAAGATGTTGCATTCTCAGAGGCCAAATGATGCATACATATATCCACCAAGAACAAGCGCTACAAAAAACGCTGCACGGACCACACCTTCACTTGAACAGGTCTCTTTATTCAAAAGATTAAACGGCAGACGCGTTTCGAGTCCAGCGACTCTTTCTCACATGCCTTTTGCTGCTATGCCTGTGGGTTCGTTTGGAATATAAAACGTAGCTTCTTAGACATTGAAAAGGGACAACAGGTCCATTAATCCCAGTTAAAGGCACAGTCATTCCAAAGTCTTTACAGGTGATGTCGTCTTCCGACAGCAGAACAAAGGTTAGTACTTGTGCATGTATTGAAGGTTTTTAAGTAACTACGAATTATGTCAGTAGTAAAGTTCCCTTTGTTCAAGATTTTTTTCAGAACACACCTCAGGGACTCCATTTCCCATAATACACCATGACTGTCTTTTAAAGTCTTTTGGGTTTCCAATGTCGA
Organism: Lissotriton vulgaris; assembly: GCF_964263255.1. Taxonomy (NCBI): domain Eukaryota; kingdom Metazoa; phylum Chordata; class Amphibia; order Caudata; family Salamandridae; genus Lissotriton; species Lissotriton vulgaris. The sequence goes on from NC_141694.1 coordinate 1,124,587,947, forward strand.
TTTTGGTAAAACCACTCTTAGTTCGATTGCACACCGAGTGCAATCATGCTTTCAAAAGGACGGTTCCATACCTCGGTTTTGCAGAACCAGCTTGGCTTCACGACTACAGTGCCTCCATGCAGCTTTTATTTCTTCTTTGAATTTTAATTTGCTTCAAGTGTGTCGTGCTGAAGACAATTCTTCCGCAAACCCTGGCTGCTTAGAAAATGTTCATACACCAAGTCGGGGCGGGCCTCACTCGGTGGCCCTTCCATCTCAAACTCCGTTTCTGTACCTTTTCAGCAGTCGGAGGGCACTCCTTAAAGGAAGCTTCTCGCTTCATGTCGCATCATCCTGACAATGGCTGTGCCTCTTCCTTGCGGGTCTGGGTCCGTTTATAAGATGTGTCAGAAATCTCTGTAAATCCACCAAGAACAAGCGCTACAAAAATATATATATATATTACCTACTGGCGATAGCCAGTAGGTATATATAGTTAGGACCTAGTTACCATAGGAAATTCCGAACATTCTATTGGGAATAACTTAGGCGCCGATTAAGGGATCTGCCTGTAATTTTTCTTAACTTTGCCTCGCTGCGCTCCACTCCTTCCCTGAAATTTTCGGGGGGATTCGTCAAGCAGGGGCCAAGAAAAAAGGGGGGTCCCAAAACGTGTTTTCCCCATGTTAATTTCCATGGGGACATTCTGACAAGGCTACAGCTCGAACGGCTGAACGGAATTACACAAGATTTTGCAAAATGGTAGGGACTGGTATGCAGCAGTGCCTTTTGTATGTTTGGTGAAAATCCGAAATGCATTCGCCGCCACCGGTTTGAAATCTGCTGCATTAAAGTCTTTCCAACCCGTCCCCCTGGGGTCCTGCTTCCTTCTTTCAGACGGAATTCTCTTTCATGTTTTCTGCGTTGGCCAGCAGCGCAGTTCAGGACTCCCCACCACGTTTTAGGGTCCAGGCAACAACTGGCATGCCTCACGGCGCAAGCTTCTTCTTCGGCAGTTGAAAGATTTATCTCTCGTGGGTCACTTGCATTGCGCACTCGAACCCCTGCCTAATTGACTCTTTTCTCTGGTGGCTATGGCGGTACAGGGGACTCGAGGGAAGACTGGTGTAGCGGAAATCAGCATTTGGTACCATCGAGCCTGTGAATTTCTGGGTACCGCTACAAGAACTCACTACTTCCCTCCCCAGTATTTCCACTAACCCATGGTGCGACCATATGGCATTATGGGTGTTGCAGTTTCAAGACATGAGGAAAAAACTGCAACAGGTGAACATTGCTTTAAAAGGGAGGAGCGGACTTATTGTGAACTTTCAATCAACAGCAAGACTTACTCGGTGCCAGTTGGGTCCGGTGCAGGGCGCTGATGAAGGAAATTGGTCCGAAATGCATTCGCCGCCACCGGTTTGAAATCTGCTGCATTAAAGTCTTTTCAATCCGTCCCCCTGGGGTCCTGCTTCCTTCTTTCAGACGGAATTCTCTTTCATGTTTTCTGCGTTGGCCAGCAGCGCAGTTCAGGACTCCCCGCCACGTTTTTGGGTCCAGGCAACAACTGGCATGCCTCACGGCGCAAGCTTCTTCTTCGGGCTACGGAGTATACCTGGAACCCGCCCATGAGAAAGGAGATAAAGCCAGCAGTTGAAAGATGTATCTCTCGTGGGTCACTTGCATTGCGCACTCGAACCCCTGTCTAATTGACTCTTTTCTCTGGTGGCTGTGGCGGTACAGGGGACTCGAGGGAAGACTGGTGTGGCGGAAATCAGCATTTGGTACCATGGAGCATGTGAATTTCTGGGTACTGCTACAAGAACTCATTACTTCCCTCCCCAGTATTTCCACTAACCCATGGTGCGACCACATGGCATTATGGGTGTTGCAGTTTCAAGACATGAGGAAAAAACTGCGACAGGTGAACATTGCTTTAAAAGGGAGGAGCGGACTCATTGTGAACTTTCAATCAACAGCAAGACTTACTCGGTGCCAGTTGGGTCCGGTGCAGGGCGCTGATGAAGGAAATTGGTCCGAAATGCATTCGCCGCCACCGGTTTGAAATCTGCTGCATTAAAGTCTTTCCAACCCGTCCCCCTGGGGTCCTGCTTCCTTCTTTCAGACGGAATTCTCTTTCATACATACATACATATATATATATATATATATATATATATATATATATATATATATATATATATATATATATATATATATATATATATATATATATATATATATATATATATATATATATATATATATATATATATATATATATATTTTACCTACTGGCGGTAGCCAGTAGATATATATAGTTAGGACCTAGTTTCCATAGGAAATCCCCAACATTCTATTGGGAATAACTTTGGCGCTGGTTGATGAATCTTCGCAAATTTCTCAAAGAAGATGGCTCGCTCTGCTCCGCTCCTTCCCTGAAAGTTTGGGGGGGATTCATCAAGTGGGGGCTAAGAAAAAAGGGGGGTCCCAAAACGTGTTTTCCCCATGTTAATTTCCATAGGACCTTTAGACTCAGCTACAGCTTGAACCGCTGAAGGGAATTACACCAAACTTGTCAAAATGGTAGTGTCTGGTATGCAGATCACGCTTTTGGTAAAATGGTGTAAATCCCTCCAGTGGTTCCTGTGAAAATTAGAAGAGAAATCAATTATATATCTTTAAGCGCGCACCCCGCGATTTTTCGCGATGTTTTTTTGGGGGGGGGCTGGGGGGGGGGCTTGGGGGGCTTCTCTCTTTCATTTTAATGTTTTTAATTTAATTTCGAGGGTGCCCACCCCTCGTTTTGCACCCCGAGATCACTGCCACCGCCCGAGCTGCCTTAAGATGGCCGCCGCCTGGTTGTGGGCGGGGCCGGGAGGACGATTTTGACATGTCATGAATGATTTAATATGTGACATCATCAGCATTGGATTGCGGATGCGCGAAATATATAGTTAGTGCAACTAACTATATGTTGAATTTCATTGGTTTTATATCAATAAAATGTCCAGCTAACTATATAGGAGGAATTTCTATGGTTTTTTATATGTTAATTCCTAACTATATAAGGGCTAAAACCTATGGTTTTATCAGTGAATTTCCAAGGTTTTTTAAAGGCTAATTCCTAACTATATATCGTCTATAACCTATGGTTTTTTCAGTGAATTACCTACTGGCGGTTGCCAGTAGGTATATATAGTTAGGATTTTTTCTCTATGGAACTTTTGAAAATTCTATGTCTAATAACTTTGGCGTTTGTGGACGGAATCGGCTGAAATTTTCAGGAAAATGGCACATTTTGTTTCTGATCAGCCCCTTAAAATTTGGGAGGGTTTTGTCAAGGGGGGGCCGAGAAAAAAGGGGGGTCCCAAAACGCGTTTTTCCCATGTTAATTTCCATAGGGCGTTTGGCCTCACTTTTAGCTCGAACGGCCGAATGGATTTACACGAAACTTGGCAAATTGTAGGGACTGTTAGCCCGTTGTGCCTTTGCTGGGTCTCAATATATGTGCTCCAGTGGATTTTGAGAAATTAAAGTTTAAAAAAACAGATATATCTGTGACAGCGTCCTAGATAGCGTACTAGTTTGTGTACTTTTCGCGTTTCTGAGCTTTTCGAAGCAAAGCTGATTGGCTCCCCGGTGTCTGTCAACATTCTAAACAGTCTGTAGCAGCCGCCATCTTGTCTCTCGGTAGGATCGAGAGACAAGAGGAGGCCAAAATGAAGAGGGAAATGAAGGAAAGGGGGCAAGGTAGACCCCTTCTGACCCCCTAGGATTGATGAGGGGGATATTAAAGTGCCCCGCGGGGCCCAAAAAAAAAAAAAATGTTTTTTTCGTGGGGTGCGCCCGGTTCCCGTACCGGAAAGCGGTCTGGGGAGCGTAGTATAAGGAAATTTGAATTCTGAAATATGAATTTTTTTAAAATATATCAGTACAGATAGTGCACTGTTGGGTTTCAGTACAGACAGGCAGTTTGGTTATTTATACAGTGTTTTTTTCTTTGGGCAGTGTATGGTATCAAATTGGAAGTAGAAATATGAAGAAAATTATCAAATAAACTCTTAGTCAATTCTGAATTATACTAGAGAAGTGTAACTCTATCCTTAACTTAGGGCCGGCGCTAGGCATGGGCAGCGTGGGCTGCCGGTCAGGGCTTCGCACTCAGCCCATCAGCATGGGGCCACGCACTGGTGATGTGTCCTTTTGTTTTCCTGGAGATCTATCACAAAGAAAGGTGTCGCCTGCAATTAAGGTCCATTGGCGGGGGCCCCTCCTTGGGCCTCTCATGGATGGTGTCGGGAGGTATAGGGGAGGGAGAAGGAGACGTTCCCTCAATTGCAAGGAGACCATTCACAGACACTGTGGGGGGCCCATTGTCCAGCATTTTGGCACACCCTCAGTTTTAAAAATAATATCTTACCTTTTAAATATAATTTGAAGTTATCAGTTGATTTTTTGTTGTTCTGCACTTCACGAAGTAGTAGTCAAAATGGCTGTGTTTCTTTCTCTTTGTTTATATATATTCAGGTACATAACCAATCAAATGTCATGATATAGTAGTAGAAATTGAAAGTAATATTTTAATTGGTTGTCATTTCCAACACTTTCGATATTTTTTGTGAAGTAATTTACCTCAGGGATTTTAGAGAGTTCTACATGCTAAATGGCTAAATGGTATTCCAACTAAATTTGTGAAAATGGTAGGGATTGGTATGTGTATGAGCGACTGTTTGATTGGTGAAAGTGTCTCCAGTGGTTTTTCTGTAAATTACTTTCCCACCTTTTTTGTGCGAGTGCTTGTCAGTGTGTTTCCCGGTACGCGAACTTGCAGTGTTACGGGAGTCCTCCATTTTGTGTTTCGGTAGAATTGAGATACAAGATGGAGGGTAAATAATGTTCTGAATGGGTAGATTGGGATACTTTAGACGTATGCTGTTTCCCTAAGTTTTCTGAGGGTGGCTGAGGAGGCTCATATATGTCGATAAAAAAAAAAAAAAATTCGTGTGGTTAGCTGCAGGTACGCGAATTTGGTAGCGTACCGGGAAGCGAATGTAGGTGAAATTAAGTGAAAAAAAAGGTTCATTCGAAATTTTAAAAGAGTACACTAATTTAAGGTAGCTCTGAAAAGAGCTTTTGGGTTTTGTGTATGTTCTAGAAAGTTATAAGTAGGAACCAATACACATTCTTAAATTTAGTATGAAAATTCTGTTCCCCTCATCTGAGAAATGCACGCCATCTCCTCTGTAGATATCTTGCATGTAGTAACGCAAGTTACTGTTGTAGATGCAGCCCATTCCATGGTCCCTCATGTAAGCTGAAACAGACTTATTTACATGCTTCCTCGATTTCTCAATTTGTGGACAAAATTGATTGGACCACCTCCATTTTTGTCTTTGGCATATATTGGAATATACCAAGGCAGCTTGCGGAAAAAGTGTCATCAATTGTTCAAAGGTGTCCTTTAAAAGCATTTCCAGTCCTACCCCAGTCAAAGGGCCCAAATCGTTTCCTCCACAGTGCACTAATATGAGGTCAGGGGTTGGCAAATTTAAAAAGGTTTTCACCAATGGTATCAATTGGTGACATTTCAATCCTCTTCGACAAATCCATTTGATTTCCACATTTTGTAAATCGAGGTTGTGTAAATTTCTGTTTTCAGCATACCTGTGAGCCCAGTGGATATAGCTATGTCCCAGAATCCAGACTGAAAACATGGCTAGAGGAGTTTTTGCTGCAGTCAGATGAAGTGTGGGAATGAAATGGCAGTTGAATATATAAAAAATATTTGTGAATTAGAATAAAAAAATATATGTTACAGCTACAGATATTTGCTATTAAAAAACCATTGAAATTCACAGAAAAAACCATAGGTTTTAGTCCATATATAGTTAGGGATTAGCATTTACAAAACCTTAATATACTCGCACAAAACCATAGAAATAGATGCAATAACTATATATCGCGCACCCGCAACCCACTGCTGATGATGTCACATATTACATCATTCATGACATGGTCAGTGACATCACTGATAACATCACTGATGACATCTCAAATGACATCACTGATGACATCACTGATGACAACATCCAGTTTCTGTAAAGTTAAAATATGTCTTAGATATTGAAGAATGACTGGATGTATAAGTGTTTGGATGAAGGATTTAGTAGGTGCATGACTGACTGTATGAGTGAGTGATTAAATGTGTCTCACTGAGTGCATGGGTTAGTGACTAAACTGTCTTAATTTGTGCATCATTATGTCTGTTGTTCTGTAAACTGCTGCATGTGTTGATCAGTAGCTATATGAGTAACTATATGGGTTATTGAATGGTTGCCCAAATATTTGTATGGGAGAGTGAGTGTGTGAGTGGGGGTGGCTGGGAGGTGTGTGACTCTGTGCATAGATGTGTGAGCAGTTGATTCACTAGATGTATGGGTTCAAAAGTGCATGTGAAAACAGCTGTATGGGCGGTTGACTATCAGCATGAGTGCATTGGTGAGTAATTGGATTTATCAGTGCTATATGTCAAAGTAAGTACATATGTAAAACACAGTACATGTAAGAGTTGACATATATAAATAACTGTGCATAAGAGCCACTGAATGTGTGAGTGGCTGTATGGATCATTCTGAACTTGTATCAGGGATTGTATAAGAGAGTAAATATGTGTTAGTATATGTTTGATTAAGTAAGGTGTGTATAACTGTATAGTTGAGGAAATAGAGATGTGATTGATTCTTTGCATGACTGACTAGGTGTGTGAGTAACTCCATGGATGAGTGACAGTCTGTGAGTGTCTGTTTACACTGAGTGTATCTAAGGTTATATTAGAGTCTGAAGAGGTTCATCGTATAATCACATGAATGACATCATCCTTGTGAAAGAGTGGCACACCTCCTCTTACCCTAATAGAACCTTTGATACACACATTCAAAAACAGAAACTAAAAATTTCAAAACAATGGAGATATCAATACTAGTTAGAACAACCTATTCAATAATTCCAAAATCTAAATACACATCCACTCATTCACCAACAGTTCTATAAAGTCACTCAAACATGTACTCACTCATCATATGTACTCATACACCTATACATCCTGTTACACACCTACACTCATACATAGAGTTACTCACACACATACTCGCACATGCAAATAAACTTTCAAACATCCATTTGCTTGCATATATAGCTATACACACACCACTACACTTATTTGTACAGAAATGTACACATACTTACTCTCTTAAACAATCACTTATAGAAAAACATACTTAGTTATACAGGGACTCTTCCGATCTCTTACTGTCATATATACTCACTTATATACACCAATACTTACATATAGTAGTTTAAAACATGTGTACTTAGTCAAAAAGACAGTTTTGAGACAGTCATTCACTCACTAACACACCTATACACACACTCATCTACCCATACAGTCCTGTACACATGCTGTCTTCAGAACACATACAAACAGTGAGTCAATATCCCCACCTTACCATATAGACACTCAGACACTCATACTGATACTCAAAAAAACAACTAATAACCTATATAGACACTCATGTAGCTACTCACCAACCCATGCAGCCACTTATTCAAAAAATGTGTGAGACTGATACAGATATTTACATATTTAAATATTACTCACTAACCCATGTATTCACTAAGATACAATTAATCAGTCAGTTATAAAATCAATTTTACCAAAGAATCATCCATTTAGACACTTATATACCCATGTATTCTTCCATCGACCTTGAGATATACATATATAAAACATATTTAAATTTCAGAAAAACACAAATTCACTGGATGATGTAAGGTTTTTTAAATGCTAATTCCTACCTATAACGTGGCTCAAACCTTTGGTTTTTTCAGTGAATTTCAAAGGTTTTGTAAATGATAATTTTTAAATGTATTAATTATTATATTTCTTTCTTTTTATACTAATGTCCTACATTTGTATTACAAATACTTATATTTATTTTATTTTTTAAGTTATATTTCTTATTTGTAATGTAAAATAATAACAAAAGTAAATTCAAATTTTTTTTATTACAGTTTTTTTCTCAATATATTAAAATTAAATTCTATATAATTCCTTTTTCATTGTTTTTTTGTGGTTAATCATACCGTACACGTACTATGATCGCACCATACTTTATACGGTAAATCATCGTTACGAATGCGCTTTGGCGTGACGTGTCGCATCCATGTTTCCGTGTGATGGCATATACTATGGCGCAAAAGTTTCTAATTGTTCAAAAACATATATTTATGTATTTAATGAACATATTAAGGGAAGACATTATTTGACATTGTAAAGGCCTGCGCCAGAAGGAGGCTTTCCTGTGCAGGGGGTCGGGGGGGGGGTTTGTGGTGCTTGAACGCCTTCTAAAAGTGACTTAGTGAAGTCTATAAAATGTTATTCAGTCACATTTTGGCTTATGTTGCGTCACAACCTTGCACCTGCTTGAAGCAGGTGTCAGGGTTGACACAGCATTGTGAGCATAGGGCCCCAAGAGGTTTGCTGGAGATACGTTATGCTTGCAACCCACTTCAAACAATGCGTCACCTTCACAACACAAATACATCACATATCTGTGTCGTTTCTGCCCCATAGTACACCACATTGGAAATATGGTGCATCCATAGTGCTGTTGTCACAGTACACAATAACTGGCATATCTCTAGGAATGTACTACTTATTGTACATCTGTTGATTACTGTTTTAATGTACTGAATGGATTACTACACACTGATCAATTAGTCATTACAAAACTATAACAGGAGTGACAGAGTGTTTAGTGGAACTGTAAGAATAGAGATTGGGGAATTGACCATATAAAAGGCAAATTTGCAGGTGCATAGAACCGTGCATGTATAGTCTATAGGGATTTAAAACACTCCATGCCCTAAGGCCCACTTTGCACCATGAGTACTTGAGTACTAGCTGAATGATTACAATTCAGCAAGGAGAGTGTCTGACTCAATGTATAGCAGCTTCACTTTTAGAACAATGTATAGATGAGCACATACTGCTCTATGATTCAATTCAATACTGAAACAGTAGTGTGAGAGTGTTTGATGAAACTGTAACAATACAGACTGGGGATTTGAAGGTATAAAGGGCAAGTTTTCCGGTGTATAGAACAGTGGATGAACAGTCTATAGGGATTTGAAGCAGTTTATGCCCTAAGGCCTACTTTGGTGCATAGGTACTTGGGAACCAACTGAATGCTTACAGTTCTACAAGAAGACTGTCTGGCTGAATATATAGCACGCTCACTTTTAAAACAGTGCATACATAAGAACATTCTGCTGAATGACTCACTAAAATACTAAAATGACTTGGGTACTGACTGCATGATTACAGTTCTACAAGGAGAGTGTATGACTGAATTTATAAGAGCTTCATTTTAGCACAGTGCATAGATAAGCACATTCTACTGAATAGCTCAGTACAATACTGAATAAGCAATCACAGAGTGTTTGCTGGAAGTGTAAAGGTACAGACTGGGGAAAGTTAAGGTATAAAAGACAAGTTTTCAGGTGCATAGAAGACTGCAAATATAGTCTATTGGGGTTTAAAACAGTGCATGGCTTAACACCAATTTTGCTCATTAATTACTTGGGTACTGACTGCATGATTACAGCTTTGCAAGGAGAGTGAATGAGTGAATCTATAAGAGATTCATTTTTTGCACAGTACATAGATAAGGACATTCTACTGAATAGCTCAGTACAAATAATGAATCGGCAATCACAGAGAGTTTGTAAGTATAAGTATAAGGATACAGGCTGGGGAATACAAGGTACAAAACATAAATTTGCTGGTGCATAGAACAGTACACGCATAGTCTATAGGCGTTTAAAGCAGTTCATGCCCCAAGGCCCACTTTGCACCATGACTAATTAGGTACTGGCTAAATTATTATAATTCTGCAAGGAGAGTGCATCGTTTAGTGTATACAAGGTTCATTTTTGGAACAGTGTATAGATAAGCACATACTGCGGAATGACTCACTACAACATTGAAACAGTAGGTTGAGAGTATTTGGTGAAAGTCTAATGATAAAGACTGGGGAATAGAAGCTATAAAAGACAAGTTTGCCAGTGCATGGGAAAATACATACATAGTCTATAAGGGTTTGAAGCAGTCCATGCCCTAATGTCCACTTTGCACCATGAGTACTTGGGTAGTAGCTGAATGATTACAATTCTACAAGCAGAGTGTCTCAAACCATTATTATTTTATAATAATAAATGTATTCTTGTAACATCTCATAACTTAATAGAGCTTTTAAAATAATTTCATCAGGTATTTAATTTTCCTGGTTATCAATTTCAAAAGTCATCTGATGAATCTCAATGTCATCTAATGCTTCCACAAAAGCATCCTCCAAGGTTTCATCCGGAAAATCACAGCTGATATCTCCAGCATTCATTTCTTCCTCCTCAATGTTGCTGCTCGTAAAAGGTATGTTCAGCTCTTCCACAACACTGCTAATAATTTCGAAATCTTCTTCCATATTGTTTTGTTGATTTTCCATAGTGAATTTCTTATATTTTAGAAATTTGTACAAAATCATAAACACTTTTTAAACATATTTTTTCCTAATACAGAACACAAGACTAGCTTTATCGACTAATTTCCCTTTAAAAAATATTATACAAATACAAAATACTTTATAACATTATATAAATAAAATTATTTATATGAATGTTCAGTTTTTAAAGTTTCTTAAATTATCAAACCAGTCACTCCTTATCACTATCGAAAAAAAACCAGGCTGTTATTATAAAATGCAGTACTAAAAAAAGTACAATATGTCTATTTACCTTACCTGGTCCAAAGTGGCAGATGTGTTGTAGTAAAATGCAAAGAATACTGGTACACTTAGTATATTTATATTTTAAGTTTTTCAAATGTACATAAAAGATACAAACAATCTTTGAACACTTATGTACTCCATCCATGTTTTGTTATCTCACCTCCATAGAAGCACACTCCATTGGCCATTCTTAACAGTTATTTATACTTACCTTAAACATAATAAATAATAATACAATTATATATTATAAAATTAGCATCTGTGGAAGACAAAAATATAGTTACAATATATCCTTTACAACACCAAATAATTTGTAAAGCATTTCATTTGCCTCTTTTGCTGTTCTCAGAATATATTGAATTTCACTAGAAATAGTGAGTTCAATAGTACTCATCACATAACAGAGGGCAAAAAAAGACAATCAATAAAATTATCTTTAAAAAACCCATTCAACATTCTCAATAACAATCGAAAGGAATTGAAATAAAACATATGTTACATTTTTTTTTCAAACAACAATTTCTTACGTAACTATGAGATATCTCAACATTATCTGCTAAGAAGACGACATCCAACTCATCTTCTCCCTCACCAAGTAGCCACATACCACCGAAAGACGTAACCAACTGCATAAGAATCAACTCTCTAAATCTCAACTCGGACAAACACCTACAACGAGTCCAACGACTCCAGAATACCTCCGCCGACTGATCATCAATGTCACCTGCAGCAGCCGCATCCCCCATCACCTCAGACACCTACACTGGCTCCACGTCGGCAAGAGGATCACATCCAAGCTCCTCACCCTTACTTTCAAAGTACTCTACAACACCAGTGTAACCTACCTTAACAGCAGTAATCCTGAAAGGCCAAATTTTGTTTTTAAAATTTGGCTTTAAAAATATTAGGTAAGAATTTGGTAACTTTTTAGGCAAACGTTGTTTAAAAACCAATTGACTATCATTACAATGTATCCAACCTTTCAGACATTTTAAATAAACAGTGTAATATCCAGATGTTGTAGAAGTTCCATCATGAAAAATAATTGCAACAGCTACAAAGGTTCTTCCTGATATTGATACTTGAGCAGCTACAACATTTTTAATTAAAGTTTTCAATTTTCTTCCATCAGCTCTACAACGTTGCAGCATTAAAATTACATACTGTCCATATCATTTTATAAATAATGTTGATGACATTTCTGATTTACATTGGCTACACTCCATGTTTTGACTTGCTCCTCTAATTAGTATATTTTCACAGTCATGTTGCCATTTATAAGAAAGGCCAAAAAGGTATGCAATATCTATACCTTCATCTTACAATACAGCAGGCATATACATTAGAAATCTTGCTGAATATTCTGCGTAATTTGAGCAGAACCAGAACATATGTCCAAAACATTTCGAATATCAGAAACACTTTGTATTTAACTTTTATCACTAATACATTTCTCATATAGCTCATATAGCCTCTATCACAAATCTTTTACAATCCCCGGGGACCCCATCCCCAGGGGCTCAAATATAACGTTCAGGACTGTGGGGAGAGCCCCAAAACCCCCACAATCCCAGCCAGCTCCCTGTGTCCTTCGGGAGCCGGCATTGCTTTTCGTCAGAGAGAGCAGGTTACATGCTGCTCTCTCTGACCATAGCAAACAGCAGTGTCCCGGGGATAGGCACCCCATAACACTACAGTAGCCGGCCCTGGGAGGTGGTGGTCCCCAGGGACATCAAAGGCTCAATAAAGGCCATCAAAGATTTTGACCATTACAAATCAGGCTTTTTAAAAAAGAAACATGCATCCTAGTTTTGTGTAGAATATTGTACAACAACCAAACATTTCTTTTCTTTTTTCAAAACTGCATGTTGTCCACCATTTTAGAAAAATCTTACTTTTCAAACTGCCACTTCATTTACAGAGACCATCTGAGTGCATCTAGACCTCTCTTCATGATGCTTAGAGTGTGGATTGTGGGACACAGCTATATTTTCTGGAGCCAAAGGTACGCAGAACAGAAAGGAATTCACAAGTTTACCAAATGTAGACATTAAATGGATTGGACAGAGAGGATTAAAGTGGCAGCAACTGATGCCATTGGTGAAATCCTTTTTACATCTCCAACACCCTGACCTCATAATTGTGCACTGTGGTGGCAATGACCTATTCACCTTGACAGGGGTAGGTCTGGAAATGCTTATGAAAGACACCTTTGGACAATTGATGACACTTTTCCCCAAAACTGCCTTGGTCTATTCTAATATATGGCAAAGGCAGAAATGAAACTGGTCCAACCACTATTGTCCACAGATTGAAAAACCTAGGAAACATGTGAATAAATCTCTTTCTGCCTTTCTCCGAGACTATAGAATGGGGTCCATCTACCACAACAATCTCCGTTTCAATATGCATGACATCTATAGGGCATTTTACTGATGAGGGAAACAGAGTCTTCCTCTTGAACTTTAGACTCTGCATTGGTACTCACTTGTACGTACTAAAATCTCCCAATAAACACAAGGGCTCTTTTTAGAGCCACCCAACATCTAAACACATACTTATGGGTCGACTTCCAATCTTCGCACTGTACGTCCTCCATACGTGCATGGTACGCGTACGATAGATCTACCATAAAAAAAATAGCCTCTATCACTAATTTTTTATAATCCCCGAGGACCCCATCCCCTGGGGCTCAAATATAACGTTGGGGACCATGGGAGGAGCCCCAAGGCCCCCGCGGTCCCAGCCGGCTCCCCACTTCCTGCGGGAGCCTGTAGTGCTTTTCGTTACAGAGAACAGCTTACATGCTTACATTTTTCTTTCAAAGATGATTTCAAGAGTTATACATTTTATAAAATAATATAGTACTGCACGCTAAAGGAGAAAAGTCGTACAAAAGGGGGTGGTGATGGACGGAGCATCCAAATCAATCAAACACTCACACCCAGTCAAAAGATCTGGGTTTAATCCATCACCGTTCTTTAGCCCACTCTGCCACCCCAGTTCAGACATGGCTATATGCAAATCAGTCTGACCCTGTGCCTCATGGGAACAGTCCAGCCCGAACTGCCAAGCCATGTCTTCCCTGGACCGGAAACAAGCTTCCGAAGACTGGTTTCTTGCATTCTAGCCATCTTCAGCCTAACTTGCTTGAATCCAGTGGCAAAGCGAGCAAGGGAATCACGTCTGAGCATACCCTGCCACTCTTATGGCGGCCAAAAGCGGTACAAAAGGGGGTGGTGATAAACGGAGCATCCAAATCAATCAAACACTCACACCCAGTGAAAAGATCTGGGTTTAATCCATCACCGTTCTTTAGCCCACTCTGCCACCCCAAGTTAAGACATGGCTATATGCAAATCAGTCTGGCCCTGTGCCTCATGGGAACAGTCCAGCCCGAACTGCCAAGCCATGTCTTCCCTGGACCGGAAACAAGCTTCCGAGGACCGGTTTCTGGCATTCCAGCCGTCTTCAGCCCGGCTTGCTTGAATCCAGTGGCAAAGCGAGCAAGGGACTCACGTCTGAGCATACCCTGCCACACTTATGGTGGCCAAAAGCGGTTTAAAAGGGGGTGGTGATAGACGGAGCATCTGAATCAATCAAACACTCACACCCAGTCAAAAGACTGGGTTTAATCCATCACCGTTCTTTAGCCCACTCTGCCACTCCAGTTCAGACATGGCTATATGCAAATCAGTGTGACCCTGTGCCTCATGGGAACAGTCCAGCCCGAACTGCCAAGCCATGTCTGGCTGGGTTTAATCCATCCCCTGAACTGGGGTGGCAGAGTGGGCTAAAGAACGGTGATGGATTAAACCCAGATCTTTTGACTGGGTGTGAGTGTTTGATTGATTCAGATGCTCCGTCCATCACCACCCCCTTTTGTACCGCTTTTGGCCGCCATAATGAAAAAAAAAATTCTAAAGCGCATGGCTGCCCTTGAACGTCCCAGCGCTACGTGTACACATAGGCAGACCTCCTCTGAACCGCATCCAGAGATGTTAGTCATTCTGGGGGAAAAGGAACGTTTTCAGAGATTTTCGGAATCTGGTCAAGCTAGGTTCTTTCCTCATTGATGTTGGGAGGGAGTTCCATAGCTGACCCGCATTTATTGAAAAGCGGCGTCCTCCGGTCCTTGCTCTTTTTGCTCTCGGGATAGCTACCAGGTTTTCCTCGCCAGAGCAGAGCGTTCGTGATGATTTGTAAGGGCGGATCAGATCTCTGAGGATCGGAGGGCCTGTGCCTTGGAGGACTCTGAACACTGTACAGAGCGCTTTGAATTTCACTCTCGCTCTTATGGGCAGCCAATGGAGTGCTTTCAAGGCCGGTTTCGCTGACGTTCTTCTGGGTGTATTCGTCAGCAGTCTTGCGGCTGCATTCTGTGCCCTCTGGAGCACGTTCAGGGTGTATTCCGGTGCAGCCAGGAAAAGGGCGTTGTTATAATCCAATCTTGACAGAATAAGGCCCTGTACCAGCAATTTCCTGGAGTCTAGTGGGAGTAAGGGCATAACTTTCCGTATTGAGCGGAGCAGCCTATAGCAACACCCTGCGGTTTTTTTCGCCTGAGTGTGCATCGACAGCTCCGGTTCAAGCCAGACGCCTTCGGGGTAGGAGGATCTCCTAAGCAGGCCGGCCACATACATTTGGGGAGGGAGGTGCAGAGATTTCCCAGCAACATCACCTCGGTTTTGGAGGCATTAAGCTTGAGTCTTGAGTCAGCCATCCATGCCATGATGTTGGTAAGGCAGGCGGCAAACTTCTCATCATGGTTTTCTTCGAGCGAGAGCGAAACAATCAATTGGGTGTCATCCGCATACGTTGCGAGTTTCACTCCAAAGGGTGCGACCTCCCCCTCCAGTGGGGCCATGTAGACGTTAAAAAGCGCAGGGCTCAGTGATGAGCCCTGCGGGACACCACACGGAAGGGGGGTGGGCACTGATCTATTGTTGCCCTTGCACACTTGATATGTTCGATCACTCAAGAATGACATTAGCCAGGTGAGCGCCAGGCCTCTCCTCCCAGCTCCTCCAACCGGTGGATCAAGATCTTGTGATCCACCGTGTCAAATGCCGCGCTCAGATCCAGGAGGACCAGGGCTGCTGATCCTCCTGAATCTAAGATGCACCTGCCCTCTTCTACCATGGTGATCAGCGCCGAGTCAGTGCCCTGACCGGGCCGAAAGCCAGTCTGGGTGTGCTGTAACAACTCGTTGGATTCCAAAAAGGACGAGAGTTGCCGGTTAACCCATTTCTCAGCAATCTTTCCCATCCCTGGCAGTAAGGAGATTGGCCGAAAGTTGGACAAATCGGCGGGGTCGAGCCCCGCTTTTTTTAGCAGGGCTTTTACTATAGCCTGCTTCCAACTGGGGGGGACCTTGGCGGGGGCAAAGGAAGCGTTGAGTAGATCTACTGCCGGACCCGCTATGACATCCGTAAACTGCTTTAGGATGTACATAGGCATGGGATCCGTCGGAGAGCCACTTTTTTGCGCGGCCAACTCTTTACAGAAAGCTTCCCTAGTGATCGGGGCAAACTTGTCCAGCACGGCTCTATCAGTGGCCAGACAGCTCTCCCCTAAGGGCGGGCTCTGACGGGGCAATGGGAGGCAGGCTATGATGTTTTGAATTTTCTGGTCAAAGTACTGGGCCAGAAGGTTACAGCGGTCTGTACTCCCCTCTGAGGGTTCTGGAGATACTGGAACTTTGAGCAGCTCTTTGAGAATTTTATAGGTTTCCCTTGAAGAATTGGCTGATGATTTTATCCTATTTTCAAGGTAGGCCTCTTTGGTGGCATTGCGTGCCACTTTATACGTTCTCATGGCGGCCCTGTACTCTTCTTTGGAGTTTCCTGCCCAGTTTTTCCGCCAGTCACGTTCTTTCTTTTTGCTAATTTTTCTCAGAAGACCCAGCTCTGGGGTGAACCATAAGGATTTGGGGCCCCCCATCTTCCTGTTGGCTATTTTCAGGAGAAGTACCGCATCTAAGGCTGTGCTGAGCCATTCGCAGAAAGCCTCATCTGCCTATATAGGATCCCTATTAAGCACCGGGCTGGTATGTGTCAGCTTGCGTGTAAGATCGCTGACCGGGAGTTTCGACCATGCCCTTACTGGCACTTGTGCTGTGGCTGCCGGGGGAGGTGGGGGAGCTGTAACAAAACCCAGTTGAAAGGGGATCAGGAAGTGATCAGTCCAGGGGAGAGGCAGGAACGGTGACATGGAGAGAAGGGGAAGATTAGAAAACACCGTATCCAATAAACGGCCCTTGACGTGGGTGGGCTCCTGATTATGGAGGGTGATGTTCCCCAACCCAAGTTCGGATCTTAGGTCGTTTGCAGCTTTATCCTCCGCTGAGTCGAAATGTAGGTTTAAATCTCCAAGCAGGAGAAAATTGGGTGCCGACGCTATTAGCATTGGGGCCTCTTCAAGCAGAGAGTTCACGAACTGCTTGATGTTACCCGGAGGCTGGTAAATCAGCAGCCCCGACAGTGAGTCGTTGGGGGACAGTTGAATCTTAAATCTACAACTTTCCTCATCCATGATAGACCCTTCAGCGGCCCTACATGTCAAAGTGTGTCTATATATAATGGCCAGCCCGCCCCCTCTGCCTCGCGGTCTGTGCAGGCAGAAGATACAAAATCCAGGGGGAAGAGCGTTCGCCATGTCGAAGTCCGAACTGTCAGATGTCCACGTTTCTGACAGAAATAGCACATCAAGCTTGTGATCCAAAATCAGATGGTGGATGTGTAAGGAGTGCCTAGGTAAAGATCTACAGTTCAGGAGGGCTAGTCGAAGTGGTTCCCTAGGGGGGGAGCATTCTGGGCCTCTTTACTTTCCGTAGTACATAGATCGCAGACTTTGAAAAGCACATCCATCCTCAATCTCCTCGGACAAAGGCAGGAGGATTTGGGGCAGAGAGACAAAAGTTGTTCTTGCGAGTATATGAGAGGCCCTCGCAATGCTTTGGGCAGCATGTCTGGCCCTAGGTCCGTACGCCCGCCCACTGCGCGGACGAGTGAGTGCGGCCATTTATGAAGCACGAGGGCCTGTGTTCGCCCTCGCACTAGAGCGCAAAATGCCCTCTTCCCAATCCAAGATGGTGGGACCTTCCGGTTTAGACTTTGGTTACCAGAGGTCATTCAGAGCCCAGAAACGGCTTGAAAATGCCCCCAACAGCTAATATGACCAGGCGCTGTGACAAGGAGTGAATTAAAAAGTAAAAAAAAAATTTCTAACCAACTTCGAAAATAACTTTTTTTAAAAGCAATTTCGGCTCAGTGATGCCGTGTAGTGCCCGGCTAAGCTCCCTGTGAGTGTCAGGGGAGCCGCCTATATGTACAGGCTGCGCACGAGGCTCCTGCCTCAATTTATAGCACGAGGGCCTGTGTTCGCCCTCGCACTAAAGCGCAAAATGCCCTCTTCCCAATCCAAGATGGCGGGACCTTCTGGTTTAGACTTTGGTTACCAGAGGTCATTCAGAGCCCAGAAATGGCTCGAAAATGCCCCCAACAGCTAATATGACCAGGCGCTGTGACAAGGAGTGGCAGGGTATGCTCAGACGTGAGTACTTGCTCACTTTGCCACTGGATTCAGGCAAGCCGGGCTGAAGACGGCTGGAATGCCAGAAACCGGTCCTCAGAAGACATTGCTTGGCAATTCGGGCTAGACTGTTCCCTTGAGGCACAGGGTCAGACTGATTTGCATATAGCCATGTCTGAACTGGGGTGGCAGAGTGGGCTAAAGAACGGTGATGGATTAAAGCCAGATCTTTTGACTGGGTGTGAGTGTTTGATTGATTCAGATGCTCTGTCCATCACCACCCCCTTTTGTACCGCTAAAGGAGAAAAGTCAGCAAAATTATGATAGAATAGAAAAAAGAAAAAAAATCAAATACTTTTACACTCAACAAACTCGTAAGCAGAGAACACAATTTATGTAAAAAGCACCCTACCACAACTGGTTTTTGAAACTCATTGTGCAATAAAATACGTCACAAAATAGGCTACATACATGGTGACTGTATCGTAACGTCACATAGAAAAAAGAAAGGCAATCAAAATTAGCATGAAGAACATAGACGTAAGTAGACAACATCCAATCAAATATTTTTCGAAATCTGCGGAAGGAAAGGGATTGGTCGCTAATACTTTTTCTTATAATCCTTCACAACCAATCAAAAACAGGTGTAAAATTTATTGTTTTTAACATACGAGTAAATCAGATATTTTGGCATGTACACGAAGCGAGAGGGAATTATTAAAGATGACTTGCTTTCGCAAGACCCCGAAAGGCTTGTTCCAAAAAAAGTACGCACTTCACTGACAGACCCCATTTAATGATTATCCAGGCTCTCAACCTAAAAACGTCAAAAATCATCTCTCATCACTTTTTCTTCTTTTTTAGTATATTGTATGAGGTCGAGTGCATGACCCTATGCCCAGAGCCCTCGAAGGTTCTAGAGACTGCCACGCCCCACGGCCAGCTCCTGCAGTGTCCCAGAGCCGCGCGGCCCCTCTCCCAACATTTAAAAGCCCCTGGGGGAGATGGTAAATAAATACTGAATACGTTAGTACACGCCACTCTTACGCTACCAGGAAAACACAACAACAGTATAAGGCCCTCATTTTTGTTATTCTGAGTGTACAAATTTTTTCGGTGTACTGTGCTAAGGTTACTAGAGCTTCCTTACCTGTTCTTTCATCGCTCTTGACCCCGTTCCGCCCCGGCATTGTGCCGTTTGTGCGGAGGGTTGTCTAGTCAAGCGCCATTTCCTGCTCCTGACACCACTTCCGCCCTGCCCCTCCACCTCGCAGGCTAGCGGTCTAGTGGCTGCAGACTTTTTTCCTATTTTAGGCGCGACAATGGCACCTTTCCCCTGATAAACGAGGCGATTTAGGCTGCGGGTGTGTGCTCGTCTCGCTGATCTTTTAACAAGCTGATTTTAATAGCTGTATGGAAATGGTATTCTGATTGTACAAATTTGTTCTGTGTACTGTGCTAAGGTTACTAGAGCTTCCTCACCTGTTCTTTCATCGCTCTTGACCCCGTTCCACCCCAGCATTGTGCCGTTTGTGTGGAGGGTCGACTAGTCGAGCGCCATTTCCTGCTCCTGACACCACTTCCGCCCTGCCCCTCCACCTCGCAGGTTAGCGGTCAAGTGGCTCACTTCTGGCAAGTATAAAATGGTGACCTGGCGGAAGCGCAGCGGACGAGTGCAGCGGGCGTGCTGAAGTTGCGCCTAAGTTAAGCCCGTCTTCCCCCGTCCACGGCCGACCGGGCCCCGGGGCCATGTAAAAATGCCCAAACAATTACCTACTCTTTTGCTGACCTCTTAATGCTCTGCCGCACGGTGCCCCTACATGCCCATGCTGCAAGAGCTGCCCACCATTGTGGTATCTTTGTTTCCCTGGATACTCATGTCTCAGAGACTCCCTCCCTATGCTCTGAGCCGATACCATCTCACCGCTCTACGTTAACATTAGGGACCACTCCATTGACCGTGATATATCTCAATACTCGGTCAATGGTGAAACATCAGCTCGAAATTTTTCAGCTATTAGACGATAGAGCTGTGGATATCCTCCTCTTATCAGAAACCTGGCTGACTGAGGACTCAGTCCCTGACATTCTTGCTGCCATCCCCGCCGGCTATTACATCCTGGAATCCAATCGTCCAGCTGGGCAGGCCGGGGGCGGGGTGGCAGCTATCATTCGCTCCCAGTACATCTTTACAACCTTAGCTTGTGCTGCGATCCCCAAAACGGAAAGTCTCATTATCAAATTCACTTCTCCCAGGTCTTCTTTTATCTGCGTCCTTGTGTATAGACCCCCTGATCATATGCCCTCATTCCCTCAACAGTTTGGTGACCTCATCTCTCAACTTATTATTAATCACGCTAAGGTTATCATCATTGGAGACTTTAACTACTGGCCCTCTGACCCCCGGGAGAGCCGTCTCTCTGAGGAATTCTCTGATCTCCTGTCAGGTCTGAATTGTCGTCAATAAGTCAAAAAATCCACTCACTGCAAAGGCCACATTTTAGATCAAGTGTGGATGGCCAATCTTGAAATTTCATCTCCTACAGTGACCCCTTGTTCCTGGTCAGATCCTTGCTTTATTTCCTTCTCCTTTAATCTGACCACTCTCAGTCGTCCCATCCCCACGACCAATTTCCCTGCCCGGAACTGGAAGAGAGCCAATTTGGTGGAACTTCATTCTATATTAGCCTCCACAGTCCCTCCTCGAACAATGGCTGTTGTCCGCCTGTAATATTGTTGCCCCGCTGAAAACCCAGCGGTGGTTTACAGATCAAAAAAAACTAGACAAATTAGCTCTTCACCAGGCTGAGTGCCGCTGGAGGAGTAACTATGACCAACAACTCAAAATTGAGTTTGTGGACTGTCTGAAAGCCTATAAAAAATCCATCCTACTGGCTAAGACAACCTATTTTTCCCAAAAAATTATGGAGTCTGCCTCTAAGGCAAAGGACATCTTCTCCATAGTGAATGAGCTCTCTCTTTCAGACCGGGTTACTCCTCAACCCCAACCTACACAGGCTCTGTGCAACTGACTCAATGCCTATTTTATTGACAAAATCATCACTATCAAGAACAATATCCCCTTGCCTTCATCTCCTTCTCCTCTTCCTTCACCCCCCAGAAATCCTCACTACCTAGATGTTTTCCCCCGATTTCCCTCACGGAGTTTTATTCGTTATTGCACACAGTTAGCTCCGGCTCTCCCAATGATTGCTGCCCTCCCCAAATCCTTAAGGAGATCTTTTTGGCCTGCCCTGACCCTCCACTGGCACTACTTAACAACTCGCTGGCTACAGGAGTGGTCCCGGACTCCTTTAAACAGGCAGTTGTGATACAGATTCTGAAAAAGACCAATGCCGACCCTACGGTCTTGAGCAATTATAGGCCTATCTCCCTCCTCCCTTACCTGGGAAAGATTTTGGAGACATATGTCACTTGCTGCCTGAGTGCCTTCATTGAGAGCTCGTCTTTCCTGGATGCCCAGCAAGCTGGTTTCCGCCCACTCAATTCTACTGAGGCAGTCATTGTGGCTGTGATGGATACCCTGAGAAAGGGCGCCGACAATAACATCTCCCAAGCACTTGTCCTACTGGACTTGTCGGCGGCCTTTGACACAGTCAATCATGCAATACTGATCAACCGTGTCAATATTGCCGGCATCCAGGGCGTAGCTCTCGATTGGGTTAGATCTTTTTTGGATAAGCGATCCCAGGCAGTACACCTGTCTACCTTTCCTGCTTCTTACTCCCCCCTAACCTGCGGAGTCCCACAGGGCTCCGCTCTATCCCCTTTGCTATTTAATTTGTACATGCAGCCCCTAATAGCTTCCTTCCGCAAATCCACAGCTACAATTTTTAACTATGCGGATGACCTGCAGTTAATTTTTCCTATTGACACTTCCCTATCCTCCCGCACCAGCTTTCAAACTACCATGCTTGATATATCGGAATGGATGTATCACAGTCAGCTGAAATTAAATCCCACCAAGACTGAGCTTGTGCTGGTGGGCGGGTCAGCCAACCCATGGAATGACAGCTTCTGGCCTTCGTCACTAAGGCTTCCTCCTCGCCCCGTCAACTCTGTGAAGAGTCTTGGCGTAGTCATCTCGGGTGATCTATCCATGAGGCCCCAGATTAGTGCTCTCACGTCATCCTGTTTCTTCCTTCTGCGCAGGATACGTAAAATCAGTAGATTCCTCACCAGAGACGCACTTATCCTTGTCATCATGGCCCTTGTTATGTCTAGAATTGACTATGCCAACACTCTGTACGTAGGAATTCCTGCATACCATCTCCAAATGTTGCAGCTGGTGCAAAATCAGGCAGCACGCTTAGTCTACCATCACTCTAAGGACCAGCACGTTTCGCTGCTATTGCGGAGCCTGCACTGGCTCCCGTGGCTAAACGTTGCACCTTCAAACTTGGCTGTACGATCTTCAAAGCTCTGTCTGATCAAGCTCCTGTCTTCATCTCTTCTAGTTTGAAGCAATATGTGCCCTCGAGAGATCTCCGCTCCACTTCACACAACCTTTTAATCACTCCTAAAATCAAACGCAAAAAACACGGTGGTCTTTGTTTCTCTTTTTTGGCCCCCAAAATCTGGAATTCGGTTCCGTCTTCTTTCCGCCCTACCTATGACTGCTTCCGTAGGACGCTGAAAACGTTCCTCTTCCAGTCAGCATTCGAGTAACCCCTGTTCCTGCCCTCCGCATTTGTTATGAGTGCCATGAAACCGTCCGGTGAACGAGCGCGGTACAAATAATTTTAACATAACATAACATAACTTAAATTTCCATTGTAGTGATTTCTTAGTTGCGAGTCTAGTTGTCAGATTGACACACACACTCCCTCATGGCTGGTATACACCCACACCACACCCATTCAGCGCATCCATCACTACACATGTGACCCTATGTATAAAAAAGACGGAGTGCACGTGTTGTACGCCTTTTTAGAGTTGTTCCCAAAGTACCGAACAAGGGAGCCCACTACTACATGCGTGGCCTCTTTGGTCACTGAGTTTGTGGTGTCCGAAGCACTGAGCGGGTGAAGAACCTGAGATGATGATGATGGAAGCAGAAGTATGTTGTTAGCCATAGAGATATCAAGACTTGGCACTATATATGAGACTTCATTCTTGGAGATCGGGACTACATCATGCAGAAAGTGTCTTTTCCACAAAAAGGTGAGCAGTGAGGCTTGAGTACGCATCGGAAGGAGTCACAGTTGTAGCAGACTAGATACAAAAACGCGACTTAGCATTTTAGACCAACACACTCCTATACAGTGTATTAATTTACATGTATACATTTTTTTTCCCAATAGCAGGAACGTTTTTATAATCGCTGAAATGTCTGGAAAATTACCAATACAAATAGTTCGTAGAAATGTGAGAAGGAACGTGTATAAAAGCACGAAGTTATGTAACTCCACATTAATATGGTAAAAATTACCAATCATAACATCTTTCTTTTATTATCTTTTAGATGTACAGCTACAGGGTGAATTATGTCCAGCGTGTGGTAAAAACACCTGTGACAGAAAGGTGAGCTGCGAGTATTGTTTTCAGTCACTCTCTTATTTCTTCTCTCATTTCATAAAAAAATTACACACAATGTTAACTACCTTTTTATCTTATAGGTTGTGTTTTACAAATTGACGAAACCCCCACAAACAGAAACCTACAAAGCTCTATGTTCTATGTTTGTGTATTCTGCGATGATGCGTAGCCATTGCAACGACGACTGAGAAGCCTGCTTCCACATGTGGTGCACCCTCTGTGAATGACGGCAAAGGCACAAGGTGAGCAAAGTAGCTTGTTTTCAAAAGAACCATAAGTTATCTGTGAAAGGAGAGAGTGCGTACCTCCAAACAGTGACAATAGTCTGAGGAACTTATCTATAAGCTTATAGCGCCACTTTTGTGACACTTTTAACATGTGAAAAGTGGCGCAAGAAGATTGTAAATCTGCGTCTGACTTTTCAAGAAAAACTCTCAACTCCAGACTCTGCGAGTTAATGGGGTGCAATAGTGTAGGTACGCAATTTTAAGAACTCACATTAAAATTCACTTTCGTCAGAAGTTTTGCAACTCAGTTTACAGTAATTAATCAAATGTTCTTTTCTTTGCCTTCACCAAACATTCTTTAGTAGCAATCACGACATATCGAGCAACAGCAATGGAATTGTCTGTAACGTATTGAATATACTTTGACATGTAGAAGCAGATTTGAATTCAAGTTGTGAATTCTGGTGGCTGCAGAGTTTATACAAGGTACACAGTGGCCTAGTTATACAATGCCTCCATTGCAATGCATTAGAAATAAATCGGCGTATTTACAATCCTGTTGTGTCACTTTTGTGTCAGTAACACAGTAGGCACTTCCATATAGACACCACTTGAATGCGGGACTATAACAGAAGTGAAATGTACTAGGCACACTAGAGACGTAAAATCGTACTGTTACCTTCACTTGTAATGCTTCACCTTATTTAGTCACAGCTACATAACTTTAAACTCTAATTTTCTTTTTTGTTTTGCAGATTACCTATCCTACATCTTTTGGAGTCCGCATCAGAATTTGTTTATAATACTGTTCTATTAAAGTTATTTTTCTAGTTGTTTATTATATTATCTTTAAGTTACATTTACAGTTATTGTTTTAATAAAAGTTAACTAAAAAAACACATAGCTGATTTTTTTTTGGGGGGGTGACAGTCCACAACAAAATAATATTTATAATTTGAAGTACTATAGTAAGATGTTTGACAGTAGGGTTGAAAAGTACTGGCTGTACATTAAGTTATATTTTCTCTGGATGGACTACAACATAGAAAAGAAATCAAAGTAAAACAAAACAATGTGTACCACATTTACAAACCTCTTGCGACATTTTCGCATGCAAACCTACCCCCCTACAAAATTTACTGTATGGACCTCAATGACTCCCTTCAAACCACAAAAACGACCACCCACCGGAGATTTCTATATTGTGTGAGGGAGGCTGCGTGGCCCACCGCCTGATGTCCTGGAAACGCAATGCCCAAACCCGGTTCCTGCAGCGTCCTGGGGGAAACAGCCATTCCAACCCGGTCATAACCACGCGTGACCGTCACCACAAATTCATTAGCACGCATATGGCTTTACTACGCATGCCTTTACCACACATGCTTTTACAACTAATAAACATTTACCACGCAGGATAAAGGCATAAGCACAGTAATGGCTTTGGGGTGACGGTCACGCATTGTAATGGCTGTGCCTTACATGATTCAAAGTAGTTTTTAGGTATGTGTGTGACCAAGTCTGAGAAGATCGGAAGACAAGGAGAAACACTGTGGTGTCTGTGGCAGAAAATCTCATGAATCACAGAGAAGATAGGCGGGGGTAAATTGAAAGTAGCAGGTATAATAAAAAATAACAGAGGAAAACTACTAAAATGGCGGAGGAAGGAGTATGTAATTAACGTTTGGCGCCCAGAAAAACGTTTCAAATAAATATAGATAGAATATGATTATTAATATATTTCAGAAATATTGCAGTGAATGAGGCACACGACCCGGCAAAAGAAAGCGGAAAATGTAATACCTGAAATGAGTAAATGTTTGCTTGGCAAACTTGAAGAAAAACAAAGAAGCGTGGGTTTGGAAACGAGGCTGCGCATGCATAGAGAGTACAACTGGTGCAGAAAAAAACTGGAAAGTTTTACATACTATCATAAAAAAATAGCTCTTTTTTTGACCAGTAAAGTTAGTTGTGAAAATAACTGTTTTTTATGAGCCCAAAGCCCCCACGGTCCCAGCCATCTCCCCGCATCCTTCGGGAGCCGGCCTTGCTTTTTGTCACTCCAGGCACTGCTGAAGGCAGCACTGTTGGCACCCCGGGACACTGCAGAAGCCAGCCCTGAAAGGTGGTGGGCTTCAGGGCCATCAAAGGTTCCAGGAAGGGGGCCGTGCGGCCCCCTCCCAACATGCAGGGTGGTAGTCCCTGGGGCTGGGTGGTCCGTCCTCCCTATTTTCTTTATTAGAGCCCCGGGGAGGTAGAGGTCCCCGGGGTGTGTGTGGGGGGCTTGAAACCCCACACACACAGTTTTTATTAATTAAAAGAGGCCCCAGGGACTGGAGGTCCCCGGGCCTCCGGGAGGGGCCATGAGCCCCCCGCATACATATAGTTAAAGCCCCGGGCGATCCCTGAGGTAGAGGGACCCCTCTGGGCCACCCATTATGAAATAAAAATTGTCCCCGATATTTGGCCCCCGGGGGCTAATTAAGAATAAAACGGACTTCTAGTTTTTTTTTCCTTTTCCACTGCGTACAAGTACCATACGCGTACCCCACGATTTTTTATTTAAAAATAAATACAAATTGTGGGCATAAAAATCCATGTGGGACTGTAGTGGTTGCATGTTTCTTTAATGAGCAATGGAATTATACTATGTAATAGAACTTTGTTGAAGGGTGTTCTGGGATTGTAGAATGTCATGATTGCATTCACTGTTACCTGTATGATCTGCTGCATGCACTTTGCTTCTCCTGAAGTTCATCTCGAATAAATACCTAAATACTATTTCAAGAAGTTCGTCCCCTTTGTGAAGATGTCACTACAGAATTGGCAACGAGATGGGCACAACGTATGATTTCAACCTCCACAGCGATTTCTTCTCTTTTAACATTCACCTTCGTTTTGCTACTCAACTCCAATCGTGAGTAACTCAAGGGAACATTTATATATTTTTTTTATGTTCCTTTTGACTCTTTTCTCGTGTGGGGATTATCACAACGTTGTGGCTCCAGCGTTTCCCGTCAGTGAACCTCTCGCGTGTACTTCTACTTTTAACTGTTCTGAAGGGGAAAGCACCTAAAAGACCTAAAAGACGCGAGGGAGAAGAACCACAATGTGTTTTGGTGAAAACCTCATCGTTTTTGGGAAATGTGTGCTACTTTTACTGGCTTTAGCGTGTGATTCGGTTTATTAGCGTTTTGCATTTTTTCAAAAGGATTAACGCTTACCGGCTTCACAGCTCCTCGCTCTCACGCACGCAGCAGCGTCTCCGTGAACAATTGAGCTCTACACGCGCACACACTCAGTGCATCAGCGCGCATCTACGTGCTTTCCTCCACGTCACAAGCGTCATCACGCTCTCCACCGCCATCTTGTGGTTGCTAGGGCAACGCGACCACTGAAACGAGGAACATTTTCTCCGATCTTCGTGTGGGTATTTATGACTTTATTTCAATTGATCTTTCAAGCGCTTTCCTCAACAATTTCATTGCGCAGTGTTTCAAGAAGGTTATTTTACCTGTTTTTATCTGTAAAGTGCATGCAGCGTGAAGCTTATACTTGAAGTCCATTCTTTTCGTTCGCTTTTTAGATTAAAAGAGAACAATTATATTTCCAGTACTTCTACAAATACTTTATTCTTTTATTTTATTTTTGCATTCTTGAGGACAAGTGTGTGTATTTTCAGCGTGTCAGCAAATATTTCTTGACAGACTTTTTGCGCTTTCAGTAACATTTATCTTGACAATCTTCAAGTTACTGAATTTACAGTTTGATGAACTCGACGCTGACAACTATTCATACAATTTTTCTTGGAGTAATATTGTGCACGCTGATGCACACAGCTTTTACTTCTTAATCAGACATTTCTCATTATTACACCTATGAACTACTTGTCTCGATTTCAAATTTGGAACTACAACACGTAGAACACACGTCAGCTAGCTGGACAACATCTTCTCACATCTCCAACGCGATAGCATCATCACGATTAAATCTACAGTTGTTGACCATCTTATATTAAAAAAAAAAAAGAATAAATTCTGCAGGTCTTACTTTGAAGAGTTATATGTTCCACTACTCACGTTGTGGAAATATCAAGAAAGGCAGAAGCACTGATGGAAACAAGTCATTTTTACGTGTAACAGAAATTTCGCGAAGCATCAGTTTAATATTGGACCACCGTCTATGTATATATTACTAACCCAATTTGTTTTGCAGGTTGTACTTAAAAGAGTTATATGTTCCTTTACCTGCGTTGTGGAAATTTCAGGAAAGGCAGAAGCACGGATGGGAACAAGTCATTTTTACTTGCAACAGAAATTTCTTGAAGCATCAGTCTGATATTAGGCCACTTTGTAAGTTGTGTCTGAAAGAAGATTTTTATGAAGATATAATTAGTATCCCTTTTACATGAAGACATTGTTCAGTTAGTGGTTGCTTTCATTTTTCAACGAATACAAAAATTGTTTGGTATCTGCGGTTTTCCTTTATATGAAAATATTATTCACGAAGTGGTTTGTTCAAATTTAGTTGGAACTATTATTCGCGTAGTGATTTATTCAAATTTATGTGACAACATTATTCACGAAGTGGTTTATTCAAATTTATAGGTATACAGTATTAACTAAGTGTTTGTTTTCTTTCGAAGTTCAATTGTTGTTTCACGAAGACATCGCGCATGAAATGGTGTTTCAAATAAGTGTCTAGATATTGTGTTAGACTTCAGTTGCGAAGAAGTCATTTCTAATAACTAACCACTTTTCTTTCAGGTTTTCGTTGTCTGTAAAACGATCAATAATGTCTCTGACTGCAAATGGATCAAAAACGGTTACTACCAGGAACAAAAATTCAGAATTAGACAGGGTTCCATGGAAAGGTTATGGTGTAACGGGTGTGTCTGGCCTTTCTGAACAAGTGTGGCTGAAGGAATACCATGATGACACAATTTTGCATGCAGTCAAGGACAAAATCGTTAATGGTTGGTCAACCAAAGCTAAGGTTGATCCAAAGTTGAGGCCATTTTGGAAGGTGCGAAATGAATTGAGTATGGAAATGGATTTTGTTTGCAGGGGAGGAAGGATTGTACCTCATTCTAGTATTAGAGACAAGATTATGGATATAGGCCATGATGGGCTCCCAGAAATCTCTCGCACCAAAAGAAACGTTAAGGTCTTGTATTGGAGGCCTAAGATTGATGTTGATATAGAGAGAAAAGTTCGGGAATGTTTTAATTGTGAAAGTGCAAACAAAACCCAGAAGACTTTAAATCCTCCTTTGGTGTTAGTGAAGGATTGTGAATTTGCTCTGTGTTCCAAGGATGTGACTTCTGACCGGGTAGTTGGGCATACCAGGAACAGGTCTTTACAGGACAAGTTAGGGGTTAACTGTCTTACAGATACCATTGCCTTTGTTGGAAAGGCAGGATTGTCTAATCCTAGTTCTAAAGCTATGTTATCGCAAGGTAACAAGACGTCAGTAGAAACGGTAGGAAAAGTGGTAGAAGAGGGAACAAGGTATAAGAATCTTGAAACCGATATGTTTGAGGAAGGGAAAACTGGTTTCCATGTTAGAAGAAGATTTAGGAGTAGTGGTAAAGAGCAGTGTAGCAACGTAAATTGTGTTGGAGGTGGTGGTTATTCACAGGTGGCTCCCTTTGAAAAATTTCCGGCTAGTTCTACCATGTGCTGGGAGTGCGGAATGAGTGGACATTTTTCGCGAAGGTGTAACAGAAAGAACAAAAAAGAGGTGCATGTTCGACATAAGGGTGATTGTTCTGCATCTAGGCGGGACAAAGTGGAGTTAGGAGCCTCTAATGTCTCATTGTTTAATCCTTTTTGTGATATTTCTTTGAGTGGAATTATATTACGATTGGTGGTAGATTCGAGTTCACCGTTCACTGTGGTGCCGCAAGAGATGTGGAAAAGTCACTTTGTGGATAAAATAGGAGGGTGGTTAGAAACTGATGATGTTATTGCCGAAAGTTTTACAGGAGGAAGAGTTGATATTCTAGGGTTTAGGACCCTTGTGTTTCGTTTTAAGGGAAGGCAGGCTATGGGAAAACTGTATGTTGCAAGAAATGGTCCACCGGTATTAGGGTGGAAGGACCTAAAGTTATTGAACATCTGCCGCTGAAAGTTCTCAGAGATTAAGGTCAAACCTTTGTGGCCACTTTTTCTTTATCTTCAAATATCCTGGTTATGGGTATTTTGGTTATGAGTATTGATACATTCAGCAATATATCCCTTTGCGGGAAGTTTCGTCCATTTCTCGTTGTTTTGGTTGCTGGAAGTAGCTCACCTAATTATAATACTAAATAGGGGAAGTTTTATCCTGATCTTCAGCTAGAATAAACAAGATGTCTACAAGTCTACAAGTTTTCGCTTATAATATACACTGTGCTCCTGGCTTATTAGTAGGCATTCTTTGCTGCTTTAGGGAATTATCCAGGATCCAAAGCATATGTAGTGTATTGATGCAGTATTTTAAGATATTATGCCTGTTTAAACTTATATGCAAATATTATATGTTGTTTACAATTTCTAGCAAGTTTTCTGGGATGGTATTAAAAGAAGATGACAAAGAGATTATTTTCTGGGGTTAAAATGTTGATCTAAATCCCAAAATTAACAGTGTTCCAGAAATCCTTTGGACCGATAGAGGTATTAAAACATATTGCTATGAGCATAGTTTGACAAGTAAGTATGTTTAAAAAAATTGGAATCCACTTTTACTGTTGTATTAGGCTGCCATAACAGTGGTGTTCCATTTTGAAGCAGATTGGTTGTAGAATTTTTGCAACTACTTCAGGTAGAATTCTTTGCTTTACACTAGCCCTGGAAGAAGTATTAAAAAATGTATATATTCTATTCATAGCAGTACTAAAGCCTAAGCATCGCAAAAGTTATGGCGAACACTTTTATTAGCTTAGTTGTATAACCAGAGGCTAATTTTGATTCAGAAGACGTGTTAGATAGTGGTAGAGAACTATAATAATTTATTGTTTTTGTTTGCAAATTTTAAGGAAGGGGATGTGCAGGGTGTAGCAATTAGTCTTGCACATCTATCTCCTCTTTTAGTTCCAAGCATGTTTTAGAAATCCTTGCAGATCAAATTACCCAGATACGCTATGCTGGACTGGCAAACTCTGGCAGTTCAGCGTTTGTGAATATTTATTTAATTGTTTATGTTTAGTTGTATAAAGAAGGGGGATGTGTAGTGGTTGCATGTTTCTTTAATGAGCAATGGAATTATACTATGTAATAGAACTTTGTTGAAGGGTGTTCTGGGATTGTAGAATGTCATGATTGCATTCACTGTTACCTGTATGATCTGCTGCATGCACTTTGCTTCTCCTGAAGTTCATCTCGAATAAATACCTAAATACTATTTCAAGAAGTTCGTCCCCTTTGTGAAGATGTCACTACAGGGACCCCCTAAGCAGGCCTAGAGGGTCAGGATTTTTCTACCCTGCCCCCTTTCCTTATTTTTCAACTTTGTTTTACTGTTTTCTTGTGACTGGTTCTACCGAGGCTCAAGATGGTGCCAACACTTCCTGGTTTGGAGTGTTGACAGACAGTTGACATCCAATCAACATGCAGCTCATGCTCATAATTGTACGGATTTCTGTACGCGTACAGTACTTTGTCTCTAGATATCACTATGACTTTATTTTTGATTTTCTCAGGAACTACTAAATGGATTTACGCCATTTAACAAAAAGCACATTCTGCGAACAGAACTCTACCTCTCTGCCAAATTTGGCTGTAGCCCTGGCTAAAGGGCCATATGGAAAATTGCATGGGGAAAACACCTTTTGGGACCCCCTGTTTTCTCGGCCCCCACTTGATGAATAACCCCCAAACATTCAGGGAAGGAGCAGAGCAGGCCATTTTTTTGGAGAAATTTGCGAAGATTCATCCACCGGCGCCAAAGTTATTCCAAATAGAATGTTGTGGATTTCCTATGGAAAGTAGGTCCTAACTATAACTACCTACTGGCGTCCGCCAGTAGGTAATATATATATATATATAGCCAGTAGGTAATATATATATATATATATATATATATATATATATATATATATATATACGTGCAGGAAGGGGTTCTTCCGGATTCGCTCCCGTGTCAGGTGGTGCGTTAACCGGCAAAACCCAAGCCGGTCACAAATTCCATAATTTACATCCAACGATATAACGCACACTCAGCGGCTCTGCGCTGTTGCAAACCAAGTTTTATTTTCTTTAAGAACCACTACGCGTTTCGAGACAAGCCTGTCTCTTGATCACACCTGTGTGATCAAGAGACAGGCTTGTCCCGAAACACGTAGCGGTTATTAAAGAAAATAAAACTTGGTTTTACAACAGCCCAGAGCCTCTGAGTGTGTGTTATATCATTGGATGTTTAATATATTACCTACTGGCAGTCGCCAGTAGGTAGTTATAGTTAGGATTATTTTCAATGCAAAATCTCAACATTCCATTGTGAATAACTTTGGCGCCGGTTGAGGAATCTGCTGAAAAATTTCCTCAAATTTGCCTCGTGGCGCCCCGGTCCTTCCCTGAAAGTTTGGGGGGGATTTGTCAAGCGGGGGCCGAGATAAAAGGGGGTCCCAAAACGTGTTTTCCCCATGTTAATTTCCAAAGGGTGGTCGACCTCACTTTTAGCTCGAATGGCTGAATGGATTTACACAAAACTTGGCAAAATTGTAGGGACTGGTAGCCCGATGTGCCTTTGCTATGTCTCAAGAAATGTGCTCCAGTGGATTCAGAGTAATTTGGGTTCAAAAAAATATATATATCTAGAAGTGCGCCCCGGTACGCGCACCGGGGCGCTAACCAGCGCACTACGCGAGTTCGCGCGCAGAAAGCTGATTGGCTCTTGGGTGTCTGTAAACATTCCAAACAGTCCGGAGCGGCCGCCATCTTGTGTCTCGGTAGGATCGAGACACAAGAGGTGGCAAAAACAAAGGAAAAAATGTGCAAAAGGGGGCAGGGTAGACCGCCCTGACCCCCTAGGTTTGATGTGGGGGCTATAAAAGGGCCCCGCGGGACCAAAAAATCGAAAATAAAAATTTCGATTTGCGCGGGGGAGCGCCCGGTATGCGCCAGTAGGTATATATAGTTAGGATTTTTTTCCTTTGGGATTTCTGAAAATTCTATGTCGAATAACTTTGGCGCTTGTGGACGGAATTGGCTGAAATGTTCAGGAAAATGGCACATTTTGTTTCTGGGCAGCCCCTGAGAATTTGGGGGGTTTCGTCAAGGGGGGGGCCGAGAAAAAAGGGGGGGTCCCAATACGCATTTTTCCCATTCATTTTTCCATTAGGCGGTTGGAATCACTTTTAGCTCGAACGGCTGAATGGATTTACACACAACTTGGCAAAATTGTAGATTTGGTTTGCCCGACGTGCCTTTGCTATGTCTCAATATATGTGCTCCAGTGGATTTTGAGAAATTAACGTTTTAAAAAACAGATATATCTGTGACAGCGCTCCGGTTAGCGCTCTGCTTCGTGTACCTGACGCGTAACGGAACTTCGCGAAGCTGATTGGCTCTCCGGTGTCTGTCAACATTCTAAACAGTCCGGAACGGCCGCCATCTTGT
Organism: Lissotriton vulgaris; assembly: GCF_964263255.1. Taxonomy (NCBI): domain Eukaryota; kingdom Metazoa; phylum Chordata; class Amphibia; order Caudata; family Salamandridae; genus Lissotriton; species Lissotriton vulgaris. Next base: position 1,124,621,691 of record NC_141694.1, read on the forward strand.
CTCTCGGTAGGATCGAGAGACAAGAGGTGGAGAAAAACGAAGGGGGAATTTAATGAAAGGGGTCAAGGTAGACCCCTTCTGACCCCCTAGGATTGATAAGGGGGATATTAAAGTGCCCCGCGGGACAAAAAAAAAAAAATTTGGGGCGATATTTCGCACGTAGAGGCGCGTCCCGGTACGCGAACCGGGTAGCTTACCGGTAGCGTAACAGGATTTTGCCATTTTGTGTTTTGGACAAATTTTATCACAAGATGGAGGAATAACAATGTGGGAAATGGGTGTAAGGGGGCACGGTAGACGTATCTTGACCCCCTAGGTTTTCTGAGGGTAGCTGAGAAGGCTTATATATGTCGGAAAAAAAATTGATTTTTTCGCGTGGTTAGCTGCCGGTACGCGAACCGGGTAGCGAACCGGGAAGCGAACATAAGTGAAAATTAGTGAAAAAAGGTACATTTGAAATTTTAAAAAAGTAATTATACTTAAGGTAGCTCTGAAAAGAGCTTTTGGGTTCTGTGTAAGTTCTAGGTACTTATAAGTAGGTACCAATACACAGTCTTCAATTTTGTATGAAAACTCTGTTTCCCTCATCTGAGAAGTGCACACCATCTCCTCTGTAGATATCTTGCATGCAATAACACAAGGTATTGTTGTAGATGGCACCCATTCCATGGTCTCTCATATAATCTGAAACAGACTTAACTACATGCTTCCTCGCTTTCTCAATTTGTGGACAAATTTGATTGGACCACCTCCATTTATGTCTTTGGCATATATTGGAATATACCAAGGCAGTTTGAGGGGAAAGTGCCATTAATTGCTCAAAGGAGTCCTTTAAGAGCATTTCCAGACCTACCCCAGTCAAAGTGCCCAAATCATTTCCTCCACAGTGCACTAATATGAGGTCAGGGTTTGGCAAATGTAAAAAGGTTTTCACCAATGGTATCAATTGGTGACATCTCAATCCTCTTTGGCCAATCCATTTGATTTCCACATTTTGTAAATTGAGGTTGTGTAAATTTCTGTTTTCAGCATACCTGTGAACCCAGTGAATGTAACTATGTCCAACAATCCAGACAGAAAACATGGTGAGAGCAGGTTCTGCTGCAGTCAGATGAAGTGTGGGAATGAAATGGCAGTTGAAACAGTAGGAGTTTGTAAAGAAAAAAAAATGTGGAGTTTGTGTGCTCATGATTCAGTAGCAGTGATTGGTGGATTTCCATTGCTGAAAACAGAAATTTAGGGTGCATGGATGTGTTCTTTGAAACATGTAATTTGAATGGTTAAGAAAAGATGATTTTAAGAAAAATTGCAGTGGATTAGCAGGTGTACTGAGAGTTCAGAGCTTATTTGAAACATTGTTGTGTGAACTTGTAAACATGAGAGGTCTGGCAGGAGGTAGTTGCTATGGAAAAAAGCCAGAAAGGGCAGAGAGGGGAAGGGTGTTGATTTGAAAAAAGTGAGGGAAGAGTTTTGATTGGGTCACATGAGAGATATGTGTGATGAATTTCAGCATTTCAGTGCCTTTGTTGGTTGCAGCCTCTGGAGTGCATACCTTTTGCTCTGCTAAAGAAAAATTGGTGTGTTTCTGAGACTGTTTTGAAATTCAAAAAGCATTTGCTAAGGTAAGAAAAAAATCATTTAATTTAGATAGAGAGTAGTGTAGTATATTGAGAAAATAAGGAAGTTAGCTGTACATTTAAAATGTTGTTTCGTGTCAAGTGTTTTCATTATTTTTTCCAAAAAGATTTTGCTTCTTTGACAAATTATAATTATAGATAATGTGAAGTATTAGTACTGACAGGGTGTGCTTGTACATAGGAGATGTGCTGTGTTTTCAAATTATGACCAGAAAATCGTTTTTTAAGAAAAATACATGATTTTTACATTTATGAGAACGATAACATGGGGTGTGCTTTTTTAAATAAATATTTCACTTCCCAACATGAATATGGGAGAATTATTTGCTTGTTTCTTGGTTTAAAAACTCGTTTCTTGAAGTCATTTAGGTTTTACAATATGTTTTGCAAGAGTTACTTAGTCAACATGGGGGCATATTTATAAGGCATATGAGACACATTCACGTCATTTTCCCCATTTTAAAAGTTACTTTAAAGGTGGTGCAAGGTTCTTGTAAATACACCCTCATGAGTGCTTTGCAAATTTAAGTCATTTTCCCCTGGTGCATGTGCCATGTAAATACGCCCCTATGTGTGATAGACAATTTTAAGGTACTTCTCCCAGGAATCTGGGAGACTAATTTCCTTACATGATGTGTTTAAAAATCGTGCTAAGGTGAGAAAAGATTCCTTTAATTTAGAAGGAGATTAGTATGCTTATTGGAGAAAATAAGGAAGCCAGCTAGGGTGTGCTTGTACATAGGAGATGTTTTGTGTTTTGAAATTATGACCAGAAAATCGTTTTTTTTAAAAAAAGAAATAGTTTTCACATTTATGAGAAGGACAACAAGGGGTTTGCTTATTTAAATAAATATTTTATTTCTCAACATGAATATGGGAGAATAATTAGCTTTTTTGATGGTTTAAAAAGTCGTTTCTTGAAGTCATTTAGGTTTCACAATATGTACTGGTAGAGTTTCATAGTCACTATGATAATTATGATATACATTTAGGACTGTTTAGGGGGCATGGATATGCTAAGGCTTCTGTAATTGTCATTGGAGGAGAATTATGTACATTGCACTGCTGCATACAGTCCTCACCTTCTGCATTTTCTTGGATATGCTAGACTATATCTGCTCAATGAGATACCTAAGCTGAGGAAACACAGGTGATGTGATTGTGAAATGAGCAAAAATATTTGCACGTTTTTCAATTACATCACCTGTGTTTCCTAACATTACTAATCACATTGTGCTGATGAGGTTTAGGCCTGTCCAGGGAGACAGAGGAGGTCTGGCCTTTGTTGAAGTGTGCAGTGCACATGACTCACTTCATCTGTTGGCCTGCACATGTATTATGTCTTCTGTACTCTTCAATAAGCCAAAATTTCATCTGCAACGCTGAGTAGGCCTCACCTCAAACAAACTTTTGTGACTGCCAGACCTGCCTTTTTGCTCCTAGATATTTCTTGGTTTTACCATGGCAGACAGACAATCCAGCATACTTCTGCATAGGCCACACCTTATGGTGGTGCAAGGGCCTTGTAAATACGCCCTCATGTGTGCTTGGTAATTTTAAGTCACTTCCCCCTGATGCAAGGGTCTTGTAAATACACACTCATGTGTGCTTGGCCATTTCAAGTCACTTCTTTCCGGTGTAAGGGCCTTGTAAATACGTCTTCATGTGTGCTTGGCAATTTTAACTCACTTCCCCCTGGTGCATGGGTGTGGTAAATACGCCCTCACGTCTGCTTGGAAATTTTAAGTCACTTCTCCCTGGTGCATGGGTGTGGTAAATACGCCGTCATGTCTGCTTGGCAATTTTAAGTCACTTTCTGCTGGTGCAAGGGCCTTTTAAATACGCCCTCATGTGTGCTTGGCAATTTTAACTCACTTCCTCCTGGTGCATGGGTGTGGTAAATATGCCCTCATGTCTGCTTGGTAATTTTAAGTCATTTCCCCCTGGTGCAAGGGTGCACGTTTTTCAATTACATCACCTGTGTTTCCTAACATTACTAATCACATTGTGCTGATGAGGTTTAGGCCTGTCCAGGGAGACAGAGGAGGTCTGGCCTTTGTTGAAGTGTGCAGTGGACATGACTCACTTCATCTGTTGGCCTGCACATGTATTATGTCTTCTGTACTCTTCAATAAGCCAAAATTTCATCTGCAACGCTGAGCAGGCCTCACCTCAAACAAACTTTTGTGACTGCCAGACCTGCCTTTTTGCTCCTAGATATTTCTTGGTTTTACCATGGCAGACAGACAATCCAGCATACTTCTGCATAGGCCACACCTTATGGTGGTGCAAGGGCCTTGTAAATACGCCCTCATGTGTGCTTGGTAATTTTAAGTCACTTCCCCCTGATGCAAGGGTCTGGTAAATACACCCTCATGTGTGCTTGGCCATTTCAAGTCACTTGTTTCTGGTGCAAGGGCCTTGTAAATACGTCTTCATGTGTGCTTGGCAATTTTAACTCACTTCCCCCTGGTGCATGGGTGTGGTAAATACGCCCTCATGTGTGCTTGGTAATTTTAAGTCACTTCCCCCTGATGCAAGGGTCTTGTAAATACACCCTCATGTGTGCTTGGCCATTTCAAGTCACTTGTTTCTGGTGCAAGGGCCTTGTAAATACGTCTTCATGTGTGCTTGGCAATTTTAACTCACTACCCCCTGGTGCATGGGTGTGGTAAATACGCCCTCATGTCTGCTTGGAAATTTTAAGTCACTTCTCCCTGGTGCATGGGTGTGGTAAATACGCCGTCATGTCTGCTTGGCAATTTTAAGTCACTTTGTGCTGGTGCAAGGGCCTTTTAAATACGCCCTCATGTGTGCTTGGCAATTTTAACTCACTTCCTCCTGGTGCATGGGTGTGGTAAATATGTCCTCATGTCTGCTTGGTAATTTTAAGTCCTTTCCTCCTGGTGCAAGGGTGCACGTTTTTCAATTACATCACCTGTGTTTCCTAACGTTACTAATCACATTGTGCTGATGAGGTTTAGGCCTGTCCAGGGAGACAGAGGAGGTCTGGCCTTTGTTGAAGTGTGCAGTGGACATGACTCACTTCATCTGTTGGCCTGCACATGTATTATGTCTTCTGTACTCTTCAATAAGCCAAAATTTCATCTGCAACGCTGAGTAGGCCTCACCTCAAACAAACTTTTGTGACTGCCAGACCTGCCTTTTTGCTCCTAGATATTTTTTGGTTTTACCATGGCAGACAGACAATTCAGCATACTTCTGCATAGGCCACACCTTATGGCGGTGCAAGGGCCTTGTAAATACGCCCTCATGTGTGCTTGGTAATTTTAAGTCACTTCCCCCTGATGCAAGGGTCTTGTAAATACACCCTCATGTGTGCATGGCCATTTCAAGTCACTTCTTTCTGGTGCAAGGGCCTTGTAAATACGACCCTATGTGTTCTTGGAATTTTAACGTATTTCCCCCATGGTGCAAGTGCCTTGTAAATATGCCCCCTTTGTCTATGTTGTTAAATTACTGTAGATGGAATTGACATCTAGTGTGTTAATTGTTTGCCTTCTGTTATTGGTTTACTGTTTGGTAATAGTGGTTGACATCAATTTTTTAAATATTTTTCCACAGATTTAACTGAAGTTCTTTAGAAAACTTTAAAAATGCCTTCAAGGCAGCGAAAACTAAAAGAAGCAAAGCGACTTACACTCCATCTTGGTAAAGATTTGGAACAGTCCTGTAATATGAAATCGTATCAAGTTGCCAAAAAAGCTCCGGGTAAGAAAATAAAATCATTTTTAAAAACAATTTGCAGACAAAAAAAAACAGTATTGAACATGTTTTAGTGCATAAGAAGAGAGACAATTTAAAGGAAAAGGAAAGGCCCGTAAAAAAAGTTTCTGCTAGAGCAGGAGATAAGTCTGTGCATGGCAGTAGAAGGGAAAATCAATTCAGGGACATTCGTAGGCGAATGTTCCGCAACAGAATAATTGTCAATTTGTTAAAGAAATTTAAGAAAGGCCAAAAGAAAGTGACATTTTATAAGAAAAAGAAAAATGTACGGAAAATTATTGATCAGGCTTTCGAAATTAAGCAAAAGTTATTTATTTTGGTAATCAATAGAATTAGGAAACTAAACAAGGTAATTTCTGATTTCAAATCAAATAGTAGATGGAAGAGAGTAGTTAATCGTAGTAATTTTTGTGAAGTATTCGCAGGAGAATTGATGCATAGTTCAAGTTGTGAGGCATTTTTCAATGAGGAGAGTTACTTTCAAGACAATGATTTGATGCATGCAGTTGACACCAGTGGTCGAGCATATGAGGTAAAAGATGGTTGTCCGGTTGAAAAAGAAAAACTTGTGTCTGCAGATGCAGTAGAGGTGTTAGGTGATGAGATTTTAGGAAGACGTCCTAAGGGACCAGTCTACACCTGGAAATGTAGTAGCATTTGTAGTGTGCGACAGGATTCCATCAATTTGTTTTGTGATTTTGTACGTATATTTAATAAGAAAAGTTTAAAACAGAAAATGAAGTTGTTGCAAGAATTAGATCCTTGCAGAGTGAGAGAAGTAACAGGTTTGCATGGGCATTCGCTGGCTTGTCTTTCCTGAAGAGTATGCCAGAGTGTTTTTCATCATTTCAGGATGCTAGCAGTGCATCATAATAAAGTGAGGAAATTAGTGAGAATGTTGTATTATGCTAAGAGTCCAGCAATTATGCTTAAACAATTGAGCAGTGCTCTTTTGCATGGTTCAGAACAACATGTGAAAAATATTTGTGAAGAAATTGAGTTCTGTTACTTTGCTAGTAAAGAGAACAATGTTGAAATTGACCGAGTAGAAGAAGGTAATGTGGAAGACAGTGTACAGATTTCTAATATAGATAAGTTTCACAAAGAAATTTCCATCTTTCAGGTGAAATCAAGTGAGAGGCCTAATTTCACTTGTGTGTGCTGTCGACAGACTTATTATAAGAATCAGACTAAGTTAGTGGATTTATATGCAAAAAGTGAAATGGAAAACAATAGTGAATGGAAGGATTTTGCTACATACTTGATGGTAGAAAATTGTTTTGATTTGGGATCGGAGCAACGTATATGTACTTATTGTTTTAACAAATTAAACCAAAACCGGATGCCTGCTAGAGCGGTTCATAATAATCTTGAATTGGTTGACATTCCTTCTGAATTGAAGGATTTAAATACTTATGAATCTATTTTGATTCAAAGTGTGCATCCCTTTCAGGCTATTGTACGAATGGAGCCAAAGACAGGGAAATTGCCTCCATCAGATTTACAGAAAGGATTAAAGGGAAGAGTTGTTTATTTGCCTTTAGATTTGAAGAAAAACATTAATACAATTGGAGTAGAGAAAGTGGAAGAGGAACAGTAAGAAAATCTGGCAAGATTTAAAGGATGTTAGGAAAGTCAAAAAGGCAACATTGTATTTGATAAAAAACAATGAGTACTACAAGAATGAATGTGTAGCAGAAGAGGAAGTAAGTGAAGAAGAAGACAGCGAATTGTGTGCTGGACAAATTGAGAAAGTAGAAGCCTCTAAAAATGAAGAAATATATGAACATTATAGTGTTCATCCTTTGCATTCCAAGGAAGTCATGGGGAATGCTATTGAGTTGTTTCAAATGAAAGAAGCTAAAGGGAGTCCCATTAGTGTTTGGGAGGAAAGTTTGGAAGCTCAGTGTTTTCCACAGTTATTTCCCACAGGTCGAGGAGGACAATATGATGAGCGACCTGATCAAATTCCTGCTTCTGAATACGGGACTTTACGATTGTATGCAGAAGATCCTAGGTTTCGTCAATGCATTCCCTATTTGTTTCATTTACCGTTTGAAAGTGATCTGTCTGGACTGTCTTATGCAGTGAACCACATCCTGAAAAGTGGTTTACAACTGCGAAATATCTCAGCAAGGGACTTTATGGATAAAGTCAATGTGCAAGACCGTATTTTGGATTCTCACCTGATTAATCTGATGGCATGTCAGCGTGGTACTAATGAGTATTGGTATCGTCGTCATGGTGACTTAAAATGTATGCTGAGGAACTTAAGAACTCCCACATGGTTCCTCACTCTCAGCTGTGCTGAGTATGACTGGGAAGACTTACTTGAAATTCTACGAGAGGCAAATGGAAACATTGAAAATATTGAATTCAAGACACCCGGAGAACTGTGCTCTTTGTATCCAGTGAATGTATGCAGGTACTTCAATCATAGATTTGAAGCTATAATGTCTTTCATCACGAACAAGAAAAATCCACCACTTGGAGAGGTGTTGGATTTCTTCTGGAGAAAGGAGTATAAAGCACGAGGTGCTCCTCATATACGTATGCTGCTATGGATCAAAGATGCACCCAAATTTGGAACCGCTTCGGATGACTTAGTGATGAATTTCATAGAACAGTATTCTACATGTGCTGTTCCAAAGACAAAAGAAGACAAAAGTCTAAGAGAACAAGTTTTACGATTTCAAAGCCATCGTTGTGGAAAGTACTGTCGTCGTAAATTCAGAAACAAGAACAAGTACTACACAAAATGTCGTTTTGGATTTCCACGATTGGTGATATTTAAAGGAAGAGTGAACAATTTGATGTCTTCGCTGGGACATAATGTGACAAGGAAATCACCCAAAAATACATACAATTTGAAGAGAAACGAAGAGTCCAAGAACATCAATGACTACAACCCAGTGATTTTGTCCATGTGGAATTCTAACATGGATATACAGTTTGTGGCTGACAATTGTATGGCTGTGGCTCGGTATGTGACGTCTTGCATCACAAAAAAAGAAAAGACAGAACTCAAGGATATGTGGGAGGACATTTCCCATGAAAAGAGCCTCAGTAAGAAGTTGTACAGTTTCAGTCTGAAGATGTTGTCGCATCGAGAAATCGGAGCTTATGAATGTTCTGACCGGTTATCTTCAGCAAGTCTCTATGCCAAATCTAGGAGTATCATTTGGGCAAGTCTTGGTCTTGCTGCAACGCGTAATCGAGTTCTCAAACCGGTACGGGAAATTGAGTATTTGGCGGAGAAGGAGCCAAGCAGTACAGATATTTTGAAGACCAACATGTTGGATACATATTATCCAAATAGAAGCAGTCACTTGGAGAATGTTTGTCTGTATGAGGTTCTACAAAATTACATTTTCAAGAGGAACATCACAGAAGATATTGATAAAGGAGTGTATGCTGTAATTGGAAGTGAGGGATGTCTGGTCAAGCAAAAAAAATGTCTATTGGTAAATCATCGAAAATTGGATTGCGAATCTCCAGAAAGAAAAGAGTTTTTCTATTTAGCTCTTTTGCAACTTTTCAAGCCTTGGCGTGCAGAAGAGGAACTGCTTGGAGATTTCCTCTGTTACGAAGATTCTTTCAATGCAGCCAAGGAGTCCATAGAATGTCCTGTTTTCCTAAAATATCTAGAAATGTTGAATGCAGAAATCGAGCAGGAAGCAACAATAGCAGCCGAGATTGCTAGAGACAGTTCTCAGGACAGTCAGAGTTCTGTTTCATTGAGTCAGGATCCACTAGGAGGACCAGTTATTGAAAATGAAGCTGCCACTGCCATGATTGAAGTGGAAAGATCCATGGCACATGCTCAGGAGGATGTGGTTAACTTAGAAGATTTAGAAAGACAACTTAACGTTGAGCAGAGGAAAATATATGACGAAGTTACCAACCAAATTGATCATGGATTAAGTCATGAGAAGAAACAGTGCTCATGTACGTCGTTGAAGCCTATCCGATTGTACGTGAGTGGAGAAGCAGGAACTGGAAAAAGTTTCCTCTTTAAAGCAATTTCATGTTATTTGCAGAAAAGGACTGAGTCATCGCTGTCTTGTGTTGTCACCGCTCCAACCGGTCTGGCAGCACATAACATTAAAGGTATTACTTTGCATCGGCTACTGATGCTGCCAGTGGAGCATGAGAACAAATTACAATATCACAAGTTATCGGGAGATGCTTGTGGTGAAGTATCTAGAGTCCTGAAGAAGATGAAACTTCTTATCATTGACGAAGTAAGCATGGTTTCCAATGTCATGCTTGCCTTTGTGCATTTGAGAATGCAGGAAGTTCTTAAAACAGAGTATGATGTGTTATTTGGTGGCAAACACATCATTGTTTTCGGTGATCTTCTGCAGCTGACACCAGTGAAAGGACAACTAGTGTTTAAACTGCTTACGCATGAAGATACCAGGAAGTGCCTAGGGAGCATTGGCAACGTTAACATATGGTTAAACTTCAGTTATGCTGAGCTTCGTGAAAATATGCGTCAGGCGAAGGATGAAGATTACAAGAATATTCTACAAGATGTTAGAATCGGGAAAGTGACTGAGCGTGGGAAAGAAGCTTTACATGCACGATTACTGTCAAATTTGTTTCCAGAAGAAGACGTTCTGCCAGAGAATATTTTTCATAAAATTACTGAGAAGAAATCTGGAATATGTTTGATGCCAACTCTTGCAGAATGTTCCATCTTCAACAACAAAATGTTGAATTTAGAGAACCAAGAGATTGTGAAACTGGAAGCTATTGACAGAATAGAGCATGTGGGTGCAACAATTGTTTTGTCTGAGAATTTGAAATCTAAATTGGATTCATTAGAGAAGACTATATATAAAACTGCTGGTTTTGAAAAGACTCTGAATGTGTGCTTAAATTGCCGTATCATTTTGAGAAGAAATTTACATGTTGAAAGAGGTCTGGTAAATGGATCAATGGGTAATGTTGTTGATTTTGAGAAATACAGAAATAGGGATGGAATTGAATTTTTAAAAATTAAATTTGATGGCATTGAGGAAGTACAGCTAATTGGTCGTTGCACAGCTAGGTTTCTGCTTGTAAAAGACTTATATGTTCGCCGTAAGCAATTTCCTGTTTGCTTGGCATATGCAGTGACAATCCATAAATCACAAGGTTTAAGTGTAGACAGTGCTTTGGTGAATATTGGCAGTTCTAGGTTCAAGGAGGGTATGGCTTATGTAGCATTGTCACGAGTCAGAACTTTGTCAGGTTTGTACTTGATTGAGTGTGATGTCGCAAACATTTGTGCGGATCTAGATTGTGTTATGGAATACAATAGGTTAAGAAGAGAGTATGCGCCACATTTGCCTCAATATCCTTTGTTTGAGAAACGTGTGGTAGGCCAGAAACGAAGAAATGTCACTAATAGTAGGGAGGTTGTAGCAAAAAGACCAAAAGTCGATGAACCCAAAATTGTAAGCAGAAAGAAAATGAATTCTGTTGAAGATGTTGTTGGTTTTCAATTTGAAAATAGTTCTGGTGTGAACTGCTATGCTAATGTAGTGGTTAATGTTGTCTTTTCTCTAGAAACTTTATAAGAACAGATTGTGATCAATTCGGATCAAAGTTTTTGCTGTTTGTTGAATTCTGTGTTAGAGAAATGTAGTGCTGATAGAACAAGAGTAGAAAGTGTGTCTGAAATTCGAAATCTGTTAGACGAATGTTCAGGTCAAACACAATTCTCTCAAAATATTCAGCAAGATTGTCAGGAGTTTTTAATGTATATGCTTAATGTATTGCAAGATAAAGGTTTAGATGTAGATCATCTGTTTGGCCTTTCTTATCAATGGCAGCATGACTGCGAGAATTGTACGTTATCAAGTATTACTAGTGTAGACTCAGAAAGATTTATATATTTAACTTTGCCAGACAATAAATCAGTATCCTTTAATAAGCTAGTAAAAGCAGCTGATCAAAACATGGAGTGTAGCCAATGTAAGTCTGCAATGCTGTCCACATTATTTATACGAAGATATGGCCAGTATGTCATTTTAATGTTCCAACGATGTAGGCCTGATGGAACAAAATTGACAACTTTAATTAAAAATTTTGTGGCTTCTCAGTTGTCAATATCAGGAAGGACTTTTCTAACTGCAGCAATTATATATCATGAGGGTCCTTCAACAACATCAGGACATTACACAACTTATTTGAAGTCTGGAAATGGCTGGTCATTCTGCAATGATTCTGTTTTAACTTTCAAAAAAAGATTGCCTTTTCACTTTCAAAATTCTTACCTGGTGTTCTTACAACCAAAATTTTAGGAAAGGAATCTCGGGATTTGTTCTGAGGAATTTCAAGAGGTTCTAATAGCTCCAACACTATATAGCCTTGTGGATAAGTGTAGCACAGAGCGAAAATTGTTTTTTTAATAAGCTAATTCAAGCAGCAGATCAAAAGAAGGAGTAGAGGTGATGTAAGCCTGTAATGCTGTCTTCATTATTTATTGAAACTTATTGGTGAAATGACATTTTACAATTCCAACTATATAAACCGGATGTAAATAAGTTGTCAAGTCTAATTAAAAATGTTTTGGCTGCACAGTCGTCGATTTCAGGAAGAACATTTGTAACTGCAGCTATTATATGACATGATGATCTTTTAACAACTTCAAGATATTACACAGCTTATTCGAAATTTAAAAAAGGCTGGTCTTTCGGCAATGATTAGAATTTGACTATGAAGCAATGTTGCCTTTTGACTTGTTTTCAGAAGTGAGAATTTAGGGTAGGTAACTGGATTATAATGAATCTAGGTGTTGCTGTAATTTAGTGTGGTGTTTTAAATTGCTTTGTATGTCTAATTTTTCTTAAAACGATAGAGCTTATCTTTCAGAAAGTGGCGGGCAGAAAATAATAACAGCACAACAGAGTATAAGCTGTTCATAGGACATCCTTTGACGTCATGGAAAGTAAATTACTTTTGAGGAGTTCTGATTTCTGATTGATTATATTATATGGGTTTTTTAAACACAATCATTTTGATTGTGGTTTTTTTCCCCGCTGTTATATGATGAATACCTTCAACTCACTGTTTTCAGTGAAATTTGATACATTCCGAGAACAGCAAAAAATAAACCATTTAATATGTATAATTAATTTTGTACTTTGAATTGTGATTTTAAATATGTACTCATCTTGCCTCATGCTCACTCATCTTTTACTACTTTCTATCAATTTTAAAATTTTTGTTCTCTCATTCACAGATTGAAAGTATAAAAATAACACGTGACTAAGTTAACGATAATAAGGTAAGTGTTTAGTATTCATTCTGTTACATCTCATTTACATTTAACTTTTATTAGTTCCACTGCTTCATTTCTTTAACCCTCAGTTTCCTGCCTTTGCTACTTCCCTCATTCCTTTTTCTATTACTTTTTTACTCTACTCTTTCCACTCCTGTTCTCAGTCCCTCTTTAAACAGTATCTCTGTGTTACTCCCTCAAACTGTCTTTCTTTTAACATTACTCTCAGTTTACTTACTCTTCTTTTTTTTTAAAAAAAAAAATTTTTTGAGTTTGCTTCCGGTTCGCGTACCAGCGCGCGAACCGGGAAGCGAAACAAAAGAAATAGAGGTTGTCAGAGTGCTAAACATTCTAGAAATTTCTTATAAAGGAGAGGTAGTTCTGAAAAGAACTTTTTTTATTATTTTTGTTGTTTTATATATTTTTTTAAATATTTTTCTGAACATTTTTTTTTTGTATTTTTTGAACGATTTTATATTATTTTTGTTTTTTGATGGGGGAGAAACGAAAATGATTCATTATGAAGGGCTCAACAGGAGCAACAAAAAAAAAGATAATTTATTTTCTGGGGCGTTTTGAACATTTGTGATTGTCAATTGCTTTATTGATTAAATGTATGCTGCTTTCCCTGAAGCAAATCAGTTGGCCACAAAAAATGCATACGTGCTTCACATTGCCAAATTTCATTTTGATATTTGGGACCATCTCCCTCGCCTCTGGTTCCGCCACTGCCTCTTCATTGGATGTACTGGCCACAGGTTGGGGGTTGTTAGAAACGGGACCCTGGCTGGCCAAGACCCGCGTCGAGGTCAGTCAGGGATCGCCATTTCTAAAGTCAGGGCAAGGGAGTCACACACCAAGGTAACCCCCGCTCACCCTCTAGGTAACGTGGCGGGAGCAGTCTAGGCTAAACTTGGAGGCGGTATGAGTTAAGTATTTGCGCACGCACCCCAGCAACAACACCCAAGGCCCACCACAAAGGAAAACTCCACACAAGGTTATATATAAAAAATAGCCTTTGTATTATAATAAACAAAACCCATTAGATAACACACAAACTTTACAATGTGCCAGGGGCATGGGCAAAATTTACAAGGGGAATTATGTACAGGACAGGGCCACCTGGACCACTGTCAGGGGTAGGCACTTGTCAGAAAATAATACTGGTAGGTACACACTTAGGACATAAACATTAGAATGATTAGCACCAAAATTGTAAATGCAACACACATCCAGTAATCACTGGAACAGAGTAATACCTCCTGCGCAACCCTAAAACACTGTAGGAAATCACACAGGTAGCTAGGACCTTCTCATCAGGACCTAAGGAAGGAATACCAACACCTAAGCAATTCACTCTTAGCAAAGGGAAGGAAACCTAAAAATAAAATGGGACGTCAACAATCCACTAGGCAGGTCACTCTTAACAAAGTGGATAAACATAAAATGGGACATCAACAATCCTCTATGCAGGTCACTCTTAGCAAAGTGGATAAACATAAAATGGGACATCAACAATCCTCTATGCAGGTCACATTTAGCAAAGTGGATAAACCTAAAGTGGGATGTCAACAATTGCACATGAGGTATTAAACACAGAGGTGCAGGTTAGAACATTTTGCGCAAGAATCACATACACAGAAATCACAATGCGCGGGGTGCACATAGCACAACACTCAAAAAGGTCCCTCAGGCCAACTGGCCTCGAAAGGGGCGGAATGCCCTGAGTCTCAGTGTCAGGGAAGCTGCGCAGGCAGCACAGCACACAAACCTAAACGTAGCAGTTGTCCACAAAGTGCTGGGCAACTGATGCAGGACAAGTTAGGGCAACGTTGGAGCCAGGAGGGCTCAAGAACAAGGTGGGGAGACACAGTGTGGGAGCCTCGGGGCTACAACCAACTAGCTGCCTGTGTCCCCCTAGAGCCTCTCAGGGCTCGCTAAGCAAATGCACAAGTGTAGAGCTTCAGCGCTCTCAGGATGATCAAAAATGCCCCAGAGCCTCTCTCAGGGCTCTAAATACGATGTGGGCGCGTGGAGCCTCTCGGGCTCAAAGAACAGAATGGCCCCTCAGAGCCTCGTGGCTCTCAAAACAAAGAAATGCTGCCCACGTTGGAGCGGCCCTCTGCCAACCGGGGCCGCTCAAGAAACAAAGGTATGCCGCTTTGAAGCCCTCGTGGCTTCACTCTATCAGGGGGCGCGAGATCGCGCTACTCGGGGGAGAGGGGGCGGACACCAACAATGTGTCCCGGCGCCCCTCCCTTCTGCCAGGCACTCACCGGGTCTCGCTGGCCTGCAGGGCGGAGAAGCACTCTCTGCCGGTCTCCTTGCGGGGATCCTCCTCACTCGTCCCGGGGCTCTCCCTTCGATCGGGAGCCTCGGGCAGGACACGTCGGCTGCTCCTCTCGCCTCCCGCCTGGCCTCGTCTCGCTGCACGCCGCCTGACTTCCGCCGGGGCCGCCAATGGCAGCGCGGCCCTGGGGGTCAGGAGGCGGGACTTCCGGGTCGCTGCAGGCAGCGCGGCGGCCCGGCCGGGGCAACACACATTCCTGGGCTGCGGTGCTGATCTCTTGGCAATGCCGGGTGGGCACCGGCTCGTAATCGATAAAATACACAACGGGGCAATGCCGGGTGGGCACCGGCTCTAATTAAAATATAAAGCGAGGTGGGCACTCGCTCGTCAAGAAAATCGGCAATTCAGCTCCAATGCCGGGTGGGCACCGGCAATGCAAATAAAGCGCTCCCAAGCGCTTAGGGGCTGAAGAAAGCGCTCCCAGCGCTAGAAAGATAAGCAAAGCGCTATTGAGCGCTGGGGGACAAGGAAAGCGCGCATATCGCTATAAATCAAAGTCAGGGCGCCTCCAGGCACAGCAAAGCTCCAGCAGGGTCTGGAGGCAGGCAGAGGGGCAAGGCAGGGCCAGAGACAGCACACTGGGTCTCCAGGCAGGGAGACAGCCAAGTGGCGGTCCTCTTGGCCCCAGCAGCAGCAGCAGCCCCCTCTGGCAAGATCCTGGAAGAAAACCAAAGACAGGACAAATTGTATGGGGACACAGCCCCTTCTTATACAGAAAAACCCCTTTGTCTCAGGGTGCAGGGTGGGGGGAAAACCAGTCGCAGCTGGTTTTGAAGTACTCTGTTTACCTCAACCACCCTCTCTATTCACTGGCAGGGCCAGGGCCATCAGTCGCACTACAGGGGGTGGAGCCAGCATTGTCTGGGGAAAGTCCAGGCCCATCAGGGACAAGGGCACTCCTCCCAAGCCATCAACATGCTAATCTCACACTCACCACCGGGCAGACCCATTCAGCCTTCCTGGAGCCAGGCTCACCAGTCAGCTCCAGCCAATCACACTGCAGGCATATTTTACAGTAATATGCCAAGTCCCAGAAATGGCATTTCTACTCATGCCACACACATGCCACATACACCATTGCGAAGCACTCATTCCCACGAACTCGCACATACCAAATTCGAGCATGCACTCCCCACACATCAGGAACTACTAGGGACACAGACATTCCCCATGCATCCCTATGGGAGAGCAGACCAGCCTAACTACATGCACGCACTTTACTCTGGTGAGGTAATATAAATTTCATGATCGATTGTGTCCCCTATCTTAGACCCCAATGACTCCATGTACTAGCTTGAAGTGCATGTAACTTCCCTCCTGTACTAGCTATGAAGACGCAAATACATTTGCGTCCAACGTTAACATGTTCTCTTTCCGATCTGCTATGAACGGGTTGGATATTCAGTTCCTAAATATGCTATGCCAACGTCTTTTTGTGGTATACCTTACACGTTTTTCAGCTCTGGCGAAGTAGGCCTGAATTCTGCCATCGAGCCTTTTTCTTGCCTTCTGACTCCGAAAACCTCAGCCCAGGCTGCCTCTGTGCCAGTGACCCTTGCCTTACTTCTGGCGCGGCTAACGGTGCTCGGCTCAGCCCGTTGCCTGCCATGACTGCATTCAACCTTCGAATTATCTGCTCCACTCCTCGAAAATACATTCCTGTCTGGTAGATTCACGTCAACATCCTTCCAGCTGCAGGGCAGAGGGTTAGGCCTCACTGTCGCTATGCAAGAAATTCATGGCCCCGTTTCCATGGTAGGCCCATGCCCTCCCCTCGCTCCCCTCGCGTCTCATGTAGACACGCAGACGCTCATACACGCACTCATAACCAGTATAGAAACAGCCTCTTGTCCGAGAGACCTTTTCCCCTCCAGATAATGCCGTTCCTTAAACATGAGATATTAGATACGATTTGGGATTAGGTTGATCTGACATCCAGACATTCGTCTACACTTGTAGGGCTAAATGTCAAGTCCCCTTCACCCCTCAAGTTACACGTACATTACACGTCATCCCGCTGCGCGCGCATCTCTGCCATGTAATTTTGCTGACACTGCCGGATTCATTCATGGATCCACCTATTTGTGACATCATGTTCAATGACGTTCTTGTCCACGCCTTCATGCACGCCTATTGTAACGCCTTTTGTATTACGTACACGTATTCTTATCTCTCTTCTCAGCTGTTACGCCTCCTACATATGCCTTTACTGTAATGCATTGACTATATATATGAATGTCTGTCAATTATGTATTGTCGCATACTTGCATATTCGCATATTACCATTGACTCTGTCAGTCTGTCCCTTCCCGAACCTATGTGGTGACGGAATGGTATGCCACCTTGGCTCGAGCCAATATGCTAATCACCCAATTCCTTTCATAGGAATAAAACCCTTTTGAGAAACCTCAAATATCACGGATTTTGCCTCTTATTTATTATGAGTTATTCTTATTGATTATAGAAATTAAGCACCGGTAAATTAATTATTTACGACAATTTGGCGCCCGAATAGGGACCCCTCCCCCATCTCACGCGCCGGTGGTGCGTTGCAGGCCTGGCCCCCTGCCACAGCCAGACGGACAACTACGCGTACCCACAGGATTTCCTGTATCTCCCTCAGGCCAGCGGAGGTGACTGAGGCTGCGATTGACACCCAGACGAGGCGGTGAGAAGTGCGGAGGATCCCGACCAGAGCCTAGCTGAGAGAGCAAGATCCGAGGTATACGGAGGCCCACCAGGTTCCGACGTTCCGAAGTATCAGCGTCACGAGTCGAGTCCGAATCCAGTCCGAATCCAGTCCAGGGTTTCCGAGGCCTTCCGTTTCCGTGCTTCCCGGTGAGTACCGTTGCTGGGGACGCATATAGACGTGCGCATTAGTTTGTGCCGGTCAAGACAGGTGTGGGTACACAGACCTGGTCTGCACTGTTTTAGACAGTGTATCTGTACTGTTTAGCAGTATATCAAGTCTGCACTGTTGAGCAGTGTATCTAGTACTATGCAGTTAGCGAGTTTTATTCTGATTATTGTTGTTCGTTTCAAAATGTTTTAATGTGTCTCAAAATGTCGTGGTATGAGTGATTGTTCGATCGTAATTATTGTGATTATTGTGTTCAGTGTGTTCATATCTGAGTAAGAACCAAGTAGCCAGATTTCAAGATGCCGTTGTTCTCCAAATTGAGACAGATAAAAACTAGAAAAGGGGTATTAGAAGAAGCTGTTCCCATTCCACCTAGGGACACTCCAGGGTACTTTATGTACCACAAACATGGCCTAGATGCCGTTTTATTCCTCGACTTATGGGTGGACTACACTAAAGAATTATCCGAGAATCAGAGATGGCCTGCTGCTGGGACATGGGATGCAGATTGCATCATGAGGGTAGAGGAAGCATTGTGGAAAAAGAAAGCCAGACAGTCACAGAAGGATGCCATTGAATTATGGCGTAAAGAATCACATAGGCGTACAGAAAAAGCACTTAGAAAAGAAGAGAAAAGGAGGGAGGATCCAGAAAAAGCCCAGGAAAACGTATTAATTGAGGAAGGTACCCGAGTAAAATTAGAACAGGTAGACAGGCAGCGAAACACACTCATGAACGGCATGTACCCCCTCTTGATTGAGGGTTTGCCTAAAGCCACCCCGGAGGTACCAAAATAACTACCACCCCCACTGCTCCCGACTAAAATACACCAGAAAACAGCAAAGGACATTTTCCTTTCGTCCTATCTAGATGATGTGGCTCCCGCATATGTAAATACCGCACCGCCACGCACACCTCCTCCTGCCGACCAAGATGGTCAGCTCCTTCCTCCCCGACAAGCCACTCCTCCTCCTGTTCCTCCTGGTCTTCCAGCTGTCCTTCCACCTATTCCTGGGCCTGCTCCCTCCGCTTTTCACTCAACGAACCCCTTCGGAGCTGGCGCCTCAGGAGGCGCGTCCGGAGGAGCGACAGGTTACCAGACCCCGCCATCGGCCCATCGGCTGACCTATAGGGACCTAGCACAACAACGTACACCTAGAACAGGCGATATTACACTACATGGAGATCGTCTTGCAGACTGTAGATATGATCCAGTGCCTGGTAAAAAGAATGACGAAAGAATGTTGCTCGCATCAGTACGTTTACGACGAGTTACGAACTTCTTATTAACCCTACCTGGAATGGTAGATCATCTAGATCGGATATATCAGTTCGTACAGACAGGAATAGGGCCTGAAAGTATTAAGGAGGCCATGGCCTATCAGAAAGTGGATACGAAAGCCAAGATATTACGGTTTCTTATAAACTGTTTCGTAAGGGAAGTGGATAGGCCGGGTATGAACCCGGACGACGTGAAAGCACTCCACCGGTGGGGCCAGAATATCGCAGATGGGAATCACGATAAAGAGGCCTGTGTAGAAAATATGTACCGAAGAATAAGAAATGCAATAAAAAAGATGCATGAGAAAAGACAGCCACCACCGGAAATAGATTCAGACAAAGTTGAATCCTCAGAGGAGGAGGATGAGCATGAGCAGACCCCAGAGCAGACACAATTACCAGTCAGAGAAACGATAGCATATGTAGGTAAGGGAAGACCTTTCAATAATTCAATACGGCCAGTACGTCCAGAAAGTAAAAGAATATTCCAAGAAGCCATGTGCAATCCAAGAACTCCTGAACATTTATTCCAAGCTACTGATAACAGACTTCGAGAACGAATGGGGTACCATGTACTCGATTCTATGGATGAACAAGAATTAGCCAGGTCAGCTGTGCAATGGGCTGACAATTCTGAGAAATATGGTGATGATGCGTTAGCACATACGTTCTTGAACCTGACACCGAGTGAACAGCGGTTAGCTGGTACATACATGATACAACACCTGCTCTTATTGTATAGAAGCCAACATTCTGACCCAGGCCCCTTGCCTGATATATTAATAGAACTACTCATGAACAAATGGAGAGGTCTAGGTACCGATCTAATTAAAATAATTCTAGAACACCGACACAGATATAGCGCCTTCCTATGTCCACAGACCAACTCAGCACATGTCATGGAAAGAAAAATGTATTACATGGACGGCCAGAATCCGTTGCGAGAAGTACACCCAGTACAGAACGCAGACAATACTTTTAGACGTGTGTTTGTGTACACTCCCATAACTAAAATAGAACTATTGGAAATGAAAAAATTAGTACCTAGTCATGACAAAGATCCCGCAGGTTTCCACCGTGAAATAAAAGACATGATACTAATGGGTGACTATACTTATCCCGATATTATGAAAATATTGAAAGTATTACTGCCTCCCGGTATATACGAGAAACTCAAAGAAAAGGAGTGGGAGGTGGGAGACACAAAGATTGATTGGGCTGCATTAGAAAACGAAGAAAGTACTAGGATCCCGGGCCAAGGGCTCGGGGATAAAGTTAAAGCATTACCAGGATTGTTAGTACAAGTGTTGCCACGTTTATTAAGTACTAAAAAGGAAGATAGGGGTGCCATTTCAGCTTGTAAACAGAAACCTGATGAAGATACCAGTGATTTCTATACCAGATTTGAAAAATGTTTTGGCATTAATAGCGGTCTGAAAGCAAGTAGCGAGTCATATCCACATCTTTTTGTAACGAAATTAGTCGAGAATTCACTGCCCCAGGTTAAGAATAGAGTATTGAAAGTCGAAAGTACTTGGCAAGCTAACACCCCTTCACAAATGTTACAAATGTTACAATACCACCAGAATAGAATTAGAGAAGAACAAGAACATGAACAAAGACGCATGAAGGACACGAAAATGAAAATGTTAGTTGCCCAGTCAGTTCCCGCCGAAGGACATAAAAAGGGTGGGACCCAGCCTAGTAATACGACAGCTCCTGTTAAAGGGACATGTAACTACTGCAAACAGCCAGGTCATTATGTAAACGATTGTGCCGTTCTGAAACACAATATCTCCACGGGTAAGACCAAGGAGAGACCGCGCGTACCTAGACAAGATCAGATCCAGCAACAAGTACCACAGAATATACAACATATTCCGCCTATGCCAGCTTCATCACAAACTGTGGCAGTCCCACAGCAACAGCCTATAACTGCAACACAGAACACAACACAACAGATGTACCAATACGCACAGAACGACTACCCAGATTATCAACGATACACATGAAACAGCCTAGAGAGGGAATTTGGCTTGCCCCTTATTGAAGTTCCCGTAGATCAAGAGGGTCCTTATGTACACAGTCAGGTGCTAGGAAAAGACAGAAAGTTTTTGATTGATACAGGGGCAAGCAGGACCACAATCAGTCACAATGAGGTTCCAGGGGCACCCCTCTCAGGCTCACAGAATGTTTCCCTTGGATTTTCAGGAAAACCCATTATTAATGAAGTATCACAGCCACTCCCCCCTGCAGTTGGTCCTCTGACACGGACTACAGATTTATTACTTACAAAATCATGCCCAGAAAACTTATTAGGAATAAAGACACTAAAAGCTCTAGGAGCTATAATATGCTGTTCTCCGGAAGGAGTACGCTTATTTTTGCGAGATTTTAAAGGTCATTATGTATTAAGAGATATGGATCCCCGGTTACAGAATGTACCTGCACACTTGTGGGCACAAGGCCCCACTGATGTAGGGTGTATGCACATTACACCATATCGAGTCACACTCAAAGCAGGAGTGGTACTACCACGAATTCGACAATATAGGTTACCTCCAGATGCTGTATTGGCTTTGCTGAGAATTATTGACGAGCTCATTGCACAAGGAGTGGTTGTGGAAACCGACTCCAATGTATGTAATTCTCCTATCATACCAGTTCTTAAACGTACTGATCCAAATGCACCACCTGTTTATCGATTAGTTATTGATTTACGCGAATTGAATAAATGCATTGTACCACAGTATCCTGTGGTCCCAGATATCTCTTCATTACTGACAGCTATTGATTCAGAAGCGACGTTCTTTACTGTAATTGACCTCAAGAACGCCTTCTTCAGTGTCCCAATTGATCCAGAAAGCCAATACTTGTTCGGATTCAGTTTAAATGGACGATCTTTCAAATTTGCACGCGCACCTCAAGGATTCACAGAAAGCCCCAGCATCTATAGTCAAGCACTGAAAAGACAACTCGACAGTATTCACATGCCGGCTAACACTGCCCTACTCCAGTATGTCGATGATCTGCTGATCACCGCACGGAGCGAACCCGAATGTGAAAATGCATCACTGACAGTTCTGAATTTCCTGGCCGACAAGGGGCACAAGGTGTCCCCTTCGAAGCTGCAATTCTGTGTTCAGCAAGTTGTGTACCTGGGTCACTTGCTGTCCAAAGTGGGGAGACAGCTCACTCCCGATCGCATTCAGTTAATTGTAAACATGTCACCACCAAAGACACAAAAGGAGGTGCGGGCTTTTATAGGCCTCACCTCGTACTGTAGACAATGGATTCCCCAATATGCATTTCTAGCAAAGCCACTCATCCAGTTGACAACCCAGGAGGCAGCGACATCGACTGTCCTCCCTTGGACTCAGGAACATACACAAGCTTTTGACAACTTAAAGAAAGCCTTATGCCAAGCACCTGTTTTAGCAACACCATGTTACAGTAAACCTTTTACACTTTTTGTCACAGAACGTGAAGGTACTGCCTTGTCAGTCCTCACCCAGGAACAAGCAGGTTCACACAAACCGTGTGCTTACTTTTCTAGCACATTAGATCCGGTGGCTCAGGCTTTACCTGCATGTTTGAAATCAGTTGCAGCGACAGCTTTAGCAATCAGACAGAGCGATGCCATAGTATTAGGGCATCAATTGACAGTACAAGTTCCACATTCCGTGGAAGTTCTTTTAAATCGCACACAGACCCAACACTTGACCATAGCAAGACTGACAGGTTATGAATTGACATTGTTTCAACCACACATAGAAATCAGACGCTGTAGCACATTAAATCCCGCCACATTGTTGCCATTAAACGGAGTAGATCCATTGGCACATGATTGCATTGAAGTCATTACTATTACAACAAAACCCAGACAGGATTTGACAGATGTCCCATTACCAGATCCGGACCTAACACTTTATGTGGATGGTTCATGTATGAGAACAGGTACAGGAGAATTAGTGGCAGCCTACGCAGTCACTACAGATACCGAAGTTATAGAAACAAATTGTATTGACACCCTGTCAGCTCAAGCCGCAGAGCTCATCGCTCTGACACAAGCATGTATTCAAGCCAAGAATAAGAGAGTCAACATATACACTGATTCACGTTATGCATTCGGAGTCGTTCACGATTTTGGAGTCCTCTGGCGAGAGAGAGGTTACTTAACTTCTCACGGTGCCAACATCCAACACGGTCCTCTCATTCAAGGTTTATTAGATGCAATACATCTACCTACTGCAATCTCTATCATGAAGTGTAAAGCACATACAAAGGTTACCGACACGATCTCCCAGGGTAACGACCTGGCAGACCGAACAGCTAAGCAAACGGCTCAGAATCGAATGCATGCAACTGACTCGACAAAGACAATAGTTCCGACACCATCACACTGTATGACAGTCAGGGATCCCGCCCATGATGTAATTGACATACAGACACATGCCACACCAGACGAAATCCAGACGTGGACTGAACTAGGAGGGATCCAAACAGATCAGGGATGGATGACGAAGGGAAAATCTACATGGTTTCTCCCCGACTCTATGGTTCAGGTCATCATTAACACGATACATAGTCCAGCACACCTAGGAGAAAAGGCAATGCTAGATAGCATCCAACACATATGGTACAACAAGAACTTACGAGCAGCAGCCAAACAGAAAGTGCGTACTTGCATGATTTGTTGTCAGTTTAATCCAGGTAAAAGCATCCCTGTAGAGCAAGGTGGATTTCAGCCTCCCGATCACCCTTTTGAAGTCCTCCAGATGGATTACATCCAGATGGACCGCTGCCGAGGTTTCAAGTATGTCCTCGTAGTTGTATGTGCACTTTCCCGATGGACAGAAGCATACCCAGTCCCAGATTATACTGCTCCAACCACAGCCAAGCAACTGGTTCGCGAGTTCTTCCCGCGGTACGGTTTGCCCCGTATCGTGTACTCAGATAACGGTCAGCCATTCTCATCCGAGCTTGTGAAACACATTACACTCTTGTTAGGCTATCAGTGGAAGTTCCACTGTGTCCGGCATCCCGAGGCAGCAGGTCTCGTGGAGCGTCATAATCAGACCCTAAAAATCCGACTTTCCAAAATCTGTAGAGAGAAGGGCGTTGACTGGATAGTTGCTTTGCCGGTAGCCCTCTTCTATATGAGGATGGTTGCCCATTCTCGAACCGGGCTATCCCCGTATGAGGTGGTCTTTGGTAGGCCTCCGAATATGTGGGGGACGCCTATTCCGCGAAAAATTACAGATGTTGACTGTATTATGCTGACAGATTACCTTGCCTCCCTGATGTCTGCACTACAATCTTGTCGTTCACAGGTAGCTGCAGCCTTTCCCGACAATGCCGATGTGAAGCCCCACGAGGTGGTCCCGGGGGATTATGTCTTCGTCCGCAACTTTGATCGGAGAAGTCCGTTGGAGCCCCGCTGGCAAACCCCGAAATTGGTTCTTCTAACAACGAGGACAGCCGTCAAAGTAGAGGGCAGGAAGGGGTGGCTGCATTCCAGCCACGTGAAAAAGTTCCACGGATTCCCTTCAGACTTGGACTCTAAGCCCTGCCCTCCTACACAAACTGACTCAAAGCTCCCTTTGGTTGAGAAAACAGCCTCTGAAAAATATAGACTAAAATTACGATCTAGCAAGTCAGACAGTTTAATTGTTTAAATCCTCCCCTAGGTGAATCGGTTAAATTAGTTTCTGACATGTATCCCCTAGATCGAGACAGAGAGAGAGATAGACAGAGAATACTGAAGAAACGTGCATATTGTAAATCACTTCGTAGTCACTGTATAGTGACATTGTTAATCATGTTTTTTCTAAGTCTTCTGATAATTGCTGCTAGTATCTTGCTGCACATTTACTACCCTATTTTCAAGCATGTACAATCTGCTTATAACGTCACTGCCGAACATTCTTTTAGCGAATTACCTCCTCACGAGCTTTCTTACAGACTTGCGCTGCGCAACAACACATTCATTAGTATGTTACATCACTCTCATCAGACTAACAATGCTACAAACTGTTGGATATGTGGCCGCCTCCCTCCCTACCAGAAATACAAGGGAGTTCTGCCTCTTTTTCCGTACCCATTCACTCACAATGGCTCCTGTGGGGCATGGTTTAGATTGATTAATTCCTTAGATTCTGACATTGCTGTCTACGATGGGAATTGGGTTTGGGGAAACCTGAACTCAGTTCTACTTAAAGTCTGTTACCCTGACAAGAAAGGACTTCCTACTAGAACAGGAACTGATCTAGAAAATGAAGTATATGGATTAGGAAATTACACAATCAACCTCATGGTTCCATACACTTAGGTCATAGTAAATGTACTACTGTAATCGAATTCAGTGATCAAGGCAAGTCCACGTTTAGAGCTACACGTCATTCTTACTTTGTTTGCGGTCATATTGCATACATACGTTTGCCTCCAGATTGGGATGGTACCTGTTACATTGCATTCCTTCTGCCACCTGTTTTCCTAGCCCCTCCTGACTATCACAGAAACACCAATCTAGTAAACAATAGACTCCGAAGAGACCTCCCGATTGTCGACTACACTGAAACGGCATGGGAGCAATACACCGACTTCAATAAAGGTTTCTTCCCCTACTTAGGTGCTGTTTTTAACAGTAAACTGATACGCAAATTAACTAGAACCCTTGAAGCAGTAGTGAATGAAACTACCTCAGCTTTAGGTAACTTAACAGAGGAGCAGTCCGCTATGCGGGTTGTTGTTCTTCAAAATCGTCTCGTTATTGACGTCATCCTAGCTGATAGGGGTGGAGCTTGTAAGGTCATCGGGTCAAGTTGCTGTGTTTTCATTCCAGAAAACGCGCCAACGGTATATAAAGCTATAACACGTCTCCATAAAATTGCAAGTCTGATACATCAGAATCCAGGCACCTGGACTTGGTCCGGTTGGTTCTGGACAACGTTAACCGCTTGGGGATGGAAGATCCTATCCTTCCTAGGTATTGGCCTTCTCATAGTATTCAGTTGCTGCCTGTGTTTACAATGTGGGCCGGCGATTTGCGGCTTGTGCGCCACATCATGTATTCCGCATTCAAATTCCCATTCAAAACGTCAAAAGAAGAAAGAAGAGCAAATGATGTTACATGAACAGATTGATCGATTCATGCAGATCGATATATCATGAAGGGTCCGTAGGGGACAAGGAGGGAATGAGGTAATATAAATTTCATGATCGATTGTGTCCCCTATCTTAGACCCCAACGACTCCATGTACTAGCTTGAAGTGCATGTAACTTCCCTCCTGTACTAGCTATGAAGACGCAAATACATTTGCGTCCAACGTTAACATGTTCTCTTTCCGATCTGCTATGAACGGGTTGGATATTCAGTTCCTAAATATGCTATGCCAACGTCTTTTTGTGGTATACCTTACACGTTTTTCAGCTCTGGCGAAGTAGGCCTGAATTCTGCCATCGAGCCTTTTTCTTGCCTTCTGACTCCGAAAACCTCAGCCCAGGCTGCCTCTGTGCCAGTGACCCTTGCCTTACTTCTGGCGCGGCTAACGGTGCTCGGCTCAGCCCGTTGCCTGCCATGACTGCATTCAACCTTCGAATTATCTGCTCCACTCCTCGAAAATACATTCCTGTCTGGTAGATTCACGTCAACATCCTTCCAGCTGCAGGGCAGAGGGTTAGGCCTCACTGTCGCTATGCAAGAAATTCATGGCCCCGTTTCCATGGTAGGCCCATGCCCTCCCCTCGCTCCCCTCGCGTCTCATGTAGACACGCAGACGCTCATACACGCACTCATAACCAGTATAGAAACAGCCTCTTGTCCGAGAGACCTTTTCCCCTCCAGATAATGCCGTTCCTTAAACATGAGATATTAGATACGATTTGGGATTAGGTTGATCTGACATCCAGACATCCGTCTACACTTGTAGGGCTAAATGTCAAGTCCCCTTCACCCCTCAAGTTACACGTACATTACACGTCATCCCGCTGCGCGCGCATCTCTGCCATGTAATTTTGCTGACACTGCCGGATTCATTCATGGATCCACCTATTTGTGACATCATGTTCAATGACGTTCTTGTCCACGCCTTCATGCACGCCTATTGTAACGCCTTTTGTATTACGTACACGTATTCTTATCTCTCTTCTCAGCTGTTACGCCTCCTACATATGCCTTTACTGTAATGCATTGACTATATATATGAATGTCTGTCAATTATGTATTGTCGCATACTTGCATATTCGCATATTACCATTGACTCTGTCAGTCTGTCCCTTCCCGAACCTATGTGGTGACGGAATGGTATGCCACCTTGGCTCGAGCCAATATGCTAATCACCCAATTCCTTTCATAGGAATAAAACCCTTTTGAGAAACCTCAAATATCACGGATTTTGCCTCTTATTTATTATGAGTTATTCTTATTGATTATAGAAATTAAGCACCGGTAAATTAATTATTTACGACACTGGGACACAGAGAAAAAGTGCGCACAGACCAGAAAATCATCCACACAGATCACAGATCAAAAGCAAAAAGATTAGGGGTGAACCTGCCTTAAGGGCCAAGTCCAACACAACCCCCTTCCAGCCAAAACGCAGGGCAGACCAATCACCACCGTGATGGGCTTCCCTGCTTGGGGCGATAAAACACGGACGCGGGCCCGCAACTGCAGGGACACCCTCCTGTTTTACGCCACTGTGAACCCCTGGGGTTCTTTCTAAAACTATGGTAGGGACTCACTGGATTACCCCACTGGTACTCTCCAGCTGCCCTCGGCCAGGACCAGGCCCTAGGCCACCCAGGTGCCACTGGATCCTGCCTACTCACAAAGTGGGGGGTAGTAACCCCTGGCACATAACAGTCATGCTCCACTCTTCCTGTCTGCAAGACAGGGCTAGACTGCCACTGGTTCTCCAGCCTAGGGTCTACAACCTTAGGTGGACCAGGAGTCTCAGGGAAGGCTCTCCTCCCCTTACCTCCTCTCCTAGGGTTCCTCCGCCTCCTGTGAGGAGTACCCTCTAAACACCATTCTTCCAACCTAGGGTTTAACCCCTCAGGTGGTACCGGGGTCAGAGGTGGGCTTTTCCACCCTCTGCACCCCCTTCCAGAGTCCTGCTCCCTCCCAACCGGGGCGGTACCTCTGGAGAAAGAACTGGTCAGGACACTGATTACAGTGTTCCCACCCTTCAGGTCAGGCAAACCCTGAACCTGGACCTCCAACCTCCGGTCTAGAACCTTTGGTGGAATCACTGCCTGGCACTCCAGGACTTCTGGGGACTCACAGGTCACTCCCCAATCACTCCTTTCACTGGACTTCTGTACTCTCCCTCCTGGAGCAGTACTGCCAGACTCCACAACTACAGAAGCTCCGCTCACAGATGCTCCAGGTCCCCCACACACTAGGAGATCTCCCTCAAGTGGACTAACAGGTAAGCATAGGTCCCCACCCTGGTGTTCCCTAAAGAAACCATCCAGGCTCTGAGGCAGGGCTTCGGGCATCTGGGGACTCTCGGTCTCACACTCACTTCCGCTCCACTGAGACAGACAGCAAGCCCCTACACCCTCCTCACTATACTGAGACCTAGCTGGGCTACTCTCACAATCCTCCACCACGCTGGGTTGGAGAAAACCTGACCCACTATTATTGGAATCACTCACTAGCGGCGCTAAGGAACCTCTTGCACTCTCCCAGCGCTCTGCTTCTCTTGCAAGCTCACAAGGCTTAATCAATCCACACCCTAACAGGTGTTGGCGCAACTCTGGACAAACAACACTGAGCAACTGCTCTTTGACAACTAGGTTAAACAGCCTATAATACTCAGGTTCCCCGTGAACCCTTAACCAATCGATCAGTGCATCCTCACAAGCATCTGAATACTCCTCCCAATCCTGGTGAGGCAGTCTCCTAAGGTTCCTAAACCTCAACCTATTCTCCTCCTCTGGAAAACAGGAACCATACTCGGGGAACTGGGAGTGGGACTGTCTACACTAACACTTAAAAAGCTGCCACCACTGGACTCCACCCTCCCTGGGGAATCCAGACAATTACACATGCACTCAGGGGGTAACCTACTCTCTTGGGCTACCTTCTCCCTGAACAAGGCCCTCTCAGCCACTAGCTTGGCATGCTCCAACCTGAGCTGTTCCAACGCTAGCTGATACTCCCTCTCCTCCTTCCTATCCAACCACTCCTCTGGGGACAGGGAAAGGGATGGGGCGCTGGTACTGACACTGGACCCAGCAAGGGACTCCCTATCTATGGGGTCCTCACTCTCTGCTGACATCCATCCACTGTCATCACCATCCAACTCACATTCATCAGGGCTCACCACAGACTCACATCCCTCATGGCGTGTGGCCCGGGCCCTACCTCTCTCACGGTGCTTGAGCTCCCAATGACCCTTTTGCCACAGGACCAGGCTGTCCCTAAGCTGGGACTGAGTAACCAACTCACTCACCTCCATGCCTCCCTTTTCGCAGAATCTGACCAGCTCTAACCTACTGTACCTAAACAGACTACAGAGATCAAAAACTGGCTCCATTTTGGCGGACGTTCTCGGGAAAAGTTTGACACAGGGAACCTGGGGGTCTGAGCTAAACAGGAGAATACAATCACAAAATTCAGCAAGATTCCTATCAGAGAACTTGCACTCCACTGTCCAGCGTAACACACACTCATTCACACACAACCCTCCCCTCGGACTGGTAAGGCAGTTTCTACCACCCCTAATTTTCTCAACCTGACCACTAGCGACACAGGTACCAAACTCTGGGAGCAGGGCGGGGAACAAAGTACTGGACAAAATACAAAATGACACCTTTCAGGAGAAGCAACACTGAACTTCCCTAAAAAACAATAATCCCCAAAATGCGGTTATCTAAAAAACGCAGAGCTTTGAAGTGTGGCCTGTCGCCACTGTGGAACAGCGCAAACACAAATCCTTATCCTCACCGCTTGCCGCCAATGTTAGAAACGGGACCCTGGCTGGCCAAGACTCGCGTTGAGGTCAGTCAGGGATCGCCATTTCTAAAGTCAGGGCAAGGGAGTCACACACCAAGGTAACCCCCGCTCACCCTCTAGGTAACGTGGCGCGAGCAGTCTAGGCTAAACTTGGAGGCGGTATGAGTTAAGTATTTGCGCACGCACCCCAGCAACAACACCCAAGGCCCACCACAAAGGAAAACTCCACACAAGGTTATATATAAAAAATAGCCTTTGTATTATAATAAACAAAACACATTAGATAACACACAAACTTTACAATGTGCCAGGGGCACGGGCAAAATTTACAAGGGGAATTATGTACAGGACAGGGCCACCTGGACCACTGTCAGGGGTAGGCACTTGTCAGAAAATAATACTGATAGGTACACACTTAGGACATAAACATTAGAATGATTAGCACCAAAATTGTAAATGCAACACACATCCAGTAATCACTGGAACAGAGTAATACCTGCTACGCAACCCTAAAACACTGTAGGAAATCACGCAGGTAACTAGGACCTTCTCATCAGGACCTAAGGAAGGAATACCAACACCTAAGCAATTCACTCTTAGCAAAGGGAAGGAAACCTAAACATAAAATGGGATGTCAACAATCCACTAGGCAGGTCACTCTTAGCAAAGTGGATAAACATAAAATGGGACATCAACAATCCTCTATGCAGGTCACTCTTAGCAAAGTGGATAAACATAAAATGGGACATGAATAATCCTCTATGCAGGTCACATTTAGCAAAGTGGATAAACCTAAAGTGGGATGTCAACAATTGCACATGAGGTATTAAACACAGAGGTGCAGGTTAGAACATTTTGCGCAAGAATCACATACACAGAAATCACAATGCGCGGGGTGCACATAGCACAACACTCAAAAAGGTCCCTCAGGCCAACTGGCCTCGAAAGGGGCGGAATGCCCTGAGTCTCAGTGTCAGGGAAGCTGCGCAGGCAGCACAGCACACAAACCTAAACGTAGCAGTTCTCCACAAAGTGCTAGGCAACTGATGCAGGACAAGTTAGGGCAACGTTGGAGCCAGGAGGGCTCAAGAACAAGGTGGGGAGACACAGTGTGGGAGCCTCGGGGCTACAACCAACTAGCTGCCTGTGTCCCCCTAGAGCCTCTCAGGGCTCGCTAAGCAAATGCACAAGTGTAGAGCTTCAGCGCTCTCAGGATGATCAAAAATGCCCCAGAGCCTCTCTTCGGGCTCTAAATATGATGTGGGCGTGTGGAGCCTCTCGGGCTCGAAGAACAGAATGGCCCCTCAGAGCCTCGTGGCTCTCAAAACAAAGAAATGCTGCCCACGTTGGAGCGGCCCTCTGCCAACCGGGGCCGCTCAGGAAACAAAGGTATGCCGCTTTGAAGCCCTCGTGGCTTCACTCTATCAGGGGGTGCGAGATCGCGCTACTCGGGGGAGAGGGGGCGGACACCGACAATGTGTCCCGGAGCCCCTCCCTTCTGCCAGGCACTCACCGGGTCTCGCTGGCCTGCAGGGCGGAGAAGCACTCTCTGCCGGTCTCCTTGTGGGGCTCCTCTTCACTCGTCCCGGGGCTCTCCATTCGATCGGGAGCCTTGGGCAGGACACGCCGGCTGCTCCTCTCGCCTCCCGCCTGGCCTCGTCTCGCTGCATGCCGCCTGACTTCCGCCGGGGCCGCCAATGGCAGCGCGGCCCTGGGGGTCAGGAGGCGGGACTTCCGGGTCGCTGCAGGCAGCACGGTGGCCCGGCCGGGGCAACACACACTCCTGGGCTGCGGCGGTGATCTCTTGGCAATGCCGGGTGGGCACCGGCTCGTAATCGATAAAATACACAACGGGGCAATGCCGGGTGGGCACCGGCTCTAATTAAAATATAAAGCGAGGTGGGCACTCGCTCGTCAAGAAAATCGGCAATTCAGCTCCAATGCCGGGAGGACACCGGCATGCAAATAAAGCGCTCCCAAGCGCTTAGGGGCTGAAGAAAGCGCTCCCAGCGCTAGAAAGATAAGCAAAGCGCTATTGAGTGCTGGGGCACAAGGAAAGCGCGCCTAGCGCTATAAATCAAAGTCAGGGCGCCTCCAGGTACAGCAAAGCTCCAGCAGGGTCTGGAGGCAGGCAGAGGGGCAAGGCAGGGCCAGAGCCAGCACACTGGGTCTCCAGGCAGGAAGACAGCCAAGTGGCGGTCCTCTTGGCCCCAGCAGCAGCAGCAGCCCCCTCTGGCAAGATCCTGGAAGAAAACCAAAGACAGGACAAATTGTATGGTCACACAGCCCCTTCTTATACAGAAAAAACCCTTTGTCTCAGGGTGCAGGGTGGGGGGAAAACCAGTCGCAGCTGGTTTTGAAGTACTCTGTTTACCTCAACCACCCTCTCTATTCACTGGCAGGGCCAGGGCCATCAGTCGCACTACAGGGGGTGGAGCCAGCATTGTCTGGGGAAAGTCCAGGCCCATCAGGGACCAAGGGCACTCCTCCCAAGCCATCAACATGCTAATCTCACACTCACCACCGGGCAGACCCATCCAGCCTTCCTGGAGCCAGGCTCACCAGCCAGCTCCAGCCAATCACACTGCAGGCATATTTTACAGTAATATGCCAAGTCCCAGAAATAGCATTTCTACTCATGCCACACACATGCCACATACACCATTGCGAAGCACTCATTCCCACGAACTCGCACATACCAAATTTGAGCATGCACTCCCCACACATCAGGAACTACTAGAGACACAGACATTCCCCATGCATCCCTATGGGAGAGCAAGCCAGCCTAACTACATGCACGCACTTTACTCTGGGACACAGAGAAAAAGTGCGCACAGACCAGAAAATCATCCACACAGATCACAGATCAAAAAGATTAGGGGTGAACCTGCCTTAAGGGCCAAGTCCAACAGGGGTTATCCAGCAGATCACGTACTTGTGCAGCACTGTAATTTATAGGGTGCCACCTTTCCATGTGCCGATGCATAGTATAATTGCCATAACTGTATTTCTTTTCTGTTCCTCTGGACAGTTCATATTTACAGATCAGACAGGTAACATACCGGGCATTTACCTTTTTTTGTCCTTCGGGAAATGAAAAAATTGCCATATATAATTTTCTTTGACATGGGACCTCCTTGGCTGTTCAGGTAAAAACCTCCCTGTCCCTTGCTCCTCTTCCTCTTCATCCTCTTCTTCCTCCTCTTGTTGTAGGATAACCTGAGGAGGTGGTCCTCTCTTCCTAGGAGGTGGTGGTGGTGGTGGTGGGGGTGCACCAGCTGCAGCTATTAATGAAGCCATTTCTAAGGTATTCAAAGTAGGTCTTTCTTGAAAGTCAGAGTGAGGAAAAAAGGTGGGGCTTTCATCATTTGGGAAAAACAAATGTTCTAAACCAATGAAAAGTGTTATTTTTAGGTCATATGACCAAGCTTTACATCATTAGGAAACCAAAAGTAAAATGAACCAATGAAAAGTTTTATAAACAAGTCACATGACCTGTTATGCTTACGTTACGCGTCCCGCTACGCACCCGGAACACTTCTGGGGCGCAGCGCTTCGCGCCTTGGTTCGCGTTCCGGAGCGCTTCTGGGTGTCCTAACGCGGCGCGTCATAAGACGCATTACGCGGTAACGCGATACGTCGCGCTTACGCGACGTGTCACGATGTTGCTTTCTAACGCGGTAGTTGCGCTAACGGGACGTTTACTGGTTCGCGGACCGGGTCGCGGAACAAAATGAAGCTAACGGGAAGCTGCCCGGTTCGCAGACCCACAGCGAAACAAAAAAAAAATAATTTAAAAAAATATATAAATAAATAAAAAATGATATTACAAAAATATAAAATATATTTTTGAATTAGAATAAGAATACATTTTACAGCTTTTGATATTTGCTATTAAAAAACCATTGAAATTCACTGAAAAAACCATAGGTTATAGACCATATATAGTTAGGAATTAGCATTTACAAAACCTTAAAAATGCACTGAAAAAACCAGAGGTTATAGACCATATATAGTTAGGGATTAGCATTTACAAAACCTTATTTTACTCGTACAAAACCATTGAAATTCGCATATATAGTTAGTTGCACTAACTATATATCGCGCACCCGCAATCCACTGCTGATGATGTCACATATTACATCATTCATGACATGGTCAGTGACATCACTGATGACATCACTGATGACAACATCCAGTGACTGCATGTTTCTGTAGAGTTAAAATATGTCTTACATATTGAAGAATGAGTGGATGTATAAGTGTCTGGATGAAGGATTTAGTAGGTGCATGACTGATTGTATGAGTGAGTGATTAGATCGCGGAACAAAATGAAGCTAACGGGAAGCTGCCCGGTTCGCAGACCCACAGCGAAACAAAAAAAAAATAATTTAAAAAAATATATAAATAAATAAAAAATGATATTACAAAAATATAAAATATATTTTTGAATTAGAATAAGAATACATTTTACAGCTTTTGATATTTGCTATTAAAAAACCATTGAAATTCACTGAAAAAACCATAGGTTATAGACCATATATAGTTAGGAATTAGCATTTACAAAACCTTAAAAATGCACTGAAAAAACCATAGGTTATAGACCATATATAGTTAGGGATTAGCATTTACAAAACCTTATTTTACTCGTACAAAACCATTGAAATTCGCATATATAGTTAGTTGCACTAACTATATATCGCGCACCCGCAATCCACTGCTGATGATGTCACATATTACATCATTCATGACATGGTCAGTGACATCACTGATGACATCACTGATGACAACATCCAGTGACTGCATGTTTCTGTAGAGTTAAAATATGTCTTACATATTGAAGAATGAGTGGATGTATAAGTGTCTGGATGAAGGATTTAGTAGGTGCATGACTGATTGTATGAGTGAGTGATTAGATGTGTCTCACTGAGTGCATGGGTTAGTGACTAAACTGTCTTAATTTGTACATCATTATGTCTGTTGTTCGGTAAACTGCTGCATGTGTTGATCAGTAGCTATATGAGTAACTATATGGGTTATTGATTAGTTACCCAAGTATTTGTATGGGAGACTGAGTGTGTGTGTATGGGTGGCTGGGAGGTGTGTGACTCTGTGCATAGATGTGTGAACAGTTGATTCACTAGATGTATGGGTTCAAAAGTGCATGTGGAATTATCTGTATGGGCGGTTGACTGCGTGCATGAGTGTATTGGTGAGTGAATTGATATCTTTTTTTTTATTGTTTTATTGTTTTATTGCAAGGAAATACAGCAAAACATAATATACAAAATAACACAATATGTACTGCAAAAATGTAACAGTTTTTAACAAAATACATGAAAGAAAGAAAAATAGGTCAAGGAATAAAACAAATTAGATTAGATCCACTCGGCAATTGGTGCCCAAATTTTTTCCCCCATGGTTCTTTTTTTAACCCCCTTTAACTTATATATAGCAGATTCTATATTGTACATAAATAATAATTTTTCCCGCCACATAAAAAACGTGGGGGGATCGGGGATAATCCATTCCTTAGTAATACATGATCTGGCTGCAGCCATACAAAGAAAGAGGAAGTAGGAAATTGATCTGGGCCTAGTAACAGTATGGTCTATACCAAGTAGTAATAATTCGGAAGTTATCTTAATCTCACATTTCAAAATAATAGATAAGAAGGTTTCAATATGTTGGTAGAGCATTGAAAGTTTAGGACAAGAAAAAAACATGTGTAATTCATCGGCTGCATATAACCCACACCGACTGCAGGTCGTACCTGCGGTCGTACTCCATTTAACAATTTTACTTGGAGTGTAATAAAGGTTGTGGATACACATAAAATGTTGGGATTTCATCATCCCGGTTATAAGACACTCAGCAGCCATTTTAATCGACAATAAAGTATCAACATCTGGTATACCTAAACTGTTAGCCCATTTCAACTGGCATTGACCTAAATCACCCCCATATTCCTGCATTAAACTTAAGTAAATAGCTCCGATACGGGGTTTTTTTTGCAAAAGCTCTAACAATGGAGTTTTAACTGGAGGAATTAGAGGATGATTCTGCAGAAAACTACGAAGTTGAAGACATTTTAAAAAATAATTTCTTCCCACAGAAAAATTATTCATTAGATCCTGAAATGAAACCACTTTATCATTATAAAATAAGTCACCCAAATACCTTATTCCTTTCTGCTGCCATCTGTATATGATTAAATCATGGAAAATTTCTGGAAATAAATCCCTTGATGTAAGGGGAGTATACAAATTAAGTTTCCTTAGTTTTATGTGTTTTCGAACTTTTTGCCAGATTCCAAAAGCTGATTTCAGTATCTTATACTTAGTTTTCTTATGATAGCTAGGCTCCACCATTCTCAAAAAACTGCCCTTGACTTTCTCACCCATGATCATTTGATAAATTGATGGAGTCTGACAATCCAGCAGTTCCACTCTTTCTCCCAAAATTAGGGGGCCAATGTATTGCAAAGCGGCAGAAAAATAATAGAAAAGAAAATAAGGGACATTCCATCCACCACATTCATTGCTAAGAATCATTTTCTTAGCGGCTTTCCTATGGCGTTTATAGCCCCATAGAAATCGGAAAATAGTTCTCTCTAAATTTCTAAAGGAAAGCAATGAAAAATCTAAAGGTATTGTGCGAAACAAATATAATACTTTTGGCAAAATCAGCATTTTTAAAATATTAAGTCTACCAAAAAGAGATAAATGTAGATGATCCAAGCGCTGCAGTGAAGTATTAATTTGGGTTACTGTCGGGTTTAGGTTGCATTCTGGTATCTTTTCTATGGGTAAAGAAATTTTGATTCCTAAGTATGTGACTTCTGGAGTAATAGGAATGTTTGCAGGTAGATTTTCCCCTGAACAAAGGATTTGTGTTTTTTCCAAATTGAGGGGCTCATTAGGATGGCGGACGGAAGTGCCTCCGCAGACCCAGAGTATGCGGAACAAGCCAATTTTCCGTACGCCTGTCACGGACACTCCGTCCGCAAAATCAGGATACGAAATACGTGCCAAAATCCTTCCGCGGCGGTAGAACACGGTCCGCCGCACCACCACACCCAACCACGCGGCGGACGTAACCCTTCCAGAGACTCCGCCGTACGGACTGACGACTAGGCCCGTCCTCCAAATCAAGATGGCGGAAAACACACATAAAAGCGCGGCGGAAAAACAACCTGCCTGAACACTGCGGATGCTCCACAGCGACCATACCCACCACGAGCCGCACGCCGACATGGACCCTGCACTACAGGCATACCCGATACTCTACACGATCCAGTACGTCCTCGTCTTGGCCCACCATCGACGACGACGCAGGTAGGCAACAAAGCATTCGCTGTCTGGAGAGGAGTACCGGCAAGGGCGGTGACGTAGGGAGGGGGGAGTGACATGTCCCGAAATGCACATATGCCTGTGTACGGCAACGCCTCCAAGGGCCCTGACCCAGGTAGGGGAGAGTGACACGTAGCAGAACCCACCGACCCCAAGAAAATACCAATCCACACCAGCATCACACACGCAAGAATGATTCTGACAAAGCACGACACATTAATCCCAATTTTATTTACGCCGATTCGGAGCAAAGTCACAGTCTAGGATGGAGCATGGCCATAGTGGACACCAGAGCAGGAACATCAGATGCAGTACATCAGTATCAGAACAGCAACAGGGCAGCAACAGGGCAGTGTGGACACCAGAGCAGGTACATCAGATGCAGTACATCATTATCAGAACAGCAACAGGGCAGTGTGGACACCAGAGCAGGTACATCAGAGGCAGTACATCAGTATGAGAATAGCAACAGGGCAGTGTGGACACCAGAGCAGGTACATCAGAGGCAGTACATCAGTATGAGAATAGCAACAGGGCAGTGTGGACACCAGAGCAGGTACATCAGATGCAGTACATCAGTATCAGAACAGCAACAGGGCAGTGTGGACACCAGAGCAGGTACATCAGAGCCAGTACATGAGAGGGGCCAAGTGCTCCAACAGTCCTTTGCACTGAAAACGTCCATCAGAGGCAGCACATGAGAGGGGCTAAGGGCACCAACAGTCCTTTGCACTGAAAACGTCCATCAGAGGCAGCACATGAGAGGGCACAATGCAGTTCCAGAACAGCAACAGGGCAGCAACAGGGCAGTGTGGACACCAGAGCAGGTACATCAGAGCCAGTACATGAGAGGGGCCAAGTGCTACAACAGTCCATTGCACTGAAAACGTCCATCAGAGGCAGCACATGAGAGGGGCTAAGGGCACCAACAGTCCTTTGCACTGAAAACGTCCATCAGAGGCAGCACATGAGAGGGGCTAAGGGCACCACCAGTCCTTTGCACTGAAAACGTCCATCAGAGGCAGCACATGAGAGGGCACAATGCAGTTCCAGAACAGCAACAGGGCAGCAACAGGGCAGTGTGGACACCAGAGCAGGTACATCAGAGCCAGTACATGAGAGGGGCCAAGTGCTACAACAGTCCATTGCACTGAAAACGTCCATCAGAAGCAGCACATGAGAGGGGCTAAGGGCACCAACAGTCCTTTGCACTGAAAACGTCCATCAGAGGCAGCACATGAGAGGGCACAATGCAGTTCCAGAACAGCAACAGGGCAGTGTGGACACCAGAGCAGGTACATCAGAGCCAGTACATGAGAGGGGCCAAGTGCTCCAACAGTCCATTGCACTGAAAACGTCCATCAGAGGCAGCACATGAGAGGGGCTAAGGGCACCAACAGTCCTTTGCACTGAAAACGTCCATCAGAGGCAGCACATGAGAGGGCACAATGCAGTTCCAGAACAGCAACAGGGCAGCAACAGGGCAGTGTGGACACCAGAGCAGGTACATCAGAGCCAGTACATGAGAGGGGCCAAGTGCTACAACAGTCCATTGCACTGAAAACATCCATCAGAGGCAGCACATGAGAGGGGCTAAGGGCACCAACAGTCCTTTGCACTGAAAACGTCCATCAGAGGCAGCACATGAGAGGGCACAATGCAGTTCCAGAACAGCAACAGGGCAGCAACAGGGCAGGTTGGACACCAGAGCAGGTACATCAGAGGCAGTACATCAGTATGAGAATAGCAACAGGGCAGCAACAGGGCAGTGTGGACACCAGAGCAGGTACATCAGAGGCAGTACATCAGTATGAGAATAGCAACAGGGCAGTGTGGACACCAGAGCAGGTACATCAGAGGCAGTACATCAGTATGAGAATAGCAACAGGGCAGCAACAGGGCAGTGTGGACACCAGAGCAGGTACATCAGAGGCAGTACATCAGTATGAGAATAGCAACAGGGCAGTGTGGACACCAGAGCAGGTACATCAGAGGCAGTACATCAGTGTGAGAATAGCAACAGGGCAGCAACAGGGCAGTGTGGACACCAGAGCAGGTACATCAGATGCAGTACATCAGTATGAGAATAGCAACAGGGCAGTGTGGACACCAGAGCAGGTACATCAGATGCAGTACATCAGTATGAGAATAGCAACAGGGCAGTGTGGACACCAGAGCAGGTACATCAGAGGCAGTACATCAGTATGAGAATAGCAACAGGGCAGTGTGGACACCAGAGCAGGTACATCAGATGCAGTACATCAGCATGAGAATAGCAACAGGGCAGTGTGGACACCAGAGCAGGTACATCAGAGGCAGTACATCAGTATGAGAATAGCAACAGGGCAGTGTGGACACCAGAGCAGGTACATCAGAGGCAGGACATCAGAGGGCACAGTACAGCTACTTACAGCACACTGTCAGGTGGATTGCCTGAAGTACCCGCATCGGACACACTGACAGCACCAGAAACCGGAGTGTGACACACAGCCACAGATGTAGTGACTGACACGTGAGCCACAGACCCAGATACACTGCCAGCACCTGCTACATGAGTGTGAGACACAGCCACAGACCGAATGACTGACACATGGCCCATAGACCCAGATACACTGCCAGCACCTGATACAGGAGTGTGAGACACAGCCACAGCCCGAGTGACTGACACATGGCCCATAGACCCAGATACACAGCCAGCACCTGATACAGGAGTGTGAGACACAGCCACAGCCCGAGTGACTGACACATGGCCCATAGACCCAGATACACTGCCAGCACCTGATACAGGAGTGTGAGACACAGCCACAGCCCGAGTGACTGACACATGGCCCATAGACCCAGATACACAGCCAGCTCCTGATACAGGAGTGTGAGACACAGCCACAGATGTAGTGACAGACACATGGCCCATAGACCCAGATACACTGCCAGCACCTGATACAGGAGTGTGAGACACAGCCACAGCCCGAGTGACTGACACATGGCCCATAGACCCAGATACACTGCCAGCACCTGATACAGGATAGGTCTCGACTGATACCCTGCCACTAACAGACACATGCGAGTCAACTGCACCAGCGCCACTGTGACCACTGAAATGATGAGCCACAGGGCTGTATGGTCCAGGAGGCAGGGTGGCTCTGGGAGCGGGGGATAGTTGCAATTGGCCGACATCGGATTGGGCATGTGTCAATGCTGTGTGTCTACGCTTCTTTTGGACATGTGCCTGCACCCTGGACAGGACAGGACTCACAAGTCGACCGGACTGAGAAGCAATTTCACCCACCATGGGAGGTGCTTGTGCTCGGGGGGTAATGGTCTCTGGGGACGTGCTGGAGCCTGCTTGTCGTTTGCTGTGTGGCTGCCTTGTGGCCTCTGCAACATGTGTCATGGGGGATGCCACGACAGGGTCCACCTGCATCCGTCCATGACGGGCCATGATGGGAGTGGAGGTAAGGGGTGACTCCATTGCGGAGTCTTCTGTATTCCCTTTCCCAGAAAACAGCTGTCTCAGAGCAACAATGGGTGATGTATGCCTGTCCCTGACTGCGCCACTGTCCATGGGAGATGCCTTGGGCCTTGGATGTTCCATTTCCGTTGGAGTACTGTAGTCTGTGGACTTGCCCTGTTCCCTGGATGGTGCCCTCTTCCAGGCAGCAGACTTGTCGTCTGTGGTGTACATATCACCAGGACACCCCTTCTGCCCGTGTGTGTCCTCGCCCCTGGGACTGTCCGTGCTCCTCTTAGGAGCGTTTGTCTTGTGACTATTCTTGTCCCTGCCCTTGGGAGTGGCTCCTTCCTTCGGAGTCTCCCTGCCCTTGGGAGTGCCTACATCCTTCCTGCTTTCCCTGCCCTTGGGAGTGGCACCTTCCTTCGTAGCCTCCCTGCCCTTGGGAGTGCCTACATCCTTCCTGCTTTCCCTGCCCTTGGGAGTGGCACCTTCCTTCGTAGCCTCCCTGCCCTTGGGAGTGCCTACATCTCTCCTGCTTTCCCTGCCCTTGGGAGTGGCACCTTCCTTCGTAGCCTCCCTGCCCTTGGGAGTGCCTACATCCTTCCTGCTTTCCCTGCCCTTGGGAGTGGCACCTTCCTTCGTAGCCTCCCTGCCCTTGGGAGTGCCTACATCCTTCCTGCTTTCCCTGCCCTTGGGAGTGGCACCTTCCTTCGTAGTCTCCCTGCCCTTGGGAGTGCCTACATCCTTCCTGCTGTCCCTGCCCTTGGGAGTGGCTCCTACCTGCCTAGTCTCCCTGCCCTTGGGAGTGCCTACTTCCTTCCTGCTTTCCCTGGCCTTGGGAGTGGCTCCTTCCTTCCTAGTGTCCCTGGCACTGGGAGTATGCGAGCCCTCAAGAGATGTATTAGTCTTCTCACTGTCCTCGTACAGGGTAGTGTCAATGGAAGCGGGAGTGAGTCTTGGCCTGGTAGTACCTTGTGTGTGGGATGGCTGTGCAGCATGTGTAGCCATTACACCCAACCCCTCTTTTGCCTCACGTGTGTGTACTCCACTATATCTGACGTTGTCCTTGTGAACAGATTTACCTGACCTAGGGGATGGGGTCTGAGGCCTCCGTGCCTTGACGTGCTGGCTGACGCTGCTTCTAGTGCAATAACCTGTATTAGAGTCCAGGTCAGAAAATTCACTCCCCCCTGACACATCCAGAGTTGTAGATGGTGGAACAGAAGTACC
This sequence comes from Lissotriton vulgaris, assembly GCF_964263255.1. Taxonomy (NCBI): domain Eukaryota; kingdom Metazoa; phylum Chordata; class Amphibia; order Caudata; family Salamandridae; genus Lissotriton; species Lissotriton vulgaris. Next base: position 1,124,663,839 of record NC_141694.1, read on the forward strand.
ACCCAGTCCATGCGACTGTGCAATGGCAGACGACACACTGTTAGACAATGACTGCAGTGTCCTGTGTACACCAGCCAGATCACCATGCATACCTTCCATGAATGCCACCACCTGCCCCAACTTCCTATCGTGGTCTTGGAAAGCATTAATCATATTGGTCTGGCCCACACACAGCTGTCGCAGCAGATCAACAGCCTCTGCACAAAGTGCATTTTGGGTCACCGAGGCTGGGGCAGCGGTGCCGACACCGAACGCCACTTTGCTCCCCCTACTCCTGCGTGCACGAACAGTACATGGTGCAGTTGGCGGCAGGGTGGGCCCTGTGTGCTGTGTCCCGACCGAAGGTGTTGGTTGCCCACTCCCAGTCTGTGACAACAGTGCTGACTCACCAACACTGTCGGAAGATGAGGACGATGTTGTCTCCACATGCGAGTCCTCCGGGACGGTCCTGTCCCCCTCTCCGGCGCTGGCCCCTTCGGTGTCAGTCTGCGTGTGCGCGACGTCTGATCCGGATGCATTGCCTTCTGTAATCTCCGCCGTCTGTGGCTGAGTGCCCTCTGCCAAAGCTGAAATGCACAGGAAATGGGTGTAAGTAATGGCCACACACACGTACAGTACTGCTGCGGAATCCCTAAAGCCACTGATGACAATGTCCATCGATCCCCCAACCTGCACACGGCCCACCCCAAGCAGTCATCCTCACAGGAATTCAGTGGCGTTGGCCGTAATACATGTACAGCATGCACACTGGGCATGAGGAACTACATCAGCACACAAGTGTTGCCAAGGGGTGACGGAGCACTACAGCATGTGCATGACAACTGAACAGCTTAGCAGGTGGCGTCTCAACATGCCGCATCTGCAAGTGAAAAGTTAACTGTGGCAATGTCACCAACATGCCATTGGAACGAGACTTACGAACGACGGAAGACCCTAATGTGTGTGGGCAACCATACATGCATTGCACTCACAAGCAACATACACAGACAGTATGCTTACCGCCACGTTGCTGTTCATCCACACGCAACCGCTCGGACAGGTCAGGATGCATCACAGCTATGATACGGTGCATGAGAGGGGTCATTGAGCGTCGGGCCAGACGTGCCGTCCTTGGAATCAGCCCTAGTGTCACTTCCGCTACATTCTTGCTCAGTCTGGAAATGTCGTCCCAGCGTTTGTGGCAGTGTCTATGTCGTCTATTGCACACCCCCGCTGCTCGTACTTCACGTGCAATGCTCCTCCACACGTCCTTGCGAAGGTGCAGCTTCACCTACCATGATGGGAGACAAAAGGGTGGAAGTCAGGGGACAGTTGGCCAGTCACACAGATAGGAGCCACAGATTACTCTCAGCAGTCATGCACATATCGATTCTTTGGTTGTTCACACATCACACCGCCAAGTTTCCAGAGCCCAGGTGCCATATGACACCTCATGCACCACAACTCAGCAGCGTCCACGAGGACATCCAGCTCCGCGGCGGTGAAGGGACGAGACCGGACCTCTCTGACTCCCGACATGGCAAGGTCACGGAGTATGGCACTAGAGCGGCAGTCGGTGGTCAGCTCCGCAGCAGCAGGTGGAGGTGATGGTCACAGGCAGCAGTCGGTGGTCAGCTCCGCAGCAGCAGGTGGAGGTGATGGTCACAGGCAGCAGTCGGTGGTCAGCTCCGCAGCAGCAGGTGGAGGTGATGGTCACAGGCAGCAGTCGGTGGTCATCGTAGAAAGTATGCTTTTGCACATCACACATATATAGGGCCCTGTGGCCATGTCAGTGGCATACGGCGCCAGCCATTGGTCCGCCGTGAGAGCGTGTTTGGAATTGGGCCAATGATTGGCCCTGATGTTGAGGTGAACAGCATACGGTACTTGCAATTGGCCAACCGTGGCCCATGTCCACACCTCCCATTGGCTGCACGTGCACAGACCGTCACGCTCACACACCGGCAAGTGCACGTGCTAGACACCGGCACGGATGCATCATTTGCAACAAAGTTGTAACAGTGGCGCCACCATGGCGGGGCACGTATTCGGCGGGGGAGGTGGAGGTCAAAACATCCATGAGCTGATGTCCATGCACATGGCAGTTCATGCCCCCCCTTACAGTGACATTGCATCAGCACTACCGCCGTGGCAGGCCCAGCCCATGACCGCCGTGCCAGGGCACGGCGGTAGTGGAGGGGGCCTGAAGCGGCGGTAGTTGGCACGGCTGCAACGGCGGTCATGGCCTGGGCCTGGCACGGCGGTAGTGGAGGGGGCCTGAAGCGGCGGTGGTTGGCACGGCCGCAACGGCGGTCATGGGCTGGGCCTGGCACGGCGGTAGTGGAGGGGGCCTGAAGCGGCGGTAGTTGGCACGGCCGCAACGGCGGTCATGGCCTGGGCCTGGCACGGCGGTAGTGGAGGGGGCCTGAAGCGGCGGTAGTTGGCACGGCCGCAACGGCGGTCATGGGCTGGGCCTGGCACGGCGGTAGTGGAGGGGGCCTGAAGCGGCGGTAGTTGGCACGGCCGCAACGGCGGTCATGGGCTGGGCCTGGCACGGCGGTAGTGGAGGGGGCCTGAAGCGGCGGTAGTTGGCACGGCCGCAACGGCGGTCATGGGCTGGGCCTGGCACGGCGGTAGTGGGTAGAGCTGGGCCGGCCGGTGTAGGCTGGCTGATGCAATGTCACTGTAAGGGGGGTCATGAACTGCCATGTGCATGGCCATCAGCTTATGGATGTTTTGGCCTCCACCTCCCCCGCCGAATACGTGCCCCGCCATGGTGGCGCCACTGTTACAACTTTGTTGCAAATGATGCATCCGTCCCGGTGTCTAGCACGTGCACTTACCGGTGTGTGAGCGTGACGGTCTGTGCACGTGCAGACAATTGGAATGTTGAACGCGGGCCGTGTATGGCCAGACGTCAACAGCGGAAGCAGTGCACCGCCATGGCGGCGTCAATGAGTGCATGTCAGCTGACGAAGCACCTTGTTTAATTGTCTGCAGCTGCATGGTGAGGGTTGTGTGCGTGATTGCGTGACTACACACTTCATGCTCTATCCCATGTTTTTCCATACCATGCCCATCGGTGTGCCACTAATGACCGTCACGTTTGGGTCATGTCACATGTCTTGTTGGCAGTGATGTTGAGGTGGGACAGAGTGCATTGGACATGTTGCAACACATCATGGAGCTGGTGGGTGCACATTGCTACGTCAATCCATGTTGTTGTGACAATCAGAGGTGTCACACATATGCAAATTGTACACTGCCTATTACATGTTGGATAGAGTGCGGTGACATGCGAGTGAGTTGCACAGACATGCGTTGTATGTGGATTGAGTATCATTCCATTTACTCCCACACAGGAGGGCTCAGAATGTCCATCGCCCATACACTGTGCTGGAGGATATGGTGGACGAGGAGGTGATCCGGAAATTCAGGCTTGATCGACGTCGATTGCTGGAGCTTGTGAACAAGTTGTCTCCTCACCTGCAGACGCGGAGAACTTATCCAGGCTCAATTTCACCCACCCAAAAGGTGATGGCGGCACTCCATTTCTTTGCAACAGGCACATTCCAGTACACTATAGGACATGCCGGGGGTATGTCACAGGCCATGTTCATCACGGTACTTAGGGATGTACTGACAGCCATGATGCTGTACAAGAATGACTACATACATTTTCCACAGGCGGCAGAGTTGGCTGCGGTCAAAGCAGACTTTTATGCACTGGGTCGCATACCACACGTTGTGGGTTCAATTGATGGCACGCATATTGCGATCATTCCGCCACGGGACAGTGAGCAGGTGTTTCGGAATCGGAAGCACTTCCACTCCCTTAACGTGCAGGTGGTGTGCCAGGCCGACAACATTATCTCACATGTGTGTGCAAGATTTCCTGGCTCTGCACATGACGCCCACATCATGCGGAGCAGCATTGTCCCCCAACTGATGGCAAATCTGCGTCCGGCACAAGCCTGGCTTGTTGGTGAGTATGCTGTGGTGACTGGAGTGATATCTGGGTGGCTTGGTGTGGCCACATGTTCAGGTAGTGATGTTTCTCTCTCTCTCTAATTCCCACATACACAGGCGACTCGGCTTACCCAAACAGGCCTTGGCTTCTAAGTCCAATTCGCAATCCCACCACAGCAGGAGAAATGCGATACAACGATGCCCATGGTAGGACACGTCGAGTGGTGGAACGTACATTTGGCCTGCTTAAGTCTAGGTTTCGGTGCCTGGATAAGACTGGAGGGGCCCTGCCTTACGCACCAGGCAAAGTATGCAAGATTGTGATAGCCTGCTGCATGCTCCACAACCTGGCAGTGCGAAATAACATTGTACTGATCTTGGACCCAGATGAACAGCAAGTTCCTCGCCCTCCCGACCCACCCATGTCGACTGATGAGGATAGTGGTGAGGAGGAAGGTGTGGACCAGAGGCGCCAGCTCATTGAACGCTACTTCCCTTGATTGTGAGTGTGCTCCTCTTGTGCTGCTTGTGTATGCCCTGTGTATGTTTTTTTTTTTTTTTTGGTAAGACATTTATTGTGCATTGTCATAGTAAAAGTACAATCAATCTCGCCTACAACCTTAGAAGGCCGGCTTTGCAAAGTACGCAAGAATAAATGAACAGTTTACCCATACACAGCCCATCAGCCGACAACCATAGGTCCGGCGGCGCATGTTCGGTAGTAGTGTAGGCAGTGGTTTCGACAGTGCATCCGCATGGTAGATTCGCCTGATCAGTCTTACATTTTTTGGTATTTTTGACAAAAGCCCCCATAACCTAGGGGGGACATTACAAACAACAAAGCAATAACCCCCTGTAAACCTTAAAGCACTGTGTCACAGCATTCTCCCCCCCTCATCGGCCCATCAAGTGTAGCTCATAGCGGCAAGAAGTCTTTAACAGTGGAGCGCTCAGCCCTCATTATCATCTGATGCCATTGACACCATAAATTGTTGGAAGGGCTCCCAAAAGTCTCTGGGGCGGGACCCCATAGGCAACTCTTCCTCATACGTGACTAAGGTGTCCCTACAATAGGCCAGATCTTCCAGCCAATTTTTCACTTTTGGTTTTCGCTTACTGTTCCAGTGTAGGGATATTCTTCTCTTAGCCATTAATAACGCAATCACACAAAGTTTACGCCGTCTTGCTCGCAAGTGCGGCACCAAACCCAGGAGACAGACTTTAGCAGTACACGGCAATTGGGCTCCCAACATAGTGTTGAGTGTCCGTATCACCTGGTCCCAGTATTGTGTTACAGCATCGCAGTGCCATGCCAAGTGTATGAAGTCCGCGTGTTCCTGCCCACACCTAGTGCAATTAGAGTTGTCTCTTAGCCCATATCTGTGCAGACGTGCAGGGGTGTGGTACATCTGGTGCAAATACTTGTAATGGATCAGTCTAAGGTTCCCGTTAGGTGTCAGCATCCCCGTAAGCATGCAGGAGGCCTCCCAGTCCTCTTCCGTGAGATCCTCCCCCAGTAACGCTTGCCATCTCTCCCTGGCTCTTGCAGTGTTACCACCATTGCTAGATTGTGCGCAGCGGTACAGTCGGGATACCAGGTGTGCAGCTGAGGGGGTGTTGATCACGAGTGTCAGTGGTGCTAGTGCTTGCGGTTCTGCTGGGAAAGACACAAAGTGTTCCTTCACCGCCCTCTGAAGCCTATAATAGTTGAAGCTAAACAACAGAGTTGGATTCTGGATGTATGTGAGTTGATTCAGCTGCACAAAGTGCCCTTCTCTGTACAAATCCCCAAGGGTGTCTATGCCAGCTCGTTTAAGGAGGTCCATCCCTACCTGTTCTTGCGTGACAGACAGCGCCGGGTGGTGAGCCAACGGGAGTGTCGGTGCATAGAGTGGTGTGCAACGCGCCATCCTACTGAGTGTCCTCCATGCTTCTATCGTAGTGTTCACTGGGTTAATATCGCGGGCGTGTAATCTGGGGCGTTTGTGTGTCAATATACTCGTTAGTGGGATGGGGTCAGCATCTCCATGCTCAACAGCCACATGCGTGAGGAAAGGGACCTCGTGGAACCAGTAATGCGCGTATTGCGCCTGAGCACACTGATAGTACAAATAGATGTCAGGCACCTTGAAACCCCCTTTAGCGTAAGGGAGCGTCAGAGTCTGCAGGTCTAATCTAGCCTGCTTACCTGCCCAGATTAAGGAGAGCATGAGAGATTTAATATTACGGAACACCTCCGCTGGGGGCTTAATAGGTATATTATTGAAAAGATATAAGAATTTGGGCAGGAGCACCATCTTCACAATGGCAAGTCTGTCTGCCAGTGAGAGCGGTAGTCTTATCCATCTCTTGACCTTGTCCTCCAAAGCAGAGACAGCCCTCCCGTAGTTGGTGCGGATGACTAGCTCCGGATCTCTGTGGAACCAGACGCCTAGGTATTTCGTCGGCTCCTCCTGCCATTCCAGGGGATAATCCAGCGGCGTGGGCTGGGTGCTATCTGTCAGTGGGAGTATGAGGGACTTGTTCCAATTAATGTGGAGCCCCGCATATTGGCCAAATTTAATGTATTCCCGCATTAGGGGGTTGAGGTTTGACTCCGGGTTTTTCACATATAAGACCATGTCGTCTGCATACAGGGCAATGTGTATGGGCCGCGTAGGTAGCTGAATGGCTGAGTAGTGGTGGTGCTGTCTTATTTTACACGCCAAGGGTTCCAGTATGAGGACAAACAGCATAGGCGATAGGGGGCACCCTTGTCTGGTGCCACGTCTGATGTCAATCGGGGATGAGAGATGTTTGTTTACCCGTATGCGGGCCGTCAGGCCCGAGTACAGCATCGTGATCCAGCCAATGTATAAGGGGGGGAACCCCATCCGGAGCAGGACTGCGTGCAGGAACGGCCAGTCAATCGTATCGAATGCCTTAGCCGCGTCCAGCAAGACAGCAACCGCCTTGATATCCGGGGCTAGGTAGTGCCCCAAAGCAAAGAGGGTGCGTGTGTTGTGTGCGGTCGACCGGTCTGGGATGAAACCCGCCTGGTCTGGTCTTATTAACATCGGCATTAATGGCTTTAGTCGGTCCGCCAGTATGCTGGCTAGGATCTTGGTGTCGACGTTTATCAATGAGAGAGGGCGGTAGGAGTCGCACTGTTCTTCATCCTTACCAGGTTTCAGTATGGCGATGATCAGCGCCTCTCTCATAGACGGTGGCAGAGTCTGGGCTTCATGTGCGGCCTCGTACAGATTCACTAGATGTGGTGCTAGCGTGCTAGCGTACGTTTTATAGAATTCTATGACGAAGCCATCCGGGCCCGGTGCTTTGCCATTAGGGAGTCTTTTGATGGTGTCGACGACTTCTTGTGTCGTGAGGGGCCTAGCTAGATATTCCCTGTGCCCGTCTGCCAGCCAGGCAATCTCTACGTCAGCCAAGTATTCCAGTATCTCCTCCCGTTGCACCTGTGTTCTGGCCTCGTATAGAGCCCCGTAGGTTTCCCTGAATTCGCCCATAATGGTCGGTATGTCATGCGCGCGTGTGCCATGTTTGGTACGTATAGACGCTATATGTTGTGGCGCCCTTCCTGAGCAAATCTTCTCTGCTAGGGCCCTGCCCGGCCTACCCCCTTCCCCATATCTCCTGGCCGTTGTTCTCTTGAAAATGTATTTGAGTTCGTCATCAGCAAACGTGTTGTATTCTAACAGTATTGATTGGATGTCACTTAGTAGTGCCGCGTCCCCAGTGTTTGTGTAGCGCTGTTCCAGATCCCGGAGCATCTCCTCCCTCCTGGTAAGTTGGTGACGAATATCTTTCAGTATACCAGCAGACGTTGTAATGCACACGCCCCGTATAGTCGCTTTAAATGCTTCCCATAGGAGGCACGGGTCCTCCGTGGTGGGGGCATTTAGTTCAAAGTAGTCAGTGATCGCTGTTTGGACTGTATCTACATATAGCGGGTCGCGCAAGGCCTGTGCGTTGAAGCGCCATGTGTAGGGCGGTGGGACATAGTGTGGGATCCGTAACCGTAGGAGCACAGGACTGTGGTCCGACAGTGTTCTAGGGAGATGTGTAATCTGTTCCACCCAGGCAAGGACGTCCTGTGTGGCTAGCCAAAAGTCTAGTCTGGACCAGCTCCTGTTTGCAGCATTAATGTGTGTGGCTACCTGTTCCCCCGGATGTAGTAGCCTCCACAGGTCACTAATGTGCAAGTCAGACATTGCGTCAAGCAGCATTTCCCTCGCCTTGGTATGGTGCTCAAGTGTGTGTGCTGCCCTGTCGAGCCCATCCCTGAGTGTGACGTTGAAGTCCCCTCCCCAGATAACATTGTCCGCTTGCACATCAGCTACAATATGCCATAGCCTTTCAAAAAAACCTGCATCATCCACGTTCGGACCATATACGTTCACAAGAGCCAGTTTATGATGTCTCGTCTCGCCTACTACTATTACATATCGACCCCCTGGGTCAGTGTGCGTGTCTGTGATTTTGAAGTGAGTTCCTTTTTTTACCAATATGCTAACGCCACGGGAGTATGATGAGTAGTACGAGCCAGTTGTGGATTCTGCCCATTTGTTCCCCAGCCCGTGTGTGGAAGTGGGTGCCATGTGAGTTTCTTGTAGGAAGGCCACATCGACCTTAAGTCTGTCAAAGTACGCAAACATTTGCCTTTTCTTTTTCGGGTTCCCCAGCCCCCTGACATTCCATGAGATGAGGTTGAGTGTGTCAAAGCGCGTCATTAGCGTGCGGTCAGGTGGAATTGTGCGCCGCGTGATCTGTGTGGCCACCTATGAAACAGTACATTCCTAACATTCACAAAGAAGGCAACAAAAGAGGTCGCAATGCTTCTCAGACACAGTGCAAACACAGTAACTATAACCAGCTTCCCCATCCCCCCGCCTCCCACTTCAGCACCCAAACTTCGCCAAAGCCATTCCCCCCCGAACTTCAGAACAGTGAGTAAACTTTTTGCGGGGAACACCCTCCTGGGGGTGCCGCCCGAAGCACACATCTCCATCCACATAGTGGATGTGGACGGGCGCGATTAGCATACTATTACATCGTCAATGTTAACATCCTATCCTCCCCACCCCATCCCCGATCCCCCGCAGGCACTTAGTGACCTTCAGCATTTTTTCCAACCCCCCCCCCAAAGCACAGGAACATGCGTAGGTAGTACCAATCACCCTCAATGTCAGTGTCTCGGTGTTGCACAGTGAAGTCTCAGGTAGCGCACCTCGTTAATTACTTGCCAATAGTTAATGGAGGCCCAATGCTCCTGTGCTGGTTCTGCATTAACATTTCCCCATTGTACTCACTGCGCTACCGCCATGCACGACTCCCATCCAGGGTCCGTCAGCAGTGGGAGCCCCAGTCTCGTGGCGTATCACACTATGTTTCACCCAGTTTGTAGTGTCCGACGTGTGCCGCCAACAGTGCCGAAGCAGTCCAAAGAAACACACGTTGAGCCGTCGCGTTGTCAGTCGTTGTCGCTCATTCTGCCCGCATTCTCCTGATTTTTCCGACGTTTAGTGAGGGTCTTGACGTACTCCTGTGCGGCTTGCACCGTCGTGAGGATCACCGGCTTACCATCCATCAGGATTTTAAGTTTTGCAGGGTACAGCATCGCGTACCCAATGTTCAGCTCACGAAGTTTCTTCTTTACTGTAGCAAACTCCTTCCTGGCCTGTTGCACTGCCATGGTGTGGTCTGGGTAGAACTCCAGCGAGTTGCCCTGATGGGTAATGGCGCCCTTTTCCCTCGCCAGCCGGAGTATAGTGTCCCTGTCCCTGTAGTTGAGTATACGGGCGATGATTATTCGAGGCAGAGCCCCTGGTTTCGGAACGGGGGCCAGAGAGCGATGAGCGCGTTCCACCAGGAAGACTTCAGAGAAGCTGTCAGCCCCGAAGATATCCTTCAGCATGTTCTCCACGTATGTCTCCATCTTGCCCGTGTTGGTGGATTCTGGCAGGCCCGAGATGCGCACGTTGTTGCGGCGGGACCTCGCTTCCTGGTCCTCCACCTTCGCCTTTAGGGTTTCCACGGTCCTCTCAAGGGCGCTGTGTGTTTTTGCGATGTCTCTGGAGTGATCCTCCACTGAGGAGATCCTGCGCTCCGCCTCCACCAGCCTCCCCTCGTGGTTTTCCAGCTTGTTAGATAGGGAGTCCACCCGCGCCACGACACTGTCCATCTTGCCATTCATGTCATGTAGACTCTGCTGGATAGCCCTCAGTACCGCCTCCATGCCGGCGCCCTCTTCCAGTACCTGGTCTCCGTCAGTGTCCTGAGCAGCGCCTGTTTTCGTCGCTTGCTTTCTTGCTTCAAAGGGCAGCTTTGACTGTTGCTTGTCCGGCTTACCCATCTTGCCCAGGGGGCCAGCTGGGCTAGTGACTTGTGGGCTCGCAGGTATTGCTGTCGTAGTCGTTGTCCGTGCGCGTCGCAGCCGTGTTTCAGTCGTCCTCCGCGTCGAAGCCCTACTCATTGGGCCATGTGCTGAGCTCTACATGGGTGCATGTCCGCCCAGCGCGCTGTGCAGGGGTGCCCTGTGCCGGTGCATATGGTGCAGGGTGCCTGCCGTGTCCCTGTGTCTCCCAGGCCGTGTGGGGCGGTCTCGCTTGTGATGGCGGGTCTAGTTCGCGCCTTCAAGGCAGCGGTCAGCTTCTGCGGGCAGCTGCCAACGTGCGCGCTCTTTTCAGCTCACCTCCTGTCGATTCTTCTCCCAAGGTGCCGCGGCAGTCGCATAAAGTGATAATTTCACGCCTGGTGACACGCTGGTATATCACATTAGGGAGCCGGCAGCGTCCGGCGCAGGGTCGCCGAGTGTGCGTGTCACCGCCGCCGCCATTCTGGCCGCCGTGGAACGCACACCGTCCGCCGTGATTTCCGCATGTTGCACAGGCACACCGCACCTGAAAGCCGCTGACTTTAGCGCCCCGCAGCTAGTGCGTTGAGAGGGGGTTTGTCCTGTGGCCGTCCAAGGGCGGCATCGCATAGTTTTATCCGCGGTCACTGCAGCCGCGCGCCGCCATTTGGGGTAGCCGGTCCGCTCCGTGAGAGGTCACGCCGATTTCTCCGGCGTGCGGTCCTTTTCCCGGCCAAGATCGCCACAGAGTGAAGGCGAGTCCATTAGCCGTCCATTCCGCCATTTTTCGCTGGAGTCGGGACAGGTTTAGGGCCAAGGATTCCGAGAAGACGCGCCCGTCCGGCGGAGCTGACTTAGAAGTCAGCCATCACGCAGTGCGCCCTCTAGCGCCCCCATGCCCTGTGTATGTTTGCTGGTGTTGTGTCATTGTGGTGTGCATCATCTATGTGTTCTGCAATGTGATGTATGCATGTGTGTGTGTGTCTTCATTTGTGAGCACATGCACTTCTCCATGATGTGTGTAGTGTCATCCATTCGTGTAGTGATGTGTGTGGTTTGTTGTAAGTTGCACTGCAGTGAGTTGGGATGAGTGTGATGCTGTTTCCTAACGTCTGTTTGCGATTTCTATGTTTCCCTAGGTCACTCCCTTGCGGCATGATTCTGTACCTGTTGGATCCCTGAACCTGGTTACGTCTGTTTCTGATGCAATCATGTGAATAAACATGGAGGCAACACATCATTGAGTGAGTAAGTGGTATTTATTTACAGATTGTGCATAGGTGTGGGTGCATATTTACAAAGGAGTGAAGGGGTGGGGGAGTGACAGTCCAAGGTAATGGAAGATGAGGTGTCCGTGCAGACACCACATAGGGTGGTGTGTGCCTAGTGCAGCAGGCCTGTGGCAGGTGGGACCGGATAGTTTCCAGGATGGATCGGAGGTTCAGGTACTCCAATGAGTCACTGTCGGCTCCTCTTGGAGCGTGTGGCATGAGCTCCCACACTGCTCTCGCCCACTTCCTGCCTCGGACGGCCCCTCCGTCTTTGTGTCGGGACGGAGTCAGCTGGGGGCGCAGGCTGATCCGGTACCACATCCGCCGCCAGGGGCGCAGGTGGCGGTGGCGGTGTTGTGGCCGGTGCCGTTGTTTGAGGGGGGGGGGTGGTGGTGGTGGTGTTGGCGGATGCCCTGGTGCTGAAAATGTCTACGAGTTGGCCAAGCCGCCTCTCGATGGCCCCCAACATGGCGGTGTTGTCCACAAAGTCCTGGTGGGCCCGGTCTGCATGTGCCTGGCTACGTGCATAGCCCGCCTCCACCCGGACTAGTGCTTCATGACACTGTAGCACAGCATTCAGTGTTGTGTCATCAGGCCTTCTTTCCGCCGTGCTCCTGCCTGCTGGATCTGCCCTTGCATTGGTGTTTCGCCTCACTGTCTCCCTGCATGGCTGGGATGGCGCTGCCCCAGCGTTGGCCGGTGGGTTGGGCAGGGTGGCAGGGGCAGAAGTGGTGGTAGTAGTGGTGGTGGAGGTGGTCCCTGGCTGGCTGCTTGATCCGGCACCATCCTCTGCCCCGGAGGTGGCTGGACATTCGTCCCCTGAATGCTCAGAGTTTGGGGATGCTGGAGGCCTGGTGTCAATAGCAGCAGTCAGATTAGGATCCCCTGCAAAACAATAATGTGAGGATGAGTCATGTTGCCTATACGTGTACATTTATTTATGTTTGACATTCAGTCGGCATTGGCACACACCCCACCCACCACCACCACCCTCTCTATGGACATGGGGGCCTGTTGGGAGTTGTAGTTCCGACCCCTCACACACCCCACCCACCACCACCACCCTCTCTATGGACATGGGGGCCTGTTGGAAGTAGGACTAGTGACCCCTCACACACCCCACCCACCACCACCACCCTCTCTATGGACATGGGGGCCTGTTGGAAGTAGGACTAGTGACCCTTCACACACACCACCCACCACCACCACCCTCTCTATGGACATGGGGGCCTGTTGGAAGTAGGACTAGTGACCCCTCACACACCCCACCCACACACCACCACCCTCTCTATGGACATGGGGGCCTGTTGGAAGTAGGACTAGTGACCCCTCACACACCCCACCCACACACCACCACCCTCTCTATGGACATGGGGGCCTGTTGGGAGTTGTAGTTCCGACCCCTCACACACCCCACCCACCACCACCACCCTCTCTATGGACATGGGGGCCTGTTGGAAGTAGGACTAGTGACCCCTCACACACCCCACACACACACCACCACCCTCTCTATGGACATGGGGGCCTGTTGGGAGTTGTAGTTCCGACCCCTCACACACCCCACCCACCACCACCACCCTCTCTATGGACATGGGGGCCTGTTGGAAGTAGGACTAGTGACCCCTCACATACCCCACCCACCACCACCACCCTCTCTATGGACATGGGGGCCTGTTGGAAGTAGGACTAGTGACCCCTCACACACACCACCCACCACCACCACCCTCTCTATGGACATGGGGGCCTGTTGGAAGTAGGACTAGTGACCCCTCACACACCCCACCCACACACCACCACCCTCTCTATGGACATGGGGGCCTGTTGGAAGTAGGACTAGTGACCCCTCACACACCCCACCCACACACCACCACCCTCTCTATGGACATGGGGGCCTGTAGGAGTGCTTTAGAGGTTGGTGAGTATGTGGACTGCATGCAAGGCTGGGGTATGTGGGATGTGTCTTCAGAGTTGTGTGAGGCACACCGTGTTGTTGTGTTTGTGGTGGTTGGTTGGTACTTACCAGCCTCTTCTCCATCAGGAAGTCCATCGAGGGTCCCGGGGTGCAGGATGGCCAGCACCTTCTCCTCCCACTCGGTGTATGGTAGGGGCTCCGGGGGGGTTCCACCGCCTGTGTGGTTGGCCCGGAGGAAGTTCCTGGCTCTAATGGATTTCACCCGGGTCTTTAGGTCATGCCACCGCCTCTGGATGTCAGCCTTGGTCCTCGGGACGCTCCCGGAGGCATTGACCCTGGTGACGATACGGTCCCACAGACTGTTCTTCCGAGCTATGCTCGTCTGCTGCACGAGGGATCCGAATATGTGGGGTTCCACACGAATGATCTCATCCACCATTACCCTGAGCTCGGTGTCGGAGAATTTTGGATTCTTTTTGGGTGCCATGGTGCTCGGGGTGTGAGTTTGTGTGGAGTTCGGAGGTGCTGGTGTGTGGTGTTTGGGTATGGTGTGGTGGGTGTTTGTGTGCAGGGTGTGTTTGGGTGTGGGTTAAGTGTATGAATTAAATAGTTTGCTGTTGGTCAAGTCAAGTCAAGTGTTCTCTCCTGCTGGCAGCTATGCTGTGATGCAGAGGATTTCGGGAGTGGGTGGGAGTTAATTTATAGTCTGTGTGTTGGCCCTGTGTGAATGTTGATTGGCAGTCAGGTGATAGGTGGGTGTGTTGTCAGGTGTGGTCTATGCAGTTCTTGGGGGTGGGTAATTGTGTCTTGTGTTTGGTTTAGATGTGTCAGGTGGGTGGTCGTCCATTTTGCTGTGTTTGGTGATGGATTCGGTCGGTATGTATGCCATTGGTTTGACTGTAGGGATGTTGGACTTCTGCTGTGGTGCCCCGTTTCTCATAGCATTGCTACCGCCGTGGACGTGGATCGCGGTGGCTACCGGGGTGCTTACGGAGTTATCCTAATTGCGGACCCGGAAATTTCGCAGGTATCGCGGGGGAGGTTGTTGTTCTCCGTGTCATGTGCGTACGCGGCGGTCGGTCTTTTGTAGGTTCCGTCCGCATGCCGCGGACTCAGGTGTACTTCATCCGCCGCGGACGGGGATTGTTGTGCTCCGTCCGCCGCGGTCGGCGTTTCGGTCACATTTGATCCTAATCGCTAATGCGGATTTTCAGAGGGCAGGTCCGGAGTATCTTGCCACCTTCCACGGCGGACGGAGCACGTTTCCGTCCGCGATCCTAATCGACCCCTGAGTTTGTAGCCAGAGAAGAGCCCAAACTGTTTAGCTATCTCATCAATGGTAGGTAAAGCTGTTTGAACGTCGGTAGTAATAATCATAATATCATCAGCATAAGCTAGAACTCGGTAATTAATATTGGCTAAGTGTATGGGTTTGATATTAGGTTCTAAAAGAAAACGCTTAATTAGAGATTTCCCAAAGATAGTCCCAAGCAACCCGGTCAAAAGCTTTCTCAGCATCTAAAAATATGAGTCCAATATTAGACCGAGTTGCTTGAGACCAATCCAAAAAAGAAATCACCCGCCGAATATGATCGGCAGTATCTCTAGCAGGAATAAAGCCATGTTGGTAAATGGAAACTACAGGGGAAATAATCTTAGCTAGTCGTAACGCAAAAATTTTTTTGGGAAAAGATTTTACTGTCTGTATTTATAAGTGAAATAGGACGAAAAGATGAGGGTGATAACGGAGGCTTGCCTTTTTTAAGAAACACCATAATTATAGAGTCATGCCATGAGTGAGGGGCGTTACCTTGCTGTGCATTCAAACATAAATCCAGTAATTCTAATTTTAGAACATTCCTAAAGAATTTATAAAATTCTACAGGAATGGCATCCGGACCTGCGGCTTTTCCTGAAGCTAGAGATATTAGAGAAAGTTTGACCTCCTCCCAAGTAAATGGTGAATCCAGTTTCTCCTTGTCTTCATTAGATAAAGTAAAATTTAAAACTGAATCAACAAACTGATTAATCTGATCTGAGCAATCGGGGCGATCGTCGTCAGTATACAACTTGGAATAAAAGTCACTAAATACTCTAAGAATATCTTCTAATTTGTCGCTTTTTGTCTCGCCCTCTTTGCCAGGAGTTTACCAGAATTTTCACCAACTTCGTAAATCTCTGTCCTAAAGGCAGAGACTTGTTGCGCAAACTTTGTGGCAAATCGTTGATGTATCTTAACTTTCTGAGTTGTTAATTTCTTTATAATACTTTCAGTAGGTAATCCTTGGTTGCATGCTTGCATGAGTTGAATTTCTAAGGATCTGAGATTTTTAACTTCAGAACTTTCTTTCAGTCTCGCTTCCTTTTGTTTGCTTATTGAATAACTCAGTGTTTCACCCCGAACCCCACATTTGAAAGCATCCCAGACTATTTCAGAAGAAGCAGTGCCCTTGTTAATAGAGAAGAATTCTGGGATACAAGTGTTCATATGATCAATATAAGATAAGTCGTAGAGTAGTTTACGATCAAAAGACCATGAACGAGGGGTATTAGAAATATTCAGTTCAAGCTTAAGCATTAAGGGATTATGATCCGAGATAATTTTTGGGAGAACCCCATATTCCACTTGAGCTAGGTCATTGCATAAGCCCCTAAATACAAAGAAATAATCTAATCTAAAAAATATTTGATGTGGAGCAGAAAAAAAAGTGTACCCAAACATACCTGCCCTTTTCTCATGCCCTACATCATATAGTCTATATTCTTGGATGATCCCTTTAAGTGCTGCAAATACCTTCTTCTTCCTACCGTTATATAGAGTGTTACTATAAATGTCAAATGTTTCTTCCAAATGTAGATTAAAATCTCCACATAATATAATATTGGAAGACCACTGTGCCAATTCTACACTTAGATGATTAAGCGCGGTGGGAATATCCAAAATAGATGCATATACTGAGCATATAGTAATAGTCAGTCCTCCATATTTAAGTTCAGCTATCACCCATCGTCCAAGTGAATCTTCTTTAACTTTTTTTATTTCCCCCATTCCATATCTCTTAAGAATTGCAACCCCTCTTATTGTAGAATTCTGACGAGAGCACCCAACCACTTCCAGTCCGAGATCTCTTAAACTCCCTCTATTAGACCAGGCAATATGAGTCTCCTGTATACAGACTAGATCCACCCGCATAGTTTTTAGCATCTGAGCCATTATGCCCCTTTTTCTTTTATCATTTAAGCCACATACATTAATGGAACATATCGACAACATAGCCATAGTATAGCATTTTTAGGATAAGCTTGCATAAACAAAGATACATTAGCAATGATTTCCAAAATTCGGCACCTGCAATAAGTGAATCTTAAACACAAAACGAATACATCTTCCAGCTGTATGACCTTGCACCCCAAAAAAATACTCTTGCCACCCACAACCCCCCACTCTTCCCCCCCACCCCTCCCTTTCCCCAGCACCCCCCCACCAGAAGCGTACGGGCTAGTGCCCTCATTGATGGTAAGTGAGTATGAGTTGTGAGTTCCGCCCGTGCCAGTCCAACCTGAAAAAACACATAGAATGCATCTGGCAAGAAAAAAAAAGAGAAAGACTACAACATACGACACTGCTAGGGGGTTGACCCATTCAGACTAGATAGATTGTTATCCCTAGCCTTTATCCTATAAGACATTATTACATAATTTCTAAGAATTGTTGTGCTTTGATCTCCGAAACAAAGAATACGGTTCTTCCCTTATGCACAACTTTAAGCTTAGCTGGGTTTAATAAGAAGGTTTGCCCCCCCTTAGCTTGCATAGGTGCCATTAGCTGTTTAAGTCTCCAGCGTTGTTGAACCGTTGCGGAGCAAAAATCTGGTCTTACAAAGAATTCATGCCCCAAACCTTTTCTGGTTTTTGATGGCCTAGCCAGGTCATATAGAATCTCCCGGAGACGATAATTCTGCAAACATATGAGAATAGCTCTTGGATGTTTATTCCTCCCCTCTTGATCAGGTTTTTGATTAAAAGGAAAGCGATGAGCTCTTATGAGTTCCTTGTCCCAGTCCCATCCTTTAAGATCCTGAAAGGCATCTGAAAACATCTCTACGACAAACCGTCGAACATCCTTCCCTTCTGATTTTTCCGCAACTCCCAAAATCCGTAAATTATTGCGACGTGCACGATTCTCTAAATCAGTTAATTTCCAGTCAACATCTAGTCTGGTACTATCCAAGTCTTTAATTGATTTTTTTTGTAAGGTTAGCTCATCCTCTACCGCAGAAATGCGTGTTTCAGTCTCCTGTACTCTTAAATTGGTATCCGTACTAGACTTTGCCAATCGCCGAACCACATTCTGGAGTTTGCGTACTGCCCCTTGAGTCCGGAGACCCTCAGCTTTAGTTTCCTCTCTATGAGTCATGATCATACGGTACATTGACGTCTGTAGCTTATATATGGATTTTAGTGTAATCTCCTCATCTTCTGCTAATAACTCTGGAGATTCAGGATCAATTTCATTATTCGCGCCAGCCCCATCCCATTGAGGTTGGCTCATGGCACCTATATTCTCATTAGTTTTCGCCTCTATGACCTTGCGAACAGTATTAGGGACTCCTTCATTTGTTAGAAAATCAGAGCCAAGCATATCTTCTTCTGAGCTCTGATTACAATCATCCGCCCAGTCTTTTTCAAGAAGATGCCCCTCGCTTAAAAGTTCTTCATCAAGGTCTCCTTCAGATGTTACTGATACATCAGACATTGAAAAAAATTGGCCTCCTGATTCTATAGACTCTGCATCTTGTTGATCATTCAGCTTGGGCGAGACTCTAACTCCCTCTACAGCAAGGCAAAGTTCAGATAGTGCGTCATCATTCACTCCCCCTCTTACTCCGGCTCCTTCCTCGTCTAGAACTACAACAGCAGGAGATTTGGGTGGGTAACTTGTATCTGTTTTTTTAAAATTAGCACAAGGTAGAACCTTAGAGGGAGTCAGCTCATTTATGATGCTTTTGTTAGGATTAGTGGTAGCTTTCTTTTTAAATAGGTCAGGTATAATGGGCTCCTTCGTAGCACCATTTGGTTGTGAATTACGATTTTCTGGGTCTGTTACTGTTGCAGTAGTTAATGTCTCAACAACACCTGAGGTGGTATTTGCAGAATTAACCAGGTTAGTGGTGTTTTTTTTTTGTTACTCTGCCTTTAGGAGCCATGGTTGAATTCTCGATTAATTAATTGAAAAATAGAAATTGTACTTTCAATTATATCAGTTTATCAGTTATTGCCTGTTGCTGAAAAGATATTCACACACCACAGTATAACAAGCTCAGCAAAACTATATCCGCTCACCGTTTGATTTTTTCTGTGAAATCTCAGGAAGCTGCTACAGTACAGTAATAGTCTTCAAGGGACTTTCCAAATCAGTCCCCTGAACTTAGCCAGACAGTTCTTGTCGCCTTCAGCTGCCAGAACGCCTTGACTCGCGTCTTCACGCTCCAGACAGCGACCAATTCAAACAGCACGTGAAGGAAAGCAAACACAGCTGAAACGCTATGATCTTGGTCGCCTTGAATCACCTTGAGTAGGTTTGGCTGGCGTTCTCACGCTCAAGACAGCAGTCAGTTCGAGCGCCGTGGAAAATCGTCAAGACTGCAACACTGTTGCAGCAAAACAGCTTCAGCCAGCTTTCCTGCTTCGATACAATGTATCGGGTTTTCGCCAGCACAGACGCCTTGACTCGCATCCTTACACACTACGCGGCAGCCCAGACAGATAGGTGGAGCCGAGCTGAAACGCTGAAACTCTGTGGCATGGAAAACGCCAGAGCGCTGGGACCCCGCCTGAATCCCGGCAGAAGAAAGCGGACAGTCCAGGTAAGTTTTCCAGCAACGATAGTCTCTCTCCCTCAAACACCAAGCCTCGGAGAGTCACATACGCTGATATGGAACAACGCTGAACAAGCCAGGTCGGGTCGGCTAGCAGGCGGAAACAGACGCAGCTCCTCAAACGGCTGCAGTAGCGGCCGCCATCTTGCTCCCCTGTTCCTGAGTGAATTGATATCTCAGTGCTACATGTCAAAGTAAGTACATATGTCAAACACAGTACATGTGAGAGTTGACATATATAAATAACTGTGCATAAGAGCCAGTGAATGTGTGAGTGGCTGTATGGATCATTGTGAACTTGTATCAGGGATTGTATAAGAGAGTAAATCTGGGTTAGTATATGTTTGAATAAATAAGGTGTGTATAACTGTATAGTTGAGGAAATGGAGGTGTGATTGATTCTTTGCATGACTGACTAGGTGTGTGAGTAACTCCATGGATGAGTGACAGTCTGTGAGTGTCTGTTTACACTGATTGTATCTAAGGTTATATTAGAGTCTGAAGAGGTTCATCGTATTATGACATGAATGATATCATCAGTGATGTGATCAGTAATGTCAAATGAGATGTCATCAGTGATGTGATCAGTGATGTCATTTGAGATGTCATCAGTGATGTCATCAGTGATGTCACTGACCATGTCATGAATGATGTAATATGTGACATCATCAGCAGTGGATTGCGGGTGCGCGATATATAGTTAGTGCAACTAACTATATATGCGAATTTCAATGGTTTTGTACGAGTAAAATAAGGTTTTGTAAATGCTAATCCCTAACTATATATGGTCTATAACCTATGGTTTTTTCAGTGCATTTTTAAGGTTTTGTAAATGCTAATTCCTAACTATATATGGTCTATAACCTATGGTTTTTTCAGTGAATATATATATATATATATATATTACCTACTGGCGATAGTCAGTAGGTATATATAGTTAGGACCTAGTTACCATAGGAAATTCCGGACATTCTATTGGGAATAACTTAGGCGCCGATTAAGGGATCTGCCTGTAATTTTTCTTAAATTTGCCTCGCTGCGCTCCGCTCCTTCTCTGAAATTTTCGGGGGGATTCGTTAAGCAAGGGCCAAGAAAAAAGGGGGGGTGCCAAAACTTGTTTTCCCCATGTTAATTTCCATAGGGACATTCTGACAAGGCTACAGCTCGAACAGCTGAACGGAATTACACCAGATTTGGCAAAATGGTAGGGACTGGTATGCAGCAGTGCCTTTTGTATGTTTGGTGAAAATCCTTCCAGTAGTTCTTGAGAAAATTGAATTTGAAATTTTTTCAAATGGCATGTTTTATGGGACCTTTAGACACGGCTACAGCCCGAACGGCTGAACGGAATTACACCAAACTTAGCAAAATGGTAGGGACAGGTATGCAGTAGTGCCTTTTCTATATTTGGTGAAAATCCCTCCAGTAGTTGTTGAGAAATTGAATTTGCGCAAATTATATATCTAGATGCACTCAACATTCTATTGGGAATAACTTTGGCGCCAATTGAGGAATCTGTGTGTAATTTTTCAGAATTTTGGCCAGCTCCGCTCTGCTGGTCCCTGAAAGTTTAGGGGGGATTCGTCAAGCGCGGGCCGAAAGGGGGGTCCCAAAACTTGTTTTCCCGCTGTTAATTTCCGTAGGCACCTTTAGACACAGCTACAGCCCGAACGGCTGAATGAAATTACACCAAACTTGGCAAAATGGTAGGGCCTGGTATGCAGATGTGCCTTTGCTACTTTTGGTGAAAATCCCTCCAGTAGTTCTTGAGAACATTTAATTTGAAATGTTTCAAATGGCATTTTCTATGGGACCTTCAAACACGGCTACAGCTAGAACGGCTGAACGGAATTACACCAAACTTGGCAAAATGGTAGGGACAGGTATTCAGTAGTGCCTTTTCTATATTGGGTGAAAATCCCTACAGTAGTTGTTGATAAAATTGAATTTGAGAAAATTATATATCTATATGCGCACACCATACGCGCACCGTACGCGTACGGTACGCGTACGTGCGCGTACCCTTACGTGCGCGAGCGAGTTTCTGATTGGCTGGCAGTCGACTGTCAACATTCCAAACTGTCCAAACCAGGAAGTGTTGGCCACCATCTTGTTTTTCAGGAGAACTGAGGCACAAGAGAGCCCAAAACAAGAGTGGAAAACATGAAAAGGGGGCAGGGTAGAGACCCCCAACCCTCTAGCCCTTCTTAGGGGGTCCCAAAAGGACCCCCAAGGGTAAAAAAAAAGAAAATTAGAAATAATCGTGCTGTACATGCACCATACACGTATGGTACGCGTACGGTGCGCGTACCCCATGATTTAAAAAAAAAACAAATTTATTTTTGCAGTTGGTGGTCCTTCTGGGGCCCCTGAGAAGGGCTAGGGGGTCAGGGGGTCTCAACCCGACCCCTTTTCACGTTTTCCACTCTTGTTTTGTGCTCTCTTGTGCCTCACTTCTCCTGAGAAACAAGATGGCTGCTCAGGTGATCCCAGAAGGATAATAACATATATAAACGTTATCTGCTGATAGAATTAGCATTTACAAAACCTTTGAAATTTATTTAAAAAAATATAGGTTTCACACCTAATATAGTTAGGAATTAGCATTTTAAAAACCTTGCAAATTCACTGAAAAAGACCATAGGTTTCAAGCCTTATATAGTTAGGAATTAGCATTTAAAAAACCTTGCAAATTCACTTAAAAAACCATAGGTTTCAGGCCTTATATAGTTAGGATTTAGCATTTAAAAAACCTTGCAAATTCACTTTAAAAACCATAGGTTTCAGGCCTTATATAGTTAGGAATTAGCATTTTAAAAACCTTGCAAATTCACTTAAAAAACCATAGGTTTCATGCCTTATATAGTTAGGAATTAGCATTTAAAAAACCATTGAAATTGCTCCTATATAGTTAGTTGTACTAACTATATTTCTCGCACCCGCAATCCACTGCTGATGATGTCACATATTACATCATTCATGACATGGTATATATATGAGCTCAAATTCCTTTGGCAACAAAAGAATCGACCGCACTACACTGGTGGAAGTTAAAGACCGGATTTATTACTCCGTCAGTTCACAACAGGACGAGTTTCGGCTTCGCGCATTCTTCTTACTGTTATATATATATATCTTACTGTAATATATATATATATATATATATATATATATATATATCCTGGAAATCGTCACACAGCGCCCGCTGTGAAATCCACAAATGACGAAGAGCCGACCCTTCAATAGCTGGTGCAGTGATTTTATTTATTTCATAAGTGCCAGCGCATCCGCTATGACGCGTTTCGCCTCGGGAAGAAGCTTGATCACATGACATACTGCTAACCCGGGAAGCAGACTTTTAAAGTGACAGTGCATGGCCATTGGCAGTAAACATAGTCAACATACTGTGCAAAATACGCAAATAAATAAATAAATATTATATCTTGTGTAAATAGCAGCATTTTGGGACATAATGAGTATACATTTTTTTATAATTATATACATTAATGAGCAATGTGTAGAACATTAATAAAAGCCATGGTGATTATTATCAAATTAAAACTGTATTCCTATCTACACATTTATAAATATGGGGTCAAAAGCCAATTAATTTGTATGACCAACCAGCTCTTTACAATTTTTATGGGTCCACTCTAACAACGCTACCGCACAGTTGCCAAGTCTATGATGAAGCATTGCATCAATTTATAACTGCAAAACATCACTGTCATAGTTCTATTTATAATTCCATTCAGGCAAGTGGCCCTATTACTGGTTCTAGTCTCCCTAACTGGTTAAAGTGCCAAGTGTAAAGTGCAAGGTGCAAGAAAAAATAGTGCAAGAAAAAGATTATACAAGTAAAGAGACAAACAGATTATAAAAGCAACTATTTCATGAGTAACTTAACCAAGCATAACCACTATCTATATCTAGAAATTCTGAATCCTACTGCTGAAAAGAGCTCACCCGGACAGGCACCTATCTATTTGATGAATTCTATATACAGGTATGAAAATCCTCTCTGTCATTTAATCCATTTGGATTCTTTGTGTTTAGCTCCAATATATATCTCGTCTCTAGTAGACGAAGTTTGGCCTCACGGTCCCCTCCTCTCCTAGAAGCTACCACTGTGTCGATGACATAATATTGGAGCTTGAGCTGGATTCCCTGAGTGTATTGATTCAAAGTGCCTGGCAACTGGGTAAGCCTGGTCGTGTCCCACGATCGCCCGTATGTGTTGGAGTATCCGTTTGTGGCGGGCAGTCGGGTACTACCAACATACCTCAACCCACACGGACACTCCAACACATACACTGCGTAATCCGTCTTGCATGTTAATCTTTTGTTTATTGAGATTGGTTCCTGTCTGAAGGGGCTGCTGTAGTGCGTCCTGTTACTGCCATAGCTACAAGCCTTGCACTGAGGACAGGTCTTGAAGCCCGTGCTCAGGGATAACCAAGTGGTGGAAAGTTTTGGTTCCAGGGTGTTCCTAACAAGAGCTTTTGCCATGGAAGGCGATCTGCGGAAGGTAAGCAGAGGCTTATTGGCTACCCTATGTCCAATAATTGGGTTTTAACCAGGTTCCAATTCTTGTACAAGATCTTTCTTAATTCCCCATGTTGGCGATTATAAGTTGATATAATACACAATGGTACATTAGGAATATGACCCTCAACTGCATCCACCTTTTCCTTAGGAAGCATAGCCTCATATCTAGTGATGGAAAGCGTACGATTGATGGCTTTGACAAGGCATTCATTGGAATATCCCCTGCCAGAAAACGTGTTCTGCTCTCTTCCTGCGAGACTGCACATTCTGCATCAGTGCTACAGATTCTTCTGATTCGAAGCATCTCCCCGTAGGGGTTGCTCCGGATCAGATGTGCCGGATGGTGACTGGCAGCGTGCAGAACTGTGTTGCCGGCAGTGGGCTTTCTATACATTTTGGTTGCCAAGATATTATTGTCAACATAGACCTCCACATCTAAGAAACACAGGGAACTGGAACTGATATTACATGTAAAGTTCAAATTGATCCTATTTTTGTTCAATTCTTCAACAAATGCCATGGCACTATCTTGGGTGCCCCTCCAGATGAAATATAAATCATCTATGAATCGTAGATAGAGGATGATGTTATTGGTGGCAATCTCCAGGTGTTGGCCATAAAGGACCCGCTCCTCCCACAGCCCCATGTGCAAGCACGAGAAGCAGGGGGAGAAGCAGGTCCCCATAGCCACACCTCTGACCTGTTGATAAATGGCATTGTTAAAAAAGAAAAAATTCTGTTCCAGACACATCTGTGTCATGTTCAATAACATCCTATTGTGGCTTGCCAAATTTGCAGGGCGTTTGTCGAGATAGTATTCCATGGCTTGCAGTCCATCACAGTGTTTTATGGAAGTGTACATCGATGAGACATCAAGAGTCATTAGCCATAAATCGGGTCCCCAAGGTAACCCCTACACTTTACGTAGAAAATCAAAGGAATCCTTCACATAGGAACTTCAAGATTTGACTGCATCTTGTAGAAAAAAATCAATATATTTGGACACATTTTCAATCGAACTGTCAATGGCTGAGATGATGGGCCGACCTGGTGGTCTGTCGGCCCCCTTATGAATCTTGGGGATCAGATAGAAGGACGGGACCACCGGATGTTCTTTTTCCAAATATCGGAACTCGTCCTCTGATAAAAGGTCCGTGCTCCTTGAGGCCTGCAATTTTGAGTATTGGTCCACCCATGCCGCCTTTAGATTTTGGATACTACTTCTTCAGTAGCAAGAGAGGTCCCCCAGTTGTGCTTCCTCCTCCCTTAGGTACATTTGTCGGGGCCACAAGACAACGTTTCCGCCCTTATCAGCCTGTTTCACTATTATATCATGATTCGATGCCAATTTGCTGATAAGTTGATTATAACATCTATTTTGCTTACTAATGCAAAATTTTCTTTTATTGGTGGCGGTATACAATTTCTTTAAGTTCTGCACCACAATCTCCTGATAGGTATCTAAATTATCATGTACCATTACAGGTTGAAATGTGGACTTTGGCTTGAAGGTGGTGTTGCACTGGCCTGTGTGTTCCATAATGGCACAATCCCCGAGTTGCCCAGATGATTGCTGCTCATTTTGTAGTGTCCAAATCTCCTCAAAATAATTCTGATCTTCACTGTCTACCATCTGGGGACTATGCCTTGATACGGGCTGGTTTTACTTTTTGGGTTGAAGCAGAAAAAACTTTTTATATATATGCCTGAATACTCGTTTCAACAATCCAGATGTCCCCCCCCGTTTGCATGGGACACCACAGGAAAAGAAGCGAGAGCTGACCCAAGGTATGCAGGTCAGAAATCTTTTTTATTTAGTTTTTCAGCAGCCTGTCCGCATAACGTTTCGGCCTACCCAGAGGCCTTTGTCAAACAACGCCGTATGAGAAGCAAGCAGCATTTAAAGTGAAAAGTTTTTAAAAAGCTGTCACATAATTGGTTTTCACTAAAATAAGCAACATGGGCACTGAAAAAATATTTACAGGTTACCTGGTGTAATGAATAACCACATAATTGTAAGTAAAAACTGTACATAAAAACCGAGTCATTATAAAAAAGAACATAGAAGTATTTCTTTATAAAAAGACTTAAGGTTTGGAAATATTAATGAATAAATTCATATTTTTAAAAATACTTTTCCTACATGTGCAAATTTGATGCATCTGTGCAAAATAGAGCAATGTGCAAAACAATGAAACCCAAGTGGGTTAATTTCTATCAGAGCCCCTAGTTCATGATGTTAGAGGCCCCTGCGCCCATCTGGTATTTTAGTGCAAACAAAGTGAAAATAGTGCAAAACATGTGCAAAATAGATAAAAAACGTGAAAGGGCAAACTCTTATTTTAAAAGTCCATCATATATATATATAATTTAAAAACAATATGATGTGCGAGAGAGACGGAGGAGCATCATTGCCAATCCCAAAGTCAAATTTGTTAAAACAGTGGGGAATTTCCAATACTATTCAGCTCACAATGGTGCTGCTATTCTTGGGGGTTCAAACTAGAGACAGGTATAAAAATCTTCACTTGTGTTCAGGCCTAGAGGGGTCTTACAGTCTAATTCCACAATGTACCTCATTTCTAGTGCTCGTAAGATAGGCTCACGGTTTCCTCCCCTTCTAAGGGGGGAGACAGCATCTATGACAAAGTACTGCAACAGCTGACTTTTATTTTCATGATGGTCTTTAAAGTGACGTGCAGCTAGATAGGCGGCGTCACTCGTGTTGATAGCCCTGATGTGCTGGAGTATCCGTTTGTGGACCTGCAATTTGGTACTCCCAATATATATATATATACACTAAAAAAAACATACAAGATCGAGGAGGTGATTGAAACGCCTTTGGTGGTCCGGACCTGGGGTGTATTCCCTCCTACCAATTGGAGGGTCAGGACTTTGGTTTCATATACATATAGTAGGTAGTTATAGTTAGGACCTAGTTACCATAGGAAAATCGCAACATTCTATTCCCAATAACTTTGGCGCTGATTGACGAATCTTCGTAACATTTTTAAAACGTATGGCCTTAAGGTTAGATACTGCACAGGTGGTGTCCACATATAAAGAGAAGGGTTTCCCATGGATTAGCTTGGTGTGCCCTGAGAGTATGGCCAGGGGAATTGAAATAGGTTCAGGTTGGCGTAAAACTGAAATGTGTCCCTGCTGTTGCGGGCCAGGTCCATGTTCTATCGCCCAAAGCAGGGAAGCCCATTCAGGTAGTTATTGGTCTACCCTGCGTTTTGGCTGGAAGAGGGTTGTGTTGGACTTAGCTCTTTTTGCAGGGTCATCCCTGAACTTTTTGCCTTCCTCCTCTATTTTTTCTGACCTGTTGTTTGCTATTTTATGACTCTTGGCACTTTACCACTGCTGATCAGTGCTAAAGTGCATATGCTCCCCCTATTGTAAATTGATGTATTAATCAGTGGTTCCATGCTTGGCTATTTGGTTCACTTGTCAGACCCTAGTCTAGTGCACTGAGTGTGCCAAGGATGTGTAAATCCAAATGCTGCTGGTGGGCTTGCAGCACTGGTTGTGCCACCCACAGAAGCAGCCTTGCAAAATGTGTCTAAGGTCTGCCATTGCAGAGCCTGCGTGCAGTCTGGTACTGTCCTGCTGACTAGGCAAGTGCACCCACTTGCCAGTCTCTAAACCTTCCCTTTTGTTCATATCAGTCACCCGTATGGTAGGCCCAAGGGCAGGGTGCATTGTAAGTATGAGGAAGGACAATCCCTGATGTGTGTGGCATGCCCTAATAGTGAATTACAGCCATTTTTGTTTTTTAACTATTGCAAGGCTACCTGTTCTCCATAGGCCAGTATGAGCTGTTAGATTATTACATGTTTATAATTCTAACTGTCTCAAAGAACATGGTAGAAATTCAAGTTTAGTATGCCTAAACTCAGAATGATAAAATACATCTTTTAGTGAAGTTGGTTTTAGCATTCTGTGTTTGCAAATACCACTTTTAGAAAGTAGGTATTTGCTTGTCTTACCATTCAAACCTGCCTCTGATAGGTTGTGTATTCCTTTGTCTGGTTTTGTGAGTGACAGGGCTGGGGAATTCAAAGAGACATGCTGAGTCACCCAGTGGTGAATAGAGAGATCTGCATTTAGATGGGAGGGAGGAGTGCACCTGAACCTTGAATAGGGCTGTGCCTGCCTTCCACAATGCTGGCTCCACCTCCTGGCGAGCAGCTGATATCTCTGCCCTACACACTGACAGAAGAGAAGTAGTCCTGTAAACAAAGTGCTCCAGGACTGTACTTGCCTTCCACAATGCTGGCTCCACCTCCTGTGGGGCGTCTGGTGTGCCTGCCCTGCACTGTGAAAGGAAAGGAGAAGTATGTTAAACAGAGTGCTTCAGAACTGGTTTGGACTGGGCAAAGGCCCTTCTCCCCTCAGAGAACAAAGGATTTTGGGGTATAAATATTGGGACCCTGATCCCATAAAATTACATCACTTTTGGACTACAAGAAGAAACCTTTACTCAGGAGAGGAACCTGAAGAAACTGAGGAGAGACTATTCCCAAGCTGAGGTGCTGCTTGGGATATTGCTCTGCAGTGGTGGCCTTACTGCCAAAGGAAGGAGAAAGGAACTTTGTGTACTTTGCTTTCAACTTGTGAAGGATCTCCAAGGGCTTTGAAAAGAGTTTTACTCATGCTGAAGTCTCAGGGACAACGAACGGACTTCACCCCCAGCTTCCAAGAGTTCTTTGGAAGTGCCTGATGCTGCTTTGGGCCTTCTGAGAGACTGCGTGTCGCAAGGAGTTGGAAGCGCGACTCAATGAGAAGAAGCGTGTCGCCGTCGCTGTGCCTGCCGTCGCAACTCCGAATGAGAGTGTCACCGCTGGAACTGTCACACAGCACAGCATCAGAGAGAAGCATGCCACAACGAAGGGGAAGTGTGTCGCCATCGCTGCTGCCGCCGTCGCAACTCCGAAGGAGGGTGTCGCCGCTGTAGTTGTCGCACTGCACCACATCAGGAGAAGAATCTCAAAACGAGGTCGGAGCATGTCGCCTTCGCTGTGTCTGCCGTTGCAACTCCGAAGGAGGGTGTCGCCATGGGAACTGTCGCACTGCACTGCATCGACCAAGAGCACCTCGCATCCCCGAGAAGCGCACCACCGTCGGAGCATCTTCAATGTCACCACTGTAGTTGTCGCATCGAGCGGAAGCTTCACGCATCGTGGGAGAAGAGTGTCGCTGCTGGCGTATTGTCAGGAGGACACCGCTGCAGTCCACGCATCAAACTGAGAACTTCTCGCATCCCTGAGAAGAATGCTGCATTTGGAAGATCTTCACGTCTTTATTTCTTTGTATCTGAACTTTGCTGCATTTCCCATCGCTGCCACATTCCTTGTCGTGGAAGCGCAGCACAACCTAAGGTACATTGACACAGTGTTGCATCTAAGAACTGAACTGAACTAAGCTTAACTCTACCATCTTAAAGTAACAGTATTGTATATTTTTGTCGTTTATGGTCTTGTGGTAACCCTATATAAAGTATACTTATTTTTTGCATAAAACCTGTGTGGTGTCCATTTGTAGTGTTGTCACTGGGTTACTGTATGTGGTCACAAATGCTTAACACACAACGCCTCTGAGATAAAGCCTTGCTGCTCGTGTCAAGCTACCAAGGGGGTGAGCAGGGGTTACTTTTGCAGTGTAATCCCCTTATCCTGACTAGAGGCAAGGGTCCCTATTTGTCACAAGTACCTACCTGTGCCAACTAGAGACCCCCAAATCTAACAGAGACGTTATAGTTAGAAATTAGCATTTAAAAGAGCTTTTAAATTCACTGAAAAGACATAGGTTTCTGAGATGTTATAGTTAGCAATTAGCATTTAAAAAAACCTTAGAAATTCACAGAAAAAAACATATGTTTCATGGGTGTTATAGTTGGCAGGACATTTCACTCGTACAAAACCATAGTACTTCCTCCGTTATAGTTAGTTCTGCTAACTATAACTCGCGCACCTGCAATGCACTGCTGATGATGTCATATATTACAACATTCAAGACATGGTGAGTGAGATCCCTTTTGACATCAGTGATGACATCTCAAATGATATTACTTATGACATCATCTACGTGACAATCTGATACACCTCATCATACACTAGTATAACCTTTCATCACTCACTGTAAAATACAGAGTACCATATTTGAAACCATTGACTCACCAATACTAGTTACTACATACCCACTCACTGATTACTAAGTCTACACACACATCTACCCATTCAACAACAGAATCACTTATGTTATGTTATGTTATGTTATGCGTTTTTATTAGGCGCACAGATGCTCCAGCCAAGGAGTGTCCTGGCGCCCGACAAGGCAGCTGCACAACACAACGAAACAATAAATCAGACAAATTTAAACTAAGGGAATAAAAAAGTTTTCACCGCACGGCGAAAGGAGAGCAGATCCCCAAGGGCACGGATCGCCGGGGGAAGGGAGTTCCAAAGAACCGCCGCACGCACTTGAAAGGAGCGCCCGCCGGCCCTGCTCCGCTTAAAGCGCGGGACAACAGCCAGTTCTAAATCAGCAGATCTTAAAGCTCGGGCTGGAATGTAATGGGCCAGAAGTGTAGCAAGAATCATAGCTGGGGACCCCTTCAGAATCTTATAGGCGACACAGAGGACCTTAAACTGGTCCGTTGGGCCACCGGGAGCCAGTGCAATGAACGCAGAGTACTAGAGGTGGGGCACGATCTAGGTAATCCTACCACCGATCTTGCTGCGGCATTCTGGATCCGTTGTAGACGCCCAATCTCTGCCTGGTTCAGGCCTACCAATAGGGAGCTCGCATAATCCAGCCTAGAGATGACAGTGGCTTGGATCATGAGTTGCCTAGTGGGGGCATCAAAAAACTTGAGCACTGGACGGAGCCCGCGCAGGATGCCAAAGCAACAAGCCGCCGTACGTTTGGTATGGCAAGCAAACGTAAGGGAAGGGTCCAGCCAGACCCCGAGGTTTTTAAGCTCGGCAACTGGGATGGGAGTAGGACCCAGATCCCCTGGCCACCATCTCTCTCCCCAAAGTTCCGGTTGTTTGCCAAAAATCATGACCTCGGTCTTACTAGCGTTCAGCTGGAGACAGTTGGACGTCATCCAGCCGGCGACCGCCCGCAGTCTTTGTTGGAACCTGGGGGCATCGACATCGGCATCCCCGCTGATCGTAACCGCTAGCTGGGTGTCATCGGCGTATGACACCATTGTCATACCCCATGGCCTGACAACCTCAGCTAGCGGCCTTACGTATAGATTGAACAACGTAGGACTCCGCGAGGAGCCTTGGGGGACCCCCAGGCCCAGCGGATGGTATTTGGACTGGTAAGGCGGGACGGTCACGCTAAAGGCCCGATTGACTAAAAAGGACCGGAACCATTGGAGAGCAATTCCGGTGACACCAACCTCCTCTAAGCGACGCAGAAGGATCGGGTGCAATACGGTATCAAAGGCGGCGCTCAGGTCTAATAGCACCAGCGCCGCCGTTTGCCCCGCATCGAGCACAGAGCGAAGATGCTCCACCATATACAGCAGAGCCGTCTCCGTGCTGTGACCAGCCCTGAACCCATTCTGCGTCACATCGAGGACGTCAGCATGAAGTAGATGTTCCGAGAGGACCGCGTTGACATGCGCCTCAGTCACCTTAGCAGGCCACGGTAGGAGTGAGATTGGCCGATAACTCTCGGGCTTGCTACCATCCAAGTTAGGTTTCTTAAGGATAGGACGAACCATGGCTCGTTTCCACTTCAGTGGGACTACGCCGGAAGTAAGCGACGTATTGATCAAAGAACATAGCGGTGAGGTGTCATGTACCGCTAGGTCTTTGAACACAGCTGGGCAAAGCGGATCCGCTGGGGACCCCGACTTCACTTGATGAGCCAATTTGTCGAGGCTTTCAGGTGTTAAAGTAGGAAAAGAATGCAGCCCCTCTGATGTTAACGGCTTAAGAGGTGGATTAGCCGAAGGAGTGGCCAACGGAAAAGCCCGATAAATGGCATTGACCTTTTCCAAAAAGAAATCCGCCAATTTTTCACAGTGCTCAACAGAGCTCTGGTGGATCGTAGTTACCTTTTTGGCAGTGAGATCTTTCAACACCTTGAAAATAGCCTTAGATGGGTTAGAGCTAGTCCTAAATTGTGCGGCATAGAAGGCGGCGCGGGTTCTGCACACTGCCCGGTGATACAGTTTCACCGTGGACAAGTACAAAACTTTCTTCACGTTATTATAGGATTTGCGCCAAGCCCGCTCTGCACGCCTACAAGAAACCTTTAGTGCCCGCAGCGAGTCATCGTACCAAGGGCTGGATTTACCGGTCCCCGTTTTACAGCATACAATGGGGATGAGGGTGTCTAAAGCCCTGGTTACCCAGTTACAACACCTATCATAGACCTGATCTGCCGACCCAGTTATGTCAAATGAGTCGGTCGATAGGAGATGGAAAAACTCGTCCAGCTTTAGTTTATTCCAGCGCCGTCGTGGGATAGAACACACCACTGGCTTAGGTTGTATAGCTGGTGTAGGGCAGTGGATCTATATCAAATAATGATCGGTCCATGCCAGAGGTGTGTAGCTGGAGATGCAGGCTTCCGTAAGATTGGTGAAAAACGGATCGAGGGTATGGCCCCCTGAATGGGTGGGCTGTGACACCAGCTGAATCAGCTGGAGCGCCTCAAGATCTGCCATGAAACTGGACACCGTAGGGCTGGCTAAGTTGTCAAAGTGCAGATTTAAATCCCCAACGATGGAGATACATGCAGTCACTAATTAATAGAACACTATCAAATGCACTCATACACATATATAGACATTGACACATCAGCAGTCATCTAAGTCAGTTATGCAGTCATTCTACTCACTCATGAAAACATTAATCAAACTTACATTTACTCACTTACACAATTATACACACAACGCCTCATTTTTTCAAACACATAGCAACCAGAACTCTGAGGGCTATCAGGGTGCTAGTTCTTCAGAAGACACAGGCACTGATCTGCCTAAGATTACCCTGAAAACTGCAAACAAAATTATTATAGAGGGGGCAATGAGTAACTTTGATCACTGAATGTGCCTAGACAGGTCCACTTAGAACGCATGCATGTCTCTTACCTTCTAGCTACGCCCTTCCTGTTTCTGAAGGGGGTATGACTCTACTTTCACTCTGATTTGGATGGGTAGGGGTCGGGTTGGGATGCTCTGTTTAGCCTCTGGCCAGTTTATTACACCCCTTGTTGCAGTTCCGTGTGTACTACCGTGAATGGATACCAGTTGGTATTGTGTTTGGATAGGGTTTGGACGATTGCCTGTCCTGGGGAGAGGGAGTTGAGGTTTTCATCATTTGTTTGTTTTCCAGTTGGGTTTCAGCATGCTTGACGGATCGGATTCAACTCAGACATACCACAGAAACATGTGAGTACATGCTAACTGGAGCCCCTGGGATTGGGAACAGATTACACCAATTGTCGCATGGCATCCACCATATGGTTTAAATTCCTCTCGTGGAATTTCAGAGGGATGAGTACCATGTCTAAACGACATAAAGTATATGCCTATCTTGCTACAAGGAGGGGTACAGATTGCCCTGTTGGACAAAACATATATAATTGCCAAAGAGTTGGCCGCTCTGCAGCACAGGTAGAGAGTTCAGGCCTTCAATATAGACTACTCCACCTTTACCAGGTTAGTATTAGTGTGGAATAAACCAGGGTTACCTTTTCAGCATACTGTCCACCTGGTGGATCCTAATGAGCGGGATGTGGTAGTGACGGTGAATTAGATGGCTGGGGTGCCACCATTGGGAGGCTATATGGCCCAAATATGGATCAAATCTCATTCTTCGCAACCGTCTCCAGAACATTTGCACCATACCTAGTGGGGCCAGTAATACTGGTAGAAAATTACAATTGTGTGGCAGACATCAAACTAGATCGCTCGCACCCGCCCCAGTTGTCAGGACAAAGCGATACAAAAGGGGATGATGGATGGAGCGTTTGAGCAAATCAAACACTCACCCCCAGTCAACTGATCTGGGTTTAATCCATCACCATTCTTTAGCTCACTCAGCCATCCCAGTTCAGACATGGCCATATGCAAATCAGTCTGACCCTGTGCCTCATGGGAACAGTCAAGCCCGAACTGCCAAGCCATGTCTTCCCTGGACCGGAAACAAGCATTCTGGGACCGGTTTCGGATTCCTAACCCTCATCAGCCAGGCTATCTTGAATCCAGTGGCCAAGTGAGCAAGGGACTCACGTCCGAGCATACCCTGCCAACTTAGGGCGAACAAAGCAATTCAAAAGGGGATGATGGATGGAGCGTTTGAGCAAATCAAACACTCACCCCCAGTCAAATGATCTGGGTGTAATCGGAATCCATCACCCTTTTTTAGCTCACTCAGCCACCCCAGTTCAGACATGGCCATATGCAAATCAGTCTGACCCCGTGCCTCATGGGAACAGTCCAGCTCGAACTGCCAAGCCATGTCTTCCCTGGACCGGAAACAAGCATCCTAGGACCGGTTTCGGATTCATAACCCTCATCAGCCAGGCAATCTTGAATCCAGTGGCCAAGTGAGCAAGGGACTCACGTCTGAGCATACCCTGCCAACTTTGGGCAAACAAAGCGATACAAAAGGGGATGATGGATGGAGCGTTTGAGCAAATCAAGCACTCACCCCCAGTCAACTGATCTGGGTTTAATCCATCACCATTCTTTAGCTCACTCAGCCACCCCAGTTCAGACATGGCCATATGCAAATCAGTCTGACCCTGTGCCTCATGGGAACAGTCCAGCTCGAACTGCCAAGCCATGTCTTCCTTGGACCGGAAACAAACATCCTAGGACCGTTTTCGGATTCATAACCCTCATCAGCCAGGCTATCTTGAATCAAGTGGCCAAGTGAGCAAGGGACTCACGTCTGAGCATACCCTGCCAACTTTGGGCAAACAAAGCGATACAAAAGGGGATGATGGATGGAGCATTTGAGCAAATCAAGCACTCACCCCCAGTCAACTGATCTGGGTTTAATCCATCACCGTTCTTTAGCTCACTCAGCCACCCCAGTTCAGACCTGGCCATATGCAAATCAGTCTGACCCTGTGCCTCATGGGAACAGTCCAGCCCGAACTGCCAAGCCATGTCTTCCCTGGACCGGAAACAAGCATCCTGGGACCGGTTTCGGATTCATAACCCTCATCAGCCAGGCTATCTTAAATCTAGTGGCAAAGTGAGCAAGGGACTCAGGTCTGAGCATACCCTGCCAACTTAGGGCAAACAAAGCGATACAAAAGGGGATGATGGATGGAGCGTTTGAGCAAATCAAACACTCACCCCCAGTCAACTGATCTGGGTTTAATCCATCACCATTCTTTAGCTCACTCAGCCACCCCAGTTCAGACATGGCCATATGCAAATCAGTCTGACCCTGTGCCTCATGGGAACAGTCCAGCCCGAACTGCCAAGCCATGTCTTCCCTGGACCGGCGGAAACAAGCATCCTGGGACCGGTTTTGGATTCATAACCCTCATAAGCCAGGCTATCACGCTCACTTTGCCTCTGGATTCAAGCAAGCCGGGCTGAAGACGGCTGGAATGCCAGAAACCGGTCCTCGGAAGCTTGTTTCCGGACCAGAGAAGACAAGGCTTGGCAGTTCGGGCTGGACTGTTCCCATGAGGCACAGGGTCAGACTGATTTGCATACAGCCATGTCTGAACTGGGTTGGCAGAGTGGGCTAAAGAACGGTGATGGATTAAACCCAGATCTTTTGACTGGGTGTGAGTGTTTGATTGATTCAGATGCTCCGTCCATCACTACCCCCTTTTTTACCGCTTCTCGCCGCCATAAGTGTGGCAGGGTATGCTCAGACATGAGTCCCTTGCTCACTTTGCCACTGGATTCAAGCAAGCCGGGCTGAAGACGGCTGGAATGGCAGAACCCGGTCCTCGGAAGCTTGTTTAATAGAGCTCTATTTATTGAGCAACCAAGACCTAAATGACAAAAATCCATAACCGGAGTTATACATTTTTAAAAAATAAGATTCAGAGCAGAGCACTGGTTCAGATGTGTACTGAGTTGGTGGTGTCAGGGGTCCAGGGGTCCAGTACTTATATCCAGTTGTGCCCTTATAGTGAGGGAGACTCCAAAGAAAGGCCATTGAATTGCACAGAGCCCCACCCTTCCAGCCCTGGCTCCAGCCTCACTACAGTGGGGTCTGCAGCCCTTTGTTTAGGGACATGACACTGCCTATTCAGGTGTGTCAACTACTCCCTCCCATCCTTCCAAGGATGGCCCATCAGATTGTGGATGCCCCACAGACTGATTTGCATATAGCCAGGTTCTGAGCTGGGATGGTGCAGTGAGATAAATAACGGTGATGGATCAAGCCCTGATCTTTGGACTGGGTAAGAGTGGTCTGCTAAATTCAGACACTCTGTTCATCACCACCCCCTTTTCTGAATCATGTCTAGAAGGAATGCACAAATCCAAGCTGTCAATCACCCCAGGCGTGTATTCAGAGACAAATAAAATGCACCAAATGGCTAAAGCAAGAAAAAAAATCTTTCTAAAAGTAGCATTTTAAGAATTAAAATGTAAACTCTAACTTCATCTTTAGTTGGGATTTTAAATTATGATTCCAAACACACAAACTTGGGGGACCCCATCCCTTCCAAATTGGAAATGACACTTATAAGATGTAATGAAGGAATCCCAATGATAACCAAAGAGAGAAATAAATGTAATAGTCTTTCACTAGTAGGACATGTAAACTTAAAAGTACATGTCTTACTTTTTAAATACAATGCATGCTGCTCTTGAGCTCTCCATAGCCTACCTTAAGGGAGACTTAGGGGCCGATTTCAATGTTGGGCGGAATTCCTTCCTGTTCAGTCGCATTCCTGCATTTACCTATGGTAATATGCATTAGGGCCTTAAATCGGCCGTAATACATGCTCCCATATGGAAATGGAAGGTGCAGTTCATCCCTGCATCTCAAGATGCCTGCCACAGGGTGCAGGGATCAACAGGGGTGCACCACAGGGCCCACCTCGGCCCCCAACCGAAGGCCACAAGCACAAGGGGGCCCTGCTGGTGGCCCCCAAGCACGCTTTCCGATATGGTTTCCATGTCGGATGGACCGGCATGGAAATCATGCTGGAAACCATGCATCATAATCTCAAGGTTGGAAAGGCCATCCTTTGAAATCACTGACTGGCTTTTAACTGCCCGTCAGTCAGAATCCATCCGGAATGGCCAGCTGGTTTACTTTCCGACCGCCTAATTCATAATTAGGCGGTCAGAAAGTAAAACAACGGGCCCATTATGATGCAGCCCTGGAGGCCCATGAGAGCCGTTTTGGGCCGCATCGTAATCTGCCCCTTATATCTATTATAAAGGAAGGTCTATGCCTGGCAAGAAGATGAAGCATGCAGGGTCAATTTTGGATTCCTCAGATAGAGAAAGGCTTATTATTATGTATTAGTCAGTTGATAGTGAGGTGTGAGAGTGAAAAGTTGGCAACAAGAGCGGAGTGATGATGATGAGAGAAAGCCTCCTGTCCACGGTGTACCAGGATGGAGCAACATCCAAGGCCAACAGATGTGTGTCTCACTGTTAAAGATGAGAACTTAGGAAGTTCGACGACTCCCCTCAAATGAGGTTTGGTGATTGGCTCTCAGTACTGGAACCAGATTTGGGTGTGCTGGAAACTGTTGGTTGTACTTTTAATTTGGGTTTCATAATTAGTTAGAAGGACTCCACCCAGAGAGGGATCAGGCCTCTGTCTCTGCTGGGCTTTCCTCAGTGTAAGGCTTCATGATAAACTGAAACTTTCTATGCTCCCCCTTTAGATAACCTTAATAGAATAGTTTCTCCTTCCTAGCTTATGCTTAAAATGGAAAGGAAAAGTTTCTTTATGATGCACCTGATTGCTTTAGCCTGTTTCCTCTGTATTTTGGCTGTTACTATTTTGTATCTCATATAATTACAACTTAATTTATGGGCATATTTCAGTCTTCTGACTGTTCCTGTATCTTGTTAATCTGTTTTTGCTTGTGTATATGTTAATTAACCGGGGAGGAGACCTCTGCTCCGCCAGCGGAGTGTTCAGAGATTTGCCTTATCCGCGGAACACTCCGCAGCGAAGTGGAGTTGGCCAGCCCCGCCTCCATCCTCCTATTATAACAAATAATTAAACATTAATAAAAAAATAAACTTACAACCACTTACCTGTACTGAGGCGTCCCCGGGCTGCCCTCCACTTCTTCGCCATCTCGCTAATCCTTGTGAAAACCGCGCATGCGAGCAGCCGCGCATGCGCATTTCTCGCAAAAGAACTTTCAGAGGCTAAAGTGAAAGGTACTAGCAGGTGAAGAGTGGAAGACCTCAGAGGAGACGGACTCCATTGCAAGCAAGATCCAAGGAGGACACCACGCCAGACTCAACAACAGTGGAAAACAGACCTACGGGGCCAGTGTGGCAATACAGATACCACATACGTCCCCACCCTCTGGACCTTCAACAGTAACACAAAAATGAGAGGAAAGGGAGGGAAGGCATTCAGCAACCAAGGAAGCCATGTGAGGAACAAAGCCTCCACACCCCACGCCCCCCTCTCCAGAACACAGGACAAAACAGGAGCATGCAAGCATTGGTCCTGGAAGTAAACAAGTCCATCTTGGGAGTCCCGAACCTCCGGCAAACCAAGCGGATCACCCTGGGAGACAGACACAACATGAGAGAGGAAGGAAACTTGTGACTCAGGGCATCCACCACCACATTTTCTATGCCCCTGATGTGTTGAGCTGAAAAGACCTGGAGATGTTGTTCCGCCCAACCTGCTATAGCACAGGCCACACAATTCAAAGAATGACTGTGAGTACTGCCCTGATGATTCATATAAACCACAGTCATGGTGTTGTCAGAGCGCACCAGGACATTTCAACCCAAAAGGCAACTCTGGAAGCAGCAAAGGGGCCTTTCCCCAGCTGACAGTTCCTTCCAGTTGGAGGAGCGCCTGATCTCTGACCCCTGCAAATGAGCTTAAATGGTCCACTGACCCAGAGTTGCACCCCAACCCAGCACAATGGCATCCATCGTTAGAAACACTGGTGGCGTGCGATGTAACCACATGCCCCGGGAGAGATTAGAAACATCCATCCACCACTGCAGGCTGCACACCACATCCGGAAACAACCTGGCCCATGGTACCATGTATACCGTTGCCGCCATGTGCCCCTGCATCTCCATCCAATGAAACAGCGGATCCAAGGGCCCCAGCAAGGTCTACAGACACAGGATCCAGTAGTGAGGCAGAAACACTTTGCCCAGAACAGTGTTGAAGTGCGCCCCATAAAGGACCCACTGGTGGCCGACTGAAGATGACATTTCGGAAAATTCAGGAGGGAACCATGGCCAAAGCCGGATGTTGAGATATCACCAGGGTAGAGGGGGTCTTCAGCAGCCAGCCAGCCATCCAGATATGGATAAACAGAGACCCCCTGGAGGTGAAGGTGAGCCACCACCTTGGTAAAGACCCTGGGCGAGGAACTCAAGCTGAAAGGGAGGACACAAAACTGCCAAAGATGACTTTACAGGGAGAACCTCAGAAACCTTTGGAACTCCAAAGCCACAGGCACATGTAGATATGCATCCTGAAGATCCAAGGTAGTCATTACAAAGCCGGCCTGAATCAACTGGATCGCATGCTGCTATCTCCATCTTGAAGGGAATCTTCTGGGCAAACCTGTTCAGGGTCCTAAGGTTGATCACAATCCGGAAACCCCCTGTATCCTTCGGGACCAGAAAGATGATCGAATAAGTTCCCTGAGCCCATTCAGACCTTGGAACAGGGTCAATTTCCTTCTTAAGGAACAACAGTTGAATCCCGGCCAACAGAGCTCTCTGATAGGGAACATTCTTCGAGGTCGCAGTCCGAACTTTGCCAGGCGCGAGGGGGGACAGGAACTCGATCTGCTGATCCCTGTCCAAGACACTCAGCACCCAATTGCTCATCGTCGTGAGTCTCCATGATGCCAGAAAATGATGAAAAACCGTTTATACCAACTTACTGGGTCTCAAGTGGCGGGGGAACTGCCCAAGTCTTCCATACCCTCCTTATATAGAAAAAGGAGACACAGGAGCCTTCATCTGCAGGAGGGACCAAGTTTTATTCGAATAGCCCGGGCTATGGAACAGAGTCCCAAGCTCGTCGGAGACAAGACAGAGGAGGCTGCTTCTTCACTCCGCAGCTTACAGGCCTTATATACACATTTCCCACCTGAAGAAATCAGTTCGGATGGGGGCCTGGCACCCCGAGTCAGAATGCAGTTACGTCATTCTTTGTTCAGGCAGGCCGGTGCTGCAACAGATGGTACAAAAGATTACAGACATGTCTTGCAAAACAAGATATGTACATGAGAGAACAGACAGATCTTGAACAGCAGGATATGTGAAAGAAACAAGTTCTGGGATGGTGGTGTGACCAAGTCTTGCGAAATAGGGTGGGTGTGTGCAGGAGTTCAGTCCGAGGGTGATGAGACCAGTTCTTTGTTCCCTTTTTCGAAATTGGCTCAACCACAAGGAGCAGGAAGGGCAGGGTGGTCGTGACAGTTAGACTTTCAACAGACATCAGCAGAAAGGACCAGGAGGGTCGTGCAGAGGAGTTTGACACAAAATGGCAATGCAAAAATAATGGAGTCCTGACACAAAATAAATGCCGACAAGAAGGACACTTTTCCTCAATGACATAGTCTCCCATCAACCTCTGGCAGCGGGACCTTGGAAGGTGACATAGTCAGGAACGCGGGCCCCAAGTTCCGGGACATTGATGAGTCTTTCTCTGAAACTTTCCCAGTAAACCCTTCCCCGGGCCTTCTGGTTCCTGAAGGTATTCTTCTGCTGGCAAGAAGGTCGATGAAAAGACTTTGCAGGGAAAAAGAAAGCCTCCTTATGTCACTGCTGCTTCTGAAAGAAAGGAGTGCTTTCCTCTCCTTGGAAACCCAATGCAACTTCTCCTCATGGTCTTTTCCAAAAAGCAGAGGACCAGTAAACGGAAACCTCAAAGCCATGGAACGTTGAGCATCATCTACCCTTTTTGTAGCAACAAATGATGTCTGCCAGCAATGGAAGCACCACAGGATAAAGCTGACCATCTAACAAATGCAATGTCAGAAAGAAACTCAGCCTGACGTTTCATGGACCCCAACAACTCAGGACACTGTCCACCATCCTGCATCGTAGAGAACAAAGATTTAAAGTCTGACAATAAAGACTTCACCACATATGATCCATACACCCCAGAACAAATGGCAAGATGGGACCCCACGTAAGCCTTCTTCAAAGAGGAGTCAATCTTCCTACCTGCCCATCCTTCAAGACATTATCCTCAGCCATGGATGGATGACACAATAGAGTCCACATGAATCAACACTTGAATTGTGACCTCCATGTCTCTAAATGGGTATAGCTTAGACATGAAGCGAGGCATCATGATGCATTCAGGATCCTTCCACTCCTTCAAAAGAACCTTCATCACAGATGTTAAATGGGCAAGGCTTTGGTAGGCTGCTCCCGAAACTGTGGCAATACCATGTCTTTGGACGTGCAGGCAACCTCCTCATCTGGGAAATCCATATTGTCACTCACATAGGAACGAATGTCTGGCAACATATCATTAGAGATATATTTCCCTTTAAGGTACATAGAAACTAAGGAGGATTCATCAAAATAATCTGAGTGGGAAATGTCCAAGTAGAGGTCCCGCCCCCCTCCAGAGCGAACACCAGCCGTCTCCAAAATTAGTTTCCTCAGCTGGCCATCATCACTCCCTTTACTTTCTTCAAGGAAGGGGCTGAATTCTGACTACCCATGGAGGAGGGTGAAGAAAGTGGAGAGCAATGCCAGCGTTTACCATTTGCTTCCCCATACAGACCTACTGACAAAATGACAGAACTTCATCAGAGTAGCGCTTCCATAAATAGATCACCCCAGAAACAGACAAAACCACATCCAACCAGCACCGCTGCATGACTTGAAAGGGCAGTCAGCATAACCTGCAGTCAAACGCCACCCGGCTCGTAAAGAATGCAGGGGAGGAGCAAACCATGCCATGCTCCAGCCCAAGGACACTCACCGGCACACATGTGTCGACCCAGTAGGCTGCTGTATGCCACAAGCAGGCCGTGGCTGTCCAACCACCAAAGCGGCCCATCCATGCTCCCTAAACGTTTCGGGAGGCAAACACCAAATGGAGACCAGACATCATGGGAAATGTGGCAAAGAGTACACACGTATCATTGTGGGGACTACAAGGAATACTGATTGGGAGCCCAACCAAACAGGTCTCCCAGCAGCACACTATTCTCGCGGAGACCAGGATGCTACACAATGCGGCCCCACATTCAGCAGCTCCCTCGAGGGTCCTAAGGCACTCCCAGACCCCAGCAGTCAGAGAGGCCAGGAGACAACACAGTGGAGGTAAAAGCCCAGCAGTCACCTGAGCGTCCTCTGTCTCCTTCACCATTAGGAAACAAAATAGGAAGTGCTTTGTTCTAGCTATTGTATTATAGCCCCTGGCTGGAGGGTGGGTGGAGTTAGCAAGCGTTTCCTGTTATATTCCCTGTCAGTGACTACTACCTCACGTGTAATGACTGGGTCGAGGACGAGGAACAAAGATTGCTGTGGGGAAAGTTAGAATGCAATTCCTGTTACTCATTGTTATCGCATTACTAACTTCAGCCTGTAGGCTGCGACCCTGTCACAGGACCACGCAAGATGCATAAAAGAGTCTTTTCCCAGCCTGCATCGGGGATAGGTCGCTGACCGTCCTAGGTAAATTCTGCTGAGCGTAGTCGAAGTAACATATGTACAATGTGCGCAATTAAAATGAATAAGCTGGTGTCTTGTGTTGCCTGAAACCCCCTTTCTCAAGACACATGTCATCTCCCAGTATGTATTCGTTTATTGTTCACTGAGATCATTTCCCAGATGCCAGTATAACTTTCAGCTCAATCGTAACTCGGCCTGTTTTTAAGCCTTATGGAACCATGTCACAAAATGTCCACCTGTACCCAGACCAAGGATTGCCTGTAGGAACTGATCTGCTCCCACAAAGAAAGCCTCCTGAAGCAAAAAAACACATTTCTCCGGGCTGTATGTCACCCACTGACTGACATCTCTCTACTGCTCCTGTGCATTCGCTGACATTCTCTGTACTGCCACTGTGCAATACACTGTAATTGTATTTATATGGTGCTTACTGCCCCTGACGATATATGTTTGTGCCTGTACGCTTGAACGGCTGCAGCATCCAAAATCCAAGCCCCTTAAGAAAGGAGGATGCTTGGTGTAGAGATGTGTGAGGTAGTCTAGTGGTTGGGGGGCGGAGTCGTAGGAGGAGCAGGAACAGGAGGAGCCGGGGAAAGGAACTAGTCAGTTAGAGTAGGGACAGGGTAGGAGCAAGAGGTGTGTAATAAAGCTCCCATTAAAATAACTACAAGTGTCTGTAATAATTGTAGCAGGATGCTACAACTGATGACGAGGGTGGGATGAGCCAGCCCACTGTATGCAGAACCAAGAGAAGACACCCTGTCCCAGGCAATGTCCAGAGGAACGCTGCCGAACGTAATAAGCTGCTGCCCGAGCAGAGAAGCCAGCAGTAGGTGACCCTGTTCCCCCCCCCGCAGTCGAGAGGGATTCTAGAGGGAGCCGAAACACAGAGCGCTGAAACGCTCCACAACAGAGATCGTCTCGCGCCAAAAACGCGAGCCCCCACTGGATGCGTAGTGCCTGGCATCCGCGAAGAAACAGGAGTCGGGAGCCCACTCCGACCCTGTCCAACACCCCAAAGTGAGTAGAAGGTGCCCGAGTGAGGAGGACGCCGTCCCTGCGAGCCTACTGCCGAGCGCGATTGAACGCGCCAAAACCGGAGCCTGAATACCGGTGAAAGTAAAACCTCACGCCCGATGCGTGAGGTTTGGCATGCTGTCGGAAAACCTCACGCCCGATGAGTGAGGTTCGGCGCGCTGTGAACGAAGATAAGCAGGAACTCTTAAGTATGGAGGATTCGGGAGCCTACCCCGATCCTGCCTAATACCCTGAGCACAAGAAGGCGCCTGGGGCACTGTGGAAGCCCCGTGGAGTGCCCAGAAACAAGAGCGCTGCTCGCGCCAAAGAGAGACTGCAGGTGCCCACGTGAGTACGGGCTGAAGCGAGGGAAACTGAGCAAGGGCTCGGGAGCTCACCCCGACCCTGCTGCACTGCTGGAATAAATGTTGGGGACTGGCTGAGCGCTGTGAGAAGAAGCGCTATCCCATGAAAAAAGAACTGTGCCGCTTTGTTGGAAATCTCACCCCCGATGCGTGGGAATTCGCATCTGTGTCCGGCGATCGTGTCGGAGTGAGTCTGTGAGCTCACCTGGTGGTGGTGAAGAAATAACCCCAGAAGGAAGACGTGGGACTGAAATGAAGACCGGGGTAAGTCCCTGTGAAGAGCTGTGAAGCGCTGTGAAGCTTGCATGGTGAGAAGAGCTGCATGTGGCCAAGTCTCGTGAGAGTTGGGCGGCC
The DNA here is from genome assembly GCF_964263255.1 of Lissotriton vulgaris. NCBI lineage: Eukaryota > Metazoa > Chordata > Amphibia > Caudata > Salamandridae > Lissotriton > Lissotriton vulgaris. The sequence continues at coordinate 1,124,708,320 of NC_141694.1, forward strand.
ATCTTTGAGTCAGGCGGATTTCAAGGACATACCCTGTGTGATGCATAGGCGGCCATCTTAGAGTCAGGCAACAGCCAGAAAGTGAACAAACATTGGCGAGAACAAAGAAACAAACATTGACACATGCAAAAAAAAATAAAAAATAAATAACAAGCATTGGTGCCTGCAAGGACAAGTATTGGCCAAGAGTAAACAAGCGTTGGCAAAGGTAAGAGACATACAAACAAGCACTTGTAGGTGCATGCAAACAAGCACTGGCGAAGACCAAATAAACACTGGCAAAGGCCGAACAAGCATCGGCGAAAGCCAAACAAGCATTGGCAAGCAACCTACAAATACTGTCAAGAGCCAACAGACAAGTTGTGGCGAATAGAAAACAAGCAGTGGCGAAAAGACCAAATAAACACTGGCAAAGGCCGAAAAAGCATCGGCGAAAGCCAAACAAGCATTGGCAAGCAACCTACAAATACTGTCAAGAGCCAACAGACAAGTCGTGGCGAATAGAGAAAAACAAGCAGTGGCGAAAGGAAACAAACACATGCCGTCGACAAACCTTGGTACGTGATAATAAACAGACACTGGTAAATGCCTAGAAATAGGCAGTAACAAGGCAAACACACAAGCGGAGATAACGGCGTGTGAACAACAATGAACACGGCCTGGCAACCAACACAGAACAAGCACGTGCACACGCGAGAGTGAATCGACTAACAAGCACGGGCAACCACAAGACCCGCTCACCTAACATGCGTTGACAAAACAAATGTCAGCACAGGTGGCAACGTGGACATTGAGCAACACAAACGAATGCGCAGTGGTGAAGGCACTGAAGCAACACGTGTCTGTACCACAAGAGGCACAAGCGAACTCAAGAACCCAGCAACGACAACGGCACAATGGAATAAGCATTAGCAAATGCAAGAGACAGATAACGACGACACTGAGCGCTAACTGAAGAGCGCCGAAGAGACAAGAGCGGCTGGACTGTACTGCAGCAGACCCAGAGGAGGGCAGTCTTACAGAGGACCCCGGAGAGAGCAGTACCATCCAAGCTCATTCGCCGACGCATACTTCGTTAGCTACAAAGACCATCAATCTCCAAGACCCTGACCAGAATCTCCCTCTCTCATGACGGGTGGAGACACAGCACAGCGGGTCACTCCATACAGTGAAGTACCGCCCCCGGCGATGCAGACTGATGATTGGATCTCGGATCTCAAACGACACCGGTGGCTCGAAGCACTAGAAGATTTCTTAAAAGCCAATGGTGAACAAAGAGAGAGGAAGTGTCTACTACTTCTCCTCCATTTGGTGGGTCCGGAGGGCCGATGCCCAATCAGGACATTTTCCGAGGAGGACACCGAAATCTACAAAAGACTCCAAAGGGAGCTCTGTGCTCATCTCAACGCACAGACAGATGTGGACCATAATCGCATGGCTTTCAATACAGCACGGCAGGAACCAGGCGAACCGCTGCCAAACTTCATCACTCGTTTGCAGAGTATGGTACGAGGTTGCCACTTCAACACTTTCACAAATGAGGATGCGGTTCGACTTCGGATCGTTGAAGGGTGCACAAATCCTGACACAAAACGTAAGATTCTGCAAGGTCATTGGTCGTTAAAGGAGATCATCAAGAAGGCCGAAATTGGAATGCAAATCAAAGCAAGAGAAGGATTGAAGGACGTGCACCTAAGCGCAACTCATCCAGATACCGAGGAAGATAGAACTCAGAAAACAAACAGAACTGAAAGGAGGGAGAGAGAAGGCAGACCAGCAAAAAGACAACGGGAAAGACACGGTGACAAAGAAAGTGACACAGATTATTCAGGGTCAGACTCTTCAACATCCGACCACTCGAAGTCAACCAAGGATTACCCGGAGTCAGATGACCCAGAGGCGACCATCCAAAAGACCGGTCCAAGAAGTCATTCACCTCCCAGGAGTTCCTCAAGGAGTCACTTTAGGTATGACACACAATGCTCCGATGGGGAAAAAGCATCAAGTACAGATCGCATCCCTGGACAAGATGGCATCCGGCACAGCAAGTGGGAGAGAAAGAATAACCAGAGAAGAAGAGGTCGCACTGGTCAACACCGGAAGTCGGCGCAGGAACATCAGTCGACAAGCAGTGAAGACGAGTCCAAGGAAACATCTGGCCGAAGAACACATACAACTCAAATCAGAAGTGTTGGAGCATCCAACAAGGGAGAAGGAGAAACAGGTCGCACAAGACGGACTGATCCTCCATTGCGACGAACCAAACAAGAAGACAATGAGGCAAACGCTTGGGATCAAGCACCAGGAACAAGCACAGGATCATCAAACAACCTCCCAAATGGGACGGCATTGAAGACGTTCCAACAAAGGCGCACGGAGAAACATTTCAACGACAACTCAAAAGGGAAGTACAATTCGCCATGGATTACGGACTTCAAAAATCCACTACCAAAGACAGTTTCAAGGAAACGTTGGAGAAGGAGAGGGGAGAAGAATCCCTCTGACACTGAGTGCACATCTATCCGATCCTGGAGGTCGACAAAAGACTTCTCTGACCCAGAAAGCACGTTCATGTCCAGGAACTCCTCTGACTCAGAGAGTGCGTCTGTCCGATCCTGGAGGTCAACAAGAGACTTCTCTGGCCCAGAGAGCACAGCTGTCCGATCCCGTGAGTCGACCAAGTCATGGTCCCGACAACAGCCATGGCGTCAACCACCCGAACGCGCCAGAGAACCAAAGGACACCCTTCCTGTCAAGAGTAACGTAACACACACTAAGGTCTCTGATTACTCAGCCACGCCACAAGGCAATCCGTCATGTCAATCACAAACATATCCGGACATGGACCAGACACCGTCACCCCTGAAGGGGTCCGAAAGGCTGACTCAAAGGACCTATAAAAGGAAAACAGAGACAGTGGACCTTAGTCATCGGACAGGAAGGGACCTGCCAGCCAGTCCGCAGAGAAAGCCGGACATGTCAGCAGAGATGGATCATCGGATGAGTGAAAAACATGCCCATGCACAGATAGACAACGAGTTCGTCAGACAATCTGAGGTTGTGCATGAGTTACCGAACCGAACCAAGACAGTCTCGTCAGATAATACCATACTGTCTGATGTGCATGACCCAGAGGTAAACGACAGTGTCGCCCTCGACCGGACAAGACAAGAAGGGGCAAGGGTAAGCGCAGGTGCCCATAAAAGGACCAGAACATTGTCCACTCATGAAAGGGACCGAGCACCCGAACCAACTGTTACACCACTAGAAGGAAACATGAGGACTGCAGACCGTGAGAGTGAACAGCTCACCCGTACTGTGGTCAAGAACGCCCTGATCAAGACACCGGAAAGAGTGACCAAAGTCCAACCCACCACTGATTCGACACTATTGAGGCTTGAAGAACAGACCGTCCGCCAACCCGTGTGGTGGATTGAAGAACTGCGAACACTGAGGACATTAAGATCACTTTGTTGAGAAGGGGGGAGATGTAGAGATGTGTGAGGTAGTCTAGTGGTTGGGGGGCGGAGTCGTAGGAGGAGCAGGAACAGGAGGAGCCGGGGAAAGGAACTAGTCAGTTAGAGTAGGGACAGGGTAGGAGCAAGAGGTGTGTAATAAAGCTCCCATTAAAATAACTACAAGTGTCTGTAATAATTGTAGCAGGATGCTACACTTGGGAACCCTAGTGACGATTCTGTCTCAAACCCAGACAGTTTGTCTCACTGCATAGAGATAATTCTCACTCACACCCGACCCTCTCATTAGAAATTCCATCCTGGAAATATCATTGTAGGTTTCACTTAACACCCATCTCTCCCAGTCCATGGCCGTCCTGACCAGATGCTGTATATGCGCCACATAATATTACAGCTCTAAACCCAACCCTCCCTCCTCCTGATCCAATCTAAGCATAACCATATCAACTCTGCTTCAATTTTGGGGGGCATGGCCAGCAGCATTGCCGAGTGAGACGCACTCTGCGCCAGCTCCGGCTAGCTGAAATTATCCGACATCCTTAAACCCATCCTGTGGCTTTTAAAATCGCCATACACGGAAGCGGAAAGATTGTAGACCCCAGCGGCCGCACCTGACATCTCCCGAAGGCCGGTAAAGGAGAGAGAAGCTGTCGGAACAGCCAAGACGCCGGGAGCCGGAGCCGGAAACAAAATGGCGGCGCCCGTGGTGGAGTGAAGAGGGACCCGGAGGCCAGGACTGGAGACTGCCCGGAGGAGATAGAGGAAGCGGTCCTGCAGCGACAGACACCTTGGGGACAGTGAGTTAGCCTGGGGTGACTGACTGGGGAGCAGGGACGGGTGCAAGAACCGAGGAGCGGCGGATCGGAGGCGACATGAGCACAACACCCCCCTCCCCCCCCCCTGCAAAACTTATTGGCCTGGAAACTACGGCGGTCAGAAGTCGCCACTGGGCTCAGAAGGCACATGGGACGCCTCTTGCCACTGCCACTGGGGGCGATCTGAGGGAGGGAGGACACTGAGGAGAGGCCGTTGCACTACACCCCTCGTCTGCATACAGCCGATGGACAGCGAGAGTGGAAGGCGACCAGAGGCGAGGCGCAACCTTAAGCTGAGACCGCTCACGGGTGGCGGCTGGGCCCAATAACAACCCGGGCGCTGGGGAGGATAAGGAATGTGAATGCCACACGGTGAGGGTGCTCCCCCACACGCCACCTGCTGCCACAAGTGAGACTGGTGACCCTGGTGGACCTGCGAGGCTGGGGATGGGACCTGTAGACCCAGACCGCCGTGGAACCGGTGCCGGGCCAGGAGGTGCCCGAGGGTGAGTCGCACTGCCATCTGGACCACCGGGACTGGCGGACTCGCATCGGAGGGGTTGCGAAATGACAGCGCACACGCAGTGCGCCCTCCCTGCACCGGGAAGCACTGACTACGGTTCAGCCTCGCCGGTCACCGTGGCCTCGCCGTAGCGCCAACCACAACACCCGGAGGGAGTCTGCTGAGGCCTACAACCCTTGCCAGCCAGGCCAGTACCTCACGACGGACAGCATCCGACCCTGTGTCACCGGACAGGCCGGCAGCGAGACGGCACGGTGGAGGGCCGGAGTGGTCGTCGGACCGCTGCGAAGACCGCAGACCTTGTCCTCCCCCCCCCCCTGCAACCGAGGAGCCAGTCCACAATGGGGAAGAAGGATGCTGCCCCGAAGACCCCGAAGCAAGGCCCAATAGATAAATTTGCGGTGGCGCCTAAAACCGGAGGTATGGAAGGGGCGGGAGCGAGCTCGGACACGGCCCTCCTGATGGGTGCGATACAGGCCTCTAGGGAAGATATCCAGGCCTCTGGAGCAGCCTTGGAGGTCAAGATAGGAGAAGTGGGAGTGGAGGTCAACCTGTTGCAACAGGACTTCCAAAACCTCACGGAGAGAATCACCACAGCGGAGACGAGGTTGGGAGAGGCGGAGGATGTCATACACGACCTGCGGAAAGAAGTTAAAGACCTGCAGGATGCCCACAAACAATTGCAGTGGAAGGTGAACGACGCAGAAAACAGGGCACGGCGTAACAACCTACGTTTTGTGGGATTTAGGGAAGGAATTGAAGGGACCAATATGGCGGAGTTCCTGCGCTCCTGGCTGCTCAAAACATTCCCCCAGGCGACATTCTCCAATTGCTTCATCATTGCACAGCACTTATGGCCAAGCCTCTGGTGGGGGGACGGCTGAGACCGATCATTGCGAGGTTCCTCAACTTTGCCGACAGAGACCTAATTCTGAGAGAAGCCAGAAAGCTGGGCGAGATAAGGGTCGAAAACTCGCAAATAATGATTTTCCCTGATTACAGCCAGGAGGTGCAGAAGATGAGGCGTTCATTTAACACGGTAAAGGCTAAACTCAGAGACCTAAAGATTCAATATATGCTCCTATTCCCAGCTAAACTTAAAGTAATATATAAGGAAAAGACGCACTTCTTCATGCATCCGGATGACGCATGGCAGTGGCTGGAGTAACGTCCGCAACCCCGGAGACGAGAGGAGGGTGAACGTAACACGGCAATGGAGGGCCCCGCCACTGGAAACCTCTGGGAGAGGGTGCAGCCACAGAGGAGACGCAGACCACGGGGAATGAGGAAGACACAAACGACGCCGTACCCCTCGTAGAAAAGGACTCCAAGGAGGCAACAGGACCCTGGCTCTCCCCAGCCCAACACTCTAGCGGGATCTAGGTTTCACGCCCTGGCCGTCGAGGAACACAACGAGAGGGAGAGTGAAACAGGAGGTGACACGTCAGGGGTTGAGGAAGGGGAGGAACAGTCACTCCACCCGCTGGTGGCGGCCATCCATGAGTTGACGTGTGGACCCGCCAAGGACAGGGCTCCAACTCAGGGAGAGGGCAGTCCCCGCAACACTTGAGCAGGAAAAGAAGCTGGATGGATGAGATATCGGCTAGACCGCATGACAGCACGCAAGTGACTCGCATGCCTCCTAATTTTATTTGATATAGTGTTCTTTATTTGTTCTTGTATATTTATTTTCTTATAACAAACTACCGCACAGCACTGTGGACTCTGTGGAATATAGCCTCTTTGGCTACTGTTTGATTGACAAGTTGGGGTAGTTCGACTGTGAAGAGAGATACCAGGGGGGGGGCGACAGACCTTTTCCTGCCAACAAGTCCTATCATCGAGGGAGGTAGATGATGGGTCTGATGGGGGAGGAAGGTGGGGTGGGGGAAGCGGGGACAAGTTGGGGCAGTTCACTGAGTTGGATTAGATGGGTAGGATGCAGCAGAGGGGCGGAGGGTAAGGGAGTTGGGGGGAGTTGGGGGGGAGAGGGGAGGGGGAACCATATCATGGAGGACGTACTCACAACCACCGTAGACACCACCCACACGCAAGAGACCGGCGGCACAACCCAAACACTACTGCAAGATGACTGGTGATACGAGGAGACAGGCTCTTGAGAGGGAAGGTTTTACGGTATTAACGTGGAACGTGAACGGCCTTGGTAGCAAGGTCAAAAGAGGTTTAGTAAATGCATATATAAAAAGGCTGAATCCTGATATCGTGCTCCTACAAGAGACACACCTTAAGGGCACTCACTGTGCCTTCCTGGCTCGAGGTCAGTACCGTGTGCTGGCCCATGCGGGATACACAATGGGCTCACGGGGGGTGGTCATACTCATCAAGAAGACCACACCGTTCAGCACGGCTCAGACATGGACGGACCCTCTGGGAACGTACGTAGGGGTGAAGGGAATGTGGAGGAGACAAGAGCACAGAATCATCTCGGTATATGCCCCCCCCCCCGAAGCTACAGGCGGCCACCCTTAGAGGGGTGGCGGCGGTACTGTTAGACACTGCAGACACAATAAGGTACTAGGCGGGGACTTCAACGATTGTTGTATCGGGTTCCCAAGGCCTACATGCTCCGAAGATAACCCACTTACATTGAAAGAACTGTTGGCACGGAAACTGAAAAATTCAAAGAACAAGTTTATTAAGACCCCATGGGGTGGTGGTACATTCCTACAGCACCCTTCGGTAATGCAAGAAGTATCACACCGAACATCGGTGTGACCCGTTCTTTTATACAATTTGCAGGTAATAAAACGATAGGCGGTACAGAATTACAGAGCGTTATGTACATATATGGTCATTTTTGGAACACAGCCAGCTCATTGGAGGGGTTACAACCCCGCTGGTCAGTTTGGCGGCACATTCCTGAGGGGTGACTGGTCAGTGGGGACTGCGCATGCACAGGCTTGGCCATTACTAAAAATAGCCTGTTGCTGGGCAAACTCGAGTAGTCAGGGGCACGGACAACGGACTAAAAGAGCATGCTGGCCACGAGGCCGCTCATGATCTAAGATGGCCGCCGTAACGAACAAGATGGCGTTTCCAAGAATGGCCAAGTTAAGTGGGAAAACGTGTAGCACAGCTAAGCGCTAACCCGGCCATTGTCAAATTACGACACGATGTCATGGACCCGACGCTTGACAGGACGGGGGTGGGCTCCAGAGACTTGACTCAAACCGCACTTTTTAAAACAATGTCCACTATGGGGCTGATAGATGTATGGAGGTGGGTACACCCAGAGCGCAGGGCCTTTTCCTTCTTCTCGGGCGCTCATAAAGTATACGCAAGACTGGACTATCTCTTCCTGCCCAGGCAAATCTTGACAGTAGGGAACACAGCTGAGTACAAAGCAAGGGGGATATCGGACCACTCTCCACTCCTGGAGAAGGTGGGGGGAGGGAGACAAGGCAATAGGGGAACCTGGAGATTGACGGCCTGGGACTTACAGAACACGGCCATCCTGAAAGGTATCAGAGCGGATGTAAAAGTCTATATAGCGGACAACGAGGGGATGGTACAATCCAGGACAGTTTTCTGGGAGGCAATGAAAGGAGTCCTCATAGACAGAGTGCAGAATAAGTTGGCGTGGTAAAGGCGGAAGCTCACTGCGGAGATAGAGGCGCTGGAGGTGCGAATTCTAGACTTAGAGGACAGATACCAGGAGTCGGGGGAGATGAGGGCCCTTAGGATACTGACGGATGTGCAGAAACAGTACCGGGAGGAGGTGACAGGCGAGGCTAAAACGCAGGCGTTAGCGACACTACACAGATTGTATGACGTGGGGGACAAGTCAGGTAAACTGATGGCATGGCTCAGCAGAAAGGAGCGAGCGGCGAGGTGGGTGGAGCACATTAGAAACCCCCGGGGGGGAGCTGCTCCGATCGGATCATCAGATTGCGGAGGCGTTTGCTGCCCACTACAAATTATTCTATAAGGCTAGAGATCTTGGAACCTGTGAGCAGGCCCTGCATTATAGGGAAGCAATTGAGTTACCGGCTTTGTCCACGGAAATCCATTGGGCCCAGGAGGCAGACTTCTCTCTCGATGAAATCAAAGTGGCCCTGGCTAAACTGCGGCCGGGTAAGTCACCGGGCCCGAATGGCTACCCGTCAGAGTTTTTTAAACGGACGGCGGATCTCCTGCTGCACCACCTCAAAGGGCTGTTCGAGGAGGCCACTTTGGAGGGTAGACTTCCACCGGATCTATGTATGGCAACCATCATTCCGATTCATAAAGAAGGGAAACCGCCAGAGGATTGCGCCTCGTACCGCCCCATCTCCCTCCTTAACATCGAGGTGAAGCTGTTAGCCACGGTACTGGCCATACGACTGCGGATGGTAATAGGCGACCTGGTTCACCTGGACCAAACGGGCTTCCTCTCCGATAGAGCCACTAGATTCAACCTCAGGCGCACACACAATTGGCTGCAGGAAGTACAAGGGAGAGAGGAGCCCCATTGGTTCCTTTCCCTCGATGCAGAGAAGGCCTCCGATGCGGTCCACTGGCCCTTCCTAGAGGGAGTACTGCTTAAATTTGGTTTTGGCCTGAAATTCCAAAACTGGGTCCAACTGCTTTATACAGAGCCTAGGGCCGCGGTAAGGGTGAACGGGGTGGTCTCCAGGGACTTTCCAATCTGAAGGGGGACTAGACAGGGTTGCCCGCTGTCCCCTCTCCTCTTCGCACTCATGATAGATGTCCTGGCAGCCAAGATACGCCAAAATGAGGTGATCAGGGGATTTAGTAGGGGGGAAGGTGACCGGTCGGAGGAGAAGATATCTTTGTAAGCAGATAATGTCCTGTTGTACATTACGAAGCCGGAGACCACGTTCTGGAACTTTTCGAAGAATTGGAAAAATACGGACAGTATGCGGGATATCAGATAAATTGGCACAAGTCGGTCATCTATGACCCTCAGGGGCGAGAGCAATGGTCAGCGTTACCAGGGCAACTTCTGACGACCGCAGAGGGGTTTACATACCTCGGAATCTATATTACCTTAGACCGGAAACAATCGTTTGAGCTTAACATAGATAGAATAATTCGGAATTTCACTGAGGACGCCGCCTGATGGAGACAACTGCACCTCACCTTATTAGGGAGAGCAGCGCTGTTCAAAATGATCACCCTACCTAGATTTTTATACGCGATGCAAAATGAATACTACCCCTTACCTAGAAAGGTATTCGACAGGATTAGCGCAGAACTTCGGTCCTACCTGTGGCTATGCAAACAGCCATGGGTGGCGCTGAAAACGTTACAGCACCATCAGTACATTGGGGGGATATCGTTACCGGATCTGGAGGCGTACTACTGGGCAGAACAAATAGCTCCGATTAACGATTGGCTTCATGCTCAGGCGGACCATCCGACATATGCCCTCGAGAGATCTCGTGTGTCCTCGCAGAAGATGATGAACTATTTATACGGTGGGAGGAGAGACAGAAAACTGCTCTCGGCCACGACGCTCACACTAGGGTTGTGAGACAAGGCAACTAAGCGTATTGGATGAGGGAAAAAGGCCACTCGTCAAACACCGATATGTCATTGAGCGTGGCTGACAGACCTGAACAAACTGCGGGGCTTCCGGAGGTGGGATGACATAGGGATCTCGACTCTGGGAGACATCATGGCGAAGGGGGAGCTGAAGACATTTGCGGCTATGAGGGCGGATTTTTGTCTGCACCATACGCAGCTCTTTAAATATATGCAATTACGACATGCGTGGAGAGCCGAGCGGATACCCGAGGACACACTCCCAGAATATGCACCACTGGAGGGCAGGCTGTTACAGGAGCGGATACAAGAAAAGGCAATCTCACTCACATATAAAACGCTACTGAATAACATGACAGATGGCCTGGACAAACTTAGGGAACAATGGGAAGGAGACGTAGGATCTATGGACGATGTAGACTGGGATACAGTCCTAATGCACCCTAGGGAGGTGGCCATAAAATCCAGACTGAGATTAATCCAATTTAACGTGCTCCACCGAACATACTATGACAGAGAAAGGTTACATAAGATGGGCAGGATGGATGACACGAGATGCCTCAGATGTCGGGCCGTAGGGGGGAATTTCTATCACATCATTCGGTTATGCCCGGTAATTCAGACTTATTGGAAGGCAGTGTTCGCTGAGCTGAGCGACGTTCTGGAAACTCCTCTCCAGGTGGAACCTAAGATAGCCCTCCTGGGTATAACGAATGACGTGGATTTGACCCGCCCTTTACTGATTTTCTCGGTGTTGGCCCTAGTAGTGGCAAAAAGAGATATAGCTAAGTACTGGGGAGCGGCCGAGCCACCTGAGCCGGAAGAATGGAGGAGAGGTCTGGATCTTTATATGGCGGTGGAAAGGGTCACATATAAAGCGTGAGGTTGCCCAAGGAAGTTTCATAAAGTTTGGGGTAAATGGAGAAGGTACCATGGGTTGGATGGGGGGCTGTGACTAGGGTCGACAGGAAGTTAAGAGGGGTAAGAACTCAGGAAGGGAGCCACTGGATATGGGTGGAGAGGGACACACCAGGCTATCACAATATGGTACACGAGAGGATGGAACAACACGAACAGGTTACTCATGATGATGTACTGCTGGGGGGGTGGAGGGTGGAGTGGGAGAAAATGTGGTTCGAACATGATGTGAGGTTTATGTTAATATATGATAAAATGCAAATAAAAAAAATACAAAAATAAAATAAATACTAAACTCTGCTTTACTTTTCAGCAATTACCAATGGGAACAAGATGCTATTGAGTGTTTTGAATGATCAGAGAATACAGATGCTGCACCGTCTAGAGACATCTAGGGAGGAACATCATCTTTGTGATTTAACTTCTCCCCATAAAGGACACCTGCAACGTGTTTCAGAACCAGATAATGACTGCAGCCCTTCCAGTATCCTCCCCACATTAACCATGTATTGTTTCTCATCCATCAGCACTACGATTATTCTGAGATACCTGAATTTGTCCAACTCCCATTTTTAACCAAGGTCAGGAAGGCTGTCCTCCAGACATCCCTTCAGTGTCCCTATTGGAAACAGAAGGGTTTTTGTCTATTGAATTTCAGATATGCTATGTCTCTAACGTCATTTAGGTGGCCAGTAGCCTTGAAACAGACACCCCTGGCTGCGTTAGGTAAAACAAAGCACACTATACGTACCAGGAAATGGCCTCCAACTACAATACCCCAGTCCCTGAACTTCATCCGGAGTTAATTGTCAAAGGTTCCAGTGCCAAAGCAGAGAGCAGCTTTTGCCCCGCTCCAAACCACATTCCCAAGATACAGCCTTCCCACTCTGCACTCTCGCTCCGGGATCTATGTACCCAGCTACAAAAGCCTCAGCCAAACCTTATCCTTTCAGGACCTCCAGCAGGTAAGTGCAGTCCAAAGTGTTGACACCTTTGCAATATCGGCCAATACCAAGGCAATCTCTTCATCTGTTTCCTCCACTGAGTACAGTACATGGGATAATATGTGATTGTTCATGGCCATAGTGCAACCAGACATAAAGCTGCATTGAAAATCATGCACCATCAACCACACCACTGATCTTGGTTGCCCCGCTAAAGGTTAATACAGAACCTTAGTATCTGGGGTGATCATGGTTAATAGTCTGTAGGAAGAGGGGTCCAAGGGTTTTGAGGAGCCTACACCTGACTTGAGCATCATATAAAGGATATGCTCAAGCACCATGGGAGGCAGGGTGCACATTTGTTTAGCCTCTATTAAAACAACTTACAGCTTTTAAGTCAGTTTGGATGCAAAACTTTGGTAAATTCTACTTGGAAACCGTAGCTTTCTGGCATTTTATATTTGACATTGACCCCAAGGCCTAACTCGGCTTCTTCAGAGTAATCTCTGCATCAAGAACCTCACAGAAAATCTCAGAGACCCATGGGAGCTCTATTCCTACCAAAAAAACGTTGCTTTAGCATAAGCCCCTGCCCGACACATCCACTGGTACATGCTTTGTAAATTATGATGAATTGTGCAATCGATCATCACCTGCATCATGCCTACTGTCCCATCAGAGCACCTCAAATGTAGAACTGAAGATATATCATTCTCTCTATTTAGGATGCCTTACTGGACTTGTCTCCCCCTCTAGAAAGTCTCTGACAATACTCCCTGTAGGAAAGTAGGATCTGCTTCTATGGTTACCCCCGCTTTTTATTGATGTAATGCTGCTTCTGACTAGTCTGACTGGGATCCTGATAATTAGGACCCCAGTCTCTCTGCTTTCTCCCGTAAACTGGTATGGTAAGTACTTAGGTACATCCCAGATGGATACTGGGGTACCCTTATCAGTCCCTAGTATATGGTACTAAGGTACCCAGGGCATAGTTACCCCAGAGGTCCCCCATAGGCTGAAGCATGTATTATGCCATCTATGGGAGACCATTCAAACTATCTCTACAGGCCTGCCATTGCAGCCTGTGTAAGCTGGTGCTAGCACCACTTACGAAAGATATAGGTTTCCCTATATCTAAGGTCAGGCACTACACTTAAAACCTATATGACACCCCGTAGCAGGCCTTTTCAAGCCTGAAGGCGGGGTGCTTGGTTCTAAGTGTGAGGGTGTACCTGCATGAGTAGGACACCCCTACAGCCTTCGGAGTCCATTCTCCTGGGTTGTAAGTGAGACAGCCTTATAACATATAGAGGGGATGCAATGAACCCTGTCGTGTTTGGTATCAAACATGTTGGAATCATACCCCCACACAGTAAACGGTGTGGGAGGTATGATTACAAGCACTGTAAAGGACCTCCATTAGGCCCGCATTGCTCCCGGTACCAGTCTTCTAGACCTGGACAGAGCAACTTGGCTGCTGCCGACAAGAGACACAGTTCTCCCCTCCTGATGCTGAACCAGGCTTGAGCAGGGGAAGGCAGAATAATAGGCATCCTATCACAGGGAGGTGTGACCACCTCCCAGACAGGGTTTAGTTTATTGGGGCTGGGTGGGAGCACTTGTCAGCGCCACATAGTCTGCGTGCAGGACACATTTGGAGCCCTCTATGAATAGTTCAGCTCAAACCAGATCAGGGAGCCATTGGCTGTCTCTCTGATGCGAAGCTGGACAAAGGACAGGGGAGTATACTCCCCCTTTTCTAGCCCTTACTTAGGGAGGGACCCCTGTATCATCTCAACGCTTTCCTTATGGTGTTTAAGGGCTTCCCTGTGGGTGGGTCCCTAGATTTGTCATGAGACATGATACAATTCAGACGCCACTTCAACTTCAACCGTCTGGGCACTCTGGACTTCGCTGGACTTCGCTCTGTGCATCAAGGTCCCTGCTGCTTCTGATCTCTTCGCCCTGCTTGTCTGCTGCAACGTCTGCACCTGTGCTCCATTCAGGCACCCGTCCAGGGAACATCCAAGACAACTGAAGGAATCTCCCTTGAAGTTAAGTAAACACTTCCCTGCTTCTGCAGGCACAGCAACCAAGCTGATCGGTCTGCTTATCCTGGGCTGCTACGGACTCTGAGAGGCTCAACAACACAGGTGGTAGTCCATCACATCCCTCAAGGCTTGCCCTGTCCTCTCACCAAGTTTGAGGCCAGTATCCCTTGTCAGAGCTGCAGGAACCGAACCCCTGTGCACAGCGCTGACTTACAGTTACAAAGGCTTGTTGGCTTCCTTCGGCCAAGATCTTTGAGCTCCAAGTAGCCCCAACTAAACCTGGGTGGTGAACTCCGCTCCGCTCGCGGAGTTTACGAAGTTTCCCGCACTCCGCGTTTTGCGGAGCTCTGAAAAACTCCGCTTCGCGCAGCCGAGCGGAGTTTTTTTCCTTGCTCGCGTTCACCAACGTCAAGTTAGTGAGCGCGAGCGAGGAAAATCAACCTTTCGGCAAGATTTTTCCTCATTCGCGATCGTCAACATCAAGTTAGCGAGCACGGAAAATAAACATCCCGGCGAGATTTCTCAATGTGGGGTGGTCAGGTTTCTCATTGCGAGTGGTCGAGTATGCTCAAGACCGCTCGCAATGAGAAACTGCTTGTTCGTGTTGGGAAAGCTGTCGCTTGAGTAAAAATCTGCTCGAGCGGCAGAAAAGAGAAAGAAGGGACAGCTTGCGCTGTGCAAGGTGCCATCCGCAATGATTGCACAGTGCAGACAAGCATACGCACTGTGCAATTACAGCGCACAGCATTTTTCTATGGAACTCCGCCGCTTGCGGAGCGCCGTGTAGTGGAACAGACTTTTTTTGCACTTCACATAGCTCCGCGTAGTGCAGCTCTGTGAACTCCGCCAGGGTTAGCCCCAACCTCAAGCATCTCCAGTGACCAGAATCTTCAACCACACCACATTGCTTGACCCCTGGGCCTGCTTCTTTGGTAGCTCCTCTTGTGACTGCAGTGCCTCCAGCCTGTGGGTCCTGTCAAGGGTCACATTTGAATTTTTTTGGGCTTCCCTGATGCCTCGGGGCCTGCCTGACTTCCCTGCTTGTGTTGAGTCTCCTGGACCTTGCTGGTCCTGACATTGCACCTTCTTCTTCCCTTTCGTTGGATGCAGTTACCAAGGCTTGTTTGTGCTCCCGCCGGACACCGACCCCTCAACTCTCAACATACGATGTAGGACAGCTCATGTATGGCTTCTGGTCCTCCACAGCATCGCCTGGTCCACACAGCTGCAGTTTCAAGTTCATCATCAGCTCTCCTGCAACACCCGACATCGGTGGGCATTCGTCTTCCATGCCTCCTGGTCATTCCTGAGTGGCATGGACTCCGTCGCCTCTGCTTTCAGGTTCTTCACATCTTGAATCCACTTTTGGGTTCCACCAGACACTTTCACCTTCTCCAGCAGTGACATCTTCCTGAAGTCTCCCATTGAGTTTGAGGATGGTTTCCGAAGCCACTTCACACCTATGCACCCAGCTTTCCTGGTGCAGATACCTGATTCCTAGGGTATCCACAGGTGGGATGGCCCTCTAACCTCTTGTCTTCCTCAGGATTTCTTCAGGGTTCACTGGGAAGGGTCCTCATTCTTTAGAATTGCAACCATGACTTACGCATTGATTTGTATGGAGAACGTGGTTATGTGGCGACCCTGCATACCCTCTCCGTGGGGCTCCTAGATACTCACCTTGGGTGGTTCCTTGTGTCCCCAGCACTTCTACATCCTCTGTCTAGTGTCTTGACTCGAGTCGTGATTCGCACACCATTATTTTAGTATATGGTTTGTTCTCCCCCTGGGGACCACTGTGTATTCTGAGCTACTTACCGGTCTCTATTGCAAAATATTGTGTGCATTGGGTAAATCTCCGGCTAGGAGATATCTGTATGTGTTAGTGAGTGTCTTATAATGAATACATATTGTTATAAATACCCTGTGTGGTTCTTTTTCACTTAATCTGTACCTGTCAGATTGTGTTCTGGTAAAACAAGCTGCTTTACACTCCTTCTTGACTAAGCCCGAAGGCTGCTCCCGAAAGCTACCACTTAGAGAGCTTTCTAAGGTTGTCTGTTACCACTAAAACCACCATAAGGGTTGTCTGGATCTGTGGAAGGTGTCCACTTACATGAGTGTACATCATTTACTCAGCCAGCCTCTCTCAGTCCCTTTTTGCCAAATTATCTACTCTATCCCATAGTTCACCCTGGGCAATCCTGGCAGCCGCCAACTCAGTCCCAGTCACCAACAATTGATTTTCCTCCTCTGAAGGCCTGCCAATTTTTCCTCCTATCCTTAAGTCCCTTTGTAATTGCTTCTTCCTCCCAAATATCTTACCCAGAGATGCACCCCTCTTACTTCAAAGTTCTAACTCAAACACAAAAGAACAAGGAGGATGATTAGAATGTGAGCAGCTGTTGTTCACTTCAATGTTTTTTGGGCTACATATTTAGCATGAATTGCAATCTTACAACCAATATGTATACAAGGACAACTTTCACCCTAAATATAGCGCTAAATGCCGAATCTGATTTTTGCATAATTCTGCAGAATGTCGCATCATTTTCCTGAAATTTTGAGTAATTTCGCAAAAGAAAACCACACACCTCTCAATAAAGGATGTAGCTTTTATTAAGAACTCTTGGTAATGTGTTGAAGATTGTAATGATCTCATATACATATGTTGCTTCGTCAATGACGGAAAACAGAAATGGAAGAAGGAGGTCTAACTCTCATGGGTCGAGATGATTACTCATTCTTGTTATTACTTAGCTCTAACTATGAAAGATCATATTTACTTATTCATCAATTACTCATTAGAACGAGTCAAGGCCACTTCAGAGAGAAGAGCAGTTTTTGGAAGAAGAGAAGAGAAGAGAAGAGAAGAGAAGAGAAGAGAAGAGAAGAGAAGAGAAGAGAAGAGAAGAGAAGAGAAGAGAAGAGAAGAGAAGAGAAGAGAAGAGAAGAGAAGAGAAGAGAAAGGCTAGAGGACCACGAATTGAAAGTGTGGATACATTGATAAAGGTATATGCAATTATTCTTTATTCTTTTTTCATTCATTCTTTTTAGAAGTTCACCACCATGTAGGATGTGCCAAGCTCTATGATTCGTTTCAAGAGACTAGTCTGAGGACTGCACTGGAAGCATAGGGTCTAATGACTCACCTATTCAAGCACAAACATTCTCAACTTTCTAAATGTACTCACACTCTGGCTGTGCTGAGCAGCAAGGAGCAGAGCACCAGGGAAGAATGGATTGCAGAATACACAGAATACAACATATCTACCCCATTTAGAGAACAAAAGAAATATCAATGGATTCAAGATGGGCATATCGCATAAAGATAATAATTGGAGAAAACAAAACGCAAGATGAAAAAATGCATACATCAATACTTAGAAAAATAACAACATATGCACTATTGAAATACAGCGTAAGGCGCATGAAGCTAAAACTCAACCCCTAAACAAATGGTAACAGCATATAGGGATGCAACCACATAACACTCTCTACACTCTGCATAAATACAATGCGGAACTAAAAACAACATGGGATGCACCGCACATACTCCTGCAACTTACCCCAGGAAATCTTCATAAAAAGTATCTCGCCAAACCCGCAAACATTCCCACAAAAGTCATTTTTCATGAAGGGTATCTTCCAATCCTTACCCGTTCCCACACACAGGGAATCTTTGCATTGGGGAGCCTATTTACAAAAAAGTGGCGAGGCGCGTCGTTAAGCCAAGAAGTCTAATGACATGCTCCGTCACCTTAGAAGCGCAGGGCTGCACCACATTTACAACAATATGGTGCAGCGCCGGCACTACATTTAGCTGCCTAGCGCCAACGCAAGCAACCTTACACCATAGTGTAAGAGGGCCTCCGTTGAGGGGAGGGATTGTTTATGTGCAGGAAGGTGTCCCTTTCTGCACATAAACAATACTGAAATGTTTTTTATAACTTCTATGTGTGCTGCTTAATGCCGCACACATAGAAGTGACAAAACAATCATTGGTGTTTTGCTGTTCCTATGTGTGCTGTACAATGCAGCACACCTGGAAACAGCAAAAACAAGGAGAAATAAAGCATTTCTTCTCATTTCACCTGTTTAAGACCAGGTTTTCCCCGGTGTTCATTTGGGCGCTGCCTCCTATTTACGCTGCCCTTGTAAATAGGGGGCAGTGTCAAAATCAATGGGTGTTGTGGTGGAACGCCCACCGCCACACGCGTTCCACTGCAACACCCATTGCCCTCCCCTTTCATGCTAAGTGTAGTATGAACTGGTACCTTAATTACAAGGCAGCGTTCAGCCACTTTAGGTGGCTTAGTGCAGCCCTGTAAATAAGTCGAAGCCCCTATTTGCCACCACAACATCGGAAAAACTGACGTTTTGGTGGTGAAAGGGGCTTGTAAATATGCCCCTGGGTGTCTCTCAACCCACACCACCACACCCACATGACATCTTTGCACTCGGTGTCTCTCAACCCACATCACGCCACTCACAGAGCATCTTTACACTGGGTGTCTCCCGACCCACATCGACACACTCACATGGCATCTTTGCACCGGGTGGCTCTCAACCCACATCACTACACTCAAATGGTATCTTGACACGGGGTGTATCTCAATCCACACTGCCAGACACATAGGGCATCTTCGCACTGGGTGTCTCTCAACCCACATCACCACACTCACATGGCATGGCATGTTCGCACAGGGTATCTTTCAACCCTCATTCCCACACACAGGGAATATTCACAGAAATAACAACAACATGGTCACACACAAGGACCAACCTGTCACTCAACAAAACATGGTCACCCTTCAGGACCAAGGATACCCTTCACTCAGGTCTCAAATAAGGACCAACCTCACAACATGGTCTCACAATAGGACCAGAGACACTCAAACATGGTCACACCTCCAGACTAATGGGCGCAGCTCCCATGCACAACACACACACCCAACAAGACAATTTTAAAACTTGCCAGCATAAGCATAGCATTTTTTTATAATTGCAGCGTTAAAAATGTATCTCAGCAGCAACAGGCATTGCCAACATAAGCATAACAATCCTCAATCCAAATACACGATTAAGCATTAATCCCAGCAGCGGCGGGTTTTGTCACCTTGCACTGGCCTGTTCAAATGCCCTGTACTGCAGACTGTCTGGTGTAGTCAACACTGGTGGGGCTGCCAGAAGCAGTTCTTCCTTTCAGGCTTCATACAGTTTTTCTTGGTAATCATCTTATTTTCTTCTGAAATTCCTTTGAGTTCTCCTTAGTTTCTTGTACTGAGCGTGTGGATTCTTTCCTTGACCGTCAAGCCTGGGAACTGTCACTGGCCTACGATGGCATAAAATTTCATTTTAACAATTGCAGGTGGATTTTTTAAAATAAAAAAATATACTTTTCATGGTAAACTTTGATTACGATTACTGAACATTTTCGCTCATTCATGACTTGGGATAGGATTTAGTTTAGTGGAGGATGGTTGATGCGCATCTGTCAAAAACAGTAAATTGGTCAGGGAGCTCTAGGCTGGCAAATATAGTAGTTCACATGAAGAGATAATCCTCCTAGCAGAGACTCCTCCTACTCTGGGTTTCCAAGGTGGAGGCAGTTAATCCACCAGTCTACATCAGCAGTTAAGCCACTATATTTGGCAAAGGCAACTCTATGAAGAACCACCAAGGGAAGTGTGGAGGACTTTCAGGAGGAAGTGAGTATTGTTTGCCCCCCCAGGATCTTAGAGTACCAAGTTATGTGGCCACTGACATTGCACTCTCAACATGGAGGTCCATTTCTTGTGCCCCCAATAGGTGACCACAATTCCATCATCCCACACTGGCATTGGTAGAATGTATGCCAAAGATTTCCCTTGCCCTGAAATGGCGCCTACCATGGCTGAGAGTGCTACTTTAATGGAAAAATCTCTGATACCCATGGACAAAAACTCCTTATCCAGGCATCCCGTAGACAGTGTTCACCTACGTTGTTACCACCAGACATGGGGTGTGTTGTTCATTGATGCAGTAGGTGCAGTGGCACCAGGAGCTTAAATGTCTGAGGATCCCACTGAACCCTGTGTATTGCTGTATTTTAAATCAAATAGCAGCCAGGGGATGCATTTCCAACCTTGTGCTGGGGCAATGAAGCACTGACTAAGCCACTTCATCTGATGTCATTTCCACCAGCAACATTCTAAATGAGTCACTCTAAAACTCTAAAATTGTCGTGCATATGTTTTCTGTTAACCATCGTATGATTTGCTTGTTCATATAATAAGCAAGCTTTCGACCACTAAAACCCCTTAATATTTTTGATTGCATGATCATTAAATTGACAATTGACATTCCTGCTCATTACTGCAAGCACATTGTAATCACAACTGAACAATGAATGCTCTCTTTCCTTTCTGCATTTGCTTACTAAAGTCCATCAAAGATAATCATCTTACTACCTTTTTAGGAAATGCTAAAAAGGAGTATGTTAACTTCAGCAAGCTTGAAAAATGTGCACTGTACGGTTTGGTGATTTGTAACCCAAGTCATCTTGCACACACAGTTCATTTTTTTGTTTGGTTTCTGTAAACAATTTCCTTTAAGGGGTAAAAATGTCATTTACTGCTCCAGGACGCTGTGGGTCTGGTTGCAGGGAGGTAGGGGGAGAGGGAAGAAAGGTTTGTTATACAATATCTTTTTGTTGAAATGTAATATACTTTATTACTCCTGTCATGGTGAAGATTATAATAAAAATGTGTACCTCCCAGGAATCTGCTTCCCAGGCCAGCCAGGTCCGCTCAAGTAATGTAAGCAAGGAAAGGCCAGACTGTAACTGTGTAGTTTGTAGCTGGAAGTGCTCAGCGATGCTTACCTGCCATCCTGAGTCTTTCTTTTCTGTTGTCTTTTGTTGAACTTTGCAATGACGGGAACTAGAAGTATTAATTTACCTCTAGTTAATGCTGAATGTGCCGCATAACCAAATGTTTGGGAGGCCTGTACACGTGGTAACAGATAGACATCAGAGGATAACATAGCACTACCAATGTAAATGTAAATGTAGTGTATTTTGTAAAGTGCACAGCTGCCCACAACGGGGCATCCCGGCACTGTATAACGCTGTGGAACCCTTCCTGGATCTCCCTGTGAGATGCCCCTCTTGGGCACCCCCAAGGTTAAGCCCGGCATCCCAGTGTTGTAGGGGCCATTGTGGAGATTAAGCAAGCTATTGCCCAGAGTTGCAGTGTGGGACCCATGATTAGAGTAGGCGCCGAAGCGAGAATTATCGAGTCCTCGGACATTGAGCCCAAGACCCTGCCGCGTCGGGACTTGAACCCTGGTCCCGGGCCTGATATCTACTTCAGAGTCTGCCGCTCTAACCAGTGAGCCACACTTCTACCAAGACATCTAACTAGTAGCTAATGGCAAAAACCAAGAGGTCTGGCCAGCCCCAGGCCAGGTGGTGCAATTGTTAATTTCTAATATATATACATATATATCGTGACAAAGAGCAGGATTGCACGAAACGCGTCTGTTTTTTTTCCCGAATAAACACGATTTACCTGACTGGATCGGTGTGGCCCATCCCTCATGAACATACAAAAGTGAAGTTGCCTGTTGGATATATATATCAAACAAACCTCCAAAGGAAGTGAAAAGCCGCACACCAGCAGTATTCTTTCAAAAAAAGGTACATTTATTCTTAAATCCATTTGAATGTCAGCACAGATTAACCCACGTGTTCCGGTATATACGTATTCCTTGTTCACAGTTAATTCATCACATGATTTTTCTCTTTTTTAAAGAAACATTTACAGGAAACCCTGATTACGGCATTTCCTGTTTGTTACCAAGTCTACCCCATTGATTTGTGGGCATTGTAGTGCCCAGTCTTTACAATTCATTACAAATATATTTACAATTAAGCACACAGTACTGGAGATGATTGCCATGATTAATAAAGCGATCCAGCAAGGCTCTTTTCCCCATTTTGGCTGGGATTATTACATTGTTACTTAATTTTTACACCAAAACTATTTAGGCAGGTTACATTGTTTTTCCAAACAGAGGCATCAATAAAGTTTTTGTTTGTCCGTGTATAGGAACATTCACACCATAAATGGGGCTATGGTATAGTTTCTGATATCATAAACCCTCCAATGGGTATATTTAAAGGTCAGTGTAAACATTTTACATATTTGTTCCTTTATCGTCCCCCCAGTGGGCAGTTCCAAGATGCACCATTGTTCCTATTCTCAAAATGTTTTTTGTCCCTCCAGTGGGCATACCCTGATTAAGAAACTTGTTTCTACCTCTCTGATAAGTTTATTTATTTAGTATGTGCCTATTTAGACAATTGAATGGCCCTAGTTCTCTGCTTGTACCGTGTATTTTACAAAGAAGCTAAATAGAAGTTTACAGATGTATATACAATTCTTCAGACTGATTTAAACCAAAAGGTGTCATGGTTCTGAAATTTAAAATGTGTCTGGACTCCTTTTGCCGCAGTCTTTTTTCCAGGTGACCTCCTCTTTCATTTACTGGTATAGTTTTGATCCCATAGAATTTAAGATCTTTCCAGTTTATATATATATATCCTTCAAAACAAAGTAGCCCCATGCTTGCACTAAAGATCTTACATTAAAAATAATAACCATCACATATAACATTAATAGAACGGTATGAGTGCTTTCTAATAGCCATGTGCAGTCAGAACAGATTTCAAATCCTATTTAGTTTAAATGCACATCACAGGAAAATATGATTCTTATTGGTGAAGTTACTGTAACCTGAAAACATAGTTTGAAGACAAAAAGCACTGGCTGAGAAAAGTACTGGCCCATCTGCCCTGGTACTGAAATACCCTTTTTTTATGTTCAGATGTACCGCTGATCAGGTAAAAATGCTATTACCCACAGTGCAAGAGAGCCAATGGATTAAGTGGTCTGATCCATTGCCCCATGCTGTGTGGTGTGGTGGTCGAACGCAACATGTGAATAGCAGCCCGCTCGACAGGCAAATGGATGAAGAGGGCTGACCCAAAGCCTCTCTATGCATTTCTTAAGCATGTATTCTTTTTTTAATATTATATGTTTTGCATTTTCATATTGACATAAACGTGAGCACGCAAATGTATTAAATGTGCATTATTCACATTTAGATTAACAATCGCTAATGTAGGCCTGCATTTTATAGTAGGATACATCTGGTTGCCATTTTGTTACAGAAAAGCGTGCATTTTTATTTTTAGGTAAAGCTGAAGTCCAAATTAATAAACACGATGCAACTTTGCTTTCTTTCCCGTGTGAAATTTGTATTTTTTTTAAATGTGATAACTATAGAAATGTTGTATATAATTGCAACAGTGAAGCTGCACAATACAAGGTGGTCCAATGTACCTAGTTATGTTGGAAATAAATGTAAGTTTGAAGGAAGCTTGGAGAACCTGAATTGTAGAAGATTCTGAGAAACTAATGAGCACTATCAGCCAGATTCATGAAGCTATCATTTTGCGATTAGCAAATAGCGGATGCTACCCAGCTGGTCTTCTCCCTGGAGGGACAGGAGGCAGTCACACTGGAGACTTTTCACGAGTGCATGCAGGCGACAGCGGAATGGCTCCGTCTGAACTCGTTACAGTTCAACGGAACAAAGACAGAGGTCCTACACTGTTCTACCGATCGAGTTCCTCGAGATCTCCCAGTTGACTTCTGGCCTCCGTCCTTCTCAGAGACGGTGTCTGCTGCACAATCAGCGCGCAATTTAGGCGTTACTTTTGGGCCTAACCTGCAGCTGGATCTACATGTAAACAAGACCACCTCTACATGTATGATGCTGATTCGTATGCTGCGTAAGGTCCTACCTCTCCTCCCTGAGCAAGCCAGACCAGAAGTAGTGCGTTGTACCATCCTAAGTCGACTTGACTATTGTAACGCACTACTTCTGGAGGCCCCGGTAACACTTCTGGGCAAGTTGCAAAGGGTGCAAAATATTGCTGCCAAACTCGCCCTCTCTCGCCCCTACCATAGCTCTTCTACGGCAGCGCTGCAAGAACTTCATTGGCTGCCAGTCCATCTGCGGGTGCGCTACAAAGCAGCGTGTATTGTGTTCAGGGCCATTCATGTCCTGGGCCCGATCCCTTTGCGGCGAATGTTTGCCTGGTATTGTCCATCTAGAGCTCTACGCTCCTCGTCGTCCAGGCTACTGGTAGTCCCGCGATTCCAGAGAGTGAGGATGGGTGGCCGCTCGTTCAGAGTAGCGGCAGCCAAACTCTGGAACTCTCTGCCTATATCCTTGAGAAGCCTTGAAGATCTTTTAGTTTTTAGAAAGGCTCTGAAAACTCACCTTTTTCCCAGGATAGGCTGAGCTTCTGTTTTTCGCTGGATTATGGGTCAAAGCGCCAGGATGCCCTTGGTGGTGACAGGTCGCGCTATACAAGTATGCCACAATACAAAATAGCGAAAAATTGCTATTTGAGACTCGCAAAATGGCATTCATGATAAAAAGCGCGGAAAAATAGCGATTCGCATTTGATCGCAATTGGCGATTGCGATCTAGCCGCAATCGCTAAATAATCGCATTTTCGGCAATTTCCCATGCCGAAATAGCGATATCGCAAATAGCGATATCGCAATTAGCGATCTCGCTAACTGCGAGATCGCAAAAACGGGAAGGCGCATTTCGAGCCCACTGATGACATCACAACCAGGAAGTAGGCTCACCACACCCACAAACCGAACACAGAGCCAGGGAGTGCCAAAAGCAAGACCCTGCAGCACCCCAGCCTGAAGGAAAGTACAGAAAGATGTCCCAGGATGCAGCAGGGAGCAGTGGGCAGGAGAGGAAGAGGAAAATGAAATTTTCCGAAGCTGAATTGGAGTATGTCATTGAGGGGGTGTGCAATGGCTATGGGAAGCTTTTTGGCAAAGACTCTCGGAGGGTGCCAGAGCCCGAGAAGCGCAGGATCTGGCAGCGCATCCGCGCCCAGGTCAATTCTGTCGGTGTCACCCAGCGCTTCATCGACGACATCAAGAAGCGCTGGTATGACCTGCGAGGTAGTTCCAAGGAGCGGATTGCTTTGCGGCTTGGGGACCAACTGGGCACCGGTGGAGGGGATGCATTAGCCACACCTAACACCCCATTGGAGAACATGATTGAGGAGACCATAGCGCCAGCAGCCTGCGTGGGGGTCATTCAGCTGGACTCCTCTCGACCCGGCCAACAACAAAGTCAAGGTAAGTGCCATGCGACTGCGACCCAGTCCCCTAACAATGCCCATACGTCCTGAACTAGCACCATGACATCCCCAAATATGCAGACCAAGCTCACCAAAAAAGCCCCATTGCATTGTGGTACTTGTAGTGTAATCGTGAGCCTGCAGTCAGCCCAACAGTGCCAGAGCACTCATTGCTAAGTCTAAACAAAACCCAGTCAGGGAAAGCAAGGCTGCGTGCATGTGTTAAATTTTCCTGTGCAAGACACATGACATTAATCATCCACCCTTTTACATTACAGGTGCAGGTGATCAAGCCAGCACCGAGAGTGATGCGCTACACATCGCTGAGAGCCCGGAGGACACTTAGGGTGAGGGACAGTCCTCCCAACAACCTGGCACATCACAGCAACCAGCATTGCAGCCAGCACCACTCACAGCACCAACACCCCGTGCCGACAGGGCCACCCCTGCAGCCACTGCAGTGCAGCCAGCACCAGCTACAGCACCAACACCCCGTGCCGACAGGGCCACCCCTGCATCCACTCCAGTGCAGCCAGCACCAGCTACAGCACCAACACCCCGTGCCGCCACAGCAGTGGTACAGGCTCCACCACCAGCGCCTCGGAGCCAGACGAGGCACACACCAGCTGGCAGGTCACAGACCATCGCACAGAGGCGCCAGCAGCGCCAGGGCCCAGCAGGCACCGGCAGGGCACTAGAAAGACCAGACCCAGGCCTGGTCATTGAACGCCGCATGCTGGCGGTGCATCGCACGCAGGCACGCCACATGGCAGCAATGCTTGCACAGATGCAGGCAAATGGGCAACATATTGCCCAGATGACAGCAGCTGTGAGACAGAACAACCAGCTGCTTGTCTCACAGCAGGACCTGACCCGCCGACGCCACCGCCAACAACTGGCCCGCCTATCGGCCTACACTAGGTCTAACCATGTTGTTGGCCACGCCACATCTCAGCTGGCACGTCGGTCTCTTGCTATGCAGGCACAAATGGTGCAGTGTTGCCAGGATGTGGCCAGGTCACTCGACCTACTCACTGCAGCTGTGCTTGGCAGACAGGCCACTGGCCGGGAAGAAGCAGAGGGTGGTGATGACGCAAGTGAGGCTGCGTCGACCAATAGCAGTGCCTCCTTACCACCGTTGCCTCCACCTCGCCGCAGCAGCCGGCCAACATCAGGGAGTAGGGCCAACACCGTCCCTGAAAATGCGGAGAGACGACTTGGGGCGTCTCGTCGTCAACATCGCTGAGGACTGTAAAAATATGAGGGAGGCCATGCAGTTGAGTCCTGCAAACCCCCTACCCCAGCATGGGGAGGTATGGAGTAATACACTCCCCACCAGACAATTTCTTTTTTTGAAGGCCTATTTATTGTGATGTAACATTAAAGAACAAAGGTCATACTTCATACACACTCATGTCATTATTTCATTCGTCATGCATGGGTGCAGTGTTGTGATAGTGGTATGTGTGCACTAGAAACAGTTTGTAGTGATGTGGTTGCGGCGCCTGTGTCCTTCTGCAGGATCTTCTCCGCGGGCATGACGTACATGTGGAGGTGGCCGGTCGTCCCCTTCAGATTCACTGCCAGAGATGTCGACAGGTTTCCGGCGCTTGGTTGCCATGTTATGTAGTATTGCGCAGACAGCCACAATGCGGCAGCACACTGCTGGACTGTAATACATGGCCCCACCTGTCTTGTGCAGTATGCAGAACCTGCTCTTGAGCAGGCCAAATGTCCTTTCTCTGCAATTCCTTGTCCGTATGTGTGCAGCATTGTAACGCCGTTGCTGGGGTGTGGCAGGGTTGAAGTAAGGGGTCAGGAGGTATTCACGGAGGGCGTAGCCACTGTCACCTGAATGAGAGGAGCAGATGGTGATTGGCTGTGCTGCGCAGTTACTTCATAGCAATGTGACATTGTTGACAAAGTGCACTTACCAAGTAGGTGTCCTTCACCGAACTCTCCCCTGACCAGTCGTGTGTGGAGGCCGCTGTGTCGGAATATGAAGGAGTCATGGGTACTCCCTGGGTACTGGGCCACAATGTCAGTGATGTATGACTTAGCATTGCACACCATCTGTATG
This sequence comes from Lissotriton vulgaris, assembly GCF_964263255.1. Taxonomy (NCBI): domain Eukaryota; kingdom Metazoa; phylum Chordata; class Amphibia; order Caudata; family Salamandridae; genus Lissotriton; species Lissotriton vulgaris. The sequence continues at coordinate 1,124,735,862 of NC_141694.1, forward strand.
TTCAGGGAGTGGTAAGACTTTCTATTGCGGAACATATACTCTGTGGCAGCTGGTGGGCAGATGGCGACGTGGGTACAGTCTATACATCCAAGTACATGGGGAAAATGGGCTACATTGTAGAATTGTAGCTTGCTCAAGTCCAATTCCTGTTGGCTTGTGGGAAATTTGATGTGACGCTGTAGCTGGGTGAGCATGGCGTCAACGAAAGTGTGGAGGCAGCGTGACATGGTGGGCTGGGATATCCCCCCAGCAGCCGCTACTATCCCCTGGAAACTCCCGGAGGCCAGGAGGTGCAGGCTACACAATACCTGCACATGTGTAGGCACCGCATTGGTACGGCTTGTTGGGTGCTGCATCAGGGGGTCAAGGTCCTGTAATAGCTGCATTATCATTTCCCCATTCAGCCTATATTTAGCATATATCTGCTCTCTGGTTTGGCCCAGCAAGGTGACCCGCTGGAGGAAAATTCTGTCCTGGATCCTGCGTCTCCTCTGTGCTGCTCGCTGTAGCCTTCGACGCCTCACCACCATGTACATTCCTGGCATTGTGGCACTCCAAATGCTGTTGATGAATGTCCTTATGTGTGATTGGTCAGGCCTGAACCTGTTGCTGATTGGCCAACGGTTTTTCAAATGTAATTTTTTCATGGCTTTTATGGTTACCACCTGCTGTGGGTTCTCCTTAATTTGCGCCGCGCAAACTGCGATTTTTGGGTTTTTCGCTATTAGCGATTTTTTATGAATGGCGATTGCGATTATTTAGCGAATTCGCAATTTATTTCGCAGAATCCGTGGTTTGTCGCATTTTCCGATTCGCTAATGATTGGCTACCGGGATTCTGCAAATTTTATAGCGAATTCGCTATTATGTGTTAGCGATTTCGCTATTTTGATGTTGAATGCCGATTACGTCAATTGCGCCAGAAATTGCATTTTCGCAGCGATTGCGGGCGCAATTTCACTTCATGAATATGGCAGCAGATGGTGTATTTATACTCTAACCTCATTGGATTGCAATGTGGAAGCTACCTGTAAGTGTAGCAAATTTTAGAATTGTGTGATGTGAGTGAGTACAGAGAAGTTTACAATTCAGAACACTTGCAGATATGATTTGGCCACTTTTTTCCAGATTGCTTTGGCCACTGCTTTGAAATTAATTGTTCCCGCATCGCCAATGTCTGCACTGCGCTGCCATCAAGAAGGAGTGATTCCCAGAATTTGTTCAAAAAAATTGCTGTCATTCAGCCACGTGCTGTGTTGGCTGCCACCATCTTGGTCATGATGATGACCCTTTAATAAACGGGCGGGGTCAAAACGTCGAACCTTTACTGGTGGACTGATGTTGATGATATATATTTTCGCACAATTAAGTCTAATGTTGAGTCTTGCAGTCGAAACCTTGCTTATATCAGCCCTTAGGTTGTAAATACCGAAAATAAGCATTTGTGTATTTTCTTCATGAATGTCACTTTGAGCTGTGATGTTTTCTGGAGCAACTACAACATGAACGTTCTATTAAGCCTTTGTGACATCGATTCATTGCATAATTAATACCTTTGTTAATGTACAGTGTACTGATACTAACAATTGTACGGTTTCTATTGACCTAGAGATAGGCTTTTCCTATCGCCAAGGCTAACACTGTGTTACATAACAGATCCACTTTCCAGACATCTTAGAGCACAATAGTGTACTCTCTTTATGGGAGAACTGATTTCACTTAACTGTTTCTTTGCGGCATCTTTTTGCTAGCTCGTCCTCTTATATGATTTTGATCGATTTGAACTTCATGTTTACCAATGTATTGATTCATTGATTAATGACTGAAAATAACATAATGATTTTGGCCTGCTGTAAACAGTTGAACTTTTAATAAATATTTACGGTTTGAAACTTAACCACTCTATTCATTTGAAGACTAGCCTCATATATGCACTTCGGGGTTATTCACAAGAAACTTTTGGAGAGCGGTGTTAAGCAAAAATTGCTAATGTCACGCTCCGACAGTTTCAAAACGTAGGGATACGCCGTATTTACAAGAATGGGGTGCACCCCTACATTTCTCCTAGCTCTAGTGCTACATTTAGCTGCCTATTGCCAACGCAGGCACCCTTGCACCATAGTGCAAGGGTGCCTGCGGTGCAGGGAATGATTATTCATGTGCTGGAAGGTGTCCCTTCTTACACATAAGCAATCACTAATGGCAATTAGTAACTTCCATGGGTGCTGCAGAATGCAGCACATGTAGAAGTTGCTAAATGTATTTTTTAATGATTGTTTATGCCCAGGATGGGACCCCTTCCTGCACATGAACAATCACTAATGGCATTTTGCTGTTTCTATGTGTGTTGCATCTGTTAAGACCAGATTTTCCCTGGTCTTATTTTTGACGTTGCCCCATATCTACATCAAATACACTTCTATTAAACAACAACTGTGATACTGTTAGAGTGCATCCATGAAATAATGTGCAAAATAAATGTGTGATCACAAAAGGGAGGTTTCCCCCATTTCCTGCTTCCTGTCTCCAAAATCTTTCAATGTTTTCTGATGGTTTTTGTTACTGCGTTGGAGGCCGGACTATATGTAGTCACACATGTCAGCGGGACCTCTCCCTTAGTCCTCAGGTTGTCCTCAAAGAAAATGTCCCAATGTTGGTTTCTCGCTCGTTTATAGCTTTTCGTGAAGATGTTTTGTGGGTGGCCTCGATTCTGTAGTTTGACAGACAGTTGTGAGGACTGAGAACAATAGTCATTAGTGTTGCTGCAATTTCTCCTAATCTTGAAGTATTGTCCATACGGGAGATTCTCCCGGAGTGATCTGGGGTGGAAGCTAGTGAAGGCTAGGAGATTATTCTTTGGAGTCGGCTTATAGTATGTCTTCGTTGTAAGTTTGTCTCCCTCTAGTCTGATGGTCACATCCAGGAATACCATTTCCTTTTTGTCATAGTTATGGGTGAACCACAAGTTGGGGTCACAGGTATTGACCCAAGTGAAGAAGGCCAACAATATATCCTCTGGTCCTTGCCAGATAATGAAGACAACATCTATATATCTTTTCCAGCAAGATATATAGATGCTATATGGGTTATTTGTGGACAAGATGAATTTCTGCTCAAAGTCATAAACGTACAACCCAGCCACACTCGGGGTAAAAGTGCTGCCCATTGAAGTGCCTGTGGTTTGTAGGAACAGTTCCCCTTCGCACTCAAAAAAGTTCCTTTTGAGGGCTAGGGTGGCACACTCAACAATGAACTGTTGTGGTACTGTGCAATCCCATGGTGCTTCTTCTATGCCTTTTTTAGTACAGGATGGTCGCATCTTGTGGGATGCTTGTGTACAAGCTTTCTATGTCCATTGACACTAGGATAGTGGAAACTGTATCTAGGGTGACCTGCTGTAAGAAGGACAGTAGAGTCTTGGTGTCCTTCAGATAAGTTGGAGTCTTTTGTATTAATGGTTTCAGGAAGGAATTGCAAAATTTGGATAATGGTTCCAGTCACTGATGCGATTGGGTGTCCTGGCGTGGGAGAAATGTTTTTATGAGTCTTGGGCAAGGTGTAGAAATAGGGGATAACGTGGTCCCCTGTGGTTAAGAAAACTGCCTCGTGTTTTGAGATATGACCACTAGTTTCTGTGAGATTGACCTGGCTGGTGCATCTCTGATTGCAGAGATAATGTAGGGTCTGATATCAATGGGGTATAGCTATTCATATCGAGGAGGAGGCGTCGACATTCGTAGGCAACCTTGTCTAGGATAACCAGGCCACCCCTCACCCCCCCCCCCCCCCAGTCCGTAAGGCTGTAGCAGGGTTTCCGTTCTCCCACAGAACTGTGCATAGAGATCTAGAACCTCAGTGAGTTAGGATGATCCAAAACTCATCTCAGTGTCAGAAATCTCCTTACCTAGCTAGCTACAGTGTCTCATGGATCATTATGGAATGAACCATGTCTTAGACAAACCAGAACATGATCTTTAGAATACCTCAGGAATCGTGGAACACATGAACACTCTTTCATTATATAATCATTTCAAACCAAAACTGGGAGTCAAAGAACACAAATGCAAGTTTGAAATATTTATTATTCAATGCAAAGTTCTCAAACGCAGTATCTTGTATAATACCAAAATGCAGATTATAAAAATCAGAGTTAGCAGCATAGTCACTAATCCATAGTAAGCAAAAGGTGCTAGCATGTTATAATGCAAAACCTATAGAATCGATATCACCTATATTTCGCGCACCCTATCTAGTATATTATTTTATATCTAAGAAGGTCTCATTCGGGCTTTAGCAGGGCGGCCCCATACCTCTCAATGTCAGTAGGAGCAGTTCACATCAACAGCTACCAGCTCTCTCCATGCGCAGCACCAAGTGTCTACGTTCATTCCGTGTAACTCTATCTTAAACCCGCGTAGAGCCCAAAATGTTGGCATCAACATTATTTGTGTTATGTCTAATGTGGTGCGAGGATCAGGCCTCTCAGCAACCTTGTGTTAGGTTAATCTTGGAGTGTGCAGCTCTCAGTGTGCAGACAGTTGTACCAAGTGTACCAGGCAAAGCTGATAGCATAGAAATAACATATTATTCTCAAATAAACCACCTCACCGCTTCTAGGGTGAAAGCTACAACAACAAGTATGTGTCGTGTGCAAAACTGAAGCCGAAGGCAAACCGGCTGTTTAAACATGTAATACACTCATGCTAACTTAACGCCATATATGTAATGAAGTATCCATATGGCACCCCCCCATTGGTCCGAGCACCGTCAAACATAAGGGAAAAGGCAATACTAAATCAGACACAACAATTGAAAGCAAAGTTCAATGATCTTGAGCTAAAATAAGCTAAAATTATGAATGAATGAATATGTATGAATGCCTACAGTGGCCTCAAATCTAAAAATAAAAACAAAACTTTTGAACCAAAAGTCATCCACCAGGTCTCAAAAATATGAAACGTAGGACCAGGTTTCATCAATTCAAATGTTTGTAAGAGAAAAAACAGGGCACGTATCCGATTTCCAAAGTCATGTGCCACATTGACGTTATCCCCAGCGACATCACATGATTGTACTCTCCATCAGCTGAACATAGTCCATCCCTCCAATCCAGCGAGGGGAAAGTCATATTTCACAACAAAGCATTCCTCCCAGGCATCTCACGATTGGAAAGTATATGCAAAGAAAGTTGCCACAGCCTCCAGCATGAAATCACTGCCATCATCCGAAAATAGTTCAGCAATCCAATTTAGCAATGGGAAAGAACATACGTGCTCCTCCAGCATCGGATCCTCCTGTAACGTCAGAGGACAACTCGGTGGGTTCACCAGATCGCTGTGTGTCAGAAAGGCATCCGCCGCGGCAGAGATCTCCCATTGGCCCAGAACTCCATTTATCGCTGCCAAGGCCATAACTCTCTCGCCAGAACAGATCAGCTCGTGAGCCACCACGGGACGCATTAGCTGATCAAAATCGACGTCAGGAGCAGTCCTCAAGCATAGGCACAAATCAATGGCCCAATCGAACTCGCAGCTCAGGCAGTGAAACACAGGTTGGACACACGTGAAGTCGGTGAACCGAAATGACAATCTATAGGCCGTGCTTAATGCTGCAAGCGGCAATGTTCCATAGTAATTGAGCATCCGATTACGACACAGGGTCAGGAGGCGTTGAATGGCGTCTTGCGCAGGATGGGCATCCATGTTTTATGAAGAAAAACACCAACAGAAAGCCCGCGGCCACAGCCAGCAAAACAGGTATTCCACCAAACAAACTCGAAAAAATAGTGTGGAAAAACGTGGGAATGATACCAAAAACTTTTTCAAACGTAGTCACGAGGCCACTGCTTACCAGTTTAAAAAAAATGTGCAAGGCCAGTCGTTGAAGAAGCATTAAAAATCTGGTGTACCAGCTCGCAGAAATGAAATGGCAAATCAGTGTTTAAGAGCGCCTGCACCTCTGTGCGGGTGTTGGCTATGTGAAGGACATAAGTTTCCCGGGCCGAACTCAGGGTCACTTGTTTTTGAGACAAAAGGGCCCTTATTCTGCTTAAACCATTGAATTTCGCTTCCAAGGTTGGGATTCGTGGCCAGATGGATACATCTGAAGAGCCATGCGTGGGTGGGTATAGAACGTTCTTGCAGCACACTACACGCTCTGATACAGTAACTATATAAGCCACACCAATTAATAAACCACAACATAATTCGTTGTTTAAAAGCAAATAACTACCATTAGCTAATAATGTAAATGTGGGAACTACTGCTGGAACCGGCGTGCCTTTTAAAACACAAGCTAAATTTGGGCGGTCCTGATTACAAGACCCGTGTAACTGAATGTGTCTACATATTAATGAATGGTCAGGTGACTGTGTGCATTCCTCACCATTAAGATTCACTTCTTGTCCATCTTTCAGACATCTGTATGTGTATGGTAATGACCATGCCTCATGTAGGAATGCATTGCCTAGCGGTTCATATCGTCCTATAGCAATATAACGCATACAGTTAGTAAATTTATATAAAGGGAATGGTAATGTAATTAATCCATGAATAAGCCATGTGGCAGTAGTGGTTTCAGCAACAGAGAAAGGCAAGGACTCTAGCTTTTCAATATGTAGCATAGAAAATGAAGCATCACGCATTGAAAGCATGCGCTGTTTCTCAGTAAGATTAAAAGGAGCAAAGAGGGATGAAACGTTCAATGAGGTCCAGGGAACTCGACCAGCCTTAAGAGTCTGTAGCGTCCATGCAAACTGCATTACAGAACGCAATTGATTTTGTCCATGGTATAACGTGGACACTTCATCATGTACAATGTCAACAACAGAAGAAACAATATTATCCAATGTGTAAATTCTGGAAGAAAGCATGTTAATACTGTTATCGACCACTGCAAGCACTTTTTCCAAATTTGCTTGATCAATAGCTCTCAGGCGTTTTGCTGCCTCAACTTGTGAAAATTTCCAAATCTCATTGTATATAGCATAAAGAAAGCGTTTAGATCTACCCCTAGCTGGGCCTTTTATAAAATCATTTAGATCTATATCTTCATTCAACTGGGACAGATGCAGTTTAACTGCAGCCAAAGTGGAATGTTGTAACCATGTCTGACACAATTTGCCTACTGAATAAGTAGTAACAGTGTGATCTGTTTCAAACCTGGGATCTGGCCTGATGTGTGTAAAACCTTCAGACAAACCCAAAAATCTACGTTGGCAAGCATCAGTGCTTCTTTGCCACAAAAGCCACCCCTCCGGATCAAAATGGGAAATATTAAAGGAGGAATTCTGCAAAAGTGCTTGTATCCCATTGATGGATATTGTAGTGAAATTACTCCAACCTGAATATTCTTCTAAGTCAGGGATAGTAGGGGTATTTAATTTTTTAGATGTAGCCAATCCAAAACACGTTGTTTGAGAAACAGTAGAATTTAAAAACAACATGGGATTCGGGATGAGACATGCACGATGCAAAGCCTCAGTGCCTTGTACCTGCCAATCTTTGGTACCCCAAACCGATTTAAGGTCAATAGCATCCTTCCATAACTCATAGCCATCCACAGATAACCTATCTAAAAAGGACTTTGAATACAGCAATTTTGTATCTGTAAGTCTAACTTTGGGTATGAATTTCTGGTTCACTTTAAAATAAAACGATTCAGGATTTGATTGATTAAAATCTGTAAAATAAGAGTATTTTCCCAGAAATGTACTTGAGCTCCCCTGTAAGGGAGTAGGGCAATGTTCCCACTGAGTGTAATTCACAGGAACCCTCCTGGAACTTGTCTTGTGTAAGAAATGATTCCCATAATGTTGATAACAAAACAAATCACCATAATTGACAGAATCTAAGTACAAATCCTCAGCATCAAAGGCCGCATAATATTTCAAATCAGAGAACAATGCTTCTACAGCCTGAAGATCCCAGTCATCAGAACGGACATTTTGCTTAATCACATCTCCCATGTTTACTCTAAGCACATTAGGAACATTAATAACTTCTGTGGGGCCATGTATCTGAAACCTAACCGCATCCCACACAATCCCATCAAGGACTGGCCAAGCAGTAATCTGTACTGAATGTAAGTCTCTCTTTAGTCTGTGTACTGAATGTGAGGAGGACAGAGGGGCCAATGTTCCATTAAGGTACCGAATTCCTGTTCTTTCTATCACATAATGGCCATCGATCAAGCGGAAAAAATAAAACACAAAACCAATTGACATAAAAAGATAAAATGAAAATAGTATCAGCCAAACATATGTCCAAGGTGGAATTAGAAAATGTTTTTTAAACAACGTGGCATATTTTGCAATAGTCGATGGTTTCTTTGAAAGTTCCGAATCAGAGTCAAAAGAGAATCTGGATTGGTTAGCCAAACGAGCTTGTAAATCGGACATGGATAAATCAGCAGGATCTGCATAGGTCAGCTCATCAATGTTAGCAAGAGGAATAGTATTTAATAAAGGACTGGATAAAGCAGGCATCTCGAGGGACACCTCCTGATCTGTACCAGATGTAATAGCCAGCACAGAGTTCCTCACCATGGAAGGACAGGATGCAGCCGGTGTCATGCTATGAAGAATCGGCCACCCTGTGTGTCTTGACATTGTCAATAGAAATAAATCTGTTTTCTTTACGACCTGGAAGTGGTGGTAAAATCACTGTTCTTGTGCCCTTCACTCCAAGGACTCGAACCGGCGGTCGATATGAGGGACCAAACTCTTTCTTGTTATCGATCTTCTCTCGAACCAGTTCTCCAACTTGGGGTAGCCAGCCAACTACCGGGATCTGCAACGCATCATCCGATGTGGAGGGCAAGTGTTCCTTTGCAAGACTGTCTCTGGTCTTTTGTAGATCCTGTAAAACATTGCAATGTTCATCTACGTCAAAGGCCGCGGCCTGGGCCTGGCAGTCTGCACCATCAAGGTCAGGGACGTACATCTTGATACCAAAGAGCATTTCGTATGGGGTACGCCCACCCAGAGACCTTCTAGGGAGATTATTAAGCGCACGCTGCACGCCATAGAGGTGGGTCAGCCAGTTTCTACCAGTGCCTATAACACGGGCTGTCAAAGATTGCTTTAAGTCGCGGTTCATTCTTTCTACTACAGAATTGCCCTCAGGCCTGTAGGGGCTTGAAAACTTCACCTGTACTCCCAACGAAACCATAGCATCCTTATACGCCTTAGAGGCGAAAGCCGGACCCTGGTCCGAATGGAAAGTACCACAAGCAAAGATTCCCACAAAGACACGCAAATCCTTAATGACAGTTCGCGAATCAGCGCTTCGATGCGGCCATACCCATACAAAGCGTGTGCATGAGTCAACTGCTACTAAGATGTATTTATAAGCAGTATCAGAAGAAAAAGGACCGCAGTGATCCAAATAAACGCAACCAAGCGGTTTATTAGAGATGCATAACTGTGTCTGAGGCGGACGCGCAGCAGTAGAAGGCTTAATCTGCTGACAAATGTCACACATAAGGACATAATCGCGCGTCTGTTTGTACAGTCCCCGCCACCAGAACCTCTGTTGTAGCTGAGATACAGTGGCTGAGACGCCCGCATGCGCAGACGCCACACCTTCATGAGCCGCTGTAATCAGAGAAGCTCTGCGATCCGAGTTGGGAACTAAACGCTCTCCAACTTCAGGAATTTTCACATAAGGAACCTTATCGGGACTTAAGTGGTATGTGTACTTCGAAGGGAACCCCGCAGGATATTTACCTCCCTTCGCCGTGGCAGCAACAGCCGCCAAGATGTCATCATCTATTTTGCTTTTGGACCTCGTGACCGCTGCAACTAAGTATTTTGATACCGCTGACTTCGCTGCTTCATCAGCAAGCGAGTTGCCAACAGCGTGGACTCCCACGCGCTGGTGGCCGAGAGTATGAATCACAAACACGAGCGGCAGTTTCTCTTTAAGTTCCGCCACTCGGACCCAGATCATTTTATGTTTTATTGTGCTACCCTTGGAATCACGAAAATCATTCTGAATCCAAAAGAACAAGTTCTCATTGTAAGACTGGACACAGTAGTAAGAATCACTTACGATTAAAGTCGTCACACAAGGATCAGCGTACTCCAATGCAAGCATAAGAGCACGAAGCTCTGCCAACTGTGCGGTGCAGTCCCCTAGCGTTTGCGTGTGCACAACACTGGACTTGAACTCATCGTTCACCATGGCACCGACCACAATGGCGCAAGCGGAAACGTAGGCGTGTTTAGAGCCATGCGCAACCTGCGCCGAACCATCCGTGTAAATGATACAATGGAAATCCTCCAACGGCCGCATTGCTAAAGGAGCAGGATGAACAAATTCATACTGTAAATACTCCTGCGACCGTAAAGCGGCGTCAAAAATAAACGTGACATCCTGAGATGTCAAGGATGTAGCCCACTGAATCCACCGAGGGTGCAAAGCTTTAGAATTCGGTACACTGGCTTTCGTGACCGCCTCCAAGGCTGGACACGGGGTGACAACCAACATGCGCTTTCCCTGCGACAGGGCACGTTCCTTAAGAATTGCCATCTGCACAGCCGTTAAAACTTTCTCCACAGTGGAAAAACGCAGTTCAGCTGAAGTGTACAAGTGTGACTTGTAAGCAATAGGTACAGTATCCCCTTCATTAAAAGTCAGGTACGTGAAACCCACCGTCCCAGGGATAATTCTTATCACCAGGTTGGTCTGGTTATCACGAGTCTGTAAGTAGTCAGAAGCTAGCATATCAGCCTGCAAGGACTGCAGAATGGCTGAATGCTTAGGCAGCCAGCATGATTTGGAAAAAGATGGTTGTACCAAGGCATATAAAGGCTTGATACGCTGGGCATATTCCGGAATGTATGTCCTCCCGAAATTTAAAAAACCCAGCAAAGACTGTAATTTTTTCAGCGTTGTCGGAGAGCGCAACTGCGCGCACTTCTCCAGGAACTGAGGAGCCAATCCCTTTCCTTCATGGTTAAGTTCATAACCTAGAAACAACACTGTGTACTCCGCAATGTGCGATTTTGCAAAGTTAAACTTGTAACCCATGTCTGCAAAGTTACAAATTATGCTGTTTACTCGACACAGATGCACCCAAAGCTCGTCGTCTGTGAGATAAATATCATCCACATATGAACATGCAACTGGATCGAAACTCTCTAAAAGAGAGACTATGCGGGCGGAAAACACTCCAGGACTATTTTTATATCCCATTGGGAGTCGATTAAACTTTTTTTGTACGCCGCCGCACGTAAAACTGGTCCATTGGAAACTTAGACCATCTAATCTATGTGCATAAAAACCATTGGAAATGTCAAGCGTGGTTTTGAACCGTTTACGCTCAAGACTATTCACTAGGGCAGAGCCGTGAGTATTCTGTACTGCACAGTTACGGCAATGCGAGTTCAAATGCCGGTAATCCAAAACCAGACGATATGATCCGTCCGGCTTGTTAACAGTAAAAACGGGATTATTCATCGGTGACACACACGTTTCAATTACACCTTGATATTCCAATTGTTCAAGGATAGCCGCGACCGAAGCTTTAGCTTCACGCCGTATGGGATATTGGGGTTGTGGCTGCGGCTGTGACCGTAACGGAATCTCATGGCTAGGGGACAATTTATCCCAGCCACACTGATTCCGGTACACAGCCGGCGCAAGCGCCAGAGCCCACTCTTCTGCAAAATGCAGCGCTTCCACTCTCGGCACAGTGTGCGCGAAACTGGGGAGGATTACCTCCTCCCCTCGCGGAGCTGCGAGAACAAAAGGTGGGGGCCAGTCAGCCTCCGAAAGCAAAATGTCATACGTATCCGAAAGATTTTCCCAAAATACCCCTTTTACAGTTCGCTGCATGTCACCTTCAATTAACAGGACAATTTCAAAAAGTCTTTCAGGGGGAGCAACATGTGTATCAGCTGTTTCAATCACAATAAAAGTCTCAGTCGCTGTCACCTTCAACAGTGGACGGAGGGCCTCTCTCACTATGGTAATCTCCGCCGCGCTGTCCAGCAAGGTCAGAGCCCACGTCAGATTCCGAAGCCGCGTTCTCACTATCTGGGGCATATCGATGCGCCGTTAAGGCAGCGACTTTCTTCTTGGCAAACTGCGGTCTCTTTGGCGTAGAGTCGTCCCGCTGATCCCCTTCACTTCGTGTGCGGGGCTGGCCACGTCCTTGCTGGCCACCCCTGCCCCTGCCGCCCACTCCACCACCGGTTGACGGAGCCGATGATTCCTGAAAGGAACGAGGAGAGCGTTGGTCAGATGCCTGATATCTTTCAGGCGATTTAATCGTAGCGCGATCGCGCAATTCATAAACTCGCTCTGACTGCGCAGGTTGTGAAGGCGCCGGACTCGAAACCTGTGTCTGTTGTTGTTGTTGCTTACCCTGATTCTGCTTTTTAGGCCAATTTTGTTTTTTGGACTTGGGCTGTCCACCTGTTTCCGAAGACTGTCCCTGGGGCTGCTTCTTTTCTTTTTCAAGAAAAACCTTTGCACCCTTAGAATTGCGGCCAACCGTTTTATAAGCCGCCACAATAATTTTTGCCAGCTGACGGGGTTTCTCGGCATCGGGAATTAACGCCAGACCATTGCCCACCTGAAAGTTCACAGCATCCCCTTTTACATTGGCAAGGATAATACCGCAAACTGTCTCAAATGAACCGTTCAGGCGCATACCCAACTCAACCGCCGACTCAGGTCCGTGATCATCTTGAACACGTTTGAGGATCGCAGACAGGTTCGACACTGTCGGTGTGCCAAAGCACCTCGAGTAAACCGCTGCAAAAGTCTTACCCCATGTTTCACAGTCAGCAAGTTCAGGGGCTAAATCCTTCGGTAAACTAAGCGTAAGAATCCGGTGTTTTTCACCCGGAGTCGTATTAGGAAACACAGCCTCCAGCTGGTCGAATTTCTCGGCAAGCCAGTAAGGAAAATCATCCTTATTTTCTGGCTTTCTGCCCATAACGGAATTCACCATGACAGGACTGATTTTCAAACCAGCCTGTTCCGCTCGAAGCTGCGCACCTGCGGGGGCAGCGCCATGTATATTACGACCAATGTAATGAACAAGCGCTCTAATCACGTCAACCGCGACATCATGCAGACGTCGCAAATCACCCACATTACAAGTGGCGCGATTAGGATGAGGAGTAAATCCGCCCAAGGCGGGCCAGGCTGTGCCCGGAATGGACAACGGACCTAACCTCGGAGCCGTTAAAGAGTGGGGTAGGACGCCACCAAACCAAACTCCGTGCTGCCAAGCATCGATAGGTACTTCCAGTGCTCTGTACGGAGCATAAGCCGCCGGAACAGCCGAGGCAGTGTGCGAGTGGTAGACGCCCGAATTAGCGTATACTTCCGGAAACGTCACCCAGGAATAAAACAATTCGTACGGGTACGCATGTTCCGCACTCACCACTAGAACCACAGCCAAACCTTCCGCAGGGACATTATATGCCCTCAAGTGGTCACGAACCGCGACGCGGCTATGCTGCGCTATTTCCACGGCCATGGTAGCACCGGAAGTGAAAAAAGGACAAAGAACACTTTGTAGCACAACTGGGTAGTAATTCAAAGAAACCGTTTAAAGTAGAATTCAAGCTTGAAAAGACCTATTTCAAAAATAGGTAGGTTTTTCCGACACCACCGTTTACCGGAAACGGGAATGAAGGTGTTAAGGTTTGAATGATATACTACTCGAGTGTCATGAAATACGGCCAACCAATCCGTTGGGCGCCATGTAGCAGGGTTTCCGTTCTCCCACAGAACTGTGCATAGAGATCTAGAACCTCAGTGAGTTAGGATGATCCAAAACTCATCTCAGTGTCAGAAATCTCCTTACCTAGCTAGCTACAGTGTCTCATGGATCATTATGGAATGAACCATGTCTTAGACAAACCAGAACATGATCTTTAGAATACCTCAGGAATCGTGGAACACATGAACACTCTTTCATTATATAATCATTTCAAACCAAAACTGGGAGTCAAAGAACACAAATGCAAGTTTGAAATATTTATTATTCAATGCAAAGTTCTCAAACGCAGTATCTTGTATAATACCAAAATGCAGATTATAAAAATCAGAGTTAGCAGCATAGTCACTAATCCATAGTAAGCAAAAGGTGCTAGCATGTTATAATGCAAAACCTATAGAATCGATATCACCTATATTTCGCGCACCCTATCTAGTATATTATTTTATATCTAAGAAGGTCTCATTCGGGCTTTAGCAGGGCGGCCCCATACCTCTCAATGTCAGTAGGAGCAGTTCACATCAACAGCTACCAGCTCTCTCCATGCGCAGCACCAAGTGTCTACGTTCATTCCGTGTAACTCTATCTTAAACCCGCGTAGAGCCCAAAATGTTGGCATCAACATTATTTGTGTTATGTCTAATGTGGTGCGAGGATCAGGCCTCTCAGCAACCTTGTGTTAGGTTAATCTTGGAGTGTGCAGCTCTCAGTGTGCAGACAGTTGTACCAAGTGTACCAGGCAAAGCTGATAGCATAGAAATAACATATTATTCTCAAATAAACCACCTCACCGCTTCTAGGGTGAAAGCTACAACAACAAGTATGTGTCGTGTGCAAAACTGAAGCCGAAGGCAAACCGGCTGTTTAAACATGTAATACACTCATGCTAACTTAACGCCATATATGTAATGAAGTATCCATATGACAAGGCTTTATTACAATGGTGTCAATGTTCTGCAGAGTTTTGAGGCTCTCTAATTCAATGGCACTCATATTCATGAAGGTTTTAGATTCCTCAAACTATTCCAGGTCATTAAACACTGCCTGTTCGAAGGCCTGTATTTCAACTGGGACCATGTGTTGCGGTGGGACAAAGGTGGATTTTAACCGCAAACCAATTTCCCCTGTACTATAGGGGGTTTCAGCTTGTTCCAATTTGTCGAAGAATGCCCTCAACTTGAACTTCCTAAAGAAATCCGACAGTTCACAATGGAGGCAGAACTTGTCCAGTCTAGCTGGCAGGACAAAACCTAGGCCCTTCTCAAGGAACCCCAGTTCTGAGGGTGTGAGGGTTACTTTGGAAAGATTTGTTACCAGACTCTCTGGTGGCTCTGTCCTGCTATTGGGTCTGCGATCGTGCTCCGTGTGTTGTTCCCTACTAGGTCTTCCTGCTGCCAGTGCACCTGGTTGGCACCTCTTCTCCTTCCTCTTCCTCTTCTGCCCCTCTTTAAAAAAAGGGGGCCCGTTGCCATTACTAAGATGCAACTAGGGAGGTGAGGTGGTCTCAACACCACGGGCTGACGATGAGGTATTCACAATTTTCTGACAGGCAACCAGGTGTGGATTCTGGCCCGGTATTTGAGTCATGACATGATCACTGTGAGTAGGAGCTTTGACCTTGATGGCAGAGATAGGATTTGTTAAAGGCTCTTAGGTAGCTTTAGGGAACATAAGGCAATCTTCGAGACTGTTGATTTGTGGACCAAAGTACAGAACACAGATGAATGACTGTGAACCTTGCTCTAGATGAAGGGGAAAGGGCTTAGAAGGTGGGGCTCCATGACTAGGAGGGGGTGAGGCGACTGAGCTGAGCAGGAGAACTTTAGTCTTTGAGGCATAAAGCAGAGGTGATTGGTGAGCACTCAGGACTGAACACGGCATCTGTTCTCTGTTGTGCTGAATCATGAGGTGGGACTAATTACCATGCTCTCCACGCTCTGTTGAGATTTCACTACTCCCTGACCACTTCCTCCCTACCCCCACACCCCTCGACTGGGTATATAGTTATATTTTTGCTGGTTTCACTTGAAAAAGAGCAGTCATTCTTATACTTTGTTTGCTAAATCCATTTCTAAATCTATGTAATAGTGTTAAATTTTGTTTTTGAAAAGTGTTTTGCTCATTTGAATTTATTATATTACATATTCGCGTGTTTAATTAAGATTCGCCCTGCCTAATCCATGCCCAGTTAACCCTTTCATCACATATCTAACATCTTTATCTCAGAATGTCATTTTTTCTTGAATTTAGAAAATCCAATCTATAAACAAGGCTCTAAAACAGAGCTCTGTTTCTGATGCACTTGTCTTTTAAGTTCCACTTGAGCTTCTCAAATGTACCCCCGCCCCACACTCTGCTTTTAGAGCTTTACATGGACGGTGGTTTGTACTTTCGCACTATTCCAGTCTCACCTGCTACTGACAACATGTGGTTTGTGGATCACTGACATAATATCGACTACAAAAAAATAGGCATTTAAAATATCGACTCCAAAATATCGACTACAAAAATATCGAAGTCCTATCTACAAACAGGTAAGTACAAAAATATTGAATCAAAAATATCGTTTAAAAATATGTACTTTATAAAAATATCGAATTTATTAAAATTAATGTAAAATTAAAAAAATATTTAAAAAAATAACTAAAATATACTTAAAAATACTTAAATAACCTTAAAATTATTAAATAATTAATTAAGTTATAAAAAAAATACAATTTTATTTGTTAAAACATATATATATATTAACATATTATTATTAAAAAATATACAATATTACTACCGTAGCATAGCAATAGTGTTAAAATTACTATTCCCACTCCAATAAGTGCAACAGTAGGGAAAGCTTTGGATAGCACAGGGGTAAAAATTACTATTCCCCCTCCAAAGAGTGCAACAGTATTGAAAGCGTTGGATAGCGTAGGGGTAAAAATTACTATTCCCACTCCAAACAGTGCACCAGTAAGGAAAGCGTTGGATAGCGTAGGGGTAAAAATTACTATTCCCACTCCAGTGAGTGCAACAGTAGGGAAAGCGTTGGATAGCGTAGGGGTAAAAATTAATTTTCCCACTCCAGTGGGTGCAACAGTAGGGAAAGCGTTGGATAGCGTAGGGGTAAAAATTACTATTCGAACTCCAAAGAGTGCAACAGTAGGGAAAGCGTTGGATAGCGTAGGGGTAAAAATTACTATTCCCACTCCAAAGAGTGCAACAGTAGGGAAAGCTTTGGATAGCGTAGGGGTTAAAATTACTATTCCCACTCCAGTGAGTGCAACAGTAGGTAAAGCGTTGGATAGCGTAGGGGTAAAAATTACTATTCCCACTCCAGTGGGTGCAACAGTAGGGAAAGCGTTGGGTAGCTGTATAGACAGGCTTTTTGGCCCTAGTTGGCAGTGATATAGACTTTAATCTTGCTCACATCTAGGATACGTATTCCTAGCTTGTGTTGGCCCTTTTGAGCCCTTTCTTCCAGACCTAGAAGAGGCCATCTATTGCCTATTGGCTTTGGCCTGTCATTATTGCTTATAGTAGAGGTTGGATCCTGTGGTCCTGACTTTATATTACACATTGGTATGGTTTATGTAGGTACTCTGACAGAGCTAAGGGTTATTTCATCCTTCTCAGGCGTACAGGCCCAGAACTAGAGGGACTCCATTTTGATGGAGCTGAGAGGCTTCAGGGGTAAAGGTAAAGTTTATAGTTAAGGCTGTTGACTGCTAGAGGAAAACCAGTCAGGACTGCTTCTTATCCGAGGAATGTGTTTGTCTCTTGGGCCCAGACGTAACATGCAGATGCACACTGCGGTTGCGTGGAAGCCTTGGAGCTAGCACAGGAATTCGGTGGGAGGCAGCCCTCTGTTGGAAATTTCCATGAGGGGAGAGGAATCCATATTAGCGAGCTGCAGGAGAGGAGGAGTGGTCAGTGCAGCCTGGAGTCAGTGCAGTCTGGTTCTTGCAGAGGAGAGAGAGCAGGATGTCTGCTGGAGCTGCAGAATGCAGTGCAGTTCTGGAATGGAGAAAGAAGGCAGATGATTGCTGAAGCTGAAGAGAGAGCAGTGCAGAGAGCATCAAAGCAGATGGAGGAGCTAAGGCTGTCAGCTGGAGCAATTGAACCAGAGGCGTGGTGTTGTGGTGACGGAGGGAGAGACAGAGAGAGCCCTGATCCCACCAGAGTCAGAGAGAAATCTTCCTTCTAATAGGTGAGGTAGTCTAAACTAGTCCCCTTTACAATTACACCTTAATCTTGTCCTTATTCCCTAGGCTATTGTATGTCTAATCCTTTTCTTTCAGCGGTGTGTTAAAAGTTCCTGTTACCCCGCAGATAACCTTGTACTGTATGTCTAATCCTTTTCTTTCAGCGGTGTGTTAAAGTTACTGTTAGTCATAGAGACCCCACAGATTTGTGTATGTTTATTTCATCATTGTTACAATAAAGATACTCCAGTTCTTAGTGAACTAGTGTGGTGTATATCTTTTGTCCCCATACAGTGGAGGTAACCTTGTCTCCTAGTCAGGTATTACTGTTTGAACAGATGTTACCCCTGATCAGGTAAGTGATAGTTGAATAATTAGGGAGATAGGAGACCTGCAACTAAGGGATAAAGATTATACTAATTAATTTGGCCATCCCATAATATTATTGTAGTAGCGAGCCCTTAGTGAATAGAGAGAGAGACTTCCCAACATAGAGAGACAGAGAGCTGAAGGTATTCATAGGAAAGTGGTCGTCATTGGTAAGTGGCGTTAGTGAGAGCACTGATTGTGGTCAGTGTGTAGGTCAGCCGGATTGCGGACCGTGTGTGAATGAGAGCACCTAAGACAGAGGGGTGTGTAGGTCTGCCGGATTGCGGACCGTGTGTGAATGAGAGCACCTAAGACAGAGGGGTGTGTAGGTCTGCCGGATTGCGGACCGTGTGTAAATGAGAGCACTGGGACTGCAGGCCCATGTGTGTAGACACGCTGGATTGCGTGTCGAGTGAGCACTGAGGGTGAGCAGTGTGTATACCCGCAAGATTGCGGCTTGAGTGAGCACTGAGGGTAATCAGTGTGTAATGGTAGATAATCAGAACTGCCCCAGGGTAGATTAGTCTGGACCCATGAGGTCGCGAGACTATGAGGTATGAGTGTGGTGTAGGGCATGGATGTCCTTAGTAATCAGTGAGTATTCTTAGTATCCCTATAGATTTAGTGGGGTTTCTGATGATATGAGCTTGTATATTGCGAGTTCCCCATCCTCAGGTAGGTACCCAGGTGCCTGGATAGATGGTCCTGAGGAGGGAGGTGGTTACGTTCCGGCTGGGTTAGAGGGGCTCTCAGGAGCTGATCCCATCTGGTCCGAAAATCCTGTCGGTACATCTGGCGTAGTCGGCTGTTTACGAAGCCTGTGTGACCTGGCCATGTGTTTGGATAGTT
The DNA here is from genome assembly GCF_964263255.1 of Lissotriton vulgaris. Lineage (NCBI taxonomy): Eukaryota > Metazoa > Chordata > Amphibia > Caudata > Salamandridae > Lissotriton > Lissotriton vulgaris. Next base: position 1,124,755,012 of record NC_141694.1, read on the forward strand.
TCCCATATGTTGTGGAGGAGTGCCCTGATCGCCAGTTCCATCTGGCATAGTCTTGCAGTTTATGAAGCCTGTGTGACCTATGGGCTTGAACAGTTGCAGTGTGGGGAGATTGCAGTACATCATGGCATTTGGCTTATTCAGGGTGGAAGAAATGCTTTTCATTTTGGTGTTTGACCTGTTAGGGTTGAATGGTGACATTACATGAGGGAGCCAGTAACATCTTTGTGATGATCTAATTGTACAAATGTGTGTGAAAAATGCTTTTAAATTGCCCATTGAATTGCTTGCTGCGTCTGCTTATGCTGTGCAATGTGAAATGTGTTCAATGTAATATGACTTGTGGAGTTCCTTGTAAATAGCTCCTTGTAAATATGGCTTGTGAATAGCGCCATGTAATTGTGGCTTGTGAGGAGCATGTTCTCATTTTGACTTGCTGTGTTCCTTGTGAATTGCGCCTTGAATATATTCCTTGTGAGGAGCATGTCATTTTTTGAACTTGTTGACTTTCTTGTAAATATGGCTTGTGAATAGCGCCATGTGGTTATGGCTTGGACAGAGCATGTTATTGCTGCGTTAGGTAGGAGAGAGCTGGATCTCTTTCAAATGCTTGGGGGATTTGTTTTGTAGATGTGCGTACGTGTTATGTGAAAACGTGGAGAGATAAGTTCTTGAATTTCCCATGTACTGCAGTCATTGGGGAATGGTTGTGCTTGAGCTGCCACAGGGTTAATATCTTGAATTGAGATGGCAGTATTTATTTTAACATGCTGTTTAACATGCATGGTTATTTGAGCTGACATTAAAAGTCAGTGAGTGTTTTGATTAATGTTGGTTTGATTTGACTTTCATTTGTTTCTGGGTTCTGCCTATGTGATTTGTCAGCGTGGGTTTGCCTTGGAACTGATGTTTCATGTGTCTGACTCTTAGAGGTCGGTAAGTTATAAATCAACCAGTCGGATTGAGATAAGGGTTTGCACGGAGGGAGCTGTGTTCTTTTAAATGTGCTACTTGATATGCATCCACAGATGTGTGGAGAATTATTTTTGAATGCATGATTTAAAATGAGTGAATGATTAAAAAAAAAAATGGCCCAGGTAGAGTGCACGCTACGGGCTGTTTTCATTAATTATTTCGTAAAGGGTTTTCCAACTAGAATGAAATATGCCAACCGATGTTTTGGAATGATCACAGATTGTGAATAATTGCTCTTGCCCAACAGTGCACGGTAGCATGTGCTTTTAATTAGTGAAATGCAACCGTGTGTTTTTAAAACAAATGTGTTCTCATTATTATTTTTCCAAATGCAAGCTGAACCTTTTTTAAATGCAAATGTTTTTGATATGTAGCAGACCATTGTGTGAGTGCGCCCAATCAGTTAGAAAAATGAAAAAAACGGATGAATCTGGCCTGCAATGCAAAATTATGGTGTTTCACATGTTATTTTCCAAAACTACGATGTAATGTGTCTGCTAATATTTTTTTCTTTGCAGCTAGTAGCAGTACTGTATTATTTTTGAAATGCTTGCATGTCACTTAGTTACAAAAAATATATGCCCTTATTACTTATTAATATTAGGATGCTTTTCGTCAAGTTTTCAATTTAATTTAGTGAGTTTGAGGACAGTGGTTCTCATGGGAACAGAGTTGTTTTGACTTCCAGGGAATGTGTTTTTGACCTTGAATTCGCCTGGCTCTCAGAGAAAAGCTGTTTTGTGAAGGGAGGGCCTTTCGCTCTAGGAGCGCCGAGCAGTGCCTGTCTTGTTATCATTGGCCAACCTCCAATTTCGTTCCGCGCAAGAAATGTTTATGTAAGGGAGGGGTCAAGTCGCTCTTCCTTGCTGTCGGTGCAGACAGCTTCATTGCCTTCAGATAAGGGATCCTTGTACATGCAGAATAGTTGGCAGACTCTTGGCCCTTGGAGTTAGTTAGATACAGTAGGCCTGGGTGTGCTTCCCTGATTAGAGACTAGAGATGCTTGAACCGAGTGCTTGGCAGCGCCTTGCTCCTGCAATGAGATCAGCACTTGGCAATGATTCAAATTACTTCACACTGTAGCCTGGCTTCTGCGTATTTTTTGAAGCTGATTCAAGACTCTGAGCACGAACATCTTTCTGAAGGGAGGGGCTGTCTCACAGAGGATTAGGGGTGTTGCTTAGCCCCAGCCCTTCTGGCTGTGTATGAAAAAATTAGATTTTGCCCAAACAAATTTAAAAGTATATGATTTTAATTATTCCTTGATTTCAGAAGAATGTTTTTAATTAATTAAGATGTTTTTTTTTTCAACAATGAAAAGCACTTGGGGTGCTTTTTAAATGGAACATTTTATCTTGCTAGATTAATGATACTGGTTTTCTCGTTCTAGGTTGCTGGGTTGTGGTGTTTGGTGTGTGCGTCGGCCCACCCCCCTCCCACTCCCTTTATTATTTTACTTTTTTTATTTTCATTTTTATTATGTTAGTTTGTTATTTTTGGAAGATGGAACCAGACCAGATCGGAATGGTGGTGGATGAACGGCGGAAGAAGTGCTTCCTTGGTACCGGATACAGATGAAGATGCAGGGTGGTGACCTACACTGATGTGCCCACAATTGACTGCCTTGAACCCCAAAATGACGCTAAAAGACATCTTATTTTGACTGAACTCCTGCATTTGAATTACAACCTGCAATTGGCTGACAAAGCCAATAGTCATCTTTTAAAAAAAAAAATGTATTCTAAAAGAACCCATTATGATAATATTTCCCACAAAAGGATTTTGTTATGTAATTCCTTGGCCTGCATTATTCCATGTTTTTCTTTGCAATCACCACGAACGGGCCCCACTTTTCTAATGTTTTCATGGTTTTGATGTTTATATAGTACTATCTTTAATTTTTAGGATGATGTGCTATTTTACGCTAGTTTATCTTTCACCTATTATAGTTTTCCTGTTTTCTGCAAAACAGTCTTGCCAATGAAAGATCGATACAGAAAAATTGTAGTCTTTTAAATGGTGGTGCACACATGTGTTCCACAGTGTGATACAGTGGGAAACTAGGTGCTGACTGTTTTGTGTTATTGTGTCTTTTGGATATGCACCACATTTAGATACATTTCTTTGATTCATTTCCTAATATGCATAGTGCTACACCAGCTATTTTGTAGGAATGGGGTTATCTTTATTTTCCTGTTATTACACTTTCACTTTCATTGATCCAAGGGTGGTCACCCTAGACTTTCAGTTGTCCTGGGAGGTGTGTCTTTTAGTATGGTTATGTCCTACATTTATTAGTAATGTTTGCCCAGACCTTGAGGACCGTTTGTCATGTTTATTTCTCAGATTTCACCAAATTTTTCCTTAAGTTGACCAAAGTAGGTAGGCCTCATTTAGGCCCATTGTTATTTTTATTCCACAAACATGGCCCTACACCAATAGATTTCATGAGTTATTATTACTTTAAGTTGTCCAAAGTAGGTAGGCCTCATTTAGGCCCATTGTTATTTTTTATTCCACAAACAAGGCCCTACACCAATAGATTTCATGAGTTATCATTAGCTTAAGTTGTCCATAGTAGGTAGGCCTCATTTAGGCCCTTTGTTGTTTTATCATTAGAAGTTGAGGCACATTTAGTTTGAGGATGCTTTGGATAGTTTCTGTTGTTATCAGATCAAATCTTAGATATGTTTTAGCATTCAAGTCAAGGGTGCTTTGATTTGTTTTCAGTTGGTTGTTAGATTTCTATTCCCTACATTAAGTTTCAGGTGGAATTTCCTTAAGTTGTCATTCATTTTAGAGAGTTTTTTGGTTTTTGGTTTTGTTGATAGATTATGTTGATGTTTGTTTACTTGGACGTTGTTGTTTATAGATGTTCGCGAGATAAAGTCTAAGGGTGGAATGTATAGACAGGCTTTTGGCCCTAGTTGGCAATGATATAGACTTTAATCTTGCTCACATCTAGGATACGTATTCCTAGCTTGGGTTGGCCCTTTTGAGCCCTTTCTTCCAGACCTAGAAGAGGCCATCTATTGCCTATTGGCTTTGGCCTGTCATTATTGCTTATAGTAGAGGTTGGATCCTGTGGTCCTGACTTTATATTACACATTGGTATGGTTTATGCAGGTACTCTGACAGAGCTAAGGGTTATTTCATCCTTCTCAGGCGTACAGGCCCAGAACTAGAGGGACTCCATTTTGATGGAGCTGAGAGGCTTCAGGGGTAAAGGTAAAGTTTATAGTTAAGGCTGTTGACTGCTAGAGGAAAACCAGTCAGGACTGCTTCTTATCCGAGGAATGTGTTTGTCTCTTGGGCCCAGACGTAACATGCAGATGCGCACTGCGGTTGCGTGGAAGCCTTGGAGCTAGCACAGGAATTCGGTGGGAGGCAGCCCTCTGTTGGAAATTTCCATGAGGGGAGAGGAATCCATATTAGCGAGCTGCAGGAGAGGAGGAGTGGTCAGTGCAGTCTGGAGTCAGTGCAGTCTGGTTCTTGCAGAGGAGAGAGAGCAGGATGTCTGCTGAAGCTGCAGAATGCAGTGCAGTTCTGGAATGGAGAAAGAAGGCAGATGATTGCTGAAGCTGAAGAGAGAGCAGTGCAGAGAGCATCAAAGCAGATGGAGGAGCTAAGGCTGTCAGCTGGAGCAATTGAACCAGAGGCATGGTGTTGTGGTGACGGAGGGAGAGACAGAGAGAGCCCTGATCCCACCAGAGTCAGAGAGAAATCTTCCTTCTAATAGGTGAGGTAGTCTAAACTAGTCCCCTTTGCAATTACACCTTATTCTTGTCCTTATTCCCTAGGCTATTGTATGTCTAATCCTTTTCTTTCAGCGGTGTGTTAAAAGTTCCTGTTACCCCGCAGATAACCTTGTACTGTATGTCTAATCCTTTTCTTTCAGCGGTGTGTTAAAGTTACTGTTGGTCATAGAGACCCCACAGATTTGTGTATGTTTATTTCATCATTGTTACAATAAAGATACTCCAGTTCTTAGTGAACTAGTGTGGTGTATATCTTTTGTCCCCATACAGTGGAGGTAACCTTGTCTCCTAGTCAGGTATTACTGTTTGAACAGATGTTACCCCTGATCAGGTAAGTGATAGTTGAATAATTAGGGAGATAGGAGACCTGCAACTAAGGGATAAAGATTATACTAATTAATTTGGCCATCCCATAATATTATTGTAGTAGCGAGCCCTTAGTGAATAGAGAGAGAGAGACTTCCCAACATAGAGAGACAGAGAGCTGAAGGTATTCATAGGAAAGTGGTCGTCATTGGTAAGTGGCGTTAGTGAGAGCACTGATTGTGGTCAGTGTGTAGGTCAGCCGGATTGCGGACCGTGTGTGAATGAGAGCACCTAAGACAGAGGGGTGTGTAGGTCTGCCGGATTGCGGACCGTGTGTGAATGAGAGCACCTAAGACAGAGGGGTGTGTAGGTCTGCCGGATTGCGGACCGTGTGTAAATGAGAGCACTGGGACTGCAGGCCCATGTGTGTAGACACGCTGGATTGCGTGTCGAGTGAGCACTGAGGGTGAGCAGTGTGTATACCCGCAAGATTGCGGCTTGAGTGAGCACTGAGGGTAATCAGTGTGTAATGGTAGATAATCAGAACTGCCCCAGGGTAGATTAGTCTGGACCCATGAGGTCGCGAGACTATGAGGTATGAGTGTGGTGTAGGGCATGGATGTCCTTAGTAATCAGTGAGTATTCTTAGTATCCCTATAGATTTAGTGGGGTTTCTGATGATATGAGCTTGTATATTGCGAGTTCCCCATCCTCAGGTAGGTACCCAGGTGCCTGGATAGATGGTCCTGAGGAGGGAGGTGGTTACGTTCCGGCTGGGTTAGATGGGCTCTCAGGAGCTGATCCCATCTGGTCCGAAAATCCTGTCGGTACAATAGCGTAGGGGTAAAAATTACTATTCCCACTCCAGTGAGTGCAACAATAGGGAAAGCGTTGGATAGCGTAGGGGTAAAAATTACTATTCCTACTCCAAAGAGTGCAACAGTAGGGAAAGCTACTGGATAGCATAGTGGTTAAAATTACTATTCCCACTCCAAAGAGTGCAACAGTAGGGAAAGCGTTGGATAGTGTAGGGGTAAAAATTACTATTCCCACTCCAGAGAGTGTAACAGTAGGAAAAATAAATACTTCATATATTATTTAAAAAAATATAAATTAATATCTATAATAAATTAATTAAAAGTAATTACCAATTTAATATAATATAATAATTAATCAATTAAAATTACAATTTAAAATTAAATATTACAATTATGTACCTATTAATACAAAATAATTACAAATTTACAATTAATTAATTAACAATTAAACATTAATTAACAATTAATTCAAATTAAATACAATTAAAAAAAAATTGAATTATTCAATTAATTATAAATAAATTACATCCCACCCTATTCCCCTATAAACCCACAACCCGCTACAGAAAATAAATTAGTAAAATTAACATAATTAGCAATTAATCAATTAAATAAAATTATTTGGCAATTAAAATTTAATTACTTACCCATAAAAAATTAATTATCAATGAATTCTAAATAAATACCAATAAATAATTTTACATATTTAATTAATTATAAAGTACTTCCCACCACCCACAACCCGCTACGGAAAATGAATTAGTAAAATTATCATAATTAGCAATTAATCAATTAATTAAAGTTAATTGCCTATTAAAATTTAATTAATTACCAAATATAAATTAATTAACAATTAATTAAAAATGAATACCAATAAATACATTTACATATTTAATTAATTATAATTAAATTACTTCCCACCCTATTCCCCTATAAACCCACAATCGGCTACAGAATTAAATTACGCAAAAATTAAAAAAACAAAATGTATTAATTCAAATAAATTATAACATAAATACACACTTTTCACACATATAATAACATAAAAAACACTATAAAAAAATCGATAATTTTAATATCCTATATTATATACTTCGATATTTTAACTTTCTATATTTTTAACATTCGATATTACATTACTTACCTCAAAAACAATATTTTTGATGTCTATATTCTGTCTATTCGATATTTTGTCCACTCTATATTTTAAACTCGATATTATGGTGATTCGATATTTTTTACTCAATATTTTGACTGTTTACTGTGGTGTGTTACTAATACAACGAAATAAGACATTTTCTCACTATTCCCATTAAGAATACATCACGCCGGCGTTCCTGTACATATCAATCTAATTCATTTCCATTTCTACATTAAAGTTTGAATGGATTTGTTTATGATTAATGCTTCTGGAAAGGGCTGTGTATATTTCACTTTGACCACGTTTTGCATGCTTTTAAGAATCAATTAGACAGTCTAATGTGTTTGCCTCGTTTCATTTACTGATTTATTAATGTGTAACTTTGTTGTGGGTGTGATAGTGAAGCCTTTTATTCCAGTCTTGTATTTAAAGGAAGTAAAGCTGTTGAAAATGAGTTCTATATGCATTCTTTCATGAAAAGATCTTCTATATTCTCAATGGGCTGTTAATGAGAGCCCCATAGGCATTCTAAGTCCAGTGGGAACACAACAGGTCGAGTATCATCAGTCCGGAAAGTCCACCTGCTGATAGGGAAATGGGGATAACCACAGGAATAAGTGCCAGAAAAACAGATGTCCTCTGTTATTTCCCATCTCTCAAGGAGTCCTCCTTGTCCCACATGTAACACCGGGTAACTTTGCCCCCACACCTTGAAGTTACCAGGGACGTCTCTGGAGCACTCCGAATGAGGCCTCAATTTGCTAATGCCAAAGGAGAATATATGGAAGGCAAATCTCCATGTCGTTTCACCAAACATAGTGTAACCACACTAATGGAAACTATAGAATAATTTAGTGTGGATTACATTACAGTTAACTGCATAAACTGTAAGTGTAAATGTACAGATATATGTGGTATGGCTAAAGATAAAAACTATCCTAATAGTTTTGTTGAAAGATCTGCCAATGAGTAAATTATCATTTGGAAGGCATTAAACATTGGAACAACGCAGGGGGGCACTACAAAATGAGATATACTACAAAACTGCACTTAAGTTGCTGCGTTGCTTGAAAGAGTGACAGCAGGGCGGTGCAGTGTCAACAAAGATGCAGCAGTGCTTGTGTCCTCCTCTGTCCTGGAGCACTTTAGGATGTCGTGGGCCAAGCACACCCTTGCACTATAGTCCCTTCTGCTACCTGTGGGATGCCTCAATGGGCGCCGGTAAGAAAATCCCAGTTCAAGTCTTCACACCAGTCTTTTCTAGTGACTGCACAGGCACACAGCCTTGATAAATATTACCATATGCCTTGTGAATCTGGTGGACTTGATAAACTATAAGTGTCTCTTCCAGCACCAGTCTCTGATATTATGGTATCGTGTAATGCATACAATTATTTTTGTCTTGTTTCCCTTTCTTACATGTAATCTGTGTTGATTTTTATCGTACAAAATAATTCATTAACCAAGTTGGTGTACTTTTGGCTTTCCTGTTCATCCATTTTCCACCTGGCTTCATCTGATGCCAAGGACATTCTATTCTGGTCCTGTCTGGTGTTCAGTGTAAGACAACTTTCTCACTTTCCCCCATAAAATAAAAAAATAGCATTTCTTGTTTTTCTGTGTGTGCTGGCATATCTCCTTTCCAGCAATTTTACATTTTAGCTCTACATTCGCTTCAGTTGTTTTCAATCAATACTAATACAGCAGTAGTAGATCTTATATAAAACAATCTTTGAATATTTGAGCACATGGGTTTACTGATTATGCCAACCAACTCACTGGCTCTCAAACACATTGCTGATGCCTTTGACATCACTTGTCCTTTGTCACTTCATTATTAATACATTTTCTTAACAGGTGCTGTCTAGGTTAGATTTCAGTTTACAAATCAACCAGAACTTCCAAATCCTATTTACCCATCCTTTTAATGAATTGTTTGAAGGTTGTAACTGTATCTTTTGTGTATGTTTATCTGGAGTGGTAATAGGCTCAGGCCATTTTACAGCTCATTATGAAAAAACTGTGCTAATCCTGTGCTTAAAGACTTTGCTGTGAAAATGGAAAAAGACTTTGTCCCTTTCTATTTCGGCGTGGATGGCACTGTGCTAATCCTATACTTAAAGACTTTGAAAGAAAAAAATACATTTGAGGTGAGCAAATTTAGAGTGTTGCTGGTGTTGAGTGCTCTATATTGGAGCTGCTTTCCACCTAAACTTGAGAACTACCCAGAGTTCTCTGCCTCTTTTTTTGCATAATGTATGCATCCAGCCATGCCTGAAAGGGTCTTGTTTTGATGTTTTGGGACCCCCCTTTTTTCTCAGCCCCCACTTCACAAATCCCCCCAAAACTTTCAGGGAATGAGCGGAGCGCAGCGAGACCATTTTAAGGAAAATTACAGGCAGATCCCTCAATCGGCGCCAGAATTATTCCCAATAGAATGTTCGGATTTTCCTATGGTAGCCAATCCTAACTATATATACCTACTGGCTATCGTCAGTAGGTAATATATATATATAAATATATACATGTATATATATCAAAACAAAGTTTTCTCCCAGTTTTCAGAGATGAGGAGACGCACACGGTACACAGGATGCAGACAGCATATTTATTGGGCAGTATGAGGCTCCTGACACGTTTCGTTTTACTTATAACTTCTTCAGAGGTATTGCCTCAGTTCGTGAGAGTTCTCAGTGGGTTACAGGTGTGGTTTTTAACATTTATGCCAGCCCCCTGGTGGACTCACCCATTGTGACCGTTTGCTCGGCATCATGGTACCTGAAGTCCCACATGTGTTATTGGTCTTGTTACTCTCATTTGCTGATTTTCAAAAAAAGGGGGTGTTTGCCTCAATTCAGCAGAGAGCCCTGTGGATTGCAGTGAAAGTTTATCCCAGCATTGCCAGTTCCCTCCACAAGTGGTTAACTCGGCTTGCTGATTCCTGCAATACATCGCTTACTGTGTTGTTTATTGGCTCTCTGCGCGATGGTCGGTGAAGTCATCACTATCTTTCCTGGAACGTCCAATTTTCAAGTATCCAGGTCTGTGTAACTCCCTTGTTGCTTCCCAATCTTTAGTGGGACTGCGAGGGATCCATATCCGACTCCGGTGTCAGGCGGCAGCCTATTTCCCCTGGACTTCGGTTTTGCCAAGACATGCTGTAGCGGTTCAGATCGGGGAAACTTTTCGGCGCTCTTGCTGGTGGTGCGTGCTCTCTGCGACAGAACCAGTCGATCTATATCAAAACAAAGTTTTCTCCCAGTTTTCAGAGATGAGGAGACGCACACGGTACACAGGATGCAGGCAGCATATTTATTGGGCAGTATGAGGCACCTGACGCGTTTCGTTTTACTTAAAACTTCTTCAGAGGTATTGCCTCAGTTCGTGAGAGTTCTCAGTGGGTTACAGGTGTGGTTTTTAACATTTATGCCAGCCCCCTGGTGGACACACCCATTGTGACCGTTTGCTCGGCATCATGGTACCTGAAGTCCCACATGTGTTATTGGTCTTGTTACTCTCATTTGCTGATTTTAAAAAAAAGGGGGGTGTTTGCCTCAATTCAGCAGAGTGCTCTTTATATATAAGCTCCCAAAGTCCTTTCCGAAATGCGGTAAAGTCAGCCGCCAAGAAAGACTAAAGCACTCACGAGGGGGAGGTTTCCAGTGTTTTATTTGAAACCTTCAAGCACCAGCAAGACGCGTTTCGGCACTTAGCCTTTTTCCATTGCACCACATAACGCATCACGGCCATTTTTAAATATGATACAAGCTGACAGCGTCATCAGTGTTACATTGGCATAGACAATGGACTTGATGTTCAACAAAGTCCCGCCATCTTGGAATATGTAATTTACAATAAACATTCAAACTAAAATCAAGTCGATGTTTACTATTATATTCATTTCATTACATCATTATATTAAACGATGGAACCAAGGCCTATTAATTATTAGATTGTGTAGCCCTGAATGGGCTCGATGCTAATATATTTTGCAGCCGCAAAAAATGCATCAGAATCTTGCCCATAGATGGGCTTGTGTGTCGAACAACCAATAACAGTACATGACAGCTTGTAAGGTCTTTAAAAAAAATAATAATAATTTTGTAAATTCAGAAACAACCTATCAATTCATTTCAACATTTTCATTTTACAAATTCATTTGACAAATTTCAGAAGACAAAAGACCAACAGAACAAATAGCTTTAGCCTAAGTGTGAAGCTAATTCTTCATGATTATTTAAACCCAGTGGACTCTTGGTTTGAAGATCAATAATGTAATGAGATTCTTAACCTCTCAACTTTTGTAAGCGATCTCCCCCCCTGGGATGTACAGGTATGTGGTCCAGACAGTAATAGGCCAATAGGTCCCTATTGTGCCCATGAACGTTGATAAAATGTCTGGCAACAGGGTACGCTTAATCAACAATATTGATCGCACGCATATGTTCCAATATGCGGAGTTTAACTGGATTTATCGTACTGCCAATATATTGTAGCCCACAAGGGCACATTAAACAGTAGATTACGTATGGTGTCGAGCAGGTTATGAATTTGTTAATTTTTCTGGGTTTCCGAATGCCTGTAATTTTATAACTCAAATTTCGTTTGCTCATTTTGCAAACTTTGCACCTGCCACAGGGATAAAAACCCTTTAATGGTTGTAATGTCTTGGGTTTGGTAATTTCTGTGGCATGGTGACTGTGTACCAAATGATCTTTTAAAGCTCTAGCTTTACGAAAAGTGTTTTGCAGATTAGTTGGCAAATCCTCTTTGATACTGTTGTCAGTTAATAGGATACTCCAATGTTTTTTCAAGATCCTTTTCAAATCGCCTGCATGATTAGAGAAAGTGGTTATGAGTCTAAAACTCTTGTTCTCTGAAGTTATTTTTGGTTTAGTTTTTAATAGCTCTTCACGTTCTAAGTTATTGACTCTATTTTAGGCTTGTTGTAGAACCCCTTCACTATAACCACGAGTCCTAAAGCGATATATACTACATTTGGCTGACTCCTGAAATTCTTTAGTGTCAGAGTTGTTTCTTTTGAGTCTTAATAACTCGCCATATGGAATGTTATTAATTAGTTTTTTAGGATGGTTACTAGTGGCAAATAGTGTTGAATTCCCTGCTGTTGATTTTCGAAACAATTTAGTTTGTAATTGCCCATCTTCGATGTATACAGTTAAGTCAAATAGTTCATACTTGACTTGCTAATTTCTCCACTGAACCTCAAATTTACCTAATTGTCATTCAACATTTCTACATAGATTTCAGCTTCTTCAATGGATCCCTTAAAAATAATAAAAATATCCTCTATGTATCGATGCCATGTTATGACTCTCCTGAACCAACTGTCATTGGTGTCTGCCCAGGCCACCCGCTCCTCCCAGCAGCCCACGAATAAATTCACGAAACTGGGGGAGGAGCAAGAACCCATAGCCACCCCCAAAAGTTGTCTATATAGTTGGCCATTAAATGTAAAGATGTTATTCTGGAGACTGAACGTCAGGAACTCAATCAGCATTTTGTTGTGTTCATAGAACCTGACCGGTCTAGTTTCCAGAAAACTTTGCACAGCTTTTAAACCAATCTCATGGGCTATACTGGTATATAGACTCATAATGTCTAATACCATCATACAAAAGCCGTCCTGCCATTTGATGTTATGCATACAGTTCAGAAAATGGGTGGTGTCCTTGAGGTAGGATTTCAGAGAAATGACAAAGGGAGACAAAAGGGAATCAATATAAACAGAAAGATGTTCAGTGAGACCCCCTTGAGAAGCCACAATAGGTCTCCCTGGTGGAAAGTGTTTGTTTTTATGCACCTTAGGCAGGTGGTAAAACATAGGTGTTACTGGATTCAGACATTTTAAATACAAAAATTCATCCGCATTCAACATGTCGATTTTGTACCATTTATTAATAATTTCATGATAATCATGATACTTTGTTGGTAGTCTTGATTAGTGATCTTGGCATAACAAGAATCATCACTTAGTTGACGTGAAGCTTACAACTCATAGTATTCTTTAGTCATTAACACAATGCTCCCCCCTTTATCTGAGGGTTTACACACTAGGGAGGAATCATCGCATAGTTTCTTTAAGGCTAGTTGTTGAGTCATGGAAAAGTTTTTAGGTTTACTTTTGTATTGTGTATCGTGTCTTAATCGTAAGAGATCTTTGATAACTGCGTCTGCAAAGGTATCAATAGCATCAATACTCGAGGGCGGTATGAATCCTGATGTAGGTTTGAAAGTACTCAACCCTCCTTTTTGTTGAATTTCCATTTCTGCCAATAATTTTGTAGATCTGAGTTCAATGTCACTGCCTTCATTCACTTCCATTCTTAGTTCTTCCATAGTTTTTATGCCGCCCAGGTCTTTGCATGAAAATACATTCAAGGTATTGCTCTCACATTCCAGTATAGGTTTTGCTGTGATTGATTTTGGTTTTAGTTTGAAAAATTTGTGTAACTTAAGCGTTCTTGTAAATTTGAAACGATCAAACCTTGCTTGGGTGAATTCAAAACTTTTTTGAGGACAAAATGAAAGACCTAATTTCAAAATTGATTCTTCCTTTTGGGTTAATGTTTTCGTTGTTAAGTTGATGATAGTCAAATTATCTGTATCCATCAATTTCTCTTGTTGTAGGTCTTCTTGCTGCGAGTCATGGGGGGTGATCCTACGACGTTTCTTGCCCCAGCCCCCCCTCCTCGTTTTCCTCTTGCTGCTCTTGTTTCTGGGGGCTTTCCCCTGCCGCCCTCCAATTGCTGCTTCCTCATAAGTTTTAACTCCTCGTGAAAAGGAGACGGGTCACCCATAACATCATCGGAAGAGTCTTCATCCGCTGTAACTGAGGATTCAGAAGTTTCTGGTACAACCACTGGTGGTCCTGCCTGTTTCTTTCTGAGTTCCTTCCTTGTATTTTCATATTTTTTAGCGAATGTTAGGACCCTTCCTAGGCTATAGTCACGTTTGTCTCTGTCAAATTTCTCTTCCTTTTGTTGTTTTATCTTTTGTTCATATTTTTCTAATCGTTTTTTCATTGATTCTCTTTTTGTTTTTAAAGTCTCCTGATCTTGTTCTTTAGTTAAATCATCTTCCAAGTCTTTGATTAAGGCTAAAGCCTTTTCTCGGTCGCTCCACGCAAACCGTACCAAAATTACTAACATGCCTTTGCAGGACTCTGCTGTATGCTCCGCCCAGGCATCTAACAATTGCGGATCTGGATTTTCATAAGCCGGAATGGTATATATCGTAAGCCCCCTTGGTACGCGATTGACCTCAATGTAATTTTGCAGGGAGACTGCCTCCCACCATTTTCTTATCTCGTGTTCATACAAGCGTTCCAGTGTGGTCAATCTTGCATTTAGGGTAGGGTAATTGACAGATGCTCATTTTATTGCACACACGCTGTTGCTGGCGCTGCTGCTGGCGCTTCGCTTCGCTTTTAATTCTCCTGATTTTGTGACTTTGTTTTAACTTTACTTTGCTGCACTTCTTCCCTGTTTTTAGCAGGGTCTTGGCCCCCTTCCTCATTCCGCATATAATTGGCTCCCTCACCGCCGTTTTGGCGGGCCTGGATCCCGGGGGTGGCTCACTGTGGGCGCCATTTTGGGTAGGGCTGTGAATGTAGCTTCGGGCGCCATCTTGGAGCATCCTCGCGCTCGCGCTAGGATTGGCGAGCCTACTTAAGGTGGACTCAGTTTCGAGGCGGCCTTGACAGATGCTCATTTTATTGCACACACGCTGTTGCTGGCGCTGCTGCTGGCGCTTCGCTTCGCTTTTAATTCTCCTGATTTTGTGACTTTGTTTTAACTTTACTTTGCTGCACTTCTTCCCTGTTTTTAGCAGGGTCTTGGCCCCCTTCCTCATTCCGCATATAATTGGCTCCCTCACCGCCGTTTTGGCGGGCCTGGATCCCGGGGGTGGCTCACTGTGGGCGCCATTTTGGGTAGGGCTGTGAATGTAGCTTCGGGCGCCATCTTGGAGCGTCCTCGCGCTCGCGCTAGGATTGGCGAGCCTACTTAAAGCTCCCCTCTCCCGCGCAGCGGGACGCGCAGGTGAGGACGCCGTCGCTTAGCCGGAGTCGTGCCAGAGTCCTGCCCGTCTGCGCTCGTCCGCGTCGAGGCAGCGCGAGGCGGGGCAGGCTCTGTTTTTCATCTCAGTGTTGCTTCGCCGTTCCTGGCAGGTATGTTGTCCTACACGCGGTCAGAGCTGCTGGCCATAGGGCAAATGTCCAAGGGATGTGTTTGTAAGCCTGTGGACCCATTAGCTGGTCCTTATAGCTGTGCCTGTAAAGGCTGGTCACTTAAGAGCCCTACTAAAATCCGTTCCTTGGAAGATGCTACTCCTGTCACACGAAAGTGTGTTGCATCTCGAGATCTTCGTATTTGGTGCCTAAACGTTAGATCACTGGTAAAGCACCACCTGTCCATTTATGATTTGATAGAGAAAGAGGATCCCGATGTCTTTCTAATGACAGAAACCTGGCTTCAGGATTCTGATACTGCCATATTGAATCTTGCATTCCCTCAGAACTATACCGTCTTCACTTCCAATAGAACCACACGAGGTGGTGGTATTGCTATGGCAGTCAAATCCTGCTTTCCGGCTGAATGGAAACTGTCGGGACTACCTGCATGCGAAAGTGCTATCTTTAAAGTCGCTTTTTCCCATCAATTCACTTTCAGTGGTATGCTCATCTACCGTCCTCCCGGCAATGATTCTGTCTTCAGGTCCGCACTGGCCGATATGGTCAGTCCTATAGCGCTCGGTTGTGCCAATTTCAACATCTTGGGGGACCTCAATATCCATTTCGATAATGGGTCATCCACAACCGTGAGCACTCTGCTGGCGGATCTTGAAGCTCTTCAACTCACCCAGCTAGTCTCCCTTCCAACCCACTCAGGTGGCCACATTCTGGACCCCTTCTTTTCCACACTTGACGGGGTGAGGTTGTCAGATCCAAGGATGATGGGGTGGACTGATCATCTGCTGGTAGAAGCCTTCTGTCCGGTCCACGATAAGCCTTTTATATCTGTAGACAGGCCTATTCTAAAAAGGCTTTGGCACAAGCTTAGGCTTGAAGAGTTCTACAGTATACTGGAACAGAAACCTCTGAGCACTTTTATCAATGTGGAACAAGGTTACCAACAGTTCTGCGCCTGGATCACCGATGCTCTGGATTCTCTTATACCTCTGCGCTGGTCGAAAGGCCGGACAAAAACACCCAGTCCTTGGTATAATGAGTCTCTCGCAGAACTGAAAAAATCCTGCCGAAAAACAGAGAGGGAATGGAGAAGATCCTATGACCCTGCTCTGAAAACTCGGCATTTTACTGAGCTGAAGCTCTACCACAGAGCTATCTGCAGAACACGAGCCGCATTTTACGCTCAAGAATTTGCTACCAGCCCCAATCCTTCAAAACTGATCTTCAAGGTACTGAAGGACCTTATGAAAAACAGATCTACCTCAGAGGTGATTTGCACAGACTCCCACTGTGATAAACTGGCCTCCTTTTTTGTGGAGAAAGTGAAAAAAATCTACCAAGGTTTTGACACACTCCACCAGAATCGTGAGGTTATTGTCCCTGATACGATGGGATATGAGACCCTGGCTATGTTACCTGAACTGACTATTGAGACCTTTGACAGGCTCAGCCTCAGGGTCAAGTCAGGTTCTCCCTCGGACCCGTTAAAGCCAGCCTTTATCAACACTCTTTCTTGGCTGTGCCGTGACCCCATATTGAATCTTATCAATATGTCATTGTCCAACGGAACGGTACCCACGGCATGGAAACAGGCAGTGGTCACTCCTATACTAAAAAAAGCCAACTCTGACCCCCGGTTGCCAGAAAATTATCGACCCATATCCCTGTTGCCTTGGATTGCTAAAGTGACAGAAGCCCATGTCAACTCTGTTCTGTCTGAGCATCTGGCTCGCAACCAGATATTGGATCCCAGTCAGAACGGCTTCCGGTCGGGAACTCAGGAGATCTTTCACGGTGTGATCAATATACATTTAAGGAAATCATACGCTCATATACCAAGTCTGCATCAGCACTTCCCCTACCATATCACTAGGGCTACGAGATTGAATATACAACTAGCTATAACAGCTAACCAGCTGTCCACTCACCTTAAGCTGTTTTTTAGTCAAAGACGGGTCACCTGATGAAGGCTAACGAGTCGAAACGCGCGTAGTGTGTATCTACCGCTTTGCCTACATCATGTTCATTCATCTTCCTTATGTTTAATTTTATGTCTTGTCATATGTATGTTTTGCACCTTCAATGATAAATTATTGTTGATCAGTTACTTTCTATACAAAAAAATTCAATTTTTAAACAAAAAGTATATACTCTTTATAAAATCAAACAAATATAATAAATTTTGAATAAAACAAAGTGGTTCATGATCATTTATATATAGGGGGTTCTAATATCACTATTTGTTTATATGTTATGTATACTAGTTATAGACCTTTCTCAAACTACGGCTTCCGGTCGGGACACAGTACCGAGACGGCATTACTCTACATCACGGAACATCTTCGCCAGGTACTGGACTCAGGTCGTACTGCAGCGCTTTTACTATTAGATTTAAGCGCTGCCTTCGATACTGTGTCCCACCAGATACTGATCCAACGCTTACAGGAGGCGGGAGTGACTGATATCGCTCTCCAGTGGTTTCGGTCCTTTCTTTCGGATCGTTCCTTTAAAGTGGCTATACCACCTGGCCAATCTACCACCTATCCCCTGGAGCTGGGGGTACCACAGGGATCCTCGTTGAGCCCTACAATGTTCAACCTCTATGTGAAACCGTTGGCTGGTGTCGTCAAACAGTGGGGTCTTACGATGGCCTCATACGCGGACGACACACAGCTAGCGGTGGCACTTAGTGGAGACCCTGAGGTGGAGGCCCCCAGATTCCGAGCGGGTCTTGTGGAAGTAGCAAGCTGGCTTCGCACCAACTGCCTTCAGTTGAATGCCACCAAAACGGAGGTGTTGGTACTAGGGAAGCACGCTGAGCTATGGGGTAACCAATGGTGGCCATCAGAGTTGGGTGTCACTCCTATTCCAGCTTCTGGAGTGAGAAATTTAGGCATTTGGTTGGACTCCGCGCTCACCTTCAGAGACCACACCAAGAAGGTGGCTGCCACGTGCTATGGCATTCTGCGGGGAACAAGGCCGGTTTTAAAGTATTTTGATCCCCCTACCAGACAGCTTGTGGTCCAGGCCTCAATACTATCTCGGCTGGACTACGGCAGCTCGCTGATGCTAGGGGTGAATCAAGCGGAGGCCTCTAGGCTCCAAAGGGTACAAAACGCCGCGGCACGGGCCATTGTGGGCCTTCCCAGACATTGCTCAGTGTCTGGAACCATCACGGCCTTACATTGGCTCCCGGTCAGACAGCGAATTAAGTTTAAAGCGCTGTGCCTGGCCTTTAAAATTTTGAAATTTTCTTCGCCGCCGGCTCTTGCCAACCTACTCACGCCCTATACTCCTACAAGATCCTTGAGATCGGAGGGGCTTCACCTGGCTGCTTGTCCACGCTTTAAACTGAGCAGAATGGGTGGCCGCTCCTTTAGGGTGCTTGCGGCAGGTCTATGGAATTCGCTCCCGGTACACATCCGAGCTCTTGAAGACTTGCTCGCCTTCAGGCAGGCGATTAAAACTTTCCTGTTTCCCGTGTCTGGTTAATTTCCCTTTCTTTTGTGTGTTATGTTATAGTGTCTGTCAAAGCGCCAGGACGCCCCTTTGCTGGGGCAGCTGTGCGCTATAAAAATATAAATAACATAACAAAATAACATTGTGTTATCGCTGCTCTTGTTAGTGTCAGTGTTTTTGGTACCATTAGGTTGTTTCTTTTTAAACATTCCCAGTGCCGCCTCTTTGCGCTCCGTTTCGCAAAACATGATACTCACACTATCGCAAAGCCGATAGTAATCTCAAGTTCGTGATTATCCCCTCCGCTCTGTGGTAATTGCTGTTTGTGTACAAGGAAGTATAGTTGTGTCACTGGCACCTTACCGGTTATTCAAATGCCGTAGATGTTTTCAATGATGAAAAAAACACAATTTTGGACATTCCCATGGGCTACAATATATTGGCAGTACGATAAATCCAGTTAAACTCCGCATATTGGAACATATGCGTGCGATCAATAATGTTGATGAAGCGTACCCTGTTGCCAGCCATTTTAACAACGTTCATGGGCACAATAGGGACCTATTGGCCTATTACTATCTGGACCACATACCCGTACATCCCAGGGGGGAGATGGCTTACAAAAGTTGAGACGTTTAGAAGCTCGTTGCATTATTGATCTTCAAACCAACAGTCCACTGGGTTTAAATAATCATGAAGAATTAGCTTCACACTTGGGCTAAAGCTATTCGTTCTATTGGTCTTTTGTCTTATGAAATTTGTAAAATGAATTTGTAAAATGAAAATGTTGAAATGAATTGATAGGTTGTTTCTGAATTTACAAAATTATTATTATTTTTTTTAAAGACCTTACAAGCTGTCATGTACTGTCATTGGTTGTTCGACACACAAGCCCATCTATGGGCATGATTCTGATGCATTTTTTGCGGTTGCAAAATATATTAGCATCAAGCCCATTCAGGGCTACACAATCTAATAATTAATAGGCCTTGGTTCCATCGTTTAATATAATGATGTAATGAAATGAATATAATAGTAAACATCGACTTGATTTTGGTTTGAATGTTTATTGTAAATTACATATTCCAAGATGGCGGGACTTTGTTGAACATCAAGTCCATTGTCTATGTCAATGTAACACTGATGACGCTGTCAGCTTGTATCATATTTAAAAATGGCCGTGATGCGTTATGTGGTGCAATGGAAAAGGGCTAAGTGCCGAAACGCGTCTTGCTGGTTCTTGAAGGTTTCAAATAAAACACTGGAAACCTCCCCCTCGTGAGTGCTTTCGTCTTTCTTGGCGGCTGACTTTACCGCATTTCGGAAAGGACTTTGGGAGCTTGTATTCTACAGCGGGTACACCCCCGCTTTGACAGTACCGGCTCTTGAGTGCAACCGGCTGGTGGTCATTTGGAGCAGTGGATATATTTATATATATGTATATTTATATATATATGTATATTCTCCACAAACGACCAGATTCCTGGAGTCACTGGCCCGTAGACAGGTGGCGGGTCTCACCGGGCGGGTCTCCTGGTAAATTGCAATGCACACAAAGTCTTCTAGAAGAAGGACTCGCACTTGGAGGTATAAATTATTATTATTAAAAAATATTTGCATAGCACCTAAACTACCCGGAGGCCTCGTAGCGCTTCAGGGACCAATAACGTCACAGAAAAAGTGTCAGCCGACACTACCAGTTGAATAGATGTGTTTTCAGAAGTCTGCGGAAGGTTGTCAGACTACGGATCTCTCTTACTGACTGGGGAAGTAAATTCCATAATCTTGCCGCTGAATAAGAAAAAGAGCGACCTCCCCATCTTGACTTCCTAATTTTCCTTGTAGTGGCCAGAAAATGGTTACTAGACCGGAGAGATCTTGATGGTACATAGGGCGACAGCATAGAGTGAGAATGGCTGGTCCAGAACAAGTATAGTTTTAATCATTACGCCTTTCGTCAGCAAAACGACTTGATCACACGAAAATCTCACGATACAGGCGAGCATACATAGCATGTTTCTTGATTTTATCAATATGGTAAAATACTATGACGTAATAGTACCACCACCTTAAGTTTTAACATAACTGTTCATTTCTCTTGTTGCACAGGAGGAAAGGAAGGGTACCTACTTGAGTACTGTCTCATCTGTTCTGGTCACCCTACCCTTTTCTTCCCCGTCCTGTGGGTCCACTTTCAGATAAGATACACTTCTATCTTTCTTTATTCTCTTTACATTTTTAATTTTCGCTTTTGGCACTTTCATCACTCAGGACAACATTGGATGCATTTGAATTTTTATCTGTAATGTGGTCAATTGCCCAATTATGCTCTATGTGTTATTGCTTATATCACTATTATGAGTGTATAATATGACATATGCGCAACTATGGGTTTGCAGTGCACAGAAAGATATACCATGTAGGGTGTGAGCCAAGGATACCATTTTGGCCTTTGGTCTACAGGCACTATGCAGCGTAAACTTCCTTGATCTGCTCTCCTATTGTATAATGCCCGTTTTTGCCCTTATTCTGTTCAGGATAGCCATTAAAATTGTTATCTCTACCTGTACCGGCTACTTGACACATTGCGCATGCGCGCTTGTTCAGTATCATACTGTTCCACCTATGTTGTGTGTGGGGGCAGAAATTGTACTGCCTACATGATTGCAATCACGCTCATGGCAATATGGCGCGGGAATTAAGTAGTTGCATACTACTTGCATCAGATTTTAGACGCATTATTTACACTTGTGCCGATTATCAGACACACTGCGCATGCGCATCTTTGGGCTTCAATATGCTTCAACTTTGTTGTTCATGGAGGCACATAATGTAAATGCCACCATCACTGCAATGTTGCTATGATGCCTAGACCACTGAGCTAAGATAACTGCACACTTGTACACTATTTGTATCGTTATACTGTGCTGCTCAAGTTAAAGTCTACTCCAACATCACAATATTTTCACTATGAAAATTGATGGCCTCTAATTTCAGAACATATGTTTATCAAATTAAATCATAAGATACTGCTAATAGGAGCAATTATTGATGTTGTTTCAGAAATGGAGTACGTTTTATGCTTAACATGTACACTTAATAATAGCGGCTAAGTCGAGTGACCTTTGACTACAGTCCGTTTTCTGTTTCATATGCTATGTATGCTCTTCTGTATCATGAAATATTCGTGTGATCAAGTCAATTTTGCTGATGAAACGCGTAATGATTAAAACTATACTGGTTTATACCTCCGAGTGCGAGCCCTTCTTCTAGAGGACTTTGTGTGGAATATATATATATTAACAACCGAGAATTATCAACGAAAGAAGAAGAAACACTCAAATTGGGACTTACATTCTGCCCAAATAACAGAATGGAATTTACACAAACGAGGATCAACCTGTTTAAGTTCGTCAGGAACATTAAGTTACATAAATTCTTCAAATTGAAGCCCTCTATTACAGAGGCTAAACAGTTGAAAACCAAATCGCATTTGAATGATACTGACATCCTTGCCATACAGGACCTGGACATGCTTGAAATGTTGGAGAACTAAGTACAGAACAGGTCCGAGATGATACTGGAGAAAATTATATGGGTCAAAGAACCAGAAGAGATGGGGTCGAACAGGAGGCACCAGTAACCAGTTTTAAACCTAAGTCACAATTTAACCCACAGATGCCCTATGGACACTTTCTCTGAGGCAGTTGTGCAGGGATTGATAAAATTTTGCCACATCCGTGCTAATCAACCAACCAAATCCAGGAAGAATCTAAACAAAGAACAGGAAACCCTGCTGCTCAATCTCAGCAAAAATGATGGAATCATTTGTAAGCCTTCTGATAAAGGCGGGAAGATCGTGCTGCTAACAAGAGAGCAATATTGCAGGGAGTCTTTGCGTCAGTTGAATGACACCCAATACTATGAGAAGACCATAAAAGACAAGTATCAAGAAAGCATCACTGAATAACATCAACTTATCAGCAAATGGCGTGACAAACAACTACTGGATACCAACAAATTCCTCTTCCTACGAAACAGGGACCCTATCGTACCCACGTTTTATCAACTCCCCAAAATACACAAGGACCTAAAGGATCCACCGGGGAGGCCGATCGTTTCATCTATAGGAGGAATAACTGAAAACATGTCTATATATATTGATTCTTTTCTCTTTCAGAAGGTACTACAACTCGCTTGATATGTCAAAGATACTAAGGACTACATCATGAAAATAGATGGAATACAGTGGGATTCCACATTTGTGTTGATAACCATGGATATAACTAGTTAATATACATCTATTGATCACAGACAGGGCATCGATGCCATGAACTATTTTCTGAACAAAAGACCCATGAAGTTCCTTGAACACAATGCCATGTTGACCGAGTTTACTGAATTCTGCTTGTCCCATAACATTTTTCTATTTCCACCGTTTTCGGTGGGTCCGGGTCCTGTGGGTGGGTTGGATCCTGATCGGCGACCAGCGCCATCTTTGTTTGGGACTAGGCTGTTTTTCGGCGGGCGCCATCTTGGAGCGTCCACGCGCTCCTCCCTCCATTTTCGGCGCCTACTTAAGGCATTCTTAGGCATCTGCCGGCCTGACAAGGTGGCACTTCACCGCGCTGCGGTTTGTGAGCGCTTGAAATTTTAACTGCTATTTGCAGACGCATTTAGCGCGTCTTTGCTTCGTTTTTGTTTAATTTGTTTGTGGTGGCATTTTTAATTGTGCGCTGCTTGGGCTCTCCCCCCCCTCTTACTTGCACTTAATTTTGGAATCTCCACCACCGTTTTCGGTGGGTCCGGGTCCTGTGGGTGGGTTGGATCCTGATCGGCGACCAGCGCCATCTTTGTTTGGGACTAGGCTGTTTTTCGGCGGGCGCCATCTTGGAGCGTCCACGCGCTCCTCCCTCCATTTTCGGCGCCTACTTAAAGTCGCTCTCTCCCGCGCAGCGGGAACGCGCAGCTGGGACGCCGTCGCATGCCGGAGTCGTGCCAGAGTCCTGCCCGTCTGCGCCCGTCTGCGCCCGTCTGCGCCCGTCTGCGCCCGTCTGCGCCCGTCTGCGCCCGTCTGCGCCCGTCTGCGCCCGTCCGCGACAGGACGCGCTGGACGTGGCTGGACCCTGGCCCCCTTCCTGGTCGGTCTATTCTGCACCATGCGGTGCTACACCAGAGATAGTCTGGTTGCCATTGAGAGGTCGCGACCACCCTGCCTTACACCTAGGGTGGATCCCTTAAGCGGCCCCTTATCGTGTGGCTGCGGATGCTTTGCGCTGTCTGCCCCTGTAAGCAGGAGCTGCAGGGAAACACTTCGAGTGCCTATAAGCCCGGTGCCAGGTATTAGCATCTGGAATCTTAATGCTAGGTCGCTTGTCAAGCACCATCTCGACATCAATGATCTGCTAGGCAGGGAGTTGCCTGACCTATTTTGTGTAACAGAGACCTGGCTGCAAGATGCTGATACGGCCATTGTCAATCTGGCCTTCCCGCCGGAATACTCGGTATTCACCTTGAACAGGACCTCAAGAGGCGGGGGTATTGCTCTTGCTGTCAAGTCCTGTTACCCTACCACATGGCATGGGCAAAAGATCTCGGGGTGCGAAAGCGCTCTGTTTAAGGTTGCCATCTCATCTAACTTCACCCTGTCGGGACTGGTAGTTTATCGGCCCCCAGGGAGTGAAGTAACATTCAGAGCAGCGTTACCCGAGGCTGTTAGCAATCTGGCTACGGGGTGCTCCAATTTCACCATCATTGGAGACCTAAATCTGCACTTTAACAACTCCAGCAGTCCCTCAGTTGCCAGCTTCCTGGCCGACCTTGAAGCGTTACAGCTTACTCAGTTGGTGACGCAGCCCACACATTCAGGGGGTCACACCCTTGACCCGTTTTTTACCAATCTGACGGAAGTATGTGTCACCAGCTACACACCTCTGGCGTGGACTGATCATTATTTGATACAGTTCCACTGCCCTATCGTGGCTAGTCCATCTAAGCCAATGGTGTGTTCTGTTCCAAAAAGACGCTGGAACAAACTTAAGCTAGATGAGTTCTTCCATCTCTTATCAGCTGACCCGCTTGACGTCTCAGGTCCTCCGGATCAGATGTACGACAGGTTCACCGACTGGGTCTCCAGGGCCTTGGACACCCTCATCCCCTTGGTGACCCGCAGAACTGGTTTAGGTAAGGCCAGCCCTTGGTACGATGACTCTCTGCGAGCCCTGAAGGTGTCTTGCAGGCGCGCAGAGCGGGCTTGGCGCAAAGCCTACTCCAGCTCTAAGAAAGTCGTATATCAGGCTACAGTGAAGGTGTACCATCGGGCGGTGTGTAGAACCCGTGCCGCTTTTTATGCGACACAATTCAGGAACAGTTCGAACCCAGCAAAGGCTATCTTTAAGGTAATGAAAGACCTCACTGCCAAAAAGGTTGTAGCATCACATCAGAGCTCTCTGGAGCACTGTGAAAAGTTGGCAGAGTTTTTTCTAGAAAAGGTGAATGCTATTTACCGGGGCTTCCCTGTGGTCGTTTCCTCGGTGATGACATCATCTAAGCCTCCACCATCTGAGGGGCTGTGTTCTTTACCTTTGGTAAATCCTGATAGCCTAGGCACTTTGGCTTGCAAAGTGAAATCTGGGTCCCCTGAGGATCCACTTTGCCCCGAAGTGTTCAAGGACCTGGCGGTACATGACATCTCTCCGCTTTGTTCCTTGGTCAATGCGTCTTTGACTTCTGGCGTCGTTCCACTTAAGTGGAAGCGAGCCATG
The DNA here is from genome assembly GCF_964263255.1 of Lissotriton vulgaris. Taxonomy (NCBI): domain Eukaryota; kingdom Metazoa; phylum Chordata; class Amphibia; order Caudata; family Salamandridae; genus Lissotriton; species Lissotriton vulgaris. The sequence continues at coordinate 1,124,780,442 of NC_141694.1, forward strand.
GTTCGACCGATCCTGAAGAAACCTAGCCTGGATGGAAGCAAGCCGGAGAGCTATCGGCCTATTTCACTCTTGCCGTGGCCGGCCAAGGTGATGGAGGCACACGTAAATGCCGCGCTCTCAGAACATCTCTGTCGAGCTGACATACTCGACGCTACGCAGAATGGGTTTAGGGCAGGTCACAGCACGGAGACGGCTCTGCTGTATATGGTGGAGCACCTCCGCTCCGTGCTTGACGCGGGACAAACGGCAGCGCTGGTGCTATTAGATCTAAGCGCTGCCTTTGACACCGTCTCGCACCCTATCCTTCTGCAGCGTTTAGAGGATGCTGGTGTTTCCGGCATAGCACTCGACTGGTTCCGGTCGTTCTTATCAAACCGGGCCTTTAGCGTGACCGTCCCACCCTTTCAGTCTAAATTCCACCCGTTGAACCTGGGCGTCCCCCAAGGCTCCTCGCTGAGTCCTACGCTGTTCAACCTGTACGTAAGGCCGCTAGCTGAGGTTGTCAAACTATGGGGTATGACCATGGTATCATATGCCGATGACACCCAGCTAGCGGTCACGATCAGCGGGGATGCGGAGGTCGACGCTCCTAGGTTTCAACAAGGACTGAGGGCGGTCGCTAGGTGGATGACGCTTAATTGTCTCCAGCTAAACGCTAGTAAGACCGAGGTGATGGTATTTGGTAGGCGACCGGAACTGTGGGGAGAGAGATGGTGGCCGGAGGAGTTGGGTTCCGCTCCCATCCCAGTCGCCGAGCTTAAAAACCTCGGGGTCTGGTTGGACCCTTCCCTTACGTTTGCATGCCACACTAAACGCACGGCTGCTTGCTGCTTCGGCATCTTGCGTGGGCTCCGTCCGGTGCTAAAGTTCTTTGATGCCCCCACCCGGCAACTCATGATCCAAGCTACCGTCATATCTAAATTGGATTATGCTAGCTCTTTGTTGGCCGGACTGAATGTAGCTGAGATAGGGCGCCTGCAGCGGATCCAGAATGCTGCTGCGAGAGCGGTGGTGGGTCTTCCTAGATTCTGTCCCACCTCCAGCACCATTCGAGCATTGCACTGGCTCCCTGTGGCGCAGCGGATTCAGTTTAAGGTCCTCTGCGTCGCCCATAAGATCTTGAAGGGGTCCCCTGCAATGATCCTCACGACACTCATGGCCAATTACATTCCGGCACGACCCTTAAGATCGTCAGATCTCGATTTGGCTGTGGTCCCGCGCTTTAAGCGAAGCAGGGCCGGTGGTCGCTCATTCCGAGTGCGGGCCGCTGCTCTGTGGAACTCCTTGCCCCCGGCAATTCGCGCCATGAGCGATGTGCTCTCTTTTCGTCGCGCCTTAAAAACATTTTTATTTCCTTAGTTTGTGTGTTCTGTGCTGTTTTATTTAGTTGTGTTGTGTAGCTGCCTTGTCTGGCGCCAAGACGCTCCTTAGCTGGAGCATTTGCGCGCCTAATAAAAACCACATAACATAACATAACATAACATAACATATTTCAAGAACAACTATATAGACAGATTTCTGGCACGGCGATGCGTACCTGCTTCGCCCCCAGCTATGCAAACTTGTTTGTAAGCTGGTGGGAGGAGCAGGTGGCCCTCGCCGATGGTAGGGCTAATTGGGCAGAATATGTGGTTACCTGGCATCGATATATCGATGACCGCTTCCTTGTGTGGAGGGGTTCAATGGAGCAAGTGAAAGAGTTTATTGAGAAACTGAATGAGAATAACTCACCTATGAAGCCAGCACAGAAAACAGTTAATTATCTGTATTTGAGGGTTTATATCAAAGAAGGTGAGGTTCAAACAGAATTATTTAGAAAGCCGACTGCCAGCAATTCTATTTTGCACACCAACAGCAACCACCCACCCCAACTGATTTAAAGTGTCCCGTATGGAGAACTTCTCGCCTGAAATTTAATTGCTCCGACAAGGCAGATTTTCAGCAGGCTGCAATCAGCTGTCTCTCTAGATTTAGAGCAGGAGGTTGTAATGAAATCCTGTTAGATAGCGCCCTAAAACGAGTTAAAAAAATTCCCAGAAAAGAGCTTTTGAAAGATAATAACATTAGTAGATCTGATGATAAAACAGCAGACACAGGCAAAGGGCAGTTTCAGATGATAACTACCTATTCCGATGATGCCAATAGCCTTAGGAACATACTAAGGAAGAATTGGAGTATACTTCAAATAGACTCAGTGATAGGGACAGATATCCCAGGAACTCCCCTCACTACTTTTCGCAAAGCGAGGTCTATTAAGGATACACTAGTCCAGAGCCACCTTTCCCCCATCATGTCCTCCAGTGGCACATTGAAAGAGATGAAAGGATTTTTTCCCTGTGGGAGAGCGTGTGCTAGTAGTAAAAGAGTCTTAAACTATAATATCCCCGGACTCAAGATACCTAAGAGCATGAATGCATTTATCACATGTTCCACATCACACGTGGTATTTTGCTTAGTGTGTCCCTGCGGACAGAGATACGTAGCGAGCACTATCCATAGTGTGAAGTTGCACATCTTAGAACACCAACGAGCCATCACCAATAAGGATGTAAACTATCCCATGACCAGGCATTTTGCCCAGAAACACCAAACCAACGGGGACCTGTTGCAATATTTTGGGCTCGATTGCGTACCGATCAACCCCAGAGGAGGGGACAGGGTCTCTAGATTACATAAATTAGAATCACGCACCATAATTGATCTACGGACTAAGATGCCCGGGGGAATTAATCGAAAGGAAGAACTAGCAGTGCACTTAGGTAGATGAATTTTTCTGAAGTTCCTTAGGCAGAGACATCCTATCTGCATAGCATTAACTGTAAGTTGAATCATGTGACATGTTTTTTTGATTTTTGTTTTTTGATTTCTGAAATTCATTCAATATTTGGATTGATTGATGAAAATATTTATCTGACATTTGGCTTTAACAATGTTATTTCATATCTAGTATGGATATAATTACTAAGCGTGGGCGTAAAATCCATTTCGCGAGCGAATTAGCGGATTTTTGGCAATTTCGCGGTCCGCGAATCACTGGAATTTGCCCAAAAATCCGTAAATTCGCAAGCTGAGAATTATTTTGCTTGGTTGCGCATCAAAAATACAATATCGCGCTCGCGGCGTTGACTTACCGTGATTCTGAGTCCGCCGAGTTGTTTTTCTCCCGGTTTGCGTGTGCTGCACCATTTTCGTTCTTGCTGCCTGATCGCGCGAGAGTTTTTCAAACGCATTTACGTCATCGCGGCTCGCCATCTTGCACAACGAGAGTTTGACAACGCGAGTACGTCATAAGGGCCCGCAATCACGCTTTGCGGGAGTAAACAATGCCGAACACGTAGATGCTGCGCGCAGCTGACTTCCGGCGGGAGATTTGAACAGCTCACGTTACTTTTTGTGGCTGCTGCTAGATATTTGTATTTGAGGATGTTTTGGACTTTGGAGTTTGGATCACTTTTGGACTTGAGATTTTACAAGTAAGTTGGTGTTGTTTGTTTGGGGCATTGCAGTTGAGGCAACTACAGTTTTAAAGCTTTTTCACAACTTAAAAAAAATATATATTGTGGGTAGCCACAGTATCCAGTAGGCCCAAGGTTAGCCATGGGTGCATAATACAACTGTTTCTGTGCTTTTTTTAAAACTTAATTCTCATTTATGTCATGGAATTTTAGCTCACTGTTATATGTTGATTTTTTTTTAATTTTGGGGTGCCTGTAAAGCCTCACTAGCCAGTAGGCCCAGGTGTAGTGAGTGGTGCATGGATCTAGTCTTTCTGTGGGGTGTCTTGAATTTAAACATCATTGAGGGCATGGATGGCATTGGATTGTGGTGAGTTTTGTGTGTTTTTCGACTTTTTGGGGTGTTGTTGGGGCCTGGCCATGTGGGTGTGGGCCATTTTGAGGCCTGGTCCAGGCAGGACTTGGCCATGTGGTGGGGTCAAGGGGGCATTTTGAAGCCATGCAGTGTGCTCAGCCCTACACCCAGTTTGCCTTGCTTTCAACCATTATGCCCAGGGGTACTCAGTGGTGCATGGACCTAGTCTTTCTGTGGGGTGTCTTGAATTTAAACATTATTGAAGACATGGATGGCATTGGATTGTGGTGATTTTTGTATGTTTTTTGACTTTTTGGGGTCTTTAACTGATGTTCCTCTGGCTTCCATTGCTTTTTACGGTGCACAAGAGAACCACTAGTGCCAGGAAGAAGTCCTGCAGCGGTTTGTGCAGCACAACGTCACGTGACGTCATGTGTGGCCACAGACAAGACAACTCTGCAACTCGTGCAACTGCGGCCTGCTGTTCTGACATCTGAAGAAAATGGCCCCAAAGAAAGGTGGCCGTAGCGCCTCAGCGAAAAAAGTTGCCAGTGCCACTGCCAGTAAGAAGGAGCAGAAGAAGCAAGTGGCACCACCTACCAAAGAGACTGGTGTGTCCACCAATACCTTTTTTGGGAAAAAAACCTACGCATGCAGCAGCAGCGGTGTCCGCCGGGGACCAAGCTGGAAGCAGCACCTCCGCTTCATTGGGCTCAGTGCCACCACGCCAAGTTAGGTCCAAGACCATGAGTGCTGCTGCTGCAGCCACTTTGGTTGTTCAATCACCATCGACCAGTGATGTTGCTCATCACAAGAAAGTACCATCCAATCAACGCCAGGTGTAACTCAGCTGATGAGTGTTCAACAACCACAGCCACAACGACAACCACAGCTGCAACTAGTACAAGCGCAAGTACATGGGCAAGAAGAGACGCAAGGAGAGACGCAAGGAGAGGCGCAAGGAGAGGCGCAAGAAGAGGCGCAAGGAGAGGCGCAAGGAGAGGCGCATGGAGAGGCGCATGGAGAGGTGCGTGGAGAGGTGCAACTAGAGGTTCATGGAGCAGCACAACTGCCTACAACGCTTGTTCCTCCAGAAGTATGGGCACATCAGGAAATTTATATTCAAGTGTTATCATCCTAGGAAGTGACTCCTCCTGAGGATGATCCATTGTCTTCCAGATCCCCAGCAAGAAAAAGGTCAAGGAGGGCTACTAGTACTACAAGTTCTTCTTCAAGCCCCCTTCATTCTGATGACCTTGATCCTGATTGGAACCCACAAATGCAGTCTGATAGTGAGGCACGCCATGAGCCGACAAAGGTAGCTAAGCCTAAAAGGAAGGTTCCCGTAAGGCTTCGACTTATGTGTGATGACGAAGAACAAGTAGTGGTGTCTTCTGCTGCTGATGAACAGTCTGACGACGACCCAGTCATCACAGATTTCACCCCAGCCCCAGCGGGCATGGAGCAGACAGACATTTTCACCCTATCCCGAATGGCTGCTGAGCGGGATGTGGGCGGCGTGGCACTGGTACCCCCACCAACACAGTTAACTACAACACCAACATGACCTACAGCTTCCATCTTTTTTAGTCAGAAGGTCCGGCAGGGACCTCCACCCAGCTCAACCTCCATCACCTCAAGTAGTGGTGCTGTAAGTGAACAACAGAAACAAATTTAGCCACGCTCATCCTCCACTTCATCTGGCATTGAAAGTCAAAGTAGCTCCTCCACCACCAGCAGACATCTCCAGTCCCCAGTTTGGGACTTATTTACTGTTAGCGAAAAGGCGGAAAACATGGTCGTTTGTTCGATTTGTAAAGTATTTGTTAGTCGGGGTAAGCTTGATACCAACTATGGTTAGCGGAGGCCAGAGAGGTCATCTCAAAAAACACCACCCTATCCAGTGGTATACGCACCTACGTAAGATCGAGGAAGTCCAAAGTAGAACTGATCCAAATGTATCCATTCACATTGCATCTGATGCTGACGATGGGCTGATTGTGCAGGGGGGAAGTCAAGAACTGAGCGACATTTTTTCTGGTACACCCAGTACCCCTGGCAGCAGCACTGCAGTATTAGCACCCACACCCTCTACCCTTGCAACATGTATGAGGCACACTAAGAGTCTGGGACAGACACCAATGCAAAAAAGCACACTGGATCTCTTTTGCAGGGGTTAGAGACAAGTCAAGTACAGGTGTTGACCCGGACACACTTTTTCAAGCTACTCGGAAACATGCAACATTAGCCATGTTTGCCATGGAGAAAACTCATACTGCAACAAACCTTTTGAAGGAGTTTGATAGGAAGGTCTCTGAATGGCTGCATCCAAGAAATCGCATAGTTCGTTATGTTTCCACGGATATTGGCAATGATATAGTTAAGGCCATGCAGCAAGGTGACTATTTCAGAGTGCCGTGTTTGGCGCACAGTATTAACATCGTGGGGCAAGATTTCTTAAAAAAAGAAAACACAGTCAGCAAGTTACTGACCACCTGCCGAAGAATCTGCACACATTTCAGCCATTCTTTTAAGGCCCGGAAGGAGCTGAGGAGCATTCAACATGAACGTAGACTGCCAGTCAAAGGACTCATCCAGGAGGTGGCAACACGTTGGAACTCAACCTTTTACATGCTTGAGTGTCTGTCTGAGCAGTGCGGGGTAATAAATGATTATGTCCATAAACTGGGTTCTACTATGAAAGACATGAGGCTAGAGTTGGAGGAATAGAAGCTAGTTGCAAGCCTGACAGACATGCTTCGTCCTTTTCAGATCTTCATGCGTGAAGTCAGCAGGGAGGACTGTTCTTTGGGCAAAGCTATCCCATTGTTGGTCATGCTAGAGCACCAACTGAAGGCGGTGTCTTCAACGTTCCGAGATGATGCTCAAAAGCAAGACGCATATCATTTGGCGGGGAGGTTATTAAGCCGTCTAGTTGACAATGAAACGCTTAAAAACATACATACAGAACAACATTACATTTGTGCCACTATTCTGGATTTCTGGATCCACGGTATAAAAAGGCAGTGGCCAGCAAAGCATTCATTCCTTTTGATGAAGCAGATGTTTCAAAGTAGAAACATTAGCTAGCTGTGTCAGCCAGTCGGTCCGAAAAAGAGCGGCAGAAAATTTAAGGAGCCGGCAGAAGTACAACTGAATTAGCAGGCCATCCGGTGTCAAGTTCCACTTCTGAATCTGTGGCCGAAGGAGTCACTTTGCCTCACAGCCGTTAACGACACCAGCAGCAACCGTATCATCGCCCTCACCTGCACCAGGCCCAGCCATAATATTTTCGGAAGAGGATTGGCTAACTCATCAAGGGTTTGCTCGTTACAGTGCTGCAAAGGCCACAGATGGTACGCAAAGTGGAGCAACCATGGAGAACCTTGAGTTGATGGTGCAGGCCTATCTGGATGACCCAACAGAGGTCTTTGTTAATAAGAACCCATTGCTGTATTGGTACAGGAAAATGCCTCGATGGCCACTGATCACCAACCTGGTTCTAAATTATTTGTCTTTCCCACTCGCAAGCGTGTCTTCTGAACGTGTTTTCAGTGCTGCTGGTGCCATTGTAACTTCAAAAAGGACCCGCCTCTCGCCCAAAAATGTGGGGAGGTTAACACTGATCAAGATGAATCAGCACTTCATACCATAAGATTACAAAATACCTGAATGCACGCAGGAAGAAGAGGACATCAACTTATGTGACGGAAGTTCTTCTCTGTTAGCTGACCTACTCCCGTCTCAATTCATAGAGTTTGAGGACGAGCTCTACTTCCCTGACACTGAGGCCTGAAAATGACTTCCTTTTTTTCGTCCTTATTCACTTTTATTCCTGTGTATCTTTCTTTGTTTTGCAACTTTTACCACAACAAAACTCTAATCACCTAATCAAACAAGTCCATCAGCAGCACTGTCTTCATCTTATTTTCCTTATTGATTTGAAGGTGCCACAGTCTGCATTCCTGAGGTTCACAAGTTCACAACTCAATCATGCTCCTCTATACTCCTCCTCCTGACTCCCCCTATCCATTTCCCTCAAGGCAGATGGATGGATTACGACGAGTCCCCTCGAGTGGGACTGAAATTACTGACTGACTTGCTTATTGCTGACAGAGTTACTTCTGATATTGACAGGAGAGGCTGCCCTTTGGGCGCTCACTTTCCGAAGAAGATGCGGACAAAAAGTAGAACAGGTAATGAATAATTGAGAAGATGGCATGCAGTGGACAGCAATGGCTGTCTGGCTCTGATGAAACCAATTGCTGTTTGTTTTTTGTGCATGAAATGATGAATCATATGTCTTGTCTTAGTTATTATTTAATCCTTTACACAGTAATTGTAACTCATGTCAACTACTCTGTTTTTTTTACCTTGTTTAATTCAAATTGTACTTCAAATTCAGGGACCACTATGTTGCATTTTACAATATGCAAAATGTCTGCCACACGAACTGCTGTGTTCAGGACTCTTTGCTGAACTTGTGCCCAATTTGGATTGCCAAAACTCGTGTCTTCGCCCACCCGCCTCCCGCCGCCTGACTCCTGTTCCATCTTGGGGTCCGGCCGCCGAGTGGAGCGTGGTGTGGGGCCAAAAAGACTACAATACCCAGCATCCTCAGCGGCACACTCCGCGACATTTGCGCGCCAGGAGGCGCTTAAATTCAGCGTCACCCCGGTCGAGGGGGGGAACCTTCTGCCACACGAACTGCTGTGTTCAGGACTCTGTGCTGAACTTGTGCCCAATTTGGATTGACAAAACTCGTGTCTTCGCCCACCCGCCTCCCGCCACCTGACTCCTGTTCCATCTTGGGGTCCGGCCGCCGAGTGGAGCGTGGTGTGGGGCCAAAAGACTACAATACCCAGCATCCTCAGCGGCACACTCCGCGACATTTGCGCGCCAGGAGGCGCTTAAATTCAGCATCACCCCGGTCGAGGGGGGAACCTTCTGCCACACGAACTGCTGTGTTCAGGACTCTTTGCTGAACTTGTGCCCAATTTGGATTGCCAAAACTCGTGTCTTCGCCCACCCGCCTCCCGCCGCCTGACTCCTGTTCCATCTTGGGGTCTGGCCGCCGAGTGGAGCGTGGTGTGGGGCCAAAAGACTACAATACCCAGCATCCTCAGCAGCACACTCCGCGACATTTGCGCGCCAGGAGGCGCTTAAATTCAGCATCACCCCGGTCGAGGGGGGGAACCTTCTGCCACATGAACTGCTGTGATCAGGACTCTTTGCTGAACTTGTGCCCAATTTGGATTGCCAAAACTCGTGTCTTCGCCCACCCGCCTCCCGCCGCCTGACTCCTGTTCCATCTTGGGGTCCGGCCGCCGAGTGGAGCATGGTGTGGGGCCAAAAGACTACAATACCCAGCATCCTCAGCGGCACACTCCGCGACATTTGCGCGCCAGGAGGCGCTTAAATTCAGCATCACCCCCGTCTCGCGGGACGCCCGGCGAAGCCCGGGCCAAGGGCGGGCCCGTTTAAGCCCGTTCTAGACCGGGTAAGACTGGACTGGGCCACCTTATTGACATTCTCCTTATTCCCCTTCCATGTGATATATTATTTATCCTTGCCCTGCTGTGTCCCGGTGTTCCTAATTTATCCATTCGATTTTTGTTTACCTTTACTGTAAGCATGTCACCTAGAACCACAAGAAGCAGCAAGCCATCTCATGCTGCTCAGACAATAGGCCCAATCGACCAGTTCATCGCAAGGGCAAATGACGCCATAAATCAAGGTGTCCTCCTGCTAGAAAGGAGGGTCTCCCAAGACCTAGCTACAGCCAAGCGTTCCTCCTTGGGACTATTGGCTGCAGCTAAAACTCCACTGCGCAACTTAGACTCTGTCGCACCACTGGAGTCCCACATGGTCCTAGGCACTGTGGACCTGTCGGTGTCCATTGATCTCTCAGCCACGCAATTATCATATCCTCCCATGCCCCAATCACCCCTATCAATTGAGAGAACTCCGATTCTCTTCACAATTCCAACCGAGGAGGATTCCCATTCCCCAAACACTAGGGGTCAGAGGGAGGGAGCCATACTGAAAAAAAAGAAAGGGGAGAAAAGGGAATAAGAATTCATCGCAGAAAACTAATTCACAGATCCGGCAAGGATCCCCGACATAACCCACTATTCAATCCCCTCTCCCCAAACAAGATATAAATCAACCAACGCTACCTCAGCAACAGGCTAGTTCTACAACATCAGATATCATTAACCTTTCTTCCGACAATCCCAATCCTACTCCTTGTGGCAATGTGGGAAGCGGGCAGGACTTTAGCACCAATGACACTCATATACTGGTTTCCTTAGAGGCACTAATTAAATTATACATGAAACCTTTTGAGCTATTCTTGTCTAAAATTGAAAAAACACTAGCAACACTGATGTCTGACCTTAACACTAAGAAGAGCTCAATTCCCACCCCTTCCGCGGTCCAAACACTCAACCCTAAACCAAACAAAACAGGGTCAACAACAACTCATCAAACGCTCCAAGCACCCAAATCTGTGACTACCACAGCGGTAGTCCACCAAAAACCACTAACTACAACTGTGCAGCAAACATTACCAACTCCCGCTGCAAAAAAAGGCCCTGCTACACCATCAGTTCCAGCTCCTTCTTTAGTACCAGTCCCTACCCGTACTCTACCTCATGGCACGAATCCAAAAACACCAGCTACCAAAAACACCGCTTACAACACCAGACGAAATGGAGGTCGCTCAATCCATCTCCCCCCGGAAGCAACCCCATTCGTCGTTATCATGACCGGGGTTCCTGAGTTGAATCCAAACTCAGAGGAACCAGGATGGTCCTTAAAAAACAAAGTGTTACATTGGCTATCAGCCAGCAGGCCCCTTCCTCCCTACACCAATAACAGAGTTACATCGGTCCGTAGGGTCCCTTGGGTAGGAAAAGAGTTAAAAACAATTCCTGGAGATTGTGTAATAATTAATTTTGAGGATCCCCAAACAGTCGAACATATCTGTTCTTGGGGCTCCCAAAAATCCTCTGAAGGAATAGGCACTAAAAGACTGTCCTTCTTCTATCCTCCAGCTAACCGTCATGCTCCAGGTCCAGATTGGAACTGGACCCAGGTAGGAAGCTGGAATAGAAGACCAGATTGGGTAGACTGGACGGGCCAAGGAGGCAGAGACACCGTGCCATCCTTTGACTGGAGGGGTGTTCCCACGTACAATAGATTTGATTGCCTGGAGATGGTGGATTGACCACCATCGGCTAACAACCAGGACAGCAGGAATCCCCCTTCTCTAGGTCTATTACCACCTATTTCACCTAGACCCCTACTACCCTTGATTCCACCCTCCAGTCTTGTGTTACCACCTCACACTGTTGAATCAACGGTAATAGCAGAATCACACCCCCAACGATGTGTTGAAACCTCGCCCCACTCTGTTAATGTTGACAATCACATCTCCTTTCATACTTCGCTTCAACCAGGAAATCCAGCACTTAACACCATAATTTCGTCGACCTTGCTATTATCCGTACTATTCTGGAATGTAGCAGGTCTACTATCGAAGGTCATACTTAAATCATGGCTGGAATTCGTATCTACCCATCAGATAATTTGTCTGCAGGAGACCTGGGCAATCGACCCAATACATTTACAAGGCTATAAAACATTCCACTCCCCAGCGTGCACTACCACTCACGGCAGACCCATGGGAGGCCTAGCAGTATATATTTCAAACAACCTGGCAGTAAGGAATATCTCCTCTCTCCATACCACTTCGAATTACCAAATCTTACTGGTTATTTTTAACAATGGTACGTCATACTGTTTTATTAATTTTTATAACAATCTATCCCCTGTAGACTGTGTGAAAACTGTTTCTGCAATGTCGCTTCTTATAAATGAACAACGCTCTAAGCAACTGTCATCTGCCTGTAATGTAATATGGGGAGGGGACTTTAATGTCCCATTGTGCGCTAACTATAAAAAAGGCACTTGTGGGCTTCTAGACGAAGAAGACTGTCCATTGACTCACTTTACCCATTCCTACCTAGGTGACTCTCTTAACGACAGTCTTACTTCGTTAGAATTGATGTATGCAAATGAACTTGTAGACCCCCCTGTAGACTTCAGACCCACTTTCCACGGTAGGGGTTGTTCAAGCACCATAGATTTTATTTTATGTTCTTACTTTTTAAAGGGCAAACTTTCCCAGTTTTCCACAGGCCCAGAAATTTCAGGTGACCATTTCCCTAATAGCATTACTCTTAAGATAACCTCGAACGACTCCTATTCTACCAGGAAGAGCCTACTGACTCAGAAATCCCTGACCATGGACAGAACCAACGGTTATTCTGTGAAGTGGTCAAAGATTGAACCCATAATAATCACCAACAAGGTTATATCCAAGGCATTTCCATGGATAAACACCTGTTTGGCGGAAGATTCCACCCCCAAGCAAATTATATCTAGCTTCCGGGAGATCCTAAAAGTCATCCAGGCTGAATTATTCCGTCATCATAAAGCAGGTAATCAGTCAGCTCCAAGATGGTTTAACTCAGCTTGTCGTAAAGCGTTATCTGCCTTAAAAAAGGCATTACATAATCCAGTCAGAGACAAAAATAAAGTAGCTAAACTTAGATCTGAGTACAAACAGGCCCAAATTAATTGTAAAAAAGACCACAAGAAAAAACTGTGGGCCCAATTACATGCGAGCTGCCGTAGCAAGGACAGCTCCCAGTTCTGGCAGGTAGTCAAATCCCCTTTCCTGGCTGATGCAAACTCACATCAGCATTTGGACGTGGCTGTGACTGCAGACGAGTGGGTGACTCACTTTTCAAATATCTTTAGTGACTCCCCCTCGGTCTGCACTGCACAGATTGAATCGACGGCTGACTCCTCCAAAACGGAGGTATACCCAATAGATCTCCACTTCACTCTTGGAGAGATCATACACGCTTTATCCTCCTCCAAAACCGGAAAGGCTCCTGGCCCTGACGGAGTCCCTCTTGATATCTTTGTCACCAATATTGATCTATGGTCCCCAATTGTCACCCAGGTGATGGCGGCGGTATCAAAAATTGGCCTTTTGGACTCTTGGTCCTCTTCCTTACTTCTTCCAATCTTCAAAAAGGGCGATAGAAATAACCCAGCCTGTTACAGGCCCATCTCCCTCCTGGATTCTATGGGGAAGGTCGCAGGACGCCTAATCCTGGAACGTCTCCAGGATTGGGCGACAGAGAAGAACATCATCACCGACCTCCAGTATGGTTTCCAGGAGGGACTTGGTACTGTTGAACAGGCCCTAAATTTAACCCTTCTAATAGGCAAGTATGTGGGAGTAAAACGGGGCAACCTATACCTGGTCTACGTCGACCTTAGTGCGGCGTTTGACTGCGTGATACACGCCAGGTTGTGGTCTATTCTGGAAGAATTGGGCGTCGATCCTCCACTTATCAAGTTTCTGCGTGAGCTTTATTCTGATGCCTCGGCCTGCGTAAGATACGGGATAGGTGGAGAACTATCACCTTCATTCTCTATAACACGAGGAGTCAGACAGGGCTGTGTCCTGGCTCCCTTTCTGTTTAATCTATATACTAACGGGCTGGAAACAGCCATGTTAGAAGGGAACCAGGACCTACCTACCATCAACCATCGCCCTATCCCAGCATTACTCTATGCTGATGACTCCGTCATACTAGCCAGAACCCTAGTACAGCTGCAAAAACAACTGGATAAATACTGTAAATATATGCTTTCTTTGGGGCTAAAAGTGAACAAAAGCAAGACTTTCGTCATGTATACGGGTCCGAAGGTAAAAAATCCGAAGCACCTTTATATCGAGCAAACCAAATTAGAACGAACTAGGGAATACCCCTACCTAGGTATTTTAATTGACCAATTACCCTGGAAAAGGGCGATGGCAAGCAGGAAACTGCTCTATCAGAGAGCGACCTCGGCGCTTGTCTCTTTTTCCAGAAAATTGGGCAAACCTGCTCCATCCGAGTTGCTCAAAATGTATCAAGCCAAATGCGACAGCATTGCAACATATGGCGCAGGCGTCTGGGGCTACGTAAACACAGAAGATCTACAAAAAATCCAAAATGGTTTCGTAAAATATCTACTGGCACTCCCACAGAGCGCTCCATTATACGGTAGCCATATGGAGCTTGGTATTGACTACCTATCAGATAACATCAAATGCCAACCAATCCTCCTATGGCACCGTATTTGGAATAAACCACAATGTCACCTAACACGTGCTTGTTTAAAAATGATGTGCTGGAAGAAAATTCCATGGTTAATGTACGTTTTTAACTTCCTGAAGGACCTGAACCTCACACAATACTTCACTGAGCCATCTTCTTTAGTTGCGATAAGCAGAAATGCATTGAAAAATCAATGCCTCAACCACCTAAGAGAACTGCGCCTCTCTTGTGAAGTAGATAAACAAACAAATGTACAAGTATTGATGGTCCAAGTTTCTCCTGGTATCCAGCCCTACCTCACCTTTTATTTGTCGAACGATGAAAAGTATTTACTAACTAGGTTTCGTTTTAACCTGTTTTTCCGTCTTGTCACCTTTCCAACTGTGTTAAATTGGTCTCACGACCTAGCCAAATGTCTGTGCGACCAAGTCTCACCCCAAACGACTATGCATGCTGTTTTGTTTTGTCGTTATTACGATCAAGCGCGTAAGCGTTGGATTATTCCACTGTTGCGCCAAATGGGGTTGAGGACCTGTCGTCCGGCATTTTTGGCACTCCAGCAGTTGGACTCACAATATGTGGCAAAGAATGTAGTGCTTTTTCTAAAATCATGTTTAACGACCCGTAATACTATGGGGATAATGTCTAATTGAATTTATGATCACCTGAATCAATTCTGAATCAATTTTGTATATAGATTTAAAGCATAGTCTTTTTTATATTTCCGCTTTGTAATGTAATAATGTGATTTTATGTAAATGTATTCAATTGTATGATGTACTTTTTATGATTATCTAAACGTTAATCGAATAAAAGATTTGAACTAAACTAAAGAACTTATATGCAAAATGTCCTTGGAGTGGACTCACTTGCCAATATACCATGATGATTGATTAAATAATATATCTTTTTTCTTTACAGTCACTCACTGGGATGGATGGATCATCAGCGTCGGTTTACGGAAGAACTATGGCCAATTCGTGAGTGGCAAACAGGTAAACCAGTCTACAACAACTACTACAGTAGAACTACATGTCTGTCTATTCGTGGTATGTAGTGGTCGAGGGCGAGGCAGTGTACTGTTGTTGTTATGCCAGGCAGAGTCCACTCCAGACAGCAGTTCATGTAAAATTGGAGCTATGTGGCTTGCTGCATACAATTAGATATGTTTTGTCTGTCTGACAAAGAGCCTAGGTATGCAACAAAAGGTTGCTTCACTCAGTGGTGCCTGCCTTGACCCTCTGCATGGCACTGCCTTAAGCTTGGGCCAAACATCCTTCATGTTTACGAAATTTGCTGTTTTTCGGTATTTCGCAAATCTCGCGAAATTACTGAAAAATCGCAAATTCTTGAGCGGAACGGATTTTTGGCCCATGCTTGCGGCAGGGCCATGCAGACGGTCAAGGCAGGCACCACTGAGTGAAGCATCCTCCTGATGTAGCATACCTAGGCTCTTTGACACAGACAGACAAAGCATATCATGGGTTTAGGGTTCAGTGCGATTTACTAGGGATTTTAGGTTTAAGTTGGTAGGGTTCCCGCTGAGTCTAGGGCTCAGGGCCCAATGCAGGCTCGTTCATAATGATGTTGGCAAAGTTTTAGGGGGGTTTGGTGTTCTTTGGTCCAGAATTGGCAGAATTCTGGCCTTTTTTGGTGTTTTGCGGGCGCGTGTGTTTGGGTGAGAACTAAGTGAAAACTAGTCGTAGACCTTCTTCTTCTTCTTCTTCTTCAAAGAGAGTAGTGGTTCGATTTTGTTCTGCCTTGCTGAGATTCTTGGGAATCGCTGGAACAAGTGTCTAGGTAAGTTTCAAGAGGATCGAAGTAGTGGAAGTGCTGAAAACAGCAATTTTTGTGAACAGCGCAATTTGCCATGTTTTGAATATACCAGTATTGCATGTTTTTGGGGGGCTGTTTGGGGGTGTTCTAGATTTGTGGGGGTGAGTCGGGGGGTCTGGGAGCACTGCTGGGATAGTCTAATTTTGATTGCGAGTTGTTTAAAGAAAATCCATGGTGGAAAAGGGGGGTTTGGGCCTAGTTGCAGACAGCATTTTGGCACAATTTAAACTGAGGCCTAGCAGTATTGCGTGTTTTTGGGGGGCTGTTAGAGGGGGTTCTAGTTTTGTGGGGGGGTCTGGGGGTCTGGGAGCACTGCTGGGATGGTCTAATTTTGATTGCGAATGGTTTGAAGAAAATCCATGGTGGAAAAGGGGGGTTTGGACCTAGTTGCAGACAGCGTTTTGGCACAATTGAAACTGAGGCCTAGAAGTATTGCATGTTTTTGGGGGGCTTTTTGGGGGTATTCTAGATTTGTGGGGGGGTCTGGGGGTCTGGGAGCACTGCTGGGATAGCATAATTTTAATTGCAAGTGATTTGAAGAAAATCCATGGTGGGAAAGGGGAGTTAGGGCCTAGCTGCAGAGCGCGTTTGGACCGATGTTGACTGGTTGGCTGAAAATTTTCTACGTGTGAGTTTTTGCATTTTTGCTTTTTTACTGTTTGGGGGTGTTCTACTTTTTTGCGGGTGGGTTGATGGGTCTGGGGGCATAGCTGGTAAGGTCTAATATCGGGCGCAAGTCATTTGGACAAAATCCATGGTGAAAAAGTTTTTCACTTTTCAGACTTTTCGCTCACTTTTGTGTTTTCGGGGGGCTGTTTGGGGGGGTTCCTGGTGTTTGGGGGGAGTTGGGGGGGCTTGGAGCAATGCTGGGCATGCCTAATTTTGGTTGCAAGTGGTTTGAAGAAAATCCATGGTTGGAAAGGGGAGTTAGGGCCTAGCTGCAGAGCGCGCATGGAGTGATCTGGGAACTAGGCCTACATTTTTTTTGTGTCAGTTTTTTCATTTTTGCTTTTTGCCTGTTTGGGGGTGTTCTGCTTTTTTGCAGGTGGGGTCAGGGGTCTGTGGGAATAGCTGGGAAGGTCTAATATCGGAATCAAGTGGTTTGGACAAAATCCATGTTAAAAAAGTTTTTCCGTTTTTGCTCACTTGCCTGTTTTTGGGGGCCTGTTTGAGGGGCTTCTAGGTTATTGGGGGTGGGTTTTGGGGTCTGGGAGCACTGCTGGCAGATTCTAATTTTGATTGCATTTGTTTTTCAGAAAATCCATGGTGGAAAAGGGGAGTTAGGGCCTAGCTGCAGAGCGCATTTGGACTGAATTGAAGGTAGGCCATTTTTTGCTTTTTGCCTGTTTGGGGCTGTTCTGCTTTTTTTGCGGGTAGGTTCAGGGGTCTGGGGGCAATGCGGGGAAGGTCTAATATTGGAATCAAGTGGTTTGGAGGTGAACAAGGGGGGTTAGGGCCTAGGGTTAGGGTTAGGGTTAGGGTTCTAAAATCTCAGTTTACACTTTACACCTAGCTTGAGGGGAAAGATCCGCAAATTTCGCCCACACTAATTTATCCTTGAAAAGGAGACTCAGAGTGCGCACTTTCGAAATGATGCTTACATGTTTTCTAATACTGTCAACTCTGAAACTGAAAGTGTTATTTTTGCACTACACAGCGCACCTTATATTTTTTCTCCGTGGTGTTTTAATATCACTTCCTGTTTTTCCATCAACAATTACAAGCCGGCTTTTACCCTGTGCAATGGCAAAAAGGATGACCTCAGGCTTAGCGACCCACAATTCAGCATCCACCAGGCAGGCAGTGGACAAGGTGTCTTCTGGTCCCCAACATTGATCGACGGAGCATCAGATGGAATGGAGGAGCACCGCGAAAAAGAGGAATGGCTGGATGCATCCAACTTCCCAAATTCAACAGGACAACTACAACAACATACAGTTACAGTATCCATCTTCATTTCTACTTATCTTTTAAGTAATGTTATTGCTGTGAACTTCTGTGAGTGTGACTCTGTGCATTTGTTTACTCTCTGCTTCAATTCATCCCTCCAGCCATTGTATACTTTTTTCTTTGCTATTTTTTAAACTAATTTAATGTACTAAGTGGTTCTTCTCTCTGAGGGCAGATAGGCAAGTGAAATTGCGTAATTACTGCAGCCCTGTACTGTCACATTGTTTCTTCATAGTTGGGGAGACAGGTAGAGAGCTCCGGACAAGACTTTCTGAGCACAGGTCTTCCATAAAAAATAAAAAAATAAAATGCACCTCTAACTGATCATTTCCTCAAGAATAACCATAGATATGATGATTTTACTTGGTATATTCTGGAAAAGGTTAGTATCAGTCGAAGAGGTGGTAATTTAGAGGCAATAAGAAAGACACGTGAACAGTGGTACATGTGTTACCTGAACACGATCGAGAAAGGTTTGAATACTAGAGAGGAATGGATGAACCTAATAGTGAACCAGTGATAAAAATAAGGAATTTCCAGCTTAAGTTATATTCAATGCAAAAAACAAGAAAGACCAAGAAACTCAGGAGAACGTAGAATACTCCGTACGTTTTAACTTATTTAATTGGTAACATGGAGAGAGTAAATAAACAACTACCCCCAATGGTTATCGTGTAGCAAAAAGAGTCAGCAATAAAATAATTTGACACATCCATGGAAAAGACGCAATATGTCAAAATGGCAGATAAGAAGCTAAAACTATAAACATACTTAGAATGCTCTGCATGTTGTTTTTGATCTAATCTGATGAATAGCGAGAGTTAATAAATAATCCTCCAGTGGTTACTACTTGGTGGAAAAAAAACTGGCAATAAAATAAATCATTATTATACTCAGGGAATCCTGGAACATACTAAAACTTGTGGATATACGGCCAATATCTTAAATGTAAACATCAAGCATCATGCGTACAAGTAAGGGGGGCCGCAAATATATATGATACGATCAGTACGGATACCGCATTGCTTGGAGGCAGAGTTAGAGATATGACAACCAGGCCCCAATGATTATGATTCACCGGTAGTTCTGTATATTTGACCAATCAACATCTAACTAGGGTGACATAGAGGCTTGGAAGGTATCACGATAGCCGGGCTTTAAAAATAGAATCGAAAGAGAGGCTTGTGTTTTTTTAATCAATACGAATGGGGCAAGAATCGCAATTCCCGGGTTAAGTCAGTAGTACTTCCGGGTAACATAAGGTAGCCCCTAATGGACACACCTGTATCCAATGTAGATACACCAATGACAAGAGGCCCCTTCTCACTATAAATACCCTAACGTATACAGCATAGACAGAAAGCTGTTTTTTTTCGCGAGACGACCCGAGGCGCGTAGGAAAGGGCAGACTGGGACGTAGCTGTGGAAAGGTAAGGAGAGCAATGAGGGGCACACTTAGGATAGCCAAACTTAAAAGTAAGAAGGTGGTTTGATATTCAGAAACCCTAATAGGAGAATCGATGTTTCTTTTCATTATCCGCTATTAGAGTAAATCTTCAGCGGGACCCGAAGGCTTAAGGATTGACCGCCTCGGGATTTGGAAAGAAGAGGGAAGATTTTTGACTACTCTTGGAGATAGTATGTAGTATGAGATTATAACAACAAGAGCAGGGCAACAGACCTGAATCAAATAGCTTACACCCAAACTTTTAAAACAATAAAACAAAATATCTTTTTCTCCCGGTCCTTTTTACAGCGAGCCAACCGACAGGCATTTGCGTTTGAAATTGCCGACCAGCAGGAAAATAAAACTACTTTAAGAGACGATATGACAACTGTTTTAACGTGAGAAGGTACGATAACATTGTTTTTTTGTGTATGCTAGCCCTAGACAAGGTTATAATTAAAATGGAGAATTGGGGGAGGAGCTTCGCGCGCATCCGAGATGCCGCGTGAGCACAGAGCTCCCGAGACCCTCGCCGCCTTCCGCATATATCCTGAACGGCATCCTGATTACGAAGACAGGTTATTGGAGATGAAACTCAGCTGATATATTAGCTGCTTTCAAAAATTGATTCGGACTTTGGGAACCACAACTACGACACCCTGAACTTTTGAGGCCCACCACATGGCGACACCTGGGGCTTGAGTCGTTAAGACGCCCAGGCAGTAGTTGAACAACAACGGCCAGTGGGGCTCTGCTCATTGCCTTGGAGTTAACTTTCAGTTTCGTTTCTGGTCTTTGGCCATATCCTATCTCTGGATCAATCTAGTTGCCCGAGGTCTGGCCAAACTCTGTGACTCCACTGTGTGCCAACGGTCGCGAAAGACGGTGTGCTGAGCTGCTGGCGCCTGCTTTTGAAGACTTCGATGGGTTGACCGGAAAGGGCCATTCTCACCAGGTCTCACAGGCCCCTCTGGTGCACACTGCCCAACATGGCGGGCAGGCCCAACAACGAGAAGCGAAAAACCAAGACACCTCTTTGGGGGGTATTCGTTCAAACGGATGTCATGGATCGATACACCCATCCCAAGGGGTCCCCCGGTGGTACGACAAAGACCCTAGAAGAGGCAAGGGAGGACCAGGCTGCGTCAATCGATCCGACTCTACAGGATGTCATGGGCGCCATTGCTGGAATTAAGACTTCCATTGGCCAGCAATATGAGGCTCTCGCCATTAAGCTGGACACCGTGGCCATTGACGTCAACTTGATTAGAGATGACTCATCGAAGACTAATGAGAAGGTCAAATCCTTAGATCTGGAGACCTCCAGCCTCACGACCGACGTTTCCGACTTACAGACGGAGGTCGGCAATCTGCGATACTCCAATGATCTCATGGCTCGTCGACTGGACGATTTTGAAAATAGGGCCAGACGCAATAGTGTACGTATTATTGGGGTCCCCGAAAAATCGGAAAATCCTGCTGCAGAGTGCCGGGTGGGAAGCCGAAGCCGTGTGCCCCTCCGAGGCCGATTATCGCCAGACTTTTCAACTTTAGAGACAGAGACGCTATCCTGCAGGCGGCGTGGATAACCGTGAAGTTTGAAAACACAAAGGTGAGCTTCTACCCAGACTTTACCCAGTTTGTTCAGAGGCAGAGGATGGGGTTTCAGCGTGTGAAGCGACGATTGAGAGACATGGATTTTAAATACGCGATGCTATTTCCAACCAGGCTCCGTGTCGAATACGAGGACCGGGCGTTTTTCTTTGATCGTCCTGAGAGTGTGAGTGACTGGCTGGATACATTACCAATGCGGAGCGATCGAACGGAACACTCGGGTGGAGCGGAGGGTGGCGTGCCGGAGCAAGAATGACAATGACAATGTGGTTCCTGATTTCTGAACAATTATCACACCATACAGTTTGGTTTGACGTCTATCATACTTAAGCGATTCACTGTGACATACCTGAGGGTGGCGGGGGAAGTGGGACTCTTTCCTCCTCTGGGTTTCTTTTTGTAGACTAGTTTAATGTTAGGGCGACAGGCACACTGCAAGTGGGGGTGGCTTTTGAGTCTAACGCAGGGGTGCAGGGTGGGGGGTGCTGTAACAGGTATATGTTTGGGGGTGGAGGGGGGAGTTTGGGTATGTTTTATTTTTTCTCAAGGCAACATATTGTTCTATTCTCAGATCTGGGTACTGTGTTAGCTATGGAGTGGTTTTTGCGTTCATTTCTGGGATGAGGTAGTGGGTTGAAACTACTGTGTTGGAATGTCAATGGGTTGGGGGACAGGATAAAGTGGGGTGTAGTATTGCACTGCTGAGACGCCTCTCCCCTGATGTTGTGTTGTTGCAGGAGACGCACTTGATTGGAAACACTTGTCACGCTATGAATCGGCGAGGATATCGTCTTGCTGCACACTCTGGGTTCACTACTGGTTCTAGGGGCGCGGGCATCCTAGTCAAGAACTCTCTCCCCTTGGAAATAGACAACATGATCCTTGATGACAGGGGGCGCTATGCTGCTCTCACAAGGAGGTGGGAGGGGAGGACTATCTCGCTGATTTCTGTATATATGCCGCCTGGTCTACATACCTCGACTTTTGCTGATCTTGGGCGTGTGGTATTGGAGCTTCCGGTATTGGCGGAGATTTCAATTCGGTGGTCTCCGGTAGTGTCGATCGCTGCCCCTCCAGAGACCTCCCTAGGTGACAGTCTTGGTTAAGTGGGATTTTTGGAGACACCGGGTTTGGTAGATTGTTGAAGGTTGATGCATCCGGGACAGGTACAACACACCTTACATTCTGGGGCCCACGGTAGTCTCTCTAGACTTGACTATCTTTTGATGCCGGTGGCACAGGCCTCCTCTGTCAGGGAAATTAGGCATTTGGCCCGGGGTATATCAGATCACTCCCCACTATGGCTCCAGATCGGCACTAGTATGGGTGTCGAGGGACGAGTTGACCCGATCAATCCCTGGTACCTTCGCAACCCCAAAACTCGTGCTGAATTGATTAAGTCCCTGGATCAGTACTTTGCTGAGAACGAGGGGTCTGTTTCCTCTTCTGTGTCACTGTGGGAGGCATTCAAGACAGTTATCCGAGTACAGGCATTATTGTTAATCGTTGGTGCCAAGAAAAAAAATAAACATGAGGAGGTGGTCCGTTTAGAGACTGAAATAACTGAGCTAGAAAGCGATCTGGAACTAGGTGTGACTCATAACAAACTTCATGCCCTCAGTCTCAAACAACTGGATTATAGGGCCCTAGTGACGGATGCCGCCAAAGTCATGAGTAGAGAGCAGCAGGGCAGACTGTATGATGTGGGTGACAAGGCAGGGAAATTGATTGCTTGGCTTGATAAAAAGGAGAGGGCGAGTCGTGTGGTTCCTGTGATTGAGAAACTGGATGGAGTGTGTGTGACTGACCCGACTGAGATAGTCGAGTGTTTTGCGGATCATTTCCGAGAGGTGTATACCTCAGTCTCCGATAGACCGGAGGAGGACTCCCATCTATTGCTGCGTGACATTGCGTTGCCCCGTCTATCGGGTTCAGATAGGGACCTAATGGACGCGGCATTCTCAGCTGACGAGGTAGACCTCGCTATTCGCTCTGTGCGCTCGGGCAAAGCTATGGGCCCTAATGGTCTTCCCATCGAACTTTACAAGTTGCGTCCTGACAAAATGGCGCCGTATCTCCGAGATATGTTTCTAGAGTCGCGAGACATCGGCTCCCTTCCTCGGGATCAGCGTCTTGCTACCATCGTGGTGATTCACAAGGAGGGGAAACCGCGGGATCGCTGTGCGTCCTACAGGTCCATTTCACTTTTAAACGCCGAACCAAATATTCTCGCTAAGTTGCTCGCAAACCGCTTGATAAAAGTAATTAGTGACTTGATCCACCCGGATAAGTCCGGTTTCACCCCACACCGCAATACATCACTCAACCTGAGGCGCTTGCACGGTGTTCTCGCGAGGGCGGCGTCGTTGTGTGAGCCGACCATTTTGGCTTCCTTGGACGCTACGATGGCCTTTGATATGGTGGAGTGGCCGTACCTCTGGACCGCTCTTGCGAAATTTGGTTTTGGTCCTGGTTTCGTTGGCTGGGTAAAACTTTTGTGTGAGGAGCCATTGGCGCAGGTTATAGTGAATGGTCGTGTGTCTAAGCCTTTTGTTCTTGGGAGGGGTACGCGACAGGGCTGTCCATTGTCCCCACTTCTTTTCGCCCTTGCCTTGGAGCCTCTGGCTGCCTGGCTGCGTTGGGAGCCGTCGATGAAGGGTATTAGGTGGACCCCGGAATTCGAGGATTGTATATCGCTTTACGCAAATGACATTTTGTTGTACCTCACGTCCCCTCGTAAGTCGTTGAATGTATTGTTTGACGTGCTTACCCCGTTTGGAAGGAACTCTGGCCTGGTGAATAATTGGACCAAGTCCTGTGTGTATGTGCTTTCGGGTGATGCCCCCCCTTTACTACGCGGATGTCCCATCCAGGTATCGCAGATGGGATTTAAGTACTTGGGGATTTTCATAACATTAGATCCCGTGGCTCGTTACGATCATTACCTGCTCCCTCCTCTTCAGAGGTTAAAATCCATTGTTGCAGGCTGGCTCAGGCTACCGCTTTCACCACTTGGGCGCGCAGCTCTTTTTAAAATGATGTCCTTACCGCGATTTCTATACGCGCTCCAGAATACCTTTGATGTAGTTCCGGCGAGCTCTTTTCGGGAGGTGGAAAGTCTGCAGAGACGATTGATCTGGGATGGACGCTCGCGTATTGCCCTCGCCAAACTTACACTTCCCTGGTATGACCGAGGTATAGCCCTTCCGGATATCAGGCGATATTACTGGGCCTCTCAGTTGGGAGCGATTAACCATGGAATGTATGGACCTGCCTCTAATCCTGCATTCGAGATGGATAAGTACTTGTTACCGGGTGGGGACTATTACAGGGACCTTTATTCCAAAGCAGCAGGAAGGGAACTCTCGGGACCTACCAAGATAGCGGTACGAGTGTGGCATGATGCAAATGTGGCAACGGGATGGAGGGATCGACTGACCAGTGCGACTCCGCTTTACGTGTCTGAAAGACTGGGTTGCCTGTGGAAGACGAAAGGATTTGAAAAGTGGGACACGATTGGTATCAGTAGGGTGAGTGATCTGTGGGTCAAGAGTAAAATCAAGACCTTCGAGGCACTGAAGGTGGAGTATGAGCTGAGTGATAGGAAATTCTTCTGTTATGCACAGATTACCCACTCATTGAGCTCGGTTTTTCCTGAGGGTACCGACATCCCCGAATCCTCCCCATTAGAAGACCGGGCACTTGACGGATACGTGCCCGACAGCACTATCTCTTTGATATACAAGAAACTGATTAATAATCGAACGGATCTGTTGGTGCGGCTCAGGGAGGTTTGGACCAGAGACGGTTTGGAGCTGGACGACGAGGACTGGCAGTCGGGTCTACCCTCGCCTAAAGAGTTCGCGATTCCGGGCAGTCTCCGATTCGTTCAGCTTAAAATCCTACATCGGATATACGTCACTGGCCCGCACCTGATTCAGATGGGTTATCGAGGGGATGGGTTATGTAAGCGTGATTGTGGACTGATTGGAACCTTCCTCCACATAATCTGGGAGTGTCCGGAGGTGGTGGTGTTCTGGAATTGTGTACATGCCATGATGGAAAGAGTCACAGGGGTGGCATTATTGCTTGAAGCTAGGCGTTGCCTGTTGAATGCCTGGGAACCGAATGACTATGATGTGGCGCAGACGCAGTGGGCGACCCTTGGAAATATGATTGCCAAGTGAGACATCGCGCAGTTGTGGGGCTCCCAGCGGCCACCCACGGTTTTGGCATGGAAGGAGAACATGGACTGGTGTATGTTGAGGGAGAAGACGGTGTATGTGGCACGGGGTAGACCCAGCAAATGGAATAAGATTTGGAGCCAGTGGAACTCCTATTGTGGAAATGTTTGCACGCCTCCTTTCGTGGAGACCCCGGAGGGTTCCCTTTCCCCCTGATCCGGCATGCCAAGTCGTGTGTAACTTTTATGATTACTGATTTTGTTACCCCACTTGCTCCCCCTTGCAGCAATGATGTCTGTATTACACTGTTCTGCAGTTGCACACCTCCGTGAACACATGTCCGAAAGTATTGTCTCATTATCTTTTGTATTAGTTCTTTTTCTTCAATAAAATAAAAATTATACCAAAAAAAAATAAAATGGAGAATTGCTTATTATTACTTTGTCTTCCAATTCAGAGACATAAAAAAATTGAAGAACTAGATTCTTTCGGATGCCGGTCTCTGCAACCTGATATAACAGGAGGTGTTCCCCGTATACATATTACCGAACATAAATAGGTATGTAATAATTAGTAAGATCTTCTTTTGAGGGATTCAATTCCAATAATAGGAAGCTACAACCCTATATACCTCTCTTCTATAGATAACAGTTACAGAAATCCCACAAAAAGTTTCCTGATGAATTGCAAAATAAAATTGGTGGTTGGAAGAAGACCGAGGCGAACATGTTATAAGGTAAAATACATGTATCCAGTAACCTCGTCCCAGCATATAGGCCCAGTCCGTTCCCTGGGATAGAGGGCAACCCGGGTGCTACTATCTTTTAACATATAAAATCCACCCCCAGCCCAATTTGTAGGTGTCAGTATACTTTCTCCCAAAAGCCCATATACGAGAAATGACTTAAAGGGTACTACAGCAATAAGAGAAAGGATTTGAAACGAGATTAATGTAAAAATATGCATGCATTTAAGAAACAACAGCTTAAGAACTGGAAAGTATGTGTACTAATACATTTGTAATCATGACGAATTGAGTACTATGAATTGCTGTATATGCCGTGTAAAACCAGACTTGAAATATTTTAATACAAGCTGTATCTACAAGAATATGATTAGATTATTGAGGTATAATTATTGGTGTACATAACATTTATACAAATATGTTTACCTGCAGGATTTCCTTGAATTTGGCAACCATCCAGTGCCATTGTTATAGGAGAGACATATCCATTCTGGTCTTGAAAAAGATGGTCATATTTTAAACTAACCATCAAAACGCGTCAACGCCTGGAATCACATAATCAAGGGATAGAGCTATTTCCATAGACATTATAAATTAAATGTGTCCTGGATCAGTCTCTGACATTTGAATTCCCTGATATGTTTTAATATGACAAATAGGAGTGTCTGTTATTTGTTCTCTCCTATGTCTTTCCCTCTTTTATGATTAGATGTGGTGTAGTAACTCTCTTTTTTAACATAATTTTGTTTTAATGTCAAATTTTTAATTATAAGGTGTATTTTTGTTGTGTATCTAAATGTAATGATCATGTATTGTTTTTAAAAAATCTTTTTGCAAAATATATGAGAACATTTTTTCTATACCGAAAATAAAAGAAGAATTTTTAGAATTTACTAATTTGTTTTGTGATATTCACTTCTAATATATGGGCTATAACACAGACAACCATATACCACCTGGTTGTGCCAATTAGATTTACCAAGGGATCCCTTCCTTTCTACTTCTTCATAGTTAGTACATTGTAGAAAGTACGACTTAATTTACAGTAACCTATCCATTTAGCAAACCACTTCATGCATGCAGTAGTGCATGCACTTCCTTCATGTCCCTTAAAAGATTTATGGATAGCTTTGTATCCAAAGATTTGTTTATCTTCATTTGTTGTTTGTCCATGCTGTGTTTTTTTTCCTCTCTCCACAAAACTTTCCCCACAAATCCCATTCCCATCCAAGTTTCAAACTCTAACCCTCTTCCCCCGGGCTGTGTGGTTTTCATTGAGGTGTGAGTAAATTACAACAATAATTCCACACACTTGCTGGGGAGGATAAGGTCAAAGCAACAGAAAACATCCTCCTCCTACATGTGGTGAATGATTACGCTGCTGTGCCCTTCACCTTCAGTACTATTTCTTGTAGTATACTTTGGAAACTTTAGCATTTGTTAGGCTAAATTATGGCACTGTTCTTGTGTACTATGCTATCGTACTGTTGTAATGATCCGCTCAGGCCACTCAGGGTTTCATTTTCTTTTTTTTCATATGTTGCTACTGCCACTGTGTACCACCACTACCACCACAATGATACCATTTCATCCACCCAGGATTGCCAACCTTCATCGCCAGTTTCAAGCCCCCCCACACGCCCTGGGGACCGCCACCTCCCAGGGGCTCTAATGTAGAAAATACTGGGGGGCGGACCACCCAGCCCCGGGGACTACCACCCCTCGGGGCTTTTGAATGTGGCCTCCTTCCATGAGCCTTTGATGGCCCTGGGGACCTCCACTTTTCAGGGCCAGCTTCTGCAGTGTCCCGGGGTGCCTACAGTGCCGCCTTCTGCAGTGGCCAAGGTGACGAAAAGCAATGCCGGCTCCCGAAGTACGTGGGGAGCCGGCTGGGATCGTGGGGGCTTTGGGGCTCATAAAAAACAGTTCTTTCCAGAACTAACTTTACTGGTCAAAAAAAGAGCTATATTTTTATGATAGTATGTAAAACTTTCCGTTTTTTTTTTCTGCACCAGTTGTACTCTCTACGCATTTGTTTCCAAGCCCACGCTTCTTTGTTTTTCTTCAAGTTCGCCAAGCAAACCTCTCCTGATTTCAGGTATTAAATTTTCTGCTTTCTTCTGCTGGGTCGTGTGCCTCATCCGCTGTTATACTTTTTTTTTCTATATTATTAATGATTTATTTATTTAAAACATTTATATAGCGCAGCTATCACCTTTCAGGTATCCTGGCGCTGAGGTAGCTCCTAAGAGAGATGCACTGGGAGAACAACAGTTGAATAAGCAGCGGCTAATAATTCGGAAACAGCCAAGTTTTAACCTGTTTCCTAAAAGGGAGCAGTTCACTTGTTTGACGGATAGAAATTTTTTGGGGGGGGCTTAACTTCAAGCAAAAAGAAGAGTGGAGCTGCAGGGGCTGTGTAAGCGGGGGGGACATCAAAGCCTCATTAACAAGCAAATTGTATTTAAAAGACCTGTGAAGTACTCAGGTGAGACTGTGTGTGGGGCTAGGAAGTTATCTCATCCTAGCTGAAGCCCCGTTAGCACAATGTGTGTTTTGCACGCCTGCTGCATATTGCACATTCTCTCCCTTTACAGATAACTTGTCGTTCTTTCATAAAAAAGCTTCTTTGCTCACCTTGTGCCATTGCCGTCGTCCTTGTTACATAATCCATCCTGAAGCTCTACATCTAAAAGATATTAAAAGAAAGATGTTAGGATTGGTAATTGTTAATGTATTAATTTGGAGTTAGATAATATCGCGCTTTTATACACGTTCCTTCTCACATTTCTACGAACTGTTTGTATTGGTAATATTCCGGACATTTCAGCGATTATAAAAACGTTCCTGCTATTGGGAAAAAAATGTATACATGTAAATTAATACACTATATAGGAGTGCGTTCATCTAAAATACTAAGTCGCGTTTTTGTACGTAGTCTGCTACAACCCTGACTCCCTCCGATGCGTACTCAAGCCTCACTGCTCACCTTTTCATGGATAAGACACCTTTTGCATGTTGTAGTCCCGATCTCCAACAAAGAAGTCTCATATATGGTGCTGAGTCTTGATATCTCTATGGCTAACAACATACTCCTTCTCCCATCATCATCGCAGGTTCTTCACCCGCTCAGTGCTTCGGGCACCACTAACTCAGTGACCAACGAGGCCACGCATGTAGTAGTGGGCCCCTTGTTCGGTACTTTGGGAACAACTCTAAAGTGGCGTACAACACGTGCGCTCCGTCTTTTTTATAAATAGGGTCACGTGTGTAGTGACAAATGCACTGGACGGGTGTGGTGTGTGTGTATACCAGCCATGAGGGAGTGTGTATGTCGATCTGACAACTAGACCTGCAACTAAGAAATCATTACAATGGAAATCTGGGCCTTGTACTGTTGTTGTGTTTTCCTGGTAGCGTAAGCACAGTAGGATGTACTAACGTATTCAGTCTCAATTAATTTACCACCTCCCCCAGGGGTTTTTAAATGTTGGGAGAGGGGTCAATAATTGTGCTGACTTTTCTCCTTTAGCGTGCAGTACTATATTATTTTATAAAATGTATAACTCTTCAAACCATCTTTGCTGTTACGACGTACGGCTGCGATTTCCGCAATTGCTTTTAAAAGTAATATACGCTTATTTAAAGTTTTAAAAAACTATTCTCATGATTATCCCAGATAATGTCTTTCCTTAATATGTACATTAAATACATAAATATATGTTTTTGAACAATGAGAATCTTTCGTGCCGTACGCGTATGGGGCGCCGTACATGACGTCGCGCGGAAAATGTGATTTTCAGTTTTTTTGAATCGTGGTGTATGCTCTTCTTGTGTGAAAAAGTGAAAAAGAAAAAAAAACGTGAAGCCCGCTTTATTGTTAATTAGCCTCCGGGGGGGGCAAATCCCGGGGCAATTTTTTTTCATAATGGAGGGCCCAGAGGGTCCCCCCTGCGCTGGGATCACTAACCCGGGGTCTTTAACTATATGTAGGCGGGGGGCTCATGGCCCCCCGTAGTTCCAGGGACCGCCTCCCCCGGGCCTCTTTTTATTAAAAAAACTGTGCAAGGGGGTTGTAAATGTGGTACTTTGCTTTCCTTTCTGTCTTGTAGAGGATCCAGGGTAAATATAACGTTTTTTTGTACAGCTAGTACCTTTCTGCCTGTTACCATAGTAACAGTTCATGGATCACTTGCGTGAGTACAGAGGTTAGAAGTTCACCACAATATGTTGCTAATTGAAATACATACTGTGCTGGAGATTTATATATTTTTTTTTATAGGAACTTTTAGTTGTAGAAGAAGTCAGTGGAAAAGTTTTGTAAGCAATTCCTTCCTGTTCGGGGAGTATTAGGGTAACGTGCTCCAAGCAGGACTTTACGAAGCTTAATGTTCATTGGCTGTGAAGTATTAAAAGTAGAATGTTTGGCAGTCATTCCTTGCTCGTCTGTGGAACAACTTGGATATTTTATTGGCTAAAGTGTTCCTAGCACAAGTTTGCTCCTTATTGGGTGGGAATGGTTCACTGTTGTCAGTGATATTGTGATGCATTTTCCAAAGGAGTATGAGGAAAGAAAGTAGTAGAGGGCAGGTTAGGAACACTATTAACTCTTTGCAGTGCCCATAAGGTGGTGGAGAGGGATTATGAGGGAAACAATTTTTTTTATATGTTTCAAGGGCCATTTATATAATTGCCGTGTGGTGTATAAATCACGGCGGAAAAATGACAGTGTCTTGCGCTGTTGTTTTAATCAAGTTTGTAGGTGACATACTTTTTAGGAATACTATTTATTTATAATGTGGTGTTTACTTTCCTGATGGGGAGGTGTGGTTGCGCAGCAAAAAAATCAGTCTAGGTTTGAAACAGTTTTTATTAAGCAAATACAAATAAACTTTCTTCAAAAACTGTCACTGTATATATGAAAGGGGTGACAATTAAAAATGGAATTTCATAAAATATCACTTAAGCGTGGCTATATACTTCTTTTTTGTGCTACAGTTTGTAAAAGTTTTGCCCCACATTCTTGATGATGTAAGAGGGGATCAGTTACTTTTAGATAAAGTAGAATAGAAGTGCTACAACAAACACTCCCGCACTACATATCTCAGATCAAGAGAACAAGTAAAAAACAGTTAAATACAAATGATTTCATATTACATAGAAATGCATGCATTATTATTTTTCAAATTTGTATTCTGTACAATTCAGGAATGTGCTGTCGTAGTGCTTAGAGGTTGCAGACTGTTCCACTAATAAATCACATACTCACTAAAGAATATATAGGATGGTACTCTTATAATATAAAGTACAGGTCCTATATATTCTTTAGGGAGAAAGTGAATAGGAACCGCAAATAAGAATAGAAATTAAAAAATAACATTCAGAAATGTAGGGTTTATTAAATATTTAAAGTAACAAAGTATGCATGGTAGCTATATTTTTTTGTTCTGCTGTTTCGTAAAATATGTTTCTTGAAAAAATATCTGATCAAGTACTTTTTAATATTTGAAAGTTATATTATAGGTGGCGCTGAAAAAATCTCCAATTCCTCTTCTGTAGCAATAGGACAATCTATTATGATATAACGATTGATACCATTGTGACATTTAAAGGAAAAGAAAAATAAACTTATGTATTTAACAGAACATCCATAATGAAATACTTTCGAGCGGTAATTATTTACTGTTCTTTTCTCCAGGAGGTGAAAAAGTTTGATCTTCATGGTGACGGGTCATAGACTCCTCTGAGATCATAACGGTGAGAATAATATTATGTATATATTTTCACAGCACATGATCACAAGGGGAAAATAGACTGAATATAATATACATATTAACAGTATGTGATCTCTAGGGGAAAACACAATAGCAAGTGGAAGATGGTGACGTTGATTGTAAATGTTTAGAGTTTGCGTCGACGGGTCACCAACACCTCTCAAGGGAAGTACAGTGTCAATATTATAATATAAAAAGTCACTATATATAAGGTGAAAGGAGCCAGAAAAGGAGCAGTGTTTGGTATAATCTATCTGTTTCTAAAAACAAGCTGCTGACGTTCCAGAGAAAAAGCGAAAACATGCAATAACATTTTTTTCTACATATAAATGTTTAAATATTGACAAATAGCCACAAATATAACTAGGTACTATGCCTATACCATATTGAAACAACTTACAACTCCGGAATATGTTTGATGACGCAAAAAAGAGAATCAGATGCTAGAAAACGGAACCTGCAGCATAGATTGGCGACTCAGAAATAACTTGCGAAAACAAAACTAATTGCACAGTAGGTGTGGTTTATATAGTTTTTGGTTGTTTAGTAGTCTACGGAAGGAAGCTGTGGGTCCGCCTATTTAGATGGCACATTTTGTAGTTTACAGGTGCTCACGTTTTAATTGTTTTTCTTCTGCACCTCTTCGGAAAAGTTACAAACTATGAAGCTGTAAAGGTTTCAATTTCGATCGTCAAACATATAAGGTATTATTATCTACATACGTTGGAGAATTTAAAAAGTGTTACTCTGTAAAATATTTTCTTTGCATTTTCATGATTAAAAACATGTAAATAGAAGACATAAAAAAAATATTGTTATCATTAGAAGAAAAAAAAAGGATTAATATTTGTTATTATTATGCTTCTTAATTTAAAAAATGCTAGCATTTGTAAATCGTAAACCTACCCTTCGAAAGTTGTGCTGGTGCTTGGGGCGTTGGGAAGATTAATAAATAATACATGCCCTTTTCTATGCACTTGCAAACTTGGCTTTTAAACTTTCAATTGCCCAGTCTGTATCTTTATACTTCCTCCAAACATTCTGATACTGCTATTTTAATATTGTAGTGAGCCATACAGCTATATGTGTTTGTCTATACACTGTTTTAAAAGTGAATCAGTTATACATTCAGCTCGACACTCTCCTTGGACAACTGTAATCATTCAGCCACTACCCAAGTAGTCATGCAGCAAAGTAGGTCTAAGGGCATGGACTGCTTCAAACACCTATAGATAATAAATGCACTTTTCCATGCATCTGTAAAGTTGACTTTTGAACTTTCAATTGCCCAGTCTATATCTTTACAGTTCCTCCAAACATTCTGTTACTGCTATTCTAGTATTGTAGTGAGCCATACAGCAGTTTGTGTTTATCTATACACTGTTTTAAAAGTGAAGCTGCTATATATTCAGCCAAACACTCTCCTTGCAGAACTGTAAGCATTCAGCCAGTTCCCAAGTAGTCATGCACGAAAGTAGGCCTTAGGGCATGAACTGCTTCAAATCTGTATAGACTATGCATGCACTCGTGTATGCACCTGCAAACTTGCCTTTTAAATCTTCAATTGCCTAGTATGTATCCTTACAGTTCCAATAAACACTTTCACATTTCTGTTTCAGTATTGCAGTGAGCCATACAGCACTATGTGTTTATCTATACACTGTTCTAAAAGTGAAGCTGCTATACATTCAGCCAGACACTCTTCTTGGAGAATTGTAATCATTCAGCCAGTACCCAAGTACTCATGGAGCAAAGTGGGCCTTAGGGCATGAACTGCTTCAAACCCCGATAGACTATGCATGCACTGTTCTATGCACCAGAAAACCTGCCTTTTATACTTCAATTCACCAGTCTGTATTCTTACACTTCCAACAAACTCTCTGTGATTGCTGATTCATTTTTGTACTGAGCTATTCAGCAGAATGTCCTTCTCGATGCACTGTGCTAAAATGAAGCTCTTATAGATTCAGTCATGCACTCTCTTTGCAGATCTGTAATCAGGCAGTCAGTACCCAAGTAATTATGGAGCAAAGTAGGCCTTAGGCCTTAGACTGCTTTAAACCCCTATAGACTATGTTTGCTGTATTCTATGGACCTGCAAACTTGTCTTTTATATATTCTATACCCCAGTCTGTATTCTTATTCTTTGAGCAAACACTCTGTCATTGCTGATTCAGTATTGTACTGAGCTATTCAGCAGATTGTCCTTATCTATGCAGTGTGCTAAAACTGAAGCTCTTATAAATGTAGTGAGTCACTCTCCTTGCAGAACTGTAATCATCCAGTCAGTATCCAAGTAATCATGGAGCAAAGTAGACATAGGCCATGGACTTCTTTAAACACCTATAGACTATGCTTGTAGTCTTCTATGTACCTGCAAACCTGCCTTTTATACCTTCAATGTTCAATTTCTCTGTCTACATCAATACACTTTCACCAAACACTCTCACACTACTGTTTCAGTATTGTAGTGAACCATACAGCCGTATGTGCTTATCTATACACTGTTCTAAAAGTGAAGCAGTTACACATTCAGCTTGACACTGCTTGCAGAACCTTTATCATCCAGTCGGTACCTAAATATTCATGTACTAAAGTAGGCCTTAGTATATGGACTGCTTCAAACTCCTATTTAGTATGCATGTACTCTTCTAAAAACCTGAAAACGTGTCCCCCCAGGGCCCCCAGTATTCAAGGGGAATTAGTTCCCCCTCTGCGTTACAGAGAGGTGTAATGAGGCCACGTCCCTTTTTTCACCTCTCTGCAACGCAGCCCCCTGGCGCATATTGGAGGTTCCTGGTGGGCTAGTTGGCCCCCAGGGACCCCCAGTATGCAAGGGGACTTAATCCCCCAACTTATAACACTCTACAGGGCGCGTTTGCACAGTGGGGAAAGTAGGGGGCGGGGCTTGAGGTGATGTGAGTCAAACATGCCCTGTGGCGCATTTTAAGTTGGGGAATTAATTCCTCTTTAATCCAGAGGTCCCCTAGGGGGAAACTAGTCCAACAGGTATCTCCAGTAAGCGCCACGGAGCTGTGTTGCAGAGTGTTGTAAAAAGAGGGCGTGCCCTCTGAACACCTCTCTGCAACACGGCTGTCTAGCGCATACTGGAGGTACCTGGTGGGCTAGTTGGCTCACAGGGGACCTCAGGATTGAAGAGGAATTAATTCCCCAATCTAAAACGCACCACAGGGCGTGTTAGCACACATGTTACCTCAAGCCCCGCCCCCTCCCTTCACCATTGAGCAAAATATTCCTGTAAAATCAGCCGAACTACGAATTCCGATTTACTCACCTGTTATCACAAGAAACGTCAGTGCTGCATCTTTGAGCCTACTACTGATCCTGAAAAGTAATTCTAACCATATTTACAGTAACTTGAATTTCCTTCCATAGGCTAACATTGACTGGTTTCACTTGGAAATTTTTCTAAGTGTGGAGTTTTGGAACTTAAAAAAATTCCTCAAAAATCAGTCGAACTACGAATTCCTATTTACTCACCTGTTATCAGGAGGTACCTCAGTGCTGCATCTTTCAGCTCCCTAGTATTCCTGAAAAGTAAATTTAACTGTGCTTACCAGTAACTTGAATTTCCTTGCATAGGATATCATTGCCTGCTATATAAAATATATATACATAAAAAATATTAATTAAAAAAGAATTATATAACAATTTCAATATTTTTTAAAACATTTGTTTTCCAATTTATATAAAAAATATGTAATGTAATTTAAAAAAATATCTAAAAATAAATACTTTAAAACAATGTAGTAAATTAGTATAAAAAAATATAACAATTAATACATTTAAAAATTATCATTTACAAAACCTTTGAAATTCACTGAAAAATCCCTAGGTTTCAGCCACGTTCTAGTTAGGAATTACCATTTAAAAAACCTTGCAAATTCACTGAAAAAACCATAGGTTTCACACATGATATAGTTAGCTGGACATTTCACTCATACAAAACCATTGAATTTCCCCCGTTATAGTTAGTTCAGCTAACAATAACTCGCGCGCCCGCAATGCACTGCTGATGACGTCACAAATTACATCACTCATGACATGGTCAGTGACATCACTCATGACATCACTGATGACATCTCAAATCACATCACTGAAGACATCAGATGCTTTTATTTCAATAATGAGTCCCGCCCTAGTGGGCGTCACAAACAGGCATTGAGGTTAAGATAGTCCGTAAATAATGCCCCAAGACTCAAGTGTTCGTATACCCCTGTGGGCACCGCAAGCCAAGGTCAGTTTCAAATATTATACACTGTTAGATGAGAGCGCTGCCCAAACGCTGCAAACAAGCCAATATATCCCTGTGATTGAGGCCCCCTCCTTCCTGCAGAGCGTCCGTGTTTACAGATACTCGAGGTCCGCACAGCATGCGGCGGGGCATCTTCGCGACCGGGCCAGCCGCTTTAGAAATCCACACAGAGTTGCCCCATAGAAATGCCACACAAGTAGGGGTTAACGCACAAATCATCGCAGGCGGCAAGTTGCACAGCATGTGGCAGACCCCTCAATGCCAAACGCGTTTCGAGCAACCTCTATGCTCTTGATCACTTGCGCTTACTGACATCAAGGCAGACTGATTTAGAACAGATGCTTTTATTTCAATAAAGAGTCCCGCCCTAGTGGGCGTCACAAACAGGCATTGTGGTTAAGATAGTCCGTAAATAATGCCCCAAGACTCAAGTGTTCGTATACCCCTGTGGGCACCGCAAGCCAAGGTCAGTTTCAAATATTATACACTGTTAGATGAGAGCGCTGCCCAAATGCTGCAAACAAGCCAATATATCCCTGTGATTGAGGCCCCCTCCTTCCAGCAGAGCGTCCGTGTTTACAAATACTCGAGGTCCGCACAGCATGCGACTGGGCCGGCCGCTTCAGAAATCCAAACAGAGTTGCCCCATAGAAATGCCACACAAGTAGGGGTTAACGCACAAATCATCGCAGGTGGCAAGTTTCACAGCATGTGGCAGACCCCTCAATGCCAAACTTGTAGGTACTTAAATCACCCACATAACACAACAGCTCTTTTTAGAGCTACCCTACCTGTAAGCAATCCAAATTCTTATTTAAAACTATTTTCTTTCACTGTTTTACCCTGTGGTGCGCTCAGTGTGCACTTACCGGAGAGCATACATGGAAACGCACCCAGCGCTTACCCCGTGAATTTTTAAAAAACATATATTAGTTTTTTTGCCCTTCAGGGTCCTTCTAGGCCCCCCTCAGAAAACCTAGGGGGTCAGGGGGTGTCTACCCTGCCCCCTTTTAATCATTTCCCCCTTTTTATTTTCACCTCAGGTGTCTCGATTTTACTGAGACACAAGATGGCGGACTCTCCAGACTGTTTAGAATGTTGACAGACATCCGACAGCCAATCACCTTTCCACTCGCGCACTCCCGTAGCGCGCCGGGTGCGCTCCCCGGTACGCGTACCAGTGAGCGCTCGGAGCGCGCCTATAGATATACATGTGTTTTAGAAGTTAATTTTCATAAAAAACACTGGAGCAATTTTCAACAAACATAGCAAAGGCACATCTGCGTACCAGTCCCTACAATTTTACCAAGTTTGGTGTAATTCCGTTCAGCGGTTCGGGCTGTAGACTTGTCAGACCGTCCTATGGAAATTAACATGGGGAAATCACGTTTTGGGACCCCCCTTTTTTCTCAGCCCCCACTTCACGAATCCACTCGAAACTTTCAGGAAGGAGCGGAGCGGAGCTGGCCAAAATTTGGGAAAATTACACGCAAATTCCTCAACCAGCGCCAAAGTTATAACCCCAATAGAATGTTGCGGATTTCCTATGGTAGCTAGGTCCTAACTATAACTACCTACTGCTGACTGCCAGTAGGTAAAATATATATATATATATATATATATATATATATATATATATATATATATATATATATATACATATATATATATATATATATATATATATATATATATATATATATATATATATATATATATATATATATATATATATATGTATATATATATATATTTAGAACCAAAGTTTTTCCGGAGCGCTGCAGCTTGACACAGCTTCCCCCAGAAACACAGATGCACGGACCAAAGGTTTGCGGTGCTTCAAATATTTATTCGCTTGCCTGGCTTCACAACATTTCGGCACACAGGTACCTTGCTCACATGACAGCAAATAGTTGTTAGGGTGTCATTTTTAAAGTGCATTGCTGTGTTCTGATTGGGCTCACTTGCATGGAGATAGTAAACAGACTAAATGTGAATATAAATCC
Source organism: Lissotriton vulgaris (assembly GCF_964263255.1). Taxonomy (NCBI): domain Eukaryota; kingdom Metazoa; phylum Chordata; class Amphibia; order Caudata; family Salamandridae; genus Lissotriton; species Lissotriton vulgaris. The sequence goes on from NC_141694.1 coordinate 1,124,818,271, forward strand.
ACGTAAAATACATTTTGCATATCATTGCAACAATATTGGTAAAATACCCATTGAATCCTAATAAGAACATATATATATGTTTCATTAAACGCTACATCTAAATTCATATATTGATATATATATATATATATATATATATATTTACATAACTCCAATTGCCATTTGATTGGGCAGACCCATCAGTACACGGTTTCAATATGTAAAACATGAATAAGTGCAATATGTGTTAAAAAAGTGCAATGTGCTTAAAATCACCACAACAAAATACATCAGACCCACAATTCTAATATTTCTGACTGAGCCCAGTCAATATACCAGAATAGACACTAAACTCAAGTTAAGTTAAACTTGGTTCAGTTTACCTTTTTAAAAAAAGATCATCATCAGCTAAACATTATTGAAATATATGGACGTGTATCTTACAGTTAAACAAAAACAAAATTAGATATATATATATATATATACATACACAAAACTACAGGAAAAGAGCTTATATATATATATATTACCTACTGGCGGTCGCCAGTAGGTATATATAGTTAGGATTTTTTTGAATAGGGATTTCTGAAAATTCTATGTTGAATCACTTTGGCGTTGACGGACGGAATTGGCTGAAATTTTCAGGAAAATGGCACATTTTGTTTCTGAGCGTCCCCTGAAAGTTTGGGGGGGTTTTGTCAAGCGGGGGCCGAGAAAAAAGGGGGGTCCCAAAACGTGTTTTTAACATTGAGTTTTCAATAGGGCGGTTGGACTCACTTTTAGCTCGAACGGCTGAATGGATTTCCACAAAACTTGGCAAAATTGTAGGGACTGGTAGCCCGATGTGCCTTTGCTATGTCTCAAGATATATGCTTCAGTGGTTTTCACGAAAATTAACTTTGAAAAATATATATTGGGCTACATTGGGCTATATATATGTTAGAGCCCAAATGTAGCCCAATGTAGCCCAATGTAGCCCAAAGATGGCCACCAGAGACAAAAAAAAACAAATGTAGCCCAAATATCAGCCAGATGTAGCCCAACTATAGCCCAGTGACAGAATGTCCCAGAGTGTTCTAAAGAACAACTAGAACGCTAACAGTCTTACTTATGACAAAAGTAGGGCACACCTGAAGTCATCTTGATTGGAATAAAGTGTTAACACTTAAAACATTTAATTTGCAAAGGAATAAAATGAGGGGTTTCATTTTGCCATAGAAATGTTATATATTACCTACTGGCGGTCGCCAGTAGGTATATATAGTTAGGATTTTTTTGAATAGGGATTTCTGAAAATTCTATGTTGAATAACTTTGGCGTTGATGGACGGAATTGGCTGAAATTTTCAGGAAAATGGTACATTTTGTCTCTGAGCGTCCCCTGAAAGTTCGGGGGGGTTTTGTCAAGTGGGGGCCGAGAAAAAAGGGGGGTCCCAAAACGTGTTTTTAACATTGAGTTTTCCATAGGGTGGTTGGACTCACTTTTATCTCGAACGGCTGAATGGATTTCCACAAAACTTGGCAAAATTGTAGGGACTGGTAGCCTGATGTGCCTTTGCTATGTCTCAAGATATATGCTCCAGTGGTTTTTACGAAAATTAACTTTGAAAAATATATATTGGGCTACATTGGGCTATATATATGTTAGAGCCCAAATGTAGCCCAATGTAGCCCAAAGATGGCCACCAGAGACAAAAAAAAACAAATGTAGCCCAAATATAAGCCAGATGTAGCCCAACTATAGCCCAGTGACAGAATGTCCCAGAGTGTTCTAAAGAACAACTAGAGCGCTAACAGTCTTACTTATGACAAAAGTATGGCACACCTGAAGTCATCTTGATTGGAATAAAGTGTTAACACTTAAAACATTTAATTTGCAAAGGAACAAAATGGGGGGTTTCATTTTGCCATAGAAATGTTATGCATGTATGGGCGGTTGACTGTGTGCATGAGTGTATTGGTGAGTGAATGGATATCTCAGTGCAACATGTCAAAGTAAGTACATATGTAAAACACAGTACATGTGAGAGTTGACATATATAAATAACTGAGCATAAGAGCCAGTGAATGTGAGAGTGGCTGTATGAATCATTGTGAACTTGTATCAGGGATTGTATAAGAGAGTAAATATGTGTTAGAATATGTTTGAATTAGTAAGGTGTGTATAACTGTATAGTTGAGGAAATGGAGGAGTGATTGATTCTTTTCATGACTGACTAGATGTGTGAGTAGCTCCATGGATGAGTGACAATCTGTGAGTGTCTGTTTACACTGATTGTAGCTAAGGTTATATTAGAGTCTGAAGACGTTCATCGTATTATCACATGAATGATATTATTATAATGTCAAATGAGATGTCATCAGTGATGTCATCAGTGATGTCATCAGTGATGTCACTGACCATGTCATGAATGATGTAATATGTGACATCATCAGCAGTGGATTGCGGGTGCGCGATATATAGTTATTGCAACTAACTATATATGCGAATTTCTATGGTTTTGTGCGAGTAAATTAAGGTTTTGTAAATGCTAATTCCTAACTATATATGGTCTATAACCTATGGTTTTTTCAGTGAATTTCAATGTTTTTTTAATAGCAAATATGAAAAGCTGTAAAATGTCAAGTACGTGGTAGGTAAAAACATTTTCGTATTTATGCACGCTCATGTGCTTTGAACGCTGCCCCCCCCCCCTCCTCTTTTCTTTTAGGAGTATTCTCTCTTTGAAGATAGTGAAGGGTAGGTAACGTAAGCCTTTGCCCCCGTTGTAACCCGTCGTGCCTGCTTCCCTCTACATTTGATTGATTGTTATCCAAGCATTTACTGTTTTAGAATTGGGTGCTCTCATGCTGACGCCAGCTTCAATCTGAAACATCCAGAAACACTGTAGACTACCAATTCAATCAGTTCCGGTGGAGCCCCAACGTGACCCGGTAGAGAAGAACTTGCCCCCCCCTCTTTGACTGATTGTTCTTGTTGCCTGTCCCTTCTCTTGTCATTTAACAGAACTTTTTGGACTGCTGAAAGGGGTTGTATTCCGACCGCTGGTTGGTGGAGACATTTTGACTATATTCTGGACCTGCGTTGTAGCGTAATGCGTCATATGACGCGCCACATTAGCGCACCCGGAAGTGCTCCGGTGCGCAAGGCGCAGCTTCCCGGAAACGATCCAGAGCGCGGCGCGCAGCGTGTAACGTAAGCATAACACGTCATGTAACTTGTTAATAAAACTTTTCATTGGTTCATTTTACTTTTGTTATTCTAATGATGAAAGGCTTGGTTATATGACCTAAAAATAACGCTTTTCATTGCTTTCGAACATTTTTTTTTCCCAAATGATGAAAGCCCCACCTTTTTTTTCTCACTCTGACTTGTAAAGCAAAGGACCCAGATGCATTTACAGTTTATCACTAACAATGTTCCAGGCTAATGTATTTTCCCGGGAAATTTACAACTGTCCTGCAAGTAAAATATTCCTTTTTCGAGAAAAAGGGCGTTTCTTCGTCCCATGAGGGAGCCGTTGAGCAAAAGAGGCTCGGCCTGCTGTCTTAATCGCTGATAGGCATGAATATCAGATTCTTATCGATCACTTTATGTTGCAGGAGTAGAAAACACAACAGCCCTTGACCATTTTTCTTTACTGCGTTCCTGCGTATTATACCTTTTAACAGTCATGTAATTGGACTGCTTTATTTCACTTGCCTTTTACTGATTCGAAAACAGTGGCTATTATTCAAAACTTTACCAATGTAGGTACTACTACCATGTTTTTTAAAAAAAACCTTTATTGTGAAAATGTCAGTATACAAATACGGGCCTATAAACACGTGGGCCGGCCACGGAGCAAACTGGAATCGTATATGATGAGGGCACATTTACACTGTAGAAGAACGTAACGGGCGACCCATTAGATTGCAAGAACTAAGGTGTCTACCATTTACGGAATCGGTGGACGTACATTTTATAATTAAAGTACGACAGGGCCAGTTACAATAAAATTATCTAGATATACATTTGCGGGCAAGTACCATGGGTGACGTTAATTCGAACTTTCAATAGTACAGTAATCAATAACACATCAGAACTTAATATCAATAGGGATGTCAAAATGTTCAATCAATTCTCGCCCTGCTCGCCATGTGCTTCAAAACTGCATACGTATCCCGTGATATCAAGGTTGGGCAACCAGTACACAACAAGGAGTTACGAGTCCCATTTATACCGGCGCCATTTTGGGCGCGGCCGGGCAGGTCCAGGATATAGTCAAACATTACAAATGAGGCTGACGTCTCTGAAGCAGTTGACGCACAGCAGGACATAGCAAATAAACATGAAGTCTCTGAAGCTGTTAACTCACTGCAGGACAAAACAAGTGAACCTGAAACCTCTGGAATAATTGTCGCTCAGAAGAACAACACACAAAACTCTGTAGTGTCTGAGGAAAGTAAAACAGAGAAGGGCACTGTAGTTTCAGACACACTTAACACTAATGACTTAACAAAGATATCGTCTGTCTATGAAGCAGCTGTCATGTTCACAGAATTGACAAAGAAGTGTGCAGACACCAATGCTATTAAGAAACACAAGGAAATCCCTAACGCATCTGCATTCTCGGAAGAGGTTGACACAGATGACATCTTAAGTAACAAAGAAAGACAAATTAAGGATGAGGAAGCTGTCACTTTAGTTTTTTCATCAGCTAGCGACAGCAACAAACACATTGTAATGGAGATTAGAGAGGCTACGGATGAATGAATAAATTATCAAAAGAAATGGCGACTCCCCCCTTTAGCAGATTAGCTAAATCTTTGCGTAATTTGGGCATAAAAGTTATATTATTGGAAGTAGATGGTTATAGTTCTGGTTAATTTCCATTCAGAGTGTCCTACACAGCACCACTCTAGGTAAACACTACTTTATGTAAAACCTGGGACATAGCACTCATTGGAATGTTTGTGATCTTTCCTGTTAAGTTGCATCATAAGTTATTTTAACCATTCCATATAAAGTCATGCATAAAAATGAATACACAGACACAAATAACATGTGTATCCAAAAACAAAATACAGATTTCGGCCTTATTTATTGCCTCTAGTTTTCAAAGGCAAATTTCTGTGGAAAACATGCACATTAAGGGTTGCCTTTCCTTAAACCTTTGTTTTTTTTAAAAAATTGGAAGAAACAAAAAGTCTTCCCTTCCATAAATAACCCAAGACTTTTATTTTGTTATGGCAAGGGAACGAAATAGAGAATAAACTATAGTTGGTCACCATGGGGTTTAAAGAAGGGATGGTTCTTCACCAGATGAGATATTTACCCAGACCCTCATTCTCCAATGTGATAAACTAGGCTAAAATTCTTCTGGTGCCTGCACCCTGTCACAGAATATCACCCCAAAACATGGAAGCGCCCAAACACCAGATTGAGTTGAACCCCACAGTAAGCCTTATTTCTTCAGGGCTTCAGAATTTCTTTTGCTTTGCTCATGGAAATTGTGGGATATAGGAGAGATAAGGTGTCACCATTAAGAAAGGGTAGTATTTAAATTTGCATATCAATTATGTTTAACCTTTTAGACATATGATATGCTAGCTTGAACTTATGCTTTACATTTGAAGCCGAATTCAACAGCTTAAGTAAGTAGGTTTTCGTAGTTGTAACTTTAAAGGGTGATCTAGCAAGCTGTAAAGATTTTCTAAAACAGTGGAGCGTATTTAATTTTTTAATGTACATGTTTATGAAACGATTACACAAATGAAACATTTGTGAGTTTTAAATTTCCGGAGAAGTATAATTCACCAATAGTTTTCTCTGTAGATGTTTTTCCATTAACAATCCCAGTTCCATCACCCGCCCAGGATATCACTACTGTTCCCCATGTCATAAAACCTTAGGATGTTCAATAACTGAAACAGCTAATAATGGTTTACTTACAGGGGACATCTTTTGTTCTGTTTTGTAAAGTAAAACTATTGTGAACGCAAGTATTATACACAGTAAGTGTTTAATATAGCATTTGTCAGTCATTGGTTAAGCAGCTAGGACCTGTTCACTCTTGACACCCCAGGTGCTGTGTATGTTGCACTATAGTGCTGCATCGGGTACATTGTTCTATTTTTTTTCTACAGAACCCTCAGTGCAAGAACAACTATAGCAAGAGTAGAAAATATGATCATTGCCTTTTAGTCTAGACTTCATTTTATGTGTTTTGATTGCAAATTGGAGACAGTTTGCATTGATATGCTTTGGCACCAATGTTCTACTTTTTTATTAAAGTTTTTTTGCTGAGAAAAAAAAAAATGTCTCCACCAACCAGCGATCGGACCAGAACCATTTTCGGCAGTCCAAAAATGTTCCGTTAAATGACAACAGAAGAAATAGGCAACAAGAACAATCAGTCAAAAGAGGGGACGCTTTCGTGAATGGGGCCCATGCCCTAGCAGGCAAGCGTTCGAGTTCCAAGGTGTCCCAGGGCCATTTTAGTGGACCAGGCCCAAATCCAAAGAGCTGGCCACCATTTTGAGAGTCCTGTTGCAGCCGGCTATCGCTGCACCACAAGAGTAACCGCAATTCAGCTAGATGGCTGGTGGGTCACTGTACCGCAAGAGCGGGCGGAACTCAGCTGGAAGGCGAGTCAAACGCTAAGAGGCACCCCACTGCAGATGAGGTGCCTCCACCTGGGGAAGAGGGAGAGGCCCGTTTGCGCTGCCTCCCCCCCCCCCCCCCCCCCCGGGCACCCCATGCAGTCTTTCGGCGCAGCATTGTAGGATGGCCACACCAGTGAAACTTGCTGGACACCACCTCGGTGCCATCCGGATCTCAGCGCGTTCGAGTCACTGTACCGCAAGAGTGGGAGAAACGCAGCTGGACACGCCGTCTTTCGGCGCAGCATTGTAGGATGGCCACACCAGTGCGGCAACTTGCTGGACACCACCTCGGTGCCATCCAGATCTCGTCGCGTTGTGCTGCCTTCGGCCTACTGTAGCAGCAAGTGCTGGAAGGCGAGTGAAACGCTAAGGGGCGCCGCACTGCACATGAGGTGCCTCCACCTGGGGAGGCGGAAGAAGGCCGTTCGCGCCGCCTCCCCCCGGGCACCCCACGCCGTCTTTCGGCGCAGCATTGTAGGATGGCCACACCAGTGCAACTTGCTGGACACCACCTCGGTGCCATCCGGATCTCGGCGCGTTGTGCTGCCTTCGGCCTATTCGCACATGGGTCCGCTACTGACGCCGCCTCATGGGCCAACGGGTTTTGTATGCTTTTTATAACCCAAAGCCGCATAACAGGTCATGTGACTTGTTTATAAAACTTTTCATTGGTTCATTTTACTTTTGGTTTCCTAATGATGGAAGGCTTGATCATATGACCTAAAAATAACACTTTTCATTGGATTAAAACATTTTTTTTCCCAAACGATGAAAGACACACCTTTTTTTTTCTCACTCGGCCATCAAAAAAGGTTCCGTTAGATGACAACAGAGGGGACAGGCAACAAGAACCATCACTCTAAAAAGGGGAGGGCAAGTTCTTCCCTACCGGGTCACGTTGGGGCTCCACCGGAACTCATCGAATTGGTAGTCTACAGTGTTTCTAGATGTTTCAGACTGAAGCTGGTGTCAGCATGAGAGCACCACCATCTCGTGACTCCGTCGTGGCCATTCCGCAAGCAATCATGGCAGTCGCTCCCCACCGTAAGTCTGCGGGAGTCGGGGGCCCCGGTGACTCTTGTAGAATCTTCAAGGCTGAGGGGACGCTTTTGGGAATGGGGCCCATGCCCTAGCAGTCAAGCGTCCGAGTTCCAGGGTTGCCCAGAGCCATCCTTGCAGGCCAGGCCCAAGTCTGTGGAGTCGACCGCCATTTCCTGAGCTCCGTGGCAGCCGCCTCTCGCTGTATTGCAAGAGTGGGAGCAATTAATCCGGATGGCGTGTGAGACGCTGTAATAACAAGAGCAGGCGCAATTCAGCTGGCCGAGCGAGGCCCTGTGCGCAGGAGCGGGCGCAACTCAGGTGGCCGAGTGAAGCGCTGGGGTGTAGCTGATAAACCTCCACCTGGGGAGGTGGGGGAGGGTCGTTCGCGCCGCCTCTCCCTTTCAGTGCACCCCACGCCGTCTAGCGTCCGAGTTCAAGGGTTGCCGAGAGCCATCCTTGCAGGCCAGGCCCAAGTCTGTGGAGCCGACCGCCATTTCCTGAGCTCCGTGGCAGCCGCCTGTCGCTGTACTGCATGAGTGGGTGTAATTCATCCGGATGGTGGGTGAGACGCTGCAATAACAAGAGCAGGCGCAATTCAGCTGGCCGAGCGAGGCCCTGTGCCGCAGGAGCGGGCGCAACTCAGGTGGCCGAGTGAAGCACTGGGGTGTAGCTGAGAAACCTCCACCTGGGGAGGTGGGGGAGGCTCATTCACGCCGCCTCTCCCTTTCAGTGCACCCCACGCCGTGTCCTGGCGCAGGTATATGTGATGGTTGGACCAGGGCACCGCAGGACGTGTCTTCAGGTCAAACGGATTGTGGGACAAGGTCCAGAATGGAAGAGTCACCAAAAGGCAACAAGTTCCGCCTGACCCCGGGAGCCGACCGCTTATGTCGGGGGCGATCTCAGGCCACACCAGGGCAACAAGACTTGGGGAGGGGGCAGGAGTCAAGCGCCCCCTCCGAGTCCGCACCACCACACCGCCCCTCGGGGGCCTCCGTCAAGCGGCTCAGGGAAGCATCGCAGGCAGCGGTTCTTCAGATCAGTGGCTGTTAGCAGCGATCGTTGGCGCTGTGGTTGCGGCCGGAGGCCCTGCTTAGTCAACGCCCCGGCCTCTCCATCTCGTAGGCCGCAGAGTAGTCGGGGAGAAATTCCGGGAACGGCGGCATGCATTTGGATCGATGTTGCAGCAGGCTGCCATGTAAATAGTTATTTAATAAAACGTTTTACCCTGTTACTTTGGTGGTGTGTTGTATATATTTATAATATTTGCATAGTGTTTGTCGTTGTTTTGGGCGGGGTGGGCGGCGGAGCAGAGCTGTCTTGCAGCCATCATGGCGTCGAGCTCAGTTCCTCTCACTAGTTTCATATTTCTCATGAGGGGTTGTTCCTAATGTTTTTATTTTAGCGAGGTCAAAAAGAGATCCCATTAGTGGCCTACTGATTTTGCTTGATTCCTTTTGTTGTTTCTAACGATTTTTCACTATCTGCAAAGACTAAACAGAGTATTGCGACTCTGTGCTTGTTTGTGAATAGAGAATGAACCAAAGAGAACCAATTCTAAAACAGTAAATGCTTGGATAACAATAAATCAAATGGAGAGGGAAGCAGGCACGACGGATTACAACGGGGGCAAAGGCCTGCGTTACCTACCCTTCACTATCTGCAAAGAGAGAATACTCCTAAAAGAAAAGAGGGGGGGCAGCGTTCAAAGCACATCAGCGTGCATAGACACGAAAATGTTTTTACCTACCACGTACGTGACATTTTAAAGCTTTTGATATTTGCTATTAAAAAACCTGTGCATAGATGTGTGAGCAGTTGATTCACTAGATGTATGGGTTCAAAAGTGCATGTGGAAACAGCTGCATGGGCGGTTGACTGTGTGCATGAGTGTATTGGTGAGTGAATGGATATCTCAGTGCAACATGTCAAAGTAAGTACATATGTAAAACACAGTACATGTGAGAGTTGACATATATAACCGTGCATAAGAGCCAGTGAATGTGTGAGTGGCTGTATGGATCATTGTGAACTTGTATCAGGGATCGTATAGGAGATTAAATATGTGTTAGAATATGTTTGAATTAGTAAGGTGTGTATAACTGTATAGTTGAGGAAATGGAGGTGTAATTGATTATTTGCATGACTGACTAGATGTATGAGTAACTCCATGGATGAGTGACAATCTGTGAGTGTCTTTTTACACTGATTGTATCTAAGGTTATATTAGAGTCTGAAGAGGTTCATTGTATTATCACATGAATGATATTATCAGTGATGTTGTCAGTGATGTCATTTGAGTTGTCATCAGTGATGTCATCAGTGATGTCACTGACCATGTCATGAATGATGTAATATGTGACATCATCAGCAGTGGATTGCGGGTGCGCGATATATAGTTAGTGCAACTAACTATATATGGAATTTCAATGGTTTTGTGTGAGTAAAATAAGGTTTTGTAAATGCTAATTCCTAACTATATATGGTCTATAACCCATGTTTTTTTCAGTGAATTTTCAAGGTTTTGTAAATGCTAATTCCTAACTATATATGGTCTATAACCTATGGTTTTTTCAGTGAATATATATATATATATACATATATCATGCCGAAGGTGCCTCTGATCTCAGTAACGCCACTCTAACACCGGACAAGTTTCACAAACTTTTTATTTTAGCATCTGCTTCACAAAGCTGGTAAATTAGTCCCCCCTAAATTATCCCTAAAAAACTGCCCAAACAGTGAAGACGCCACCCAGCTGAGAGTTTGAACCCCTTTAATGAAATGCTGTAGCTCGCAGGGGTAACAAGCTCGCTCTCAGTATTCATCAGCAGCCCAACGCGTTTAGAGCACTGCAGTGCTCTTGTTCACGGGCAATGGCAGAGATAGATGACAGGCAATCAAACAGGAACAGCTGATATGCATTCAAAACAGTCCCGCCTCCGTGGGCGTACGCATGCAAAGCATTCTGGTACTTTGAGTTCCTGTATGTTGTTACCACAGTGGGCGCCTTTTCATCACTCGTGTTAGTCCAAAATATTATCCTGGTGGGTTTAAAGTGAGTAGAAAGCCACCTCAGAGCCATATTCAAAGTCATTCACACGGCACTCCCAGCTCCGATTGCCTGTCATCTATTTCTGCCATCGGTCGCTGGTAAGTAGCTAAAGTTAGGACCATGTTTCCATAAGAAAAGCATTTTTTTACTTGCCTATATCTTTGATGCCGTTTGATGAATCTTCATTAAATTTTCACACAAAAGTGTGCCGGTGATTCTTGTTTGCATGGAAGGTTTTGAGATGATCCGTCAAGTGAGGACCAAGGAAAAAGGGGGGATAAAGAAGTGTGTTTCCCATGTTAATTCCCATAGGAAGCTTTGACAACGATTACAGCCTGAACCGTTGGACGGAATTACACCAAAATTGGCAGAAAGATAGCTTTTGGTCCACAGTTTGTTTTTAATTGTTATTTAGCATAATAACATTGGTGCTGCTATAGGATAGCAGCATATCGGTAAACCTTACTATAAAGTTTTACCTCCCTGCATGACAGTGTGTGAACTTCCTGTCCCCTCAACATTGTCAGTAGGAGTGTGATCCTAGTTATCCTGCCCGCAGTCCCCCGACTATGTATAATGATATGGTACATTGTATATAGTACAGTTCGTAGTCCATGTTGTTCTTAACGTTGGTTCTGTGTCTTGCTGAGTCGATAATTGGATAATGACCGCTTTGCGTGGGTCGGCCGCCAGGTGTACAGGCATTGCAGATCTTGTGAATCTCAAATGTAGTTTGATCAGACTATTTAATACCTGGATTTCTTTTGTGGGAACAGTTACCAAACAGTATTCTTTAAGGTTTTATATATTTTCTGGCTATCTTGGGTTTCGCCATGTACAGGTTGTGCCTCTTCCAGAGTGAGGTCTGTATTTTTGTGTGGCTTCAACGTTTCTTGCCTGTGTCTATCATTGACTCCTTTCTCTCTGACTCTCCGTCATCCATCTAATCAATCCCACACTTCCTCTAGTGCATCAAAAACCAAGTTTTGCCATCTGCTTCTATCTTTTGCCTGGCTGGAAACAGCATTGCATATTTCAAGTTTTTGACTCTGAGAGCCTTTTTAACTTCCATGAAGCTGCGTCTTTGTTAGTTACTCACAGGGTGAAGTCTGGAAAGAAGGTAATGGTATTGTTGTCATATTTGACTGGCAGAGCACCACGGACTGTTTGTAGTATGTTGTCTCTGTCTCTGAAGTTAAAGAACCGGGCCAATAGCGTTATTGGTATTGCACTCAGTTTGGGCTGACCTCCTGGAACTCAGTGTGCTCTTTCAATTGAGAAGTAATTGGAGGGATCCCACGGTTAAATATTTTGTAATCAAGTCTTTAACAAATAGTTCTGCTGCCTGGCTCTCCGCCCTTTCTGGAACTGAGATTTCGGGTGTTGTTCCGCCTTGACCTGCCTTCATAGTCATCCAGCTGTGCGATAGATTGCTTACTAGAAGCTTACAGTTCACAGACTTGTTTCCAAAGAATAGATGTGCTTGCTAAGAGAGATTGCATGGTATCTTCAACTTCTTTGACTCTAGTGTCTATTTTTCAGAGGTCTGCTCGTATAAGTGGGACCTCAGTTAAGACTGAGTCTATTCGTGATCCATGTGAGGTGTGCACCATGATGATGGCCTCCATTATGTTATTTACAGTAAGCTCACCTTGTTCCACTGCCACTAGAGATTGTGGTTGTGTTTGCCCTGTCTGCTTGTTTGCGCCCTCTTGGTTCTTCTGCCTTGAGAATTTGTCTAATTTGGGCTGGGCGGGGATGCGCCTTCCTTTGCTGCTCATCATTTTGTTAGCAAACCATTTGTGGCCTCTGGGCTCAGTTCGTTATAGGGCACCGGGTACTCCCCGTCGCCTGCCTAGTGCTATATTCCCCTATTGGCTTGCCAGTTATTGGGCCTTCCTTCTTATGGGCCTGCATTCTCTGCACCTCACTACTTTTGGGTTTTACTCTGCGCAAAGAGAGGGATATCCAGAAATTGGGGCGAAGAGTATCTGGATGTCTTGAGATTAGTTATTTATTTATGGGCTCTTTCCTTCGTTGCTGGTTATTTTCGCAGCCACTGCAGCCCCAGTGTGGCTTAGCTTGGTTGTGTGGTGGTTGGTCTGCCTCAAGGTGTCTTATTATACAGGCTCTGTTCCTCTTGTAGCCAGAATATTCTGTTGCATTGCTTGGTCACTGTGAAGGCAGCAAAAGGGTAGTCGATCTTACAGGCGATACTGGTTCCACGCCTTCACTTTAGCCCCTTCTCTTCAGGCAAGCATTGGCTCTATCATGGCCTCGGGAAGCGGTTGTCAGGCCCTTCCTTTTTTCACTATTCTTTTCCCCCGGGCCTTGGGGCCACTACGCACAACGAGGGAAGTTCACCTCTACTCGCTCCTCTGTAACGTGACCGCTTAGGCCTGGTGGAAGTGGCGTTGCCCCTCCCTGGCTTTCCACGGGTGAACATCGCACGCCTTCTGGATGCCTCATTGTTTCCCTTCCCCAAATATTGGTCTCTGTGACACAAGGACGTGCTGCGCTCCTGCTGGTTACCTCTCTGGAGGGAAGGGGATGCGAGAAGGGGGATTCAGTCTCCTGCACCGATGGAGGTGAAGCTGTGCTGAATGCCGGTTGATCACCTGCGTCCACCAGCACAGAGTCAGAGTTTCTGCAGTCCCTTCTCCTCATTGCGACCAGACCCCGCGTTGGCTGCTTCGCAGGTCGGTGGTGGTCAGATTTTGGCGATCGTTGCAAGGATTTGATGCAAACGTGGCCGGGCTTAGATATTTGTGGGTGCCTACGGATGATGGGTGGAATAACGGGTATTTTGCCGCGTGGGTAGCCGGAGCCACTTTAGAGTGCAGCCATCTTCCTCGGTTGCTAGCCACACCGCCCCCCAGCTGATTTGACATTTTGGAATCAATTTTACCATCACAGTTTAATAAGATGACAGTCTATATGAACCAGGATGCAAAGGTGATTTACTTTTCTTTTCAAAGATGATTAGATTAGGTTCCCATGAGGGTGGAATTGCTCCTGCTTGTGCCTGTAAGAAAGCTTGGAGCACATTTTGTTGAAGTTCAGCAAAAAAAAGCTTTAAAAAACTCCAGTGGTAAATTATTTGCCTCTGTGGCTTTCTCGATAGCTACAGAATTTTTTGTCCCAAAATACTTCCTCCAAGACAATTGGCATATCCAGGATGGCCCTTTCCTCTTCATTTAATCTATTCCTATCGAGCCCACAAATACATCATTATACCCTTCCAGTGGGGTGTCAGTTTCTCTATATATAAAATGTGTTACCAATCTCGAAACACCCTAATAATATCAGCCGGGGATTCAAATGTCCTCCCTTTCCTATCTGTCATAGCCGATATTCCCTTTTCCACCTCCTTTTGCCTGATCCACTGTGCTAATAAATCCTCCAGTATTCTACCCGTACTCATAATACTCTGACCTGTAATGGTGACATTTAGCAGCCCCCTCTCTACTAAAATACTGATTAACTTTTGATTTTAATATAGCTATTTCTTGCTAGACCACCTGAATATCCATAATCTTACTCACTGACCGATTCAAGTTCTCCTCTGCTAAGGATAATTTCTGATGTAACCCCTGGATCGCAATTTGGTTTTGCTTCTGGTGATATAAACTGAAGCTAAGGGTCTCACCCCCAATCCAAGCCTTTAAAGCATCTCACACCAAACCGTCCAGTTCAGTCCCTCAATTGAATTCCAAGAGCACTACTATCTATGTGCGCATATGTTCGAAGAATATTGTATCCGCCATAAGTTTTGTATCGAAGGTCCAGCACCCCTGCGGTTTAGTGATACCAATCATTAGGATTTCCAGTGCCAGTGGGCTATGATCTGAGAGAGTCCTAGGATACCTCTCTATTAAAGCTTGCCCAGCCAGTATAGTGGATAAAAAAAAGAAAATCCAACCCTACCATCTTGCCAGGCAGAAAAGAAAGGAAAATAAAACCCGGGTTTGGACCCTGCATCTGTCTCACACATTAATACGGTCATGATCATTGATCAGGCACTGCAGTGCTCTATAAACAACAATCTTCCTCCCTGTGTACAATTGGATTGCTGATTGATCTTTCTTCACATGTCAATGGATATTGAGATCCTCACATAAGATGAGTGGAGTTGGCATGAAGCCAATTCTGTATTCAAATAATCAAAAGTGTCGGCCTTATCCACATTGAAACCATAAACTGAATACAGAGTAAACTGACTAGTACCAGCTCCACCTTCTAACATTACCCAATGGTTGAGCTTATAAAAAGCATTGCGGCCGATAGAGCATCTAAGTTTGTTTGCAAAAATAGGCACCCCTCTAGATGTCAAACCTTGCCGTGTGCAGGCCAACAGTGAGACGCCAAGATCCTTAAAAAGCCCACGTTTATCCCAATGGATGTGGGTCTCCTGTTCACATACTAAGGGGTCGATTAGGATGGCGGACGGAGACGTGTTCCGTCCGCCATGGTCGCGGCAAAAATACTCCCGACCGCTCCGCGGATAATCCGCGGTAGCGATTAGGATATAACTGACAGCAAACATCGATCGCGACGGACGGATCGCATCAAACACCGACCACGGCGGACAGATCACATCAAACACCGACCGCGGCGGACGGTACCAAATAAATTCCCTCCGTCGCGGACGCATTCACCGCAGAAACAGGGCCAACCGCCGCACGACCTGCGGAGGGTCCGGCCGCACGATTAGGATAACCCCGCAATCCCTACGGAACTCACCAGCTCCCACGACCGCCGCGGAATCATCGAAAAACGGAGCATGACTGCGGGAGGACCAAACGAACATCACCCCTGCCGTCAAACCGATTAAAAAATGGCAGACGGAAGGAAATCGAAAACACACAAAACAGGACACGCACCCACCTGAAACACCCACCCCCAACAACTACACGCCCCAAGGACACCCCCAGCACAAACAAGAGCACCCAAGTCACCACACCCACAGAACACCTGACTGGCAACAACCATTGGGACACAACAACCACACAGAGTATAAAAGGAATCCCTCCCATTACTACAATCCTTTGCATCACAGCACATCTTGAAGAAATAGGCAGAATAGCACAAACAGCAGACACACACAAACACACATACAACCTGCACACCAACACACCCACCACACAAACCCCCACAACACTATCCCTACATACCACACACCTGCACACCCCACCCCACCTCACCCACACCTTGCACATCACACACCATGGCACACAAGAAAAACCCCAAGTTCACAGACACTGAGTTGAAGGTCATGGTGGATGAAATCATCCGTGTCGAACCACATCTCTTTGGCAACCTAGTCCAGCAGACCACCTTGGCAACCAAAAACAACATGTGGAATAGGATAGTGACCAGAGTGAATGCTTCAGGGACCGTGCCACGCACCAAACACAAGATCCAGAGGCGGTGGCATGACCTCAAGGCAAGGGTGAAAGGCATCAGGGCCAAGAACCACCTGCGGGCACACCACACTGGCGGCGGCACTCCCCCGGAGCTCATACCATTTGCCGAATGGGAGGAGAAGGTGCTGGGCATACTACACCCTGAGAGCCTGGAAGGAATTGAAGAGGGACTTGAGGCTAGTAAGTAGAAACCAATGACCACTATCACACTGTCATGGTCTGGCTTCCACAACTGCCAAGACACATCTCACAGGCTCCAATCCATGCATGTGGACCACACAGTCACACAAATGTGAAGGCCTGGTCTCAAATGTACCCACCTTGACCAAGCACAAATGTTGCCTCCTACGTTCCCAGGCGTGCATGTTGTCAAAGCAACCAACACTCCCAATAGGCCCCCATGACTACAGGGAGGGTGTGGGTGGGGGGGGGGGGGGGGGTTGGTCCAGCACTACAACTCCCAACAGGCCCCCATGTAAACAGGAGGGTGGGGATGGGTGGGGGGGTTGGTCTAGCACTACATTCCCAACAAGCCCCCATGTCTACAGGGAGTGTGGGGATGGGTGGGGGGGTCGGTCCAGCACTACAACTCCCAACAGACCCCCATGTCTACAGAGAAGGTGTGGGGGGTAAGGGGGTGGGTCCAGCACTACAACTCCCAACAGGCCCCCATGTCTACAGGGAGGGTGGGGTGGGTGGGGGTATTTGGTCCAGCACTACAACTCCCAACAGGCCCCCATGTCTACAGGGAGGGTGGGCGTAGGTGGGGGGTTGGTCCAGCACTACAACTCCCAACAGGCCCCCATGTCTACAGGGAGTGTGGTGGGGTGGGGGGGTTGGTCCAGCACCAAAACTCCCAACAGGCCCCCATGTCTGCATGGAGGGTGTGGGTGGGTGGGGGGGGGGGGGTGGGTCCAGCACTACAACTCCCAACAGGCCCACATATCTACAGGGAGGGTGTGGGTGGGAGGGGGGTTGGTCCAGCACTACAACTCCCAACAGGCCCCCATGTCTACAGGGAGGGTGGGGTGGTTGGTCCAGCACTACAACTCCCAACAGGCCCCCATGTCTACAGGGAGGGTGTGGGGGGGGGGGGGTCCAGCACCACAACTCCCAACAGGCCCCCATGTCTACAGGGAGTGTGGGGGTGGGTGGGGGGGTGTTGGTTCAGCATTACAACTCCCAACAGGCCCCCATGTCTACAGGGAGGGTGAGGGTGGGTGGGGGGTTGGTCCAGCACTACAACTCCCAACAGGCAGTGGCGGCTGGTCCATTAGGGGCGTCGGGGCAGCGCCCCACTTGTCATAATCAAGTAACGTCGTTGACACAGGCAGGCAGCAAGAAATGTAAGCAGACGCAATTCATTCGTCTGTTTACATTTCCTGCCTGTGCTGGCAGCGGCTTCAAAGCTTCAAATGCGCATGCGTCATTCAGTGCATGCACGCAGGCGAGAGCAGCAGGAGTCCAGAGAAGTGGACTCCTACTGCGCATCTGCGAGCCAGGGGCGCTTTGGATTTAGCACGGCCACTTCATTGCATTATATTAGGCGTGCTGCGCATGCCTAGTGTAGTGCGACAGTCTCCAGATAGGCTCCTGCTCGGGCGGTGACTCACATTCGCCCCATGCAGGGTCAAATGGCAGAATACCGCGCCCATTCGCATCCAGTCCTTTGATTTGTCACGGACACGTTGGACTCGGAGACGTAATGTGATGACGCGGGACCGGCCGCCGGCGGAGCAGATGCCTCAGCATGGTAAGTTTCTTTTCTTTGCTTTTACTGTATTTTATTACCCTCAACCCCCCCTCCCCCCCCCCCCCCCCCCACGCGTACCCCCAGAGTCATGCAGGCCGCGAGAGGGATGGTGGACTTTTTAAACTACTTTACTTTCTTTGGCCCTTAAGGCCAGGGTGAAAAGCGCCTTCTCAATCACTTTGGTGCGGATTTTATTCCCGGAGCAGTAGGTAGGAGCACAAACTGAAACAATTGGGCACAGGTACAGAAGAGGGTTGTGGAAGAAGTTAGGTGTAATGTATACGTAGTTTATGTATCGTTTATATTCATTTGCAGCATCACGCTGAAAATCGGAAAAACATAAATGCACGCACCTTAACCAACTGAGCTTTCCTACCCGATCAATGTATTACTATTTACCAGAGATTAGTTTATTGTTCCCACTGCAGATTGTTTAAGTGCTTTTGATGGGAATATTTTTTGTAATACGCAATCGTACTGTACCTAGTGCAAGCCTATTTTTGTAGGTGGCATTAAAATTACACTTTCCAGACTGGTAACGCTTCCATTGCAGCTCAAATGTGAAATTTTTAACTATGAAGTCCCCAATAAAAATGTAGCATTTGTAAAATGTAATAAGGCTTCTGCACGTCCTTTTAAGGGAGATGTAGGGCTTTGGACCACCGGAAGTGAGGAACCACAGAGTCTTGGTGCATCGAACCGTGACGTCAGGCCAGTGGATACTAAACAGTGCAAGATCACATGCACTCACTAATGTGGTTAGCAAGATCGCACAGCCTGTTCTCACGACGCATCTGCGCCGTTGATGACTGAACAGAGAAATATATTTACAGCACAGAGCAGCCCTTGCACAAATGTCACCCCACCCCAGGCTCTACACTGTCCTATAAGAGGCCACTCCCTTTAACACTTCCTAATGGAGTGGTCGATTACAACAGTTTAACGTGACATCACAAACGAGCTCTTAGTTTTAACAGTGTAAATGTGAACTACTGGCGTGCATGGGTGAGGGGGTAAACAGTCAGTGGTGAGGTCTTAAAAACCCTGTTTATTCGGTAATGGGGCTTCCATGGCTTGGGCGTCGGGGAAAATAAGGGAAATGCCCCCCCTTGACTGCTGTTCTGGTAGTAAAATACAGTGATTCTCAGGGTTCCGTGGGCGTCGGTGCCACTGCACTTGCTTTACAGTGATAGCCACGCCGTCGCCCCTGTTTTGTGCAGGAACGCCTTTTCTCACTAGAAGGGTGCACGGATACACGCGCCATCGATGCCTACAACACGTCCATAAATAGTGCAGCAATTCCACATACACTGCAGAGACCGCGCGAAAAACACATTTATCACCGGCCTACGGGGGCGAAAGGAGGAGGCAGGGGGAGCATGAGTCGGGGGGCTGCTGAGGCGAGAGGGTGGAGAAGTGCAGGGAGATCACGGAGGAGAAGGTGGAAAGAAGGGAGGAGAATCAGAAGGGGTGGGGAGCGGAGATGGGGTGAAAGGAATAGTGGGACGGGAGGAGGCGAGCCCCTAGAGGTGATGGCATCCGTTAAGCGCTATATAAAAGTGTCAACATTCATTCATTCATTCGACGAGGAGAAGAAGGAGAGATGGGATAAAGATGGTGGAGGTGATGGTGCGGAGGGCGGATGGGGAAAGAGCAAATGATGGGGGCGAGGACATATGAAGGAAGCCGGAGAGCTGAGGCGTTGTTATGAATAAAACTAGCCCTGGTACCTCCAAGCTGAGAGGCACCGTATTGCTTCATAATCAAAGTGCAGCCACAAGTTGTTGGCCTCGCAACACTCCATCCCATCACCTGTTTCCAAGGGTTGCCTGCGCCCAGGCCTGGCCCCTCCGAGGTCCAAGTGAAAAGGCCAATTAGCTGTCTGTACCCGGTACAAGGTGTTTAAGAAGCAGTGATTCCCGTGGCTCGTTCCTTGGATGTGTTTCACAGCTCAACGGCTTCTACTGCAGCCGGATTCAAGCCTCTCTCTCATTATCTTCTTCTCATCCTTGCCACTGACTCCACAATTCCGACAGTGACCGGCTCTTCCTGCTCCTTCGTGCACGCCTGCTGCAGACTGCAATCATGCGGACGCTTCCCCAGTAAAATACAGGTTCCCTGACAGAAAAATACCAACAACAAAAAATCTAATACAGGACAATGGTCAGATTTAAATGGTTGTTGGAAGAATACAAGGATGGGTGAGATTTTTGGGGCATCCGTTTCAGTTTTAGAAAGCATAAATGTCTGACGATGGTAAGCGGTGTGTGCATCTCCTGGCGGTTGGCAGAGGGTGGATGAATATTCAAGCACTGGTCAGGGCTAGTGCTTTAATGAAAATAGGCAAGTACTGGTACTCACTATCCAAAGTATCTGTTTGCTCCTGAAAAGTGGCAATATTTTCCCATTGAATGTATTGTAGCAGTGTTGAAAAGTGTGGGTTCTCTCTGTTTCATATTAAAGAAGTGCAGGTATTCAGAACCGAACAGAACCTGCCTGCAAAATGCACTAGTGAGGGGTACTCCCTAAATGTGTTATCCCTGAAATGTGCCTTTTTATTCATTGTCTTATTTAGGTGAGCCTCAGAGGGGGTATTAGAGCTCTAAACAGTGTGGCAGAGCTGTGAACTGGCAAGGTGTGAAACGGGAATGGACCTGGAAGTAGTAATTGTGTATGGGTGATCAGTCATCCAGGAAGTCAGTCTGTGAAGAATTGTGTTGTCCCTGACAGCCTGCCCTGAATTTCCAGTTTGCATAACTGAGAAGTAAACTGTCTTGGTTGCCTGAAGTGCCAAGGAACAACGGTTGGCCTAGAGGCCGACTGTGAGCTGCAGAGATGAGGCTGTGCAGGGAACTTGCAGAGTAAGTATTTGTAGAATATTGTTTGCATGTAGCTGTGTGGTTGTTGGTAGTGGTACCAAACATATGTGTTTTTATGTCCGCTCATGCTAGTGATTTTACAGAAGTGTAGTTTAATCTTCCCTGTACGTAATTGGGGTGTTAATTGATGAGGGTGGATACCAACCTCGATTAATAACGACAACCCCTGTCGGGGTGAAACACTAAAGTCACTGAATTAACACCCTCATAGACATGCTTAACTTAGAGGTGATGTGTCCCATGAACACTGCCAACATAAGGTGAGGTGTGCATGCGGCACTCACATGAACACTGCACACATAAGGTGCTATGTGTATGCGGCATTGCTGCACTTTTCACCACAGCAGTCTCCATTTAACCTCCATCCTCTGTGGTCATTTAACCTCCACCCCCTGGATCTTGATATTTACCCTCCGTCCTCTGGCTCTGGTTATTTAACCATTGTCCTCTGATTATTTAACCTCCATTCCCTGGCTGTGGTTATTTAACCTCCCTGTCCTCTGGTTATTTAACCATTTTTCTCTGGCTGCAGTAATTTACCATCTTTCCTCTGACTCTTTCTCAAATTTGCTTGAAACGCACTATTTGCCCCACTCTTTTCCAAAATGTTCTTGGGTGCTTCAGGCTCGCTCGCTACGCTCACCACAGTGCAGTACGACAATTGTTTTACGCCCTACCACTTTCAAATGTCACCAGCCACCACTGCCAACAGGCCCCCATGTTTACAGGGAGGATGGGGGTGGGTGGGGGGGTTGTTCCAGCACTACAACTCCCTACAGGCCCCCATGTCTACAGGGAGGGTGGGGGTGGGTCGGGGGTGGTTCCAGCACTACAACTCCCAACAGGCCCCCATGTCTGCAGGGAGGGTGTGGGTGGGTGGGGGGGGTGGGTCCAGCACTACAACTACCAACAGGCCCCCATGTCTACAGGTAGGGTGTGGGGGGTGGATCCAGCACTACAACTCCCAACAGGCCCCATGTCTACAGGGAGGGTGTGGGGGGTTGGGGGTGGGTCCAGCACTACAACTCCCAACAGGCCCCCATGTCTACAGGGAGGGTGGTTGTTGGTCCAGCACTACAACTCCCAACAGGCCCCCATGTCTACAGGGAGGGTGGGGGTGGGTGGGGGGTTGGTCCAGCACTACAACTCCCAACAGGCCCCCATGTCTACAGGGAGGGGGGGGGGGGTTGGTCCAGCACTACAACTCCCAACAGGCCCCCATGTCTACACGGAGGGTGGGGGTGGGTGGGGGGTTTGGTCCAGCACTACAACTCCCAACAGGCCCCCATGTCTACAGGGAGTGTGGTGGGGTGGGGGGGTTGGTCCAGCACTACAACTACCAACAGGCCCCCATGTCTACAGGGAGGGTGTGGTGGGGTGGGGGGGGGGGTCCAGCACTACAACTCCCAACAGGCCCCCATTTCTACAGGGAGGGTGGGGGTGGGTGGGGATGTTGGTCCAGCACTACAACTCCCAACAGGCCCCCATTTCCCATCCCAGAGCAAGATGGAGTCCGGCCACCATTTGCTGACCATTGCATCCCCTCCCTCAAACCTACAGGTAGGTAGCCATCTTCACAGGGACACCATCCAATAGCAGGACCGGACCACACGTATACAAGTATTGTCTCCCCACATCCACAACACTATAATGCCCATTACTGTCTACCACACCAACATGATGACACCAACAACCATGTCCTGATTGTATAGTAATGTGTAAAGTAACAACAACAAACCTGTCATGTCCACAGCATTGATTGTTAAATTCTTGGCCCTCTGGTGATCAAAACTTGACAGGCGAAACCAGCAACCGCCAGCACCAGTCGCCCCCCTCTCAGCCAGGACTCTCAGGAGAAGAATCCATGGACACCTCGGGTGCAGAGGACGATGCTGGGCCAAGCACACTTCCAGGGCCATCAGACTCCCAGGACATCCCTGCCTCCACCACCTTGGCCAGTGTCACAACACCAACGCCTGCCATTGTGAGCTGTGCAGCTACCACCACCACTCCTGCCTGTGCTACCCTGCCTGACCCATCATCAAATGATGGGCCATCAACATCTCAGGCTAGCAGGGAGAGTCGACGGGGGAAGACACAGGTGACGCCACAGGTCACAAACAGGAGTGCAGGTGCAAGGCGAGGTCGGGAACAACACCCAGCCCATCCTGGGACAGAGACCCTGGATGCCATTGCCAGAGTAGAAGCCTCCTACGAGCAGTCGCAGGCACAGGCCGATCGGGCACACCAAGACTCCCTAGACACCTGCCAGCTGTTGCGGTCCATGGACATCCGATTGGGACAAATTGTTGACATCATGGGGCAGCAAACAGCTCTTTGGAGGGAGTGGTTATCCTCACCACACCACCTCCCCCTCCCCAATTGGCCAGCTGGACAGGGCACCAACACCACCGTCACCATCACCTCAGGCCACTGACAAGGAGGTGGTCCCAGAACAACCTGCCCCCACAGCTGGCACCGCTCCGGCTCCAAGACGGAGGGGCCGTCTGAGGCTTAATCCAGCTGATAGCAGTGCCAATGCACGATCCACCCGCTCAAAGAGGGGCCGCCACTGACTTCACCCTTCCTTGAGCCTGGCATTCACTCTGCGAACTATCTTGCCCCACAATGCCAAGCATTGGCACACGTCTGTTGGACTAGGTGTACATCACACAATGTGGTGTCCCCACCGTGTTTTCATCTGACATGACCTTCAACTCTCACTTCCCCCAACACCTATTTGTAAATATGCACAAATAGTAATCCACACCCTGTAAATAAACACCAGGTAAACACTCAATGCTGTGTGACCTCCATGTTTCAATCACAGGTTTGTCTTAGTACTTGTCATTACCAGGTGCAGGTATCAATGTTCTTGAGAATCATGTCTCTGTGGGAGTGACCTAGGGATAATGAGAGAACAACAAGCACAGGTCAGGAAACTGAATCACACCCATCACACCACACCGTACAGCAACATCCCACAAACCACACTCATCACAAACTAAGCGGATCACAGGACACACATTAGGGAGCATTGGATGTGCACCATCTCCCACACCCATTTGCGAACAGAACATACCAGAACAGGCAGCATCCACACACCACATCCACACATCACCAGCGAACATACATCACGCTTTGAACACCAGCACAAGAGGTAGTTACTCACATTCAAGGAAAGTAGCGAGCAATGAGCTGACTCCTCTGGTCCACACCTTCTTCCTCCCCACTCTCCTCATCACTAGACATGGGTGGTATGGGAGGCGGAGCAACCGGTTAGTCTGCAGGGTCCATGATCAGTGCAATATTGTTGCGTAAGGCCAGGTTGTGGAGCATGCAGCAGGCAATCACGATTTTGCATACTTTTCCTGGTGAGTATTGTAGGGCCCCTCCGGTTCTATCCAGGCAGCGAAACCTAGACTTCAGCAGTCCAAATGTACGTTCCACCACCCGACGTGTCCTCCCATGGGCCTCCTTGTAGAGCATTTCTCCTGGGGTAGTTGGGTTCCGTAGGGGGCTCAGCAGCCACGGTCGGTTTGAGTACGCAGAGTCGCCTAGGTGGGGGGATGACAGACACATACATCATTACCAGGATTGGTGGGAACAGCATGGCACACATACAACACAGTAGTCAACTCAGCACACTTACCTACAAGCCACGCACGTTCTTGACGCAAATTAGCCATCAGTTGGGGGACAATGCTACTCCACAGGATGTGGGAGTCATGTGCGGACCCAGGAAATCGTGCACACACATGGGAGATGATGTTGTCAGCCAGGCACACCACTTGCACATTTATAGAATGGTAGTGCTTCCTATTGTGATAGACGGCTTCGCGTGCCTGGGGTGGAATCAGACAAATATGTGTCCCATCAATGGCACCCACTATGTGTGGGATCTGACCCAGGGCATAGAAGTCACCTTTCACTGCAGCCAGCTCTGCCGGACGTGGGAAATGGATGTAATCATCCTTGTAACGCATCATGGCATCCAGCACATCCCGCAGTACCATGCTGAACATGGATTGGGACTTCCCCCCGGCATGACCAACTGTGTACTGGAAAGTGCCTGTTGCGAATAAGTGAAGTGACGCCATCACCTTTGCTGTGGGTGTAATTGCTCCTGGATATGGCCTGCGTGGCTGCAGATGAGGTGAAAATTGGGCTACAAGGTCCTGCAACCTCCGTCTGTCCAGCCGGAATTTGCGGATTACCTCCTTTTCAACCATGTCCTCCAGCACAGTGTATGGTCGATGCACATTTGGAGCCCTCCTGTGTGGTAGTAGATGGGAGCAGATGTCAATTGACCAACAACGCACAGCTGTGCCACACTATCACATCTTGACCAACACAATACACATTATACATGTTGCAGACACTGATTGTATGTGTGACGTGACCGAAATATAAGGCACTACAGCTGACTACACACACAATGTACACCCACAAACAACATCCGGCATGCAAAAATGTCAAATGTTACGTGCACACATGTTGAAAGAACAGCCAACATAACATGACTGATTGCCCAAGTGTGGACAAGCATCCCCACAGACACATGTGGACGTGCACACACAACACGAACATGGACCACACCCTCCTTGTCATCATGCACCCATGACCCCACCTACAATGCTCTGCATCCTCACATGACAGGCATGGGCATATAACAGGCGACACACAGACGCATACACAGTATGCATGTATACCCCCATCAATGCTACGTTTACACACAAACCACACACTCACGACAGCTTCTGAATGTGATAGAATAAGATTGTCCCCGAGCCCGAAAACATTGATAATTGCTGATTTGTGCTCGCGGACATTCTTTATTCTATTGTATTCTCTGTTTACAGAGAGCCTTGGGGACGTGAGTGGCCGTTTTTCCCTTGTTCCCCTGAGCCATCTAATTTGGAAAATAACTAATGTTAGCTGGTGTTGCGCAAAAACTGACTCAGCCACTAGACTGTGATAGCTTCTGAATGTGGGTACACAGCCTTGATGTATTGTGTAGATGTGTACCAATAGAAACGTGTGACCTCAAAACCAAGACGTCAACACATAGCCATGCACATCTGACGCAACTTGGGCTCACATCACTGGCCTATGTTCACCACTGGCAAGGTCAATAGTATGGCCACACATGTAAACAATGGACATAAATGATACACGTGTACACGGGCCATTGACATTACATAATGATTCCTGATGCATTCCGGACATGTCCTGACACACATGTACAACTATAAACATTACATGTGTGCGGAGACATGCAGTGTGTGTACACACGCCATCCGGGTACGCCTTCCCCCAACACATAAGATGATCCTTGATACTGCAATAGTGCATAACATTTGCTGCCTTGACAAGGACCATCACGGTCACAACCCGCAAACCGCATGTGCGCACTACCGCTACGGTGCATCATTTGAAAATCATCACTCACTGGCATCGCATTGGCGGAGCACGCATTCCGCTTGGGCGGGGCAGGCTAACACATATATTTGAATGTACAAGTTGAACTGCCAGTTGGAATCCCCCCTTACAGTCACATAGCAGCACTCACCGCAGACCGCCGGGCCTGGCCGCTCACCCACCGTCGGGTGCAGGCGGTGGGTGACCGCCCTGTGTAGTGATATCAGCCTGGCATGGTTGCCTCTGGCCGCTCACCCACCGCCAGGTGCAGGCGGTGGGTGACAGCCCTGTGTAGTGACATCAGCCTGGCATGGTTGCCCCTGGCCGCTCGCCCACTGCCGGGTGTGGGCAGTGCGTGACCGCCGGGTGCGGGCGGTGGGTGAGCAGTCAGGGCCAACCATGCCAGGCTGATATCACTACACAGGGCGGTCACCCACCGCCTGCACCAGGTGGTCACGCACCGCCCGTACCCGGTGGTCACCCACCGCCTGCACCCGGTGGTCACCCACCCACTGCCTGTACCCGGCGGTCACCCACCGCCTGCACCCGGCGGTGGGTGAACGGCCAGGGGCAACCATGCCAGGCTGATATCACTACACAGGGCGGTCACCCACCGCCTGCACCCGGCAGTCACCCACCGCCGGCACCTGGTGGTCACCCACCGCCTGCACCCGGCAGTGGGTGAGCGGCCAGGGGCAACCATGCCAGGCTGTTATCACTACACAGGGCGGTCACCCACCCCCTGCACCCGGCGGTCACCCATCGCCTGCACCCGGCGGTCACCCACCACCTGCACCCGGCAGTGGGTGAGCGGCCAGGGACAACCATGCCAGGCTGAAATCACTATACAGGGCAGTCACCCACCACCTGCACCCGGCGGTCACCCACCGCCCGCACCCGACGGTGGGTGAGCGGCCAGGCCCGGCGGTCTGCGGTGGGTGCTGCAATGTGACTGAAAGGGGGGTACCAACTGCCATTCACACTTACACATTCAAATGTATATGTTAGCCTGCCCCGCCCCCACAGAATGCGTGCTCCGCCATTGCGACGCCAGTGAGTGCTGAATTTTCAATGATGCACCATCGCGGTAGCGCGCACATGCGGTTACCAATGTGTGACGGTCCTTGCACATGTAGCCAATGGAAACAGGTAAGGCGGGGCGCGTAAGCGAATTCAAAAATAGCGGAAGCCGTGCACCGCCACAGCAGGCCAGTCATTGCCTCTTTTTGAAAGAGGCAGCTCGGGAAAACCAATTGCTGCAGACGTGTGCCACTGATATCAGCTCAGGGCCCTATATATGTGTGAATCTCTGCAGCACACATCCACTGCTTCCAGCCACTGCTGCCTGCACGCATCACCTCTACCTGCTGCTGCTGAGCAATCCACCAACTGCTGCCTGCACCCATCACCTCTACCTGCTGCTGCTGAGCAATCCACCAACTGCTGCCCGCACCCATCTCCTCTACCTGCTGCTGCTGAGCAATCCGCCAACTGCTGCTGTTGTGCCACAGTCCTGGACCCTGCCATGCCAAGAGTGTGAGAGATCTGGTCTCGTCCCTTCACCACAGCGGAGCTGGATGTCCTTGTGGACGGTGTGCTCCGCCACTATGAACGGCTCTACGGTGCCCCTGGACAGGTGGTAGGTGCAGTGGGGGACATGTTGGTGTGCATGAGGTGGTCACTGACTCCTGGCTTCTGCAATCATGGCGGTGTGCTGTGGGACCTTCACATGTGCTGTACTGTGCATGGATGCTGAAGGATACGTGTTGCTCCTATCTGTGGGAATGGCCAAATGTCCACTGACTTTCCCCTTTTGTCTCCCATCATGGTAGGTCAAGCTGCACCTTCGCAAGGCCGTGTGGAGGACCATAGCACGTGATGTACGGGCAGTGGGGGTGTGCAATAGACGACACACACACTGCCACAAGCGCTGGGACGACATCTCCAGGCTCAGCAAGAATGTGGCGGAGATGACACTGGGGTAGATTCCACGATCATCCCGGCTGGCACGATGCACCGTGACCCCTCTGATGCTCCGTATCATTGCAGTGACGTATCCTGACCTGTACGCCCGGTTGAGAGGGAAGCAGCAGCAAACTAGCGGTAAGCACACTGAATGTGTTTGTGATTTGTGAGTGCATGCATGTATTGATGCTCAGACACAGTAGTGACATCCGTGGTGTGTATGTTGTGCTGCAATAGCATGTTAGTGCCATTATCGGAGTGAGTGTTGGCATCCATGTCAGCCAGGTGGACATACCAGTTGCATTGTAGTGCAGGGTCCCAGGACATGCCCTTGAGGTCTGTGTTCTCATAGCAACACATGTGGGTTGGTATGCATGCACTTGCCCTGTTTGTTAGATGTACATGCTTCACAGGCACCCCCGGTTCTTTGACATGAGGATGTCTGGTAGGGGTGGTTCTTGTGCAGGATGGGTGCTACATGTTGGTCAGCAGTCAAGGATGTTTTGGTTTTGCAATTTGCAGTACGTGAGTGTGGCACTTACGTATACCTCTTTTCTCTCTCTTTCAGCTTTGGCCGAGGGCACTGACCCACAAACGACAGAGCTCAATGGTGACAATGCATCCAAATCCGAGATCACACACACACGCACACTGAGACTGAAGAGAGCCGCCCGGAGAGGGGGACAGAACTGTCCCTGAGGACTCACATGTGGAGACACCATCGTCCTCATCTTCAGACGGCGTTGGTGAGTCAGCACTGTTGGTAGACACTGGGAGTGGGCAATCTACACCTTCAGTCGGTACACAGCACACAGGACCCACACTGCCACCAACTGCAACAAGTACTGCTTGTGCTCGCCAGAGTAGGGGGAGCAGAGTGGCCTTCGTGCAGGCACCGCTGCCCCTGCCCCTGTGACACAAAGTGACCTTTGTGCTGAGGCGGTTGATCTGCTGCGACAGCTGTGTGTAGGGCAGACAAACATGAATAATGCATTCCTGGACCATGATAGGAAGTTGGGGCAGGTGGTAGCATTCATGGAGGGGATGCATGGCGATGTTGCTGGTCTCCACAGAACAGTTCAGTTGTTATCCAACACAGTGTCTGCAGCCATTCAAAAGTCGTAGGGACAAGGTTCTACTTCAGTTCCCCCATCCACACCACTTGATGTCTCAGCGGAGAGTGACATTTCTGAGCAGGCCTCATTTTCGGGATATTGCACTAGAAGCAGCCACAGGCAGCAAGGCAGGGCACGGAGGGCACAGACACAATCCCCTAGGACAGGGAAATCTTTCACAGACCACGACATCAGCTATCCTGGAGTTGACACACAGGATACTCAAGGGGTGTTGGGGGACAGGGATTCACATGTAACACAGGCATCCCCCTCCAAAGGTACTCCCAAGGCAAGGGCACCTCCCAAGGACAAGGACACTGCAAAGGAAAGGGCACCTCCCAAGGCCAGGGACACTCCCAAGGACAAGGACACTGCAAAGGAAAGGGCACCTCCCAAGGCCAGGGACACTCCCAAGGACAAGGACACTGCAAAGGAAAGGGCACCTCCCAAGGCCTGGGAAACTCCCAAGGACAAGGACACTACAAAGGAAAGGGCACCTCCCAAGGACACTGCAAAGGAAAGTGCACCTCCCAAGGCCAGGGAAACTCCCAAGGACAAGGACACTGCAAAGGAAAGGGACATGTACCGGGACACTACAAAGGACAAGCTAACTCCCAGGGACAGTGCACGGCCCACGGATCAGGCACATTCCAGAGACAGGACACATCCTACGGGCAAGGCATCTCCCAGGGCCAAGGGTTCTCCCATGGACACGAGCTCCATTAAGGACAGGCATACATCACCCCTGCATGCCCTGAGGCTGATGTTGGAGAAGGAACGTAAAACACATGTGTCAGCGGTGGAGTCCCCCCATACCTCGACTCCCATCCACACCCCGCAGAAGCAGAGGAAGGAGTACACTGTTGTTGCATCACCCATTACACATGATGCAGAGGACAGAAGGCAGGGCCACAGCAAACGTCAAGCAGGGTCCAGGACGTCCCCAGAGAGCAGACCCACACCAGCACATGATCCACCTTTGATGGGTGATGTTCATGATGAGGCCACACCACTTACCAGTCCAGTCATGTCCAGGGTGCCCTTCCATATCCCAAAGAAACGGAGACAAACACCTGTGACACCTGCCTACCCCAATGTCGCTCAAGTACAGCTGTCCCCAGTTCCCAAAGCCACTCTGCCTCCTGGCCCACACATGCCTGTGGCTCATCATTTCAGTGGTCCTAGTGGGTCAGCTGCAGTTCACTCTCATGTGTCAGATAGTGGCACTGTGTCTGTTGTTCGCTGTCATGCCTCATGTAGTAGCACTGTGTCCGTTATGCCCTCTCCTTTTTCAGGTACTACCAATGTGTGTGTCCGCCACTCTCATGTCTCAGATGCTGGCATGGTATTTGTTGGTCACTGTGCACGGTCATGTCCTGGCAGTGTGTCTGGGTCTATGGCTTATGTGTCAGTCACTAGAGCTGTGGATATGTATCACACTCCTGTATCTGGTGCTGGCAGTGTGTCTGGGCCTATGGTTCATGTGTGAGTTACTACATCTGTGGCTGTGTCCCACACTCCTGTTTCTGGTGCTGGCAGTGTGTCTGGGTCTATGGCTCATGTGTCAGTCACAAGAGCTGTGGCTGCGTCCCACACTGCTGTTTCTGGTGCTGGCAGTTTGTCTGGGTCTATGACTCATGTGTCAGTCACTAGAGCTGTGGCTGTGTCCCACACTCCTGTTTCTGGTGCTGGCAGTGTGTCTGGGTCTATGGCTCATGTGTCAGTCACTAGAGCTATGGCTGTGTCTCCCAATCCGGTATCAGATCCTGCCACTGTGTCCGAGGCTACTAGGTCGAGCAGTCCACCAGATTCTGTGCTGTGAGGTGTAGTTCCCATCACTCACATGTTATTGTACTTGGTGTGTAGATAGTCCATTGTAACCACCCTTGCATTATTAATGTCCATGGGACGGGGCGCTTGACACACGTCCTCTTGCTGCCTCTGATGTACCTGCTCTGTTATGAACACTGCCCTGTTGCTGTTAAGATGCTGCATTGTGCCCTCTCATGTGCTGCCTCTGATGTCCCTGCTGTGTGCCATGGACTGTTGATGCACTTGGCCCCTCTCATGTGCTGCCTCTGATGTACCTGCTCTGTTAAGAACACTGCCCTGTTGCTGTTAGGATGCTGCATTGTGTCCTCTCATGTGCGGCCTCTGATGTCCCTGCTGTGTGCCATGGACTGTTGATGCACTTAACCCCTCTAATGTGCTGCCTCTGATTTACCTGCTCTGTGCCTTGCTATGGACTGTTGATGTTGTGTGCCCCTCTCATGTGCTGCCTCTGATGTACCTGCTCTGATATGAACACTGCCCTGTTGCTGTTAGGATGCTGCATTGTGCCCTCTCATGTGCGGCCTCTGATGTCCCTGCTGTGTGCCATGGACTGTTGATGCACTTAACCCCTCTCATGTGCTGCCTCTGATGTACCTGCTCTGTGCCTTGCCATGGACTGTTGATGCACTTAGCCACTCTCATGTGCTGCCTCTGATGTACCTGCCCTGTGCCTTTCCATGGACTGTTGATGCACTTAGCCCCTCTCATGTGCTGCCTCTGATGTACCTGCTCTGTGCCTTGCCATGGACTGTTGATGTTCTGTGCCCCTCTCATGTGCCGCCTCTGATGTACCTGCTCTGTTATGAACACTGCCCTGTTGCTGTTAGGATGTTGCATTGTGCCCTCTCACGTGCTGCCTCTGATTTCCCTGTTTTGTGCCATGAACTGTTGATGCACTTGGCCCCTCTCATGTGCTGCCTCTGATGTACCTGCTCTGTTATGAACCCAGCCCTGTTGCTGTTAGGATGCTGCATTGTGCCCTCTCATGTGCGGCCTCTGAGGTCCCTGCTGTGTGCCATGGACTGTTGATGCACTTAACCCCTCTCATGTGCTGCCTCTGATGTCCCTGCTGTGTGCCATGGACTGTTTTAAAAAAAAAAAAATTTAAAACCTTTATTTTCAAATCAGAGCACACAGCTATTTAGCCTTACATCCCGGAGGCTAGGCAGCAAATCAGTAAACAGTAGGCCAGTGTGCAAGAAGCAAGGTGCCAGCACGTATCAAGGTTGTAATTTTCTGTTTTTTATAAAAGGGAAAACAAATACAGAAAAGAAGCACCAGAACTAGCACTAAGAAATAAGGCAATTAAACTATTGTGCAGCGGGGACTGATTTGGAGTCGGCTAGGCTCAAGAGTCACAGTTACATTCAAAATACAGTGTTGATATATAGAACCATAGGGGGGGGCGGGAACACAGGATAGTTATGCAACCAGAACGCCAGTTGGAGTTATAGGCTATGGGGTCAAGCGTTCTTCCAGCGGGGCGGTGTCCGGTGGTATGCAGATGTCACCCCTATACTCATTCCAGGACCCCCATATCTTCTGCCATTTTTTGGGTTTACCCCTGGCAACGTACACAGTCTTCTCTCGGAACATACACCAATCCATGTTGGCCTTCCACTGTACCACCTTTGGGGCTGTTGTCGCTCCCCACATCTGCGCAATGTCCCGTTTTGCGACCATATTCGCCAGGGTAACCCATTGGGATTGTGCATTATTGTAATCAGTTGGGCCCCAGATATTCAAGAGGCAGTGTCGGGCCTCCGCCTGAAATTCCACCCCAGTCACCTCACTCATAACCATGTGTACCCGCCTCCAATAGGAGGCTATCGCACTACACTCCCAAATGATGTGCATGAAGGTGGCCAGAGCGCCACAGCCATGCCTACAGAGGCCATCAACCGAATGTCCCATGTGTATTAACCTGGGACCGGTAACATAAACTCTATGCAGAATCTTCAATTGTACCAGTCGCAACCGGGCAGGAATAGCAACCTCCTTGGGGGAGGACACGGCACATTGCCAGTCTTCATCATCAATCTCTATCCCATCCCGTACCCATTGGTCTCTCACCCCCAAAAGAAGGTCAGTGCGGACATTAATCAGTTTTTTATAGATTAAGGAGATAGCGCTATCAGGCATATGGCCGTCCAGTACTCTATCTTCCAGGGGGGAATATTCAGGGATTTTCTCACCCTCCGGCATGGCTGCCAGAAGTGCGTGGCGCAGCTGAGCGTACCGGAAATATTCTGTTCCGCCCAGCTGGAACTCTGTCTGCAGTAGGGCAAAGGATTTTACCTCCCCTCTCATTATCATATCCTCCACCTTAGATATGCCGATCATGTCCCACTTGTCGAATCCCTTAGTGTGCCACAATTTACTCAGTATCTCGGAGTCGTAGAGAGGAGTTGCCATTGTAAGCCTATCCTTCCACCCCTGCGACTTCGTGATCGTTCTCCATATGTGCACAGCTGTTTTCGTTGGCCCAGACATCCGCCTATCAAGAGACCTTGTGTACAACGCCCTATGGTATTTTCCGCCATCTAGGAGCCACCGATCCATGGCGTAGCCCGGGCTATCTGCAGGGCCATAGAGGCCGTGGTTTAGTGCTGCCAACTGGGAGGCCCAATAGTATCTCCGAACGTCGGGCAATGCTATACCCCCATCATACCACGGGAGCGTAAGCTTCGTGATAGCTATGCGTGGCCTGCCATCCCAGAGCAAGGCGCGTTGCAAGCTCTCAATCTCCCTAAAGTAACTAGCTGGGACCGGATCTTGGGTATTTTGTAGAGCATACAGGAACCTGGGCAGGGACATCATTTTAAATAATGCCACACGCCCAAGGAGGGAGAGCGGGAGTCTACGCCAACGATCTACGTCACGTCGGAGACGGACGAGGGGGGGAAGCAAATTGTTCATGTAGCGTGTCTTGGGGTCAGTTGAGATGTAGATCCCCAGGTATATAAATCCCTGTCTCGCAACCTGTATGCCACAGTCCCTTGGGAGACGAGGTGTCCCCCCTCTCAGAACGTACAAGTGCGACTTCGACCAATTAATGACCAAGCCAGAGTGCCTGCCAAAAAGTCGAAGCACGTCGCATACCACAATAAGTGACTTGCAAGGAGAGGTGAGATGCAGCAAGATGTCATCAGCATATAACGACACTCGGTCCTCGAATCCAGGGGACCAGCAAATTCTGTGTATGTCGAGGTGGTGTCGTAGCCACGAGGCCAACGGTTCGAGTGCCAGTGCAAACAAAAGGGGCGACAGGGGGCAACCCTGCCTAGTGCCCCGATGGAGAGCAAAGGACGCGGATACACGACCATTGACCGTTATGTTGGCCAGCGGGCTGGCATACAGAAGCTTGACCCACCCTACAAATTCTGGACCAAAGCCGAGCTTCGCCAACACTGCCCACAGGTAGTCCCATTCGAGGGAGTCAAACGCCATCGTGGCATCCAACGATGCCAGAACGGCTGGCTCCCTGAGCGTGTAAGCCCTAGCAAGGGCTCCATGGAGTCTCCGAAGGTTAAGGGCAGTGTTGCGGTGTGGAATAAAGCCCGACTGGTCCGGGTGCACTAAGTCACCAATCGAGCCAATCAAACGGTTGGCCAGCAATTTAGCAAGAATCTTAGGCTCAGCATTCAACAGAGAGATGGGACGATACGATCGGCACAGGCCTCTGGGTTTCCCTTCCTTATGGATGACCACAATGGTGGCCAGCCTCTGGTCATGGGGAAGCATGCCCTTCTCCCGCGCCTCCAGAAACATGTTCCGCAGGGGCGGAGAGACGACATCGGGTTTGATTTTGTAAAGTTCCACTGGAATACCATTGGGGCCGGGCGCCTTGCCAGATCTAAGGGAGCGAATGGCAAGGGCTATCTCGTCTGCGGTGATGTCCTGATCTAAGGCATCACGGTCCGTCTCTGACAGACACTGGAGGTCTATCTCCACCAAAAGCTCTCTGGAGTCGGTCTCGGACCGGTCCGAGACCGAGGTGTAAATGGCCTCAAAGTAGTCTGCGAACGTCTCTACTATTGCACTCGGATCGGTGACAGTCAAGCCCTCCTCCCCCAACACTTTTGGAACCACCCGACTAGCTCTCTCCTTTTTGTCCAGCCAAGCGATGAGCTTGCCCGCCTTGTCTCCGACGTCGTATATTCAACCCTGTTGCTCTCTACCCATGACATTGGCAGCGTCGGAGACAATATCACAATATTCTGACTGTTTAAGCGAGAGAATATGGAGCAGTTCAGGCGTCGGGCCGACTTCCAGTTGGGAGTCCAGCTCCATAATCTCCGCTTCGATACGCACCACGTCCGCATCTCTGCGTCTACGGACGTCAGCAATAAGGGAGAGCACCTCACCCCTCAAAACCGTCTTAAATGCCTCCCACAGAGTGACGGCCGACGCAACCGACCCCGTATTCTCAGAGAAATAGAGCTCAATAGCCTTGGACAGGAGTCCGCGCGTCTTCGGATTACGGAAATACCATGGATTGACCACGACCGCCCGCTCGGTAACCACAATGTCGAAGTCGAAGGACACCCAGACCGGGGAATGGTCTGAGATGCCCCTCGCCAGCAAGCGGGCCTCAGAAACTGCCGAAGCGTGGGCCGCCAGAGGTAGGATGTAGTCGATTCTAGAAAGGCTACCATGCGCCCCGGAGTGAAATGAATATTGACTCTGGGTGGGATGCATAAGCCTCCAGCAGTCAATCAGTCCCATGGTGTCTAGGAAATCGGGCAGCCAGGATTGTGAACTTCGGAGATCTCTGGGGGGATGTCTGTCCAAGGTCCCCGAGCAGACCGAGTTGAAGTCGCCACCCACAATAAGCAACCCCTCGGGTAGGCCCAAAATGGCGCCTCCAAGGTCCTGAAGAGTGTTGTTTTGCAGCCCCGGGGGGACGTAAACTGAAACCAGGACCAGAGACCGCCCCTCCCATCTCCCCAAGACAGCAACGTACCGCCCCCTCTCATCAACAACGCTAGAGTTTATCTCAAGTGGGAGAGACGTGCGCACCATGATCCCCTCCCCTCGGGATCCTGAGGAGAACCCTGAATGTGCCACCATCTTGAATCCCTTCCTGTTAAGCGCTCGACACGTATTTCCCACCAAGTGTGTCTCTTGCAGCAGAATAACGTCAGGCATACATCTCTTGAACAGTTGTAAAACCACCCCTCTCTTGATGCGATCACCCAAACCGTTAACATTCCAACACAGCACTTTTAGTTTCCTACCCCCCATCGTCAAATCGTGGGCCTTTGCCGACCCCAGCAGGCCTCATAGGTACACAAACAGAAATAGAGCAGTCTTTGCATTGCCTTAAAAGAAGAAGAGAGAAAGAAAGAAAACACACAGAAACAATCATCAAACCTCCCTCCACCCTGCACCCCTGCATCAGACTAAGAAGCCCCCCAACCAGCAGTGTGCCTGTCGCCCCATTAACTAAACTACAAGAAGACCCTAGAGGAGAAAGGAGATCACGCAGGCCACCCCGCCACCCTCCATAACGGAAAGAAGGATATACATCATAAAGTGCAGCAGTATGGCATTGGTCATTGTCAACAGGGTCACCGACCGACAAAGTTATTAAAATGAGTTCTACTCTTGGTGCTCGGGGCCTCCCGAGGCGCCCTCCGAATGTTCTTCTCGTTCCTCGTGCCCAAGTCTCTGAGACGCCTCTTCACTCCCGCAAAACTTTGACGCTGGCGCTGAACCGCCCTAGTAAAGTCCGGGTAGAAGTTGACATCCGCATTCTGAAACTTGAGGGGCCCTTTTTGTCTTGAGGCCTGTAGAATCACGTCCCGATCTCTGAAATTGAACAGCCGTGCTATAATGGGTCTCGGCGTGGCGCCCAACTTGGGGCGTCCCCCCCGCATTCTGTGGGCCCGCTCTACTGAGAAGAAACGGCTGAGGCCCGCAGGGGCCAGATGAGTTTGTATCAAATCTTCCACAAAGAGATCAGTGGTCGAGTCCTCTGCACCTTCCGGCACCCCGATAATTCGGATGTTCTGCCGCCTGGCACGTCCCTCAAAATCTTCTAGCCGCCTCGAGAAGAGGTCGTTGGCAGACCTCAGGTCCCAGACCTCCGTCTGCACGTCCGAGACATCAGTCGTGAGGCTCGCGGTTTTGATGTCTAGCGATTTCACCCTGTCGTTAGTCTTGCCCAGATCAGCTCTAATCAGGTTAAAGTCGATCGCCAGAGTGTCAACTTTGTGTGTTAGGACCTCATGCTGTTTGTGCATCTCCGTCTTGATGCCAGCTATGGCCCCCATAACGTCCCGGAGTGCCGGCTCCGACTCGTCTGGCGATCCCGCCCGATGGGTGTCTTTTGAACGGGCAGCCGCATTCGGCGAGATCCTTTGTTGGGCATAGCGATCAATCTTATTCGACTGGGGTTGAATAGTCTTCCTACTGACCCGGTTCGCCGTCCTGTCTGGTTCGCCCTTGCCCGCCATGTTGGAACTGGGGAACTGAACAAAGGGTGGTACACCAAGGCCACTCCAGTTATGCAAAGCAATTACAGGGCGTAGCAGCCTCTGATATTTGTTCAGCGAAAGGCTACTCCGCAACTTTGCGTGCTCCGTAGGGCCGGCGCAATAGTCACTCACACAGCATTTCGTTCATGCCCTACGGTGTCGCTGCCGTCGGCCATCACAGAGACAATGGTCCATCCCTGGCATGATTCTTCAGCACGGTGTATCTCCGTCAATGAGTGTCGGATTTTGATTCGGACAGCTGATCCCGTCTCAACGACCGTTCGCCAACAAGAATCCACCACCGTGGATCAGGATTTCGATCAGGATTCATGCGGAGGGTCGGAGGGTCTCCGGAGCTCCGAGCTTACACGGCCATCGTGCTTGCCCATGAAGCTCCTCCCTGGTGCCATGGACTGTTGATGCACTTGGCCCCTCTCATGTGCTTCCTCTGATGTACCTGCTCTGTTAAGAACACTGCCCTGTTGCTGTTAGGATGCTGCATTGTGCCCTCTCATGTGCTACCTCAGATGTACCTTTTCTGTTGTATCCAGTGCACATGCTCCTGCCTACTCTAGGAGTAATTTACTAATATGTGCAATAAAACAATATATTCGTGTGTAGTGGTTTCTGAGTGTCATTTCTGGTTGTCTCCTTGCATTGTTGATATATTGGTGCTATCGTAAATGCTGTGTCCCCAACATGCCCCTCCCTCTCCCCACGTCACAGCCCCGGCAGGTACTCCCCTTTCTGACAGCGATTGGTGTGTTTGGGTACCTGCGTCGTCGTCGGTGACGGTCCATGACTTGCTGGTGGTGGAGCACAAAGAGGATCATAAATGCTTTCAGAGCTGGGTCCATGACGGAGATCTGCCTGTGGTGGGTATCTGTCTGCAATGTTTTGCCTCTCCGTTGTGGTGAATCCTCCGTGTTCAGGCTGGTGGTTTTTCCCCTGCGATTTGCTGTGTCTTATCCGCTATCGTGATTACGTGGACGGTCGCAGACGTCATTCCGTACGGCGGTGTCTCTGGTTGGTTACGTCCGCCGCGTAGTCGGGTGTATTTACGCGGCGGTGCTTGTTCTTCTGCGGCGTACGTAAATTTGACAGTGCTTCCCATCCTAATGTAGCGGACGGACTGGCCGCGGCTGGTGGACTGAAAAAAGGCATTTTCCGCGTACTTCATGCCAGAGGACATCCTTTCGTCCGCAATCCTAATGACTCCCATAATCTGGTTTTATGACCCTCAGACCCGGTGCCACCCTCCCCCCTTAACCCTCTCATTAAGACCACAATCATTAATTGTACAGACTTTTATCTTATCTATTTCCTGCTAAAGATACCATGGACAAATATGGTGCAGCGACACAAATATAATGTTAATATCGTGGGTCAGAAATATCGACAGCAAGAATATTGTGGTCAAGAATATCAACTTAAGGTAAGTAATATCGATTTTGAAAATAACAAATTGTTTATTATTGTTTGCAAAAATATAGTTGTTAAAAATATTGGTTTTTATTATTTTTATGAATTTTAGTACATATTTTATATGTATGTGATGTATGATTTTTGTATAAGAATTTTTTGTATTTTTAATATATGGGTTACAATTTTAGTAGTTATTGATTTTTTTATTTTAATTTTGCGCTTTTAGTTCTGTAGCGGGTTGTGGGTTTATAGGGGAAATAGGGTGGGAAGTAATTTAATTATATTAAATGTATTATCAATTTTTATTTGAATTTTGCGCTTTTAGTTCCAAAGAGGGTTGTGGGTTTAAGGGGAATACGGTGGGAAGTAATTTAATTATTTTAAATGTATTTAATAATTTTTATTTATTAATATTTGTTTAATTCAGATGTTATAGTGTTAAATGTGTAAAGTAATTTATTATTAATTAACTAATAATTGGCTGTTGATTATTTAATTAATTAATTGGTAAATAATTATGGTAATTGTGTTATTCATTTTAGATTTGTGTTGTGTAAAGAGTGGGAAGTAAAACATGTAATTTATGAATTAATAATTGGTTGTTAATTCATTGTATTGAATTAATTAGTTATTAATATTGGCCATTTTTTAAAATTAATTTTAGGCGTGTGTTGTGGTTTTTATAGGTGTGAATGGTGGGAAGTAATTTACTTTTAATTGATGAATTAATAATTGGTTGTTAATTAATTTTAATTAATTAATATTTAATTAATTATGGTAATTATGTTGTTTTTACTTTTAAAGGAGTAAAGGGTGGGTATTAAATAATTTTTCTGTAATTGTTAATTATTAATAGTAATAGTTTTTAATTTTAAAATAGGTTTTAATAGTGTTTTATTATTTTATAGTTTAATGTAGGTGTGTGTTGTGGATATTATAGTGTTAAAGTGTGGGTAGTCAATTAAGGTTTATTATTAATAATATTTTTTAATTCATTATTAATTATGTTAATTATGTAAATATGTTGAAGTATTTTGTTATTCGTGTGGTGTAATAGGGTAGGAAATAAAATAAATACATTTATTTTTTAATGCATTTTTTGTGTGTAAATATTTTCAAGTTTAAAAGGTTTTTTTGTAAATGTATTTATTATTTTATTTTATATAATATTTGTAGGCTTTTGTTATATGTAATTAGTATTATAATATGTGTTATTTTTATATGTTTAATATTTTGTATTTATATTTTTCAAATGCTGTTTATTAATTTTTCTTATTTTTTTATTTTTAATATATATTTTTTCTAAGTGTTTGAGTGTGAATAGTAATTTTTACCTCTCCACTATCCAGCACTTTCTCCACTGTTGCACTCTCTGGTGTTGGAATAGTAATTTTTACCTCTTTGCTATCCAACATTTTCCCTACTGTTACACTCTCAGGAGTGGGAATAGTCATTTTACCCTTCCGCTATCCAACACTTTCCCTACTGTTACACTTATTGGAGTGGAAATAGTAATTTTTACCCCTCTGCTATCCAACACTTTCCCTACCGTTGGTGTTACTGGAGTTGGAATAGTCATTTGCATCACTCCTCTATCCAGCAGTTTCCCTATTGTTGCACTCACTGAAGTGGGAATAGTAATTTTTACCCCTCTGCTATCCAATACTTTCCTTACTGTTGCACTCACTGGAGTGGGAATAGTAATTTTACCCCTCCGCTATCCAACACTTTCCCTACTAATGCACTGTTTGGAGTGGGGATAGTAATTTTTACACTTCCGCTATCCAACACTTTCCCTACTGTTGCACTCACTGGAGTTGGAATAGTAAATCTATATATTTTGCTAACCCACACTTTTCCTACTTTTACACTGATTGTATTGGGCAATTTAAGTTTAAATATTTTTTCATAGTTTATTGTTTTAATTTATTCTAGAATGTTTTTTAAAATATTTTAAATTATTTATATATGCATATTTTATTTTTATATAATTTTAAAGTGTTAAAATAAATTAAAGATAATAGTTTTTTAATTATTTTAAAGTAAATGTATATGTATAAATTATTACGTGTCCGTGAATATTTTTTTCATTGAGTTTTTGTAAAAATGTATATGAAATTTAATTAATTTTGTTAAAGTTAATAATATGTAATATATTTATTATATAATATTGTATATATATATATATATATATATATTTATTCAAATCAATATTTTTTACATTGATATTTTTGATTCATTTGTTTTTGTAGTTACCTGTTTAAGTATAGGAGTCAATATTTTTGTTATCTATAGTTTTTATTCAATTTTTTTACAGCGATATTTTTTACACAGATGTTGTGTCAGTGAACCGTCAAATAGACATGGCCTCAGCTCTAGAAAGAAAAGGTATCTCATAAGAACACTGCAAAAGTAACTCTGCTTCTGCTGTGGAAGAATTATCTTTTTGGTTTTTTTTGCATTTTTTGTATGTGCATTGGTTGTTTATGTCTGCTGTGCCACCCACAAGTGAACCTCACCCCCATCAACCCTACCTTCCTTCCCACTCAGACCCCCTGACCCACTCCCTCCAATCAAACCCCTTCCCCCAATCTACTCCTTGCCCCCTACTGGAAGCAGTTGGAGCGACCAGGTCCGTTGATGGTGAAGTGCCTTCCTTCCATTCTGAGCCAAACTAACAGTCTTATAAACAATTTGTGCTACCCAAAATCTGGGAGCCGATTCAAAAACGATTTTGTAGTTACTGAAGTAGTGCTACAAAAATATTAGTCAAGTAGCAGCACAAAATGATATTCACTAACTAAAAGGAAGAAACCTAAGCCTCACTGTCTTATCTATGCAGAGATCTCTGCCATGGTGGTGGAGGCCTATGCCACATATGACTACGTTTCTTCAGTATATGTGAGAAGGACGAGAGGGAGTGGCTGGAAAATGGGGCATACACACTATAAAATGGAACAGGTTTAGGGAATTCTTAAGAGGGGATTAGGGAAGGATGAGCTACTAGGAAACACCAAAATCACAAAAAAGCAACGTACCCCAAATCAAGCTCTCAAATTAAGAAATCAGATATCCACCATTTCATTCATTTGCAGGATGACTTGTGTCCCAAAAGTGGAAGGACCCTGGAGGAGGATTTCTCAAGGAGGAAGGAGACGCATGAATAGGTGATTGCAGAAGGACAAGACCTTCGACAAATGTTTCGTTACAAGGCTTCCCTTCTCCCATTCCTCCATGAGGAAATTCTGGGGCATATTTCCAACAACTAGCGATAATTATCGCTATGTTGGTTTAGCGGCGATATTTTTATCGCTTAGGAGCCTTGCTATTATCAAGGTTGATCTCCTAAGCGATAAAAATCGGCAGAAATGCATGAATATCGCTGTAAAGTCAGCGATATTCATGCATTACCGAGCAAATGCTCTTAGCCATGTTATCCACCTACCATTGGATAAAATAGCTAAGAACTGCTCAGGGGCAGGTGTTAGCTTTTGGAGATATTCGCGCTAAGCGGGTATGTTTGCTTTATTGAGAATATACATATAGACAGGAGGGTGCAAACGGTAACCTATCTAATGTTCTCTCTCATTCCCCCAGCCTTCAAAATTACAACGGTTTTGTCTGTGAAGTACTAGAAAACACCCACAAAAGAGTAAGCCATTGAAATTCACAAAACTACACTTCTGAATTTAGTACAGCCAAGCACAGGGCCACTCATAGGTGCTATAGCACAATCCCATAGAAAATGATGTAGGCAGGGACTTTGAATACGCTTTAAATTAATTTAACAACTAACTTCAAACAACATTTAATACATAATAACAATATGAAAACATAGGGGAGTGACCAAGATGGCAGACGAGTAGGATGTGCCTGCTCACCGCTAGAACTTTCGCCTAGGCCATGGTCATACAGCTACGTACAGAGAGCCCCAGATGACATACCAGGCTCCCTGCGGACTGGTGAACACTTCAGGTACATCCTGGACCCGAGAGCGGAGCTGCGTTGTAGCGCATTCCCCAAGACCAGGGCTCTTTGATCTATGCCACGAGACTGGCGACCTCCGTAGCTGACAACGAGCGGGCGCGACTCGCAGCTGATTCGCAGTCCGGGAGAGCGCCTTCAAGGCAGCGCCTTGAGGCGGTCTAGGCAGCAGCGCACTCTGACCTCCCAGCTGGGGGTGTTATATCTCTGCAGAGGAGAAGACTACTGACGGTGTGCCTCCCACCTTGCAGAGAGAGTGGAGCAGTCCTGTGCCCTGTGGCCACCGGGAAAGACTGGACTGCGGGTGTGGGTGCAGGTGAGCCTGCTGTTGGGGACCCCAGGGCATTGCTAACCTCCGGGCCCCGCGTCCTCCCTGTGTGACTTGGGTGGCGCCGCACCTCTCCCCTGGGCTCCGCATCACTGCACGAGGGGAGCCACAAGATCTCCCAGAGTCCGGGATCTGCACGCTGGTGACACCCAGGGACAACAGGCCCGAATTACCATCTTGGAGGCCTGGCGGCAGAAGTTCTCTGCTCACGTTCCTTTGCGGGCCCAGCCACCTCAGTGGGTGTTCCCCCACCTCACTGATGCATTATTTACAGGCCCGCACTGAAGGGGGAGAGGCCGGGGACTGCTGGGAGCGACTGGTGGTGGGGTGAGCACCTGGAAGAGGTGAGCGGTGATCGTAGATACTGCAGAGGAGTTCTGGTCTAGCTCATCGAAGGGTGTGCAGCGAGACAAGTATTCACCACACCGTGGGACCTGGCTTCAAGGTGCTGCCTTGTTGGGGGAAGGGAGCAGTGCTGCACATCACTGGGCCTCCCTACAGAGCAAGGTTTTGGGTACTTCGACATTTGAGGCTGGCCCTTGCGACACTCCCTCTGCACTAGCCCACGCGCTGCTTTGCCTTTTGGAGGGATCAACACACTTACAGTTTGCCAGAGGTCCTGAGAGCGGCCCTTTAGAGGTGAGTGCTTTGAGGTGGTCACTCCGGGGATCTGGTGGCGGCGTACTGCGGCCTGCAGCTCTCGAGGTCTTTTTGCAATTCCTGCTGTCGCAG
This sequence comes from Lissotriton vulgaris, assembly GCF_964263255.1. Taxonomy (NCBI): domain Eukaryota; kingdom Metazoa; phylum Chordata; class Amphibia; order Caudata; family Salamandridae; genus Lissotriton; species Lissotriton vulgaris. Next base: position 1,124,862,336 of record NC_141694.1, read on the forward strand.
TGCCTGTGCCACTGATACCTGCTCTCGCTGCGGACGGCGATCCCTCTGGACAATGGCGACTCTCAAGTTTAGGAAGGAGCGGTCCGTTAAGGATCTTCTCATCAAGACGGGTGCTGGTGGGGCTGAGGCGTCACCCCTACCAGTAGTATACCCTGCAGAGCGGGACCAAAACGATGCGGAGGGCTCGGTCACTCGCAGTGCCTTTGAGTCTCTCTCTCTGCCATGTTCACTGGGGAGTTCCACACGATAAAGAAGGAGATCTCCTCGGAACTCCGCAAAATCCTTACAGACATTGACTCTCTGGGCGAACAAGTGGACACTCTGGAAACGCAGGCATCGGCAAGGGACGATGAGATGGTCCAGTTTCAGAAGGAAGTTCTCCATCTTCAAGATCAGCATTTGAACCTTCAGGCCCACGCAAAGGTCCTCGAGAACTGATCCCAGTGGAACAACTTCAGGATCCGGGCGGTTCCTCAGGGTGTTGGGGACAGGATATCGACTCTGTCGTCGACCTCTTTTGGCATATCTTGGGTGCCCCGCCGGAACAACGGATCAAGCTGGACCGGACCCACCGAGTCGGACCTCAGTGGCTGGCAACCGCCCCCCCCCAGACATTTTAACGTGCACCCATGATTTTAAACTTGAAGAAAAGATCCTGCGGGCCACGGGCCAGCCACCCCATAGAGTTTTGTTCAGCTAAACCTCTCCTCTTCCAAGACTTAGCCGCTTCCACTCTACAGAAACTGCGAGAGCTTAGGCCTGTTACCGCTTTCCTGTACTCCAAGGACATTCCCTGTTCCTGGGCCACCCTTTCAAGATTGTCTTTAAGTAGGAGGGCAAGTTGCAACAGATCCGCTCCCCACAGGAGGCTGCATCGCTCATTGGGTTGCCCGAGGAGGACATAGCAGCACCGCATGCGATGACGCTGGTGAATGGTGCCGGGAAGCAGGCAAGTGGCAGTGAGTGGGAAATGCTTCCCTGCGCTTGCGCCCCGACCCAGACACCATGGAGAAGGACCGTAAGGCCGTAATTGCAACCCTAGCGAAAGATTTGGCTGCAGCAGACTGAAAACGATGCAGACCTGATTCTACAGGGGCAAGTAGCTAGGGGGTCTCTTTTGGCCTTTGAGGCTGGGTCTGGGGTGGGATTGGGGAGGCGGGGGGTCCTGCTGGACATCTCATGCCACACCATGGGGCTGTTCACCCAGGACACTTATGGACTGTTCCAGTTCCAGTACAGTTGGGTTTGTTTTGTTGTTTGGGGTCCTCGCCTCCTTCTTCTGTGCTTGAATTACGTGTTAGATTCAAGGGATGCGATGGGCTTTGAGGTCTCTTGGCGGGTCTGTTATGGCAGGGCTGTGGGTGGGATCGGGCCCTTCCTCTCCAGCCTCTTCACGGGCATGTTTGATAATTCCTCTCATGATGGCTTCAATTAAAAATCTGTCACTCAATGTCAAGGGCCTTAATAGCCCCACTAAGAGGCGGGCATTATTGTCCTTTCTGGAAAACTCTGATGCCCATATTTGTCTTCTCCAAGAAAGGCACCTTCTATCTCACGATACACATAGGCTGAGGTCCAGAGCATTCTCTCACCAACTGTTTTCCTACTAGTCAACAAAGACGGCGGGCGGGGTGGCAATCCTAGTCGCTGAGGGGTTACAGGGCACCATAGGTCTCAAGCGGGCTGAGTTCAGGGGTCGACTACCAGCTTATACCTTCACAGTAGGCCTCAGTGAACGTCCCTAATGAAGAACAGGAGGGGTTCTTATGGGAAGTGATCCAGGAGCTGGCGAGTCTCCCTGACAGGTCTCTAGTTATAGGTGAAGACTTCAATTTGGTTTTTGACAATGAGATGGATAGGTCCTTCCAGCGGACAGGACAAACTGGGGCCATATCTAGCAAAAGGAAGCGCCTGCTCATGGACAAAGGGCTTATGGATATCTGGAGGGCCCATCACTAGACATCCAGGGAATATACCTTCTTCTCGCATTCCCACAAAACGTATGCTAGGATTGACTATATCTTAACATCTGATACACTTACACAACATTCTCAGAATGCAGAGATTCTTCGGTGCCCTTTATCTAACCCCTCTGCGGTTCGGGTGGCACTATCCCTGCCGCATGCCCACCCCGGTCGCCTTTGGCGTCTTCAAAAAAAATGCTGCAACGCCCCTCTGTGGTTCAGCAGGTCAAAGACACAATCACGGACTACTTGGCGAATAACGACACTCCTGATGTCTCAATGGCAACCCTGTGGGATGCCTTAAAGGCGGTTGTCAGAGGGGAATTTGGGGGGATCTCGGCTGCGCACAATAGGCTTAGAAGGGAGGAACAGGAACAACTATAATGCAATTACAGAGCTAGAGTGCATTCACCAGAGAACGGGTGCTCCGAGTGTCTGGAAACAACTTAAAGCGGCGAAGGCTCAGTTGGCCGGGTTGGACGTGGACAAGGCTGAATATGCTGCCCTTCGGCTTCGGCATGCCTTCTATGTGGGGGAGGGCAGGTGTGGGAGACTGTTGGCCAATAGGCTACGCACACAGAGACAGGCATACCACATTTCCGGAGTCATGGACTCACAGGGCTAGGTACAGACCACAGACCAAGGGATAGCTGCAACCTTTCAACATTTTTATGAGACACTTTATGGAGCTCAGGGTCTCCTTGGGGAGGGTCCCGCCCAATATCTGGAAGGGGTAGCTACAGCCAAGTTAGTCCCAAGTCAGGTTCAGGAGCTGGAGGCCACTACTCGGCTTGAGGAGGTAGTCTCGGCCATATCTAAATTGAAGCCTCATAAATCTCTGGGCCCGGACGGCTTTTCTTCTGCTTTTTTAAGACATTTTTTTGCTCCTGGCCCAGTTGCCTGTGAGGGTTTATAACTTCATTGGGGCTTCTAGCCCTCGCCCATCCTCAATGCTGGAAGTGCTTGTTACTGTGATTCCTAAACCCAGCAAGGACGCACAGCTTTGTGCTTCCTACCGGACGATTTCCCTCCTTAACGATAACTTACAATTTTTTACTGGGATTCTAGCTCAGCGTCTTTCCCCCCACCTGCCCGGATTGATAGACCCAGACCAATCCGGCTTTGTCCCTGGGCGTCAATGCTCCAACAACACAAAAAGTCTTTTACACTTAATGGATAGGTCTAAACGCTTTCCCGCTAAGCGCATTATGTTCTCAGTCGACGCCAAAAAGGTGTTTGACAGAGTCCACTGGCCGTACCTCGCTGAGTCCTTAGCCCACTTTGGCGCGCCACAGCTCTATATTACCTGGGTGGTTAGCAGCTATTCGAACCCTACAGCCTTGGTGAGGGCGAATGGGCTCCCCTCGAAGGCCTTTACCATCCGACGAGGAACAAGACGGAGTGCCCTTTGTCATCCTTTCTGTTTGCCGTATACATGGAGCCTATGGCTTAATGAGTCAGGGACGACCCCTCCATTGTGGGGGTGAAATTTGGGGGGACGAGGCATAGAAACAGCCTCTATGCCGATGACTTGGTGGCCACGCTGGGGAAGCGTGGGGAATCTCTTCCTGCCCTGCTGGCGGAGCTCGATCGGTTTACCTCAGTGTCAGGCTTCAAGATTAATGTGCACCAGTCTCAGGCCCTTAACCTATCTCTGCGCCCTGACACCCTGGCCTTGTTACAGCGGTCCTATAGAATTCAGTTGGCATCGGGTACAATTCCATATCTGGGCTTGCAGCTCTCCGCCGATTTTCAGATGACTGATAGTATAAACTATACAAAGATACTACGTCATGTACGGGACTGTCTTCGGAAGTGGCGTCCCTATACATTCTCATGGCTGGGTCGCATCGCAGCTATAAAGAATACCATACTTCCCAAGCTTGCCTACCTGTTACAAACGCTTCCACTGGTTCCCTCATCGGGAGTCATTGTCTCCCTTCAACAAGATATAGAGCGCTTCATCTGGTGCGATCAGCAACCCTGGATGTGCAGGGACCTGAGCTATAGAGACCCTGTTGACGGTGGCTTGGGTGTCCCCAACCTCCGGGCTTACTGGTGGGCGGTGCAGCTGAGAGCATTGGTCGAATGGTCTCACGCGGAATCCGAGAAGCACTGGTTGTTTATGGACAGGTCTCTGGTCAGGCAGCCCCTGTGGGGTATACCGTTCGTCTTTCGCTCTACCAGGCCCTGGAATCTGTACCTTACCAAGGTGACCCACCCAACCATGCTAGCATTAGACAGAGTGGCTACCTCCCGGGGACTTATAATTTTCCCATCACCACTTACACCCATAGTGCACAACTCAGACTTTACCCCGGGAAGGACTAAGTGGGATTCTCACATTGGACCATGGAAGGCCAACACTCTATAGGGCACTTTTTCGACATAACAGCTTCCCCGGTCTTTCTTGGACTTTCGGCGGACCAGGACCATTCCTAAATTGGAGCGGTTCTGGCTTTTACAGATACGTCATTTGGTGATGCACTCTGAGGTGCGAGAAAGAGCGGTCCGGCACCTCACCTCTTTGAGAAGTGGCTCCTTATGAGACAAACCAATGCCCACTTGACAACAGACTTGTATAAATTTATCAGGGACGCTCCTAGCGACGGAAAGTCGCCTAGCCAGCTGCACTGGGAAGGGGAACTGGGACGCTCGCTGACACGGAAAGAATGGTCTGATCATTACTATAGGGCTAGACACACTTCCCGAAATGTGACATCCATTGAAAAGGCTATGAAAATCATCACCTATTGGCATTTGACCCCTCCCCGGCAACACAAAGGGAACACTTCTCGCAGTCCTCAATGTTGGAGGGCTTGCGGCACTCTGGACACTCTCACTCACCTCCTATGGGATTGACCCTTGCTGTCGGGATACTGGGCACAAATCCTAGACAACATCGACTCCCATTTCGACACTGAGATCCCTCCCATCCCTGCGTACGTTCTTCTTGGCCTTCTCAACCTGCTCACTTTTCCACTTAGGTCCCAAAGGGGTTGGCAGAAGGCTCTAGCTTTAGGGGCTGCCCTACAAAATATCCCCTCCTGCTGGGGTACTCCAAAGGCACCAACCTACCTAGGGTGGCTACAAAGGCTTTGGGGAATCATTGGGATGGAAACATTTTCACTCAATCTCACACGCCCGGGTGCCGCCTTCCATGACCTGTGGAAGCCATTCCTCCCTCTGCTGACTACAGAGTTCAAAGAGTTCACCTGCCCTAAATATCTGAGGCTCTTACAACTTGCGGCTCCATCCACACCTGTAGGCCCGGAAGCTCCTGCACAGCATTAGAACCCCACCATTGGGAAATCTTGCAGTGTATTCTTTGGTCACTCACTGTTTTTCTTTGCATAGCTTTAAGGTTGGAGAGGGGAAGGGAGAGAGGGGAGATTATGGGTTAGTATACTGTTATGGTTTATCGCCCATCGAGATGGCCCTCCTGTTGGGCCTCGGTATCATGATCATTGTTTGTGCTGGGCTTGTCAGTAGAGTTATGTTTTTGAAATCAATAAAAGCAATCTAAACATAAATAAAAATATAGAATGTTACTGGGGATGGAATTTTCTTTCAAAAAATTCTTGAAGAAAAATACATTATTTATAAATTAAATAAATCTACCTTAATTATGTAATACAGAGCTAATTTAATTAGTTAATTTACTGTAACATTTTGTTGTCTAGGTTAATATTAAATATGCTTTATTATTTACCATGTATATTTTCCATTGGCTATTATTAAAAAAGGGTTTCAAACTTTATTCTTCACACTTTCTGATAGGTAAATATCCACCATGTTGGCAAAGACCTACAAATATGTATGAAAAGTTACTTTGTAGTACGCTTCACTAGAAGACAGCAAGTGTAAATTTGCACCCAGAAAAAAAGTGGCACTCGAATGGTCTAGACTTACGCATAAAAGTAGTGATAAATATGGACATGAGTAAATCTACATTTATACAACTATATTTGTGAATAGGAGCTGTATGTCATCGAAACTTAAATCAGCCTTATTGAAAGGTTACATTGCAAACTATTTTGCAAGAAAAGGAACTCTTTCAATTAACACGCAGTTTTAATTTTTGCACGCACATTTGTTCTGCTGTGCCCCATTTGTCACTGGGTGATTGCACCGAGGTTTTCATAGCAGCGCAAGTACAATGTTGTGATTGTATTCTTTTCTGCATGCCCAGGTGTAACCCATGGTGACTACTTTATCTGTTTTTCTCTATCCTGGATGTCAATTCAGTGTTACCAGGGGCCTGACTGCTAACCCTTGCTTTGGTTTCTTTAACCCTGCTAAGGCCCTTGCTGGCCCCGGGTGTCACGTGTATGGAGAAAGTGCTAGAAACAAAAAGTTAAAAGGGGCTCCATGATATTTTTTTTTTACTTTATGAAGTCTCGACTACAGTCCTTCTCTTCCCTTTAGCCCCTTCCTAGCTAACGGGAGACAGTTGAAGGGTCGGGAGTGGACAACCCCATATTGGGAGGGAGGAAAGGGGGGCAAGCAACACTGACACCCATTTTCGTGTGTAAACGGCCGCTTTATTGAAACAGGTGCACATCACACTTTATTAAACTGGCAATTTTGCCTTACAAAACTAACACCTCTCTAAACATCGAATTACCTCACCACCTTTATATTTCTTCCCCCAACCCTATGATCCCTGCATGATAAAAACCCGCCACCCTGCAACATCCAAACATAAATTGCAATACATTAAATCTTTCACCATCTTCCCACCTACCACTAACTGTTACCCTCCTAAGACCTACAAACCTATTTGCCTTCCTGCAACTGTAACAAACGCCCTCTAATGTAACCCTTAACATTTCCCCGCTCCCGCTCACCAATTCCCCCAACTTCCGATAACTGCTAAACTCTAGCCAACCTTGGCCAACTTTAACAACAACTCCGCCAGCACCTGTTCCAAGCAACAACATACAAAATTTCCCCCCGTGCACCTGTCTCAAACCGGCCCTAGTAAAAAAACCATTTTGGAAAAAACCCAACACCAAAAACCTGAGCCTAGGGAGGGTAGGAGGGCAAAAACAGACACCTGTCCTGCGCTCCCAGCCTCCAGGTTACCAGCGCGAAGTCCCCAGTTAATTGAGCTTCCTTGAGCTATTTATTTAAATTTGGACTGCCTTTGGGCTATTCCCAAGGCAGCCCAAAGCATCTAAATGGCTGCCTTTGCTCGCCCCCTCCCCCTCCCAAATCTGCCCGGGGGGCCGACCTCGTGTAGCTCAGCTGGCCCCAACCCCCCCTTGGGAGGGAGGAAATGGGGGCAAGCAACACTGACACCCACTTTTGTGTGTAAACGGCCGCTTTATTGAAACAGGTACATCACACTTTATTAAACTGGCAATTTTGAATTACAAAACTAACACCTCTCTAAACATCGAATTACCTCACCACCTTTACATTTCCTCCCCCACCCCTATTATCCCCGCATGATAAAAACCCACCACCCAGCAACATCCAAACATAAATTGCAATCTTTCACCATCTTCCCACCTACCACTAACTGTTACCCTCCTAAGACCTACAAACCTATTTGCCTTCCTGCAACTGTAACAAACGCCCTCTAATGTAACCCTTAACATTTCCCCGCTCCTGCTCACCAATTCCCCCAACTTCCGAAACTGCCAAACTCCAGCTAACCTTGGCCAACTTTAACAACAACTCCGCCACCCAGGAAAAGGCGGATGGTGGGTGATTACACTGCCTCCACCTTTTCCTGCCCCCCCACCCTCCCCCCACTGGTGCCAGACACTGCCCCGACCGCGCCAACCCCCACCTACTCCTGACGCACTCCCAGCAAACCCGACAACACCTCTCTCAACTCCAAAAGGTAAAGGTCCATTCCTAAATGCGAGAGATGCACCCCGTCGCCTCTAAACAATTCCGGCGCGTCGTACTTCAACTCCCGGTGCCAAACCCTTGCAAATCACAAATGCCTGCAGAACCGCACCATTTCCACATTGATTTTGCGCCTGGCCTTGTCCACTGCCTGGGGCTTCAACGCCCCTCTCCACACCCACCGCGGAACAAACTCGGTCCACACGACCGTACAACCTGCTCATTTCCTCTGTAACTCCTCCAAATCCTTCTTCATGGCCCGCATGAGAACCAAACCCGTTTCCTGGACCATGTCATTCTCTCCCACGTGAAGTACCAGCACATCCGGGCACCTGCCCCCCACCACCATCCCGTTCAAAACCCCCACCAGCTCCTTCCAACGCATCCCAGACCAACGCACTTTAAAAACCTCGGGATTAAAACCTAAATTCTCCCCAAAGTAGCTATCCTGCGCCTGAAGTTGTGCTCTCCTGACAAAAGAGTGACCCACTATCCATATAGCCATGTCGCGTGCGAGGGGGCCAGCCACCGAACCTGGAATGAGAAAACAGAGTCACACATGGGCCACCACAAAACCGTTTCAGCATTGTTCCTCACCATGCACATAGCGTTTGTAGCAATCGGATGCCCAACGCCCCAAATGCATGATGTCCTCCCTCCCACACCCTCGCTTATGTGCCTCAGACTCTGTGCCAATGCAGAACGAGTGCGTCCCGAACTTCTTGCCATCCACCCCCAACCGCACCAGCGCTTTCCGGAGTATCGCCAACAATTGGGACCCCTTCGCCCCCACCCCACACGCATGCCGAAAAACCAAACCGCCCCCCTCGCCCATTGCCCTCCAGCGCTACCCCCAGCGGAAAGGGCACACCCCCTCCCCATCACTGCCACCCAAATGGACCCACCTCCCCACGCTCCTCTGATCCATTTTCGATTTCTGCAGCCCCACCGCACCTCCCCTGCCCCAAATTGTACCTCCGACCACAACAAACCACCGCACCCCCAGCCGCCCAGCAACTCTGACACCCGAAAGGCTCCCGCAAACATCCAAATCATCAACGTGGCAAACAGACAGGCCTCCCTCTCGTCCCGGCAAACATCCGCCAGCACACCCACAACCCTCCCCAGCAACACCCTCGATACCGGGAGCCGCCCCCGACCCGCACCCCCACACTCGCGGGCCCACCCCTCCAACATCCTGGCCCCAAGCTCTCCAGCCGACGGCGCGTAACCCCACAACAATTTCCCCATGAATGCCACACCCGCGAATTTGCCCGATATAATCACCCGCATGAGGCCCTTGTCTATCAAAGACAGTATGAATTGGACCACGTCCTCAGTTCTCTCTGTCCTGGGTTCCGCCAACGCACTCCGGACGCCACAAACTCCCCCCATGCAGACACATACGTAGAGCGCGTTGATTCCGCCAAAGACCCTAGAACCAGCTGCAACATCTGGTGTTGCTGACTTCCCACATCTTCCGGGTCATGGCCGTTGGTTCTGGGTCCGCCTCCTTGGCTAACCCACGGAATCTCTCCAAATGCGAACGAGATAAAGCATCCGCAATGTAATTATTGATCCCCCGGACGTGCACCGCGCGGAAGGCAATATCATGCCGCAGGCAACCCAGCACAAACACCCACAACAGTTTCAGCACCTGCTCATGTCTTGCTGACTGGTGGTTCACCACCTGCACCACCCCCATGTTGTCCACGTGGAAAGTCACCCGCCTGTGAGCCAGCACCAGCCCCCACAGCTCAATTTTCACCACCAGGGGGAACAGCTCCAAGAACACGTTGCTCCTGCCAACCTCCGCCCACTCTGACGGCCACTTTTCCGCGCACCACCGCCCCTGCCAGTACAGACCAAAACCGTTGTTGCCCGCCGCATCCGAAAAGATCTGCACCACGCAAACCATGTCGTCCCCTCTCTGCATTGGGACGCCGTTGAAGTGCTCCAGAAAAAACTGCCACATCCTCAAGTCCTCGCGCACGCCTGCGGACAAAAGCATGTGGTGGTGCGGAGGCCTTTTCCCCGCCAAAGCTCTCCCCAATCTCCTGTAGAAAGTTCGCCCCACCCGCACCACTCTGCAAGCAAAATTCAAGTGCCCCAAAAGCACCTGAATCTCCAAAACCACCACCTTGTGCTTTGCCAACATGGCCGCCAGCAAGCCCAACATCTGTCGCTTTTTGTCCGCTGGCAAACGTGCCTCCAAGGCCCCCAAATCCAGCTCAATCCCCAGGAAAGACAGCACCGTGCCTGGTCCCACTGTCTTCTCCGGTGACAAAGGGGACACCCAAATAGTCCAGCAGCTCCTGAAACCTGTCCAGTGCGACCTGGCAGTCCGTGGAGCCCGGTGCCCTGACCAGAAAAAAGTCATCCAGGTAGTGAGTAACCCCCTGGTGACCTGTCCGTTCCGTGAAAAAACACTGGAGAAACGTACTAAAGCACTCAAAAAGTGCGCAGGACATCGAGCAGCCCATCGGCAATGCCTTGTCCACATACCAGCGGCCACGAAACTGGACTCCAAGTAGGCCCCAGTCGTCTGGGTGAACGGGCAAGAGCCGGAAAGCCGATTTGATGTCACACTTGGCCATCTGTGCAGTGGCCCCCTCCGCCACCACCAATGCCATGGCCGCATCGACCGACGAGTATGACACTGTCGCCTCCCGCTCATCGATGTAGTCGTTGACTGAACCCCCGGCCCGCCACGACAAATGCTGAATGAGCCGAAACTGTCCCGCCTCCTTTATTGGCACCACTCCGATAGGGGACACAATCAAGTCCTCCAAAGGCCAATTGTCAAAAGGCCCCGCCATCCGACCTGCACTTACTTCCTTCTCCAACTTTTCTTGCACCACCTCCGGGTGCTCCCTGGCGGACCTCAAGTTGTCCGCCCACCGCCTTCTCCGTGGCCCCTCGTAGCCCAGCCGAAACCCAACCCGCAAACGCTCGGCGCCCCCCGTCCGGGTAGTCCTGTAGGGCCGCACACAGCCGATACATCTTAATTGGAGTACGAGCCCTTGCGCCCAGACCCCTTTCCTCCTCTAGAGCCGCCCGGCTGTTGCCCTCTCCCTGAACGTGCTCGCCTCTGGGGCAGTCCCGCCGAACCCCAGCACTGCAGGACTGGGTGTCCGTACTTCCCGCAGTCCAAACACTCATGTTTGAAACAACAGTGTTCCCTAGCGCAGGCCCCCTTGTTAAAGTCCCAGCACGGGCCCACAACTCCCGCCTGTGACTTTGCCCCCACCCCTCCCCGGGTGGGTCAGCTCTGAAAGGGCTGATAAATTATGGGTAGCCCGCTGGCCGTAAAAATAGTCTTCCCCGACCCAGCCAAGCCCATAGTGTGCTGCCAAAGGTCGCAGTCCAGCTCGCCCCACTTGGCCTCCGGGTACCAAGCCATCCGAGCTCGGAACTCATCTACTGGGCCAAGCGTAACTGCCTCCCGCGATTTGGGCCTTCTGAATCACCTCCATGTACTTAAACAAGGACACTGATCGCTCTGGGAATTTTTCACAATACACTCTTGCGAAAATTAAAAATGCCGCTGTTCAGTTCTCGGTTGTGAGAGGCACTTTAGGCGGCTTCTGGAGCTCATACTCCTCCTCCTTAGACCCCTCCTTTGCCTGTACCTCCCGATGCAGCAATTTGAGCAACTCTACGTACTCGCCCTTCCAGATCCGCTCCTTAGTCGCCAGCATCAGATGCGCCCCGAAGGTTTCGTAACACCCATGTATGGAAGCCTCTTAACTTTCAATTCCTTACTGTCCGGCTTTGCCACCCCGTCCGCAGCTGCCGTCCCCCTCTCCCCCTCAGCACCACCTGACCCTGCCCCAGTTCCAGACGCTGCGCTACCAGCCGCCGTGCTGTTCCCAGGCCCCCCTATCCCCCCATCCACCGGGTCAGGGGCCACACCTTTATTTACCACGTACCTGCCCTTCCTCAAGCAACCCCCCTTGTCCTCCCCTCCCCCCAACCCCCACCGACACCATATGCGCCCCTTGATTACATGGGGTCAATGACAAAGCTCGTCGCTCCTCCGTTCTCCGATTCACCGAGGTCGCCGCCGCCGCAGAAGATGTCCGGGCAGCCAACCAGCCTTGGCCCCATGACACCTGGAAAACACCAACATCATTAGCGGACCCCCCCTCCGCCCTATCTCACTTCCCCTTCCTCCAGACTCTCATCATCCCTGATCACCTGAACCCCCTCCTGCACAGAAACCCTCCTGGCCGGCGGAGCCGACTGCACCCTGTTATGCACGCTTCACCGATCCCGTGCCCTGTCCACATCAATAAAAACTTGCGACGCGCTGCTCCTCTTCCTGCTTTGTCCCCCAAGCCGCTGCGGCCCTGTGGTGGTGGGGTCTGTGAGCCCGTGCCGGGCCTTCTTGTGCTAACCGCACCGTGATCCCTCGCTGACACTGGGCCCGTCGTGGGAGGCCTGACCCTCCCTTCTACTTGGCGCTGGTTGGTCGCCCCAAACCCTGCCAAGTCAGGAGCCCCTCGCTGGTCCCCCTCCTTTAAAAGAAAAGGCAGGTCCGGTGTGCTGGGTCCCTCAAACTGCGCTGCGCCAAACACTGTGCCATCCTCACACAAACCCTCCCCATGCACACTCTCCCCCAACCCCCCCGCTCCCGACCTCCCCCATCACTCCCACTCTCTTCCTCCCCACTCCACATCAAACCTTCCTCGCCCGCCCCCCTGTCCTCCACCAACTCCTCCCCCAGTCCGTCCCCCTGCCCGGAAGGCCCCGCTTCCTCCTCCGCCCAGCCGCCCCCTACCTCCCCAAAACCCGGCGACCCCCCTCCCACCTCCATGCCACCCCCTCCCACCTCCACCTCTGCCTCACTCTTTCTGGAGTCCAACAACAACGGGGACATATAACCCTCCCCCAACTGTGTTGCCTCTACCTGCACTATCCCATCCCCCACCCCCTCCTCAACCTGCCCCTTCCCAGGCTCCCCCACCTGCTCCCTAAACCACCCATCCACCTGTGCCCCCCCAATCCACCCCCTGCACCATCTTCCCCACCCCCCGAACCCCCCGCAGCCCTCTGGCCCCTACTGCCACCTTCGCTCTGCCAGGAGGGAAGGGGCTCTTCCTCCTCCGCCTCCTACCGCCTGCTACATCTTCCCCTGTAACCCCCCTCCTTTGTCTCCTCCCCCCCGTTCTCCCCCCCCCCCCGGAACACAACTCATCACCCCCGGCCGGCCCTCCACTGCCTGGGCGGCCAGCCTGCAGGGACACCCTCGCGTGCATGGAGACATCAGGTGCCCCCTCGCCCCCCCCCTGCCTGACATCCCGCTCGGGCCCCCGATCACCCTAGAGAAGGCCCGAGCTGTGCGCTGCTGAGTCCCGCGACCCGCCCGGCTCCCTCGCTCAGCCCCGCCTTTCGGAGCCGGGGCACTCCCAGCCCGCTCCACTACCGCCCGCACATTCCGTTCCCCGGACTCCCCCGCCACAAGAGCCCGGTGAGTCACCGGCGGGGGGCCATCGGCAGAGTCCTCCCCCGCCGGCTGCCCCGGCCGCCCGCACCTGATTTTAGCCCCGACAGCAGGGCTGCGCCCCCCTTCACCGCGGGGCCCTGCCCCCTTACCTTGCTGTGCGCCGCCTTACGAGGCGGCGAACAGGCCAACACTGCCGCTGCGACCCCCGCGGACGTGCGCCTCACCTGGCGCGCCTTGGGTCCCACCAGGAGGTCCATCCGCCCGCCTCTCTCAGCAGGCGGATGGCCTCAAGTACCCGAAAATCCTCCTGGGCCATAGCAGGAACCTCGCACTTCACCACAACAAGCCACGACACAAAAACAGACGCCTATCCTGCGCTCCCAGCCACCAGGTTACCAAATCTAAAATGATGGCTGGGACAGCGCGAAGGGCCCAGTTAATTAAGCTTCCTTGGGCTATTTATTTAAATTTGGGCTGCCTTTGGGCTAATCCCAAGGCAGCCCAAAGCTGCAAAATGGCTGCCTTTGCTCGCCCCCCCCCCCTCCCAAATCTGCCCGGGGTGGGCAGACATCGCGTTGCTCGGCTGCCCCCCAAACCCCCCATGTCTGAGGGGTGGAATGCCTGGCATTTTGGTGAATCGATTCCCTGTGATCTTTTTGTCCCCAGGGACACCCGCTTACCCAGTAAGGAACGTATTGACAAAAAAGCGCTGCTTGTGGATAATAAACCTTGAAAGAAAAATATTATGGTTGCGCCTAAAGGAAAGACAACACCATGTGAGTTGCTAAAGGGCTTCTTAAAATAGGCTTCTATATAGCAAGTAATTGTTCTCATTACTGACACCTATCATACAAAATGATACACTTTTCTCTTGTGTCGAAATCTCATAAGGCAGTAGAAATGGGACTTAAGCGCTAGTTAGTTTTTCTGTCAATTGGCCAGTGTCTCCACTCAGTACAGTAGCACAATATGTTTTTTTTACATCGACTAAATTGCTAAATTCCTCATGCACCTCGATAAGAGGTATAGATTTATATCAGTGCCTTTAAGTTTTCTTCAGTATTTTTATTTGACATGTATGATTTCCTTTATCCCTCCAACTGCAAAAGTTATAGTTAAACTTATTATGCACAGGGCTATTAAATAGCTAGATTATGTGGCAGCCAATTTTAAGCAGAAACAAGCAAAAGGGATAAAATGCAATAGAACTGCTATTTTTTGTAAGCTGTAATAATTGATTGAAAGTGAAATATGCACCGATAACATTAAAGAACCTTTTCAATGTTTCCAAGAAATGCACATTGCTGCAATATACAGTTAACCTTCTTCCTCAAACATAATTGATAGTTGCTAAAATAATAAACGATCATAATACCCACCCCGAGTGACGAACGGACCGTGACTTCCTCATATGTGTCACGTGGCTAGTGTGCCGCCGCCGCTTGGAAAGCCGTCCCCCGCGCTCGAGACACCCGCAGCATATTCTTTCTTGCAAGCGCGAGGCTGGTCGGGGCTCAGAGCGGATGACGCCATGACTCGCACGCAGCACAAGGGGGGCTTGGGGGAGGGAGCCGACCGAAGGGAGGTCTCCTCCCCCGGGCGGTTTGGGAGGGCTGCGAGGGGTTATTTCCAGAAGTTGCCAGAAAGTTCTAGTTTTGGGCTGGTCTAGTAGGACCAGCCAGCCCAAGTATAAATTACACCGTTCCCGCTAACCGCCACCATTTTAGGTTTGGTGACCTGGTGGCTAGGTGCTTTAACTTTTTGTGAGTGTATCTTGTGTGTGTGCTTTTCTTTTTCATTCTTTGCCTGTAGTGATATTACTTTGAGCTTAGTAATGGAAGACGCACGAGTTCTGGAGGCGATGCGCTTATTGGCTGATGCCGGGCGATTGGATTTGCTCGCGGGAGGCGGCCAGGCTAGGCCTCACCGCCAGGCCTCCGCCGGTGTCGGGGCCGCAGTAATAGCATGTTCGTCGCCGAAGAGGAGTCGGCCGAGCCAGGTAAGCGAGAGGGGCCGCTCCCGGTCCCGGAAGCTGGTCCCGCAACGGTCGTCTCGGGGGAAGCCCGGTGCTTCGGAGGCTCCGGAGGCCCCGGGCATGTTGAGCGGGGGGAAAGGTGTACCTTCACAGGTCCCGCCGCTTCCACTGTGCGTTGCTTCTGATACCGGGGATTTTCCGTTAATGGCGGGACGGGGGCAGGGGTCAAAGAAAGGGGGCAAGAGTGGTCGGGGAGGCAGCAAGAAACGCTCCGCCTCTGATCCGCTTGTTGAGCGGCGGGGACAGTCTGCAGACGGTGTCCCCGTGCGCGGAGGTCGTAGGGGCTCGGTGCAATTTGTGTTACAGGACTCCGAGCGGGACCAGGTTACCCATGGGGCCCAGGAGGACAGTTTGGTTGTTAGTGAAACTCAGTTCGCCCCTGACGATGGTCAACGATTGTTAACTCCGTTAGGTCGTTTTCCGCTCAATGTTCGAGTTGGGGAGGGCCATGAAGGGGGATTGGTGGGGTCCAGGACTGTTTTATCATCTGGTGTACAGGTTGTGGCCCAAGGGGCCGACGCGGGAGCGATTGAATTTGGAGGCAATGTGGGGAGTCCGTTATTGTTTTCTACCCCGGGATCGGCGATTGGCGAGGTGGTTTCTGGGGGCAGTGGCTCTCGAGATGAGGGTGAATGGGCCCAAATGGGCGTCAATGTTTTGTTTGGTGGTGCGATTACTGGGTTGGAACAGGGTGAAGGTTTTCGATCGGAGGGTGGTGGGGTCCCATTTCTGAGGGGTGGGCCCTTTCAGTCGGGATTACAGAACCGTCAGCCTGTTTTTGGTGTGGGCCCTGCGGTTGTTGGCACGGCCGGATTGGGTATGGTTGGTTTTCCGGCTCCTGGGGCCTTGAATGCGGCAGGGTTTAGCTTCCAGGGCACTTTGTTAGGCCCCGATAGAGGTTTTGGTCAGGTGAGTGGCGGGCCTATGCAAGGACCCAGGAGTACAGCTCCGCACTTATCTGGGGCCTCTGGGGGTCCGTATTTCATGTGTGGTTCTCCAGGCTGGGAACATTTTGGCGCGGCGGGCCTGGCACACCGTACTTTTCGGAAGGATTTAGCGGGCCAGGACTCAGCCCCTAGAGTTGTTAGTCGCGCTTCCTTTTCGGCACCTGATAATTTGGATCATAGTGACGACGAGGAGGTGATAGGTGGTTCTCAGATTCAGGTGGTTCCATTGAGGCATGACGCGCGAGGCCGTTCCGTGGAGAGAGGTCAGAGTAGGGTAGTTGATTCTACTCGAAGGGAGGATGTGTGTGGTTGGTCTGTGGATAGGAACCCTAGCACACCAGTCCAAACTTTTTCTTTTCAGGACGAGGTTAGGCGCGGCGTTCCGGACTTGGCAGGGCGCAGTCCAGTCCATTTTCGCCAAGGGGAAGTGAGGAGAGTGCCTAGTGCGGCCCTCTCTGTTCCACCGAGGGAACCCGACGCGGCCAGCACACGAGGGTCTGGCGTGATCCCGCTGGCCCCAACGAGTAGCAGGTATAGGTGGCAGGCCTTGCCGGCGGCTATGGAGCAACAGAGTCAGCGCCCAGGGAGGTACAGGCGTGTACAGTCTGCTCCCCCACCTGGAGTTTCGAAATCATTGAAATGTACAGTGGTTGATACCGGGTTAGGTAAGACCCGGGGTGATTTGATGCATGCAAGTGTGGACTCGGTGGTGTTGGACTATGACGATGAGAGTCCCGAAGAAGGAGAACTGCGGGGTCTTGAGGGGGGGTGCCCTCTCATTCCTCTCATAGTGTTTTACAGGCTCCAGTGGTCCAGAGGCAACTGCAAGGGAGAAGAGAGCGCGGCCCATCGGGTAGGGCACCTCGGAGACCGGATGCATTGTCTTCGGCGCCACGGGCGGAGCCATCGAGAGCTGTCTCTCTGTTACAAGGTGAGCAAACAGTCCCACAGGCCAAACCTGTTATGGTGTCAGTGGGTACCGGTGGTGAACTTGATGTGGTCATTACGGATGGCCGTTTGGTTAAAGGCCGTTATGTCAAAGACACTGCGGTGGGTACTGACGATCTGTTGTTACAAAATAAAGGGGACTGTGGTATAGCTGGTGCTTCCAGCAAAGTTACACAACAAGGGGACAGTGGTGTTATAGCTGGTGCTTCCAGCAAAGTTACTCATCAAGGGGACAGTGGTGTTATAGCTGGTGCTTCCAGCAACGTTAAAGACAAAGTAGACAGTGGTGTTATAGCTGGTGCTTCCAGCAACGTTACAGTAACGGTGGACAGTGGTGTTATAGCTGGTGCTTCCAGCAAGGTTTCAGACAAAATGGACAGTGGTGTTATAGCTGGTGCTTCCAGCAATGTTAAAGAGCCAGTGGCTAGTAAAGAGTTGAAAATCAAAAAATTGCCATACATGGGGGTGACGAAGCCTCTGGGTGCCCACTTGATGCTTAGTACTAAAGAAAGAATCTGGAATGGTGAGTATGTGGAGCTCCTTAAGCTTCTCCATCGAGAAGTCCGGTCTAAGGAGGGCTCTAAAGAGGAAGAATCCGAGTTGGCCAAACGCCCGAAGGTCCCTTTAAATATTGAAAATTGGACAGCTGCGTTTTTGATTTATGCCAGTGTATACTGCGAAAAGTTCCCTGAGCGCAGCGTTTCCCTGTTTAAGTACATGGATGTGATTCGTAAAGCTCAGATCACCGGGGGTGGTTTTGCCTGGTCTCAATACGACGAGGAATTTAGGGCCAGGATGGCGTGGGACCCTGAGGCGAAGTGGGGTGAGCTCGATAATGATTTATGGCAACACACAATGGGGTCATCAGCTGGGGGGAAGACTGTGTTCACGGCCAGTGGTTTACCTCTAGTGTACCGGCCCTTTCAGGGGAAGCCCACCCGGGGAGGGGTGGGGTCCAATTCTAACACTCAATCAGAGACAGGTTTCTGTTGGGAATTCAATAGGGGTTCCTGTATTAGGGAATACTGTAAATTCAGACATGAGTGTTCAGGTTGCGGGAGGAAACACCCGTTATCAAAATGTTGGGACAACGAGCCTTCGGGCGGCCATCAGGGGAAACAGTCAGGTTCAGGTACTTCCAACTCCAGGGGTCGGGGATCCAGAGGTAATAAGGGTTCTGGGGCCAAAGGCTCGTACTCCGGTTAAATTGGACAGGCTACAGATTGCCTTACAGGGTTATGACGACGAGTCTGCAAAAATGAAGTTATTGGATGGTTTTCAGTTTGGTTTCCGATTGGGTTACCTAGGATCCAGGGAACGGAGATGGTCGGCCAATTTGAAGTCGGCTTTAGAACATGCCACAGTTGTCCAAACCAAACTTACTAAGGAGGTTCAGGAGGGTAGGATGGCTGGCCCGTTCACAGATTGGCCGTTACCCAATTTGATTGTCTCTCCAGTCGGTGTCGTTCCTAAGAAAGAGGCAGGTCAGTTCAGACTCATTCAACATCTCTCATGGCCGGAGGGATCCTCAGTTAACGATTTTATTGCCCCGGAGGATGTGTCGGTATCTTACTCGTCTGTGGATGTGGCCATGTCGCTAGTTGTGACAGCGGGTGCAGCCGCTGAAATGGCCAAGTGTGACATAAAATCTGCTTTCCGCCTGTTGCCGGTACACCCTGAGGATTGGTGCCTTCTCGGTATCCAATTCGGTGGTAAATGGTACGTGGACAAAGCTCTACCTATGGGTTGCTCCATCTCATGTGCGCTGTTTGAATGTTTTAGCACTTTCTTACAGTGGTATTTTTCAACTCAGACTGGTCATTCCCTGGTGACACATTACCTTGACGACTTTTTCTTTGTTGGATCCCCGGGCTCCGCGGAGTGCCAGGCAGCTCTGGACACATTCCATGGGCTCATGGAGGATCTAGGAGTTCCTTTAGCTCCGGAAAAGACAGTGGGCCCCAGTACGGTCCTTTCCTTCTTGGGTATCGAAATTGATTCTGTACTCATGTCTGCTCGCTTGCCTGAGGATAAAAGGAGCAACATGGTGCTACTGCTAGAGACAATGTTGGCCAAAAAGAAGGTTTTGGTAAAGGAGATTCAAGTGCTATTGGGTCATTTGAATTTTGCTTGTAGGGTGGTGAGAGCAGGTAGGACTTTTTGTAGGAGACTAGGTAGGGCTTTAGCAGGACACCACTTGCCTCATCATCGTGTGCGCCTGTCTGCCGGTGTAAAGGAGGATTTGAGAATGTGGAAGTTCTTTTTGACCTCTTTCAATGGTGTTCCCTTAGTCAGAGACGTTGATTTCCAGTGGGACGTACAGATGTTTTCTGACGCGGCTGGCAGTGATGGTTTTGGCCTTTTCTGGAACGGCAGATGGTGCGCGGAACGTTGGCCGGATGAATGGTTGAATGGTGGTCGCAGCATCACTTTCTTGGAATTGTTCCCTCTTTTGGTGGCCTTGACACTGTGGGGGGAGGAATTGGCACACAAGAAGGTTTTGTTTCGTGTGGATAACATGGCTGTTGTGGAGATAGTGAACCGACAGTCTGCCAGAGACGAACAGGTGTTGAAACTGATGAGAGTTTTCGTTCTGGGTTGTTTGAAACACGACATTCATTTTCGTGCTTTACACATTCCTGGCGTGGACAATGACATTGCGGATGCTTTGTCTCGTTCACAGTGGGGGATATTCCGTGGACTGGCGAGGGAGGCAGACAGATCCCCGACTCGGATGCCGACTCATCTGTGGCGTGTAGGAGAAGTAGGGTCGTACAATTGGTGGTAGGTTCTTTATCTGTGTCCACACGTACTGCCTATTCCTTGGCTTGGAGGGAATTCTTGGATTCCGGAGCTGTCAGACGGGAGGATTTGTCGCAGCGGTCAGAGGATGTTGTTAATTTTATACTAGACCTCATGGATAAGGGCCTCACTAAAGTGACTATAGCGGGGAAACTAGCGGGTATTGCTTTTATGGGACAGTTATTATGGGGTTACACCCCATCAGCGGGGGAAATAGGCAGGAGAATGCTTGAGGGATGGGCCAGGGAACAGGGGCATGTTGTTCGATCTCGGGCTCCATTATCCTGGCAAATACTGGCTAGGTTAATTACAGTTTTACCTTTAGTATGTTCAGATGATTTTGAGGCGTGTGTTTTTTCTATGCTCATGGCGTTTATGTTTTTTGGAGCTTTTAGGGTCTCGGAGTTGTTGGGGACCAAACATAAGGGTGGTTTACACTGGAGGGATGTTTTTTGTTACGACGAAGGTGTTCATGTATGGTTATCCAGCTCCAAAACTGATCAAACGGGTAAAGGTAAAGGGGTTTGGTTACAAGCGCGCGACCCAAAGCTCACTTGCCCTTTATTGCTGGCGCGGCGCTGGCGTTCATTGTGCGGGGGCGGGGATGAAGCCCTCGTATTCCAACACATTAATGGTTTACCGGTCACGACTTATCAGTTACGGATGGTTCTTCGTAAAGCCCTGCAACACATTGGGCTTGATAGTAGTTTATATGGTACTCATTCTTTTCGTATAGGTGCAGCCACGGAGGCCTTTCACAGAGGTTGGACGGAGATGGATATTATGAGGTTGGGGCGCTGGTCTTCTAAGTGTTTCAGGCGCTATGTGCGGAGCCCGGCAGATGACGCGCAGGCGTTCTCAGCCTAGACATGTGTTCTAATTGTTTTTTCTCTTTCAGGATCCGTTGCTGGACCTCGATCGCCAGTGGTCACGGTCTGGATAGTGGGTCATTCCTTCGTTAAATGGGCCAGAGTCCAAGCGGCACGGAGCTACTTTGGAGAACAACTCGGATTTAATGATCGTATGTTTAATATTGTATGGAAGGGTAAAGGTGGGATGCTCTGGAGAGAGTTAATCCCTTGTTTAAACAATAACATGGTGGGCGGCTTATGCCCAGATATTTTGGTCATTCATTTGGGTGAAAATGATCTTTGTGCCACAAAAGGGGTTGTATTACTGCGGGCTATGAAACGGGATTTAGGCCTCATTAAGGAACTATGGTCTGGGTGCCATGTATTTTGGACTGAGTTGATACCGCGTAGGACATGGAGAGGGGCTGTGAACCCCAGGGCTGTGGATCGGGCGAGGAAGAAGGTGAATTCGGAGGTGTCTCGTTGTTGCAGGGGCCTCGGTTTCAGTAGGATATCGCACAGGGACATTAAATTTGAATCGGTAGAGTTTTTCCGAGATGACGGAGTACATTTGTCACGTGTGGGTATGGACCTTTACCTTTTAGAGCTTCGTGAGGTGTTAGCTCGGGCTTTGGCCATGCAGCGTTGATTCCCAGTATCTTTCCGTTCGCTACGCGGTTGGGGGGCAGAAAGGAAGGCTCCGTGTGTTCACCCCCTCCCACTTGCCTGCCTTTCTGGGTGGCGGGGTCGTGGTGTATCAGTTCGGTTTCAGGTTGATTGTTGGTTGTAATTTCGTTAGAATTTTATTAGACTGGGGCCGGGGCAGGTTGGTCATGGTTTGACCGTTCAGTTTTTAAAAGGGGTATTCTGCAGGAGTGCAGGGTCAGGCAGGATCGATGATTACGGAGGACATGACAAATGTTAATTCAGTTGTGGTTTGATGAATAAAGTTTATTGATGACGTATGTTTTATATATATGACGTAATGTTGATTGATGATGTAATGTTTTCTAATGACGTAATGTATAATGATGTTATAATGTGTATTGATGTATTGTGGGGAGGGCCCAAATACGTAGGGGTGGGGGTTTGGGGGCCCGTTGGTTAGTTATTTATTTATTTAGTGAGGTTTAGTTTTGTAAGGCGTTTGCCGAGGTTGTATTTTGTAATGTGCACCTGTTTCCTAATAAAGCGGCCTTTTACACACACATAAACAATTTTTTGGACTACTTTTCTCTCACCCCTCGCCCTCCCTCCCAAGGGGGGCTTGGGGGAGGGAGCCGACCGAAGGGAGGTCTCCTCCCCCGGGCGGTTTGGGAGGGCTGCGAGGGGTTATTTCCAGAAGTTGCCAGAAAGTTCTAGTTTTGGGCTGGTCTAGTAGGACCAGCCAGCCCAAGTATAAATTACACCGTTCCCGCTAACCGCCACCATTTTAGGTTTGGTGACCTGGTGGCTAGGTGCTTTAACTTTTTGTCCCACCCTCCCTCCCTGTTTTTGGTAGTATTTTTTCTTACCCCTCGCTCCCTCGTTTTTTCTCACTTTTTGTGATAATTTTTCTTTTCCGAAAGGCTGTTTTATGGGTTACCGGTGTGCAGGGATTGTTTCTTGTATTTGTATTTGTCGCTAGGAGCAGGTGCTGTGCGGGGTCGTGGTGTATCAGTTCGGTTTCAGGTTGATTGTTGGTTGTAATTTCGTTAGAATTTTATTAGACTGGGGCCGGGGCAGGTTGGTCATGGTTTGACCGTTCAGTTTTTAAAAGGGGTATTCTGCAGGAGTGCAGGGTCAGGCAGGATCGATGATTACGGAGGACATGACAAATGTTAATTCAGTTGTGGTTTGATGAATAAAGTTTATTGATGACGTATGTTTTATATATATGACGTAATGTTGATTGATGATGTAATGTTTTCTAATGACGTAATGTATAATGATGTTATAATGTGTATTGATGTATTGTGGGGAGGGCCCAAATACGTAGGGGTGGGGGTTTGGGGGCCCGTTGGTTAGTTATTTATTTATTTAGTGAGGTTTAGTTTTGTAAGGCGTTTGCCGAGGTTGTATTTTGTAATGTGCACCTGTTTCCTAATAAAGCGGCCTTTTACACACACATAAACAATTTTTTGGACTACTTTTCTCTCACCCCTCGCCCTCCCTCCCAAATCTCCAGGTGCCGCCAGCACACTGAAGAGATGGAGAACACTTAAGAAGCAGGAAGTTGAACATTAGCTTTTGACCAACTACTGATTTTATGAGCAAGGAAATCCGTCTCGCAAACAATTGCTTTAGCAACTGAAAAGGCGAGAGAGAAAGAAGCTCGTTTGTTCAGTACAAGGCGCTCAAGGGGACATTAGACCAATATCCGCAGCGAATACATTGGTTTCGTCTCAGTCTTTTCAGTGCCTCTGCTGAAGTTATCTTTACGCTCACAATGCTGGGATTTCCTTCTTTCTAGAAACGCCTAATCCACTTGAATTTCGGCGACTTGCAAACATTTAAGGGAACAGGCAAACAATAGAGACTCTTGGGTTGTGCGAAAAAGGTTGCTATATTTGACTGAGCTCACAATATCCATCCTTTGACTCAGGCTAGGCTGCACAATCTAAAATGCCCTTTCATTATACCAGCACTAAACTTCCTTTCACCCATAAAAAACTAAAGCCATCCATTTGCCTCTAATGCCCTCTCCCCTTCCAAAAACATTTCTTCCCTGTCTTTGCCTCTTTTGGGCCTACCAGCCCCCTTTACTTCCCCTTAGCATTTGATCTCAATTCCTTTAAATTCATGGCTTGCCTGACCAATCTAGGCACAGGCCTACCAATAGTTGGTCCCAAACTTTCACCCTCTCCATCATATATATGGGGCTTAATCAATATTCCTACATCAACACAGTACGATGTGCCTTGCAAAAAAAACAGAAATTCCTCTCTTCACTTCCTTTCTGGGCAGATAAATGTCAACCTTCTCTATCTCCCTATACTCTCTTCAGTACAAGCTGGGTTCATATCAACTCATCCCTCCTGCCTGTCCCTGCCTCTTAATCTTACACCTTGCCTTCAAGTGCTTAATGAGCATTTTTACAAGTTCCATCTCCATCTCTTGCACCCAAATAGTTCTCTCCAAAATAAATAATGATAAGTTTGGACCTTACCCACTTGTCCCTTAAATCCATAACATTGACAGGATTTGTCCCTTTTCATTTACACCTGCACTGTTCAATTCACTGCCGCCTTTTGTCATTTCAGCTCCAATTGCTGCACACTGCTTACATGTTCCCCAGCCCATTTGACTATAGAGACTCTAGTCGGGCCGGGCTGCTAACATTCCCCTTTTATAAAAAAACAACATAGATGGGGTTCTTCCTTTACGATACTGGCCCCGGTTTGTGGAACCCGCTGCCAAGACAACTGAGAGCAATAACATAAGAAAGTTTTTTCAAGAAATCACCAAAAATATACTTTCTCGGGCATTAGCGTAGAGGGGGACACTGGTTCAGATATCTGCTTCCGCTCACTGGCTGATGCAAAAGCGCTGGGACACTGCGAGTAGCTGCTGTGCGCTATAAAAAACCCCATCTTCCATCCATTCTTTCATTCATTCATTCATTCATTCATTCATTCATTCATTCATTCATTCATTCATTTCATTCATTCATTCATTCATTCAATAGTGTGCCTGCAGATACAAACCTTCAATTACCTTTTCTCACACTGTCTGCCTCCTACATGCAATCATAAAGCATGTCACTACTGCATCTTTCCTTTCCCATTTGCCGGCGCACACAAACACACAAACAAACTGGCTTCCGTTTATCCTGGCCCTTTAACCTCCAGCTCCCTATGCCCATAAAATACCCTGTCCTGAAGGAGGGATCCTAAACTCTTGTGCGGGCCAGCCCCTTGCCCAAAACACTGACAAAGCACTCCCTGCAAGAACTCCCTGCTCATTTGTCTCCCATCCATTATAAATACTGCTCATTCACCTACTACCCTATTACCACGTTGTGCACATTGTATCAGGAAATGTTAAACATAACAATACTCGCTCTGTCAATAGTCTGAGTACCCAGCGATCATTAGCTGACATGCCACTGGAGCAGCATAATTTAGGCTCGACCTTTCCATGTCAAATAAGTGCCACTATACAGGTGCGCCTGACGTTATATTCGCTTTGTGCCACACCAATATTAACATGTCCGACACATTTAAACACATAAATGAGATGTATTCACTGTTGAATTTAGAGATTTATAACCATGTGCACTAATGTTTACCATAACATGAATCGTGTATCCTTTACTCATGTTTCACATTCAATTTCAAGTTGTATTTGTTTAAGTAAGCATATTCCTTTGCTCACGCTTTGCCGTTTGTTAGAAGTTACACATGTGCACGCAAAACCACAAACTTGCAGTGTGAATTAAATGCTTAAAGTTAGCCTGACAATAGGCCTCAATTCTGAAATGTGCTTTGTCTGGTTACTGTGATTTTTCCTCTGCAGGTGTGTCAAGGTTTAGATGAGAAAAGGAGTAGTGTTGTCCGAATTAGTTTCCTAATAGTAAGGCCTGAGAAGAGAAATTTTGGCAGGGACGTGGAGACCTTCTAGGGGCATATTATCAAGCCTGTGCGCTAAAATTATCGCCGCTTTATCGGCCGAAAACGGCCGATAAAGCGGCGATAATGGGCTTGATAATATGCTCTATGGAATTCCAATCGAAGCACATGTTAGATGTGAAGACATCTAACATGGGCTTCGATTGGAATTCCACGGAGCATATTATCAAGCCCATTATCGCCGCTTTATCGGCCGTTTTCGGCCGATAAAGCGGCGATAATTTTAGCGCACAGGCTTGATAATATGCCCCCTAATGTCTAAATAAAGGCGCCTATACATTGTTTATCAGGAACTGAGGGAAGTTCGGGGTTACAGTAACAGTCCAGGTTCTGTGTGATGGGTAAGTCTGGCAATATTGCAATTGTAAAACGTGAGGTTTGAGCCAATCAGTTACTAGAGGGGTAGGAAGAGATGCAACTGTTGCTGTTGTTTTGATTAATGTTCACACTGTTAGGAGTTAAGGCAGCTTTTCTCTGGACTTTCAGGGGTACTGACATCTCTGCTACCTTACTCCTGCAAGAGTAGCTTTATGCTAAACACTTCTTCCCATTCTAGGAGACTTCTTTTGGAGTTATCACAATGCTGTCACCTTCTTGCTTTTCCGAATTTCCTTGAAATTCCACTTTAGAAACCATCCGTATTAGAAATTTAAAACGCTAGAGGTTAATCATGTTTAAGAGGGAATATCAAAGTTTCTTCATTGACCACCTATTTCTATTTCTTGTTTTCTCTATTATCGTGGCTGTGATTATTTCCTACCTTATCCTTCTGAGACTGAACCTACTGCGAGATTTCAGTTTATTAACTGTAATACTGTGTCCATTTAACATTCTTTTGATATTCGTATATATTGGTTTCATCATTAATTTGCAATAAACCATTTAACTTCAACCACCATTTCATAGTCCTTATTGTGTGATTAAATGTGCTTAACAGAGATTGCTTTTTTTATGATTGTTAAGTCCCATGTTGTCTCAGTCAGCCTAAAAACATCCATCAGAGAGAGATTTTAAATCAGGTACTTACAAGCTCTGACTACTAATTTCCTTCACCGTACCTTTAAAGTCACCATAGAGGTGTCAATAAAGACACAACTGACCAATTCCTCCCCCTAAACATCTTAGTCAACCAACTGGAAAACACTGAGAAATACAATATTGAGGTATTTTCCCTTCATGTGTCTGGCCACCTCTCAGTGCGCCAGCATCTTTTGCAAGTTCTCTTGCCCCTGTGGCACGAGAGAATATTTCAGCTCACCAAGTCACCAGCTGTGCTGCAACCACATTGTCACCCTGCTGATATTTACCATTTCTGCATGTTCTTTTGGACCCTGTCTGCACCCTAATGCTCTGTTGTGCCTTTGTTGCCCCTCCTATTGGAAGTGCCATTTGCATCCAGACAGCTCTCCTGAGGGTCAATATCAGGCAGATGAAATTCAATCACCTAGCAATTGTTCCATCATCTACAACTCACTCTTTCACATACACAGAAGTGCTTCCATCAATTCTTTCTGTCTTCCCAACTTCCCAACCAGCGATGTGGTCAGGCATTCACTTCTGAGGGGTGCGAAAGTCACCCCAAATCATTTTACATTCTCAGACACTGTCATCAGTCTCTCCCATCCCCTGTCTGTTATGGCCATGTCTAGCATGAGGAAGTTATCAAAGTAGAGCAGCACTGGATTATACCACAACTCTACCTCGCCACCCATTCTAGGAAAGTGCTGAAAGCCTTGATTCCCACGTATGTCAATGAACATGCTGTTAGCATGTTCTTATCAACATAAACATTTCCACTAGAAAGTACATCTAGGACTTCAAAGTCGTTGGGGTGTACTGCAAATAAACAAAGAGTGGAGTTTATGTTGAATTTAAGTTGAACTCCCTCCTTTCTCCACAGCTTTGCCTATGCAACTGAGCACACACTCTGTTCAAATTTAGCCAGTTACTGATGATCACTCAGCCACAATAGACATAATAAATGGTGACTCAGCAAACGTTCCACATTCTCTTGTTTTTGGGAGGATGGCCATTGGTGATTTAATCAGATCTCT
This sequence comes from Lissotriton vulgaris, assembly GCF_964263255.1. NCBI lineage: Eukaryota > Metazoa > Chordata > Amphibia > Caudata > Salamandridae > Lissotriton > Lissotriton vulgaris. Next base: position 1,124,889,858 of record NC_141694.1, read on the forward strand.
CAAGTAGGACTACGGAATGGTCTTTCCAGCCTTCTCTTTGACACTCCTGTGTCTAGTTTTCTTTTTACAATGTATATCGTGCCTTCCACAGATTTTACACAGATTATAGGTGTTCTGACCAACAGTCTCAAGTTTATTTTCAAGTTCTGCAAGGTTTTCCCCAGGTTCAAGTTCATCTTTACTCAATAATCATTGTTATAGCATAACCAAGCCATCTCCTCAAAGTTAAATTGGACCTTCCAAAGGATGTCGAAATATTAAAACAATGGCACAGTGTTCTCATGGACTTTCTCACAGTATAAGCTGTATTGTATGGTGAATTCTAACATTTAAAACTCTACATTGGTTCTCTTTACTAGCTCCCTCTTTTCCATATTAGAACTCACCTTACCCAGGAATTGAATGTGTAAGAGATTATACAACTTCATGTATTTGTGTGTACATTCTAATTTGTGCTTTGTAGCATGTGTGCCCCTAACTGCGTTTTAATATAAATATATAAGATAATATCTTTTCCCACATTGTCTCTTAGCTTGATGCATCCTTGCCCACATTCCCACTTAACCCTTCAACCTGACCCTTTTTCTGGCGTGGCTACTATTCCTGATTCTATTGCTGCTCCTACTTTCACCACTTCTCAGGTAAGACTACTCCCTCCTCATTGTACATCCCTCCTCCTCATGTACCTCTTTCTCCTTTGCACCTGTCCTTCACTTTTGTTCTAAGTATCTATCCTAGGATTCCTACCATGCCTTCTGGAACCCCTCAAAACCAACTTGTCATCCATCCCTCCATTAGGTCCACCCACCAATTCCCTCTATCATATAATCCACTTCACTTGTTTTGCTGTATTCTGCTCAGCCACATAGGATACTTGTCTCTTTAGCATCCCATTTCTCTCTTATCGGTTAATAGGTGGCTGACCGTGCCCCTACCTGGGCTTACACTATTTTTATTTTATTTTTTTAACAGATTTCTTATGAAACACATCCTTACTGTTGGACCTAGCTTTCTCTGCAAGGTCACCTCCAAACATTTTGCTTCCATCCCTCCTGTTCTACGAACACAATTGTATTGGTTTATAGGACTTTGTGAACTTTGCCCCTGCTAATCCATGCTAATATGCTTGTGCTCTGTCTTTAAACATGGAAAAATTGGCTTACACCCAGTTGGCACAATACATTTACTTGTTAGAACCTAATAAATTGGTACTACATGTACCCAGGGTCTGTGATTCAAATGCTTCTAATGGGCCTGAATTGCATAATGTGCCACCCACTTAAGCAGCCCGTTAAAAACATGTTTCAGCCTTGGCAATGCAGTGTGTGTGCAGTTTTAAACCGCCATTTCAACCTGGCAACATAAACCTTTTTCGCATGCACAACGGTAGAATGCACACTGTCATTAATGAGGTCAACATTAGTGATCCACTCAGGAAATGTTAAATGCATGCTATCCTGGTTTAGCGTGCTCTCTCCATGCATGTTGTCATAACCCAAAGAAGTAGGGGCCTCACCAGGCACCCTATCCCAGGATGCACTGCGGTACTATACGAAAACCTTTCAATAAAGTTCAACCACTTTTTTCCATGTTAATTTCATCTTATTTCTTCCATGATTTTGAAATCATCTATAGTTTTGAAAGCCTTTCTCATTTCATTTTACACTTCAGTTCAGTTATTTATCAATTGGACAGATTGTAATCATTGTTAGTTTTATGCAGCTTATGATTGGCACACCAGAATCGAAGGGAGCATTTTTAGGGGCAGAGTTCTTTTATTTCTACACGTAAGGTCGGGTCGCATGATTTGGGTATCACATGACTTTTTCAGTTGATACCCGACACACTTGCAACTGTTTTTTAACCATGACACTCGTCAGTATTCACTGTTGGCGGGAGGTAACAAATTGCTTTAGTTCTGACACTGAGACGTGTTTTAAATTGATTTAAATTGGATGATCACGTACACTATTATGGGTTGCATGTGTTTTTTTGTCACATGGGTATGTTTGATTGTGTTGTTTGTGTTTTGGGTGGGAAACTTTGGGCACAAGTAGTACGTAGCACACATATCAAGTTATGTTTTACAGAGATTAATTACGTTGTATCATAGCCCTATGGGGCAGGATCTTATCAATGCGAAAGTATTAAATATCAATAACATTTGCTTTACTCTGTTTTGTTGTAGTTAGCCCTGAAGAAGGGCAACAATTGACCATAATGCATTGGGTTTAAACATTTAAACATCCATGTTCGATTATGTGGAATTGTGAATCTCCGAGTGTCTCAGGAGTAAAGCCTGGCAGGCACTCATTGAACTGAAGGGTAAAATGGAATGAGAAATGCTTTCAAAACTATGGACAAAAGTGCCATACTTCTTTGGGTTATTACAACGAGGCTGGGGAAGACACTTCACTGGCAATCCTAGTAGGCTTGCCAAGACCACAAATATCTCAGCAAACAGGCCAGCCAAGCCATATACTTTTCCCTCGTGAACAAGCAAAAGAACAATGTCATTGGGTAGGTATACTCATCTATTATGACCTCAGTGAGTTTAGGAATGTCAAAGTTTAAGGTACAGTGTGAGGCTTTATTTTATTGTTATGCAACAACTTGGTAAGGACTGGGAAGACTAAGGGAGTGAGGTGACAATGTGCTTCATGGTTCTGTTAGACAATATGCTATCTTGTACAACAGCTGAAGTTTGCATATCCAGCCAGTAGGGTATTCATCCAAACCCTTCTTCTGGTTCCTGCAGCATGTGGGTAGATGATGTGTGTGTGATAACTAAGGGGAGGGGGGTGATTCGCTTCAAGTTTTTTCGAACGGAACTATGATCTGAAGGCACCATAGGTCTAATGATAATCTTCATAATCTGTATCATATTGTCTGACTCTATAATGTTCTTCTCCTTTTTGCCTAAATGCGTCATCCTTGTGGGTTGCGCTGGCCTCCTTTCGAAAGGTCTTCGCCCTTGTTTCTTTCTTTAGCAGGGCTCGGAAAGAATGAGACCTTGTTTAATATTGTTGGATATTTTTGGATCATTTGTGAAACAGAAATTGTGTGCCATTATTCTAGAAGGTGTTCCTTAGTTAACTTGCCTCCCAGAGGCATACTTTATGACCTTTTAACAGGAGCGCCGTTTTTTTCTCCCTTTCTTTCCATTTTGTTTATAATTACATGCAATTTGGGGATTTGCAGGCACTTACAGTAGCAGCGAAGGGTCTGCTTAATCCGTATAATAGCTGTGTTTTCCATTCACCTACCACATGCGGCGCGCCATTATTTATTATTTCTTCAACTACCTTTTACATCACCCACCACGCAAGGAAGGCTCGTCCAGGAGCCGTCCGATCATAGTTCACAGGCTGTGAACGGTCCGCGCGCACTTTGCAAAATGCATTTTCTATAAGGTTGTACCACCTATTCATTCAATGCAGTTATTGTGCAGTCTTCTTGGCAGAACATATTCTTGTTTATACTTCAGGAAGTTCATTACGTAATGAAAAAGCATTGGCACAGCCAATATGTCTCGGCTTTGGGACCTTATAAGTGTTTAGCCACGCAGTACATTATCATGGGTGCTGTACCACCGGGGATTGAAGAGCTATACAATTGCTACACACTGGGTCGTGCAGTTTGATTCAGGAATACATCCTTGCCTCAGGAAACATTTATGGGAAGGGCAGGTCTGATAGACCGAGGTGGGCGAGAAAGGTGGGACAGTGAGAGAAATTGAGTTTGGGAAGACCAAAAGGTGAAAGGAGGCCGCAGTGGTGTAACAGAGGAGCCTACTACACTTGTAAGGGGGAGAGGCGGGGTGGGGTGCACTAAAACAGTTTAGCCTAAGGCCTAATAAATCTCCAAGATACACGAGTCTCCAGGGAACTCGCCACACTCTGCAGGCAGCCCATCATTTTGCATGACACCACTGCAGAGGGGTTGTCGGGGAGGTGAGTCAGAAAGCTGGGGGAGGCAAGTGGGAGAAGTTTATGATGGAGACAGGCAGGTAGGTGAGCCAGAAGAGAGAGAGATGACATCACAGTGAAAGAGATGTGTGGGAGAGCAGAACAGAGACTTAAGAAAGTGAAGGAAACAAGTGGTGAGATAGAAAGAGAGAGAGAGAGGGAAGGGAAGCCACATGGATAAGTGGGAGTGAGAGAAATGTGGAAGAGGCAGCAGGATAATTATAGGGAGAAAACAGCTGACAGGAAGAAAGCTTGGAGTGTGGGGAAGAGATGCTGTGGAGTGAGCTGCACAGCAATCAATAAAAGTGAGGCTGATAGACTGGGAGATATGGTGGGGAGAAAGCTGTAAGCGAGAAGGGAGGTTGGTGGCTCGATCACACATATAAACAATGAGAGAGGCAGGTATACAACGCATCTAAGGCAAAATACAGAGTTTCAGGAATCCAGGTATTTTGCCAAGAGCACATGCTGGGACTTTCAGGCCACACTAATAAAAAGAAAAGTTAAAAAAACAAGTCCCAGAAAAGAAACCAGATGGCCGGGCTACCCTCAACATGACAGTGGGTATATTGGGAATGCGAGTAGTCCTAAGGTATAAAAAGTGAGACAGAGACGGGTGGGAGAAAATCCTGTGGGAGAGAAAGAGCCAATTAATGGGGAGGGGAAGACGGAGGATGAGAGAAAGGTAGAGGAAAACAGACAGTAAGCGAGAGAGAGAGTTTGTGGAAGAAGGAGAGTGTCAGGTGGAAGGGATGAGATGCAAAGGTGATAATTGACTCGTAATATGTGTAACAACACCAACCAGGTCTGACTTTCACCAATCACAGCTTTGCAGTCAGGGGCTTGTAGCCCACAATTACACAGCGAGGCTTGCAACTACAAGCCAGTCAATACAAAATGACGGGTAATACAAAAAGATAACAGGATTGGGTCAGGAGTAACGCATGGCATGGATCCCTGGGCAGTCCTGTAGAAAGAGTTGTCAGGCTGTCTCATTTATGGCTGCCCTTTCTGTATTTACACTTTGGTCTTTAGCTTGGTTAATCCGTGCCTGCGATTGCCCTTTGCCTTGACTCTCAAGTCAATGCCACCCCAAGGTTCCACCAGACAGCCTGTGTACACCAAGATGGTACAGTTAGGGCGGTGCCAGGGTCCAATTTAAACGAGCATAATAAATACGGACCAAATATATTTACACTTTGACCTCTCCATATACAGAGCTCTTCTTTCAGCACATTAACCCGTGCTCAGAAATACTTTATTGGAGCAGGCCACTTGACTTGCAAGTATCACACAGATTTCTGCATCGGGCACTTTAACCTGCTCAGACACATTACAGGGATTAGCTCTGGAGCAGAAAACTTGCAATCGGACTACATATTTTACCCCATTGGCTTCTATTTCAGGCGGGGGAGAGCTAAAACAAAACCCAGTTTTGCTCACAAAAACAGGAGTCACCTGCCTAAATTGGTCTAGTGGCATATATACACAAGGAACAGACGTGCACAGAAACTGTCCTGGAGAAAAGTGCCAGCAAACAAAACAAACAATGACTGAGGAGGGGGTGGACACAGGGGAGGATGTGTGAAGTAGCAGCGAGAGATGGCATTGAGATGTAAACAGCATTGGAACTACAAAACGGGCGAGGCAGCCATTATGGTATTGGCCTACGATTTAAAGTCCCTGAAATTTCTTGGATGAGAAGCAGGCATGGTACTGCCCTGAGCCAAAAGAGTACAAGACGGACCACACACTACGGCCTATGTGCTTGGGGGACAGATTGGGGCATTATGTGCCCCCGGCCCTCACCATTGTGGACCTTCAGTGGTTCCTGTGAATACTTTTAGGTCTCGGCTAGCGTAGGCTGTGCTTGCGCAGTCTCGCTGGTGAGATTTTATGTTTCTTAGAATGGAGGTTTAAACCCGCCCCTCTTCTCCATTGGCTGGCCTCCAAAATGCTGGCCAGCCATTGGAGAAGAGGTCCCAGTGACGATTTAAACCCTGTCTTTTTTGGATTGGGGGGCGTGTTTTTTTGGTTCTTTCTCTCTGTGACATCCTCAGTCCGAAACACACCCCCCGGTCTGAAAACGACGGGGCTTACAGACCCCTGCTGCTGTGGGTCGCGTTGAGTCCTCTCCTGGTGCACTGTGAACACTACACGCTGCTGTGTGCGCATTGAGTAGTTCAGTTCACTTGGTGCAAATAAACAGCTCTTTGTGGGGCATGCTCAAGACCAGTCTGCACTCTGCGCACCCAAAAGCTTTCACAACAGCAGCATTCGGGGGCACAGAGCAGAGAAAAAAATTGCAACTGGATAAAGGGCCTACGAGAAGGCAGGGAGTCACAGAGCCCAGGGAAAGACTCACAGCAGCAATCCAACACAGTGGTTCAGCACCCCACAAAGTACACAGTGACAAGAGTAGTCAGAACAACAATTGAGAAAATCAATTCAGTAGGACTTAAAGTTTTCGTTCTTGCTTTTATTCAAAGTCTTCATACAAAAAACGTAGCGAACGCGTTTCGTCCGAAGGACTTCTTCAGGGCTACAACACACAAATATACAAAATACAAATATTATACAAAAATATTTACAATAAAAACAATGATTTGTGGTACATCATAATTACACCGGCACATTAGTACATCCTAATTACACCAACACATTTGTACATATCATTTAATTAACAGACATGGTATGCCTACTGAAAGGATTTGATCTTAAACCTCTGTATGGCCAGGCAAAGTAAGGAGGGAATTCAAAGACAAACTGGGATTTATGGATTGTTGATGGCAGGGAAATTTAAAGTAAACATGAAATAAATGAGGGATCCAAATTGGAGTCATTGTCCTATTCTATATTAGTTCTAAGCTTCAATCCGTATTTAAAATAATAGGTCAAAGACCTTGTCTTACCGAAAGATATCGAGGATACTTGACGGTGGTTTTTTCTTACAAGACTTTATGATCAGAACTTCAGATGTGCATGGCATAAATAGCCTATTGTAAAGAAGTACAATATTTATATAATTACAATCCACACTCGTGTGAGTGTGTAGTCTTGCAGTTAAGCCATGAGTGCATTTATACCACATACCTTAATTTAAAGGAAAAATTGTCAATTACTCCTATTCAGTATACATCGTCGCAGATAGGCCGTCAGAATGGTGCCATTATTCACAACCAATTCGTCTGGTATTTTGTAATAGGTTTGGTCTAAAGTCAAAACAATATTTGTTTTAGAAAACCCGCATCAAGGAATATTCATATTTTACCTAAGTAAGGCATTTCCCATTACCCATTGCTGAGAAGTGAATCCAAAGCTTATTATATAATGTTACATCTGTGCACAATGGGAGTAAAAAAAGGGGAACCTTTACCTATTTTTAAGTTTCTAGTGTAGATCCATGGTACACATTACATGTGGTAATTCTTTTTGTATATTTTTTATCTGGAGACCATTTCAAACAACAACCTAGTTTACCCATTTTATTCTCAACCCTTTTCTCATATCTACATAGAGTGAGCTGAAGAACACCATCATAAAAGAACTAACATAGAAATTCGTGTTGGCACGGGCTCAGTGTGTAAAAACTTGCTCGATTTTAATAATAGCGTCTAAAAAAAACCCAGTATAACAGCAATTCCATTGAGGACTCCCAACCCCAAGCGAATTACAGGAGCAGCGCATTCAGAAGGGCGAAATAAAAACAGGAGTTCTCAATCAATCTCCAGCGCAACATTAATTAAAGAAGAGGATTCCCAACCCCTGATAGATGACAGGGGCAAAGCATTGCCCGATAGCATTGAACAAGATAACAACGGGTGGAAAGGGAAAGTTAAAGCCCCTCCCTAGCTCTTACTTACTTCAATCTGCGCAGAGTCTTCGTTCTCCCTCGGTCCCGGTCTCGAGTTGGTAGTTCGAAATACGAGCGGGAGAGGAGAGTTTAAATAGCCCGCAAATTACTATCAGCTGTTCAGAGTTTGAGTATACACAAGCGCGGCAGAACATGTAAATGGCGCCATCTTGTAATGGACTAGTTTCAATGGTCAAGTTCTAATTTAATGTCTAAAATCCCCACGAGTAATGTTTTATTTTAGTAAACGGGCCCTTTATTATTATATTCTCTACTAATTTTTTTATATATACCCTTGATGCATCGGAAAAGTCTGCATAATGGGCAGGCATGTTTAGCTTGTTTGTGGACGCCATTTTGAGATGGGAAATTTGCGATATTCTCACTAAAAGCTGGCGAGAACTTCTATTATCGTTTTGATGAAGTTTCTATTGAATATACTATGATTTTAAAACCACATCTCATTTTAGTTCATTTTCAGCAAATTCAATTTATAGGCATTATTTTATTACGGGAAACTGGCGAACTTATTAGTGGACGCCATTTTGAAATGGGAAATCAGCGATGTTTACACAAATATTTGCGAGTACATCTCGCATCATTTTAAGCACCATCCTTAAATGAGGGAATTTTCTATTGACCACATTTTAATTTGGGAACAATGTCTTGTTTTGATTCATTTTCAATGAATTTAATAGGTACATTTATTATACTTATAAGCACTAATTTATAACAGAAGACTTGCGATATTTACCCTAAACCAAATGTTGGGGTGCCATTTCGATAACATTTTTCTGCATACTTATCTTAGTTACAAACGCTGTTAATACACGGGCAGCGTTTGCATTACATTAACCCAACGTGTCACTGAGTTTAAAAAGTTCAACCTTCCCATTATCAGGCACCATCAAATCACCCGATAGGGTTACACATGGAACCTAAATCAGGGGCATGTATTCCTTTAAACGTATACCACGGACAATATACTTACATTAACAACGTCATTTTTGAGCAACCATTCAAGAATATTTTTATTATCTATTCATGATGTATTGATTTTTAACATAAAGTTGCTAAACGCGCTAGTCATCCGTTTTTGTACATCATATTGTGATTTAATATAGTATCCCAATTTTATGAACATGATTTTAACCTTTCGAATATTTCCTAATTTCTTTTAAATAAAATTTGCATACTTCTTTATGGTACATTTGATGTCAATGACTTATATTACATTCAATCGTGTTCCTGATGTTGATGATTAGCCAAACAAAGTAACCAGAGATATATGTCAGTTGTTAAAACAATTCATTACATATTTTCAGTTTCCCAAAAATTGCATTATATAGTCTGAATTTTTGGAATAATAAGTTGTTATAAATTCTCAAATAAAATCTTGAACAGGCTGCTGGACTCAAGATTAATTTCAATCCTGATTTTGGTCATAGTGAAAGAATATATGGTCTTTAAGGTTGTTTCATCGAATTTGCACATTCACAGATGCCAATCATTTAGCTTTTCAATGCCGAGAAAGAGCATTTTTTTCTTCAATACTTTCCCTTATAAGCAGGCATTCTTACAAGAAGTGATACATTTCATTATTGATGAGTCCGTTAGAGATACTGCGAAGGCGACAAATCCACGCAGCTTCTGTTTGTCTGAGCATCTTTGTTCTGTCACCACCTCTTACTAATGGTTTTACATGATCTATAATGTAAAAGCATATTTTAGAATCATTCGGGTGGTTCTGTTGAATGTGCACAGAAACAGGATATCTCTCATCTCCACTTTTTATGGCTCTCACATGTTCCTGTATACGTATTTTCAAACTGCGAATAGTACTACCAACATATATTTTGTTGTATGCACAGACAATAATATATACAGTATAGGCAGTATTGCAATTTATGAAGGAGTTTATTGAAAACTCCTTTTCAGTATTGTGTTTGAATTTTGACTTTCTATGTAGGCCAAATTGGCACATATTACAGCCTCCACATGTGAAGAAACCGTTAGGCTTTTCTGATAGCCATGCTATTGTACTTTTTTTCTTGGTATCTTGACTGTAACTGGGGCAAAGCTTGCTTTTAATTGTTTCAGCCTTACGATACACTACTTTGGGTTTTTCAGCAATGGTTCCTACTGGCAAATTGGCTGATTGTAAATGGTGCCAGTTACGTCGAAGAATGTTGTATACATGGATGTCAGTCCACCGGTGCGTAAGCTGTTTTTGGGTGTGCCGGACCCCTTTACACGGGGTAGGGGAAGAGAAGAAAGTAGAAACAGGAATGAAAAGGAAGGAAGGAAGAAAGGAAGGAAGGAAGGAAGGAAGGAAGGAAGGAAGGAAGGAAGGAAGGAAGGAAGGAAATGGAAAAATAAAAAAGTGCAAAAGTCATGCAAAAACATTTTGTTTTAGAAAAAAAGTTTTTAAAAAAGAACAAAGACACAGGGTAAGGGTTCAATAAAAATGAGGGGTGGTAAGTTTTAGCAAGGTAGTATTAGATAGATTAAGAGGGATTAAAAAGTAGGCCTAAGCACCATAAACAGAGCAGAAACAAGATGGCAGCGCCTATGTGAACTGCATGGTGCCATCCACGCTGGCTTTCTGCCCTGAGAACGCACTACACATTACATATAGCATGAGGACGAGCGCAGAGATCAACTCCGCCCACTCGCAGAACTCTGCGTTGCACTACTGAGTTTTTTTTACCACTGTGCCGAGTTCCACGGTGTGCGACTATGCGAACTCCGCCCAGTTCGATCCTCTTTCATTCATCATTTTTATTTTATTTTCAAAGGCCCCTAATTAGGTAATTAAATGAACTACCCAATACCGCTATTAAAATGCCGCGGCCTATCATTTGTTCAGTCATTGACATCATTCTAATAATACACATTAAGAAGAATCTTCAATAATCCTTTAACCCCTTCACTGCGGCGGCTATTCCGCCGCAGTGCTAAGGGGGCGGGGCTGCCGCGCGGCGGCCGCGCGGCGGCCGCATGCTGGTGACGGAACCGCTCCGTCACCAGCGTCAGTTGCGCTGTGCTTATGATGGTTCAGAAAAGAGGGTGGTGATGAACAGAGTGTCTGAATTAAGCAGACCACTCCTACCCAGTCCAAAGATCAGGGCTTGATCCATCACAGTTTTTTAGCTCACTGCACCATCCCAGCTCAGAACCTGGCTACATGCAAATTAGTCTGTTCCTGTCCCAGGTAAGAGTGGTCTGCTTGATTCAGACACTCTGTTCATCACCACCCCATTTTCTGAATCGTTTTTGGCCACTATAGGTGTGGCAGGGTATACTCAGACATGAGTCCCTTGCTCACTGCACCATCAGGATTCAAGCAAGCTGGGCCGACGACGGCTGAAATGCCAGAAACCGGTCCCCGGAAGCTTGTCTCCTTTCTGGTGAAGAATTGGCTTGGTAGTTTGGTCTGCCCTGTTCCCATGATGCACTGGGCCAGGGACAGACTAATTTGCATATAGCCAGGTTCTGAGCTGGGATGGTGCAGTGAGCTAAATAACGGTGATGGAACAAGCCCTGATCTTTGGACTGGGTAAGAGTGGTCTGCTTAATTCAGACACTCTGTTCATCGCCACCCCCTTTTCTGAATCGTGCTTATGATGGAGCGGTTCCGTCATGGCCCCGCCCGCTCAATGGAACGCTCAGCGCAGGCGCGGAATTCGCGCCGCGCAGGAGCGCGGGCGGGCCACGACGGAACCGCTCCGTCATCAGCACAACGCCACCGCAGCTGATGACGGAGCAGTTCCGTCATCAGCAGGCAAGGGGTTAACTAAAGGAATCTTTCCAGAAGTCCTACAAAATGCATACATACACCCATTCAGAAAGAAAAAAACCTGGACTCCCCTGGGCCAGGGGTGGCGCTTTTAATTTCACTGAGGGCCTGTCCAGACTTTTTCTGGTTATTCTTTCTTCCAATGTCGTGAAGAGGCTCTGAATCTAAAGGGGCTGAAATGCGTCAACACCACCATCTAGAGGTATCTACTTTGTTCAACTTGTAAATCTTACAAAAGATAATTCTGTGGACACTCACTAGGAAACAGAGGGTATACTTGACCTCCATGGGTGTTCTTGCTATAGACTGTGTAAAAATAAAGAAGCATGACCATAGTGTATATAATCAACTGGAAGACTGAAGAAAGTTTCTAGATGTTTAGCGAGTTGAAAAATTTGAATTTGTACAGCACAGTATAATTTGTGTTCATTTCTATGTCTGTTCATTGTGTGTAATATTAACATATAACTGTATGTCATAAGTATTTTATTATGCACACTTCAGGTACCTGTCTTAGGAGTGAAGATTACTATGTGTGACAAAATATCTGAATAAATATTGCTCTGTATATTCAAATACATCACGAGTGACTTAATTACATTTCCACAGTGGAAAGTATTTTTATAACAATGCAATTTTTTCTTGTCTAGATTCCAAAATTGAAATGCTCACATATGACGATTGGAAAGAAAAATTATAAACCACTCTGCACCTGGCCTGAAAATCAGGGACCACCGCCTAAATTATTATCTAAGGAAGGAAGAAACCTTGGAATTACCATGGAGTCCAAGTTATTAATGACTGTCCAAGTGGAAAAATTAGCAAGATCAAGCTTTGCCACCATGAAAACTCTGAGATGCATCTTCCCCCACCTGGGATTTCTACACAAAGTCCAGGTCATTATATCTCATGTACTGTTTAAATTTGATTAAGCCAATAGGCTCTACTGTGAAAAAAGACTACAACCAATTCAGAACTCTGCCGCCAGACTATGCCTTTATGTAAAGTCACAAGCCCACATCTTACCTTCTTAAAGGCCCAACATTTGTTTCCGGTTGCCACAAGATCCACCTTCAAGCTGCTTTCTTTCACCCTCAAAGCAACACATGGAACAGGACCATTTTTCATCAAGAATAAAATCACCAAATAAATTCAACAAAGGAACCTCTGCTCAAGATTGTCACCTCACCTCAAAACCCCAACATACAAGCAAACGACCATAGGTGGTACATTTTTCTCTGTTCAAGTAGCCAAACTATCGAATTCATTATCCCCAAACAGAAGATCCATGGATAAGTCACTTATCTTCAGAAGACTGCTCAAGAGTTTTCTCTTTCCTACATAACCACCATACTCAAACACTAATGTAAGACAGCAACTAACGAACAGCGAACACCACTGACGCGAGAAGCGGTTCCAATAGCTTGAGCCGCACACCGTGGTGCCGAGGGTGCCTGCCCGCCTGCGGAGTGCCTAGGGTGCCTGCCTGCAGAGTGCCTAGGGTGCCTGCCTGCAGAGTCGCATACCTGTGGTGCCGAGGGTGCCAAGGGGGCCGAGGGTGCCTGCCTGCCTGTGGAGCCTGCGGAGCCTGCGGAGCTTCGGTGCCCTGGGGCTGGAGCCGGGAAGTGGAAAGCGGCAGTGAGAGGCGGTGAGAGGCCGAGCCGGAGCTGGCGATAAAGACGGGTGAGAGGCTCTGATCCCGGTCGTGCTCCGGATAGGATTTTGACGGCCACGTTATCAGCGGCAAAGAGCGCCATACAAAAGAAGCTCTTGGTACAGCTGGCAAAAGGGCGCTGGTATTCCCCCACGGGACTGCAGGTGTCATGTGCAGTGAAAACCGCGATTGCCACAATTTGATTAGCAGAGAGCCGCAGGGGCCTTAAAATTCGCTGAAAAGTACCTGAAGCCACTGCCTGAGTTGTGAGGTCCTCCTGAGCACTGGTCCTGCAACGCAGCATCTTAAAAAAGTCCTTAGCAAACATTTTTGAGAAAAAGCCAAATTAGCTGCAAAGCAGCAAGACACCAAAGTAAAGGCCGACTAATATATACATATATCATTACACAAACACCCCCGCAAGGAGACATACCTTTGGCAATTGAGCTGCGGTGAGCCCAGTTTAAATGCAGCACACAGAGCTCCTGCACTTTCTATCACCGGCCTGCTGCCCTACCTGCTGTTGCTCTACTTGTTGCTATTATCATCACCGATCCCCGACGGCTGCTGTTCTGCGGCTGTTTGTAGCTTGTGAATTGGACCGGGGCCAGTGCTTCAAATCACGGCCGGGGCCACTGGCAGCCAGAATTGCGGCCGGAGCCGCCTGAGGCTCGAATCACAAATGGTGCCAAGCCCTGGCAAACTGCAAAGTGCCAATTGCCAACTGCTCACTAATTGGTAATTGTTAATTGAACACCAGGGGAAACCCAGTAGGAAGGATCACCGCATCGTTCTGTAATTCGTGGAGGCGCACAGCAGGAGCTGGCAGCACTGCCTCCCACGCTATCCCTGTTTTCCTAACACCTGACCACGCTATCCTTGTTTCCTAACAACTGACTACAGAGGCTAGCCACTGAGGCTGGCTCCTTTTGCCGTTGAATGATCTGACACCCCTCTTCCTCTGTCACTGCTACCACCACCACTCAACGGCTGCCTATCCTGACGGCGGCTGCTCAAGCCGATCACCGCCACATCTCTGTCCCGCTGCATTGCTTTGACCCGCTGTTGCATTCAACAGTTGGCCTGCGGTAGGCGGTTGGGCGGGCATCCTGCAGAGCAGACGGGCTTGGAGGTAAGCCGAAGCGTGTGGTTGCCGTGATTGTTGGTTTGGCGGAGAGGGGGGGCAAAGGTCACCCCTAGAAGAACACAAGGAACAGGGTATAGCGAAAAGGGAAAAGGGAAAAGAACCAAACTGTGTAATAGCTGAGCAACTGCTGAGCGGGGGCGGAGCTCCAAGTCTAACTTTACTCTCCAGATTCTAAGTGCTAGTGCGCCAGCAAGAACCAGTGAGTCAGAAGACCAGGAAGCGGTCTGGGAACGGCCACGGAGGAACGGGCAACACATAACACAAAATCCTCGCACTAAACATCAGACGCTGGCTTGGTGTAGAGGCTGAGGACAAGTAAAGTGAGCGTAGCAAGCAGTCAATTGCGGGTAGAAGACACACCACGCGAAAGACAGAGCCAACACCAAACCCCACAAGGAATAGCGAAGGGGTAGCAGCAGCCTAGATCCCCAGCGTAAACTCGCATTAAGAATTACCAAAAGAACTACTAAAAGAACATCAAGGCTGGCGGAAGCTGTCTGAAGCAATGAGGTCTGGAAGGACACAAAGGAATCCCCCACAAATGGTTAAAAGAAAATCAAAGACTAAAACCCGACCCCTGCCGCAGAGGATATTGTGTTTTTATCTAGGAACCTGAATCAATATTACCATTTTATGCCCTTGTGCGGCTATAATCAATAATATCCCTATAATGGCATAAGAATCAGATCCATATATCAGTAAATCGCCCTTGCAGTCCAAGGCACGGCAAAAGCTACTTCCTTAGATTCCTAGAAAGCACAACGAGTTCTTTCAACACACCAAACCTCCAGCAACCTGGAAAATCCCCACTTGCTTTGTTTTGATTTGTAATAGAACTCCTGCGAGCACTGTAAGAACGGCCAGTTCTTAGTGACATCTTTATTGACGTCTTATGTCCAAACCTTACGTCAAACACGGCACCTTTCAGGTATAAATATACCAACGTTGCCTTAAGCAAACACACGGGGGTGGTTTTGGAGCAGAGCAGCTATCTACTTTCCGAGAGCCCAGCTGATGCGAAAAGCCCATGGACGCTGCCCCTCCTCTTTGACGCACTGAGAAAGACGCTGTCTTTTCTCCTGCCGAGAAAATCCAGCTCCGGCGTTTCCAGCCTACCCTTGCGGGTGACTGGGATATCGAGTCCTGAGAGAGAGATACCAGACCTCCTACATTCTATTCCCAAGGTACAGTGCTGACTAAACCCTTAGAGAGAATTCTTGAATCAGATGCTTGGCAAAACCAACTTAACTTAAACTGCTACTTACTTACTCCTTCCCACGTATTAGGCTTAGGTCAGGTATACCGGGGTAGGCGTATTTTAGAAGCACCAGTTGAGCACGTTAGCCAACGTATATATGTATGTATATATTTTATCAATTTTAAAGTGTCTTATGGCTAAGAAACCACATCAATGCTTTTACTGTATTATTTCATAATCCTCCTTTTACTGTACGTACTTTACTTTATATTAAGTATTGCAATTGTGGCAATTCATTTCTCTTGCATGAGAAGGAAGACTGCTCAATAAATAATACCTTTTATTGAAAACGCCCGTCTCTCTATTCTCTGCAATCTGGTGAAACTAAGAACGCACATCTGACTGAGTGAAATAGCTGTCTATTGTTTTCACACGACTCTAGAGATTTACTCTTATTCTGAGGGAGCAAAGTTGTCATGTTTATGCGGTTGTCGGAAGCTGAATCCCTTCTTGTCTGAGCCAGGGAACCTGATCTCTCCCTATTCATTCAAGAAAGTTTCCAGTGACCTCTGAGCTAGCTGGCGCAAACCTAAATTAAGTCTAACATAGTCAGTAGAGACCTAGAAGACCTCAGTCCTACGTCTACACAGCTGTTTATGTTATTCTAATGCGCAGAGCCTATTGGGAAAATAGGAACTACACTACATGGGGCCCAACGTTTGGTAAGGCGATAAAACTAACGCAAGACGTAGAGCAACTCAGTCGTGCTTTTTCACACAGACCCTTTTTCCCGTAAATACTCCAATAGACGTCTGGAGTGGGTGAAAGGTTAAAATCCGCCGGAATTTAGTAGGAAGAGATTCCTATGTAGACTTTTGGTTTAGTCTACGTTGAAGGATACAGTGTTCCAAAATATTGTGCACCTAATCTTTTTTTTCCTTGAAACTTGATCTGCAACAAATAAAAACCTTTCTGCCAGTAAAAATGACAGATAGTGAAGACGAGAGGGAGGCAGCTAGAATAGCAGCTCAACTAATAGAGGATGACACGAGTCTCCTACAGAATGACCGGAATGCCATCCTCATTCCGGTTTACATAGGAAAAACTATAACTCTAAAACTTATAGAAAACGGACTGACATCAAGAGGTGGTACAGTCATTTTCGTGATAGAGGCACACGAATATCGGCAGACAGAGGTATTCTATTCATGGATACACTTTCCAGCAGCAAACGCTACAACACACGAGTTCCACTATTACAAAATAGAGGAACCTCCGGAAGAAAACACTCCTTTCGAGGATGTTGAAATCCCACTAAATTACCAAGAGTACCTGCTCTGGTTTAAAGGTGCCCTAAAACATAATGATCACATCACCAGGCTTGGTCCACTAGGTAGACCTGGAGCACAGTGGCCGGTTCTAGCCAGCTACACACCACATCCAGACATCGAAAAAATGTCAGACAAGGAACTTTTAGCCCAGCTAAAAGTACTAATTAAAATTCATAGACAATTAGTCCAATATGTAATGCGGACTGCAACAGTCCAACCAGCTATTAACATTCCACAGCTGACCCCTCATCAGGGAAACACAAATAAAATTACACCACAGAACATACAATCATGTCTTGGTAAAACCCCCGCAAAACGGGAACAAATTCCATTCTGGCTAGCACAAAAAATAACTCAAATAGAGGCAGTATTTCCAAATACTACCCCTAGTGCGAAACACAGAATTCTGACTATCTGCCTTCCAATGGGGGTCGCACCACATGTGGAGGACTGTGACACTTCGGGCACAGTCTTTGCTTCCATTTACACAAAAACACATGGTGTTCCGTCTCTGGCGGTGATACCAGATGTACTAAGACAGATTCAAAATGAATACGGTCCAGAACCTGCTTTAACTCTTGGTATGAAATTACTGAAAGACTTCAAGCAGGTCTCGGCTATATTATTAGCCAACATAAAAGGTGAAGCAGCATCTGTGGCGATCCGCCAAAAGTTGAAAGAAACAGATATTGCAGCTCAACCAAATGAACTTGCCAGAATCATAGAAAAATCCTATGAAGAACTAGGTAGAGATAGTTTGGGTGGGAAACCGGTAAAACCCCAACGACTTGAAAATCCTGAAAAGATATTTATTAAAAATAATCTAAACACTCCAAAAAAGAGCTGGGATGGAAATAAACAATCCACTCCCAAAGAAAAATGATTCCAGTCCAGAGGAAGGTCTCCTCGGCGGAGGGAAAGAACTCCGAACCGAGAACACAAGTCTCCCCAAAGGGAGCCCTCTGAGAAAAGATACAACCTTAGAAATAGGGATAATTTGAAAAAGCCTGATAGATATCAAGATATTGCTACACGTCACTCTCGATCTTTTCAGACTTTCTTGCAGAAATCGGAAAGAAGAGGACGGTCAGAACACAGGGAAGAGCACATCAAGTCCAAAGACAAGGAACCTGCTCAAAGTAAAAAATTACAATTTCCAAGAAAGAAGGTAGCAAGTATTAAAATAATCAAACATGCCGAGGATACTGAGGACACAGCTGAAAAATGGATAGTGGGCACAGACGATGCTAGACAGTGCAGCAGAAGTGACCATAGCTCGCAAGATCCTGATGAATCATCTGGAGACAGTGGACACGAATGAATACATTCAGGTGGAAACTGCAGATACCAGAGTTAGTGAACCTAATAAAATATACAAAATAACATTGCGTATAGAGGGAGATAAGACTAGGAAGGTAAGAGGTCTGTTTTGGGATAACCTCTCAAAAGGCTATGACATCCTATTAGCTGAGAAAGACTGGCCACCAGAGTTTGTCAGGGAGTGCCCTCATGGCGAAGAAATGATTATGCCTGCCTTCTCAAATCATATTCCAATACATAGAAAATACATATATGCAAGAAAATGGGCAGTAGCCCAAGCACCTGCATTATATAAGAATCATGTAGGATGGGATGAGGATTCTTCTCCTCACAAAATCCAGTTAAAAAGTCAACCAACTGCACAAAGACAGTACCCAATTAAGCAAGAAGCTAAAAAACAGGTCAGGGAAATCTTAAATCAACTTGAATACCAGGGGGTGATTGAAACATGCACCTCTCAAATGAACAATCCTTTGTTTCCTGTCTCCAAACCAGACGATTTATATCGTCTAGTCTTGGACTACAGACACCTTAACTCATGTTGCAAGACATTTGCGGTACAAAATTCGCACAGTGCGGCACTAATGAATAACATAGTTCGCAAAAAATACAAAATAACATTAGACATTTCTAAGGGATTCTTTTGTCAAAATATCGCACCGGAAAGCAGGTATTTAACCGCTTTCTCAATAATGGGGTCACAGAAGATTTCTGTCGACTCCCACAGGGATTCAAGAATAGCCCAGGATTATTCTCAGCAAGAGTAACAGAGTTACTACAAATATATGATGATGAGGAATTATCTTATGTCGATGACATCTATCTCACAGATGACGACCTGGATACTCACTTGAAAAGAGTGAACACCATAATACTTGGGTTCGCAGCAGAGGGTTACAAATTCAACTTTAAAAAGTCACGAATTGCCCATCTAACTGTCCTGTTTTTAGAATATGAATTATCAAGTGAAGACAAAAGCCTAGCAGACAACTTCTTAGAGAAGTGCGCTGTACTCCAAGCACCAAAAACGCTGAAGAACTTACAATCGATACTAGGCTTCCTGAATTTCGGAAGAACTTACATTTTAAATTATGCAGAGAGGGTTAAACCTCTTTACGAATTAATAAAACCTGATTTTAAACCAATCAACTGGACTCAGAAACACACAGAAATTTTGAGATCATTGCTAACAAACATGTTAGCTAAAACAAAATTAGAAACTCGTGACAATACACGCAACCTTGTAATCCGAGTCATCCCAGGAAGATGCAGATTCACGTACCTGACCTCTAATGAGGGAGAAACGGTACCAATAGCTTACAAATCACATTTGTACACACAAGCTGAAAAAACATTCAGTCTTACAGAAAATACTGTAAAGGCGGTTCAGACTACTGTAGCAAAAGAAAGAGCCCAAGCCCAAGGCAAAAGAATAACTGTTTTTACAGTAGAATCAGCCTTTGAGGCGTTATCCACCCCAGTTAATCTAAAAACGGTGGCACTAGATCCAAAATGGATACAGTGGGAAAATTCACTTGCTGCAGAAGACGTGACATACTATTTCGTCCCGAACATGAAAAAACTGAATGATTTGAAATATGAAGAAGAATATCCTCTGCCAATCGAAATTCTGCCTCTCCAACAGTACTCTTGTATAATCTATACGGACAGATTTGTACAACATTACAATGCGGATAATAAATCCTACAATGCAGCATGCGCGATTGTTAAAGGTCGCTGGCGCTGTGGTAAATTCAGACCAAAAATAACAAAGACTGAATCACTGAGAAACTGTTTGGCTCAGCGAGCTAAAATCAGATCTTTAAAGATGGCGCTTGAAAATGCCGATCGTGAATTCCCGACACTAATAGTGTGCGATTCGCATTTCTGAGTAAAATCTTACAATAATGACTTGCAAAATTGGGTTCAAAACGATTACAAAGATGACACAGGTGCCACAATCAAGCATAAAATGCTTTGGGAACAAGTAGTTCTTTTACAGAAAGAACTACAAAAGACTCACGTGATACACACACTGAGTCATCAACGTGATGGCGTTCACGTTGCAGGGAATTCATTGGCTAATACAGCCATAGCGGAAGCAACTCAACAGGCTTCCGTAGCCACAAAAAAGCGGTCTGAAAAATACATAGACGGGAAAACCATGCTGGCGGTAAAAACGTCTTCAAAAGGCGACTGTGCAGCACTACCCGTGAACTATCCACTCAATTATACATACGTAATTGATGCAAACTCCGTTCCTTTTGCTCGAATCCCTGGAGGGGGGATAGAGTAATTCCAAACACGAACAGGAGAGTCTTATTAATAGCAGACGCACACATGGGTGAAGGTCCGAGGCACAAACAGGTCAAGGAATCTGTGACAGAATTAAAATCAGAATACTGGTGGCCGGGGATGAGCTTGCAACATTATAAATGTGCAAAGAGCTGTCCAAACTGCAACAGAGATCGCAGTAGCGAGCCAACTGGAGTATTGCCATGGCCATTTCTGTAGTTAGCATAAGGCTATCTATACGTAAAATCCAGCGTCCCATTAATTTCTTTTAAGACTAAATTCACTTAAAAATATGGCCCCAGCGCTCAGCTGACGCCAGAACTGTTATAAAAGATTTGCGAGTCTTTATCAGCGCATACACATTGGCATGCTACATTCTGATCAGGGTCCTGATTTTAGCTCTCGAGCTTATAAGGAGGCCATGACTAGCATGGGCATTGTGTTGCGGTACTCTTGTCACTTCCATCCTGAGGGAAACGGGATTGTGGAAAGAAAAAACCGAGGCATAAAGCAATCTGTAACGGCAAAGGTATTAGGTTCGGGTGATGGGTGGGTCCAACATTTAACAAGTGTCCAACGTAGTCTTAACAATCTGCCAAGAAATTCTCTAAAAGGTTTCAGCCCGTACGAACTATTGTTCGGAACTAGAATGTATATTCAGGATTTAGATAGTCAAACTTCAGTGGTAGAAGATAAGAAAAAATGCTTTGACAGCAAAGATCGTTTGGCTATTTTACAGGACTTAAATGAAACAAGAAAAGCCCTGAGCAATATAAAGTTAAAACAACAGCCAACAACCACTGAAGATACACCACCTGTCCCAGCAAGACCTGTCTGGATTCCAAAGATTGGGGATCTGGTCAGAGAGAAGATCGCGGTGAAGAAGGAATTTGGGCCTTCTTACAGAAAAGCAGTACCTGTCTAATCTGTCAACGGAACAAGATCAGTTGTACTACCGCCCCTTGCTGGTAAAAAGGAGAACCGAGTTGTATCCATCGACCTGGTAAAACCACAATCATGTGGCCAATAATAAGTAGTAGGCCCAGTGGACTCCCAAGAAATAGCAGAATACCAAAATTTAATACAAACCAAGAGGTTCAAACTGAGAGACTAATTACATTTGATAAACCTGCAGTGATTAAAAAAAGGCTATGCAAAGATGCCATGGAACTTGTGCCTCTTGAAACCCAAATTGAAACAGTTCGTCAAGAAACACCAGTCTACAACGATGTAGCCTCAGACTATGCTAATAAAAGTAAAATTGAAAAAGCAATTCCAACAATTGACAGAACTGCATCTGGCTACTTCATCAATTTCAATAACTTTTTCGAAGATCCAAGCGAACCTGAAGAAAAGCCAACAACAAAAACATTTAAAGACAAAGCAACAGAACTCTTTGATCAACTCAAAGAAGCATATCTGAATGCACCATTGATTGAATTTTGGATTATATTAGACGTACTTATACTCCTTCTATGTCTAATTTTAGTTCTAATTTTAGGAACATTACAGTACAATGGACACAGCAAGTCAGAACATCAACTTGATCCTAAAGCCACACAAGTCATCTCACATCGAGAAAAGAGAACTTTCATCAGTGAATGTCACAGCCATTTCTATACCTGGCGGGGTAGTTTGGGACAAAACAGATTACGAAATCTATGGCCCGGTCGAACTCTTGAAATATCCTCACCAGTTTAAGGTTTCATTAAGTGACTTTGTAAAACCAAGTACATTCTCTGATGATTGGGACTTTGAAAGCATAAATAATATGATGTCAGATTTAGTAATGTCAGCAAAATTTACAGAACATGATTAATTACAGGGTTCATTGAACTATGAACAGATGTATTGCTATAACCACTCTGCACATCACTATTTGCATAAATCTGCTCAACCTAGAAATGTTTTTAAATATAATCAATGGGAACAATGTGCAACTCCACCTAAAAGCAGTTCAAAAACATTTTTTGAGAAATTCCCATACTTCTCAGGGTTTAACACAAGTGATGCAGAAACATTCTATTATAAACTGTTAGATAAAAAAGGGACAAAAACTATGCTGACAAATACTAAATTGATTTATTCGGAAACATTTTATGAAAAAATGATTACATTTGGTTTTGATGTCTGGAAAAACAACATTGAAACAAAAACCATCTGGGGTACAAAAGAATGGCAGGTCCAAGGTTTAGAAGCATTATTTCGAGCCTGCATGATCCCACAACAAATAATGTTCTTGAATGGCACCATTCAAAAGACTACTTGTCTTGGCCTAGCCAAGATTAAAGACTTAAACAAACCGTCTATTCCAAAGCCAATACCTGATAATACAACCACAGATATTGAGATAGACGTATCCCAAATTTTACATCAAAATAGAACACATCCTGATTGAAAAAAGTGGTTAATCTGGCCAACAGACACAAATAACTGTCAAGATAGATTCCTGAACAAAATACAGGGGTTAAAAATGACCAGACCAGACCCTAGATACTTCCAGAGACAACATCCAGGGATAGTAACAACATACAGTGTAGGGAAACCATGCCTTGAATGGCTACAGACATCCACACTGGCAGAAATTAAGCAACACTTGACTTTACTCAAAGACGGTGCTGACTTGCGCGATTTCATAATGGGACCACACAAACAGCGTCAAAAACGTTTCATAGCGGCCAGTATATACGCTGCATACAACAAAGCTTGGAAAGTAACTCAAATTGAGACAGCAGAGAAAATACGAGAAATTGATTGTATTAATTTGGAAAAATCACTTTCTGTTGTGGACAATGGATTAATGACTCTGTCCTCCAGAATATATTCACTGGACAGTATTGTATCATCTGCTATCAATATAATAGATCAGGACTTGCTAATGTTACAACATGGTCAGTCCCAATTATTGAACAGCTAGGCTGGGCGTTGCAAAACCTGCGTTCTGGCTCTGTGCCATGGCGTTTAATCAACACAACGTCATTGTTCTCTATCTTTAACCGTACTGATAAACAAATCAGTTTGGCACAAAAAGGAGCATACTCTACGATTCTGAGCATTGAAAAACGTGAGAGATTACCATTGACAATGTCAGAAAGACCTGTCATTTAATGGATAATACACGGAATAATCACAATTCCGATAACAACTTTCCAATTTAAAAATTGCCAAGAGTATATACCAGCAGGCCAGTATGAAAGCTTGGGTAAAGGGTACATTAAGTCATCATGGAAATTACCTTATACACACACATGTTATAGTGACAAAAACCAGAATGTATTTCTTAGTGGTAATAATTGTAAACGATCACTAAGCGGTATACTTCTGTGCCAAGGTATTAATTTACATGGGGCCTGTGAGGGGACTTCAAATAACCTTTCATGCCATCAGCACGGCACACCTGCAACAGAGATAGAGCCATTCTTTAGACAACTTTCTAACGGGAGTTACGTTCTAATAACGGACCACAGCTGTTGTGGCATGGTGCCAGGGAAAGCATATCTCGTAAGCGTTAGTTCCATGGTCACTTGCTGTATGAAAGTATTGTATCCAAACGGCCCTCCTGATACAGAGGCGACGATTTGGCCTTCCTTGAATATCTCTTCTATACGAATTGATACTTTAAGCAGAATGAAGACTGTTCTTTTACAGACAACGGTGCCTATAACGTCATCAAAAGAAACGTGTGATCTTCAAGTTGCAAGGACAACAGCAGAGATACATACACTTTTATCAACTAATTGCCCCATGCATTTCGTAGAAATGCTAAGCCAAATCCTAAATATGTCTGATGCCAGTGGTATTGCACATGTATTTAAGCCAATTTTTTCGGGACTGTTAACACCCTTCGAAGCAGTCCTGGGCATCTTTCCCAATTTTGTCCATTCGGTCTTTGGCGGCCTACCACTACTTTTGGGACTCGTAGCAGGAATTTTATTTTTGACCCTTCTGCTCCGATATGGCAAGCCAAAACGCAGACAAGACTCCAGCAACAATGGAAGAAACGATCCTAGCTAAACGCTATCGGGACCACATAACTAAAGTCCTTGGATTAGCCCGGCTAAGAGAGCTGAATATGACCTGGTTTCTTTCATTCAGACCTATAAGGCAGAACTGCATCTTACCTGTGCTTCGATGTATGCTATGCGGAGAAGAATGCGTGTTGGACACCTGTCTTACACTACAATCAGCACTACCAATGGATATCAATACTTTGCTAAGTCCTTTAACGGCTCATGCATCGTGTTGTCCCCAGCGGTTACAAATCCTGCTGACGGCATTCGTTGAAACTTCACCACTACGATTAGGTGGCAGTGAAGCAAGAGATGAGAGCAACATCACCCAGGTACGACCTTCTGTGAGCATTGCTGATCCTGACATCGATGATAGCAATCATTCTCACGACTGCCCGGTTACAACATTTTCAACCATGGTCTTCACCTGATGCTGTAGACTGTTTTTTTGCACATCTGTCTGAAGTAATGTTCTCCCCTGAACAGAAAGAATAACTTTTTAATCAAACCGGCACACAGCGTTCCCCAGAACTCTGAATTCGGCCTTCAGCTTTGATAAACAAAAGCTACTGAAAACATTTGGAACTATTTTCTCCCCTGAAAACGAATTTTTTTTTTTCCAGATTCCAAAATATTTACCTTTTTTCTGGCACATGTACTCTGCTTAAAGTAGAACTATTCATAAAGAACAGAGCTTCTATTTTTAGTAGATCTAGAGACAAAATAATACCTCAGCCTTTAGCACAAGCGCAATCAATTTCATTTATATGTGATGAAATAGTCTCGACCTTCTTTTCTGTATTGAGAGACATTTCATGTGTAATTTTCGCAAATCGTTCAGCTAAATATATATGCATCCTTTTTTTACTGAATGATTACACTGCTTAAAAAACGTACAGTACCAATAATCTTTCGTGTATTTCGCATACACCATTTCAAATGCAAAAATGTATTTTGGGGTGGGTTGGAATACACATGCACCTTTACATGTTTACTATTGCTTAGTTTTTAGTAATGATGGACATTAGATCGTGGAGTGGGTATTGTGTTTTTATCTAGGAACCTGAAACAATATTACCATTTAATGCCCTTGTACCGCTATAATCAATAATATCCCTATAATGGCATAAGAATCAGATCCATATTTCAGTAAATCGCCCTTGCAGTCCAAGGCACAGCAAAAGCTACTTCCTTAGATTCCTAGAAAGCACAACGAGTTCTTTCAACACACCAAACCTCCAGCAACCTGGGAAATCCCCACTTGCTTTGTTTTGATTTGTAATAGAACTCCTGCGAGCACTGTAAGAACGGCCAGTTCTTAGTGACATCTTTATTGACGTCTTATGTCCAAACCTTACGTCAAACTTAGCACCTTTCAGGTATAAATATACCAACGTTGCCTTAAGCAAACACACAGTGGTGGTTTTGGAGCAGAGCAGCTATCTACTTTCCGAGAGCCCAGTTGATGCGAAAAGCCCACGGACGCTGCCCCTCCCTTCTATTCCCAAGGTACAGTGCTGACTAAACCCTTAGAGAGAATTCTTGAATCAGATTCTTGGCAAAACCAACTTAACTTAAACTGCTACTTACTTACTCTTTCCCACGTATTTGGCTTAGGTCATGTACACCGGGGTAGGCGTATTTTAGAAGCACCAGTTGAGCATGTTAGCCAATGTATGTATGTATGTATATATTTTATCCATTTTAAAGTGTCTTATGGCTAAGAAACCCTATCAATGCTTTTACAGTATTATTTCATAATCCTCCTTTTACTGTACGTACTTTACTTTATATTAAGTATTGCAATTGTGGCAATTCATTTCTCTTGCATGAGAAGGAAGACTGCTCAATAAATAATACCTTTTATTGAAAACGCCCGTCTCTCTATTCTCTGCAATCTGGTGAAACTAAGAACTTACATCTGACTGAGTGAAATAGCTGTCTATTGTTTTCACATGACTCTAGAGATTTACTCTTATTCTGAGGGAGCAAAGTTGTCATGTTTATGCGGTTGTCGGAAGCTGAATCCCTTCTTGTCTGAGCCAGGGAACCTGATCTCTCCCTATTCATTCAAGAAAGTTTCCAGTGACCTCTGAGCTAGCTGGCGCAAACCTAAATTAAGTCTAACATAGTCAGTAGAGACCTAGAAGACCTCAGTCCTACGTCTACACTGCTGTTTATGTTATTCCAATGCGCAGAGCCTATTGGGAAAATAGGAACTACACTACAAGGATAGTGCAGCCACTACTTCAATACCTCTGATTTATTCAATCTTTGGCTCAATGAATCCTACCGGCAAATTCTCCTTTATGAAGGACCCTGTGTCTGCAATTTACACAATGCCGACAACACCAAACGGACTACAAAAACCAATGTCCCCAAGCAAAGTAAGTATACAGTCGACAAACTTGCACGCCCCACTGCCCAGTTCTAATACCAACACAGCAAATAGCAATGAAGCGGGGGAAACAAGTAAGAATATGCAAGTTATTCAAGAGCATAACAAGTACACGATACAAACTCAAGCCCAAGTACACATGGAAAACAAAAGTCAGGACGCAGTGCAAGAACAAGTGAAACATCCAACACAATCAGGAATCACCAGCAAAACCATGGACTGCGCCCGGAAAGAAATCTAAAAAAAGAGCCCACCATAAAAAAACCCGAAGAAACCTGAAATGACATTTACATCATCAGTTCCATTAACAAGCCACAGAAATCAAGATCACTCAATGGCTGGAAGCCTTCTGGCTTTAGCTCACAATGACGGAAGTCACAATTCCAGCACACACAACGCAGATTACAAGGAATATCCGAACAGCCACTCAACCCTAAGGCTTGAGTCGCGCTTAAACCAAGTGATGACAAAACCTAACAAAACGACCAGGGAGTCGAATTACTGGTTGGAGCACCAAACGTTCACAGATAACAAAGGTAGCGTAACAGCACACAAAGCAAAGCAGGACATCGAAATAAGTGCAAGTGCAAGTGGCTCTAAGCAGACAAAACAAAAAAATACATCAACAACCACCATAATTGAGGTCAAGGAAATAACACAAAACGGACAACACACAAAAACCCCATCAATCCTGGAGTTATTAGATAAAAACGTGATAGAGATTTTTAGTGAGTCGAATCAGGACGTAGACGATCATGTGCTAACAGACTCATTCAGCCATAAGGAACCCTCAATAATAGCAATCTCAAGTGTCCTGGTCTTTCCGGATCTAGCAACATCAAAAAGTCCCAAAAAACATACAATAAAATAAATGTGGACGGGCGAACCCAAATGACACCTAAAGAGTACGCACACCAGAAAGCCGCCGTAAATAATAATAAAGCAAACCAATGCCACCAAACAGGAAAACACGACTTTACTGAAAACCTTGAATCCATAATCACTCTGCACAGCGCACTGGGCAGTATACTTGAAACCTCAATAAAAACTCTAAACATGCAGTCAGACAAACTTGACATTCAAATACACCTCATGAGTACAATAGCTGAACATATATCCAGCATAAACAAAAAATTGGACGTCATGGTCAATATATTTGACACCATCCAGGACCAGATTCGCCCCTGGGCCCCACCGCCGATATGTACCTGTAGTCCCATACTGGAAAAATTAAAAGACCTGCCATCAATACCCAAAGATATTCTGCACGAATGCAAGCATGCAAATCAGGGCAACAACAGTATATCATATGGAAGGGATTGGTGTCACTACAACGCATGCTTTTACATCGCATGCCTTTACAACGCGGTTTTTACCACGCAGTCCATTACAACGCATAACGCTTTTAGGCGCTGGATAGTGAATTATTTAATTTACTATTCCAACTCCAGTCCCTGTGGATAGCAGGGAAGGTGTTGGATAGTAAATTAAATATATTCCCTATCCTAGAGCGCCCCCCAGCGCAATGCGTTGTAATGGTATGCGTTGTAATGGTTGCGATATAATGGTAGTGCGTTGTAAAAAATGCGTTGTAAGTGATGTTCCCCTATGGGGGTGATCTCATCACCTTCGCCAATTGAAAAAACTCATCAATAAACGACTCAGCTAAATTCAAAAAGAGGAAGGAAGACCAAACAGCAGCAGTCGTACAACAAATAATAGACCAAAAAATGACGCAAGAGAAACCAACAAAAAAAAACAATATCTGACGATATTACAGAAGAAACAAAACTAACAGGGGTCAAACCGGAGGCAAGGCACAACAGCCATAAATCATTAGAAAAAGATCAACCTGAGCAGAACGGGGAAAAACCCTCAAATACTCATAAAGGTTTAACTAAACGCCAGAAAAAACGTGCGAGAAAAAATAGAAATCAATTGACAAACAGCTTACCTGTCAACAAGCAGGCTCTAATCAACTTTCCCATCTTTAATTGTGCAAAAACTCAATCAAAAACCAAATTTGATCTTAAAGATGGTCCACATCAGCCACTCACAAAGACAAAGAACGAGCACAAAACCTTAAAGATCGGGCCTAAAAACGATGGACAAAAATGCATGCCCAAAATACTAAAAGACTCACCTTGTACGGTAACATCAAAAACAACGACGCCCACAGAGGGGACTGTCGATGCCACAAACTTAGCAACTGTGGACACATCCAATGTCGAGCATGCAAGCTTATCAACTACTTCGAGCGGCACAGATTGTAGTCTGGAAATTGCAGACTCTCAGGTCGCGCAATTGAACAGAATCCCAGGGAGTCTAAAGCATGAGCAGCAAGACACGGGGTACAATCCCCGCCAAACAGTAGGTGCTCCGCAAGAAGGTATAAATAATTATACAATGGAGCACAAACAAAATAAGTAAGAGCCAAACAATCAGGGATGCCGTAGGTTGGTCGCTAAAGGGTTGGACAATAATCACAAAATCTCCTTCACCCCGATTATAACCCCAAGAGCCAATTACACATCAGATAAAAATGATATAAAGAATGCTAGGCTAGTCATAGCAAATATGGACAAGAATGCTAAGGTTCAATTACAACTAATGATCCTCACAGATCCAAAATCACAGAAACATAGAGGAGGATCAACAAACACAAGAAGGACAGAACCTTGCCCTGCGATCGCCGCAAGTGAACACAAGCATTACAGAGAACTGGATGATCTAAAACAAGCTTGCCTAAAAGCAAAGGCTAAGGCAAGTACACTAAACGAGCAATCACAGAACGACGCCCATAGCCAAATATCAAACACCCATGTGATGATGAAATGGACCATGAAAGATACCAATTGAGGAGATCTCGGTCGAACAACCATGCATACTTTAGCTGTGAGCAAATTAATGATACGAAAACAGCACCAGTAGGAAGACTTCTCCTCATCCCTAATTACAAAGCGCAAGGCACACAAGACTTCCTAAATTGAGGAAATATCCTTCACTTGACAATGGCGATCCCAAGTCTTAGTCACATAACATCCACTGACCTACTAGCAATAGCTGTTGTTGTTGTATAGCTTTATTTAGAAATATTTCATTTCATAAAAGCATTACAATAAAAAATCAATGTAAACATGAGAACAGTTATACAATTTGGCCATCAAAACTGACAGATCTCAAAAGGACAATATAAAATATACAACATAGTAAATAGCATCCATTCTAAAAGCATTTATACAAACACATAATTATCATCTTTGGAAAAAATAAAGGAAAGGGGACGCAACAATAAACAGCGGGGCCGATAGAGTGTAAGTTGGCACCCTTACTGGAGGATCATTCACCTCGCGGCTCTTATCCTCCAAGCCCACCCCAAGAATTTTGCCAGGCCACAAGCAAGCAGTGGGTGAGGGTCTGATCTTAACAGCTGTAGGGCCTCCGAGTGCGACCGAGTGCCCAGCCTCGTGCAGAGCGGTTTCAACCATCTGCGGCGAGGAGCAGCATAGGCTGGGCATTCGAACATCAAATGGGGAATGGATTCATCCCTGGTCGCACAAAAAGGGCAAGTTTCTATGGTTTGCCAAGGTGGT
Organism: Lissotriton vulgaris; assembly: GCF_964263255.1. Classification (NCBI taxonomy): domain Eukaryota; kingdom Metazoa; phylum Chordata; class Amphibia; order Caudata; family Salamandridae; genus Lissotriton; species Lissotriton vulgaris. The sequence goes on from NC_141694.1 coordinate 1,124,920,424, forward strand.
TTCCATTTAGCTGTCCTTGTGCCTAAAGGCAAAACCCCAACCCTAAATTTAAAGTACAACGCCCTATCTGCTGGATTCAAAATCACATCAAGGTAGGGTTCTCTGAAAGGACGGCATTTGATAACCAAAAACTCCACAGCAGATCTGCACAGATTCGAATGGATCGCTCTCTCATTATCCACCCACATCCAGAATATTTTCTTTAACAGCTGTTTGGGTGGTGAAGATCTATTGGCCCAAGCGTCATCCAGGCCTAAATCGCAAAGAAGGCGCTTTACTCCCAGGAGCCAACCGATCTTACACCAGCCCGGGGTTGAGAGAAGTTCGCTTAGTGCATCCGCATAACTTGAAAGTTCAGGGACATTCCATATACGGGCCCACAAAAGGAGGGGACGTAACTTGGCCTGATCGGCTATGGATCGTGTTCCTGTATCAAGTAGTAAAGGTAGAGTGGGAGAGCTGTGGGGGAGCCTCATTAGATCTTTGTGAAACTTGTTCTCCAGATGGGATAGAGTATCAAATTTCTGGGTACCCCACAACTCAGCCCCATACAATGCCGCACTCACAGCTTTTGCCTTGTAGATATCAAGTATCACCCCGATGGGTTTAAGGGATGAGGCGCGATGTTCTTTTAGGAGGGCGCCCGTAACCCTCCTATGTGTCAAGATTTATCACCCTCAGTGGCAACCCTACCAAGGAAGGCACCCTGGCAACTTAGAGGAATGTGGGAATCGTCAAGAAAATAAAACCGGGTTATCCATCTCCCCTCCTCAGGAAGCACAGCAAAAGAGAAGACCACACACGGGCATTTCGACCAGTATATTCAGTCCTGTAAGGTGCCAATGGGGCTGAAGTCAATAATAATGAACAATAGAATAGACAGAAACAGCGTTCTAATGATGACTGAACCTATAGCCGGGACGGAAACACTGAAGGAAAGTCTATAAAACTTCTCTCTTGGAACATCGCAGGTGCAAAATGCATCTTAAATGATGGTAGGAAAACAGACTCTTGGGACACGTACGACATCATAGCCCTACAGGAAACTTGGTTAATGGACCCAATTGATGTACCAGGCAGATTATCCTTTCACGTTAGTGCGACCCGCTCTCAGCGTTATGGCCGTGCAAAAGGGGGACTGTCGGTCTACATAACCACCGCATTGAACATTAAGGCCTGCCAATTGGCCAAACCGGCGCCAGACATGCAAATCATCAAATTGGAAAGGGTAACAGAGACCAATATTGGAACCATTATTTTAATAAACATATACGCTCATCCAAACATCACAGTTAAAAAAGACCTCTTCAAACGCATCTGTAATGTTGTATCAAATTTCCGTCTTGAACAACCAGCATGGGAGATCATCCTTACAGGCGATTGCAACACAAATCTCCTACATTGCCCGGAAGATGAGGACAACATCGTCACAGCTAATGAATTTTGGGGCGTCGGAACCCAAGAGATTCCACCCACAAACAAAACAGAAATAGTGGGTAGGCAGTTGATGTGGGACCTCGAGCACTTAGGACTACCGGTCATAAATGGAGGAACTAGCCAGGACAAACCCCCTTCTACCACCTACATTGGCCACAATACAAGTACAATTCTAGACTATACCATAGTCTCATTAGCCCTATTAAGACTAATAAAAAGTTTCCAAATAATATGCTCTTTAGATAGTGACCATTCGATGCAGCACGTTGAAATGACGCTGGCTCCATCAAGGTACTTACAAGCAGCGATGACAGCCGGTGAAATTTCATCAATTAACTTGAAGCGACTAAGGTGGACGAGCAACACATTACCACAAATAGCGCATGACGCCAAGAAGCTATTCCAAACACTAACCCAAGAAAATGGTCTGTGCCCAGATATTTGGTCTGACTTCCTAAGCAAACTACCCAGGACAGGTGTCAATCATAAAACTAAGATCCATCAAACGAGTGGGACCGATTTCACTAAGACTACACAGTCCCTAAGAAGACGCCTGCGGAAGCTTACTAGGTAAGCACAAGGCCACAATGCAAATTCAAATACTTGGCAAGCAGTCCGATCAACAAGGAAGCACTACAAGAACTTGATTCGGACCGAAAAGAAAAATCGAGTCAGCGACTTTTGGGCCAAAATGCTTCACAATATAAAAAAACTGACTCCAGGGCGTTCTGGTTGCAAGTCAATTCTTTGCACAGACCATCACAAACCATAAGTGTGACCTGCATCACAGAAAATACATGGGTCCAGTACCTGGTCGACAAATTTTCAATAAAAATGCAGTCGCTGCCGACAACAACTGCTACAAGGGCACCTAGAGCATCAAAAATTGCGGCTCTGAAGGGCAGCGCCTGTGTTTGGTCAAACGTCCCGGGGATCCAACAGGAGGATTCAGATCAACCACCGTGGACAGGTGATGTATTCCAAATACAACAAATAATAAAGAAAAGTAGACAAGACAGTGCACCAGGACCTAACGGCGTCCCCCAGGCAATTTACAAGGAGGATCCGCACTACTGGGCCAGTAACTTCAATCTCCTATTCAGGGCAATAAACAACACTAGTCGGCTCCCAGAAAGCTGGAGAGGTGCGATCATTAATCCAATCTATAAAGGCAGAGATTGCAAGAATCCAGCCAACTACCGCCTTATAGCACTTATCGACGCGGAAGCAAAATATCACGCATCCCTGGTATTAGCTGATCTTGCACAATGGTCCGAAGACAACAATAACATTCAGATAAATCAGACAGGGTTTTGCCGTGGCATTGGCAATGCAGCAAATACAATGGCACTAAGCTTAATAGCTGAAAAAATCCTTCAAAATCATCAGGCACTCTACACCTGCTTCATAGACTTTAAGGCGGCATTCGACCGGGTCAGTAGGCTAACTCGGAAGATCAGCACTTATGATGGTCTCAAACAAAGCGGCGTTTTGGCCCCACATCGCTTCAATTTATTTATGGCCGACATGACATCAAGGCTAGACAAGATCAATGCTCACCCACCGCAGCTAGGAAACTTACGTTTAACAGACGTATCCTATGCAGACGATGTGGTCCTACTCAGCCAGACGAAAATAGGTCTACAGCGTCTCCTACATGAATCGACCGGATACACAAAACAGAATCTGCTAGAAATTAACAACAAGAAAACGAAGATCATGGTAATAACAAGAAGCTGCAAGCCCCCACCAATCCTGGAAATAGATAACAACAAACTAGAAGTAGTGGAAAGCTATAAGTATTTGGGGATCCCACGGGACTAGCGCTTCAATTTCTCTACACATCTCAATGCCATCGAAAAGAAGGGCACTGCCCTGTTGCACTCCTTTAGTACCTTAGCCATCAAACTTAAAGGCCCTCTATTTAACCCTATATTAACCACAATGAAAGCCAAGCTACTTCCAACCATAGCGTACGGAAGCGTGTTACATCACGGAAAGAGCGCACAGCTAATAGACAAAATTCAAACAAAAGTCTACAAGCGCGTATTTGGCCTACCACACAACACATCACCCGCGCAAGTGCGACTCGAATTCGGCCTTCAGTCTCAAGTACTGCTGAAAAAATATGAGACTGTTAAATTCTGGTATGGCATCTGGATGAACCAAGACAACGAGGTCTACCGTGCAATTTGGGAAGCAATTCATAATAGCCCGAATTCCCAGTATGCCAAATACCTACGACAATCCCTCGAAACCACTGAACTAGTAGCGCTCTGGGAAACCAAGCTTCCAGTACCAACGTTCAAACAGGCAGTAAAGAAGGCAGCCAACAGGCCCTCATTGCTCAATGACAAATTAGCCCTGAGCCATTGCTCACATGCCTGGATGACCATACAATCATATAAAAAGTCCATGCCGGCAGCCTACCTGGAACTTGCATTCTCAACACATATTAAACACAAATACCTTTGTCTAAGGTTGGGGAACCTGCCGACCAATGCCGATAAACCCAAATGGAGGACCCCAGTCATCAAGGAGTGCGACCTATGTGGTGCAGCAAAACTAGATTTCATTCACTTGATCTGCATTTGTCCTGCACTGGACCAGGAACGCAGGAACAGGCTAAAAGTGAAGGTCATACAATATGGTATTCACACTTGTCGTTCCGTGATAATACAAGTCATGTGCTCCGCGGACCCTCAGTTGATCTGCAGAGCAGTTAAATTCATCACCATCCTTGAGGAAAAGAGAGGAACTTTGGCAAAGATCCAATCCATACCCTGAACTTACAATTCTTGTGTAACTATTTCCTCTGTCTCCTGAACTTCAAATGTTACCTTTTATTCTTGATTTTAACTTCTAATTTTGTATGTATCTCCAGTTTAGTTGTATTATTCCTTGTTCTTAATATTATGGCATTTTATCTTTTGTAATGGTTTTTATTAACTATACAAATAAAGAAATTCAATATAGTAAGACGTATACCTGTGATCCAGCGCTCAGGGATCAATAATTTTTCACAATCTCAGGCCCATTTACACTACCCAAGCTAAACCCTTCACGCTGGGGGGCAGGTTCAGTTTGTAATACAATCACGTACCTAACACATTAAATGCAATATAGAGACTGCACATCACTTATCCTTCTTCTGGCGCTGGACCTGAAGTTGAGAAGTTGATGGTAATATAAGTACTATCTATTCTATTAAAATAATCACAGACTCTGTGTAAAGTAAATAGTGTTTATCAGAAACAATGTGAAATAAATGCTCATCAGGTACTGTCATACAATGCAAACATAGATTTATCACGGAGAACATGTAATAGTAGTGAATAGAAAACAAACTCATATCAAATGAACAAATGCATTGAAGGAGTGGATAGGCGAATAGAGAAAAGTTTCAAAGACAAAACACATTTGCAAATTCAGTGCAAATTCAGATATATTAAATATACTAACCCAAGATTTGGGGAAACTACCCCTTGGCCAAAAAGGGCAGCAAAGGCCCCTCGAGAAGATTCGAGTGGCAAAGATTAAGTCAGGAAATCGGGAAACAGGTAGGCCTCTATCTGGAAACAGCAAACCAATGGACAGTGACGATCTCCTGCTACTTAGGGTTCTCTCCAAAGCTCCTCCCTTCCTATCCCAGGTGCCGAAGTTATACCCTACAAACCTACATGTCCAACCCACATTTGTTACAATATTCGTAAGAACTTGATCTCTCATTGGCTAATTCAGGGGGAGTACTATCACACCACAGTAGTCGTCTTTTTTTTCAGAATACATTTTCTATATTTCTTTGTTTTAGACTTTTCAGCATTAAGTTAGCCACATCCCACGATCACAAATTTCCTGCAGCAAGAAACATGTTGCAAGTCTCTACACTTCCATTGTTTGCCTCTGCTGTTCCACACGGAGGAAGTTTGAAAATTTCTACTGATATCACGGCCACACTTCCGTTTACTTGCCAGTCACACAATACACCGCTAAGGTCATGTAGCTTTTGCCTTCTCCATTCTCTCTTCTCTTGAAACTCGATTTTTTGCTTATTTATTTGTTTCATTTTTTTTCAGTTTCAAAATATTTTTTTATGGAATTATTAACTGTAAGACACCTGCCTGTATAATTACAAGGCCGCTGCATGCAATGTGCTGCAAGAACTAAAAAAAAAAAAAAAGAAAGGACCAGCCATGCACTGCAGAATTAGTAATTAAGAGTACCAAAAGCCCTGCTTCTGGATCCCATTGTAACATTTATACCTATATAAAAACTTTTTGGGGGCCATGGATTTGTCTATGCCGACTGTAGAGCCTTTAGTCTTCCGCACCGCAGAGCTTCAGCAGAGCCTTCCTGGGGCCTTATTTATGAAAAGTGACGCATCGCTGCGTGAAAACAGCGATGCGTCACTTTTCACTGCGCACTCCATGCGATACCAATGATGCGTCATATTTAATGTATGACGCATCATGTCGCAAGGAGTTACAGATACGTCAGTATTTCTGACGTATCTGTAAGCGCAAAAGTGACGCATTGCTGGAGTGTGTCACAAAAGTGACGCAACTCCAGAAATGCGTCCTTTCACATGGGGAAAGCCCCATGTGAAAGGGCTTGCGCCAGTCTTACGCCTGCTGTGAGGCAGGCGCAAGATTTTGATGCAACAGCGTCCTAAAAGTGACGCAGTGAAATCTCATAGATTTCACTGCATCACTATTACGAGGCATTTTGCGGGGGAATGCCCCCTCTGCATACATTATACCTGACGCAGGTATAATATGGCACATGGGTTTAAAAAGTGACGCATCTACCTAGATGCGTCACTTTTTAAATATGGCGCAACAAGGCGCATGTTTTACGCCGCCGATGCGTCACAAAAAGTGATGCATCAGCAGCGCAAAACTGACGTAAGGCCTCATAAATGAAGCCCCTGTAATCTCCAGAAGTGTCTCCCTTGATGAACTCAGACCGTATTTCCGGCATATCTATTTCACATCGTCATCCATGCCAAGTCCCTTCATGGACTTGTACAGCCTCTCAGCAAAAAAGGCGGGACGGTTTTTGACGCACTTCACAACAGCGAGAAGAGAATCTTCCAGGTTTCCAGACATCTCTGATTTTATACTGGCTTTGATGTACTTTTTAGAAATCTTTTTGTACTCCTCAAAAACCTTCAGCAGGTGCTTCCTGTTTCTTTTGCAGAGGATGCTAAGGAACTTCACCTCATCGGTCCCCCATTTCTTCTCACCTGCTTCGTACAGATCCTGGGCATCCTTCTTGGCCAGCGACTCGTCCACATGCGAGCTGGTGTCTCTTTCGCCTGCTGACAAGGACCCCGGGACCCTCTGGAACATGCCGGATGTGTGGGAGCAAATATCATCCTCCAGACTCTTTCCGTATTTTCATGTTTGTAAGCCACATTGATGTGATTGATTTCCTCAGGTGAGCAAGAAGCCATAATCTCGATTAGGCATCCCTTGTCTGTGCCGGCACTCTTCATTGCCGCCTTCAGTTCCTGGACGTCATATTGTGTGATGGGCATCAGTAAACCTACAATCACCTTCTTGATTTCCTGGCGCTGTGTGATCCTCTGGTTCGCAATAATGTCGATGATGGTATCTTCATTTGTGCCAGCACCCTTCATGGTGCTTCGCAAGTTCTGTACATCATCTGCAGCATTGAAGGAAGCATAGGGCTTGATGCTGCCTTTGGGTCCGGATGTTGCCATGGCATAAGGTTAATGGAACTTCGGAGTAGTTATTCAAATAGATCTGCAGCACAGCAGGGGCCAGTGACTTACTTCAGCTCTGCGGGAAGGCGGTGTCCTTATTTATTTGTTTGCAACTTTTAACCCTCAACTCGCATGCAGAGATGTAGGCTCATGCTTGCTTTTCTACAGAAAACAAAGACATAATATTATTATTCTTGTCGGACTTGGCCCTTTTTGCAGGGTCATCCCTAAACCTTTTGCCTTCCTCCTAGCCTTTTTTCTGACATGGTGTTGGTGGTTTTAGGACTCTGGGCGCTTTAGCACTGCTGTCCAGTGTGAAGTCTGTGTGCTCTCTGTATTAAATATGGTAAAGATTGGCCTACACCTGTTTGGCCTATTTCATTTACCTGTCAGTCCCTTGTAAAGTGGTATCTCATATACCCAGGCTGGTAAATTAAATGCTACTGTTGGTTTTGCAGCGCTGATTGTGCCACCCACCAGAGTAGCCTATCAGACCTATCCCAGGTCTCTGCCATTGCAGGGCCTGTGCGCGCAGTGTACTGCCGCTGTGACATGGCACCTAAAGAGTGTGCCACGTCTGTGACGCCACTTTTGTTACATGTCAGTCACCCCTAAGGTAGGCCCTAGCTAGCCCTATGGGCAGGGTGCATTGTAGGTAAAAGGTAGGATATACCTTAAGTGTGGGACATGTCCTGGTAGTGACAAACCACCGTTTTGGGTTCCTCACTGCTGTGAGGTTGCCCTCTTATAGGAATGCATTGGGGATGGTGTGCGCAGATTTATTATACCTATTTTAGAGGTGCCACTTCTAGAAGTTGGCATTTCTGTGTGCTATGTGTCTGTCTACCTGATGTGGATTGCATGTCTGGCTTTGGAATGACAGGGGCTGGTGAGATGTGAGTGGCTACAGGGAGGGCAGGGTGAGTCAGCACGAGGCATTTGAAGTGGTTAGAGGAGTAGTCCCCTGACCCTGAATTGGTTGGTGCCTGCCTAGGTGAATGCTGACTTCGACCCCCTGTGGTGTGGCTGATGACGAGCCCCCACCTGACAAAGGGGGAGAGGAGCCTTGTCCACAAAGGGCTCCAAAACCCCCCAGAACCAGTTCAGGCTGGTTCACCCAAGCCCTGTGGCAAACAAAGGAGAAATGTCCTATAAATATTGGAACTGTGACCACATGAAAATGTTGTGCTTTGTGCTTCAATGGGATTTGTCACTGCTGCACCCCAGGAGGAACCAACACAAGGGACCGTGTCCCTGCTGGAGGGCCCTGTATGCTGGCCTGCCTGGGCACAGCTTTGTTCCTTGACCCTGGAGGACCCTAGCGCCCCTGGAGAGCTACAGCTTCATTCCTGAAGAAGAAAGGAGCGCGCAGCACTGGGCTGCAACATGCCCGGTGGAGAATCCGATGCCGGCATTTCCCTGTATTGCCTGTGGGGAGAGCGGGTGCCCACCACGCGTTTATGCGGCTTTTGTGGCGGGACCCCACCCGCATCTGTGCTCCTCTAGCAGATGCCCACCCCGCTTGTATGCTTATTTAGAATAGCAGGAGCCCACCCCGCAATTGTCTTTATTTAAAACAGGAGCCTACAGTGCATTTCCGCCGCCAGGAGGAGCCGCCAAGATCTAAGGGAGATAACCGGAAGCCAGGCGGCCGTGCCTAGTTGGGGTCGTGGCCGGTCAAGTAAGAGGAAGTCCTGCACGTCTTAGACGGTCGTCCGGAGCCTCGCGGGTTCCCCACCGAAGTCCCGTGTCCCAGGAGAGGGACGGGGTGAAGTAAGGAGAGATCCCGAGAATGGGACCGCGTCAAGGCACCTGGCCCATGCCTGAGGATCAGAGGAGACCGGGAGGAGGACCGGAGCCTCGAAGGCTCACGGCTGAAGTCCTGCATTGCCGCCGCCAGGAAGAGCCCCCAGAGAGCCCAGGTGAGAGGGGCTCCCCGAGTCATATTGTCGGAGCCTGTTTCCCTGAGCGGTCCCACCGGAGAGTGGGCCACTCCAACATAGAGGCCATTTGGTATTCAGAGCTACCGTAATGGGGCCTCCACTGCACACTTGGTGCCAGTACCCATATTTGGCCTAAATTCCACAGCTGCATCGCAAGAGAGAGCGGTGGACCCAGTGGGGACCCAGGAGGCACAGTGGTGCCAGTTCTTTGTGCAAGAGCACGGGCAGCTGCAATGTTTGGGGGCCATTTCTTTCATTAAGGAGGGGGTGAGTTGCACCCCGCGCACCAGCGCATCTGCGCACTGTGGTTTTGCTGCCAAGGCAGCCAGGCGGCCATGTGAGAGGCCTCATTTTGAGCCCTGGCTTTCTGGACATAGGGCGTTTTGTGCCCCAGTGAAAGGCCGGTTGGCCTGGGGTCAGTTGGTAAGGTGATGTATGCACCTGGTAGTAGTGTTACTGCGGTGCACTGCTGACTTATGCATAAAGTGTTTATGCCTGATGTGATGTTGCATAATGTATTTATGCTGATGCCTAATGTCATGCTATGATGTTTTAGGCTAGTGCCTATTGCGTAATGGGTTTATGCTTATGAGGTTTATGCCCAATTGTGATGCAGACCTAATGTGCCTATGTTACCCATGCTAATGCCGAGTACAGTGTTCTGCCAGTAGTTATTGGTGGTGTTTTACATGTGTTAGTAGTACTTTCTAAAGGTTCTGACAGTGGCCCAATTAGCCCTATCATGAGTATGTAATCCCCTGTAAATATAGCCTAGGGCCAGTTGGCACAGTGTACATTGTGTGATTATGATTCTAATGTGTTTTGGATAATACAAAGGCTATTTTTATATAACCTTGTGTGGAGTTTCTTTTGTGGTGTGCCTAGTGTGTTGCTGCTGTGAGTGTGTGTGTTGTGCAAACAATTTACACATTGCCCTTTGGGATACGCCTGACTGCTCATGCCAAGCTACCAAGGGGGTGAGCAGGGGTTATCTTCAGTGTGTAACTCCCTTGCCCTGACTAGAGTGGTGGTTTCTGCCTAGCTTAGGCGCATGCCCCAGCCAACCAGAAATCCCATTTCTAACATTGGTTGTCAGCAGTGAGATAGGACTTGCGTTTATGCAGTTCTATAGCGACAAACTAGTTGCACTACAAACTCTGCATTTAGATAATCACATGTTTGGGGATTATTTTTCCTGTTTTTTTTTCTCCTTAAAAGTGTCATTTTTGAATTGTTTATTCCTGCATCAGCTCTTGCACGTAGGTCTCCCATGTTGTACCTGTGTATTTGGTGCCTTGCCAAAATGGAATCTACAATTTCAGATACAGTAGTTAATGGATTTCTTTCAAGAGAGGTTCCTAGAAATTAGCGGGTCAGAGACTCAGCTAGAACTTCAGGAAACTCTACTCCGGTGGCAGGATAACGAATGGTTCTTGGAGAACTATGAGAGGGAGGGTTCCCAGTCCGCATACCAAGAGGGTAGTGGGTCTGAGGGTAACCCTGAAGAGTCTGAAGAGGAGGAGAAGATGATAGGGCAGGGACGCCAGTAGAGGGCGAGCAGCCCATAGATAGGAAGACCCTTGCCGGGTCCAGTGCCAGGGTCAGCATCCCATCCCTTTCCCTGTCCCCAGAGGAGCGGGTAGATAGGTAGGAAGAAAGGAAGCATCAGCTGGCTTTAGACGCGCTCCAGTCGGAGTATAACAAGGAGATAGTGCAGCTGGGTTTGGAGGAGAAAAAGGCCTTGTTGGCCCAGGAGTTGAATCTCAAGGTATTGGGCCTTGAAGAGAAGAAGCCGGAGACTGAGAGGGTCCTAGCGCAGGAGAGGATGGTGGAAGCAGAGAGGGCCTTCGCCAGGGAGAAACTAACTCTGGAGGGTAGATTATCCCCTGAGTACAGTTTTAGTTGTCTGGATTCACCCGTGAGGTGGGGGTCTATTGGTGGCAGCAGTATGGAGCCCAGTGCAGGAAGCCCCGCTCCCAGATCCCAGAGTATGGTGCATGGTTCCTGGGAAGAAGGGTGCAGGTTGAGGTTCAGGGGCCATAGAAAACTGTCTCACCAGTCTTGGGGGGAGTTGGTGGATGAATGTTGTGATGCACTGGAGGATTTGGTGATGGTTAGCACAGCAAATGATTTTAAAGGGCTGTTCAATCTGGTTGTCAGAGAGCAGATGTTCAGTAATTGTTTTCCGGGGCTGCGCCAACACCTGTTGGAGTATGAGTTCCCAGATCCCAGGGAGCTTGCATGGGAGTCAGACCTCTGGGTGGTTGCCAGAGGTTCTGAAGAGGCATTGGGGAGTGACCCTAAGAATGGTAGCTCAGATATCTTTCAGCCCAGAGTGGTGGGAGAGTTTCAGAGTAGCCCGGCTAGGTCACGTTGTAGTGGGAACGTTGTAGAGCCTCACGTCCTGTCTCCTAGTAGAAGGAGTGAGACTGGGATATGCCCCAAAAGTGCCCAACCTCAGTCTCAGGGCCTGGATGGTTCCTTAAGGGAACACCAGGTAGGGAGCCTAGTCTGTCCTGATGGGCCGCCCGTTGAGGGGGATCTCCTAGTGTCAGGTGAACTGGGAGTGTCTGTAAGCAGGCCTCCATCAGTTCAGGTGTCTGGAAGTGCCACTCCTAAGTGGAGGGTGCCGAAGTACAGATTGAGGGATGAGAGAGGGAAAGAGTCCCCAGTGGAAGAACCAGTGGGTTAGGGGCCAGCCAGAATGGCTGAGTCTCCAAGGAATGACCATACGTACGTTGTGAACTTGTTGTTGAGCGCAGACGAATCATCCCCAAGGGGATCTCTCTGCACTATGGGAGAAGATATGGAGGGTACGACAGTTTAGAACAACCATGTCTTTAAGAGTTTCTTAAACCTGGGTAGCTCGCTGCAGGCCCTGATGTTTACTGGCAGTTTATTCCAGTGTATCGGGGCCAGGTGACAGAAGGCTCTACCGCCCTTTCTTACCCTCTGTATCTTCTGAATACACAGAAGGTTGGCATTACTAGATCTTAATTGTCGTGCCGGTTGATACCACCTGAAATTATTTCTGAGATTTCTGAGATACACAGGTCCTTTCCCCTGTAATGATTTGAGAACAACACAGAGCATCTTAAAGAAAGCTCGTTTCTTCACCGGGAGCCAGTGTAACTTGTTCAACAAAGGGGCCGATGGAGTCCGTGCCGGCTTGTTTAGGGTGAGTTGCCATAGTCCAGCCGACTCACCAAGAATGACTGGACAAGGGTTTTCCTCGCTGACAAAGGGATCAAGGGAAAAATGTCCTGAGCATCCTCATTGTGCCAAAACACGTGCCGGACACTGTCTTGACCTGTGCCTCCATAGACAATCCATCATCTATCCTAACACCCAGATTCTTGGCCCATCTCCTGAGTAAATGGGCCTCGCCCAGCTCGGGTGGCCACCACTCAGGGGACCAAATTGTCTCAGCCTTTCCGAAAAGCAGAATTTCTGTTTTCGAGAATTAAGTTGTAGGAAATTCCTCCTCATCCAGACAGCGATACTAGACATGCAGCTTCTAAATTTCCGTTGGGTTGACATAATATCTTCTTCAATGGGGACGATTAGCTGCATGTTGTACGCATAGGAGATAGTCTCAAAGGCATGGCCTCTGATGATATCTGCCAGGGGTGTCACATTGAGAAGGTATGCAGCAGCGGGTGCACTCAGTGTGAAAAAGCTTATGTTATGAATACTGTAATCTCTTGTCTTAAGCTTATCTGTGCGTGCAAAAGGTGGAAGGTCCTGCTAAACCTTTATTCTAAAAGAGGAAAAAGTTTCCTGAGAGCTACTCAGGAGCCTAATGCACTGCGCTATTCACTCCGTGGAGTGTAGGTGATCAGAATTTATGCAATTTTAGTAGATTAATCATCAGAAATTGTAGTTCATCATACATAAAAAAAGTATTAACAATTCAAATGAATCTTCACAGGATGTCGTTGGTAGAATGTTGTCCAAAAATTATTTAATTCTTATGCAGGTAAAATTGTTGTTTTAGAAAAGGGGGTGGTGATGAACAGAGTGTCTGAATTGAGCAGACCACTCTTACCCAGTCCAAAGATCAGGGCTTGATCCATCACCGTTATTTATCTCACTGCCCCACCCCGGCTCAGAACCTGGCTATATGCAAATCAGTCTGTCCCTGGCCCAGTGCATCATGGGAACAGGGCAGACTAAACTACCAAGCCAATTCTTCACCAGAAAGGAGACAAGCTACCGGGGACCGGTTTCTGGCATTTCAGCCGTCTTCGGCCCGGCTTGCTTGAATCCTGATGGAGCAGTGAGAAAGGGACTCATGTCTGAGTATACCCTGCCACACCTATAGTGGCCAAAATCGATTTAGAAAAGGGGGTGGTGATGAACAGAGTGTCTGAATTGAGCAGACCACTCTTACCCAGTCCAAAGATCAGGGCTTGATCCATCACCGTTATTTATCTCACTGCCCCACCCCGGCTCAGAACCTGGCTATATGCAAATCAGTCTGTACCTGGCCCAGTGCATCATGGGAACAGGGCAGACTAAACTACCAAGCCAATTCTTCACCAGAAAGGAGACAAGCTACCGGGGACCGGTTTCTGGCATTTCAGCCGTCTTCGGCCCGGCTTGCTTGAATCCTGATGGAGCAGTGAGAAAGGGACTCATGTCTGAGTATACCCTGCCACACCTATAGTGGCCAAAAACGATTTAGAAAAGGGGGTGGTGATGAACAGAGTGTCTGAATTGAGCAGACCACTCTTACCCAGTCCAAAGATCAGGGCTTGATCCATCACCGTTATTTATCTCACTGCCCCACCCCGGCTCAGAACCTGGCTATATGCAAATCAGTCTGTCCCTGGCCCAGTGCATCATGGGAACAGGGCAGACTAAACTACCAAGCCAATTCTTCACCAGAAAGGAGACAAGCTACCGGGGACCGGTTTCTGGCATTTCAGCCGTCTTCGGCCCGGCTTGCTTGAATCCTGATGGAGCAGTGAGAAAGGGACTCATGTCTGAGTATACCCTGCCACACCTATAGTGGCCAAAAACGATTTAGAAAAGGGGGTGGTGATGAACAGAGTGTCTGAATTGAGCAGACCACTCTTACCCAGTCCAAAGATCAGGGCTTGATCCATCACCGTTATTTATCTCACTGCCCCACCCCGGCTCAGAACCTGGCTATATGCAAATCAGTCTGTCCCTGGCCCAGTGCATCATGGGAACAGGGCAGACTAAACTACCAAGCCAATTCTTCACCAGAAAGGAGACAAGCTACCGGGGACCGGTTTCTGGCATTTCAGCCGTCTTCGGCCCGGCTTGCTTGAATCCTGATGGAGCAGTGAGAAAGGGACTCATGTCTGAGTATACCCTGCCACACCTATAGTGGCCAAAAACGATTTAGAAAAGGGGGTGGTGATGAACAGAGTGTCTGAATTGAGCAGACCACTCTTACCCAGTCCAAAGATCAGGGCTTGATCCATCACCGTTATTTATCTCACTGCCCCACCCCGGCTCAGAACCTGGCTATATGCAAATCAGTCTGTCCCTGGCCCAGTGCATCATGGGAACAGGGCAGACTAAACTACCAAGCCAATTCTTCACCAGAAAGGAGACAAGCTACCGGGGACCGGTTTCTGGCATTTCAGCCGTCTTCGGCCCGGCTTGCTTGAATCCTGATGGAGCAGTGAGAAAGGGACTCATGTCTGAGTATACCCTGCCACACCTATAGTGGCCAAAAACGATTTAGAAAAGGGGGTGGTGATGAACAGAGTGTCTGAATTGAGCAGACCACTCTTACCCAGTCCAAAGATCAGGGCTTGATCCATCACCGTTATTTATCTCACTGCCCCACCCCGGCTCAGAACCTGGCTATATGCAAATCAGTCTGTCCCTGGCCCAGTGCATCATGGGAACAGGGCAGACTAAACTACCAAGCCAATTCTTCACCAGAAAGGAGACAAGCTACCGGGGACCGGTTTCTGGCATTTCAGCCGTCTTCGGCCCGGCTTGCTTGAATCCTGATGGAGCAGTGAGAAAGGGACTCATGTCTGAGTATACCCTGCCACACCTATAGTGGCCAAAAACGATTTAGAAAAGGGGGTGGTGATGAACAGAGTGTCTGAATTGAGCAGACCACTCTTACCCAGTCCAAAGATCAGGGCTTGATCCATCACCGTTATTTATCTCACTGCCCCACCCCGGCTCAGAACCTGGCTATATGCAAATCAGTCTGTCCCTGGCCCAGTGCATCATGGGAACAGGGCAGACTAAACTACCAAGCCAATTCTTCACCAGAAAGGAGACAAGCTACCGGGGACCGGTTTCTGGCATTTCAGCCGTCTTCGGCCCGGCTTGCTTGAATCCTGATGGAGCAGTGAGAAAGGGACTCATGTCTGAGTATACCCTGCCACACCTATAGTGGCCAAAAACGATTTAGAAAAGGGGGTGGTGATGAACAGAGTGTCTGAATTGAGCAGACCACTCTTACCCAGTCCAAAGATCAGGGCTTGATCCATCACCGTTATTTATCTCACTGCCCCACCCCGGCTCAGAACCTGGCTATATGCAAATCAGTCTGTCCCTGGCCCAGTGCATCATGGGAACAGGGCAGACTAAACTACCAAGCCAATTCTTCACCAGAAAGGAGACAAGCTACCGGGGACCGGTTTCTGGCATTTCAGCCGTCTTCGGCCCGGCTTGCTTGAATCCTGATGGAGCAGTGAGAAAGGGACTCATGTCTGAGTATACCCTGCCACACCTATAGTGGCCAAAAACGATTTAGAAAAGGGGGTGGTGATGAACAGAGTGTCTGAATTGAGCAGACCACTCTTACCCAGTCCAAAGATCAGGGCTTGATCCATCACCGTTATTTATCTCACTGCCCCACCCCGGCTCAGAACCTGGCTATATGCAAATCAGTCTGTCCCTGGCCCAGTGCATCATGGGAACAGGGCAGACTAAACTACCAAGCCAATTCTTCACCAGAAAGGAGACAAGCTACCGGGGACCGGTTTCTGGCATTTCAGCCGTCTTCGGCCCGGCTTGCTTGAATCCTGATGGAGCAGTGAGAAAGGGACTCATGTCTGAGTATACCCTGCCACACCTATAGTGGCCAAAAAAATGTGAGTCCCTTGCTCATTGCACCATCAGGATTCAAGCAAGCCGGGCCGAAGAGGCTGAAATGCCAGAAACCGGTCCCCGGTAGCTTGTTTCCTTCCCAGTGTAAGAATTGGCTTTTGTAGTTTGGTTTGCCCTGTTCCCATCATGCACTGGGACAGGAACAGACTAATTTGCATACAGCCAGGTTCTGAAACTGGGATGGTGCAGTGAGCTAAAAAACGGTGTTGGATCTAGCCCTGATCTCTTGACTGGGTGAGAGTATTCTGTTTAATTCAGAGACTCTGTCCCTCACCACCCCTTGTTGTAAATATTTTTGTCCACCCTAAGCGTGGAAGGGTATGCTCAGATGTGAGTCCCTTGCTCATTGCACCATCAGGATTCAAGCAAGCCGGGCCGAAGAGGCTGAAATGCCAGAAACCGGTCCCCGGTAGCTTGTTTCCTTCCCAGTGTAAGAATTGGCTTTTGTAGTTTGGTTTGCCCTGTTCCCATCATGCACTGGGACAGGAACAGACTAATTTGCATACAGCCAGGTTCTGAAACTGGGATGGTGCAGTGAGCTAAAAAACGGTGTTGGATCTAGCCCTGATCTCTTGACTGGGTGAGAGTATTCTGTTTAATTCAGAGACTCTGTCCCTCACCACCCCTTGTTGTAAATATTTTTGTCCACCCTAAGCGTGGAAGGGTATGCTCAGATGTGAGTCCCTTGCTCATTGCACCATCAGGATTCAAGCAAGCCGGGCCGAAGAGGCTGAAATGCCAGAAACCGGTCCCCGGTAGCTTGTTTCCTTCCCAGTGTAAGAATTGGCTTTTGTAGTTTGGTTTGCCCTGTTCCCATCATGCACTGGGACAGGAACAGACTAATTTGCATACAGCCAGGTTCTGAAACTGGGATGGTGCAGTGAGCTAAAAAACGGTGTTGGATCTAGCCCTGATCTCTTGACTGGGTGAGAGTATTCTGTTTAATTCAGAGACTCTGTCCCTCACCACCCCTTGTTGTAAATATTTTTGTCCACCCTAAGCGTGGAAGGGTATGCTCAGATGTGAGTCCCTTGCTCATTGCACCATCAGGATTCAAGCAAGCCGGGCCGAAGAGGCTGAAATGCCAGAAACCGGTCCCCGGTAGCTTGTTTCCTTCCCAGTGTAAGAATTGGCTTTTGTAGTTTGGTTTGCCCTGTTCCCATCATGCACTGGGACAGGAACAGACTAATTTGCATACAGCCAGGTTCTGAAACTGGGATGGTGCAGTGAGCTAAAAAACGGTGTTGGATCTAGCCCTGATCTCTTGACTGGGTGAGAGTATTCTGTTTAATTCAGAGACTCTGTCCCTCACCACCCCTTGTTGTAAATATTTTTGTCCACCCTAAGCGTGGAAGGGTATGCTCAGATGTGAGTCCCTTGCTCATTGCACCATCAGGATTCAAGCAAGCCGGGCCGAAGAGGCTGAAATGCCAGAAACCGGTCCCCGGTAGCTTGTTTCCTTCCCAGTGTAAGAATTGGCTTTTGTAGTTTGGTTTGCCCTGTTCCCATCATGCACTGGGACAGGAACAGACTAATTTGCATACAGCCAGGTTCTGAAACTGGGATGGTGCAGTGAGCTAAAAAACGGTGTTGGATCTAGCCCTGATCTCTTGACTGGGTGAGAGTATTCTGTTTAATTCAGAGACTCTGTCCCTCACCACCCCTTGTTGTAAATATTTTTGTCCACCCTAAGCGTGGAAGGGTATGCTCAGATGTGAGTCCCTTGCTCATTGCACCATCAGGATTCAAGCAAGCCGGGCCGAAGAGGCTGAAATGCCAGAAACCGGTCCCCGGTAGCTTGTTTCCTTCCCAGTGTAAGAATTGGCTTTTGTAGTTTGGTTTGCCCTGTTCCCATCATGCACTGGGACAGGAACAGACTAATTTGCATACAGCCAGGTTCTGAAACTGGGATGGTGCAGTGAGCTAAAAAACGGTGTTGGATCTAGCCCTGATCTCTTGACTGGGTGAGAGTATTCTGTTTAATTCAGAGACTCTGTCCCTCACCACCCCTTGTTGTAAATATTTTTGTCCACCCTAAGCGTGGAAGGGTATGCTCAGATGTGAGTCCCTTGCTCATTGCACCATCAGGATTCAAGCAAGCCGGGCCGAAGAGGCTGAAATGCCAGAAACCGGTCCCCGGTAGCTTGTTTCCTTCCCAGTGTAAGAATTGGCTTTTGTAGTTTGGTTTGCCCTGTTCCCATCATGCACTGGGACAGGAACAGACTAATTTGCATACAGCCAGGTTCTGAAACTGGGATGGTGCAGTGAGCTAAAAAACGGTGTTGGATCTAGCCCTGATCTCTTGACTGGGTGAGAGTATTCTGTTTAATTCAGAGACTCTGTCCCTCACCACCCCTTGTTGTAAATATTTTTGTCCACCCTAAGCGTGGAAGGGTATGCTCAGATGTGAGTCCCTTGCTCATTGCACCATCAGGATTCAAGCAAGCCGGGCCGAAGAGGCTGAAATGCCAGAAACCGGTCCCCGGTAGCTTGTTTCCTTCCCAGTGTAAGAATTGGCTTTTGTAGTTTGGTTTGCCCTGTTCCCATCATGCACTGGGACAGGAACAGACTAATTTGCATACAGCCAGGTTCTGAAACTGGGATGGTGCAGTGAGCTAAAAAACGGTGTTGGATCTAGCCCTGATCTCTTGACTGGGTGAGAGTATTCTGTTTAATTCAGAGACTCTGTCCCTCACCACCCCTTGTTGTAAATATTTTTGTCCACCCTAAGCGTGGAAGGGTATGCTCAGATGTGAGTCCCTTGCTCATTGCACCATCAGGATTCAAGCAAGCCGGGCCGAAGAGGCTGAAATGCCAGAAACCGGTCCCCGGTAGCTTGTTTCCTTCCCAGTGTAAGAATTGGCTTTTGTAGTTTGGTTTGCCCTGTTCCCATCATGCACTGGGACAGGAACAGACTAATTTGCATACAGCCAGGTTCTGAAACTGGGATGGTGCAGTGAGCTAAAAAACGGTGTTGGATCTAGCCCTGATCTCTTGACTGGGTGAGAGTATTCTGTTTAATTCAGAGACTCTGTCCCTCACCACCCCTTGTTGTAAATATTTTTGTCCACCCTAAGCGTGGAAGGGTATGCTCAGATGTGAGTCCCTTGCTCATTGCACCATCAGGATTCAAGCAAGCCGGGCCGAAGAGGCTGAAATGCCAGAAACCGGTCCCCGGTAGCTTGTTTCCTTCCCAGTGTAAGAATTGGCTTTTGTAGTTTGGTTTGCCCTGTTCCCATCATGCACTGGGACAGGAACAGACTAATTTGCATACAGCCAGGTTCTGAAACTGGGATGGTGCAGTGAGCTAAAAAACGGTGTTGGATCTAGCCCTGATCTCTTGACTGGGTGAGAGTATTCTGTTTAATTCAGAGACTCTGTCCCTCACCACCCCTTGTTGTAAATATTTTTGTCCACCCTAAGCGTGGAAGGGTATGCTCAGATGTGAGTCCCTTGCTCATTGCACCATCAGGATTCAAGCAAGCCGGGCCGAAGAGGCTGAAATGCCAGAAACCGGTCCCCGGTAGCTTGTTTCCTTCCCAGTGTAAGAATTGGCTTTTGTAGTTTGGTTTGCCCTGTTCCCATCATGCACTGGGACAGGAACAGACTAATTTGCATACAGCCAGGTTCTGAAACTGGGATGGTGCAGTGAGCTAAAAAACGGTGTTGGATCTAGCCCTGATCTCTTGACTGGGTGAGAGTATTCTGTTTAATTCAGAGACTCTGTCCCTCACCACCCCTTGTTGTAAATATTTTTGTCCACCCTAAGCGTGGAAGGGTATGCTCAGATGTGAGTCCCTTGCTCATTGCACCATCAGGATTCAAGCAAGCCGGGCCGAAGAGGCTGAAATGCCAGAAACCGGTCCCCGGTAGCTTGTTTCCTTCCCAGTGTAAGAATTGGCTTTTGTAGTTTGGTTTGCCCTGTTCCCATCATGCACTGGGACAGGAACAGACTAATTTGCATACAGCCAGGTTCTGAAACTGGGATGGTGCAGTGAGCTAAAAAACGGTGTTGGATCTAGCCCTGATCTCTTGACTGGGTGAGAGTATTCTGTTTAATTCAGAGACTCTGTCCCTCACCACCCCTTGTTGTAAATATTTTTGTCCACCCTAAGCGTGGAAGGGTATGCTCAGATGTGAGTCCCTTGCTCATTGCACCATCAGGATTCAAGCAAGCCGGGCCGAAGAGGCTGAAATGCCAGAAACCGGTCCCCGGTAGCTTGTTTCCTTCCCAGTGTAAGAATTGGCTTTTGTAGTTTGGTTTGCCCTGTTCCCATCATGCACTGGGACAGGAACAGACTAATTTGCATACAGCCAGGTTCTGAAACTGGGATGGTGCAGTGAGCTAAAAAACGGTGTTGGATCTAGCCCTGATCTCTTGACTGGGTGAGAGTATTCTGTTTAATTCAGAGACTCTGTCCCTCACCACCCCTTGTTGTAAATATTTTTGTCCACCCTAAGCGTGGAAGGGTATGCTCAGATGTGAGTCCCTTGCTCATTGCACCATCAGGATTCAAGCAAGCCGGGCCGAAGAGGCTGAAATGCCAGAAACCGGTCCCCGGTAGCTTGTTTCCTTCCCAGTGTAAGAATTGGCTTTTGTAGTTTGGTTTGCCCTGTTCCCATCATGCACTGGGACAGGAACAGACTAATTTGCATACAGCCAGGTTCTGAAACTGGGATGGTGCAGTGAGCTAAAAAACGGTGTTGGATCTAGCCCTGATCTCTTGACTGGGTGAGAGTATTCTGTTTAATTCAGAGACTCTGTCCCTCACCACCCCTTGTTGTAAATATTTTTGTCCACCCTAAGCGTGGAAGGGTATGCTCAGATGTGAGTCCCTTGCTCATTGCACCATCAGGATTCAAGCAAGCTGGGCCGAAGAGGCTGAAATGCCAGAAACCGGTCCCCGGTAGCTTGTTTCCTTCCCAGTGTAAGAATTGGCTTTTGTAGTTTGGTTTGCCCTGTTCCCATCATGCACTGGGACAGGAACAGACTAATTTGCATACAGCCAGGTTCTGAAACTGGGATGGTGCAGTGAGCTAAAAAACGGTGTTGGATCTAGCCCTGATCTCTTGACTGGGTGAGAGTATTCTGTTTAATTCAGAGACTCTGTCCCTCACCACCCCTTGTTGTAAATATTTTTGTCCACCCTAAGCGTGGAAGGGTATGCTCAGATGTGAGTCCCTTGCTCATTGCACCATCAGGATTCAAGCAAGCCGGGCCGAAGAGGCTGAAATGCCAGAAACCGGTCCCCGGTAGCTTGTTTCCTTCCCAGTGTAAGAATTGGCTTTTGTAGTTTGGTTTGCCCTGTTCCCATCATGCACTGGGACAGGAACAGACTAATTTGCATACAGCCAGGTTCTGAAACTGGGATGGTGCAGTGAGCTAAAAAACGGTGTTGGATCTAGCCCTGATCTCTTGACTGGGTGAGAGTATTCTGTTTAATTCAGAGACTCTGTCCCTCACCACCCCTTGTTGTAAATATTTTTGTCCACCCTAAGCGTGGAAGGGTATGCTCAGATGTAAGTCCCTTGCTCATTGCACCATCAGGATTCAAGCAAGCCGGGCCGAAGAGGCTGAAATGCCAGAAACCGGTCCCCGGTAGCTTGTTTCCTTCCCAGTGTAAGAATTGGCTTTTGTAGTTTGGTTTGCCCTGTTCCCATCATGCACTGGGACAGGAACAGACTAATTTGCATACAGCCAGGTTCTGAAACTGGGATGGTGCAGTGAGCTAAAAAACGGTGTTGGATCTAGCCCTGATCTCTTGACTGGGTGAGAGTATTCTGTTTAATTCAGAGACTCTGTCCCTCACCACCCCTTGTTGTAAATATTTTTGTCCACCCTAAGCGTGGAAGGGTATGCTCAGATGTGAGTCCCTTGCTCATTGCACCATCAGGATTCAAGCAAGCCGGGCCGAAGAGGCTGAAATGCCAGAAACCGGTCCCCGGTAGCTTGTTTCCTTCCCAGTGTAAGAATTGGCTTTTGTAGTTTGGTTTGCCCTGTTCCCATCATGCACTGGGACAGGAACAGACTAATTTGCATACAGCCAGGTTCTGAAACTGGGATGGTGCAGTGAGCTAAAAAACGGTGTTGGATCTAGCCCTGATCTCTTGACTGGGTGAGAGTATTCTGTTTAATTCAGAGACTCTGTCCCTCACCACCCCTTGTTGTAAATATTTTTGTCCACCCTAAGCGTGGAAGGGTATGCTCAGATGTGAGTCCCTTGCTCATTGCACCATCAGGATTCAAGCAAGCCGGGCCGAAGAGGCTGAAATGCCAGAAACCGGTCCCCGGTAGCTTGTTTCCTTCCCAGTGTAAGAATTGGCTTTTGTAGTTTGGTTTGCCCTGTTCCCATCATGCACTGGGACAGGAACAGACTAATTTGCATACAGCCAGGTTCTGAAACTGGGATGGTGCAGTGAGCTAAAAAACGGTGTTGGATCTAGCCCTGATCTCTTGACTGGGTGAGAGTATTCTGTTTAATTCAGAGACTCTGTCCCTCACCACCCCTTGTTGTAAATATTTTTGTCCACCCTAAGCGTGGAAGGGTATGCTCAGATGTGAGTCCCTTGCTCATTGCACCATCAGGATTCAAGCAAGCCGGGCCGAAGAGGCTGAAATGCCAGAAACCGGTCCCCGGTAGCTTGTTTCCTTCCCAGTGTAAGAATTGGCTTTTGTAGTTTGGTTTGCCCTGTTCCCATCATGCACTGGGACAGGAACAGACTAATTTGCATACAGCCAGGTTCTGAAACTGGGATGGTGCAGTGAGCTAAAAAACGGTGTTGGATCTAGCCCTGATCTCTTGACTGGGTGAGAGTATTCTGTTTAATTCAGAGACTCTGTCCCTCACCACCCCTTGTTGTAAATATTTTGGTAAAATTGTTGTGTCATCACAAAATTACGCATTTTTCCATATACATGATTTTGAAGGTATTTCCCAATGCATTTCGGGCTTAATAATCAGCCCTTCGTCAGGGGAATCTACAAGAGGATAATATGTACATGAGTATACATTGCAATCAATACATATATGGCATATCATGTCGAGAGAGCCAGAATTTGTGCTCGGAAAACAACACTGTGTGCAAATCGAAAAAAGGTCCTATACTCATGGCTAGTAGAAACAAAGAAACCAATAGGAAGTGGGAGTGAGGTGTAAGAAACCAGCTGAGGGTCAAAAAACCGACACATGTGTTAAAGAAAAAAGACTATAGAAGTGTCTGTTAAGGACAAGCTGCATACTGTGATGAGTGTCAAATGCAATCTCCAAACGTGTGCCCAGAAGAAAATGAATAACATGCTTTCATTGTTAGAGCTCCGAACGTGTGCCCAAAGGGGTGAGTTAAAAGGAAACGCTCTTACTGGTCTGGTCGGGATGAGTCTTAAACCACTGAAAGCGGCGCCGAAATTTGCGCTCGAGTTAGCAATATATCAAAGGTTTAGCTTCCCTAATGGGACAAAAGACCGAAGAAAATAAGAATGTTACAACCTTGAGATGAAATAAAATAAAACGGATTAGCTGTGTCTATAGCGATAGGGATTCTTACCGGGTGAAGAACGCAAGTGCTCCCGAGTAAACGAGTGTTTCCAGCGTGTGTCACATAGACATTGAACAGGGTCGGGCTCAGTACTGAGCCCTGCGGGACACCCCTATCCACCCCTATCGTCTGCGATACAAATGACCCCAACTGGATGCTCTGTGGTGACACCACTTCTGTCCCGGGGTATCTTTACGCACTGTCAGCTGGACAGGAGTCAGGAGATCTGTGCCACGCAGACTGTTACATGACACATGAGTTATGTGTTAACCTCGGGGTGGGTATATGTGCTCCCAAGGAAGTCCTGTGTTCAACCACAGGGTTCTGTCCCTGGGTTCGGAGGCCAGGTTCAGGGTATGACTGACCTGGAGGGCACAACAACTGCAAGCAGTGTCCTGACTGATGCAGCTTCCAGGAGTACCATTGCAGTTGGGAGGGTGCAGAACTCTGGAAGGGGATGCAGAGGTAGGGAGTCCTCGCCTCAGACCCCGGTGCAACCTGAGGGTTTAGATCCCAGGTTGGTAGATCAATTGCAGGGTCAAGGTCCTGAACTGGTGGGTGAGTTGTGTTCTGAGGTTGCCTCTCATGAGAGGAAAGTGTGGAACCCCAGAAGGAGAGGTAGGGGGAGTAGAGCCTTGCCTGTGACTTCTGGTCAGCCTGAGGGTGCGGACCCTAGGTTGGAGGATCAGTGGCAGCTTAGAACTGCACGGAGAGTGGAGAATGGTTACTATGTGCCAAGGGTTCCTGCCCCCCACTCTGGATTGCCGAGGACCAGAGACATCTGGGTGGCCTAGGGCCTGGCCTTGGCCATGGACAGCTAGGGAGTACCAGTGGGGTAGCCTAGTTGGTCCTGGGAGCTCTGACAGAGGAAACCACATGGGTTCAGAGTGGAGTAGAACTAGAAGATGTCCCTGCAGTTGCGGGCCCATGTCCGTGTTCTATCGCCCAAAGCAGGTAAGCCCATCAAGGTGGTGATTGGTCTACCCTGCATTTTGGATGGAATGGGGTTGTGTTGGACTTGATCCTTTTTGCAGGGTCATCCCTGAACTTTTTGCCTTCCTCCTAGTCTTTTTTCTGAAATGGTGTTGGTGGTTTTAGGACTCTGGGTACTTTAGCACTGCTCTCCAGTGTAAAGTGCGTGTGCTCTCTGTGTTAAATATGGTAAAGATTGCTCTACACCTGTTTGGCCTATTTAATTTACCTGTCAGTCCCTTGTAAAGTGGTTTCTCATATACCTGGGGCCGGTAAGTTAAATGCTACTGGTAGGCTTGTAGCGCTGATTGCGCCACCCACTAAAGTAGCCTTTCAAACCTATCCCAGGCCTCTGCCATTGCAGGCCTTGTGCGCGTAGTGTTACTGCCGCTGTGACATGGCAGCTAAAGTGTGTGCCACATCTGTGACCCCCCTTTTACTACATGTCAGTCACCCCTAAGGTAGGCCCTAGCTAGCCCTATGGGCAGGGTACATTGTAGGTAAAAGGTAGGACATGTACTTTAAGTGTGGGACATTTTGGGTTTCTCACTACTGTGAGAGTGTCCTCTCATAGGAATGCATTGGGGATTCCCTGATAAGTGTTTCAGTGGTAATTCCTGACATGAGAGGAGCAGTGTGGTCAAGTTTGTATGATTGGAATAGTGATAATAAATGCAGCGCAATGGTGTGCTAGCACCATCATTGCGATTGGTTAGGGCCAAGTCCAGTTGGACTTTCATAAGCTATGAAAAACTTGGGACAACTTTCAGTGGTTTTTTAAAGGGTTCTGATGGAATCTAGGATTCTGTTAATATTACATTCTTCATGTTGAATGAGTTGCTGTATAATTTGGGCTTGTGGCATATTTGCATTATAAAGCCACTGATTCTGCATGTTTTGTTTAGGGTCAGACAAGCTGGGGATACTGACTGATGAGCTGGGGTTGCTGACTGCATCACCCCATTCAGAGACTTCATAGGCATGTTCTGAAACTGAGAATTTACCAGAGTAAAACTCTGTTAGACTATAATCAGACTATACTGTTCTACTTCATAAGTTAGGCCTAAGTAGTATGGCCACATTTCACCTACATTTGTCGTACCTTTCTCTATATAACAGTTCTGGTGCTGACCTTTTACCTAGTTATGTGTTGAATGAATGTTATGTGGTTTTCTTCGAAAACTTCCCTCATTTGTTATGCATGAGGATTCCTAGTACCATATCTTAATCCCCTGCAAATTCTGTATAATAACTCTGTACAAAAGTCACCGCTATTGGCATCCTTGGATGACAGGCCTACTGTGCAGACTTGCAATTATTTATTCAAGCTAATTTACATAATTGTAACATAACATATCAAACGAGGTAGAACCCCTGTGGGCACCTTTTGGGTATAAACAAACTACTCCTCCACTGGGCATAAAGAGGAGACGCTTCCACGCTGACGCTGGGTCCTGCATGCTGATACTTCAACACGCAGCGGTCTGATATCCCTTGCAGTGTGTCCAACTGAGACCAAGACACTGTCCTTCATTCTTCCCCCCAGTTAATGGTGTTAGCTTTTTCCTAGGGGATTCTTGGCTTTTGCACCAACATATATGCTTCACATCTATATACATGTTAGGTACATTTAGGTACACTTAGATAGGTTCCACATTAGTAGGAGTATGATAAGAATACTGTTTTATATGTGCCTGCATATATTCATTGTTTTAGCGTCATCGCAGAAGTATATCTACTGTTTACTCTTTGGTGCTTGTAATCTTACACCTTTGCTTCTGTCTAATGGTTGCTGCAGCACACATGTTTACACTAGAATGACAGTGGGTCAAAAACTGCTTATTGAAAAATGTCCCCATCGTTCATTCTGTGTATCTCTCTGAGACTCACACGAGTGACTGAGCAAAAAGTACTGTACTGTTTCAACAATCCCTGAGGGGTCAGGGTTGTCATGCTCAGTGGTTGCCAGAAACCATTTGCTTATGGTGGCTCTGTGAGCTAGCAGGACTATAGGTCGATATATCCTTTAGGGGTATCCGGAATCAGTCTTGACACCAAGCCCCTAGCTTATGTTGCCCAACAAACGTGTAGATGTAATGCATTCTTAGGAACTATATGACATGACTTCACCAACGTTGGTTTGGTTCTTTTTTAACGGTCAAATCTGAGTAGTTCAGTTGTGCTTTTTCAGAGACCCCTACTCACATTCAACTAGAGACATCTGGAGTGGGAAGGAAAATTCGCCTCAGCTGAGTAGGTACATCCTATGTTCTGGCTGTAGGTAAATCAAGATTGAAGGATTATAGTTCCTTACATTTTGCAAACCTTTCTCTCTTTTCCTTACTTTCACCTACAATGCCTAACAACGGGGATGCTGGCACTAGTGGTCTAAGTATGGAGGATGGTGAGTTGGAGGGCTCTTCACATTTTAGAAAATTGCAGTTATGCAATTACTCTGAAATTATTGCGACACTGCCTCACGGAAACAGGTGGTAGTGTTACCTTCATGATTGAGGCACATAGAGCATTCAGAACAGAGGTATTCTATTCTTGGGTCAAATTCTTGCCTGTAGACGCACACACACAAACATTTCACTCTTACATTGAAGATGAAATACCAGAAGAATACTTTCCATACGTTGGACATAGAAGTCCTGTTTACCGAACAAAAATATGTTAATTGGTTTAAAGGCACCCTCCCCACACCACAGGAAATGTGAGACTCGGTCCGTTCAGCAGAGACGGAGCGACTTGGCCGGCCCTAGCTGTTTACACATTGCATCCAGATATTGACACATTGCCATCAGCAGAACTACGTATAATTTACAGAAACATAGTACAACTCTACATAAACCTCACACAGTTCATCATGCAGAAACTCACACCACAACCTGCATGGGCTGTTCCAATTGGTCAATCTCAACTGACTACCCCCGCTGTAGGAAAGTATGATCTGCTTCTAATGGTTACCCCCACATTTTGCTTGATGTTACACTTTTTTTGAATAGTCTGACTGGGATCCTGCTAATCAGGATCCCAGTCTATCTCTTTTCTCCCTAAAATGTTATGTCATGTACTTAGGTACACTCCAGATTGGATACTGGGGTACCCTTATCAGTCCCTAGAATAGGGCACACAGGTACCCAGGGCATAGGTACCCCAGACTCCTCCCATGGGCTGAAGCATGAATTATGTTACCCATGAGAGGCCATGAAAAATAGAACTACAGGCCTGCCATTGCAGCCTTTGTATGATGGTGCATGCACCACTTACTTTAGATATAGGTTTACTATATCTATAGGTCACTACACTTAAAACCTATAAGTCACCCCTATAGCAGGCCTTGACAATCCTGAAGGCAGGGTGCTGGATATTATGTGAGAGAGTGCCCCTGAATGAGCAGAGCACCCCTGCAGCCTTTGTAGATCATTCTCCTTGGTTGTCGGTGACACAGTCAGACATATAGGTAGAGGTGAATGAATGAATGCATGAATGAATGAATGAATGAATGAATGAATGAATGAATGAATGAATGAATGAATGAATGAATGAATGAATGAATGAAAAAAGATTTCTATAGTGCCAACTACCCGGAGGCCTCGTAGCGCTTGTGAGCAGGCAGGACAGAGTTAGCCAGGATTGTCTGACTAGCGTTAAAAAGGTGAGTTTTTAGCAACTTACGGAAGATATGTAAGTTGTATTCCCTGCGTAGGGTGAGAGGGAGGGAGTTCCACAAGTTAGAGGCTTTTATTGAGAAGGCGTGACCGCCCTATCTCTCTCTGTGATGCATTATATGCTTGCTACAAATGATTAGACAACCCAGAACTCAAAACTCCTGACTCTCTCAGGAATAAAGGTAGCAAGACATACCCTTTCGCTCACTCACTCGTACTTGTCCACACTAAGAATTGGCAGAGTCATTGTAATAGTTCAAAATTTTTATTTACTGTTGTGCTCTATAATGCAGTATGCGAGCCACTCCCAGCAGCAAAATGCATAAACTCAAAACAATTAGTATTGTTACAATCACATGGAATATAAAGGGGATACTCGTTATATAGAGACAGTGGAAATAGGACTACAAGGCCTAACCACCATCACCTTGGCTGGAAGAAGTTTTACTATACAAAAGAAGATATCTGGGCTTTCTCAGCAGGCCCCATACCTTAAAGCCTAGATGTAAGCTTTACATCATATGTACAGCATAGCTCTTCTACATGGAAAAGGCTCTCTCCAAGTGTGTGTGTGAACAACATGAGTCCCCGTAATATCAAAGCTCGAGTCTCCAGCAGTGCAGCTGTGTTTAGCATGGTTTGTCTAGGTGCTAGGAACTGACCAGAACAGAATAACAAGGGTCATTGTTTATCGACCTTGCACATCGTGTTCAGACTAAACTCCAGAAAGTTAGCAGAGAACGCGAAAAGCAGACAGTTCTCATGTGAAAGGCAGAAACAGAGTCTTGCTTAATAAAGTCATGCAGTAGCATGTGCAAAGGCAGCATCATGGCAGCAGATCTTAGGCTTACTTAGCAATGTTGACAATGATCCTAATGGCCATATAATACTCTCCCCTTGGTAAGGTAATTGTATATAGACAAAGGACCAAAACAGAGTTCAAAAGCGAAGCCAAGTTCAACAGCTTCTGAAAAAAACAAATTGGAAAAATTCTAATTGAAAAAAAAATATATATATACCTTTTTTGTGACGTTTTAAAGATAGTCATATACGGAAAAATGTCATTATGAAGGAGGTGGTGAATCCATCAAAGTATGTGAACTTAAGAATGCAATTCCATCCAAAAGGTTATCCCTATCATTAGTAGAAGAAAGGGATGCCATCCAATCAAGTAGGTCAAAGGAACAGACATGCTCCTCGTAAT
Source organism: Lissotriton vulgaris (assembly GCF_964263255.1). NCBI lineage: Eukaryota > Metazoa > Chordata > Amphibia > Caudata > Salamandridae > Lissotriton > Lissotriton vulgaris. Next base: position 1,124,950,031 of record NC_141694.1, read on the forward strand.
CTGATGCTTCCAAGAGCATAACAGGGCAACTTGCGTGATATTTGATGAAACTTTGTTGCAAGAGGTTCTGCGCAGCCACACAGATATCCCATTCAGCCAACACTCCAAGTGCAGCAGCACATGCCATAATGCCATCCCCAGAACAAGCCTGGTGATGGGCCTCTAAGGGACCCATTAAAATCCGAGACTGGACATGATATATTGGAGAGGCATAAATCCATAGCCCAATAGAAGGGGCACCGTTGACACCAGAATATAGGTTGCACGCAAGTGAAGTAGGCAAAGTGAAATGTCAATCTATAACTTACGCTAATCGTTGTTAATGGCAAAGATCCAAAAACTAGTTGTATTTGATCACGGTAGGCTGCAATTGGCCGGGTCGGTGCATTACCGCAAGATGAGCAGCCATTGCGCAGCAGGAACAGAAGTAGCAGGTCACAAGGCTGGATCCCACATGCTTAAAAAAATGTGCAAGGCCTTTAGTATCAGACGCATTAAAAATTTGATGTATAACCTCCCCAAAATGAAGTAGTAGGTTAGTGTTCAGAAACAACTGCATCTCGTTAGATGTTCTAGCCACCTGCAACTCGAAGGTCTCTCGAGCTGAAGAAAGAGCCACCTCTTGTTGGAACAATAGCGCTTTGAGCCTGCTTAATTTGTTGAAATCTGTTTTCAAAGTCGGATTGGAAGGCCAAATGGAACTATCTATTTTCCCATGCAGGGCGGAAAAAGCACATTGCTACAACAAGTAACACTATGGGAAACACTATGGTTACTAAATATGGAATTCCTGCCCGAAAACCACAGCAGTCGTGGTTGTTCAAAATAGGATAACTACTGTTAGTAAGCAATGTAAAAGCTGGAGTTATTTCTGGGACCGGAGTCCTTTTAAAAAAACAAGCAAGACTAGGCGCGGATATATTACAAGGGCCATGCAACTTAACGTGTTTACAAACTAGGGAATGTCCTACAGTAGAATTGCAGTCCTCCTCTGTGAGGAAAACTTCATTATCCTCCTGTTGACACCTCTAAGTGAAAGGTAGGGACCATAACTCATGCAGAAAATGTACTACCCAAAGATTCAAAGCGGCCAACTGGATAATGTTGCATACATGATTTAAATTGTAATAGCGAGAGTGGGAGAGAAATGACCCCATGAATAAACCAAACAGATGAATCTGTCTCCGCCACAGAGAATGGCAAAGGTTCAAGTTGTTCAATGTGCAACAGCGTGTATGTAGTATCTTTCATGGACATAAATCACTGTTTATCAGTCAGATTAAATGGCAAAAACAAAGCAGAAGAATTCAAATAATCCCAAGATACTTTCCCCATTTTGAGAGTCTGTAGCGTCCATGCAAACTGCATAACTGATCGTACTTGATTTTGACCATGATAGAACACAGATACATCATTCTGCAAAATATCAATAACAGAAGAAACAATATTATCCAATATATAATTGCGTGAAGAAAGTGTATTGATGCTATGGTCAACCACCGCAAGGACTTTTTCCAAATTTGCTTGATCACTTTGGCGCAGACGAAGCGCTGCCTCAATCTGCGAAAGTTTCCAAACTTCATTATAAGCTGCATAGATAGCTCTTAGATCTTGGTACCTGTGAGGAATTGCTCCCCTCCCACAACGTCCATCTACCTCCAGAATCAGAATCGGAGTTAACTTACCTGTCTCCCTGTTTCCTCATTTGTTTTCAGGCTCCTGCCTATGAGTGTAGCAGGGTCTACCGCTTTAAGGACACTCCTCCGGCAAGTCCTTTCCCCCACCACATAACCACAGCGCACCATCCACAAAGGATAAAGCAGGAAGAGGTGTTCCTAAAGACGCTGACGACAACAGAAACCTGTTGGGTGAATGAACCGGATCCGGGGGAAAAAGCGAGAAGAGCAGAGACCTTCTTCCTGCCAACGGAATCGACGCTTCAGGTAGCTGCCGAGGACGGAGATCTGCCGATTACGGAACCGAAGGAAAGAACCATCTCCGCCTGTCCAGAAGCTACACGGGAGCCGGACCCTATCCGGTACAACGAAAAGACCAGCCACGTCCTTGGAAGGACATGGCTTAGCAAGGTACGGAGCCACTTTGGGTTCTCCCGGGGAAGGGGTGCCAGCGCTGTCGAGGCTGAGTCGGGTGGGGAAAGCTAATCACCAGGGCGCCACTTCAGCTAGTCGACGAATGCACATACTCATGGGTGAAGATTCTGGGTGATTGTTTTCCCTACACTCCCCCCCCCCCCCCCCCCGTTTTCTCTGAGTATAAAACCAATTGGTTACCCTTTACTTAAAGAGTTTTGTTTTTTATTCTCTTTTTTTTAATATTTTGTCCACCGAACATCACGGAGCCGGAATCTCTGTTGTGGACCACGCCAGAGTACAAAACATCTCCTCTAAGGGAAGAAGGAGACCCACAAGTAACTTTAAGATTCAAGAGGACATTGTATCACTATTTAAACATTCTATTGTGACTGTGCACCAAAAGACCCGTGAGACAAATAAAATCCCAGTGAACTCTTGACCGTGTCTCTATCTGCTTCTTCACCACAGTCCTACACATGGTGTCCGAAGTGGGATATTGAAACGTCTCCAAGGGAGCTTCCCCTCCAAAATGGAACAAATAATTCAACAGCTAATTAGAGGACAGGAAAAGCTGGAATGGGCTGTGGAGAAACAAATGACTTCCGCCCAGGCCGATAGGGAACTGCTTAAGGCTTCCCTATCCAATCAAGCAGAAAATATAGAGAGTTGTTGATGACAGACAGCAGCTCAGTACACAGTTGCAATTCCGTACCGGAACGAGTCCCAACGTCTCATTACAAATGTATGTCCCAGGAGAGGATCCAAACGCATTTCTGCTGAACTTTGAGAGGGCAGCCAGGGCGTCCGGTTGGCCAGAGGCCTAATGGCCTTTTTTTTTGGCCCCTCTACTCACAGGAGAAGCTCAGGCCTCCTATCAGGTGGCAAACGCGACTGGAAAAACAGCCTATTATGAAATAAAGGATGTCATCCTGGACCATTTAGGCATGGCCTCTGAGGCCTACAGGATTTGGTTTAGGAAGGAAAGGGGGACATCCTAAGATAACCCAAAGACCCTATATTATAAGTTAAAATCCGCAGCAGATAAGTGGCTGAGACCCGAAAGCAGTACAAAGGAGGAGATTATGTCCCGTATTTATCTAGAGCAGTATCTTGAAGCTCTACCCTATCCCATTCAGAGGTGGTTAAAACAACATCACCACCTAACAACAGAACAGGCAATCGATATGACCACTTCCTACTTTTGGGCACAACCTCGCTCTCTACCTTGGGAGCCGGATAAAGCACCCCAAACCCCTGCTCCTAACAAGCCTGAAAAGAAACCAAGGAAGTCCTTAACCAACTTTATGAGGCCCCGCCAGTCTCGTACAGAGCCCGTCCCCATCAAGGGCCCCCAGTGCTATGAGTGCGGAGAGTGGGGACATATCGCCCGCAACTGTCCACACAAAAAGAATCAGGAAGAACCGATGGACATAAGTTGTATTCCTCGCTCCATCTTATATACCGAAGAAATTGGACCTAGCTTCTATGTGAGTGTAGCAGTAAAATGGGTAAGGGTATATACCCTGTTAGACTCAGGCTGTCGCCAGTCAGTTATTTGTCAGTCTTTAGCAGGGCCCACACCGATCCCAATTGAAGAAGACGTCCCCATTCGGTGCGTTCATGGGGATGTTAGGACCTACCCTTTAATAAGCCTCCCCATAACTCTTCCTAATGGACAAACTCTCCAGGCTAGATTCGGTGTGTTACCCACCCTACCAGAACAATTGATAATAGGGCAAGACAATCACTCCTTCTTGTCCCTGATGAAGGAAGAGATCTTGTTCCCTTCGCAACATAACCCCATTCAACCGACCTTCCTTACCCAAGCTCCCTGGTTATCGGATAAGAGTTTCCGATACACACAAAAAAAAGACCCTACACTTAAGACAGCCTTGGAACAAGCCAGACCAGTGACCCCCACTGCTTACTCAGTCTTCCCTTTTTTCAGATCTCAAGGGATCTCCTGTATAGGATGGGGAAGTATGGAGACCCTCCACAACTGGTTGTACCCCAAGCCTTCCGGGAGCAAATATTATTTTTCGCACACTCACATCTTCTCGCGGGCCATCGGGGGGCACAGAAGACAATTCAAGTATTATTACGACATTTTTACTGGCCTGGCATCTTTGCACATGCCACCAAATACTGTCATGAATGTGCCGTATGTCAGAGAAAGAACCCCCATAAACCTTCCTCAGTCCCTCTTCAACCCCTTCCAATAATTGGTAAACCTTTTGAGAGATTGAGAGATTGGGTATGGACCTGATAGGACCACTACCCAAAACCAAACGTGGTTACCTCTATGCCTTAGTCATTGTAGATTATGCCACTAAATATCCTGAGGCCTTTCCTTTACGTGCACCCACTACCCAAAACATCAGTGACAAGTTGTAAGAATTATTCTCCCGTGTTGGTTTCCCAAGGGAGATACTCACAGACCAAGGGACCCCCTTTGTATCCAAACTAATGACCCAAATCTGTAAGACCCTTGACATCTCGCACATTAAGACATCTGTTTATCACCCTCAAACGGATGGGTTATGTGAACGCTATAACGCTACAATAAAGCTCATTTTTAAAAAGTTACTGATTGTAGAAGGGAACGATTGGGACAGGCTACTACCCCTAGCCGTTTATGTTATCCGAAGCCAGCCTCAAGTTAGCCTTGGCTGTTTCCCATTCCAACTCCTTTATGGACGAGAACCGCGTAGTCTGTTGGAGATAACCAAGGAAGCCTGGGAACAAGAAGAACAAGAAGAAACTAGTTCCTTCCTTGAGTATACCCAAAGTCTACAAACTCGACTACAGAAATTGAGGGCCTTTGCTGACGCTAATCTAGAACAGGCTCAAACAAAGCAACAAGTACAATATAACAAAGGGGAAAGGTGGAGACAACTAGCAGTAGGTGACTGGGCCTTGGTTTTGACACCCTTCTCTCTAACGAAGACAAAAACTGGTTGGCAGGGACCCTTCAAAGTCATAAGCAAAGTTGGTTTAACATCTTACCACCTACAGATTATGCCAAAACGCACACAAATATATCACATCAATCTCCTCAAGAAGTGGCTGGGACCCCTACCCAAGGATTTGCATACCACTATAGGTCCCCACGATACCACTCTACATCACCTGGTCATCAACCCGGATCTCACACCAACCCAAGAGAAAAATCTGCAAGCAACTCTCCAACCCTTTTCTCCTTTATTTTCAGTCTTCCGGTAGAACGGCCTTAGCAGAACACGCTATTCTGACACAACCCGGACACATAGTAAAACAAAAACCCTATCGCATTCCTGCGGCCCGGAGAAAGGCCATAAACAAAGAGGTGGAGAGTATGCTTGTCTGGGCGTCATACAACCATCACAAAGCGAATGGTCCTCTCCTATAGTGCTGGTACCAAAACCGGACGCTCTGTTCGCTTTTGCATTGATTTCAGGGCAGTGAACGCAATTTCTAAGTGTGATTCTTATCCTCTTCCGAGAGTAGATGAGCTGATAGAAAAGCTAGGAGAAGCACAATACATTACTACCCTAGACCTTACGAAGGGATATGGGCAGGTGCCCCTAAGACCTCAGGATCAGGAAAAATCCGCGTTTTCAACTCCTGCTGGTCTTTTTGAGTTTGTCATGTTACCTTTTGGTCTACACAGGGCTTCCAAAGACTCATGAACAGGGTACTGCAGAAACACCAGAAGTATTCCTCAGCATACCTTGACGATATTGTTATATATAGCCCCACCTAGAAAACACATTTACAACATTGCCAGTCAGTACTCAAGGCTCTCAGAGAAGCAGGGCTACACATCAATGCAAAAAAGTCCAGGGCAGACTTCCAGAAAGTAAAATACCTGGGTTATCTCCTTGGGAATGGCTGTATAGAACCCCAGTGGGAAAAAGTGAAGGCCATAAAACAAACTCCATTCCCCACGACAAAAAGTGAGGTTAGAGCATTCCTGGGCCTCCTAGGATATTATCGATGTTTTATTCCCCAGCATTATTGAATTGGCCACACCTCTTACCGATCTATTACAAAAACAGATAAAAACCAAGGACTTGTTACGCCCCAAACCCGAAGCCCAAAAAGCATTTGACGCCCTGGAAACAGCCATCACTTCTAGCCCTATCCTCCGATCTCCAGATTTTAAGAAACCCTTCTTGCTTCAGACCGACGCTTCTGCACATGTTCTAGGGGCAGTATTGTCCCAACTCTCTGATAAGGGGGAAGAAAACCCTATATTATTTATCAGCATGAAACTCTATCCTAGGGAACAACGCTACCCCATTATAGAGAAAGAATGTTTGGCAGTGAAATGGGCAGTATACAAACTTCGTTATTACCTTGGAGGGTTCCCATTTCATACTATATACAGACCATGCACCCCTTCTGTGGATGAGTCCAAACAAAGGAAACAACCCCCGGATATTACGGTGGTTCCTCTCCCTCCAACCCTTTTCTTTTGAAATCCGGCACTGTAAGGTTTCCTCCAAAGGGACTGCAGACTTCCTTTCACAACTACCTCTGTTCCCCGAACTTGAACAGACTAGGGTGGGGGGGTGTGAGGAATGGATCCCCTCCAACAACGTCCTTCTACCTCCAGAATCGGAATCGGAAGTAACTTACCTGTCTCCCTGTTTCCTCCTTTGTTTTCAGGCTCCTGCCTATGAGAGTAGCAGGGTCTACCGCTTTAAGGACACACCTCCGGCAAGTCCTATCCCCCATCAGATGACCACAGCGCACCATCCACGAAGGATAAAGCAGGAAGAGGCGTTCCTAAAAACGCCGACGACAACAAAAACCTGTTGGGCGAATGAACCGGAGCCGGGGGAAGACGCGAGAAGAGCCGAGACCTTATTCCTGCCAGCGGGATCGACGCTTCATAAAGCTGCAGAGGACGGAGATCTGCCGATTACGGAACCGAAGGAAAGAACCATCTCCTCCTGTCCAGAAGCTACACGGGAGCCGGACCCTATCCGGTACAATGAAAAGACCAGCCACGTCCTTGGAAGGACGTGGCTTAGCAAGGTACGGAGCCACTTTGGGTTCTCCCGGGGAAGGGGTGCCAACGCTGTCGAGGCTGAGTCGGGTGGGGAAGGCTAATCACCAGGACGCCACTTCAACTAGTCTACGAATGCACATACTCACGGGTGAAGATTCTGGCTGATTGTTTTCCCTACACTCCCCCCCGCCCCCCGTTTTCTCTAAGTATAAGACCAATTGGTTACCCTTTTTTTAAAGAGTTGTTTTTCTTCTCTTTTTTTTAATTATTGTGTCCAGCGAACATCACGGAGCCGGAATCTCTGTTGTGGACCACACCAGAGTACAAAACATCTCCTCTAAGGGAAGAAGGAGACGCGAAGAACATTAGGATTCAAGAGGACATTGAATCATTCCTCAAAAATTCTTCTGTGAATGTGCTCCAATAGACCAGTGAGACAAATAAAATCCCAGTGAACTCTTGACGGTGTCTCTATCTGCTTCTTCACCACAGTACTACACATGGTGTCAGAAGTGGGATATTGAAACGCCTCCAAGGGAGGTTTCCCTCCAAAATGGAGCAATTAATTCAACAGCTAGTTAGAGGACAGGAAAAGCTGGAATGGGCTGCGGAGAAACAAATGACTTCCAACCAGGCCGATAGGGAACTGCTTTCGGCTTCCCTATCCAATCCAAAAGAAAATAACAGAGAGTTGTTGATGACCGACAGCAGCTCAGTACACAGTTGCAATTCTGTGCCGGAACGGGTCCCAACGTCTCATTACAAATGTATGTCCCAGGAGAGGATCCTGACGAATTTCTGCTGAATTTTGAGAGGGCAGCCAGGGCGTCCGGTAGGCCGGAGGCTAAATGAACTTTTTTTTTGGCCCCTCTCCTCATCAGGTGGCAAACGCGAATGGAAAAACAGCCTATTATGAAATAAAGGATGTCATCCTGGACCATTTAGGCATGGACTCTGAGGCCTACAGGATTTGGTTTAGGAAGGAAAGGGGGACATCCTCAGATAACCCAAAAACCCTATATTATAAGTTAAAATCCGCAGCAGATAAGTGGCTGAGACCCAAAAGCAATACAAAGGAGGAGATTATGTCCCGTATTTATCTAGAGCAGTATCTTGAAGCTCTACCCTATCCCATTCAGAGGTGGTTAAAACAACATCACCACAGAACAGGCAATCGATATGACCACTTCCTACTTTCGGGCACAACCTCGCTCTCTACCTTGGGAGCCGGATAAAGCACCCCAAACCCCTGCTCCTAACAAGCCTGAAAAGAAACCAGGGAAGTCCTTAACCAACTTTATGAGGCCCCGCCAGTCTCGTACAGAGACCGTCCCCATCAAGGGCCCCCAGTGCTATGAGTGCGGGGAGTGGGGACATATCGCCCACAACTGTCCACACAAAAAGAATCAGGAAGAACCGATGGACATAAGTTGTATTCCTCGCTCCATCTTATATACCGAAGAAATTGGACCTAGCTTCTATGTGAGTGTAGCAGTAACATGGGTAAGGGTATATGCCCTGTTAGACTCAGGCTGTCGCCAGTCAGTTATTTGTCAGTCTTTAGCAGGGCCCACACCGATCCCAATTGAAGAAGACGTCCCCATTCGGTGAGTTCATGGGGATGTTAGGACCTACCCTTTAATAAGCCTCCCCATAACTCTTCCTAATGGACAAACTCTCCAGGCTAGACTTGGAGTGTTACCCACCCTACCAGAACAATTGATAATAGGGCAAGACAATCACTCCTTCTTGTCCCTGATGAAGAAATAGATCTTGTTCCCTTCGCAACATAACCCCATTCAACCGACCTTCCTTACCCAAGCTCCCTGGTTATCGGATAAGAGTTTCCGATACACACAAAAAAAGACCCTACACTTAAGACAGCCTTGGAACAAGCCAGACCAGTGACCCCCACTGCTTACTCAGTCTTCCCTTTTTTCAGATCTCAAGGGATCTCCTGTATAGGATGGGGAAGTATGGAGACCCTCCACAACTGGTTGTACCCCAAGCCTTCCGGGAGCAAATATTATTTTTCGCACACTCACATATTCTCGCGGGACATCGGGGGGGCACAGAAGACAATTCAAGTATTATTACAACATTTTTACTGGCCTGGCATCTTTGCACATGCCATCAAATACTGTCATGAATGTGCCGTATGTCAGAGAAAGAACCCCCGTAAACCTTCCTCAGTCCCTCTTCAGCCCCTTCCAATAATTGGTAAACCTTTTGAGAGATTGAGAGATTGGGTATGGACCTGATAGGACCACTACCCAAAACCAGACGTGGTTACCTCTATGCCTTAGTCATTGTAGATTACGCCACTAAATTTCCAGAGGCCTTTCCTTTACGTGCACCCACTACCCAAAACATCAGTGACAAGTTGTTAGAATTAATTTACCGTGTTGGTTTCCCAAGGGAGATACTCACAGACCAAGGGACCCCCTTTGTATCCAAACTAATGACCCAAATCTGTAAGACCCTTGACATCTCGCACATTAAGACATCTGTTTATCACCCTCAAATGGATGGGTTATGTGAACGCTATAACGCTACAATAAAGCTCATTTTTAAAAAGTTACTGACTGTAGAAGGGAAGTATTGGGACAGGCTACTACCCCTAGCCCTTTATGTTATCCGAAGCCCGCCTCAAGTTAGCCTTGGCTGTTCCCCATTCCAACTCCTTTATGGACGAGAACCGCGTAGTCTGTTGGAGATAACCAAGGAAACCTGGGAACAAGAAGAACAAGAAGAAACTAGTTCCTTCCTTGAGTATACCCAAAGTCTACAAACTCGACTACAGAAATTGAGGGCCTTTGCTGACGCTAATCTAGATCAGGCTCAAACAAAGCAACAAGTACAATAATACAAAGGGAAAAGGTGGAGACAACTAGCAGTAGGTGACTGGGCCTTGGTTTTGACACCCTCCTCTCTAACGAAGACAAAAACTGGTTTGCAGGGACCCTTCAAAGTCATAAGCAAAGTTGGTTTAACATCTTACCACCTACAGATTATGCCAAAACACACACAATTATATCATATCAAGCTCCTCAAAAAGTGGCTGGGACCCCTACACAAGGATTTGCATACCACTATAGGTCCCCACGATACCACTCTACATCACCTGGTCATCAACCCCAATCTCGAACCAACCCAAGAGAAAAATCTGCAAGCAACTCTCCAACCCTTTTCTCCTTTATTTTCAGATCTTCCCGACCTTAGCAGAACATGCTATTCTGACCCAACCCGGGCACATAGTAAAACAAAAATCCTATTGCATTCCTGCTTTCCGGAGAAAGGCCATAAAGGAAGAGGTGGAGAGTATGCTTGCTCTGGGTGTCATACAACCATCACAAAGCGAATGGTCCTCTTCTATAGTGCTGGTACCAAAACCGGACGGCCCTGTTCCCTTTTGCATTGATTTCAGGGCAGTGAACGCAATTTATGAGTGTGATTCTTAGCCTCTTCCGAGAGTAGCTGAGCTGATAGAAAAGCCAGGAGAAACACAATACATTACTACCCTAGACCTTACGAAGGGATACTGGCAGGTGCCCCTAAGACCTCAGGATCAGGAAAAAAAACACCTTTTCAACTCCTGCTGGTTTTTTTGAGTTTGTCATGTTACCTTTTGGTCTACACGGGGCTCCCGTCACCTTCCAAAGACTCATGAACAGGGTACTGCAGAAACACCAGAAGTATTCCTCAGCATACCTTCACGATATTGTTATATACAGCCCCACACATTTACAACATTGCCAGTCAGTACTCGAGGCTCTCAGAGAAGCAGGGCTACACATCAATGCAAAAAAGTCCAGGGCAGGCTTCCAGAAAGGAAAATACCTGGGTATTCTCCTTGGGAATGGCTGTATAGAACCCCAGGAGGAAAAAGTGAAGGCCATGAAACAAACTCCATTCCCCACCACAAAAAGAGAGGTTAGAGCATTCCTGGGCCTCCTAGGATATTGCCGACGTTTTATTCCCCAGTATTCTGAATTGGCCACACCTCTTACCGATCTATTACAAATACAGGTAAAAACCAAGGACTTGTTACGCCCCAATCCCGAAGCCCAAAAAGCATTTGATGCCCTGAAAACAGCCATCACTTCTAGCCCTATCCTCCGATCACCAGATTTTAAGAAACCCTTCTTGCTTCAGACCGACGCTTCTGCACATGGTCTAGGGGCAGTATTGTCCCAACTCTCTGACGAGGGGGAAGAACACCCTATATTATTTATCAGCAGGAAACTCTATTCTAGGGGACAACTCTACCCCATTAGAGAAAGAATGTCTGGCAGTGAAATGGGCAGTAGACAAACTTCGTTATTACCTTGAGGGTTCCCATTTCATACTATATACAGACCATGCACCCCTTCTGTGGATGAGTCAAAACAGAGGAAACAAACCCCGGATATTACGGTGGTTCCTCTCCCTCCAACCCTTTTCTTTTGAAATCCAACACCGTAAGGGTTCCTTCAATGGGAATGCAGACTTAATTTCACGACTACCTCTGATCCCCGAACGTGAACAGACTAGGGTGGGGGGGGGGGGGGTGAGAAATCGATCCACTCACTACAACGTCCTTCTACCTCCAGAATCGGAATCGGAGTTAACTTACCTGTCTCCCTGGTCCCTCCTTTGTTTTCAGGCTCCTGCCTATGAGAGTAGCAGGGTCTACCGCTTTAATAACACACCTCCGGTAAGTTCTTTCCCCCACCACATGACCACAGCGCACCATGCACGAAGGATAAAGCAGGAAGAGGCGTTCCTAAAGACACCGACGACAACAGAAACTTGTTGGGCGAATGAAGCGGAGCCGGGGGAAGATGCGAGAAGAGCCAAGACCTTCTTCCTGCCAGCGGGATCGCCGCTTCAGCTAGCTGCCGAGGACGGAGATCTGCCGATTACGGAACCGAAGGAAAGAACCGTCTCCGCCTGTCCAGAAGCTACGTGGGAGCCGGACCCTATCCGGTACAATGAAAAGACCAGCCACGTCCTTGGAAGGTCGTGGCTTAGCAAGGTACGGAGCCACTTTGGGTTCTCCCGGGGAAGGGGTGCCAGCGCTGTCGAGGCTGAGTCGGGTGGGGAAGGCTAATCACCAGGACGCCACTTCAGCTAGTCTACGAATGCACATACTCACGGGTGAAGATTCTGGGTGACTGTTTTCCCTATACTCCCCCCCCCCGTTTTCTCTAAGTATAAGACCAATTGGTTACCCTTTACTTAAAGAGTTTTTTTTTCTCTCTTTTTATTATGATTTTGTCCACTGAACATCACGGAGCCGGAATCTCTGTTGTGGACCACGCCGGAGTACAAAACATCTCCTCTAAGGGAAGAAGGAGACCCGCAAGGACTTTAGGATTTAAGAGAACATTGAATCACTACTTAAACATTCTTTTGTGACTGTGCACCACAGTCCTACAGTACCCTAGGTGTTAAGATAAAATCAGACAATTTACCCACCGAGTAGGTGGTAACCGAATGTGAATAAGGATAACGAGGATCCTGTCTTGTCTGTGTGAAACCAGGTGTCACATTATAAAAGCGCAGTTGACATGCATTTGAAATTCTTTGCCACACCAACCATCCTAATCAATCAATTTCAGAGACGTTGATTGTATAATTTGACTGTGTGCGCCAATTGTCATATTCCGCTAATGATTAAAATTTTGACGGTTGCCAAGACAAAGCAAGTGGTCTGTTGCACTGTATCATTTAAAAATAAACTTTGAGTCAGGCAGGTACGATATAAAGCTTCAGTTCCCTGAACCTGCCATGGCTAAGTGCCCCAAATTGATTTAAATCAATGGTATCAACACCCCGACACCAACAGACCACACACGCAACCTAGGGGTCATCCTCGACTCCACCCTCTCCATGACTAAGCAGGTCAACGCTGTCTCCTCATCCTGCTTCAACACCCTCCGAATGCTCCACAGGATCTTCAAGAGGATCCCCACCAAGACTAGAAGTACAGTCATCCAGGCCCTCGTCACTAGCAGGCTGGACTACGGAAACCCCCTCTACGCGGGTAGCGCTCTAGCCTTGCTGTTACTGGGGCTACTTAGCCACTCGTCGGGATCAAGCGCGCAGCGATTGCGCGCAGGGAGGCGCCTCTAGACGCGCCGAAGACAAGCCAAAGACCTGCCCGTCTGCGCCCGTCCGCGCCAGGACGGTGCCCGGGGCCATGGCGGTCTCTCCTACTCTCCCGCATGTCCCGCTCCCTGCCAGGATCACATACTCAGCCCAGGTACTAAAGGATTTACAGAGTATAGACTGTCATGGAGCCCTTAAACTAATCACTGAAGGTCCTTTCTCATGTTTACACTGCAAATCTCAGTTTACTACTGATAGATCTGTGAATAGTTATACTCCGCCACATAAAACATCTAAAATCACTGGTCATAAAAACATTCTTTGTAATGTACGCTCCCTACCTAAGCATACCTCTGAAGTATGGGACATTATCTCCACAAATACACCTGACTATTGTTTCATGACTGAAACGTGGCTTAAACCCCATTCTACTCCTTCCATCACATTGGCCATCCCTTCTGGATATAAAATCATCCGGTTAGACAGACCTAAGAAAATTGGTGGAGGAATTGCTATTGCTCACAAAAGTCACATTGACTGTTCTGTCTTGGCAGAACTCTGCACTCCAGACATCGAATTGCTGGTTTTTAAAACAACTCTTTCCGCCAAACAAACCAGATTAGGAGCCTTGGTCTATCGTCCCCCTGGACCTAGCTCAAACTTTGTTAATACATTACTGGAAAATCTTGCGCCTTATGTTCAAAAGGACAAAGATTTTTTGTTAATAGGTGATTTTAATTTTCACAGCGAACTCACAAATTGCAAAGAAGCACAGGCTTTTCTTAATGATCTTTTATTGTTAGGTCTTCAACCACACAATGTGGGCCCAACTCATGTGGCTGGACACACCTTAGACCTGGTAATAACCAACTTCCCTAATGTCACATGCATGCCCCCCACACAGGTCAGTTGGATGGACCATTTTATCCTTGAGTTTCATACTCCCTATCCTACAACCACTGTCCTCAAAACTACCAATATCCCTGAAATACGACGGCAATGGCATAAGGTTAATGAGGTCTCATTTGCTGAACAGTTTGTTCAATCCTACCATGAGATTCCCGATGATATTGATAAAGCTATTGACATGTTCAATAAAGACACTAAAATTGCCATAGATAAGATAGCTCCTTTAAAGCATTTTAGACCCCGACCAGCCAAAAAACAAGAGATCTGGTTCTCTGAAGAGCTCAGAAATCTCAAGAAAGCAGCAAGGAAACTAGAAAAAACATGGAGATCCACCCATCTAGTAACAGATAGGAAACATTATTGGGATGCCCTAAGTATATATCACAAAGCTATCAGAATGGCGCGTAAAACCCATATTACTAATACTATTATGGCTGCAGATAACTCTCCCAGAGTACTGTACCAGGTCCTTCACTCTTTCACCAATCCCACAGCATGTGAGAGTGCGGACACATCGTCGCAATTACTTTGCGATAATATATCGCAATTCTTCTGCAATAAAATCGATCTTATCTATGCCAAAATAGTAAATGCAAATAATACCCTGACTACAAACACAGCCCCGATTTTTCAGGATTCTGAACTTGATAGTGGCCCTCATACTTTAGACCTCTTCTCCCCTATCACTCATAAAGAGGTATCCCTGCTCATGGCGCAGATTAAAAGTGGAAGTCCTGATGATATCATCCCGGCAAGACTCATGCCCACCTTGCTTGGAATCTTATCTCCCACCATTGAGAAACTTGTCAACCTATCCCTTTCCACAGGTTCTGTCCCCAAGCAGTGGAAACAAGCCTTGGTCAGACCAATCAGGAAAAACATCACAACCCCTTGGACTGACTTGTCTAATCTTAGACCTATTTCATTGCTGCCATATCTGGGAAAGCTAGCTGAGAAGCATGTTAATCGTCAGTTATCTAGCTACATTGAGAAAGCTGGCGGCCTAGACTTTTCCCAATCTGGGTTTAGGCCGAAACACAGTACAGAGTCCACCCTCCTGTCTGTTTCTGACGATCTGCATATGTTTCAAGACAAAGGCTACTCAGTAATCTTGGTGTTGTTAGACCTTTCAGCCGCGTTCGACACCGTGTCACACAACATCCTCATTGACCGGTTGTCGAACGTAGGGGTTAAGAACAACGCCCTTGCCTGGCTAAGGAGTTTTCTTACGGATCGGACCCAGACTGTCACCATGGGCAAATACAGATCAACTGAGGTAGGGATTACGAAAGGGGTGCCACAGGGCTCCTGCCTGAGCCCAACACTCTTTAACATCTACGTGGCACCCCTGGCAAGAGTGATGCGCAAATTTGGTTTCATCCCCGTGTCATATGCGGATGACACGCAGCTCCTCTTCCCCTTTCGTAATCTCACCACAGAAATAAGAAACTCCTTCTCCGCTGGCATGAAAGCCGTCGCACAGTGGATGTCCACCAACTTCCTACAGTGCAATGTCAGCAAGACGGAAGTAATGCTGTTTGGAGACGCCAAATTACTGTGGACCCCTGACTGGTGGCCCTCGGATCTCGGTGTCGTTCCAGAGCCCAAACAGATTGTCAAAAATCTGGGGATACGCCTTGATCAGGACCTTTCTCTCAAACAGCACAGCAATATGGTAGCTGGCGCGTGCTTCCACATCATAAGCATGATGCGTAGAATTTTTCCACTGCTACCGGACTCCTCCAGAAGAACATTGGTGCAAGCCCTTATACTGAGTCGTATCGACTATTGTAACGGGTTACTCCTTTCTGCCAATGAAGGAGTTCTAGACAGGCTTCAGGTGGTCCAGAACACGGCAGCCCGCCTTGTTCTAAATGCTCCCCCTAGAACAGCATCAAAACCTCTGCTGCAGAAACTACACTGGTTGAGCATCCGACAAAGAGCCAAGTTCAAGATATGTTGTATCATTCATAAATGCCTGAATGGAAATGGCCCTACATATCTGGAGCAGAAATTTACCTTCTATACTCCCTCCAGATCGTTGAGATCTAGTGAGAATTTTCTGCTGGCTGTACCTCGTGCGAAAAAAACTAGACATGGAGGGAAAGCCTTATCTGTTGCAGGGCCTACACTGTGGAACAAACTGCCTTTGGCCCTTAGGCTCTGCACAGATCATTTAAAGTTCAGGAAGCAACTCAAAACTCTGCTATTCACCGATAAAATCTAGACCCTTCCTTCATCTGCATAGTGTTGGACTCTATCTGGTATCACAGCGCAGAGATACTCCGGTTGGAGTCGATTCCAGCGCTATAGAAACCTATAAATAAATAAAATAAATACGCAGGAACATCGGCAAAGCTCCGGAGACGACTGCAACGCATCCAGAACGTCTCAGCATGTCTGATCCTTGACATCCCCTGCCGAAGCCACATCACACCCCACCTGAGAGTCCTGCACTGGCTCCCCGTCAACAAGATGATAACCTTCAAGCTCTCCACAACACTGGCCCAGCATACCTCAACAGACGACTCAGCTTCTACACCCCCTCCCGAAAGCTCCGCTCCAGCGGCCTCGCCACAGTCCCCCGCATCTGAAGAATGACGCCAGCGGCAGATCCTTCTCCCACCTTGCCTCCAAACGTGGAACATCCTCCCCACGAACCCACGGCACACCCAAGACCTACTGGCCTTCCGAAGACTCCTCAAGACCTGGCTCTATGATCAGTAGAAGCACCCCCCCCCCCCCCAGCGCCTTGAGACCCTCACGGGTATGTAGTGCGCTTTACACATGTCCTGATTGATTGATTAATTGATTGTATCTTTCCAGAGATCAGAACCCTGTGCGGCTAATTTAGTCCTAAATGAATTGGAATAGATCAATTTAATGTGGGTCAAAATAAATTTGGAGTGAGATGATAAATGCAATTTAAAGAAATAGGATTTCAGATTAGACGTATCATAATCTGTGAAATAGGTGTACTTATTTCTAAGGGTTTTGTAACTCTCCTGTATGAGAGTAGGACAATGTTCCTATTGAGTGTAATTACAAACAGGTCTTAATGTGTTTGTTTAATGCAAAAAATGATGCCCATAGTGTTTTTGTTTTTTTATCCTCATTCGCCTTTTCGCCACCCATTTCTGAACAAACGGTACCGCCCATGGGCTTTTTATCTCATATACCAGCTTTACTGCCCAACACTCGTGCAGTGCTACTTGGAGTATGGAAATTCTTTTACTGAACAAACATAAAGTTAAGAATCCATCTCTTAAAGCACTGCTACCTTGCCAAGTTCAATTTCCTGGCAGCGAGGAAAAAGGAAACCGCCGATGAGATAGGCCAAGGCCTTAATCATCGGATTATCATTGTTTTAGTTGCCTTCTCCACACCAGAATTGCCCTCCCTCTCCCAAAATGAGTCAAAAATGGTAGCCAAAATTTGCGCTTTTTCTTTGTCTGATCCAAGGTGTCTATTTTAGCAGTATATCTCATAGCTCGTAACCAATCCAAAATCGTGGGGGATAAGGGAGACACCCATAGTTTACAAACCTCCCTCCGGGCCAAGAGAATCCCATAGAAGACCAATTTCACTTTATCATCCATATCCTTGCTCTGCAAAGTATGTCTTCCTGTTATAATTAGTTCGGAGCTTACCTCAATCTTCTGATCTGCAGCTTGTGATAGGCAATTACTTACGGCCTCCCAGAACTACCTAATGTTTGGGCAGTCTACAAACATATGCAAATCGTCCTCGTTGGGGCTCCTGCATTTGGGGCATTCCACCAACCCACCAGCTTTAAATTTTGAAAGTCTGCGAGGAGACCAGTATGCCCTGTGAATTGTAAACAGATGATTTCGCCTTAGGTTTGCAGGTTTAACTATTTTATAAGGCATAGCCATAGTTACTTGCCATTGAGTTTCAGCTGAGATGCCCGGCAATCAATCACCCCATAGGACTCCAGGAAGTATAAACGCACCGTCCTCCGTCTCAAGTATCGACCAATACCACAGGGCCACTTCTTTTTTGTAGGATTGGGTTGAAAACAGCTTTTCTTCTAGCTCATTATAGAGTCCAACAGTATTTTTTACGTCACTTGCCCAGCTGTGAATTTACAGATACTTAAATTTTGAGAAGCCCGACACCAGATGGCCTGACCTGGACCCCATTCAATCAGCTTTCCATCTGGAAATAAGTCGCCCCATCGCTCTAGACCCGACACTTTCAATGACATAGCCAGTGCATCTCTAGACCAAAGAGGTGACCCTGGACTGTCCCATATTGGGGCCATATAGCCATAATAAGGAATCTTGAGTAATCTCCTTATCCTATACCAAAGTTCCGCCGCATCATACAATGTCTTGAGCCTTACATTCTTGAAGAACCTTGGATCAGAAAATTTGCACAAAAATCCATACTAATTGTATTTACAAATCTTTAGCATTGCAGTAAGCATTATTTTAATAGCTGAGACCGTCGGAGTATTTATCAGCATTCTCAAATTTGAACTGAAAAGCCCAAAAATATAACTGAAAATCAAGGGCCGCCAATCCCCCTTTGACCAGCTTTCGTCTTATCTTTTTCCAGGATAAACTGGACCCTTTCGAGGCCCATATAAATGAACAGATCTCACTCTGCAACCTCTTGCACCAGTCTTTTATAAATGCTAGGGGAATCGTTTCAAACAAAAAAGTCAATATTGACAAAATCACCATTTTAACCAAATTTGTTCGGCCATACAAATTAAGTGATAAATGTCCCCACCCACGCAACATAGCACCTATTTCTCTTTTTATCTTTAGAACATTTATTTTAGTTAAGTCTCCAATGTTATGTGTGATCCTCACCCCCAGGTATCTCATCTCAGCTTTACAGTTTACTCCTCCTGTATCCAGATTCCACGACATAATCTCGGTCTTATCTTCGTTGATCTCCTAACCTGAGACAAAACCAAACTCTTTAGTTAATTCTAATAGACTTTGCAATGATTGTTGAAAATTATGGGTATAAATAATTATGTCGTCCGCATATAGTCCTATTTTCTTGGACCACCCTTCTACAACAAAAGGAGGGATATTTTCAGCATTCCTAATCCTGCAGGCAAGGGGTTCTATATACAAGTCGAACAATAAAGGGGACAATGGACATCCATGTCGTGTACCGCGCATCACCTTAATAGACTGAGTTAAAATCCTGTTAATCAATACCTTGGAGGTGGGTGAGTTGTATAGAGCTAACAGTGAGTTGGTGAAACATGTCCCTAATTAAAGATGACCCAGAAGAGCCTTTAAAAAAGACCAATTTACCCGATCGAAAGCCTTGGCGGCATCAAGTGCTATTACCGCCATGGGAAATGTATGGGTCATCGCCATGTCTATTGCGCCTATTAAAGAAAAAGTGAGCTCCTTTAGGAATCTACCTTTAAAAAACCCCTTTTGATCCTCATGTACCAATTTTGGGATAACCACGCTTAACCTATCCGCCATTATTTTTGCAAAAAGTTTATAGTCGCAATTTAATAGCGAGATGGGTCTGTAAGAATCTAAATATTTGGGTGATTTCCCTGGTTTTGGAATTAAAACGATAGTCGCCTCATTCCATGAGTCTGGCAGTGCCGCCTCTCCCTGAAAAATGCTATTAAATAGTTGAAAAATTATAGGAGCCATAATCCCACTAAGAACTTTGTACACCTCGACCGGTAGACCATCTGGCCCCGGAGCCTTGCCTTTATTTCCTGACTTAAAATCATTTTCAACTTCAGTTATAGATATTTTGCCATTTAAAACCTACTTAAACTCAGTTGGAAGTGGATCCAACCGGTTGTAACCATCCCCTAATTGCTGGAAGCTCCGGATTTAAGTCTTCCCTATAAACTTTCGAAAAGTAGTCAAAGAAAGCATCCGCTATTCCCTTGCTATCTGTAATAGTGGTGTTCGTCTCTGCCAGCTTCACTTCCTTAATAAAATTACGAACCTGATCTTTCTTCGCCTTCCATGCTAAAAGTTTACCACAACCCTCGCCGTAACTAAAGTGGGCCAGTTGACTCCCTTCCCACTTTTCCTTAATTCTGTGAGTAAACACTGCCATTAGATCCCATTTCATCTCTTCCAAGTCATGTAAGACCTGCTCCTCAATTATAGATTCCCCGGTATTAATAATCTTAGCCTCACACAGACAAATCTTTCCTTCCAACTCGGAAATTTTACTGTAGTAAGATCTACGCTTCTTTGCTCCCAGAGCTCCCAGTCTGCCTCTTTAAAAAGCTTTGCTGGTCTCCCAGACCATCTCAATCTTTGCCGTGCCGATGTTTTTTTCCAAAAAGACCACGAACTCTTCACTAACTATTTTTCAGCTTTCTTGATCTAAGAGGACTGTTCGATCTAACCTCCAGGCTGAATCCGATCCGCTCGTTTTTAACTTCATACTTAAAATAATAGCCGAGTGGACTGAAATATGAACACCTACATGTTCCACCACCGTTACAGAGTCCTTTAATCTAGAGTCCAACAGAAAATATTCAATTCGAGATCTATGCTTATATTTTTTATTATAATACGTGTATCCTAGCTGTTGACCTTGTTTTACCCTCCAAATATCGCACAACCCAAACTGAGTCATCAGCAACCTGACTCTGTTAAACATTTTAGAATTAGTCAACCCTCGCTATTTTACTGACCGATCTAAATTATAATCCAATACTGTATTAAAATCCCCTTCCATAATTATTTTCCCCGTTAATCCTAATACCTCCCTAGCTAGAATATCAAGGGGTCCATCATCATCCAAATTTGGACCATAATAGCCAATTATAATTAGTGATTCTCCTGCTACTTTTCCTTTCAAAATCAACCATCTACCTTTGGGATCTGCCACTGTAGATTCTACACAAAAATGTACTCCTTGCCTAACCAAAACTGCCACCCCTTTTGTAACTATAATTTGGGGCGTATAGAACGAGTCAGCAACCCACCTTTGGGCCAACAAAATATCCTTACACTCAGTGGCAGTTAAATGTGTCTCTTGTAGAATAATGATATGGGCCTGCGAGTCCTCTAAATATTTTAATATTGGCTGTCTCCTAGATTTTACACGTAAACCATTAACATTCCACGACAGAAATTGTAATTCCATTATATTAGCCCTACTCATCAGATCCAAAGCAAAATGCTCTATAGATCCTGGTGGCAAATAAGCTTCTGAGGATTTTTTTTGTTTTTTTCTCCCGTGCCCTAGCCCTCACCCACCCCCACACCCCTCCTGCCCCCCTACTACACTCACCCCCTTCCCACCCTCCCCTGGAAAACCCAACCGACCTCCCCATTGGCCTCGGCCCTTAGGGTGCATGTTGTGGTGGTACAAAATAACTTAATCACAATAATTAATACAAAAAAGTGCAAGCTTCAATCTGAAAGCTAAGTTTTAACCATCTATTTTAAATCTCCACGCTATATTGTTACCGGTCTGCCTGTTGAGCCATCTCTTGGCACTGTTCAATAAATATATCTGATTCTTCGACCACTCGAAAAGTATGCATCTTGTTTCGCCATATTACTTTCAAAAAAGCTGGAAACTTAAGTTGGACTGTGGCGCCCAGATTCCTGAGAGGCTCGATCCGCTTGCCTAGCTCCCAATTTCTGTTCGCTGTGACAGGTGACAAGTCAGACCTTACTTAAATTTTCATCCCATCCATTAAAATACTTTTCTTCTTTAGGGCAGCTGATAGAATTTTCTCTTTTAAATTATGCGTCAGAAAATTCACTAGAATCTTTCTCGGCTTGGTGCGATTCGAATTCAGCCTGAAGGGTTCTCGATGAACCCTCTGGATATTTGCTAGAATCATCTCTTCGTCCTCATCCAATTCCAATTCGCATTTAAGAAGATGTACCACATATTTCTTGATATCGGAACCCTCTTTCCCTTCAGGTAATTTCAAAATATTTTAATTATTGCGTCTTTGCATATTCTCGAGCCTCTCCACCCTGTCTTCCTGTGCCCTCTCTCTAAACTTAATTTGTCCAATTTCACTGCGGTTATCTGCAACAGACTCACGGAGCTTCTTTGCCTCAGCTTCTAGCTCTTCTGTACGAGAGCTTAATGCATTAAATTTGGCCTCTAATATGCTACAAGAGGCTCGAATACTTTCTTGGTTCATTTTAGAAATCTTGAACCCATTGTGCATATCCATATCTAGTTTTTTTAATAGTGCAATTACTGGCATATCTGGGTTACCCTGCTCTACTTCGTTGTCCTCTAAAGAATTTTGCTCAGGAACACAAATGTTAAGGCTCTCTGAACCGCCTGTTACCTCTCCTGACATATTAAGTTGATCCATATTAAGTGTCCACTGGTCTGCCAAACCTTCTATCTCATTTTCGGACTCACCTTGTCCTTGCCCTTCCATTTCTATCATTAGAACCTGGTAGCGATTCGGGCTTACATGGCAGGACCAGTCTAGTAACCCTTCTGCACCCGGGGCTAACCCTCTGCCCTCGTCCTCAGAATTTGTACCACCGTAAGGCTGCACGGGTTAGGTTTTAATATTAGAGTCTTGGGGATTTAAAAAAAAAAGAGTTAAGAGATGGGGTTATCGTAAGTTTGCCTTCCAAAATACTGAGTTTCTCTACTTTGCTACACTGTTTAGAGCAATTCCTTTTTTTTGCGCTTTTTTTTAAATTAATGTCTTGTGGGCTTTTACCTTTAAGCTTGGGGGGCCGCAATATTTTGCTAATGTCTTATCCCCTGCTCCCTTCCCAGCACTTCTCAGTGTGTAACCTGAGGCCCCTGAATTTTCAATTTGCACAAGAGTGTCCAAAGTGTTCAAATCAGCTGAGCCCTCTATGACGCTTGCAGGAAAAACAGTACCTTCATGGCTTTTAATTTCAACAAAAATTCTCCCCACTGGGGCAATGTCCGAACCTCTTCCGCGGCCCCCAGTACCTCTGTACCCGACTCTTGCTGTGGCTCGACGACCTCTCCCCAGCTCCTGCGCTTCTTCTCCCCCAGCAACCCGACTCAGCTCTGCCTGCCGTTGCTGTCACTAGCTCCGCCTCCGCTTCCTCCTCTGCCTCGCTCCGTAGGCCTTCCGCCTCCCTGGCCGCAATGCAGCGCCGAGGCTCCGCAGACCAAGGGCAGCAGCCCCGGGCCGCCACGCCAAATCACCCGTAACTCCGAAATCCTCCAAAATCCTCCACCGGCACCCACACACGGTAACGAGAGAAACGAAACCTGGCAAGGAAACAACGCTTGCTCCGCCTCCAGCAATAAACTGCACCACCACTACTCTCTGCACCTGCGATCCGCTGCTAGCCGGCCGCCATGTTTTCCGCCCCCATGATGCCCATAGTTTTGATAACACAATAAATCAGCATAATTGGCAGAATTTAAATAAAAATCTTCCGCATCAAAAGCAGCATAATACTTTAAATCAGAAAACAATGAATGCACTGCTTGCACATCCCATTCATCAGAATGTATGTCCCTGGTCACCACATATCCTAATGAGAAGCGAAACACAAATGACATGTTTAACCCTTTTGTCGGACCGTGAATTTCGTAGGCTACTTTATCCCAAATTATGCCATCTGCAACCGGGAAAGCTGAAATGTGCACAATAGCTTGGTCAAGTTTCATGATATGGGACGATGTATGAGGGGCCAGAACTCCATCGACCAAGTTCACAGCAGAGCGTTCTGGGAAATAATGACCATTGATTAGTAAGAAGAATACTGTAACAATTCCAATCGATATTGAGGGGAAAATCAGGATAAGCACCAACCAGATGAAAGTCCATAGAAGGACCAGGTAAGTCTTTTCAAACAAAGAGATGAACATGCATAATTTTGTCGGTGGAGGTGCCAAACTGGAAGACCAGGAGGGTGAGTCATAAGAGAAGCTGGCATGGTCCCCAAAATACCAGCTCGCACCCAAGGGTGTAAGAGGTGGTAAGGCAGCATCTGCAAGATGTCGACGAGGACTCTTCAGCATTTTACTTTGGGACTCATTTGTAGGGTAAGTATATTCGATTTCTGCGGTGGAAGAGGATGGAGGCAGAACAGGCGACAGGTCAATAGTAGTTTACATCTCAGCCTCACAGATACGGGCATTAGTCATAGAGGTTGAGGGCACCTGATTCAAAGACATAGCATTGCACGAAACTGCAGGTGTTACACTATTCAGAAATGGCCAGACGGTGCAGTTTGACATCGTCCACTGAGATGTATCTGTTGTCCTTGCTGCCAGGTAAAAGTGGTAAAATTACTATACGAGAACCCTTCAATCCAAGTACTGGTGCACGATAAGAGGGACCAAATTCTTTTTTGTTCTCCAGCTCTTCTCGAACCCGATCTCCAATCTTAGGAGGCCATCTGGCAACCGGAATCAGCAGTGCTGCATCATTGGAAGAGGGTAAATGTTCCGTTGCGTAGCAGTCACGGGTCTGTTGTAGATCCTGTAACACTGTAGAATAATTACCTATGTCAAAGGTTGCGGCTTCCGCTACAACGTCAAGACCATCGAGGTCTGGCACAAACATTTTAATGTCAAAGAGCATTTCGTATTGGGTCCGCCCACCCAGAGATCTCCTAGGGAGATTATTGAGTGCACGTTGAACACCATACAAATGGGCCAGCCAGTTCCTACCATTACCTAAGACCCTAGCTGTCAAAGATTGCTTTAAGTCACGGTTCATTCGCTCTTCTATAGAAATACCCTCAGGCCTGTATGGAGACTAAAACTGAACCAGCACCCCCATTGACATCATCGCGCCCTTTTACGCATTAGAGGCGTACGCTGGACCTTGGTCAGAATGGAAGGTGCCACAGGCAAACATCCCGACAAAGACACGCAAATCTCTAATGACTTTTCGAGCGACAGCACTGCGTTGTGGCCAAACACAAAGGAATCTAGTGCACGAATCAACTGCGACAAAAATGTATTTATATGCATTATCTGAAGAGAACAGACCATAATGATCAAGATAAACAGAGCCAAAAGGCTGAATAGAAATACACACCTGTGTTTGAGGTGGGCATGAGAACATAGACGGTTTGATTTGTTTGTTTTTTAAAATCTTTATTAACAGGAAGGAATAGCGTTCATTTAGTATCATACAATCACATGGTTATGGTTACATTTTGTACATTCATCTCTTCGTATGTGGCAGTATTCACGATAGAAGCATAGACTGTGATGTATTAAACCTTTGACGACTCGCAGATACATTTTCGTGTGGTCAAGTCGGATGTACTGTAGGCTGTTACTTTTCCCCCCTTTGTGTATTATTCAACAGCAACATCACTTTTATATTATAGAATGAACAAACTCCCCTCCCCCCCCGAACATGCGTCATCATTGCCAGTGCGTTGCCACCCACTTTCTCAATCAGCCATTTCCTTAGTGTTCTCATCGTTACATAGCCAGGTCAGTGCAAAAAATATTGTGTTCTCATTCCGCTGAGTTAGATACCCCCATTTCGCTTTGTTACTCCTCCTCCCCTTCCGAGTCCAGGTCATCCCCCTCTGGCAAAGGGTCACAGAGCTCTCCCCTGTATATATTCCAAGCCGCTCACACTTTGTTCCACTTGCGGGGCGCCGCGCGTAGGACGTACACTGCCCTTTCTGTAACCATCAGGATGTCCATGTTTTTAGCCCACCTGTTCGCGGTGGGTAGGTCTGGTGCGCCCCACCTCTGTGCTATATCTCGCTTGGCTACAGTCATTGCCAGTGTTGCCCAAATCAGTTCATATCTACCCAGGTCATTGGGGTCCCAGATGTTCAAAAGGCACTTGCGTGGTTCAGGCAACACGGAAATTTTAAGTGCTTGGGAGATCGTGTGCATTATCTGCCGCCAGAATTCTCGTATCTGTGGGCACTCCCATAGTGTGTGAAATAGTGTCCACTCCTCCCCGCAGCCTCTCAAGCAAAAGGGATGTGGCGCTCTCTGTATTTTGTGAAGTAGCGTCCTGGTGTAGTAGATGCGGTGTAAAATTTTGAGCTGCACCAGTCTGAACTTACTCGAGATCCCAACCTCTCTTGGGGAGGCCAGCGCCTCATTCCATTCAGATTCATTCGCCTCACCTATTTCCCCCTCCCATCTTTCTTTAAGTTTCAGTGTGGGGTCCTTGAGATTATTGATCAGTTTTTTATATGTGAGGGAGGTCGCGCTTTGGATCATGAATTCTGTTAGTAGTCTATCTTCTAACGGAGAGGATTCCGGCAGAGTAGTACCCGCAGGTATCGCCCGGAGTAATGCGTGCCTAATTTGTATATATCTGAATGTTTCTGTGGGTTCGAGGTTATAGTGCTGCTGTAGGTGTGGAAATGGTACTACCGTGTCATTGTCCCAGAGGTCCCCCACCGTAGAAATGCCTATGGAGTCCCACCTTTCAAATCCCTTACAGCCTCTGAGGTTTCCCAATGTTTTCGTGTCCCACAATGGTGTCATTTTGGTGATTCTACCTGTCCATCCCAGTCGGGCTTGTGCCATGTGCCATAGGGTCGCCGTGTGTTTGGTCGGACCGAGTAGATTTTTAAGTTGCGATTTATTGTATAGCACTCACAGCATACAGTCCGCTCCAAGCTGCGACCAGTCTGCCCGATAGGCTGGGTCCTCTTTTGGGGTGTGGATCCAATAATTTATTACTTTAAGCTGGGCCGCCCAGTAATATAGCTGAATGTTAGGGAGCGCTATTCCCCCCTCATACCAGCTTTTAACCAACTTGTCGTATGCTATAGGTGCCGGGCCAGTATCCCAGAGCAAGGTAGAGACCAGCGCTACGATCTGCTTGAAGTACCGTGGTGGCACTAGGTGTGGGGTATTTTCCAAGACATAGAGAAGCCTCGGGAGTGCCATCATTTTGTATAACGCTGCCCTTCCCAGTAGGGTCAGGGGCAGCACTGCCCAAAGTTTAACGTCCGCACGTAGGCGATCTATAGGCGGCTTTAAGTTACTGGTAAAGAAGTCTGTTTCCTTACTCGTGATGACAATACCTAGGTATTTGATGGAGGTCGTTGATGTAATCAGGGGACAGCCATCCTGCAATCTCGGTGCCGGGCCTTTCAGTGTGTATATGACAGATTTCGACCAATTCAGGGTGTAGCCCGACGAGTGGCCGTGCGTGTTACAGAGTTCTAGCAGGGCTGGGACGCCGTCGTCAGGTGCAGTCATGTAGATGAGCATGTCGTCGGCGTATAGAGAGACTTTGTCCTCCCACCCCTCCTCCCATTTAATGCCCGTAAACAAGGGCGTAGTCCTGATCTGAATTGCCAGGGGCTCAAGCACTAGCGCAAAGAGCAAGGGCGACAAGGGGCAACCCTGTCTAGTCCCCCTGCCTAGTTGGAACCTCGGCGATATGTGGCCATTAGCCACCACTTGTGCGACCGGCTTCGTATAGAGCAGTCGTATCCAAGCTATATATTTTGGCCCAAATCCCATACGTGCGAGTACCATGAAGAGATATTCCCATTCTACGAGGTCGAAGGCCATTTTGGCGTCGAGGGAGAGAATCACAGCCCTCTCCGAGAGGAGGTGTGCACGGGCCATCACTCCATGAACTCTCCGGAGATTCAGCGCTGTGCTCCGGTGTGGCATAAAGCCTGACTGGTCAGGGTGGATCAGGGTACTTAGGTGTGGCAGTAAACGGGTGGCCAGAAGCTTAGCCAATATCTTGGCCTCAATATTAAGTAATGATATCGGGCGATACGAGGTACATTCAGTCGGGGGTTTCCCCGGCTTGGGTATCGCCACAATCGTGGCCGTGCATTGATCCAGCGGCAATTCTGCCTTTTCCCTGCTTTCCAAATACATGGCCAGCAGTGGGGTACTGAGCTCCGGAGCCATGGACTTGTACCATTCCACGGTTATCCCATTCGGGCCCAGTGCTTTGCCAGATTGTAATGCCTGACTTGCCAGCTGAATTTCCTCCTCCGTCGGATCTACTTCTAGGGCTCGCATATCCTCTTGCGTAATGCTGGGGACGGCAATGTCCGCCAGTGTTGCTGCTGCCATTTGCTTTGTGACTACGCGGTCTGGGGTGTATATTTTTTGATAATGCTGTGCCAAGGCACAAACTATTTCCTCTGGGTGTGCTAGTGTCCGCCCTTCCTCCGTGTGTAGTCTCTGAATGCCCTTCGCTCCACTCCCCCTCTTATCTAACCACGCCAGCATTTTACCCGCTTTGTCTCCCACATCGTATATTCTATGTTTAGTGTTTGCGATGTATCCCTTCTCTGTCGTCTTAAGGTGTGCCTGATATTGCTGTTGCCGAATCATGAGGGTGTGTGTCGTGGTCGGGGAGGGGTTCTCCATGTGTGCAGTGTTGGCCGTGTCGAGCGCCAGTTCCAATTCTGTGAGTTCCTTCCTGGAATCTCGTTTGTGCCCCGTTATTACTGCTATGGCGGCCCCCCGTAGGACTGTTTTGTATGCTTCCCACAAGATTGACGGCGATGTCACCGTTCCTGTATTTTCAGCAAAATATTGCGTTGTCACTAGTTTAAGTTTCTTTCGAATCTTCGGGACTTTTAAAAAGTTTGGGTAAATTGGGTAGATCCTTGCGCATTTTTTTTCTCTGGTGGTAAGTGATAGAACAATCGGAGAATGGTCAGAGATGCCCCTGAGCAGGATGTCCACTTTATCTACCATTCCCAGTCCTAACCCCAGGGCTAGAAAGTAATCTATACGGGATAAGCTATTATGTACGGCTGAGTAATAAGTGTATTGAGTATCCTCGGTATGCAGACGCCGCCAGATGTCTACAAGGCCAAGGGCTTCTACAAAATCCGAGAGCGATGCAGTTCCTCGTGATCGGGCCCTAGAGGGAAAGGTGTCCATTAGTGGATCCATGACTGCATTGAAGTCCCCCCCGATAATCGTATCCCCTTCAGGGAGATCAAGGAGGAATTTGCCTAGTGCAGGTAAGGCCACGGAGTGTAGTGCCGGGGGGATATATACCGATACTATATTGAGAGATTTGCCTTCCCACTGGCCATGTACTGCAGCAAAGCGACCCTGATGATCCGCCACGCGATGTGTTATGATAAAGGGAGATGATTTTTTCACCAGTATCCCCGTCCCCCTGGAGCCGGTAGTGAATTCTGCATGTATCGCCATTGCATAGCCGCGCCTATCAAGTGCTTTGCAGGTTGACCCCGCAAGGTGAGTTTCCTGTAGTAGGACCAAATCCGGGCTCTGTCTCTTTATAGCCTGCAGTACCAAGCCCCTTTTTATTTTGTCTCCCAGGCCTCTGACATTCCAGGTTAGCATGCGCAGTGGGGGTACCCCCATAGTCACAGGGGAGCCCTCAGCGGGCGTGTTTTGAAGTGGCCTGGCCATTGAGTCGGTGTGAGAGCATCGCACGTAGTGCGTACGTAGGATAAGTACATGTGTTTCTTCGTGCTACACTGTGCAGGAGAATGGCGATATTCGGGGTGGTAGTACAATGTGGGTGCTGAGTGATGACTATGAACAAAAACATGAACTCTAACAAGAAAACTTCATTCCCGTCCCCCCTCCCTGCTACCCTGCTCCACGGACAAACCCCCGCCCGTTTCCCCAACTTTGCAGAGTGCTTTAGTCCTTCCCCAACCATCTTACTTGCTCGTGGGGTTGGTGAGTCCCTTTCGGGCACTGACTGTGCCCACCTTACTCAGCTACGCCAGGTCCAAGGCCCTTCGCGCCACACTCAGTCCCGTACAAATACAGTCCGGCTTCAGACCGGAGCCAGTTGCCCAGAGTCAAGCGGGTCCCTTTCAAGATCAGATTCCGTTTCTTCCGCGCCTTCTTGATGGGGCGAGTGGGAGGTCTGATTGTTCATTGTCTTATCGTTACGATGTGTTGGTCGGTCCCTATGTGGGCGATGTCGCTGTCCCACTGGCCTCCAGCCCTCAAGCCATTCTTGTGCCACTTCCGGCGTATCAAAAAACCATGTCTTTCCCTCGGCCACAATTCGCAATTTAGCAGGAAACAGCATGGAGTATGGCAGTTCTCTGTCCCGTAGTGCCTTTTTCACCTCCGTGAACGATTTACGACGTCTGGCCACCTCTGCCGTGTAGTCTGGGAAGAAGGCCAAGGTTGCATTTTGGATCTTAACAGGAGGTGAGGTTCTTGCCGCCTGCAGGATCGCATCCCTGTCCCTAAAATTGAAAAGCCTGGCCAGCACAGGCCTCGGTGCTGCTCCTGTCTTGGGCGGACCTCCCGGAACTCTGTGCGCCCTTTCCACCGAGAAGAAGTGGGACAGGCCTTTGGGCTGCAGTTTGTTCTTTATGAGATCTTCCACGTAGAGGTCCATGGCCCCCTTCCCCTCCGTCTCCGGAATTCCAAGGATGCGCACGTTATTTCGTCGCGAACGCCCTTCTTGGTCGTCCAGCTTGTCGTGCAGGAGCTTGGTGACTTTCTGCATGCGTTCCATGGCCACTTGCAGGTCCGATGTGTCTTCCACAAGAGATTTCGTGACCACCTCCACCTGCGACACTCTTTCCGCCATTTTGTGGAAGTCCGCTCGCAGCAGCGTGACTTCAGAGGAGATGGCGCGTACTGTAGTTTTAACCTCTGAGAGGGTTTTCATAATGTCTTCCAGCGTTATTTTTTTGGTTCCTTCTGCGTCCTGGGCGGTACCCGTGGAGTTGCGCCCTGTGTTGTGCGACTGACCTTGCTGGCCGTAGGCAAATTTATCCAATTTGGCCTGTGTGGATCCACTCCTAGTGCCTTTGCCCGCCATGGTTTTGGGGCTCGTGGAATCCGGAGTCTTGTCCCGCTGAGTCGCGATCAGCGCTTCGTCTTGTTCCACGGCTCGTAGCTACTAAACATGGAGCAGTAGGCTGGCACGAGTTAGGTGTAGTACTATCTTCCGCCTTCTGTACAGGCCGCAGAGGCCGTTTTTAGTGGTGCAGGATATCACCGGTGGTCGCTGCGTGTGCTGCGGTTCGTTGCACTGTAGGCCGCGCCTCGTGGTCTGCGTTCTCGCCTTGCAGTAATCCCTCTCTGAGCAGGGACGGTCTCAGCGGCCTCTATTTGGGGTCATCTGGGCAGGACCACCGCAGTCGCGTACTTCGGATGGCGGAGGGTCTTTTTCCTTGGGGCAGTTGCACCCCCACTTATGGGCCAGGCAGGCCGCAGGCTCTCCCGCTGGGTGTATAGGATCTGCGTCCCCACTGTGCCAGGGCTGCTGATGCTTCTGGGCCAGTATACGAGCCCCGAGTCCCTTCTGCAAGGTCCTGTGTGGATCCTCTATGTGCCGCCGTCCCCCGGGGGTACCTATGTGTCTCACCTCAGATCGGGGCTTGTATCTGCGTCCACTCCGTCCCCGCAGGCCAGTGAGGCGCGAAGATCGCCGCAGCCGTCCCGTGTAGTTCGCTAGGCCTCCGGGGGGAGGGGAGGGGGTATTGCCGCCGCGCAGCGCGCTCTCGGCCGGATCGGTTCTCACCGTGCCTGTGCACTATGCCAGTCCCGCACAGATGGTGTGTAGACGCCTGTATGCTTTCCGAAGGGCGATGCCACTATATGGAGTCCCAGGTAATTATTGTGCGCTGTCGGGCGGGTGCCGGGATGCGTCCGCTCATTCAGGCCGGCTCGGTCTCACTTCCGCCGGGGCCTGTGCGCTACGCAAGGCCGGTGCCGCCGTCCCTCCGGTAGGCCCAGATGTAGTCGTGTGGAATCAGACGGGGTCCGGTCTTCAGATTCACTCGAAAGTCGGACCGGTGACACCGCTTCGTGCCCGGACCCGATCGCCGCCGCTTCAGGTGAGCAGGGTAGCAGATTTATGTATCCGATTTAGGATAAGGCCACAGTGCCCTCAGGAGCTCTCACGCTATGCTGCCGCCATGCTCGGCCGCTAGCCACGCCCCCCGACGGTTTGATTTGTTGACAAATGTCACAAGAAAGTACATAATTATGTGTCTGTTTATATAAACCATGCCACCAGTAACGTTGCTGTAATATAGAGACTGTCGCAGACACTCTGGCATGTGCAGAAGCCACTCCTTTGTGTGCAGCAATGATCAAAGATAGTCTGCGGTCATTGTTGGGAATCAACTGATCTCCAACAGATGGAATTTTAGCATAAGGAACTTGTTGGGCAGATAAATGATAAGAATACTTTGAAGGGAAGCCCTGCGGGTAAGCCGCTCCATCCTTCGTAGCAGCAACTACTGCCAAATGTCATTATCAATTTTATTCATGGACCTTGGAACTGCTGCAATGGAACACGTGGCAACTGCAGATTTGGCTGCTTCGTCAGCCAAAGAATTACCAACATCATGTGCTCCCACA
Source organism: Lissotriton vulgaris (assembly GCF_964263255.1). Lineage (NCBI taxonomy): Eukaryota > Metazoa > Chordata > Amphibia > Caudata > Salamandridae > Lissotriton > Lissotriton vulgaris. Next base: position 1,124,982,377 of record NC_141694.1, read on the forward strand.
CGTTGATGGCCAAGAGTATGGATAACCTGTGTGAGTGGGAGACGTTTTATAAGTTCCACCACTCGAACCCATGCTTTACTGCGCCGCCTTTAGAATCCCGATTTTGTGACCAAAAGAATACGTTGTCATTAAAAGACTGAACACAGTATGGAGAATCACATACTATTAGAGTATTCACATTAGGATTAGCAAATACAAGAGCAAGAACAAGAGCGCGCAGCTCCGCCAATTGCGCTGTACAGTCCCCAAGTGCCTGTGTATGCACTATGGAAGACATAAATTCTCCATTGACAATCGTACCAGCCACAATAGCGCAAGCCACTGAATAAGCATGTTTGGAACCGGTGACCCGTTGGGCCAAGCCATCGGTATAAATGATACATTTGTACTCATCTAAAGGAAGCAACGACAATGGAGGAGGATGAACATGTTCATACTGTAAAAACTCTGAAGGGCAAGATCAAAGATAAATGTGACATCAGCCGATGTCAAAGAAGTAGCCCACTGTATCCATCGGGATGTAATGCCTTAGAGTTTGGTACACTTGCCTTAGTCACTGCTTCTAAAGCAGGGAAAGGCGTGACCATGAGAATGCATTTTCCATGCGCCAGCGAACGCTCTTTTAGAATCGCCAACAAAACCTTTTCAACATTCGAAAATCGCATTTCAGCCGCTGTGTACAAATGTGATTTGTATGCAATAGGTACTGTGTCTCCTTAATTGAACGTTAGGTACGTGAAACCCACTGTCCCTGGTACAATACGTATCACCAGGTTAGTGGTATTGTCAAGCCTCAACAAGAAGTTAGTCGCGAGCAGATCTAACTGCAAATATTGCAGAATAGAGGTGGGTTCCGGAAGCCAGCTGGCAGAAGAAAAATGAATTTCAAAAATCCCAGCAAAGATTGAAGTTTCTTCAGTGTAGATGGAGGTCCAAGTTGTGCACACTTCTCCAGAAGGTGGGGTGTAAAGTCGGCAAACAACAGAACGATTCGGTCGACTCTTTTTTTTTTTAATATATATATATTTTTTTATTGTTGAATTAATAAAAATCCTTACAATAAGAAAAGTAAGTTTAGCCAATATGTACATAACGAATAACGTTAAAATTCAAAAACAGGAATTAATGTAGAAGTTAAAAGGGGTTAAAACTTAAAACTCTTCGTCGGGTCCCCCCACTAACAGCGTAGGGATTTGAAAAGTGAGCGTGGGAGCACCAGCGTGGAAGGATGGGCCTCAGACAGTGTATTGGATGATCAATAACAGACCTGTAGCTGCTTTCTAATCTCAATCATAAATTTAAGTCCCCGACAAGTCAGGATTGGGTATGAACCTCCCAGCCAGATAATAACGGCCTGCCGACATGTTTTTATGTTCAATTTGTTCAGTATGTCCTGTAAGAACTGTCTTCTAGATACCATGAGGACTGGGAACACACAAAACAAATGAATTAGGGATTCATTTTGATATCCGCAGAGTCTGCATTTTGGGCAATCGTCTTGTGGTTTCCAGGAAGGTCTTAAATCCTTGGATTCGTGAAGGCCCATACGGAAGTCGATGAGGGTCTTTTTTAAATGTTGGCTAAAATGAGTTGCCAAATATGCCTGGGGTTGTTGAAGTAAATAGGAAGAAATAACTGTCCAGGCATGACGTCAATGGGTCAATATTTGTTTGTCTTCCAGTAATGACTTCCTTTTGGCATTAGAATTAGCAATTTTGCAGAAACTGGCTTGGTCAATTTTTCTGTTCCATGCTTCTAGCAGTTCGAGCTCCGTAAGGCAAGTTTGCAAGTGAATGGCCCAGGGCTATGTGGATTCAAAATTGATTACTTGCCAACAGAGGTTATTTAAAGAGTCTAAGTCGGCAGAACGAAGTTTGTGGCAAAATTTGACGAATCTTGACTCGGACCGAAAGATTTGATTTTGAAGTCCAAATTCTAATCGCACCTGGGCTGGTGAGGAGCATTTGGGTAAATTAAATACATCTTTGTAAATGTTATTTTATAAATTGTTTAATAAATCGGCCTCCCCTCCAAGCCATGTAACTAGACCGTACGATAGAGTAGGTAAAATCTGAGCGGCCATTACTTTTAAAAGGTGGGTGTAGTTTGGGCCACCCAGTTTTTGTAAGAGTTGCCTATATCCATAAATTAGCGTCTGGGACTTGGCTTTTAACCCCTTAAGCGCTGCGCCCGTCCAGCGGCCGACGGCACCACTACCTCGGAAGTGCTGCCGTCGGCCGTTGGACGTTCCAACTGCACCTGCGCAATGGAACGTTCAGCACTGGAGCTGGACGTTCCAAAGCAGCTAAGGTGTTAACACTGTAGAATGTTCTTTTTTAGAGTTGTCTTTGCTGAGGGTAACCCCCAGATACCGGTAATATGGCTGTTCCTCTATTGCAAGGAGGTTAGATGTCCAACCAAATTTGATAGGCTTTCGCTCTATAAGACGTACTACTTTTGTCTTTTCTCTATTCAGTTCCAGATGTTCTTCATCTAGGTAGAATTGTAGAGCATTTATCAGCCTTTGCAGCCCAATTGGGGTTCTGCTTAGGAGGACAATGTCATCTGCAAACTGGATGATTGGCATTGGGGTGTTACCAAGTTTCGGTGCATGGCTTACGATTTTTTCCTAGGTCGGCAAGGTATAAATTAAATGAGCATGGGGCCAGGACACAGCCCTGTTTTAGTCCGTCCTCAGTTGGAATTTTGGACGTGAGGCTTGAACCTTGACCTTGTTTAACCCTTGCCCAAGTGTCAGTGTAGAAGAGCATGACTGCGTTGAGAAGATTTTTTGACAGCCCCCACTCCTTGAGTTTTTCCCAAAGTCTCCCCCTACTGACTCGATCAAAAGCCGCTCTAATATCGATAAAGCAGCCATATAACCGATTGTTCTTCATTTTGGCTCTTTCCATCAGGAGGGCTAGGGCTGTAAGATTTGTTATGATCCCCGTCCCTTTTCTAAAGCCTGTTTGATAGCTGGGGATTAGGTTTTTATTATCCACCCATTCCTGAATCTCCTCCAAAATGCAAGAGGCGTATAATTTGGCTTCCACATCTATTAGAGATATCAGCCAATGGTTCCGTGGTGATCTCCTGTCTCCCTTTTTAAAAATCGGTAGATGATGTTTCCTTTCCACGATGGTGGCTGCTGCTTACAGGCAAAGACTTGGTTAAACAGGGCGGAGAGATGGAGTGCCCAAAAATCAGCATTGTATTTCTATACTGCATTGGGGAGGCCATTAGGTCCTGGTGCGCCTTCGGTTTTGAGATTGTTAATGAGCCTTTTGACTCTGTCGCTGGAGAATAATTCTGGCTGTATCGTCAGATTATTGATCCTTCCTATGTCAATGGGGCTTGTTAACTTATCTGACGCTTCTTTCAAGTAGCTTGGTTTCGTGGTTGTGTTAGAACGAAGATGGTTTTCGGGAGGAGAAGAATCCCTTTTTAAATAGAGATTTTTACGTGGGCTTCCCAGCTTTGCTTGCTAATGCCAGGGTCCTGAGACATTACGTCAGCGATGTTTAATTTATTGATGATGCCCCAGAAATCCCTCGTGTTTCGCTTTTTACTGGCTTCTAGCAATTTTACCCACGTCTCTTCCTTGTGTTTGGTCTTGGCTCCCCACACCATTTTACGATAATTTTTCTCATACTCCTAACAAGATTCGGTCGACTTAAGATGCGGCATCGGCTCATCGTCCGTCAGATAAATATCATCAACGTACGAGAACGCATCAGGGTCTATGCTTTCTAAAAAAGAGACAACACGTGCAGTGAATGCCCTAGGACTATTATTATACCCGATAGGCAAACGTGTACATTTTTCTGACTACCAATTGCAGTAAATGCTGTCAAGTCACTGCTGCTCAGTAGCCAAGTTGTGACTATAGAAACCATTGGAAATATCAAGTGTAGTTTTGTACGTTTTACGAATAACATTGTTAACTAGTGCAGAGCTATGTGTGTTCTGCACTGCAAATGTACGACAATGACTATTTATTTCGATAATCCAATACAATGTGGTATGACCCATCAGGTTTTTATTTTTCCAGTTCTTTTTAGGATAGAATGGGCGCCCATCCTTGTCAGTCTGGCTTTTTTGTTGAGTTTGAGATTGCGTCTGCATTTGAGTAAAAGGCTTAACCCCCAGACTATTGTGTTGTATTGTTTCATAAGCCTTTGCAATAATCTTCGGTAATTTGCGTAGCTTGTCTGCGTCTGCCACAGCCTCCTAGCGGATAGCCACTTGTAAGCTTACAGCATCACCCTTAACATTAGCAAGCATCATATCAACAACTACGTCGAACACCCCCACCAGTCTCATTCCCAATTCCAGAGCAGCTTCTGCTCCCTGCTCATCCTGAACACGTTTTATCATGGAAGGGAGTACGGTCATGGTGGGGGTGCTGAAAGACATCGGAAATACTCCTGCAGACACTTTAGCCCAAGTGTTACAACCAGCTTATTCGGGAACTAAGTCTTAAGGCAAACTTAGAGTTAAGATCCTGTGTTTCTCTACAGGAGTGGTATTTGGAAAAACAGCCTTGATTTGTCCATATTTTTCAGCAAACCAATAATGGAATTTATCCTTATTTTGTGGATGCTTGCCCTTCACTGAATTAACCAAAAGAGGACTGAAGGTTACACCACCAGGTCCAGCTGGTTGCGCAGCAATGCCAGGGGGTCCCACCTGAAAGTTACACGGCATGAACTGTATAACTACCCTACGCACACTTATCACAGATGTATGTAATACGTGGAGTTCTGCAACTGGTGCAGTTGTTAGATAACGTGGGTGTGGGGTACACCCAGCCAAAACGGGCCACGTGGCCCCATCTATCGATAAAGGGACTAAACGGACAAGAGTTATTGGGTGTGGAAGGGCGCCATTAAAACATATTTGGTGTTGCCAAGTTGTGAGCGGAACCTCAAGATTTCTGTATGGTCTATATTTCCGCGGAGTCGCAGTGGCAGTATACTCGTGAAACAAATTGTCTGTTCCAGCGACTGCCGGAAAGGTGACCTAATAACACAATACCTCAAAGCGGAAAGCTGGAACTGCCTCTACAACAAAAATAAGCTCCACACCGTATCAGGTACTCCGTACTGATTTAAATAAGCCATATAATTAGCAAATTGTCGTTCAAGTAGTAATTTTATCGACGCACGTTTCGGCGTATCAAACGCCTTCTTCAGTAAATTACCACAATACCTACAAGAGAATTTATTTATAAAGTATTAAAAACACTTATATAAAAACTTTATTTAAAAAGAACATTTAGTGACTGATTATCTTAGTCTATGATAATCCATTGTATGGCTCCATGCATTTATGACCTGAGTACAATTTCCACAATAGCCCAACATATATATTTATTCATCACTATATTAACCTGTGTTGAATACTACTATCATACCCCTCCATTGGTTAGAAAAAAGACAATGCTTGTGTAGGTTTTCGTGGCTTATGTCTAATTCTAGAGCACTCACTTTTATATTTATATATTTTTTTAAAACAAAATTGGATGGTTTAAAGAGATAAAAGCCCATGCTTACAATTGATACTATTGATGCAATGAGTGTGTCCTATATTGTTTATATAGATTAAGAAAAATCGAGATACTTACTTAGTATCTCGTAGAAAAATTACAAATGACTTTGGTTCTCTTTGGTGATTTCTATATTTGATAAATAGAGTTATTCCTGTAATAAAAAACACATATGGACATTGATATCCGAGTAGTTTTATAATTTAGTGACACACACGCATTTAACTGTGCACCCATGATGATAAATGAGCACCACTTACTGAAAAATCCATCTATATGATATGAGGATTATGAATTCAATTGCTGTTTTCAATATATATTTCGTTTTCCTCCAAGAGGCCTCCTCTTCATCTGTAAACATAGATTTATATGAAAGGTAGTGAAATTCGTACTCTGATAACCTAACAAGTCAGCTACAATTTCATATTATCATGCTTATATTTCATATTATCTGGGTGGTTTCTGCCTTTATTTAGTAGCCATGTTACAGTTATTATTTATAAAGATGGTTATCACTGATAATCTGTTGACTAACTTAGTTTTCATGTGTTCGTTTTACTCCCAGCGGGGTTTTAAAAAAAAAGTAAATACATTAAAACTAACGATTCCACTCTGTATTTATTTGGCAGGATTGCAAACAGATCAACCTCGATACTGGCGTTAACCAAACTTGCAATGTCTTTGTAAAAAACGTTATGATACAAATAAAACAGAGAATCATGGATAGCGACTACTGCCCAGCTGTCTATATCGCAAAATGCAGTCACTCCTAACATCTATGGAGTTTTAATAAAAACGGTTACACGTACCTATGCAGTTTGCAATTAGTATAATTAGCGATGTCTTTATGGATCAGGCTTGATATCGCCACTCTAGTTACTCGGAGTGTTGTAAAAAAATATATAAATATAAATGTGAGTGCTCTAGAATTAGACATAAACCACGAAAATCTACACAGGCATTGTCTTTTTTCTAACCAGTGGAGGGTATGATAGTAGTATTCACTACAGGTTAATATAGTGATGAATAGATATATGTGTTGGGCTATTGTAGAAATTGTACTCAGGTCATAAATGTATGGAGCCGTACAGTGGATTATCATAGACTAAGATAATCAGTCACTAAATGTTCTTTTTAAATTAAGTTTTTAAATAAGGGTTTTTAATACTTTATAAATAAATTCTCTTGTAGGTATTGTGGTAATTTCCTGAAGAAGGCGTTTGATAGAATTACTACTTGAACGACAATTTGCCTATTATATGTATTATGATTATGTATAGATTAATTTTTTATGTAATTTCTATTGTTATTGAAATAAGAACCACAAATAATATGAATGTTTGAGCTAGGATATGACTTCCAGTAATAGTTTTTACGTTTTTCATGTATTTTAAATATTGAATAAAAATCACTACATATGTTTTAGATACTTAAGTGTATTGTTTTTGTCATACCCTCTGCATACCTATATGTACTCATTTATGATTGCCTGGGATTTGTTTTTCACATACATTTATCCCTGTCCTAGGAATTGAACTAACATAGTTCAGGGGGCCTTTGTTTATCTCCAATTCTGATTTAAATAAGCCCTGAGCGGTGCCTAGTTAGGAGCTGTTATGGCTACCGCCATAATGAATAAGAGAGAATATCAACCTATGTGTGGCAGCGCAAAAAACAGTTAAAAGAAAGAAAAGAACTTTTAAAATTCAAGCTTGAAAAACCTATAATATATAACAATATAGGAGGCTACACCGTCACAGCTGTCTCCGGAAACAGAAGTGAAGGGATTGCAGACAAGCACAAGCACTACTCAGGAGTCTCTCAGATAAGAACCAGACCAAATGCTGGTGGCGCCATGTTGCAGGGATTCTGCACATACACAGAACTATGCGCAAGAAAACAGGACCTCGGTGTATAGGGTTTGTACCTACCTACCATCTTAGTATCCAAAATCCCAAAACCGACTAGCTATAGTGTATCATTCGCTCTCCTACATAATCACAAAGCTACAAATGATTAGACAACCCAGAACACAACACTCCTGACTCTCTCAGGAATCACGGTAGCAAGACACATCCTTTCGCTCACTCACTTGTACTTGTCTACAACAAGAATTGGCAGAGTCACTGTAATAGTACAAAATATTTATTTTAACTATCGTGCTCTATAATGCAGTATGCAAGCCACTACCAGCAGTGAAAGGCATGAACTCAAAACAATTGGCATTGTTACAATTCCATAGAATTAAAAGGGGGAAGTCATTATAGATAGACAGTGGAAATAGGACCATAAGGCCTAACCACCCTCCCCTTGGCTAGAAGAAGTTTTATTATATAAAAGAAGATCTCTGAGCTTTGTCAGCAGACCCCATACCTTAAAGCCTAGATGTAAGCTTTACATCATAGGAACAGCATAGCTCTTCTCCATGGAAAGGGCTCTCTCCAAGTGTGTGTGAACAACATGCATCGACGTAATATCAAAGCACGGATCTCCAGCAGTGCAGCTTTGTTTAGCATGTTTTGTCTAAGTGCTAGGGACTGACCAGAACAGAATAACAATGGGCATTGTTTATCGACCTTACACATCGTGTTCCGACTAAACTCCAGGAACTGAGCAGAGAATTCGAAAAGCAGACAGTTCTCATGTGAAAAGTATAAACAGAGTCTTGCAAAATAAAATTATATAGTAATGTGCGCAAAAGCAGCATCATGGCAGCAGAGCTTAGGCTAACTTATCAATGTCGACAATGACCCTAATGGCCATATAACAAAAAGACATGGCAGTTACCTCCCCACTGGCCTCACACTCCCCTGGGGGTGTCCCGTGAATCTGTCCGACACTCTCCCATGGGTACAAAAGGGCTTACATGGCTGTAGGACCCTAGATTCGATGTGGACAAGATTCTGATCAAGAAACCATTGACCTACGACCGTCTGGACACTCCTGACTTCGACTGGGCCCGACTTCATCTCCCTCTCAGCCCAAAGCACCGTCTATACCTGTGAACCATACAGGCTCAGTGCAGGATCTGTAGAGAATCAAAGACAACAGAAGTATCTACCTTGGAGTGAAGGAGTCACTCCGCTGCATTTTCAGGCACCGTAACGCAACTGACTGGTTGGCTGATCCTGAGCACCTGCGTACTTTGAAGGCTCCAGCAACACAGGAGGTGGGTTCCTACATTCCTTGAGGTCGAGCAGCCCTCTTACGGTTTGAGGCCAGTATCCCTCATGGGGACCGCATAACCCAAACCCCTGTGTACCGCGTACTTTTGCAAGTGTATATGCTTATTGGTGTACCCCAACTAAGTGCATTGGGCTATCAATAGCCCCAACCTCTGAGCAAATTTTGTACAAAGGATTCCGGCCTCCCCGCACTCTGTGCCCTGCAAGCTGTGACTTTGTGAAACTGCTGAAGGTCCCCTCACAACTCCTGTGCCTTCAGCCTGTGGGTCCATTTGAGGTACAGCACTGCATTTCTTGGCTGCTCTAGTTGCTCCAGGCTTGCCCTCACTCCCCTTGCTGTGGTGAGCCCTCTAGTCCTTGCTGGGCGACACTGTAAACTTCCCTGACCTTCTTTGTGGGTTGCCGCTGCCAAGGCTTGTTGGTGCTCCCGCCAGACACCTACCCCTCAGCACTCGACATCCTTTTGGTACAGCTCGTATCAAGCTCCTGGTCATCCTCAACATCTCCTAGACTCTGTAGAGTCAAGGTCTCCTTCTTCACACCTGAAACACCCGACATCGGTTGGTATTGGTCTACCAAGCCGCTGGTCACTCCTGAGTGACCCAGACTCTGCCCCCTCTACTTTGAGGTTTCTTCCATCAAGAATCCACCTGTGGGTTCCACTGGAGACTTTTCTTCTTTCCAGCAGTGGCATTTTTTTCAAGACTCCAATTGAGAATGACAGTGGTTTCCGATGCCACTTCAGCCCTATGCACCCGGCTTCTCTGGGAGAGGTAACTATGGTACTTTTGTATCCACAGGAGGTGTGGCTCTCCAACGTTTTATGTGCCAAAGGGTTTTCTCATAATCCACTGGGAAGGTCCTTAAACTGTAAAACTGCAACTGCAACTCTCCCATTAAATTGTACGTAGCACGCGGTCTTGTTTTCATACTGCACCCGTCCTCCGTAGGGTCCCTACTTACTTACCTTATGTGGTTCCTTGGGGTCCCAGCAGTTCTACATCCTTTAGACATCTGTCTTGACTTGGGTCGTGGTTCTTATAGAACTATTTTAGTATATGGTTTGGTCTCCCCCGGGAGCCCACTGTGTATTAGTGCTACTTACGATTGTTTCTATGCTACCGTATTGTGTGATTTGTCTTTATCTGCGTGTAGCAGATACAGTGAGGTATTTAAGTTGTGTTATAATAATACATATATATTCTTATAACTACTGTCTGGTTCTCCTTTTATTTAACCAATACAATAATATTGCATTCTGGTAAAACAAGCTGCTTAACTTTCCTTCAAGACAAAGTCTGAAGGCTGCTCTCCACAGCTACCACTTGGATAGCTTTCTAAGGTTTTATTTGACCTCTTAAATCACCATAAGGGTTGTTTGGACTGGTGCAAGGTGCCCACTTTTACTAGTTGACATCGTACACAAGGCCAACTTCTCACACCCACTATCAGCAGAATGCCCACCAAGCTTGAGCAAATCCCGTTCTGGATCGCTCAAAAAATAGCGCAACAGTTGGAAGTATTTCCCCATACGGACCTGCAGGAAAAACATTGAATGTTAACAATTTGCATGCCAATGGGGATGGCTTCCCAAGTAGAGGATTGTACCACTTAGGTTTCAATTTTTGCTGCCGTGTATATCAGAATCCATGGTACCCCCTGTGGGAAGCTGGCCTGGTATATGATGTCCACTAATCTAAGTGGGCATCTTGCACTAGTCCAGACAACTCTTATGATGATTTAAGAGGTCTTAGACAACCTTAGAAAGCTTTCTAAGTGGTAGGTGTAGAGAGCAGCCTTCAGGATTTATTCAGAAGGAGTGTAAAGCAGCTTGTTTTACCAGAATGCAATCTTATAGTATAGATTTAGTGAAAAGAACCACAAAAAATATTTATAAAAATATGTATTTATTAAATAATGCTCTCTAGTATGTTCCAATGTCTCCAGCACAGAGATAAACACAATGCATACAATACCTTAGCAAAGAAACACAGTAAATAGCACAAAATACACCGTAGACCCCAGGAGGGGAACCAATCCTTATACTAAGAAAGTGGTATAGGAACCACAACTCAGATCAAGACAGAGTCGAGGGGACATAGAAGTGCTGGGAACCCAAGGAACCAGTTAATCACACACAGGGGGTATATAGAGTACACAACTACAACAGAGGAAAATTCCCCAGTTTATGTAGCTCATAAACTCGGTAAGTTCAATTTGATTATAAATCACCAGCCTCATTTTGATGTTTTTAAACCACGTGCCTAAAATATGAGTGGCTCACTGGTGGAGTGTGTGTGGGCTCATTGGGGTCCTGGGCTCGGCTTGGGGCAGATGAGTGTATGTTTTGATTCATGACCATACTAGTTTATAGTCTTGATCCAAGACTCAGTAATTTAAACTAGTCTTTTTCAATGTCTAATTAGACAACTTAGCCTAAATGACATACGTTTAAGTTTGTGTGGAACGTTATTGAAGCACAGTCCTTTCAATAGGAGAATCACCTGAGTTAGTATAATAGAATTCTCAGGGAGGAATTGAGTAGAACTATGGGGGGCGAGCACCTGCACCCTTCTTATTATCCCTTACTCTTTTCCAGTGTATGTGCTCCCCTCACTTTGGGGATATTCTCTCCACTGTATGATTGAAAAGACCCGGATGAGTATGGATTTATGAGACCAACTACTTTCGGGAAACCCAGTGACCGAACTACGGTATAGGGTGACAAGTGGATTTGACTGCGATAGTCCTGAGGAAGACCGAAGTGACCTCTTGGGGCACAATGGAAGCGGTCGAAACATGTTCACTCTAGCAGTGGTAGGAGGGAAGTCTTGAGGAACCTTATTTTCTCAATAAGACAATTTCCCATCCTTTCTCATTACTTTTAATCCTGATAGGGGTATCAACATTGGGTTTAATAAAGCAACACTTTCTATTTGGCACCCCTAATCAGTTTTAAACACATCCTAACTGCAGTTTTTTCGTCGCACTCACATCAGATCCACGAGGTATTCACTTATACGTTTCATCACTCATGTATGTTATTCGTTGTACGTATTAATTGACTGTATTGTATGTCTTGTTACGTGGAATTTATTATTTTTTTCCCCCTCCCTAATGCTCCGCCCTGGATGTGGCTACACTAGGGCGTTTGTAGTAGGCCCTATGATGAAGCATGTCACATACTTCGGTATGTGAGTGAGGGCAGTTTTTCCAAATTGGGGAATTTTCCTCTGATGTAGTTGTGCACTCTATATACCCCCTGTTTGTGATTAACTGGTAGCCTTAGGGGGCCTGGGGTATTGGAGTTTAAACTTTTGGGGCCCTCTCCCCTCATGTGTGTAGATCAACCCAAGGAACCACCCAAGGTAAGTAGAGAGGGACTCCACGGAGAGCGTGTGCAGTGTGGAAACACGACTGCATGCTCCGTACAAGTCGCAGTTTCATTTTTAAAGATTAAGGACCCTTCCCAGTGAACCCTGAAGAAACCCCGAGGATGGCAGAAGGTTGGAGAGCCACCCCACCTGTGGTTACCATAGTACCCGCGTTACCTACACAAGGGAAGGCGGGTGCATACGTGTGAAGTGGTGTTGGAAACCGCTGTTGAACCCAATGGAGGACTTCAGGAAGGTGCCGCTGCTGACTAAGGAGAAAGTGTCCAGTGGAATCGTCAAGGAAGATTCTAGATGAGAGGCACCTGCAAGCAGAGGGGACAGAGTCTATGTCACTCGGGAGCAACCAGGAGTTTTGGAAGACGAATGCCCTCCAATGTCGGGTGTTGCAGGATGGGTGACGATGGCCTTGACTCTGCAACTGTGAGGACCAGGAGACACTGAGGAGGACCAGAAGCCATGCACGAGATGTCCCACGAAGAATGTTGAGTGCTGAGGGGTCAGTGTCTGGTGGTAGCACCAACAATGAACAGAAATGGGTCTTTAGATTACCATGCCATCAATCAGGGATGAATGATGCCATACCATCGATATTTCTGTAATGAGGTATGAAGGTAACGGTATGGCTTCAACAACAGTTATCTACGACGCTACCTTGTCCTGACATGATGCGTATTTCACTCAGGAGGGGTGGCCACTAACCTCAGTTTCAAACTGGGAGAGATCGTTTGGGTAAAGCTTGCTATCCCTATGTTACGTCGTAATTCGAACTATTGGGTACACTAACTGGAACTGAGAGGCTAAATGATCTCTTGATGGTTTAGGAACTTAGTCAGATACGTGAGCACTATCATCCTTTGGTTCTTTATTCCACTGGCCTGTGTTCCTATCAATATGATATTTATTATTCTAACATTAATGTCATCGTTGTACAAACCACCGCTTTTCCATGAATTGGGGTTACAATGATAAGAAGTCTCTTGTATATAACAGGTATTAATGAAGTTTTACGAGTGACCGTCAATATCAGATTACTCCTGAACTACAAGTCTCAAGAGGCTCTTATTCGTGAAGATACACTAAGTCGGGCATGAACAGCATTTTTAGCAGGATTTATACTTTGGCGACCTCATAGCAAATCACATCCATACATTTGGTACATACTTGATAAAGAATATGCGAATAAGTTCTCTTTAAACTAACATGTGAGCAAGCATCAACTGCCGAGTGTGTTTGTACTACATTTCCCATGAGTACATGTTGAGAACAGGAAATGTGATCGGAGTCATCCGATTGCAGTTCCGGTGCCATACTCGATACACACAACTTTAAATGGCTACGGCTCACCACGCACAGTACCTCCCCAGATGGCTTTTGGACCCGCCAGAGGAACAAACGGATAGGTGAGCGGTGGCATATATATATTTATACCATTTTGGGTGTGGATTGACAATTGGTATGGTGCCTTGTTTGCGTGCTTGGAGCAATACTATTTTGAACACGATACCTTCACCTTGGGGCGTGACTTTCTCCAGAGTCTCCTTGGCAGATGAGCATGTGCTCCAGTGCCTGTACAAACGGATAGGTGAGTGGGGGCATATATATATTTATACCATTTTGGGTGTGGATTGACAATTGGTATGGTGCCTTGTTTGCGTGCTTGGAGCAATACTATTTTGAACACGATACCTTCACCTTGGGGCGTGACTTTCTCCAGAGTCTCCTTGGCAGATGGGCATGTGCTCCAGTGCCTATACAAACGGATAGGTGAGTGGGGGCATATATATATTTATACCATTTTGAGTGTGTATTGACAATTGGTATGGTGCCTTGTTTGCGTGCTTGGAGCAATACTATTTTGAACACGATACCTTCACCTTGGGGCGTGACTTTCTCCAGAGTCTCCTTGGCAGATGGGCATTTGCTCCAGTGCCTGTATAAGTACGCAGCCTTTGAGGTGTTCTAGCGTTATCCATAAACATCTGACAGACCTCATGAGATTAGGGGCTGCAAGCTCACGCTATATACACACAGAGCGTGGAGCTAGCCAATGCGAGAGGGTACTGTTAACGATTGATCAGTCATTCTTCTAAAGATAATACGTGATGCTGTATAGCACCTTGAATATAGGAAGCTCATTTCTTCTTAACTAGTTAGTCCATAGTGCAGTGGTTGGTAGGTGCACGATTGGGTACCTGCTATATTTAGATTACAAAGAGATAGGAGTGAGATTCAGTTTACCAAACAATTTGGTTTTATGTTCTCTCACAGAGTGGTGCCTCCTTTGTCCTGAGTCGCGGCCAGGTGAGGTGAGGTCTTATCCTCAGTTAAGACGGGTAAGATTATACATTTTCATACATTGAAAATATGGTACATGGAATTTATTTTGACTGGCCATCATATTATTTATGGACCTTTGAGTTCCTTTAGAGACTATACCACTATTACATTGTAAGTCTTATTTCGTTGCAGATACTATTAATGGTCCGTACTTACAGAGGATCAGTTATTCCTAATTACAGTCCAACCTTTTACATACACTTTTTTGTATATTTTTCACTGTATGGCAGTAGCAATAATCTAATTGTCCTGAAGAATGCATAGGATAATAATCCATGTGTGCTGAAACATGTTGACCCTTTACATCTAGACAGTTATTTCCTAACACTGTCCTTTGTATTGTTTTTAGCTCTGATCGGCGGGGGATAATAATAAAAGGTTTTTTTTCCAATCGGTCAGTTTTAATTCACTTTAAACACACTTTTACACTGCACTTACATTCCCACACTACTTCTCTATTCACATCTTGAGGTCAAAACTTAGGGCTATCGCTACAAACTGCATAGCTTTGAAAACATCCGTGAGCTCCCCTTTCCTTTTGAAAGGGTAGTAGCCCTTAGTGTCACTAGCGTGACATTAGGAGGAGACCCAGATGATGACGCATGTCACCTTGGTGAGTGATGGGAATCTGTCCTAATAAAGGATATTTCTTTTTTTAGCTCATTAGAGATTTATAGGCGTTTTAGGTAAAGTAGTACAGTCTTGAGGTTCTGTGAGATCCTACATGTTTGCATTAGACCTGTGGGTATTGCTGTTGTGTATTTGGTAGCATCAATAAACCTTGGCAAATGCCCCACTGCAGGAATTGAAGAAGGAGCAATGTCTGGACCAGCAAGTTCGGACTCACTAGAGGTAGAGGAGTCAGGGCAGTACCTGAGCAATCAGGGGAGCCCAAAAGAAGCTAAGGTGACCCTCAAATGGACCCACAGGCTGGAGGTACTGGAGTCGCGAGAGGACCTCAAGCAGCTCACCAAAAGATGCAGGCCATGATGCACATGATTTGGTGCGGCTGAAGATTCTGCTCACGGGAGGTGCTCGAGGTTGGGGCTACTTGGAGCCTGAAGATCTTCTTGGAAGGAAGCCAACAAGCCTTTTCAACTGCAAGTCGACGCAGTGAACAGGGGTTCATTTATGGCAACCCCCAAGAGGGATACTTGCCTCAAACTTGGTGAGAGGGCAGGCCTCGGGACCTGTGGAAAACTACAACCTGTGTTGTAGAACCTTAAAGAGTCTGGAGGAGCTCAGGATCAGCAGACTAGTTGACTTAGTAGCTGTGCCTTCAAATGCAGGGGAGTGACTCCATCACTACAAGGGAGATTCCTTCAGGTGTCTTTGTTACCCAAAGGCCTTGGAAGGTTCCTGTATGGTGCACAGGCACAGACGATGCAGCAGACTGAAAGGGAGACAAAGTTGATCCCAAACAAAGTCCAGCGAAGTCCAGAGTGCCCAGACGGAAGAAGAAGAAGTGGTGCCCGATCTGAATCTCGTCCCACAATGAATCTAGGTACGAACACCCATGTTATTGTTATTGTTGTTATTGTTAGTGAGGTTTTATATCGCGCCTAATCACCTGCAGGTCTCTAAGCGCCTGGAAAGATGGTATAGACAATAACTTAGCAAGATGGAAGCTGAGGTCATAGCTGGATTATACTGTGCTTATGCTTTTGCTGAACAGAAATGTTTTTAGGCTCTTCCTGAATCGTAGTAGATTCCCTTCCCGGCGCAGCACCTCCGGCAGCCTGTTCCATAGCTGAGGAACTAGCACTGAAAAGGCTCTCCCTCCCTTGGTCACTAACCTGTAGCGAGGACAGACCAGTAATTGGGAGTCTGAAGATCGAAGTGTTCTCATAGGGCAATAAAGTTGCAGACGATCTTTGATGTAGGTTGGGGCTTTGCCATAGATTGCCCTATGGGCCGTGCATAAGTTCTTAAATTCGACTCTTTCTTTAATGGGGAGCCAGTGCAAACTTTGTAGTAGGGGAGTGGCTTTAGATCTCCTCGGTAGCCTGAAGATCAACCGGGCAGCGTCATTCATTATGACCTGAAGTCTACTGGTCAGAGTTTTAGGTAAGCCAAGGTAAAGGGCATTACCGTAATCAATTCTGGAGATGATGGTGGCCGCTACTATTGATCGCATCATGGATTGTGAGAGGACAGGAATTAACTTCCGCAGTTGCCGAATGATGTTTGTGCAACTTCCCACAACCGCAGAGATCTGAGGGGCCATTGACAGATCATCATCCAGCTTGATCCCCAGGCTCTTTACAAACGGGCTTGGTTTTGGAGCAGGGCCTAACTCTGTGGGCCAATAGAGATCACACCAAGGTGAGGCAGTGGATGGAATCACTAGTACCTCAGTCTTGTCAGGGTTAATTTTTAGCAGGTTATCCGTCATCCATTTCACAGTGAACCGCAAGATGTTCTGAGCTTGGAGTTGTGCGGCCATAGTGTCATCGACACTTAACAGCAATTGCGTGTCGTCCGCGTAGTTAAAGACTTTACAGCCCATAGTGGCCAAAGAAGCAATCAACGGTTGCAGGTAGAGATTAAATAGAAGCGGGACAGGGCGGACCCCTGTGGCACCCCGCACTCTAAAATCCCTATCTCAGATGTTTCGTCCCCCAGTTGTATCTTTTGGGTCCTTCCTGTAAGGAATGATTGCAACCATTGAAAGGCCAGGCCCTTAATCCCAAAGTCCCTGAGTCTTTCCAAAAGCAAGGCATGGCTGACAGTATCGAACGCCGCTGATAAGTCCAGCAAAATCAGGGCGCTCGGTTTCTTGCAGTCAGCCATGCCTCTTAGTTCATCCAACACCGAGAGCATCACCAACTCGGTGATGTGATGAGCTCGGAAGCCTGCCTGTCGCTCATGGAGTAGATGATGAGTTTCCAGATAGAGGGACAGGGACTTTAATACATGCTGCTCAAGAACTTTTGAGAGAAAAGGCAGCTGGGAGATAGGTCTGTAATTCTTTAACACCGCAGGATCTGATCCAGACTTTTTCAGTAAAGGTCTTACACGCGCCTCCTTAAGCTCAGCCGGTAGGTACCCCATATCTAATGATCTATTGAGGAGGGAGATGATGCATTCCTCCAATAAGGGGCGCGCAACACGGAAGATCTCAGGTGGGCATGGATCAGCTGGGGAGCCAGATTTAATTTTACTCATCAGCTGTTCGAGGATCAATACATCCATCTCTGGAAACATTTCAAGGGAGCAGTCGGTCAAGCTCTCAGGTGCTGATGTTATAGCAGTCCCCAATACCACCCCGTTCTTTATCTCCTGGATGATGATCTTCACCTTCTCTAAAAAGTAAGCCTGAAAGGTGTTACAGTCAATAGGGGCCTTGGAGTTATCTGTTTTTTTGCTCAACTCTGCTAGTATTTTAAAGGTCTCTTTCTGAATATTCTCTGCCTTACTTAGGCGCGACTCAAAGTGGTCCGCTTTAGCTTGGGTCATAAGGTTTTTATATTGTTGAAGGGAGGCTTTATAGAGTTTCCTGTCAGTGTCCTGTTTGGTTTTCCTCCACACTCTTTCCAGAGCTCTAAGCTTTCTTTTTGTTTCCCTTAAGGCTGGCGTAAACCAGGGAGCCCCTTTACCGGATCGCTTTATTTGCTGCGTTCTCACCGGCACTATTTGATCAATGGCCCGGGTCATGCTCCTGGTTAGATCAGAATATTCATGGTCCAGGCTGCGTCCCAGATCAGCGACCATGTAAGCCCTTAAGTACCCTAAGGAAAGGGTTGGAATGATTCAGCTGACCCTTTCAGGGGAGGGTCTGTACAGGGGGAGGTTACTTGCATGTTCTTTGTCCAGTTTTGCACCAGAGCGGGAGCCAGCGGCTCCCAGGACTGGTTTGAACTGGACTATACACAGGGACACCAAATTGCCCCTCATGCAGGCTGAGTGGCGCTGGCAAGCGCGCCCACCCTACCCCACTACACTAAATCCTGTCTGGGAGGTGGCCACAACTTCCTGTGTCAGGATGCCTATTGTTCTGCCTGCCTGTGCTTGAGCTTAACTCAGCAAAAACAACAGGTGATGGACCGAATGTGGATCAATGTCACACACTCAACCCAGTCCAAAGATCTGGGCCCAAATCCATCGTTTTTTTGCACTCCACACCACCCCGGGTTAGACAATGGCGATATGCAAATCAGCTCTGACCCTGTGCCCCATGGGAACAGTCCAGTCCGAACTACAAAAGCCATGTCCTTCCCAGAACGGAATCAAGCATCCGAGGACCGGACCGGTTTCGAGGTAACACCTCTCATCAGCCCGGCTAGCTTGACTCCAGTGGTGTGGAGTGCCTGGGACCCACGTCTGGGCATCCCCAGCGCACTTAGGGCGGAATTTGCAAAAACAACAGGTGATGGACCGAATGTGGATCAATGTCACACACTCAACCCAGTCCAAAGATCTGGGCCCAAATCCATCGTTTTTTTGCACTCCACACCACCCCGGGTTAGACAATGGCGATATGCAAATCAGCTCTGACCCTGTGCCCCATGGGAACAGTCCAGTCCGAACTACAAAAGCCATGTCCTTCCCAGAACGGAATCAAGCATCCGAGGACCGGACCGGTTTCGAGGTAACACCTCTCATCAGCCCGGCTAGCTTGACTCCAGTGGTGTGGAGTGCCTGGGACCCACGTCTGGGCATCCCCAGCGCACTTAGGGCGGAATTTGCAAAAACAACAGGTGATGGACCGAATGTGGATCAATGTCACACACTCAACCCAGTCCAAAGATCTGGGCCCAAATCCATCGTTTTTTTGCACTCCACACCACCCCGGGTTAGACAATGGCGATATGCAAATCAGCTCTGACCCTGTGCCCCATGGGAACAGTCCAGTCCGAACTACAAAAGCCATGTCCTTCCCAGAACGGAATCAAGCATCCGAGGACCGGACCGGTTTCGAGGTAACACCTCTCATCAGCCCGGCTAGCTTGACTCCAGTGGTGTGGAGTGCCTGGGACCCACGTCTGGGCATCCCCAGCGCACTTAGGGCGGAATTTGCAAAAACAACAGGTGATGGACCGAATGTGGATCAATGTCACACACTCAACCCAGTCCAAAGATCTGGGCCCAAATCCATCGTTTTTTTGCACTCCACACCACCCCGGGTTAGACAATGGCGATATGCAAATCAGCTCTGACCCTGTGCCCCATGGGAACAGTCCAGTCCGAACTACAAAAGCCATGTCCTTCCCAGAACGGAATCAAGCATCCGAGGACCGGACCGGTTTCGAGGTAACACCTCTCATCAGCCCGGCTAGCTTGACTCCAGTGGTGTGGAGTGCCTGGGACCCACGTCTGGGCATCCCCAGCGCACTTAGGGCGGAATTTGCAAAAACAACAGGTGATGGACCGAATGTGGATCAATGTCACACACTCAACCCAGTCCAAAGATCTGGGCCCAAATCCATCGTTTTTTTGCACTCCACACCACCCCGGGTTAGACAATGGCGATATGCAAATCAGCTCTGACCCTGTGCCCCATGGGAACTTAACTCAGCAGCAGGAGGGCAGAATTGTGTCTCTGGTCTGCAGCAACCATTTTGTGCTGTCCCGGTCAAGAAGGCTGGTACTGGGAATCCTGAGAGCCTAAGAGAGGGCTCTTCCAGTGCTTGGAATCATACCTCGGTGTGGGGGTATGATTCTAACATGTTTGATAACAAACATGATAGGATTTATTGCAGCTAGTTTCGATATGGTCATCCCGTAATTACGAGGTGCCCTTCTATATAGTATATGGCTGCTCCACTGACAGCCTGGGAGAATGGACTCCGTAGGCTTTAGGGGTGTTCTGCTCATGCAGGGGCACCCTCTCACCTAGAACCAAGCACCCTGCTTTTAGGATTGCAAAGGCCTGCTATAGGGGTGACTGATAGGTTTTAAGTGCAGTGACCCTAGATATAAGAAACCTATATGTTTAGTAAGTGGTGCAAGCAACAATTTAGACAGGCTGCAATGGTAGGCCTGTAGTCCCATTTTGCATGGTCTCTCATGGGTGGCATAATACATGCTTTAGCCCATGGGAGACGTATGGGGCACCTATGCCCTGGGTACATGGGTACCATATACTAGGGACTTATAAGGGTATCCCAGTCTCCAATCTGGAGTGTACCTAAGTACTGAACATAACAATTTAGGGAGAAAGCAGTTAGACTGGGGTTCTGATTAGCAGGATCCCAGTCAGACTAGTCAAATACAGCTTAGCACCAGGCAAAAGGTGGGGGTAACCAGAGAAGCAGATCCTACTTTCCTACAACCATTTAAAGATAATCTTGAATATTCTTGTCCACCACTCTGTATCTTTCTTAATTATTATTGCAGGCAGATCATCAGGCCCTGCAGCACGAGTTAAATTGATTTTTGAAATAATCTTTTACCAAACATTCTTTAGGGGTGGACAAATTGTAATATTTTTAAAAGAAAAGTTTTATTCTTTAGCATTTATTATCTCCCAATAATTGAACAATTCTTCCTCAAAACTCCAGACCAATATCCCTCCCAGGCCCGCCACTCGTCTTCTCCATCACCCCTACCTCAGTGGGGTGTTGTTATCGTTTTTGGGGTTGCCTGTCTATGGGACTTCTTTTTCTAAACAATTCGCGGAGAACGATCATTTCCACAGTGGAAAAAGGCAGCACCCCAAAATTATGTGACAATGTAGGGGAGAAAGTTAGTCCATGTATGTGGAAGCAAAAAAAGTCCTTAAATGTGAAGTGCATTTTTGTGTAACATTATTAAAATATTCCACCTAGTGTACATTCTGCAAGCATACATTTGGTACCGGTTATTACTCTTTGAAAATGCAACCGTGGTAGTTTTCCGAGATTATTTCTGGCAGTCTTTGAGAATTCCATAAAATTCAGAAGTTCGCGCCAAAAGCTAAAGTAGCTGTGCAAAATCAAATGTCCGACTTTTATTTCCTACCTTCTCATAAAACATATGTTCCTTATCCAACATTTGGAGTGATGATGAAGACCTTCAACGTGCAGCGTGTAGTTTTATTGTAGAATGTGTGAGCATGAAATGAAGTCATTGTTGCCTCCTTTGGCTATAAGCGTGCGGGAATACCTCGAAGCGAAGCCACAGGATGGAACGCTTAATGGAAACCTGAATATTAAATATGATACTTTCCAAAATAATGTCTGCCAGCATCAAGAATCGATTCATTGTGCACTGAACAGGGCTCTCAGTATTAACTTTTTTCAAAAATAGAAGTGGAATATGTCTCTGACTAAAAGTTGTGATTATTTTGGCTCTTTACGGGCCCAAGCATTAATTTATTGCAGACATTGGGAGGTGACAGCCGAAAACATTTTTTTTAAATTTCTGTGGTGCGAAGGGCTGTATTTTTTATTTCATAATTTGTCTCGCCTGTTTTTCAATTCTACACTCCTTGTGTATTGTTTCTCTTTTTGTCCATGTTTTATTTCCTATTAATGCAAATGCTTTCCTTGGAAGGTAAGTAATTACTATAGATTTTGCTGGTGAAAGTTTGGCCTCCAGCTGAAGGGGAAATGAATTGCTTCTCGACCCTGTACCACACAAATCCTCACTTGGTGAGGTTTTTAACAGTCTTAGGTAGCAGCTACTGTTTTTTTTAATCAAAATAACGTGCTCTTTGCCTGAAAGAGCTGACTACAGTCCCCAATAAGCATTGGCAAAGCCAAAAGATCTCGCCTATGCAAGAGCAATTGGCTTTGCCGATGTGTTTTAGCCATGTTGTACACCAGCTGTTCAGTCTGGTTAAAAGTTAGTGGCGTAGAGAAGAGTGCTGTGGAGTGTCATACAGCCTGATTCATCATAGTGCCCTTTTGCGAGTTTGAAATAGCGAATCATAAGGAATCGCTATTCCAGACTCGCAAAACGGCATTCATGTAGAAATCGCAAAAACAAAAGCGATTCCTACATATTCCTTATTTGCGATTAGCAAATTGCTAATCGCAATTAACCCCTCTGATGCGGCGCAAATATCCCTCCCCAGTGCTGCGCTGTCCATTGGAACTAGTGCTGAATGGACGTCCAATGGTCGTGCGCAGCACTGGGGAGGTAGTGCACGCGACGACCGTTGGACGTTCGCAGCACTGAAGGGGTTAAGGAATAACTCCCCATTCATTCCTATGGGCCAAAAGGCCCATAGGAATGAATGGGGAGTATTCCTTATTTGCGATTAGCAATCTGCTAATCGCAAATAAGATTGCGATTTAAAGGGTGCCAGGGATGTCCAAAGGACACCCTGTAGCACCCCTTAAAAGTAAATACGAACAGGTGTTGCAACTTAGAAAAATGCTTTTAAAAGCATTTTTCTAAGTTTTCGCTATTTACCACGAGGTTTGACCTCGCGGTAAATAGCGGGCCGAAATTGCGAATTCGCAATTTTAAAATGGATGATGAATTGCATTTAAGGAATCTCAAATTGAGATTCCTTAAATGTAATTCATCGCAAAATAGCGAAATCGCTATTACCAATTTTTGCATTTGGGATTATGAATCCCAAATGCAAAAATAGAGCTCGCAAAGGGCCAGATTCTCAGAATCTGGCCCTTTGCGAGCCCATTTCGGCTTGATGAATCAGGCTGATAGAGTGCAATGGCAGAGAGTGCTATGTAATGGAGTGGCATAGTGTGGATTTGCGTAGTGTTGTATACACTGGAGTGTCTTAGATAAGAGTGGATTGGTGTATAGTGCATTGGTATAGAGTGTTGCAGAGTATACTGGCATAGAGTGCAGTGGTATTGAGTGCAGTGGCATTGAAGTTAGTGGCATACAATGCAGCGTTGTAGAATGCAGTGGCGTAGATGAGAGAGGCACATAGTAGAGTGCAGGGGTGGAGAGTGGGGTGGCAATGAGTGGATGGCACGTAGCAGAGTGGCACAGAGAAGAGTGGCATAGAGAAGACTGCCACAGAATGCAGTTGCCTAGAATGGAGTGGCTTAGTGTAGAGAGGCATTGAGTAAAGTGGCATAGAGTTGTAAGATTGAAGTGGCATAGGATAGAGTTGAATGGCATAGAGTGCAGTGTTGTAGAGTGCTGAGTGTAGTTGAGTGGCGTAGAGTGCAGAGTGGAGTCGAGTGGCATAGAGTGTTGCAGAGTAGAGTAGCATAGAGTGGTGCGCAGTAGACTATTGTGCTGTGGAGTGCAGTGGCATAGAGTGCAGTGCTGTGGAGCAGAGTAGGGTAGAGTGGAGTAGTGCAGAGTAGAGTGGTTTCAGTCAGGCGCAAACGGTACAGGTAAGAGCGGTGGACGGGGAGAGAATAGGGAAAATAAAATCGAAAAAAAAGAAAAACACTTAACTTGCGATTGCAACATCGCTGAATGGTGATGTGGCGAGAACAAGGTAAGTTGTTTAATTTTTTTATTTTGTTTTATTTTCCCTATTCTGTCATCTGTCAACTCCCCGCCCGTTGGCTTACCTGTATGGGACACACCTGGTGTAAGTGGTGGCTGGTGACATTTGAAAGGTGTGGGCAAAAACTTCCTGTAAGAATGCCCTGTGGCGAGCGACTGTACCGAGCAGACCTGACCTTCATGAAGGGGATTTAGGGAGATTCTCCCCCATGGGAATTTTTTGAAAAAAGGGTAGGAAAATGGTTCATTTTCAAGCAAGTTTAAAAAAGCAAGGTTAATAAAATGAATACATTGTTTCATTTTATTAACCTGAGACTGTGAATTAAACATTACTGAGGGCTTTGGTAGGGGCAGTGGTCTTCAGAGTGTCTCAATCATTCCCATTATGCTCATTCCATGTTAGATATGTGCACCATTTTCTCTCTACATCTCATCCAAATGCATATCGTATCATTTCCAGCAGCCTCCTTTCACTGACCCGTGAATACCCTTCCTCGCATTTCCTTCACTACACAACCCCCAAACAGACAACACATCGACTCACCCTTAAACATTGTATTTTCATTTACTTTTGCCTTCTCAATATTTTAGAAACTCTGTACCTCCTTCACACACAGTTAGACAGAATCACATTTACAACTGGAAAAGTGATCATTCCTCTGTTTGTTCAGCACAGGGCCAAGGATTGGGTGACCAAGTGTCCTGAACACCTTTTTGACCCACTGACAGGCACTGTGAGAAATTCAACCTGCCTGCGCTCTAAATGGTGGCCGCTTAAAAATGCCTGCAGGTGACTCTGTTCAGAGTATGCACCGTACAAGAGAAAAGAGACTGTATAGCAAGCTAAGGTCTGCGACTGTGTTGATGTATCAATCTCTATCACATGCCACATATTGGAATGGTGTCTGGAATGGTGTCTGTAAGCGTATTACTAGTAAATTATCATTCCAGGGCCCATGATATCTGCCAAGATGTAAATGTATGGTCCAGCCCAACTGTATTTTAGCAACAGGTATGAAAAACTAACCACTTGTCAAGTGTTGGGAAGTAGAGAATAAAAAGACTCAAACTACAACGAGACTTTGTATCTTTAACAGAAAACAAGATGCAATATTGATTTTGCCCACTCTCTCTTTTCTGCCATGTTACAACTGATGTTAATTTCTCATCAACTGAGCATTCTACATACAATGCTCTACTTTGAGACATGTCTTCCAACTTAACTTGATGTTGTCCTGGTCGCCTCAACTGAAGCATTTGATGGCATGAGTGACACCATACCAAGTGTGTACCTCAAATATTTGTAAGGAATTAACGTAAGTCAGCTGATTAGAAGTGGTAGGGGACCCATTGACTCTGCACTGCTCACATGATGACTAATGCTAAATATACAACCAAGTTGTGTGTTCGCCTTTATTGGATACAAGTAGGCCTTGGAATGCTCAAATACATGTTACTTCTCCACTGTGTTTGCTTACATGTTTATGAGATGTCATGTCTATTCCTCTCAAAATGCAACATGTTAGCACCAACTAATGAGCTGCTCAATCCTAGAACATGTATTGAATTTCTCCAAATGTCTTATAACAAGTTCAATACAGTGGAAATATATAACAATAGTAATCTTGACCTATTTTGCTTTTCCGAGGTCTCTACTTACCGTGACACAAAACCTTTGGATGGAGATACCACACTTCCACCAATAACAATAGGCCTAATTAGGATGTCAGTCAGACGTCATAGTGGAATGGAACCGCCCAACCATAAGTTGGCAGTTCCATCTGCTGTATTTGGATCTGACTGCCCTATGGGCAGTTGGAAACATGCATTTTACAATTGCAGCTTTTATGGTGGATGGAAAAGGCCTGCAGCACAAGCTATAATTGTTAAATGAATATTTGCAAACATCCCTGCAACGTGTAGCAAGCACCATGTGGTGCCTTCCACACAGTTCAGGGATGTTTTATGGGGGCACCAGAGGTGCCCTCGGGCCCCATAGCTGGAGGGCCAGGGGGCAAGTGGTCTCTGCTAGGGGCCTTCAAACTCTCTTTTCCTCTGCCATTTCATGTCAGCCAGACCGCTATGAAAGGGCAGGTTGAAAGCACCATCATAATCCCGACAGCGGAGCCAAGGCTGGCTCCACCGTTAATATGGAATTATCATTCTGCCTGCCATCTTGATGGGATCTGTGAGCCCTTTGGAAGCAGAGCGAAATCCCTCTGTAGGTTTCCCTCCTACTGCTAGGATTATTATATGGTTTTCGGGCAAAACCATAGATGTCGGGCAGAAAGCCTACGACATGCTGTCAGATGGCTTTCTGCCTGATATCGTAATCAGGCCCATAGTTCTGTATCTAACAACAGGTTAATCTGGCACAGCACCTGGGCAGAGCTTGACCATCAAACAGACTCCTGCTCCAACCCCCGACAAAAGCCCTCAGTGATGACAACACTCCTGATCATGTGGGCGAGGATGAAGGTCCTGGCCCATGTGGTCAGCCTGGGCAGACAGCAACAGTTAATCTCACTGTGCCTACACCAATACCTCCCACCGAGCTGCAATACCTCAGCCAACCCATGTCCCCCCAACCTGTGTACCTAGCACAGTTACCACCATCTTGTGGCCCCCAGTCCTGTATCCTGAGTTAAGTATCCAGGACCCATTGGGAGAGGGCACCTTGGGTCAAGAGCACAGGGTCGGGGGGTAGGGGTCATGGGAGGGATATTGTGGGCCCGCTGAGTGAGGCCATTGGGGCCACTCACACCCAGGCCGCCGCTGACGACATCTTGAGAGTCTATCATGAGTTACAAGGTGTGATGGGCCAGGTACTGACCGAAATTCAGGAGATGACACAGCTACAGAGGGCATACACCAGGAGCTTGCCATCCACAGCACCTACATGAGCTCCATAATTGGGGTGCTGCAGGACATCAACAAAACCCTGTGCAGGGCTTTCCCACCATCATATAACTTGTCCTGTGGTCCAACTACTTCTGGGCCATCTACATCTGCGGCCGCCACTAGAAGGGAGGTACAGCCAGAGGTAGACACACCTGGAAACACCCCTGTCCCTGCAGCGTGGATCCTATGCAGGTTCAGATGCGAGACGTCCATGCGAAAATCCAGGAGGTGTGCATGATAAGACACCCACCACCACTAGCAAGAAACCTCAACCTTAATTTCCTCCAGTGTGTGTAACACATTCATCTGTGGACAATTTCTGGACATTTTTCCCTTACTGAAGGAAGTAGTGTTTTGGACTTTGGACTTCAGACAATTTGGCAACTACAACTATGATTTCATTCACCATGAGTGACTTCTTAATTTCTTTTGTTATGTTTGTTTTTGCACAATGTATCTCTTCAACTTTACCACTTTAATAAATACACAAGTCACAAATGTATTATCTGCTGTATTCAACCTCATATCTAGCAATATATATGTGTACACTCATGTAAACGTTTCAATGCCAAATCAAGCTACTTATGTAAGCATGGATATGTTGCATGTACACAATGTTTAGCTCAGGATTACAACCATGTCACACCAACACATACATACAAGTGCCTTGTGTTATAACATCTTTATTCTATTGTTCCAATCATAGGCTGGTATGGTGTCAGAAACATAGCAAATCACACATGACTCAAATATTCTGTATCAGTGTTCACATTTTCAAGTGTAGACCTTAACAAAATGGAAGGAGGGTATACATCAGACAATTTACTATAGAACGCACAAAATAAAATTGCTCTATGTCATCAGATGGAGCCATGTTGCCTACCTCACAAAAGGAATCCTACATGATTTAAACCAAAAATGAAACACACAGCATTACAACAGTTTCTGATCACGTTTCATTCCAATCCAGTGTTGCTGCAACTTCTGGGATCTCAAAAACAAATGTCACTGATTTGCCACAAGCACTTTGGCCTACAATGAGGAGCTACACCAACAGCTGTATACAGTTTATATAAAATTAAGATTTACAAAATGTGAATTTACACTAGCATGATTATACCCACAACAACATTTTGCTGGAGCACATGATGGCACACATTATGCGTTGGGACCACCACATGACAAGGAATAAGTCCAATGAATTCTTCTTAACTTCCATCCTATTGCTGTGCAAGTTGTCCGGGTACAACTGGTAACAGACATTCCCAGGAACAATCCATGTCCACTTCGTACATCCAAACAGCATAATTTATCTACTAATATCACAACTCTGAGATGTCCAAATGAAGATGCCATGGTGAAAGTACCTAAAACAGACCAAAACAAAGAGATTAGCTATGAAACCACACATATGACACAATTCACATAGTCGACCTCTGGAGAACACAGTCCATGACAAAAATCATAGCTGAACAAAGCAACACTAACAAAATGAGCATGTGTCAAAATCTTCTTCAATAAGCACCTTTCACCAGAATTTGCCAAAGCTTCAGCTACCTAATATTTTCTCTAAATATACTCCTCACATCATCACAAGTGTTGCTTGCATAGTCAAAGTCATGACATCTAACAACATACTTACACTCATCAGAAGAGGCTGTCGATGAGATCTTGATGCAAGTCAGCTCCTTCCTCTTCACCACTATCATCATCATTTAGCATTTCAGGATCCTCATCAGGTGGCATTTCATGGTCTCCATCCTCTGCGATATTAGGGAACGTTTGTGGCAGGGCGGTGTTGTGGAGCATGAATCAGGCCACGATGATTTGACACACCTTCCAGGGTGAGTAGAGGAGGGTTCCCCCAGTCTTGTCCAGACATCTGAATCTGACCTTCAGGAGCCCAAAAGTCCGCTCCACTCTCTGCTGCGTTCTTCCATGGGCCTAATTGAAGATGACTTCCCCTGGCGTAGTTGGATTTTGCAGCAGTGGCAACAATCATGGATCGTTGGGATGCACTGAGTCTCCTAGATGGAAGACAGACACAAGTGCAACAATAAGTTACACACTTTGTGATCATATCACCTAACATCACCCACACATAGTTAGGACAGATCAAACTTTCCAACAAGCATGGCCTCTTTGGTAGTAGTTTTGACATCAGCTGGGGTATGGTGGTTTTCCACAGTATGAAGGAATCATGGGCTGAACCTGTGAACTGGGCACAGACGTTTGAGATGTGCAAATCAGGTGAGCAGACAACGTTGATAGAATGGAAGTGCTTCCTGTTACTTTAAGCTTATTCCCTGGCTTGCAGTGGTACTAAGGCAAAATGGGTACCATCAATCAATCAATCAATCAGGGAAATGAACGGGTGCTACTCACCCCTGAGGGTCTCAAGGTGCTGAAGGGGGGTCAATGGATCTGTTTACCCAAAACCAGGTCTTGACGGTCTTCCTGAAGGTGTTCAGGGAGGGGGCGAGCATGATGTCTGCCGGTAGCTTGTTCCAGGTTTTGGCTGCAATGTGAGAGAGGGATCTTCCGCCTGCTCTGGCTCTGTGGATACCCGGGGTTTCGGCCTGTACGAGGTTGGAAGATCGGATGGGTTTTTTGGGTACGTGGAAGTTGGTTCTGTCATTGAGGTATTTGGGTCCGTTGTTGTGTAGGTATTTGTAGGTGGGAGTGAGGATTTTGAAAGTGACTCTTGTCTCTAAGGGGAGCCAGTGGAGACTTCGTAGGTGTTGGCTGATGTGTTCATGAAGGGGGATGCCGAGGATGAGTCTGGCGGCGGTGTTCTGTATTGTCTGGAGTTTGCGGAGTAGGGACTTGTTGATGCTTGCGTAGAGTGCTTGGGTGACTGTCTTCCTTGACTCAGGGGTGGTACACTTGAAAGTCTTGAGGAGTATGCAGAGTGTGTTGAAGCAGCTGGAGGTAACGGCATTGACCTGTCAGTTCATGATGAATGATGAGTCGAGTACGATGCCGAGGTTCCTGGCGTAGTCTGAGGGGATAAGGCGGCTTACGAGGGCTGTCGGCCACCAGGTGCTGTCCCATGCAGAAGGGATGGTACAGAGGATGAGGACTTCTGTCTTCTCTGTGTTAAGCTTCAGGCAGCTGTTGGTCATCCAGACTGTGATGTCTTGCATTCCTTTCTGGAAGTTGAGTGTGGCAGTGGTGGGGTCTTTGGTGAGGGAGAGGATGAGCTGGGTGTCGTCGGCATAGGATACGATGTTGAGGCTGTGTTGTCAGACGATGGCTGCGAGGGGAGCCACGTAGATGTTGAAGAGGGTGAGGCTCAGTGATGAACCCTTTGAGACCCTGCAGGTGATTTTCGTGGGGTCGAAGAGGAAGGGTGGGAGTCTTTTGATCCTTTGGCTTTTTCCGGTGAGGAATGATCGGATCCAGTCCAGGGCTGTTCTTTGTATGCCTGTATCGTGTAGTCTAGCATCTAGTGTACGGTGGGAGACGGTGTCGACGGCAGCTGATAAGTTCGGTAGGATGAGGGGTGCGGAGTGGCCATGGTCCAGGAGGGTGCAGATGTCATCTGTGGTGGCGAGTAGGGCGGTCTCTGTGCTGTGGTTGCTTCGGAATCCTGATTGGGACAGGTCAAGGACAACGTTCTTGTCAGACGTGTCAGTTTCCTGTTGACTGTTCTCATTGCAACTTTGGCTGCGAAGGGAAGGAGCAAGATGGGCCGATAGTTCTTGAGGTCGGTGGGGTCAGCTGTGGGCTTCTTCAGCAGGGGTCTGACTTTTGCACGCTTCCTGTCATCTGGGAAGGTGTCTGTTTTGAAGGTGGTATTTATGATGCATTGAGGTTCGGGTGCGATGGCGGCTGCTGCTCTGTGGTAGATGTGAGGGGGGCAGTGGTCAGTGGGGACCCCCGAGTGGATGCTTTCTGTAGTCAAGGCGGTGCCTTCTGCCGTGATTGGTGTCCAGTTGGAGATGGTGAGCTGGCTGGTGTTTCTTGGGACCGGGGGCCATCTGTGGCGCCTGGTGGAGAGTCGAAGAAGTTGGTGTAGAGCTTTTTGATCTTGAGGTGGAAATAGGTTCCAAGCTTGTGGCAGAGGTTTTGGGATGGGGTGATGTCTGTGGCTTTGCTGCGTGGGTTGGTGGATTCTTGAATGACTCTGAAAAGTTCATTGAAGTTGGTGGAGTTGGCCAGGATTTTGTGGTGGATGAAGTTCCTCTTGGTGGCTCTGATCTGGTTGTGGTAGTCCGTTATGGACTACCCAACCAGATTAACTAGTGATTATTGCTTGTGCATGGTGTATATAAATGTGTGTCAATCAAACAGATAAACTATAATTTGTTTCTTCTATTGCATCCACATACAGGTCAACGCCCATCAGAAGCAAGGTATTTGGAAAGTCATTGTCCGGGAGGTGCGGGCCCTGGGGGTCTATCACCGGTGCAGCATCCATTGCAGGAAATGGTGGGAGGGCTTGAGGCGCTAGACCCAGAAGATCACAGAGGTCCAGCTGGTGATGTCTTCCCAATGTAGGCGGGGTGCACGCCAGACCTTGACCCCCAATGGCCTGAATTTCGGCATTGTCCTACCCGGAGCTTGATAGGTAGTTGAAGACCCAAAAGCTGCTACAAGGGGGTGAGTCCTAGCCTAAGCCATTTATGTTACATTGCCTAACTTTGTTAGTCACAGGCGGGCATTTCCCCATCAATATTGGGGGTGGCCATGTGCAACGCACAAGAAGATTTATTGGTTGTTTAGATCTGGTAGTAGGTGAATTCTGATGTGCAATACCTATTCTCTTTCTGACCAGGAACACAGCAGAGTCAAGTCCACTACCATTTACTTTCTTGAGCAGACACTTGGCTGAGTAAAGTGATTAATTATTGTTTGATGTTGTATGTGAGAATCGTACCAAACAGGCAACTTGTTTTCAGTGTGTCAGAAGTGATGCTCTCTTACTGCTGTGTCTCATGTGATGATGGCCGCCTTACATGTGACATAGCATACGGTGAACTTTGGATGCAGTTTGGATGCAGCAATACTCCCCTTTGGTAAGTGGTGAATGTACAGTAACATGAGATAGCAAACATCACTGGTGCCCTCATTATTAGTACCTACATGTTGACATGTGTACCTGTTGTAGTATCATCTACACTACTGTTTCCTACATGATCTATGTGTCTTCATAAGTTGATGTCTTATTCCATCACAAATGTTTTTGTGTACGCCAATCTGTATTTAAAAATAGTTATTTGTGATGGGTATACAGGTTACCACATACAGGAATGTGTAGACATGGGTGGGTGGGTCACGCATACACTAAGCCATTACTCAATGTCATTAGTCAGACCCAATTGAAGCAATGAAGGACATGACAGGTGGACTTACAGTAATTTCTTAAAATGTGAATGTCCATGCCTTTGATGTGGGAATATTCAGTTATTGAATTGCACATGTTGATTGGTCAAGGTTCATTCACTGACTGGTGACATACATCAAGGAGTGACGCGCAGAAATGTAGGGATCATATGTGAGTGTCTGCACTCAGTAATACAATGGAATTTGTGTTTGTGATACAAAAATGTACTATGATGTGCCTTCCCATTGGCACACAGGTTAAACCACCTCTTAATGTAATGGAGATTCCCTGAGCCTCAACAACCTTCAATGGTCCATTGGCTTTTAGGTATGCAAAGTAAGAATGGTGTTCTCACCAGTACTAGTCTAGACTGGGGATGTCCCTAGGCATAGCTTAGTCACTGTTCTGTGGATATTTGTAGACAACTTCCTATATATTTGGGCCAGATTGTCTCCAGTCTGCTTTTCTGTGCTACATGTGATACCTTGCAAAGCTACTTAAGTACAGCCTTCATGAGAATATTCTGACCGAGTAAGTTTATATTAGGAAGTTTCAACAGTGTGAAATGAGCATGTCGATGTCACCTTCTTCCTGCTACTGTACATATTGCTGCAACATAGCTGTATTAGTTGGCCATAATTTCATCATGATGTGGCATTGGGTATGTTACCATTTGCTGGGTGCAGGGCCTTGTGTGGAAACTGTAGAAATTAAGGGGCATATTAGCAAGAACCTCATTATCGCAGTTTTAACTGCGATAATGGACTTGCTAATATGCTTTATAGAATTCCAATGGAAGCCCAGGTTAGATGTCCTGCACATCTAACCTGGGCTTCTATTGGAATTCTATAACGCATAATAGCAAGCCCATTATCGCCGTTTTAGTGGCAGTTTCCTGCCGCTAAAATAGCGATAATTCTAACGAGGTTCTTGCTAATATGCCCCCTTATTCTTATTGTGATCTTATTTGATGACAACAGGTTACTAAGGTATACTACAAGAGCCACACTATACAAGGTGATCAAGTATCCTACTAGAGACATGAGGATGGAAATCAGCCAACTTCACTAATGCAATTGAAGCTGTCTGTGGTAATGACTTCACTGTGAGCAACTGTTTACAGTCATGTAGCATGAATGCATGTTCTGATGGTAATGTTGAAGCCACTGTTGTGGACCTAGTAGGTGGTGTCTTCTGTACACTTTATTAATGTTCTGTGATCAAAGCTGCTGGTCAAGTGTGTTCTGGAAAATGCAATAAACGTATTTTAAATATCATTTCAGCATCATACCAGGCAAGCAGAGGGGACATGGTCCAACATTGTTAAGGAAGCAGATGGTCACAGTGGCTCTGGTCGTGACATGATAGACCCTGAGGGAACCAGTGGCCCAAAAGGTAAGGGTAGTGCCACAGAGGACACCGACTGAATGTCATCATCTTCAGAGTCAACCTCCAGTGGACACTCGCTAGTGGTGGCAGAAAACACAGGGCCTCTACCCACACCATCCTTGTCTGCCACCCCCTTCCATCTCCACTCTCAATGTTGCTCCCAACCCAGTAAAAGAGGAGCTGTCTCCTTTGCTCAATGCACCTCATCCCCTGCCCCGGTTACCCTTGCTGCCCTGAGTAAAGAGGCTATTGACCTCGTGAGAAACATCTATGTGGGTCAGATGGCACTACTGAATGCCATCCAGAGACAAGGCAGCCATCTGCAACAGATGGTGGCTTCCTGGAAGGCCTCCGCAGTGCTATGTCTAGCCTACAGAGATCTTTTCAGGCTCAGGCCTCCTCCCTCATGGCAGCCTTTGGTCCATACCAAACTTCCAACCCACCTTCTGCCTCTTCCAATCTAAATTTCCTATTCCCATGCTTGTCCCAAGCACACTCACACATATGCACGTGCACAATTCACCAGCCCCAATGCAGCACAGGCAAACAGAAACACCAGAAAACACACATGCACGCAACACTCACCATCTCACCACCACCCCCTAAACATACCCCTAGACACCACTTCCGCACCCACAGTTCCATCCCCAACACCCAGCATAACCCCAGACACCACACCCACACCAACAGACCCATCCATGACCCCCAGCACTACCCATTACACCACACCCGCACCTACAGACCCATCAACCACCCCCAGCATTACCCCAGACACCACACCTCACCACCAGACCCACCCACAAGACCCAGCTTACCGAGCACGTCCACATCACACACCACCCAAAAATGCAAATGCTAATACTCACAGCAGACACCTACAAAACACAAACGAGATACATCAGACACACAGACACATGCACCAACAATGCACCCACCCATGAATATGCAATGTTACATCGCATGCGGTACAACACATGCAATCACAACGCGGTCGTTACAGCGACTGCATTGTTACAATGCACACCATTACATCGCAAGTCATTTCTACAACTTGCTGTAGAGGGCGCTCTGGACTTAGGAATAGTATCATTTACTATTCCAACTCCAGCATGCGTAACAGTAGGGAGGGTTTTGGAATAGTAGATTATACTGTTCCTTAGTTTAGAGCGCCCCGACAGCAAGTCGTAGAAAAGACTTGCGTTGTAATGGTTAGCGTTGTAAGAACACTGTTGTTGTAATGACCGCATTGTAATTGCATGCGTTGTACCACATGCAATGTAAACGCTGCTTCCCCCACCCATACCTGACACTTCCCCTCCCTCTACCTCCCTCCCCTTATTACCTCCCGAACATCCTGCCCATTTTCCCCTTGAATTTTCCCTTGTCTTTATCCCTGTCAAAACCGACCCCCAAAGCAAAAAAAAAACTCTACCATACCCTAACCCATCCCTTCCACATTCCAATCCACCCTTGAAAAACCTGACCCCCCACCACAAAACCCAGCTATACCCCTAAGAAGACCAAAACACATCCCAAAACCAAAGCACCCCTCCCAAAGTCAGGACCACCCCTCCCCAAACCCCAAACCACCCCCACCCTTCCTTATACTGACTCCTCGCTGTAGGAAAGTAGTATCTTCTACTTACGGTTACCCCCACTTTTTGCTGATGTAACACTGTTTCTGGACTAGTCTGACTGGGATCTTGCTATTCAGGGCCCCAGTATATCTGCTTACCCCCTTAAATTGCTAAGTATGTACTTTAGATGCACTCCAGATTGGATTCTGGGGTACCCTTATTACTCCCTAGTATATAGTACACCATGCACCCAGGGCATAGGTACCCCAGAGACCTCCCTTGGGCTGAAGCATATATTATGCCACCCATGAGAGGCCATTCAAATTGACACAACCATCCTGCTACAGCAGACTGTGTAAGCTGGAACTTGCACCACTTACTTAAGATATAGGTTCACTATATCTATCTAAATCACTACACTTAAACACCTATCAGCCACCCATATGGCAGGCCTTATCAATCCTAAAGGCAGGGGGCTGGGTTTTACGTGAGAGGATGCCCCTGCATGAGCAGAGCCGCTCTTCAGCCTTCGGATACCATATCCGGGGTTAGCACCCATCAAAAAGTATCTTCCATAATTTTTAGTGTCCTTCAATCAATTACTAGGATTCATTTCAAATGAACAGATCCTGTTGCTGCACTACACTTGCTGATCGAGTTTTTCAAGCTACCATGCCGTTTTCCGTCTCTTCAGGATACTAATCTGAATTGACAGATCATCTCAATTGTGCTTGAATGAAGAAAACTTCCTGTCTGTATTAATTTCATAAAGACAGTCTTTATAAGCCCTTATGAAGTCTCATTTATGAGACGAATCGCGTTGGCTAAAAAAAGAAAAATCTGCTGTAATATTGGATAATTTTCTACTATTGAATACTACAATAAAGAATTGAAAGATAACCACGTTCAAGTTCGGACCTGTTCATTTGAAATGAAACCTAGTAATTGATTGAAGGACACTAAAAGTTATGGACGATACTTGCTGATTCCACATCTTGTGTTTTGTATTTTGGGCTTTGCCCTGAAAGGAACAGACGGGGTTGTGTTCCTTGGTTTCTTGAGCACCATCACGACATTTCAAAGTCACAGATTATAACAGGTGCAGGTCTTTTCCTCAACCCTTGTGCGTGTAAGTGTATTTCATACTCCGGGGTTGTCAATGATGCAGCCAGACATATATGTTTAAGTGCATTATAATCTTGCGGTAAATGTTAACTTCAAAACGGCTGCTTAGAAACATGTTGTGTTCGGTGGGTATATAGTGGTTTACCTGACTACAGGACTTTAGATTTTACCTGGACAAGATTCTGCTAAGAAGAAATCAAGTACTTTGACTGCCTGCACAATGCTGGACGACTGAAAAATCTCCCTTGGAGTAAAGGAGTTACTCCCCTGCAAAAGCAGGCACCTAAACGCATCTGACCGGTTTGCTGCTCCCAAGCTCCTTAGGACTCCAAAGATTTCAGCAACACGGAAGGTGGGTTCCCGAAGGTCCCTGAGGTAGATCTGCCCTCTCAGCGATTCAGAGGCCAGTATTCCATGTGGGGACCGTGCAACCTGAACCCCGGTGCACCGCGCAGATTTACAGTTGCATATGCTTGTTGATGATTCCTGAGCTTGTGCATTGGACTCTGTGTAGTACTGACCCCTATTAGTATTTGCACTGAAGATATCCGGCCTCCACTCATCGAATGTTCTGTGGGCTGGTACTTTGCAAAATTGCTTAAGGTCTCCTTGCGATCCCTGGTCCGTTGGCGTGTGGGTCCTGGTGTGGGTCACCTTGGTTGTCCTTGGGCTTACCTGGTTGCTCCAGATGTGCCCTGACTCTCCATTGCTTTGAGAGTGCCCTGGACCTTGCTGGTCCACACCTTAACCTGTTTACTCTTACTGTGTGGGTTGTATTTGCAAAAGCTTTTTGGTGCTCCGGTCAGACATCAACCCCTCAGCACTTGACATCCTCGGTGGGACAGCTCACCTCTGGACCCTGGTTGTCCTCAACATCTCCTGGCCTCGTGGCTGCAGAGTCAAACAACCCTTCTTCACTCCTGATCCACTCTACATCGGTGGTCTTCCGACTACTGAGACCCTGGTCACCTGAAGTGACCCAGACTCTGTCCCCTCTGTTTTCAGGCTCATCTCACCTCAAATCCAGACTTGAATTCCACCGGACACTCTTCACCCTCCTGGCAGCAGTCGTTCTTTGCAACTCTCTATTGAAAACGATAAAGGTTTCCAACACCACTTGACCCCTATGCACCTGGCTCCATGGGCTTCCTCACTGCACTCGTCCTCCGTGGGCTCCCTGTGTCACTCCTCTGGGATGTTCCTTGGGGTCCCAGCGATTCTATGTGCTCTAGGCACTGTGTCTAGTTAAGTCGTTGTTATACCATTTTTTTAGTATTTGGTTCAGTCTCCCCCTGGAGGCCGCTGTGTATTTTGCTATTCACGAATGTCGTATAGAGACTAGTAGAGATTGTTATATTAATAAATACATATTTTATACAACATTGTGTGGTTCTCCTTTCATTTAGTCATTTAGGAGGTGATATTCTGGTTAAACAAGCTGCTTTACATTCCTTCAAGATTAGCCTTGAGGCTGCTCTCCACAGCAACCACTAGGATATCTTTCTAAAGGTTATCTTTGACCTCATACATCATAAGGGTCATGTGGACTGGTACAGGGTGCCCACTTTAATTAGTGGACAGCATATACCAGGCCACCTTCTCATACTCCCCTCCCAAGTGACATCATTGTGGTGCCTGGACTGCCCACTATATGCCCCTTCCTGGGATGGTTGCCCTGGCAATGTCATGAATGGCAGGTTTTGTGGTACAGCTGTGTGCTGGGCCACACATTGTGGAATGGACTGGTCATTGGCCTTTGCTTTACTCCACGTGTTCATTTGGAGAAATAAAAATCTTTGCTTGTCTTAGTACACATTAGTCCTACCATTACTTTTCTAACTACATGATGTTATTGGATACTTTGGGATGTGTGACTACAGTTGTGCTTGTTTCATCCTGATTGATGATCTATTTGAAGTAGTTAGTATGATCCGACCTTGGAACCAGTGCTGGAGTCACACAGAACAAGGGGAAATGTTCAATGGATGGATATGTGGGATGAATTCCAATTGGGGCTGACATTACATTGGGTGGTATTTCATATGGTAAGTACTTCAGCGTGGCTTGGCCAATGGCAGCATCATTTAGCTTACACTTCCTGTGATGTAGGTTGGATATGTGTCTGATGTGTGCAAGATAGATATTTTTTGTTTATCCACACATGGAGGGTGTTAAATTATCCTACCTTTGTAGGCCTTTTTTATGGACATGTGCCCATTTTCTTGTGTACCTTACACTTTTTCTAAATTTGTGACAAAGGCTGTTGCTGCTGTGTTTGCTTTCATGACTTGCAATTACACACTACACACATATACATGACAGTTAGCTGTGCTTTTGGGTGTCCCTGATATGCTTCAATCCACAGGTGTGGGACTACATTACAGAGATTTAGCAGAGAAGGTGTGTTTCAGTTTCATTACACATCCATACAGATGTATCTTTGACATCACAACATGACCTAGCATGGGAGTAAAATTAAGGTGTCATAAAGATTAATATGTGCTATATTGATGAGGAGTTGCGGTCGTGGGACACATTTTAATGCACATATCCATGATTCTTGAGATGTGAACACATGTCTATTTTTGTAGAGTGTGCCTGTGCAGTGTGGATGACTTGGACATAGATGTCATTATAGAGCTGTCATTGGATCATACATTGAGAACAATTGCAAACCAGGGCCCACACAATATGTTTCAGTGATGGACCCCAAACCCGTTACAAGGTCCATGGCAGCAGGACATCTGTTTGCTGAGGAATAGATGTAAATGGGTAAGAGTATTAGTTACGCTTGGTTGCTTCCATGACAGGATCGGTTTTGGATTTCATCAAACAGGAACAGAAGTGGCAGGACATGTATGATCAGCTCCATGGCAGCACAGGACAGGTGAAGTTGAGTACATGTGAGTTTCAGTCTTATATCCCTCCCTTATCGCCAGCTCAGATGTGGTGGTTGGACTGCCACTGTCACGTCAGAGATAAAGCACATTGTGATTGGGCTGGCGGTAACACTGATGGTCGGTTCCTAGTCAGATGCATTGGCCTATCCCACCATGGTCGAGACTTCCTGGTGGGGGAGGCAAGCTGGGGCCACCTTTCGTCTGTGTAACCGCATGCATCGTAATAGGGCAGGCGGACCACCAATGGTGCCACAGTGATTCCAACGGCAGTATCATGACCGCCAAACTCGTAATCAGGCCCTAGGTCTGTGTCATTGGGAAGATTCAAGGGATTTCCCCAAATACAGCTGATACCACCTTTAAAGCCCTATTTACATCTGCAGATTAACCGGTTTCGCACATTGTAGTAAATTAATGCAATATTACCTCATCTCAGAATTTCTATACTTAATAATCATAATTTCAGTAAAAGCAAGGAGAGGAGTCCGTGGTGCTTGAGTACAAAAAAATGGGTCCATTAACTCGAGTTAAGGGGAGACCTCCAGCACCAAGCGGGTACAGGAGTGGTCTGCAGCTTTATTTACACATCAGAATATTTATACAGTTTTCAGTCAATAGGCAAAAGAAGAAAAGAGAAGTGACAAGAAAAAGGGAAGTGACAAGCAGTAATTTCCAACAGATCCGTCAAGGCAGGGGCGTGCTTTGTCTCTCGTGAGAGGGCATGTGATGTGTGGAAATGTGTTCTCTTTCAGTTGAAGGCCCTTACTCATTCGGGGGTTTATCTCTGGCTTAGAGTCAAGAACAGGAACCATCTTGTGTAAAACAGGAACTATCTTGCTGGGTCTGGGAATTGGTGTAATAATGTTGTTCCTTTCTCTTTAAGATCTTGGAACTTATGACATGTGTACCTTCTTAAAACTAATGATTCTTGTTGCCAGTGGACGGATGTCGGTTTGAGGATGAGGTTAATAAACCCACCTGCTTCTTCTTATTGTCTTCTTCTCTTTTATGTGGAAGACACCACATTTTATTGATGACAATTGGTGAATCTGCCTCAACACGACGACAAAGGACTAAATTTAATCTCTCCTCCAGCGGCTGTTTTCGTTAGAAGCGAAGCGTTGTCTTCACGGCGGCAGTTAATGTCAAAACATCTATTTTCAACTCGGATAAGTTACGGTGAGGAGAGCGGAGGGAGGATAGATTTATTTTTAAAAGAAATTTGCATCTGGTCTTTAAATTAAATTATCGAGTCTTTACGCGTAAGCTAAGCACATGCAACTTGCTGACGTAGGACTGACTGCTAACGTAAGCTAACTTGCCGTTCAAACCTCACGCATTTAACGTTGCGCTCCAGTTTTAAAAAAAGACACTACGTTGCGTTTTATCTTGATGCTGCGTTTCAGTTTACAGTCTGCGTTTCACCTAAAAGTCGAACGCACGTCTCTTTCAGCTGATGCTTGTACGCACATCTCTTTATGACGTATCGTGCATCTCTCCCCATTGTTAATCTAAACGTTCTGAATTGAAGGGGATAAGAGAACGTTCTACAAAGACTGCCTCCCAGATAAAGACTGCTTATGTAAAGTCTTCCTCTTGTCATTCCAGAACCATTTATAACAATGGTTTTGTGAAGACTTCAAGTTTAAAAGAACAAACACTCTTTTGACATAAACATTGCACAAAAAAAGAAAGCATTTTATTTAAAAATATTTTATTTTTCTTTAGGTGCTTTGTTATTCTAGAAAATTAAAAAAAAATACAAAAGAATATTTAAACTTTACTCTGTTAAATATACATTCATACATATATCCGAACCTCACAATAAGTTAAAAAAAATAATAAACAATATTAATATAATATAAAAATAAAATGCAGAATGTTACTCAACCTGCATTTTTTCTAACAAGCCCAGGAGAACCAAACGTAAAATGGAAGAAATGGAAAAAAATCTTTGCAAACTATGCAAGAGTTTGTGGAACAA
Organism: Lissotriton vulgaris; assembly: GCF_964263255.1. Taxonomy (NCBI): domain Eukaryota; kingdom Metazoa; phylum Chordata; class Amphibia; order Caudata; family Salamandridae; genus Lissotriton; species Lissotriton vulgaris. The sequence continues at coordinate 1,125,023,410 of NC_141694.1, forward strand.
ATTTAAGCGCTGAAAGGAAACATTCTCTACTGCTACATTGTCTTGGTGGAGAAGGTCAAGATGTTTTAGAACATTTGCCTGATTTAACTGCGGCAGAGCAAAGAAACTTAAATGAGTATGAGATCGCTATTCTTCAGCTAGATCGACATTATTTGCCGAGACTCAGCACTATAATGGAAAGATACCACTTCGGTTTGAGGGAACAAAAAAAAAGATGAAACTGTTGAGGAATATGTATCTTCTCTAAGGAAGTTGGCATCTTCATGCAATTTTGGACAAACCTTGGATGAAAGAATTCATGATCAATTTGTTTTAAGATGTGCGCATGATGACATTAGAAAAGAGTGCCCCATAAAGGAGGAGGAGACCGGCAGAGCGGGGGGAGAATCACTTACCTGCCGCCACCGCCGAGAGTCATTCCTGGCCACACAAAGCACTCGCCTGAGCCGACGCCCAAGCCGCCACCGCCGAGAGTCATCACAGGGCATTGGTAACCGCGCCGCCGCTCCGGGAGGACTTCAACTCCCGGCAGGCCTCGCGGCGGCGCGTGAAAGTGACGCGGGACGCGCTGGAAGAGCGCAGAGTGCCCCATAAAGGAGGAGGAGACCGGCAGAGCGGGGGGAGAATCACTTACCTGCCGCCACCGCCGAGAGTCATTCCTGGCCACACAAAGCACTCGCCTGAGCCGACGCCCAAGCCGCCACCGCCGAGAGTCATCACAGGGCATTGGTAACCGCGCCGCCGCTCCGGGAGGACTTCAACTCCCGGCAGGCCTCGCGGCGGCGCGTGAAAGTGACGCGGGACGCGCCGGAAGAGCGCAGAGTACCCCATAAAGGAGGAGGAGACCGGCAGAGCGGGGCGAGAATCACTTACCTGCCGCCACCGCCGAGAGTCATTCCTGGCCACACAAAGCACTCGCCTGAGCCGACGCCCAAGCCGCCAACGCCGAGAGTCATCACAGGGCATTGGTAACCGCGCCGCCGCTCCGGGAGGACTTCAACTCCCGGCAGGCCTCGCGGCGGCGCGTGAAAGTGACGCGGGACGCGCCGGAAGAGCGCAGAGTGCCCCATAAAGGAGGAGGAGACCGGCAGAGCGGGGGGAGATTCACGTACCTGCCGCCACCGCCGAGAGTCATTCCTGGCCACACAAAGCACTCGCCTGAGCCGACGCCCAAGCCGCCACCGCCGAGAGTCATCACAGGGCATTGGTAACCGCGCCGCCGCTCCGGGAGGACTTCAACTCCCGGCAGGCCTCGCGGCGGCGTGTGAAAGTGACGCGGGACGCGCTGGAAGAGCGCAGAGTGCCCCATAAAGGAGGGGGAGACCGGCAGAGCGGGGGGAGAATCACTTACCTGCCGCCACCGCCGAGAGTCATTCCTGGCCACACAAAGCACTCGCCTGAGCCGACGCCCAAGCCGCCACCGCCGAGAGTCATCACAGGGCATTGGTAACTGCGCCGCCGCTCCGGGAGGACTTCAACTCCCGGCAGGCCTCGCGGCGGCGCGTGAAAGTGACGCGGGACGCGCCGGAAGAGCGCAGAGTGCCCCATAAAGGAGGAGGAGACCCGCGTCGCGGGACGCCCGGGGCGAAGCCCGGGCAAAGGGCGGGCCGTCTGTGGCCGTCAGTGGACTACAGTGGGCGGGCGGGCCATCCCACTAACATCTCATCCAAAGGTGAGCACCTAACTTGGATTACAAAATGGGTGATAATAATAATATTGATGTGGAAAACGAGGGTGTTGATACTTCTGTCTCCCTTATCACATCCTTTGAGACATTGATAGACACTGCTTTTAATGAAATAGTGGAGACTGAGAGAAGGTTTTCGATGGGTTCCCTTACTATCAGCAATAAAACAAGCTTAACAAGTAGTATAAGTTGCGCTAATGGAGACTTACATATAAACCCGGAAATAATTGTGGTAAAACCGTCACATCCCTCTGTTGACGTACCTACCATTTTGGATGATGAAAATACTGTCACCTACATAGCACATGACCCCGCCTCTTCAATATCAGCGGCAGTAATGTCTAAACCGATACTGATATCAACATCCCCAGTATCCCTCCAGACAGAAAGTGTTTCTACTATCACTACTGCTTCGCAGGATGATGTCATTACCCTGGGCAACACTGATTCTAGCAGTAATAAACCGGGAGGGGAAAAACGTAAAAGAGGCATAACTAAGCAAAGTGCTAATAAAAGGAAACAGCCTTTATTCCACAAAAATCAGCCTACACCTCAAAGTCTGTGGAATAAAAATAAATCTTCGGGAGCACAAACTGTCCTAACTGAAGATAGAGATTCTGCTGATATGGACAGTATTTCTGATGTAACTTCCACTCATCCTTGCGGAAATTCCAAAACCATATGGACTCAAACAGCGCTAATGGGTGATAATTATAATCTCACTAGACAGAACGGGAACCTTATAGAAACCATAGTGGATACTATTTTTAATCGACTAGAAAAGCAAATGGTCAATCAGTTTAATAATGTTTTTAAACGACTGGACAGATTAGACAACCTGGTCAAGACTGGAGAAATAAAAAGAAAGGGGTCAGTCATCCTGGACCAAATTAGAGCTGACCGCCTCTTGAAGGAATTGGAAACTGCAAATAATATACTTTCATCAAAGAAGCAGGATATTACCAGCTCTTTGGGTGGGGTTTCGTGCAACTCTGGATCCCTACCCCCTTCTATTGCGCCATCAATAACTCAACCCACAACTACCAAAAGAGGGCCAACTCTGAATACATCTAATTTGCCCACAAAACCAATTCCCATTCCTGCTCCTAGAAAAGCTGCTATTCAATCTACCCCTAACACTCCTGTTCCAAATAGCAATAATGGCCCAACCAAACCCTCTACAGCTTCAAGATCGACTGCTGCCAATAACAATGAGGGTATCGGCCCTAAAGGGTCCACTAAACCTTTTAAACATCAAGGACCAGCCTTACATCTGCCACCGGATGCTTGTCCTTTTGTTTTGGTTTTAGCAGGAGTACCGCCGCTGAGGGAGGACCAGGGGGAATCATGGGTGCAATTGCGAAATAAGAGCATAGACTGGCTGACCAAGCACAAAGGCGTTGGATTTGACATCTCAAGAGAGATTATAACAGCTCGCAGGGTATCGTGGGTCGGGCCTTTACTCAAGGATAAGGAAGGTGACTGTATAGTTCTTAATTTTAAAAATCCTGGGACTGTAAGAAACCTCCTTAACAGAAATAGCAACTATTCCACCATTTCTACTGTTGCAACTATGTTACCCTTGAGTTACTTTTATAGACAAATGGCAACACAACCTCGCCCTCCTTTTATGCAATTCCAACCGTCATCAATGCATTACCAACCACCACCTATGCATTTCCAACCACCACCTATGCATTTTCGGCCACCGCCACCGCCTATGCAATTTCAACAGCCCTATTTTCCATTTCAAATGTATAATAGATTTGCACCTCTTTCGGATCTGGATATGCAAGACTGACCACCTTTGACCACTCCTGTTGAATTATCTTTGACTCCAACATCCGAACCCCAGACTGTTTCACAAACCTTGCCTCAAAGTACTATGAGTCAATCACCCCAGACCCTTATTCATTTGCCTTTGGATTCAGAACTATCTCTTGTTAGCTGGAATATTGCAGGTTTAAAATCCAAATTGAAAATCACAGAGTGGCTTAATTGGGTTGATAATAACTGCGATATATTGTTGCTACAAGAAACGTGGAGTACAGCGTCACCAACAATTGAGGGTTTCTGTTGTTATAATCTTAAGGCTTCCCCGTCTCATATGGGTCGACCTAGTGGGGGTTTATCTATTTGGTCCAAAATAAAATGCGGGGTGCAAACTAAACTGATCCCTACACCAGGCAATTGTTGTTTTATGGCTATGAAGTACATTAACAGATTGAAATTATGTATTATTAATTTTTATAATAATGATTTTGTTAGCCGTCCAAATGGTAATTTTATGCTATTGTTTACTTTTATAGATGAAATTATGGGGGGCCAAAAGTATGGACCCTTTGATGGCATCTGCATCGGAGGGGACTTTAATGCACATATGTATCGCTATAGTCCAATATGTAAAAATGGTGAAGAACTGAAAAACCACATAGCTTCCCGTGACCTAGTTAATGCCATGGAAATTGCAGGTACAAGTGCAAATAATATAATAACCCCCACTTTTATAGGTCAGGGCTGTGCCTCTACGATAGATTATATTTTCACATGCCCAACATTAAGTGACATAATTTTAAAAGCAGAAGTCGTCTGCTCCGCTTACAGTGACCACTACCCGCTTAGAATAAAGTTACACAATCCCCAGAACTCCAAGGTTGCAGCGAAGTTAGAGGTTGGGCCACAAAATCTAGCATTATCGACAGATAGGTTGAGACTAGTATGGAAAGGAGCTGATAATAAAGGAATTCTATCCAGAGTAATTAAAAAACACCCCAAGACAGTTGAGACCTGTCTGTCACATACATGTCCTAGTAATGAGGTGGTTGGCGCTTTTGGATATCTATGTGGGGCCATTAAAATCGAATCTTCCAAACCCACTAGGCAGAATATATCCCAGAGTCCCCGCTGGTTTGATTCCTCCTGCTCTAAGGCTAATAGGGACTTGAGGGCAGCCCTTAATACCAACCCAAGGGACTCCCAAATCGTGAGAGAATTAAGATCAAAATATAAAATTGCCTTACGAATTAGATCTGAGGCCCTAGTAATTAATCACTGGGAATCTCTCACGCGCACTGCCACACTAAAGGACACAACAGGTTTCTGGAAAGAAGTTAAGTCATTAAGATCTTTTGGGTCTAACATCAATCCAATTAACTGCAACATAACAGGCGAGGCGTGGGTAGAGCATTTCTCCCAAATCTACGCTATATCAGTTACTCCTCTAGATACTGTCCCTCTATCCCTTAGCGCTGAACCTCTGACCTTTTCTCTACTTGAGGTCGAGGATGCTATTATTGATAGTGCTAGTAATAAAGCCCCAGGCCCTGATGGTCTCTCTATTGATCAGATTAAATCAGAAATTAATTTTTGGGCCCTCTACTATGCAACTTATTTAATAACCTGAGTGATAGCTCAATTCCCGAATCCTGGTCGAACAGTGTCATCGTACCTATATTTAAGAAAGGTGACAGGTCGGATCCCGCCTGTTACCGCCCGATCTCACTGATCGATAATACGTTAAAAGTCCTTGGAAGGGTAATTTTCAAGCGGATAAGGGACTGGGCTGAAGACAACAATGTTCTTCATTGTAGCCAACTGGGATTTAGAAGCCAAGTAGGCACTATCGAACAATGCTTAAACTTAAATCTGATTATGGCTAAATATATCATTGTTAAAAAATCCCCTCTTTATTTAGGTTTTATGGATTTGAGTTCTGCGTTTGATTTTGTTAATCGCTCTAGGTTGTGGTCACTTTTGCTTGATTATGGTTTAGATGACTCACTGGTGTATTTTCTTTCTTATTTACATAGGGACTTAAAAGCGCGAGTACGAATTAATAATGATGGCGATTTATCCAATGATGTCCCTATTAGCAGAGGAGTTAGACAAGGCTGCGTACTCGCCCCACTGCTTTTTATATTGTATATCAATGGGTTAAGTAGCACTCTGAGTGAGATCATTAAGGATGTTCCAATTATAAATGGTTCCCCCATTACTACCCTACTTTATGCGGATGACGCAGTATTAATGGGGCGTACACCGAATGCTTTACGCATTTTAATCTCTGGGTTTGTTACTTTTATGTCCGACCTTGGTCTAAATACCAATTTTAAAAAATCTTTTATAATGAATTGCGGACCAAAAAAGTATAATATCACATCTATCAAATCTGGTAACAACACTTTAAAATGCACCAGCACTTTCCCTTATTTAGGGTTGATATTCTCTAACTCAGGATCATGGCAGCCACACGCTGCCCATGCGAGTAACAAAATTGGCAAGTCAATTAACTCAATTTTATCTCTTCGTCAACCAAAACTGGCTGATGTTGTCACCCCCCTACTTACCATCTATCGCACCCAATGCCGGCCAACTGGGACTTATGGAGCTGAAGTGTGGGGTTATTGTAATAGCACGGCCCTACAGTTGGAGGAAAATAGGTTTTGTAGGAGAGTGCTGGGGGGAGTTCATTGTGCTCCTACTTTTATTTGTCACAATGAACTAAGGCTGCCATATATTGTCGATTTTATTAAGTCAAGGCCTGCGCTTTTTTGGATTAAAATATGGCTAAATCCAGCAGCATCTTTAACGCGCAGTATAATATCAGACTGCTTGTCAAGTGATAGATCTCATCACATACCCTGGTTAAATGCAGTCAAAAATAGTCTGCAGTGTGTGGGACTAGAATCTTTATTTAGCTCCCCTGATTCTATTGTACCCGCTCATAAGAATAGTATCAAACGGGAACTCCTTGACTTATATAACGAGGACAGGATGAGATCAGAATCCATTAAACCAGTGGTCATTAGATATTTGCGCATTATTGACTCAGGTATTGATAATTCGATTAATTCCTCAAGATACCTGTCAATTCCTATAGGAAGATGGAATCGGAGTCTTTTATTCAGGTTTCGGGAGGGAAGCTTAGTTAATTTGCTTAGCTTCCCAATTGGCTATAACAAAAAATTAGAAGAGTTGGATTGCCCCTGTTCTCATGGTGGAAAACAGAGTTTATTGCACTATCTCTTCTTTTGTGGCCATTATAAACTGTATACCTATCAATATTTAAGACCAATCCTCCGTAAATATAATTTACGAGACTCCATTCTTGCATTACAATTTTTGCAAATGTTGCACACTGATGAAGTCATTTATACGGTAAGCTGTTTTATAAAAGCCTGTGTGAGATCGAGGGCAAGTGTGGAACACGGCTAATGGACAGTAGTACTATGCCATCCTATGTATCTGTGCACTTTACCATTGTACTAGAAACTAATTATAGATCCCTTTGTGCATGCGCCTTGATTCAAATAATCCTTGTGGGAGAATATAATTGTATTTTGAAATTATATACATCAACTGATTAATGCTCTTCCTCCATTACGCATTTTGCACTTTAAGTTGTATATGCTGCTTCAACCCAATTGGACAATCTGTTTTTAACTTTTTAATGTGTGTTTTTAAATGTTCTTAAAAATGTATTTTCATTCTGTATGTACTTTTATGGATGTATTAAATCCGAATAAAGATCATTTGAACTTGGACATTAGAAAAGAACTTTGGCTTAAGGATGAACCTCCTCTTGAAGAAGTTCTCGTTATTGCAAAGCAAGTTGAACACATGACTAAATGTGTTGGTCAATTAAAAAAAGAGAAAGAGAAACCATCTTGTTTTGACTCTTTAGAGGAAACTAAAGTAGAGGAGACTGTGTGTCAAATTAAGAAACAAGAGGGTACTGGGTTACAAGAAAAACAAAATACTTTTCCCAACACCTCTAATCTCAGTTTAAATAACAAGTATTCTTGTTTTAGGTCTCTCATCTGGCTAATTCACCTATATGTCCTGCTTTAAAAGTTGTATGTAACTTGTGTGGTAAAAGGGGACATTATGCCAAATTTTGTACAACAAAAATGTATAAAGGTGATAGTTCAAAAAAGAAATTGTCTCAACCTCAGGTAAGATCTGTATGTTTTGAGGTGACTGGTGATAAAACAGATCATTCCTCTCATTTAGTTAGTGTTGAAAATTCAATGATAAATTTTAAATTTGATTCTTGTTCTAAAATAACGATAATAGATGAGAAGTTATTTAATGAATTCTTTGCTAAAAAGGTAAAATTGTTGAAATGTGATATTTCCCCTTTGGGCTATAGCGAGAAACCAATTAGAATGTTAGGCTATTTTATGGTTGAAATAGAATTGGGAAATCACATCATTGTTGGAAAAGTTTATGTTGCAAAAAAAGGTGATGCATTGTTAGGATGGCTACATCAACGTCAACTTGGAGTAAAACTTGATCCTAATGCTTCACCACAGGTACAAATTCAGGAAGTCTATGATTCTATTCAAGTCAAGAGTACTGATTATTTGTCAAATGTCTTAGCAGAAAAGTTTCCAAATGTTTTTAAAGAAAATTTGGGGTGTTTACGAGGGTACAAACATCGCATCAGGTTAAAAAATAATGTTGTTCCTGTAGTAGCAAAGGTAAGGAGGATTCCACTAATGGAACAAGCCAAAGTACAAGAAGAATTAGAGAAACTTGTAAAGAATTATATTATTGAGCCTGTTGAAGCAACAGAGTGGCTCGCTCCTGTTGTGATCCCTAAGAAACCGACAGGAGAAATTCGTCTATGTATTGATTTAAGGTCTCTGAATAGGGAAGTTGTGGTTGATAGATTTCCCCTTCCCAACATTGATGAGATGGTTGGTACTCTTGATGGTGCGAAGTATTTCACTACTCTTAATCTAGCTTCCGCTTACCACCAAATGGAGCTGGAAGAGTCCTCGCAAGATCTAACTGCCTTCATTACACCCATGGGCACTTTTAAGTTTAAGAGAATGCCCTTTGGCCTTGTATCAGCAGCCTCAGTTTTTCAAAGATTTATGTCTAGAATTTTGAAGGTGTTGTCTGGTGTCAAATGTTATCAGGACGATCTTTTGATCTATGCTAATGATATTCAAGAACATGATAGACGTGTGTATGCTGTGTTGAAACGCTTAGATGAGGCGGGCATGTCTCTTAAAAAGACTAAGTGTAAGTTTAGAGTAGAAGAGGTTAATTATTTAGGACATCGTATTTCTGGAAAAGGTGTTTTTCCGAAGAAGGATTTGGTTGAATCTATTGACAAGGTAAAAAAAACACTTAATAAGGAGGAGTTACTCTCTTTCCTTGGGATGGTTGAGTTTTATGGGAAGTTTATTACCAATTTTGCGGACAAAACCCATAATTTAAGAAGATTTACTGCAAAGAATGTTGTTTTTGAATGGACCCCTGAGTAAACCCACTTGCTTCTTCTTATTGTCTACTTCTCTTCTTTTATATGGAAGACACCACAATTGGCTGAACCACAAGAGTCAAAAAGAGGAACTATCTTGTGTAAAACAGAGACCATCTGCTCTCTGGCTTGCAGTCAAGGACAGGAACTATTTCTTAAGACATTAACTGTCTGCTGGTTCTGGGAATTGTCTGAAGCACAGAAAGGGGTGGTCAATGAACTAAGATGCCAGATGCAGGGTGTCTTACAGTTAAGAAAACAGGAACTATCTGCTGCTGGTTCCCAGAATTGGCAGAACCACATAAATGTGTGGTCAATGAACGGGGGTGCCAGAAGCAGGGTGTCTTGCTTGTGGGTCTGAAGACAAAATGGATGTCACTCAAAATGGGTGCTTGTCTGAATAAAAAAATGGCTGTCAGACAGAAACAGGGAAATGATGGGGCACAATTGTCAATTTTATTACCACAACATTCATATTTCTTTCAGGCAAGCAGGCACCCTGGCAGCTTCTTTAGGTGTCTGTTCCTCCCTCGGTTTCACAGTACAGGAGGCTCACTGCCTTATGCTCTAGCTGAAGTATTGTAGTTGTCAAAATTAACTGTCCTGGGACGATTGTCTTTCCAAGATAAGCAGGGGTACTGTTTTTCTTAAATTAAACAACCGTATGGGCACGTCGTACCCCTCAGAAACTGCCCACTTCGACCACTAAGCTAGGCCATGAGACTGTCTGTAGTAATCACAAGGCCCTTGTGTTCAGGCCCTGTCTGTAATAATCACGGATCCCCTGGTTGGATGTAGCCTACTCCCCCATCCCTTCTTTGGTAAATTCTTTCCCACCTTCATGTTAAGAAGATCTGCTGTCTCATAACTAGATGACAGCGAAAGGATCTTAATGTCATCATCAGATTAAAATATGCAATTCTTATGAAGTGCGAGAAAATGCAAAATCTCTTTCAGTTGATTGCTCTGACAGCAGCAGCAGCCTGATGCATGCTCGCTTTAAGAACGCGTGCAACTGTCTTCATGAAATCCCTTGTTTTCATAAGATGTCACCCAAAGTGTGGTCCCGTGGGTTGGGCGGCAACCCGCAAGCACTAAGCACATGTTGATTGAGGCGCCCTTATGAGAAAAAGATATGTTTACGGTTGGGGTGATAACCATATTGTTTTCCTTATAATCCATCAGAAAGCTTGTGGTTTCTGCCTATTCCAAAAGTTGCCTGAGTGTGAAGAAAACCAGTGGAAGGGAATATGAGACGCTTGAGTGCACGAGAAGGCCATAAATACCAACAGTGGAATGCTTGATTTTTGGACCAGTGGTTTTTGCACAGTTTTAAAAAAAAAACATGTCTGGAAAGTTGCACAGTGAAGCATGCAACAGCTTTTTTTTTGTTTCTGAAAACTATCTCACTTAATGAAACAAGTTTGCTTTTCTCATGCAGCCTTGGTCAATACTGCAGCTTAAATGAAATAGTGCATTGGAGGACAGTGTGGAGACGAGAGTGCGCTCTGCGCTGGCTGTCCGACCACAATTCCTTTCACTTCAAGCTTCGAGATCCTACAATCATGGGTACGTTCATGTAAAAAGGCCTAGACACAGCCGCCATATTCGGCGCGACCTCTCATGTCCATCACTCAGCACCAGCCTATGGGATGTTCTTTGCCGGGCAGAGAAGGCATAACCACTCTCTCCGCCCTCCCTATTCCCTTGCCCCATGCATATAAACTATTTAAATGGTCCCGTTCAGAGAGTCCCAGCATCTGCCGTTCACATGGTCCTGCCTTTCAAAACAGGCCACGAGCTGACTCACACAGACGGTCGACCGCCGGTGTCAAAGTTTGACAGGTTTGCACGCTGATTATATAACTAAGCACCCGCGAACACGCAAACAAACTGAACGTGTCAAGGAAATGTTTCCACTTCACTGGGCCACCGGTGACCCGCGTGTGGATCAGGGCAGGGAAGCGTCTAGGTGGTGCTAACATGCACCTGCAGTGCGCACCACCTTGTCTGCTCCTCAGCTCCTGGCTGCCAGTGAAACAAGGGAGCTGGAGCTGCAAATAAATGAAGGTGGTCACATGGTCCAACTCCTGCAACAGCAGAGCGGGAAGAAGGCACCTTGTGTCTGTGCAGTGTATCTTCAAAAACCCTGATGACAAACCGTGTACACTCAATTTCTTAGCTTTCCACCTTCCTGCAGCTTCCTTTTCCAATTTGTCACAGGGCCCCTGTGATGAGGTAGGAAAGGGTGGGGTGCCCATCCTCTCTACTTCCTGACTGGTGAAAAGCCCCTGGCGTTACAGGGCTTCAGCCTGAAGCCCAACGGGCAATCTTTACCCTCACGCCATTAGGGAGTGGAGACTGACCGTCGAGGATATGTCTTTGTCGAGCTGATGACCTCACAGGCCTCAGGGTTGTAAGCTTGTCCGCCCGGCAAATACTGTAGACGCACGGTGGAATGCATCGGCATCGCTGCCAGTGTCACATAACATGAGATTCTCATCTGTTATGATCGCAGCAACAACATCCCGGCCCAAGCAAGATGTGTGTGTTTTTTAAAAACAAGCTCATTAAAAGAGTTTGTTTTGACTTTTGTAATGGCCGACCCAGTGGGGGGGAAAGTAAAGGGGGCAGAGCCCTGACGCCCTCACGCAGAAACTGCCAGTGAGTGGAGTACAGTTCAGTGGCGGAGAGTGCAGTGTTGCAGAGCAGAGCGTCTGAGTGCAGGGGTGTAGAGTGTAGTAGACTGGCGTAGAGAGCAGTGGTGCAAAGTAGAGTGTGGCAGAGTGTGGTAGCATACAGTCCTGTGACATAGAGTAGAGTTGTGTGAAGCAGAGGGCAGTGGAGCAGAATAGAGTCAATTGGCATACAGTGCAATGGCATGAAGCAATGTAGACTAGCATAGAGTGGTGCAGAGTATAATGCCATAGAGTGCAGTGGCATAGAATGCAGCAGCGTACAGTTCAGTAGCATAGATTGGAGTAGTGCAGAGTACAGTGCTGTAGAGTTCAGTGAGTGACCTCTAAGCCGTTAAAGACACCGGCAACTGGATCATCTGCACCAGACACAACAGTAACATAGGGTGAAGAAGAGGATTGGCTAACTTGGCTTGGGTTTGGTTCTCAAAAGGTCCCAGCAAAAAGTAAGCAAAGTGAAGGAACCTTGGAGAACCTTGAGTCGATGGTGCAGGACTATCTGAATGACTCAACAGAGGTCTATGTTAATGCTGACCCATTGGCGTATTGGCATGGGAAAAAAGAATTGTGGGCATAGCTCTGCAACATGGCTATAAACTACTTGTCTTGCCCACTTGCAAGCGTGTCTTCTGAGCGTGTTTTCAGTGCTGCTGGTGGCATTGTAACTTCCAAACGTAGCCGCCTCTCGCCCAAAAATGTGGAGAGGTTAACAATGATCAAGATGAATCAGCACCTCATACCACCAGATTACAAAGTACGAAAACCCACGCCGGATGAAGACGAGGAGGACAGCAACGTAGATGAGGGAATTTCTTCTCTGTTAGGTGACACTGACCTACTCCTGCCTGAATTCGCAGAGTATGAGGACGAACTCTTATTCTTATTCCCTGACACCGAGCCCTGAAAATGAGACAATGAATCAATACATTTCTTTTTCGTCCTTATTCACTTTTATGCCTGTGTGTCTGTCTTTTTTTGTTTTGCACAGTTAATATAATTAAAACTTTAATCACCTAATCACAAAAACAAGCCCATCAGCAGAACTGTCTTCACTTGTTTGCTTATTGATTTGAAGGTGCCGCAGTCTGCATTCCTCAGGTTCACAAGTTCACAAGAACATGCTCCTCTATCCTCCTACTCCAGACTCCTATCTCACTCAAAGCAGAGGGCTGGATTACGCCCAATGAAGAAAGACTCTGCACTTGTGGGGGTGTTCTACTTCTTTGCGGGTGAGTTGGCAGGTCTTGGGGCATTACTGGGAAGCTCTAATACCGGATAAAAGTGGTTTGAACCAAATCGGAGTCGAAATTTTGTTTGCGTTTTTGCTGACTTGCTTGCCTTTGAGGTGCTCTTCGGGGGGGTTCCGGGTGTTTGTGGGTGGGTTTTGGGGTCTAGGAGCACTGCTGGGACAGTCTAATTTTGATTGCATTGCCTTTTCAGGAAATCCGTGGTGGAAAACGGGAGTTATGACCTAGCTGCACAACGCGTTTGGACCGAAGGCCGATGAATATTGTAAGTATGAGATTTTCCTTTTTGGCTGTTTGGGGTGTTGTGCTTTTTTGCAGGTGAGTTGGCGGGTCTTGGGGCATTGCTGGGAAGGTCTAATACCGGATAGAAGTGGTTTGGACAAAATCCATGCGGACATTTTTTTTGCTATTTCTGACATTTCGCTCAATGTAGCGTTTTCGGGGACGTGTTTGGGGGGCATCCTGGTGTTTGTGGGTGGGTTTCGGGGTCTGGAAACTTTTGATTGCAAGAGGTTTGAAGCAAATCCATGGTGGCAGAGGGGAGTTAGGGCCTAGCTGCAGAGCGCGCGCGGAGTGATTTTGGAAATTGCCATGAAAATGACTAGGTCCCCATTTTTGTACTTTTGCTTTTTGGCTGTTTGGGGGTCTTCTACTAGTTTTCGCCTGGGTTGACGGCTCTGGGGCCATTGCTGGAAAGCTCTAATACCGGATAAAAGTGGTTTGGACCAAATCGGAGGCGAATTTTTTTTTTGCGTTTTTGCTGACTTGCTTGCCTTTGAGGTGCTCTTTGGGGGGTTCTGGGTGTTTGGGCTGGGTTTTGGGGTCTGGGAGCACTGCTGGGACAGTCTAATTTTGATTGCATTTGCTTTTCAGGAAATCCGTGGTGGAAAACGGGAGTTATGACCTAGCTGCACAGTGCGTTTGGACCTAAGGCCGATAAATATTGTAAGTATGAGATTTTCCTTTTTGGCTGTTTGGGGGTGTTGTGCTTTTTTGCAGGTGGTTTGGCGGGTCTTGGGGCATTGCTGGGAAGGTCTAATACCGGATAGAAGTGGTTTGGAGAAAATTCATGCGGAAAAGCCTTTTGGCACTTTTTGTAACTTAGGGTTCGTTAGGGTTAGCCTCAGCAGCAGGATTGCATGTGTTTCGGGGTGTTCTAGATTTTTGCAACTGAGTTCTGGGGTCTTCTTAGAGCACTCGTGGGAATGTGTAATTGTGGTTGCAAGAGATTTGAAGATAATCCATGGTGGGAAAGGGGGGATTTGGCATAGTTAAAGAAAGCTTTTTCCACTATTCTTAACTTAGGGCTCGTTAGGGTTAGCAGTATTTGTATTGCATGTGTTTGGGTGGGGGGCTGTTTGTGGGGGGGTTTGTGAGTCTTGGAGAGATGCTGGGTATGGATACTTTTGCTTGCTTGCACGTGGTTTGAATACAATCCACGGTGGGTAAGGGGGTATTTGGGCCTACTTTTACTTTCAAAGTAAGTTTTGTCCCCAGATTTCTACTAGGCCTCGTTTATTGAGATCTGATTGGGGGTCTTCTACATTTTCGCGACTGGCTTTAGTAAGGGTCTGTGTGGGAGCACTGCTGGGAAGGGCTAATTTTGTTCTAAAACACAGTTTACAGTACACCTAGCTTGAGGGGAAAGATCCGCTAAATTAATTTGCCCATACTTATTTATCCTTCAAAAGGAGACTCAGACAGAGTACGCACTTTCAAAAATATTTTACTGTCTATTAGGAAACTCAAAGTGTGACTTTTTGCACTACACAGCGTACATACCTTATGTTTATTTGTCAGTGGTGTTCTAATATCACTTCCTGTTTTTCCATCAATAATTACAGGCCGGGTTTCAGTCTGTGCAATGGGAAAAAAAGGATGAAGTCAGGCTTCACATTAGCGAGCCGCAATTCAGCATCCACCAGGCAGGCAGTGGACAGGGTGTCTTCTGGTCACCAACATTGATGGACGGAGCATCAGCTGGAATGGAGGAGTGCCGCTAATAAGAGGAATGGTTTGATGCGTGCAACTTACTTACCAAATTCAACAGGACAACTACAACAACATACAGATACAGAATCCATTCTTTTGTAATGTTTTTTTTAAGTAATGTTATTGCTGTGAACTTCTATGAGTGTGACTCTGCATTTCTTGGATCTCTCTCTGCTTCTAAATTGATCCCTATAGCCATTCTATAGGTTTTACTTCGGCTATTTTTTAAACCTAATTTAATGTAAGAAGTGTTTCTCTGAGTGCAGAGATAGGCAAGTGAAAACGCTGCAGCCCTGTATTGTCGCATTCTGTCATTTACGGTTGTCGAAAGTACTACTTACTTTTCAGTAACCATGCATGCAGTAGTGCATGCACTTCCTTTATGTCACTTAAAAGATTTATGGTTAGCTTTGTACCCAAAGATTTCTTTGTCTTCAATTATTGTTTGTCCATGCTGTGCTTTTGTTTTCTTCTCTCAACAAAACCTACCCAAAAAGAACCCCCCATTCCCATCCATTTTCCAAACCATAACCCTCTTCCCCCGGGCTGTGTGGTTTTGATTGATGTGTGACTAAATGACATCAATAATTCCACACACTTGCTGGGGAGGATAAGGTCAGAGCAACAGGCTGGTGAAGGAATCCGAGGATATATTCTAGACTTACTCAGCTTCAGTACTATTTCTTGTAGTAGTAGCCAATGTCAAAGAAATTCAACGCAAGTACTAGTTATACTTTCAATACTTTACCATTTGTTAGGCTACATTGTGGCACTGTTCTAGTGTACTGTCACCTGCTATATTCTCTATCGTACCATTGTAATGCTCCAGTAAGGACAAACCAGGTTTCATTTTCTTTTTTTCCATAGGCATGCAACTGCCACTGTGTCACACCACTAGTACCACCGCAATGAGGACATTTCATCCGCCCAGGATTGCCAACCTTAATCACCATTTCCCGTGGAGCCAGCCCTGGGCCTAGCCCTACTTTCAAACACAAATTACAGGTAAGATAAGCGTTTGTTGGGAGGTAGTATAATGGATTATTAGGAGGACTGTAATTTGGGAAAGGCTATCCCATTGTTGCGCATGCTGGAGCACCAACTGAAGGCGGTGTCTTCTATGTTTCAAAAAGATGAAGAAAAGAAAGACGCTTTTGTTTTGGGGGAGAAATTATTTGAGCGCCTACTTGGCGATGAACGTCTTAAAATGATTCACTCAGAACAGCATTACATTTGTGCTACTATTCTGGATCCACGCTACAAAAAGGCGCTGGCAGGCCGAGCATTCTTTCCTTTTGATGATGAAGATGTTACAAAGTACAAACGTTGGCTAGCCTTGTCAGCCATGAGGTTTGAAAGAGAACGGCAGCAAATTGAAGGAAAAGGCAGTACATCAGCATCAGCAGGCCATCCCCAGTCAAAAGAATCCACTTCTGCACCTGTGGCTGTGGCACAAGTGACCTCTCAGCCGTTAAACACACTGCCAACCTGATCATCTGCACCAGACACAACAGTAACATTGGGTGAAGAAGAGGATTGGCTAACTTGGCTTGGGTTTGGTTCTCAAAAGGTCCCAGCAAAAAGTAAGCAAAGTGAAGGAACCTTGGAGAACCTTGAGTCGATGGTACAGGACTATCTGAATTGATCAACAGAGGTTTATGTTAATGCTGACCCATTGGCGTATTGGCATGGGAAAAAAGAATTGTCGGCACAGCTCTGCAACCTGGCTATAAACTACTTGTCTTGCCCACTCGCATTGTCCCCATTTTTGTACTTTTGCTTTTTGGCTGTTTGGGGGTCTTCTACTAGTTTTCGCCTGGGTTGACGGCTCTGGGGCCATTGCTGGGAAGCTCTAATACCGGATAAAAGTGGTTTGGACCAAATCGGAGGCGAAATTTTATTTGCGTTTTTGCTGACTTGCTTGCCTTTGAGGTGCTCTTTGGGGGGGTTGTGGGTGTTTGTGGGTGGGTTTTGGGGTCTGGGAGCACTGCTGGGACAGTCTAATTTTGATTGCATTGCCTTTTCAGGAAATCCGTGGTGGAAAACGGGAGTTATAACCTAGCTGCACAGCGCATTTGGACCAAAGGCCGATAAATATTGTAAGTATGAGATTTTCCTTTTTGGCTGTTTGGGGGTGTTGTGCTTTTTTGCGGGTGGGTTGGTGGGTCTTGGGGCATTGCTGGGAAGGTCTAATACCCGATAGAAGTGGTTTGGACAAAATCCATGCGGAAAAGCCTTTTGGCACTTTTTGTAACTTAGGGTTCTAGGGTTAGCCCTAGCAGCAGGATTGCATGTGTTTCCGGGTGTTCTAGATTTTTGCAACTGTGTTCTGGGGTCTTCTTAGAGCACTTGTGGGAATGTGTAATTTTGGTTGCAAGTGATTTGAAGAAAATCCATGGTGGGAAAGGGGGGATTTGGCATAGTTAAAGAAAGCGTTTTCCACTATTCTTAACTTAGGGCTCGTTAGTGTTAGCTGTAGGCTTGGGTGGATTTTGCGGATCCACGATCCGCGGATTTTGCGGATTTGCGGATTGTATATCCGCAAAATCGGCAGATTTGCGGATTTGCGGATCCGCGGATTTGCCCTGCTGAATGAGTCACTTCATTTGAGCTTCAACTAGTTTCAGCGACCATGTGTGTGTTACTATGCAATCGCCCCGAGGGGCACAGGGTTCCCGTTGAAAAAACATCAAAACAAACTAAGCAGCAAGAAGGCCTCCTGGTTCAACGATGATCTTAAGAAATCCAAGAAACTCTGCCGCTCCCTCGAGAAAGCATGGAAAAAGACCCAAACTCCAACACCAGAGACGCCTTCAAAAACGCCACCCGCATACACCACCAACTAATCCGGTCCGCCAAGAAAGCCGCCTTCAAAGACCGACTAGATAACAACGCCCACAATAGCAAGGAGTTATTCAACATCGTCAAAGAATTTACCAACCCATCAGCAAACTCCAACGACATCACCCCCTCTCAAGCCCTCTGCGACTCCCTAGCCTCCTTCTTCCACAACAAAATTACAGACATCCACAACAGCTTCGACAACCGACCCGAAGACCTACCCACCCAACCATCTGCAGGACCTTCTCCCCCCTTGAACATCCTTAACAACTGGAACCCAATCTCCACTGAGGACACCATCCGCCTGATGAACTCCATCCACTCAGGATCCCCAACTGACCCATGCCCTCACCACATCTTCAACAAAGCAGACTCCATCATAGCACCACGCCTCCGAGACGTCATCAACTGCTCCCTCAACTCCGCCACCTTCCCGGAAAGCTGGAAACACGCAGAACTCAGCGCCCTTCTGAAAAAAACCCACAGCTGACCCCACCGAACTCAAAAACTACCGCCCCATCTCGCTCCTTCCTTTCCCGGCCAAAGTCATAGAGAAAGCTGTCAACAACCAGCTTGCCACCTTTCTCGAAAGCAACAAATCCCTCGACCCCTCACAGTCCGGATTCCGAGCCAAACACAGTACTGAGACCGCACTCATCGCAGCAACAGACGACATTCGAACCCTACTGGACAATGGAGAAACAGTCGCCCTCATCCTCCTTGACCTCTCCGCAGCCTTCGACACAGTCTGCCATAGCACCCTATTACAGCGCCTCAGTAACATCGGAATCCAAGGAAAAGCACTGGAATGGATCACCTCGTTCCTCACCGGAAGAACTCAGAGAGTCCGGCTCCCTCCATTCAAATCAGAGGCCTCTGAAGTCATCTGCGGCGTGCCGCAAGGATCGTCACTCAGCCCCACCCTCTTCAACGTTTACATGAGCCCCCTCGCAGCCATCGTTCGCCAACACAATCTCAACATCATCTCCTACGCTGACGACACCCAACTGATCCTCTCACTCACCAAGAACCCCAACACCGCCAAAAACAACTTACACGAAGGAATGAAAGAAGTAGCCGAGTGGATGAAGCACAGCCGTCTGAAACTGAATTCAGACAAAACAGAAGTCCTAATCTTAGGTACCTCCCCCTCCGCCTGGGACGACTCTTGGTGGCCAGAGGCCCTTGGAAAATCACCCATCCCGACGGACCACGCACGGAACCTGGGCGTCATCCTGGACTCCTCACTCTCAATGACCAAACAAGTCAACGCTGTCTCATCATCCTGCTTCAACATTCTTCGCATGCTCAAAAAAACTTTTCGCTGGATCCCCACCGAAACTAGAAAAACGGTCACTCACGCACTTGTCACGAGTCGCCTGGACTACGGAAACACCCTATACGCCGGTTCCACCGCAAAACTCCAGAAAAAACTCCAACGCATCCAGAACGCCTCAGCCAGGCTCATACTTGATATCCCGCATAAAAAACACATCTCTGGTCACCTGAAAAACCTCCACTGGCTCCCCGTAAATAAGAGAATTACCTTCCGCCTATTAACCCACGCACACAAAGCACTTTACGAAATTGGACCCGAATGCCTCAACACACGACTGTCCTTCTACACCCCCTCCCGTCAACTACGATCCTCCAACCAAGCCCTGGCCACTGTTCCCCGCATCAACAAAGCCACCATGGGAGGTAGATCCTTCTCCTACCTGGCAGCCAAAACCTGGAACTCTCTTCCCACTCACCTTCGGCTTACTCAGAACCACCTAGCATTCAGAGAGCAACTTAAAACTTGGATATTCGACAAGTAATTTTCCCCCTTCCTCAAGCGCCTTGAGACCCTATGGGTATGTAGCGCGCTATATAAATTTCTGACTTGACTTGACTTGACTTGGGTGATCTGTCCATCATAGTGGGTCAATGGCGGGTAGACGGTGCACACTGCGAGTGTGTGGGGGGGCTTCCAAGCCCAAAGTCAGGCGCCCACAAAGCTTCTGAAAAATGCATGAAGCACTGCCGAGCTGCGTTTCTGGCTGAAGAGAAGCAGATAAAGGTTCTATAAGTGTCATCCGCCTTTAAACTGTATTTCCTGTTAAGCTTCAGACTCCAGATGGCATGGCTGGCATGTACTTTTTGGGCAGATGAATGAGTCACTGCATTTGAGCTTCAACTAGTTTCAGCGACCATGTGTGTGTTACTATGCAATCGCCCCGAGGGGTGCAGGGGTCCCTTCAGCTCCTGGCCAAAGGAACAGCACGAGGATTGCGCTCGTGAAAGTCAATAATGCAAAGGCCTCTATCACAGCTGATTTTCGACTGTAGATTTGGGAAGAAGACACACCTGCCTCGACGACACTCACAATTGTTTTTGGGCTGATGAATGAGTCACTGAAGTCACAGGAAGGGCATGTCGTAAATATTTTACTATGGCGCCGGCAAGCTGCCAGCGCCATCCTAAAAAAGTTACTAAATTAGCTTCAACAGGAAGCTCTAATAGATAAAATAAAGCAGGTGCTCGTATTTATCCTTCAAAAGGAGACTCAGACAGAGTACGCACTTTCAAAAATATTGTACTGTCTATTAGGAAACTCAAAGTGTGACTTTTTGCATTACACAGCGTAAATACCTTATATTTATTTGTCAGTGGTGTTCTAATATCACTTCCTGTTTTTCCATCAATAATTACAGGCCGGGTTTCAGTCTGTGCAATGGGGAAAAAAGGATGAAGTTAGGCTTCACATTAGCGAGCCGCAATTCAGCATCCGCCAGGCAGGGAGTGGACAGGGTGTTTTCTGGTCACTGGCAGAGAGGTTATAGAGGACTGGACGTACCCGTGGCTGCGTGTCCCAGCACAAGACCAAAGATTAAACTAGTGCTACTACATATCCCGTTACCATTATCCAGAGTGGAATGGGAGTGAAATAAAGAAAAGTAAACCACGGGAAGGAGGAAATCCCTGACTTTTGAAGGGGCTCCAGTGGACTAAGTAGCACAAGGAACACCTGCTAGTCCTATGATCCAGAAGGCCTTATATAGGGGCTCCAGTGGACTAAGTAGCACAAGGAACACCTGCTAGTCCTATGATCCAGAAGGCCTTAACCAGCGCCAAAATTCTAGATAACGTTTCATCGAGAAGCAAGGGAAAGCCTAACTCCTTAAGATTTTACTCCTCAAAGAGAAGATCAAGCATAATATCCAACACTACGTGGATACGACTCTCATATTAGCTATATGAGCCTCACTAGTCAAGGAAGGATACCATATTTTAAACCCCTAGCCATCTTGAATTGTCCTGAAGAAGGTGTACCAATATCCAATATCCAAGGGCAATACACCGAAACGCGTCGACGCATTTCTTGTTTTGTAGAATTCAAGCCCAGGAAATTCCTAATATCAGACGTACTGTCATATAGGATATATATGAATATGTAAACAGGGCTCTTTGAATCTTATGATCAGTAACAGACATATGTACTCTGCTTACATTAGGGGTTTCAGTTTCTGTTTTGGTCCATAGGAAACATCTCTTGTCTTAGGTTAATATATTGTTTCCACTTATTTCTGAATATGTTGACACTTTGGCATTTGTAAAAAATTGTTTCTTTCCCTGCCTCATCTGTATATGTTTATGAATACATTTTAATGTTGCTTTTTATTGTGTGCACAAATTGATTTTATTTATGAATTGTATTGTGTAATGAATTTTTTCTATATGTATGTTTTTAATAAAAGTCTGTGAACGGTATAAAATAGTTTCTGACCAGTCACTTAGAACAGGGAGTGTGAGTGAATGTAAGAGTTTTCCAGGGATTATCTTTAGACTTTTCAGTTTTCTGGTCACCAACATTGATGGACGGAGCGTCAGCTGGAATGGAGGAGCTCCAGGTAGGACACTCTGAGGCATAAGCGGTGCTGGCGTGCCTTGCAACTCCTGTGGAGGGCAGCTGCTGTCTTTGCTGCTCGGCGGTGGTGGTTGGCTTTGGTAGCCCGGCTCCGTACTGCTGGAGCACTGCGATGGCTGGCCGCCCGTGGGGGCAAGGAGGAGGATGCAGCTGTCTCAGTGGATGTTGTACCAGTAGACTGCGTGTCCTCCTCCTCCAGGGCCACCAGCCGCCGATATTCGGCTACAGTGGCATCCAGCCTCCATTGCCGGGCCATTCGAGCCCGCTCCTTCCTTGTTGGTTTTGTTGATTTGGAAGGAGCAACTATATGAAGAAAGAAAGACATAGTCTGTAACCAATGCTCCTTAAGATTAACACAAAATGATTGAGCAGAAAGTTGTGTCACAGTACAACTAGCAACTTGAAAGCACAGTACATAACTATTGAGGCCAGTATCTATCTAACCTCCCACTTCTTCATCCTTGCTCTAACATTAGTGGGAGTTTAAGGAACAAATTCTACGAGCACTATGGACTTCCATTACAGTCGACTATGACAGTACACCAGTCTTATTCTTATTCTTCTCTCTTGTTTAGGAAAATTGGTACGTTATCTTATGCAAGCCGGCATAATGCCAGCGCAGTGAACTTGCACCCGAGAAAAACAGACGCACACCATGATGAGTGAGACAGACTTGCGTTACTGTACCGGTCCAGTACATGCAGGTGGTGAAGCTCTTACTTTTCTATAACGGGTGGCACTGAGAATACTCTGTTAAAAGGGTTACTGCTTAATTAATTTAACTTTCACCCTACAGTACAAATGAGTACTAGAAAAGGAAAATGAAGAAGCTAAATCTGATTATCTATCACTTCACATGGGATGTATTTGATTACATATGGGATGACTTTAGGTGTTTTGCTTTTTATTGAGTGAACAGTGATACACCCACACATGAATGACGTACTACTACTAAACTAAACTTATTAAGAGAGGTAGGGAGTGTCCACCGTAATAACCGGATATATGCTGTGCTTGCAGTTGCAATACAAACTACTGCTACTATTCATGGTAGTATTTGGACAAAATTACAACTTCTTTTCCTTGCCTTTCCTACACTGGAACGGACGTGCGGGTGCGGTGTTACATGCTCTTCAAAGTAACACTTAGTTCATCCAGTGACCGTCTACTCTCTCTAGATACACATATGCTATCTAAGAGTCAGATAGTACCATGATCTAGACATCCATCCATTCAAAATATATGCACACATACAGTTTCTGTTTCACCCACCCAGGCTGTTCTCCTTCCACCTATCCTTGCTTCATCATTCACCCAGCCATACACCATACCATATTCTTTCCTTCCCAGCCACCTCGGGGACCAAGCAAACACATATCATTCGTCTTTGCCAGTCATCATTAAATTTCTCGTCCTTCCACACTTACTTACACCCTTCTTTCGCTTTTCTTTCATCCCATCCATCAAGTTCATCTCAGATCTGATTGGGATTCTTCTCGCCAAAAACTTCACAGCTAAGTCGAAGTACATTTGGAGGAGGCTACTACCTGGTTGATTTATAATACACCCGTACAGAAAGCACACTCTGCAGTCCTCAATCTCAATAAGTAAGGAATATATAGCTTACCTCTGCCCGCCACCACCGTGTGAACCCTCACAGGCACATTGGTGTCGTCCGGCACTTGCATCGCCACCTCCTCCCCAGAAGTGTTCTCCTCATCCAGCACCACCACCTCCGCGCTGGCCCCGCCACCAGATGTTCCACCTACAAAGTACATTTAAGAATGTTAGAATACACCACTCACTACTATATAATATTTGGTCTAGGAATAAAGAAATGTGAAAAAAACAGAAAACAATGTAATAATTTGTGACTGTCTACTCTAAAGTAAAAATGTCCCTTTTTCCAGGGAAAGCTGTTGTCTTACTGCACTTTTTGGCACAACTGATGAATGCTTGCTTTTTATTTTTAACACGCACCACTTTTTCTCCTAACAGACAGAAGCTTGACTTCTAAGAACACGAGCAAGATCAAGTTCAAACCAGGTGAGAGCTCGGCTTGACCACAAGAAATGTGTTCAATTAATCGTCAGCACTAAGCACTTTTCCAGTTTCAGTTAAATGTTTAGTTTTATGACACACTTGATTTTAATAAATGTGTTTACTTTTAATAAAGCTTTTAAACTTAAATAGACTCTGTGGTTTTTGGTCCTCCAGACTAGAGTGGCTGAGCTAAAGGTTTTGCAATTTTTGCAAGCATTGAGTCCGTGCCTCTGACACTTCTTGACTCTGACTCCGTACTCTTGTCCTGCGTTGGATAATCATCATTGGGGATCAATCATCGGTGACTTTGGGAGCTAAATGACTCTGCCCCACTATCTAGTCAGTAAGGAGATTGGGGGTTCAACTACAAAGTCTGTTATCACTGAGGTATGTGGAAAGTCTAACAGCCCCTATTATAATTGATAAGCTAAGCAATGCATTATTTAGTGTCCATAGTTCTGTTTGTGCAGATTTGTCCCTGCAACAGTAGTAGAATGGATTGTCCTCCTATCCAAACCAAAGGTAAAGTAGTATCCAATTCTTTCTTGGTGGTCATTCACCTTTTTATTGTTGGCAATTGCCAAAGCATAAACATTTAGAAGACTTGAAAATACATTATGGACAATCCCAGAGGACTGCACTCAGTGCATAGAGCTATTGCTGACTAGAATGGGAGTCCAATGGAATTGCCAAATGTGCAATCTTAGTTAGCTACACAGACAGACTAATAAGAATAATCTAGTAATACCACAGGGAGTCATAGTCGAGGCAGGATAAGAATTTAGATACAGTATACAAGAAGATCAAAGACGATTTAGAAAAAATCGAATGAGGAACGCTAGGAAAAAATAGGTACTCTATATTAAAATTAAAACTTACCGGGGCCAGCAAAGGAGCCCTCGACTGCCCGATCCTGGCCAGCATCCTGTTGAACAGCAGCCTCCTCCTCCTGTGTCCTCTTGCCCCTGGGGGGAGCTGATGTACAACATGAAAGAAAGAAAGACCAGAAAACATGGATGATATTTGTCAACCAAATCAAACATTTCAAAAGAACAATAACAAAATATTTTGGCGAAATAGCAAATAGACAACTATTCCACGGGATACATTGACCGATCTCATGTGGTCTACTACGTTATTAGTATTGCTTGATTTGCACGCGAAGTGACAGACAAAGTCCATTGTGATTGCAGATCAGCGACAACACTAAAAAGTTTCCTACTACATTAACCAGTCATTAAAATACTCAAACTATCAATCCACCACCACTATTTCTTTTTATCGCCATGTGTACAAAAGAAGGACTGGACTTGAGTCTGTAGGGGCTGATTTAGAAGCCCCTTGCGGCTCTTTTGCTCCATTGTTGCGTGACTTTTGTGACGCAGCGGCAGAACAAAAAAGGCGCCATGGTGCGGCGTATATTAACAACGTGACGCATATGGGAGATGCATCACGTTGTAAAGCCCTGCGCCATCAGGGGGCGTTCTGGCGCAAGGGAGGGCGTTCCTGCGTAGGAACGCATCCTAAAAGTCACTTTGAGGACAATGATGCGTGACTCAAACCCTGCGCCTGCTTGAAGCAGACGTACGGCTTGACGCAGCATTGGGGAGATAGGGCACCCCAGAGCATTGCTGGAGCTGCGCCATCAATGCGTTGCAACTCCAGCAATGCGCCGCCTTAACGGCACAGATGCGTAACGCTTTGGTGAGGTTTTGGGCCCATGGTGCGCCGCATTGTAAATACGGCGCACCATGGGTGGTGGTGGCGTGGCGCACAATTACTGGTGCATCCCTGCTACTTTGCAGGGATGCGCCGGTAATTAAAAATCTGACCCTTAGTGTCTAGATTTCTGAATCGTTTTTGGCCACTATAGGTGTGGCAGGGTATACTCAGACATGAGTCCCTTTCTCACTGCACCATCAGGATTCAAGCAAGCCGGGCCGAAGACGGCTGAAATGCCAGAAACCGGTCCCCGGTAGCTTGTGTCCTTTCTGGTGAAGAATTGGCTTGGTAGTTTAGTCTGCCCTGTTCCCATGATGCACTGGGCCAGGGACAGACTGATTTGCATATAGCCAGGTTCTGAGCTGGGATGGTGCAGTGAGATAAATAACGGTGATGGATCACGCCCTGATCTTTGGACTGGGTAAGAGTGGTCTGCTTAATTCAGACACTCTGTTCATCACCACCCCCTTTTCTGAATCGTTTTTGGCCACTATAGGTGTGGCAGGGTATACTCAGACATGAGTTCCTTTCTCACTGCACCATCAGGATTCAAGCAAGCCGGGCCGAAGACGGCTGAAATGCCAGAAACCAGTCCCCGGTAGCTTGTCTCCTTTCTGGTGAAGAATTGGCTTGGTAGTTTAGTCTGCCCTGTTCCCATGATACACTGGGCCAGGGACAGACTGATTTGCATATAGCCAGGTTCTGAGCTGGGATGGTGCAGTGAGATAAATAACGGTGATGGATCACGCCCTGATCTTTGGACTGGGTAAGAGTGGTCTGCTTAATTCAGACACTCTGTTCATCACCACCCCCTTTTCTGAATCGTTTTTGGCCACTATAGGTGTGGCAGGGTATACTCAGACATGAGTCCCTTTCTCACTGCACCATCAGGATTCAAGCAAGCCGGGCCGAAGACGGCTTAAATGCCAGAAACCGGTCCCCGGTAGCTTGTCTCCTTTCTGGTGAAGAATTGGCTTGGTAGTTTAGTCTGCCCTGTTCCCATGATGCAGTGGGCCAGGGACAGACTGATTTGCATATAGCCAGGTTCTGAGCTGGGATGGTGCAGTGAGATAAATAACGGTGATGGATTAAGCCCTGATCTTTGAACTGGGTAAGAGTGGTCTGCTTAATTCAGACACTCTGTTCATCACCACCCCCTTTTCTGAATCGTTTTTGGCCACTATAGGTGTGGCAGAAGAACCCAGGCACTAAGAGAATCAAATTAAGGTCAACTATCCCCCAAACCAGACACATAGAAGAAGAGGTTTTTGAAGTCCAAGGGGCCCAACAACTAGCACCCCCAAGCTGGGTGGCTCAGGTGGTCATAGATTTACAAAAATCTTTAGAACTATTTATAGTTAGCCAGATCAAATCACTAGCCAGCAGATTGGACACAATTATAAATGATTTACATAAGAGGGGAAGGACAATGGGCAGCCCTGTGAACCCCAGTGCTACAGGTAGCATTTCCACATCAGACACTAGCCCAGTCTTTCAGTCTGTCACACTTTCTGACTGTACTGTCAGTAATTTACAAAGTGTAACACAGGACTCAACACCCCGAGGTTTACCGACGCAAATGAATGCTGTACCCCGCCAAGACAGTGGTACTAGTGTTCTAGATAGAGGGTCTAGCATGTTAACAGCACAATTGCAAAACAAAAAGCCGTTGATTAATAAATCATCAGAGGCACAACATCTAAGTCTAGAAACCAACCCAAGATTAACCAACTCCCCACCTAGTATAAATCTTCCGCCCGAGGCATGCCCCTATGTAGTGGTACTTGGGATAGTCCCAGAATTGAAGCCAGATCAAAAGGAGTCCTACCCTGAAACTTAAAAACATGACTATAGCCTGGCTGAATAAGAACAGATCTCTGGTAGGGAATAAAAGTGGATAAATCCTGCATGTCAGAAGGATGAATTGGATTGGTAGGTAAAGCAAAGACCTGGTGGGTAATTGCCTAATTGTGAACTTCAGGGACATCAGTTTGGTGGAGCACATATAACTAGTGGCTCTTTTCAACCAGTAAGTATCATAAGAACGTTGCCACTGGGATATTTCTATCCCATGCAAGGTGTCCCCCACGACCCAGGGCAATACCTGGGGAGACCGGGGATGGGCCAAAATGTCAATGGGATTCGAAGCAATCCTGCGAATGATGCTCTGGTAAAAGAACAAGATGTTTCCAATTGGGCAAATAGATTTGGTCCCCTTATGTACCTAGAAGATAATGATTGACCACGAATATCAACAGATCAAGTAGTGGAGTCAATCAGGGGTGAGGGCATCCAAATTAGCTTACTGGACTGGGCAGGAAGAGGGTTGAGGGGGATTAAAAATGATGTCTCGTCACAACCCCCTGTAAGTAAAGCACCTCATTTATTATTAAGCCCCAATAGGGAGTTACCCCAGGAGGCGGAGTATCAACTTAACCCCCTAACACGTAGTACTCTGGAAGAGAAGATGAGGGTGGTATCAGTCCTGCCACCAACACAGAGCCCTGGGACACAAATCATACCACCAAGTACCAAGGAAGGGCTGAGGGTCCAAAGTCAGAGAGATAAAAACTTAGATAGGGAGCCTCAAGCGGAGGGGAAGCTAAATATATTATTGTAGAATATTGTGGGCCTGGCACGAAAATTTAATAATAAAGATTGGAGACAGTACATCAGTGGATTTCAGATAATTAGCCTACAATAGACCTTGGGGGTTGACAGTAACCCCCTCCATATGGCAGGGTACAAATGTTTTTTTGTGCCAGCTCAAAAAGCTAGTTCAGGAAGAGCGATTGGAGATTTATTACTATATGTAGACCTAAACCTGGAAGGAGTTTGGACCAGTCCATCCTGGTCATCACACACCATCCAGGCGTTAGGTTTCACTAGTTTCGGGCTAAGGTTGACTTTGTTCAACTTATATAATGTAGGGACTACAAAAGGAAATAATCCCACATTAAAGGAATTAGACTATAGACTTCATCAGGAACTAGCCCATAGAAAAGGGGCTTTAGAAACCACTATACTAATAATGGGTGATTTTAACTGTCATTTGTGTCCAACCCTGTTCCCCTTGAATACAGATTGGTCCCGTTGTCTCATTGAGAAGGGCCAACACTTTGAACATTCGCCAGTGGGAACAGCCCTTAGTAATCTCCTTAAGACTCATGATCTGGAACACACAATTGATTTGGTTCGCCTGGAGGAAGATGGGTCCCTTATCCCAACTTTTAAAGGGAGAGGATGTTCCTCTTATATAGATTATATATTAGCGTCCAGGCAAGCAAAAAATTGGATTAGCATGGTGGGGATTGACTGGAGTGTATTTAGCGACCACAACCCCCTAACCTTAAAACTAACACAGCAGGCTGACCCAAGACACGCCCCCAGGTGGACAGTGAGTTGAAGGTAACTGACCAGGGAAGGCGGCTTAGTCAAAAATTGACAGTGAAGCATTCTATAAAGAATTAATGGTAAAAGGGAAAGTGCACATTGATGAATGCTTAGATACCATGATAGAGGGGAGTAACTTGGTCAGAGCATTTAGGTCAGTGACCAAATTGGTAGATGGCCTACTAAAGACAAAAGCCCCCATGAGGAAAAACATGCAACTGTGATGGTTCGATAGCAAGTGCTCACGAGCCCTGAGAGATTTAAAATCCAGTTTAAAATCTAACCCAAGGGACAATTTAAGAATAGTCCAGTGCAGACGGACATACAAACACGCGCTGAAACAAAAAAAGAGCACTATTCAAAATGAAGCAAGGGCAGACCTAAGAGAGGCTGGAGAAAGAAGGGACATGACTAAATTTTGGAGGATTGTTAATAACCCATGCTTTCAGGATAGTAACACCCCAGAGATTGGGACGAACATCCTACCGGAACAGTGGGTATCACATTTTAAGGGATTATATAACCACAACCAGGACATAGATCTGGAGAGGGGATGGGCTGAACAAGAGGGCCCAGTTATCGAGTTCTCTCTAGCTGAAGTAACACAGGGGATCCAGGGCCTCACACATAACAAAGCTCCTGGCCCCTATTGCTCACCACCTGATTTGTATTTGAGCAATGTTGATTTTTGGGCTCACATTCTTACCAGAGTTTTAAATGCGGCCGTCCAGTATGGTTTACCTCGTTCCTGGTCGACTGCAGTCATCGTTCCCATCTTCAAGAATGGTAACAGGGACAAACCGCAATTCTACAGACCAATCTCCTTGATTGATGTCTCAGCCAAAATCTTGTGTCGGGTAATCTTGCAGCGGCCTACGGTATGGACAGAGGTCCACCACATAATATTGGATATCCAGTATGGCTTTAGAACAGGAAGGTCTACAAGTGACCAATGCCTAAATCTTTATTTGCTGGTTGCAAAATATACCAAAGCCAGCAATGAAGCTATGTATCTGGGGTTCATGAACCTAACATCTGCTTTTGACCATGTTAACAGGAAAAAACTATGGTGCTTGCTTAGGGATATGGGAATTGACCCAGGTCTGATTAAAATCCTCAGAGAGTTGCATCGGGACACGACAGCCAAAGTTGGTTACAACACGGAGGGGGGAATACAGAACCATTCCCTTGTACGAGCGGAGTAAGACAGGGCTGCATTCTTGCCCCCTTTTTGTTCTCGCTCTACATTAACAACTTAGAGCAGGCTTTGATTGATTTAAATACAGATTGCCCAAGAGTCGGACCACGCCACATACCGGTGCTTTTATACGTGGACGACGCAGTCCTGCTTGCCTGCACCCCGAGGGGCCTGCAATGCTTAATCGATGGATTTGTTACATTTATGGCCATCTTGGACCTGTTGGTGAATCTGGCCAAGTCCTTTGTGATGTTGGCTGGAACTAAACCTTGTAAGAGGTTCTCATACAAAATAGGGAACCACACACTAGAAAAGGTCCAGTCTTTCTCTTTCCTGGGGTTGCTATTTGACGGAGAACTAAAATTCAGATCCCTAATGGAGGACCGCTGTACAAAACTAATATCCGCAAATGGGGCCATAGCAAATTTTGGCAGAAGGCTAGGTCGTTGGTCCCCAGAACAGGTCATTAACCTTTATAGCTCGATAGGCTGTTCAAAAGTCATGTACGGATCAGAAGTGTGGGGTTATGTCAATGTGGAGCAATTGCAACTGGAGGAAAATAAATTTATGCGAAGGATTTTAAAAATCCCTCAGAGTACCCCAGCTGCAATTGTACATAAGGAATTGGGGAGACCTTTCATAGAGGACCAGGTCAAGTTAAGACCAATCATGGCTTGGTTAAAAATCTGGGTAAACCCTGAGGCAGATCTAAGCAGACAAATTTTGAGAGACTGTCTGTACAGGGATAAAGGTTTACAAATACCATGGTTAAAGTATGTTATGGACACCTTGGGGGGTATTGACCGGAAGGACCTTTTTATTAACCCCAGCACTATCTCACATTCTGATAAATTGAAAATCAAAAGAATGTTGTCTGATCAGTTTTCCACATGTAGAGCAGAAGGGGAGATGGCCAAACACACTGTAGCTGCCCACAGTTTTATAAAGAACAATGAGGGCATGGAGCCATACCTGTATTTGATGCACAACACACAGGATAGGTTGTTAATGACCCGTTTTAGGCTCAATTTATTATCTCACATACTGGCTGATCCGCCCGGTATTACATTGACAATTAAGCAGAAGGGTCCCTGCGGCTGCGACAACCGGTCTCAGCAGGACACCCTTCATTTTGTACTTTTGTGCCCCTTTTTAGGTCGAGGTAATATCCGGTCTGCCGAAGGCAGAACCGAAAGTCCGAGATTTAATGTTGTTTAGTGTGGCAGCTTAAGCCCGCCTCTGTCCTCGTCTCTCCTCCATTAGCTGGCTTCCTAAACGGAGGCCAGCCATTGGAGGAGAGAGACGTCCCTCCAAAGAAGCTCCGTCTTTTTTCGGATTCGGGGGCGTGGTTTTTTGCGTTCTTTAGCCCTGTGACGTCTTCTGTCACTCAGAGCGCAAAAAACACGCCCCCGAATCTGAAAATGGCGGCGCTTTTCTTTAGGCCATTTCACAACGACCGTCGCCCCAAGAAGTCGCCGAGTCCTCACCCCTGCTGCTGCATTACTGCAACAGAGCTCGCAATGGCCTGGGAGTTAGGCGGAGGCAGACAATTACTGGGCTTCTTGGCAGCTCTCCGGTAGGCTGCTCTCGCTTTCCTCGTTTGGATATGACACCCGTATCATGGTGTCAAGGATCAGGCAGTAGTTCGCCGGAGGCGTACGCCACCGCACTTGCCTCGGTACCAATAAGTACAGCCTGGAGGTTGGTCAGCTCGCTCAGAAGTTAGCTCTCTCGCACTGGTAGTGACACCATTACCATGATTAGATTACACATCCGACCTCTTCAGTCAGAGGGAGCCAGCAATAATTTTCTTTGCCATGGCACTTATATTTTTGCACATTTATATAGCGCGAACTCGACCCTACGGCATCGGAGCGCTTTACATGAACATCAGTCACGTACACAAGGACACATTTATTTTTGGTAGGCACGGGGAGATTAAGGATTTGCCCAGGATCACAGGAAGCTGAGCCGACGCCGAGGCTCAAACCTATTTCCCCCTCTCCAAAGGAGGCAGCTCTGGCCGTGAGGCCACTCTGATTCCTGTGTGTCTGTTATTTGTCTTCAGGTCACAGAAATTGGCTGTTAATATATTTTCTTGACGCCCGTAAATGCTTTTTCCCTGTGAAAAAGGTATATACACCTGTTATAAGTAAAGTACCCCTACGCGCTGTAAGCACCCGTAGTGTTTTCCTAAAATTATACACAGTGGCTAAATTTTTTTAATTTAACATTTTCATTGCAAGTACATGGTCGTCAAGTTTTTTCCCCCAAACATTTT
The DNA here is from genome assembly GCF_964263255.1 of Lissotriton vulgaris. Taxonomy (NCBI): domain Eukaryota; kingdom Metazoa; phylum Chordata; class Amphibia; order Caudata; family Salamandridae; genus Lissotriton; species Lissotriton vulgaris. The sequence continues at coordinate 1,125,055,693 of NC_141694.1, forward strand.
TATTTTCGAGGAACATGCTGGCAGGGAAAAAATAAACACTTTACCATCTTGCTAGGGGGCAGACCCATTGGCTTTGCCAGTGCTTGTTTCCCAAGGCTAGCTGGCAGTGTTACTTACTACCCTCACCACCCTGGTTATCTCCCGCGATCACAGCAGCCCCATCTGCTCTAAGCGCTGCCGCCTGGGGGCTCGCGAACCTGCTTTTGGTTTCTGGAAGCGTCTGCCTCTTTGGAAAGTGATATCGGCTCTGTGGGATCCGACCCGGCTCTGATTGGACGCTGCAGTCCGGGGGGGGGTTGGGGGGGAGGTGCTGGGCTGCTAAATATGCTCGTGAAGCGGGCGATTTCGACACTACTGTGCATGGGGATTGATTTGTAGCTGTCGGCAAAGCTTGTTTTTAATAAAAGTCTGCTTGGATCGTAGTTTGAGGAATGTGCTGTGTAATGCTTGGAACCTTCAAGTCCGCTTCTGCATAACGCGATCAGTCCTACTGTAGAGTTCTTTATTATTTTTTCAAGTTAGGTTTTGGACATAGAAGAAACATACATTTCATCACCTATTTAGTAGGATAATTTTTATGACAGGCGGGAAACGCCCATTGGGCTCAAAGAGTCCCCTTCCCCCCTACTAATTGTGGCACAAGGAATGTCACATACATTCTGTAAAATTCTTCTGGGACTCGTTCAGTTCCCAGAGTTTTCCCAGTGGACATGGCGGTGATGGCAGACTGAATGTCCTCGATTGAAATTGGCATCCATTTCTGCCAGTACCAGCGCAGTTAAAACAGGGAGGGAGGGTCTGGTCTAGAAATGACTGGGCTGCTATCTCCGAGACCCCTGGGGATGCAACAATGTGTAGAAGGGCACAAAGGTCTCGTGTTTTATCGATCTGTGAGAAGTGCAGGGTGTCTTCTGGCTGTCAGATACATGTCAAGAGAGGCTGCTAGGAGTCTTTTCTCATCAGCCGGGCCAGTAGGCGACCTGACCTGTCACACGCAGAATGGGATGCGGTGACAGGACAGATAATCCTAACAGCGCAGTCTTTCCAGTAGTTTGGCTATGTCTTCTCGTATCCATACTGGGTGAGACAACCATGTCTGTTCATCCACCACCAGGCATTCCTCCACAATATAGTCCTGCTCCACCTGTGTAAGCCTCTGATGGAGGCCTCTGCATTCGCCTTAGACTGAGCAAATGCAGGATTCACCATAAAGGCTTCTCATTCCACTAACAAGTCAGTCGAACCCTCATTGTGCTCAAAGTATTTCACTATCTGGGTAAACAGGGCATCCCTGAAAATTGTATATTCGAGAGTCGTGGGCTGGTAATGTAGAATTCTTCATATTAAGAGTTTCTGGAAGCACATGGTCCTTGTACCTACGAGGGTGGTGTGAGTATTTTTTTTCACTCTAGGTAAGGTGACAATAATGATGCTGATGCTTCTGTGGGTATTCTGGTGGTGCCCTGAATAGCCATTTACCTGTCCTGTGCCCCTTTGATAATGTAGGAGGGATACTTTCCAAATAATATAGACTCTTCATAATTAGCCGTTGAAAAAAGTGGAGAGCGTTACATGACATGGAGCTGGTTAGAATGATCAGCGCTGATTCCAGGTCATTTTGGCAAAAGATCTATTTATAGCTCTCAAAGTTCTGTTTTTGAAAGAGGCATTTTTTGTTCACATCTGAATTCGCCATTAGAGTACATTGGATACATTGAAATTTTTACAATGGTTGAGGAGTAAAGATGCATAACAATCAAGAACTTTGCTCTCTTATTGCTTTTCGCATACAAGGGTGTGCGAAGACTGGTTTTCTCAATTGCGGGGTTCTGTATTTTTGTATGCTATTTAGCTAAACGGCCTCCTAACATGGCTATTACAATATTCTATTGTGTTTTATGACTACAGCCTCAACTGGGGAACTGGGTGAAGCCTGCTCTTCCCAGAATTTTTGTTGTTGCGCATATCCGACGATTAACTTGAGCAGGGGATGCAGGTGGGTGATGTGAGAGACACAAATCGGTGTTTGGGGCCTCTTCACCAGTTACGCCCTCTGTTGTTGATATGATAATATAATGAAATATTTCTAATTATGATATGTTTTTCTCTCTCTTTATTTGGTGTTTTTGGAGCATAGAACTAGAAACTCTCTATCAGGTGGTCGTTGATATCATCTGTGTGTGTGCGTGGCTCTGTCTGTGTGTGTGCGTGGCTCTGTCTGTGAGTGTGTGTGTCTCTGTGTCCGCAAATAATCTCTATTACTCTCTAATGCTCACCTATTGCCATTGTAAATGACAATACCATTTATTTATGTTTTTTAAAATAGAAAAATAAAAAAAATGTCTTGAGCAATGCCAATAGCTCTACCTTTAATAATGCCGAGACCATTGCATTGTAAATGCTTGTTTAAGTATCCTAGGCGTAAATTTCTAGTGGGGTTTTAAAAAAAAGAGAAGTTTTGTCATGCCAAAACCACTTTCCTTTTTTTGCAAAGAGCAAACGACCCATGGACACTCTGTTGTATCATGAATTTTATTAAGATTGCAGTGAGGTTAAGAAACACAAGAGGGCTAATGATTGGACCACTGAAGACTATATTTTTTATCTGATTTTATATGTAAATTAAGATGTTGTTCAGATGTAATTTAATTATTTTTTTAACTTTGTATATATGTGTACTTTTATGATGTTTTTTAATCATCGAATAAGGAATTACTGAACTGAATGCTCTCCTGGACATAGAGGGGAAGTGTTATGCCAGTATACTACTGCAAGAACGGATGGATTGGGTGGAAGAGAGAAAACTGATCTCTTACACACTAACAGGTTTTCAAAAGGGCTGTCACATCGAAGATAAACTGGTCTGCATATCCTATTTGATAGAGGACACGCTAGCTACAACAAGCATTGGAAATGCATTAGGTCTCGCATTAGAAAAGTTGGAGCTATGGGTCTTGTAAATGTAATAATTTTTTAAGTTATGTTTACGTTTTTATAATAGCAAATGTATTAATTTTGTTATTGTGAAAGCCAATATTTATAGAATTTGCAAATGGGACACCTATAGCATTATTAAAGTTAGATGATTAGTATTCCCCTGTCTTACATGTATTGATATGACAAATCTTAATGGCTTATACATTTTATATGTAATTATTAATTACATAATAATTTTTGTAATGTATAATGGCACTACATTTAAAAAAAATGTGAGAAGATTATGTGCTGTGTATGTTTTATTTTTTAAAAATCAAGATTAAAAGTGTAATATTAATTTTTTTGTACTTTTGTAATAAAGCGTTAAACATTGATACATTGCATTTTTTCTGAGAACTGGGTAGAGTGAGGGTGTGAGGGTGGTAGAGTGAGGGAGGTAGAGTGGTAGAGTGAGGGAGGTAGATAGAGTGAGGGCAATAGATAGATAGAGTGAGGGTGATAGATAGATAGTGTAATTATGTGGTGTGTAGTTATGAGGCACTGAGTGGTATTAGGAGTGTATGTTGCGTTGAGCGCAGTGTAAATATGTAGCATATAAATATGTGGCACAGAGTGGTATTTGGAGTGTATGTTGCATTGAGTGTAGGGTAATTATGTGGCATGTAATTATGTGACACTGACTGGTATATGGAGTGTATGTTGCATTGAGTGAAGTGTAATTATGTGGTGTGCAACTATGTGGTAGTAAGTGGTATTTTGAGTGTATGTTGCATTGAGCGCAGTGTAAATACGTAGCATAAAATGTTGTTGCACTGAGTGAGTGTTGTAGTGTATGTTGCATTGAGTGCAGTGTAATTATGTGGTGTGTAATTATGTGGCATTATGTGGCACTGAGTGCTATTTGGAGGGTATTTTGCGTTGAGCGCAGTGTAATTATGTAGCATTTAATTATGTAGCACTGAGTGGTATTAGGAGGAGTGTATGTTGTATTCAGTAGAGTGTAATTGTGGGGCGTCTAACTATGTGGCCCTGAGTGTTATTGTTTGGAGTGTATGTTGCTGTTAGAACCGGCTGTCTCTAGTTGGCAGAGGTATACACTTCTGACAAATAGGGACACACCTTTTCTAGTCAGGGCAAGGGGATCACACCCTTGGATAACCCCTGTTCACCCCCTTGGTAGCTTGGCAGAGCAGAACAGGCTTATCTCAGAGGCTGTGTGTTAAGCATTTATGACCACATACAGTAATAAAGTGAATACACTACAAATGGACACGACACAGTAGTATTATAAAAATAAGTATTTTTATATAAGGCTTAGCACAAGACCAAATAACGACAAAAAGGTACACAATCTTAATAAATACTCGGGGAAGGGAAAAAGGACAGTTCAAAGGTAGTTTCTTCTTTAGCACAAAAGTTTTTAGTATCAAGCAAATCTTCTTCTTGGCAATACAGTTCTGAGCAACAGGGTAACCCACACGGGGGCTACACGACGTCGAGGCAAAGTTAATCCAAAGGTTCGGCGTCGACCGCGAGGAGCGATACGTCGAGCCCGGAGTCACACGGACCCCAACAACACAGTACCTTCGGAAAATGAAGCACACGATGATCAGCGGCGTCGAGCAATCCGGCGTCGCGTCTTCGGTGTCGATCAGGCCTCAGCAGGCGTCGTCGATGATGCGGTTGCACAGAGTGAGCAGCGCTCACGGCGTCGAGAGGGCACACAGTTGATGCGATCAGCAGCGGTGCAGACACGAGATCCTCTGGAGCTAGAGCCGTACTCCCACTCACTGGCGTTGCTGCTGGCGTCGGTCGGGCCCGGCGGCCGGTTGTCGAGGAAGCGGGACACTGGGGCCGTTACCCACTGCGTCGAGCTGGATTCTGCGATGTCCGTCGGCGTCGAGATTGCTGGTCCTTTCAGAGGTGCTGGATTCTCAGTTCCAGCAAATAGCACTTTAAGCAGATGAAGTCTTTTAGCCCTGTGACTTCAGCAGGAGATTGGCACTCTTCCAGCCCTTTGGAGATTTTCTTAGCAAGCGTGAGAGTACACACACAGTTCCTCTCTCCTGGTTTCCTTGGCAAAAATAAAGAAGCACTGCAGGATTCCCCCCAGTAAACAGCACACTGGCAGAAGGGGTAGGTAAGTCCTCAGATCAGCAGGCCTCTTGTCCTTGGTTACAGGGTTCCTTGTCAGAAGTGATCTGATTTCTTAGTTCAGGGGTCCTTCTCTTAAACCCCTTTCCGGCTTTGATCCCTTTGTCCATGTCGGGGACATTCCCAACATCCTGGGTCTGCTGTGGGTGGAGCCAGGCAGAAGCACCTGGCGTATTCACTGAGCAGGGCTGGGTCCTCAGACGCCCAGCAGGTGGTGGAGCCAGCATTGATACTGGCAGGAGCAGAGCTATCGGCCTCCTGGCAGGAGGTGGGGCCAGGATCGTCCATGGCAGGCACAGAGCCATCAGCCGCTTGGCAGGAGGTGGAGCCAGCATTGTATCAAGCAGGGCAGGCTATCAACAACTACTCTCCCCCTACTCTCAACGCAAATGTCCCACTCATCCCACACTGACTCATCCAGACTTGTGGAGCCACCCAGCTCCTGTCACACACACGCATTCTAACTAATGGAGAGCAGGCTACCTTGCAATAGTGAAGAACGAAGATGGCTGTAATTCACTATCAGGACATGCCAACTTGGTCAGGCGTGTCCTACCTTATACTTACAATGCACCCTGCCCGTGGGCCTACCATAGGGGTGACTAACATGAAGTCAAGGGAAGGTTTGAGGGGCTGGCAAGTAGGTATACTTGCGCAGCCTGCGCGACAGCACTAGGCTGCACGTGGGTCTCGCAATGACCGACCCGTAGACATTCTTTTACGAGGCCGCTCCTGTGGGTGGCACAACACGTGCTGCAAGCCCACGAGCGGCATTTGTATTTACAAGCCCCGGCACTCCTGGTGCGCTAGACTAGGGACTGACAGTAAACCAAATAAGCCAAACATGGATACAATAGATACATCAATTTAACATAGGGAGCACTTGCGCTGTGGCACTGATCAGTAGTGACACCGCGCCCAAAGCATATACCAGCAAAACATTGTAAAACAGTGGAGGCAAACAGAAAAAAATGGAGGAGAGACTCAAGCCAATGATGTCAGGTCTAACACATGTCCCCTCCAGCTGAAAGGTGGGGAGAACTACCCTTGACCTAGGGAGTCCTCATCACTAAGGCGGAAAAATCTGGACAGACCATCAGCATTGGCGTGATCTGTACCAGGGCGGTGTTCCACCGTAAAGTCCATCCCCTGTAGGGAAATGGACCACCTCAACAGTTTCGGATTCTCACCCCTCATCTGCATCAACCATCTGAGGGTCCTGTGGTCTGTCTGAACCCGAAAGTGAGTCCCAAACAGGTAGGGTCTTAGCTTCTTCAGCGCCCAGACCACAGCAAATGCTTCTCTCTCTATCGCACTCCACCTCGTTTCCCTGGGAAGTAACCTCCGACTGATGAAGGCTACAGGCAAGTCTCGGCCCTCTTCATTCACCTGAGCTAGAACAGCCCCCACGCCATGCTCTGAAGCGTCCGTCTGGACAATAAATTCTTTCGAAAAGTCGGGTGCCTGGAGTATAGGTGCTGTGCACATTGCAGTTTTCAGGGTGTCAAAGGCCGTTTGACAGGCATCAGTCCACATCACGTTTCGTGGCTGCTTCCTGGAAGTCAGCGAAGTCATGGGGTGCACAATGTTACCGTAATCCTTGACAAACCTCCTGTAATAACCCGTGAGTCCTAAGAAGGCTCTCACCTGAGTTTGGGTTTTGGGCGGCGCCCAAGCCAGGATGGTATCAATCTTGGGTTGCAGGGGGGCAACCTTGCCGCTCCCTACTTGGTGCCCCAAGTACACCACGGAACCCTGCCCAATCTGGCACTTACTGGCTTTGATTGTGAGGACTGCTCCGCGCAGGGCCAACAACACTTCCTGGAGGTGGCGCAAGTGTTCCTCCCAGCTGTCGCTGAACACTGCGATGTCGTCCAGGTAGGCGGCACTGAAATCCTCCAGTCCAGCCAGGACCTGGTTGACCAACCTCTGGAAGGTGGCAGGGGCATTCTTCATCCCAAAGGGCATCACCCGGAACTAGTATAGCCCATCTGGTGTGGAGAATGCTGACCTCTCCTTTGCCCCGTCGGTTAAGGCGATCTGCCAGTGCCCAGACGTTAGATCAAACGTACTGAGGTACCGGGCAGCCCCCAACCGATCGATGAGCTCATCAGCTCTGGGGATGGGGTGCGCGTCAGTCTTCGTGACCGAATTGAGCCCTCGGTAATCCACGCAGAACCGGAGTTCTGGTGAAGCACCAGGCGCTGCAGCCTTCGGGACCAAGACCACTGGGCTGGCCCAAGGACTGCTAGAGGACTCAATCACCCCTAACGCAAACATTTTGGAGACCTCCTCCTTAATGTATGCTCGAACCTTGTCAGTCACCCTGTAAGCCTTGTGCTTCACAGGAGGGCTGTCTCCGGTGTCAACGTCATGGACACACCAATGAGTGACACCCGGAACCAAGGAAAACAGATCCGGGAATTGTCCCAACAGGTGGCGACAATCATACCATCCACTGACCCGTCTTGCTCTTTAGCACACAGGAGGTCAGGAAGAGGCTCACTCTCCTCCTCCATTCCAGCATCTGTAGCTAGGAGCATGCCCACTTCGGACCTCTCTAAGTGGGGCTTCAAACGGTTGCATGCAGGACCCGCAAGGGGTTCCTGGGAGATTTCAAGTCCACCAAGTAGGTGACATTGCTCTTCTTCTCCACAACCTTAAACGGTCCAGTCCACCTGTCCTTGAGCGCACAAGGTTCCACAGGGGACATGACCCACACTTCCTGACCAGGCTGAAGCTCTACCAGAGTGGCATTCCGGTCGTACCAACGCTTCATCTCCTCCTGGCTGGCCTCCAGATTTGCCTGAGCAAGTTCTCTAAAGCGCCGAGTCTGGTTCCGAAAGGCCAGCATGTAGCTGTATACATCCTGGGGAGGTTTCCTGGGAGATTGCTCCCAGCCTTCCTTAACCAGAATCAAAGGCCCTCTTACCGGGTGACCGTGCAAAAGCTCAAAGGGGCTGAACCCTAGAGACTTTTGCGGCACCTCTCGGTAAGCAAACAACAGGCATGGCAAGAGGACGTCCCATTTACGCCTCATTGGTTCTTCAAGACCCATGATCATGCCTTTAAGGGTACGGTTGAATCTCTCAACCAACCCATTTCCTTGAGGGTGGTAAGGAGTGGTGAACTTGTAGGTTACCCCACACTCCTTCCACAGAGACTTCATATAGTTCGAAATGAAGTTGGTGCCTCGGTCTGACACCACCTCTCTGGGGAACCCCATCCGGGAGAAAACACCCATCAGTGCCAGTCCCACCACGGGGGCCGTCACTGTTCGGAGAGGGATGGCTTCCGGGTACCGTGTGGCGTGGTCCACCAAGAACAGGATGAACCTGTTCCCCAGGGCTGTCTTGGGGTCCAGGGGCCCAACAATGTCAATACTCACCCGGTCAAAGGGGGTACTGACCACTGGAAAAGGTTGGAGGGGAGCCTTCTGCTTCCTTCCGCTTTTCCCACTTGCCTGGCAAGTGCGACAAGTCTTGCAATGGATGTCTACATCCCTTCGCATCTGAGGCCAATAGAAATGGGTGACAAGCCTGTCATAGGTCTTGTCCTGCCCCAGATGTCCAGCTAAAGGAACGTCATGAGCCAAACCCAGTAGGAAGGCTCTGAAGCGCTGGGGTACCACCAGCACACGGGCTGACCCAGGCTCAGCAGCCTTAGGCTCGCTATACAGGAGGTCGTTCTCCCAGTACACAAAATGTGACCCTGACTGATCACCTGAGGATTGGGCTGAGGCCTGCTGCCTCATGCCCACAAGAGAAGGGCACTCCTTCTGTTCCGCACAGAATTCCTCCCTGGAGGGACCACCGTCCTGCTGCCAATGGGTCAGCTCGGGCAGATCTCCCAGTTCGGCAATTTGTTCCCCTGTGGGCTCCAGGGCATCCCCCTCGGGGTCTACCTCCTCCTGGACCACGGGAACTACGGGGGCCGGTTTCCCGTGCCTCCTGCCTCTTCTCTTCACAGCTGGGCCCTGGGCTGTACTTTCAGGCTCCGGGACCCCATCAACACCCTTACTCGCTGTCATCGATCGAGTGGTTGCACACACCCACTCTGGCACGCCCAACATTTTCAAGTGCGCCTCTCTCTCCACCTTAGCCCAAGGGGAGTCTTCTAAATCATTGCCCAGGAGACAATCGACAGGCATGGCGGGCCTCACAGCAACCTGAAGAGTACCTGAAACTCCCCCCCATTCAAAGGAAACCTGAGATACTTCACACTCTTTCTGGGAGTTGTCAGCAGCTATCACAGGGTAGAATGCGTGGGGAACCACCTGCTCTCTGGACACTAAGTGACACTTGACAGCTGTCACACTCGCTCCGGTGTCTCTGAGAGCTTCCACTCTATGGCCATTAATGGTCACCCACTGCCTATATTTACTAGTGTTACTAGGCAGAGGGGGTGGAGGGACCATTTGCATGTCTCCTAGCGAGACCAGGGACATTTCTGCAGGACCCCTCCCACCTTGGACAACCATCTCCTCCCCTCCCAGGGCTACACTCGCCAACTGACGGGGGGTGCACTCGGCGGTGCATTCGATTTCTTCATGGGACACTGGGGATCGTAATACCGGTGTCCCACCTGCCCACAAGTGTAGCAGGTTAGGGGGCCCCTATGAACAGGTTTACCCGTCGGGGCCCCTGGCTTCTTTTCAGGGGGAGGCTGGGAACCTTTCCCTTGGTTCCCTTGGGGATTACTTTGGGGCCCTTTCTGAGACTCCTTCTGTTTACCCTTGTCCCCCCCACTCTTCTGCTGGGGACCCTGCCCACCTTTGGCTGAGTCTCCCACTGGACCCTTGTGGACCCTGGTACTGACCCAGCGGTCCGCCTCCTCAGCAAGTTTTCTAGGGTTAGATAACTTGCTATCAATCAGGTGCTGGCGCAGCTCTGGAAAACAGTTATTAGACAAATGCTCCCCAGCAAACAAATCATAAAGAGCTTCATAACTTTCCACTTTGCTGCCCTTTACCCAACCATCCATGGCTCTGCAAAAATAGGACACATATTCAACCCACGTCGTACCAGGCAACTTCTTACATTCTCTAAAAGCTTGTCTGTACTTCTCGGGGGTTAGGCCATACCGCAACATTAAAGCATCCTTCATATGAGCATACGACATCCTATCCGCAACAGGCAGGTCTAACAGGGTATCTCTCCCCTCATTCACAAAGCGGCCCCACAACCCCGCTCCCCAATTCTTCTCAGGGACCTGGTGGGCCAACAATGCTAGCTCATATGCTTTGAACCACTGACCAATATCTTCGTTCCTATGATAATCTTTTATCACATCTTTGGGAAAGTAAAACTTACTTCCTGCAGGCTCGGATGGGTTGCTGCCACCAGAGGGATTCAATTCTAACTTCTTAGCTTGGATGTCCAACTCCCTCAACTTGGTTTCACGCTCCAAAGCTAACTTCTCTCTTTCAAACTCTAACTTTTTGATCTCTAAATCAGCTTCTCTTCTACCTCTTGCATTTTCTAACTCCAACTGCCCATTTATCTTTAGCCTTGCCATTTCCATGTTGTATGCTCGCTCTTTCGCCCTTTCTTCTCGTTCTTCAGGGGAAAGACCTTTGGAGGAAACACTGCTTCCGGGAGAGGACTCGGGCCCATTCGCTGGCGCCTCCTCATCCCCTTCCACTGGCGGTACCACCACCGGATCAGTGGGATCTCTGGCCTCTAACCAGGCTTGCAATGCTTTGAGATATTCCTCCTTAATCTTGAGGCCCTTGGTAGGAACTTTAAATTTCTTGCAGAAGGATTTCAGCTCCTCCAGTTTATAGACGTTTATCTTCGCTCTGTCGAATTCCTCCACGACAACAACAGGGGTAGTGACTCCGGTGTCACTCATGGTCAAAACTGTCAGTGTTCAAAAAATCAAGTTTCAGAAAAGCGGAGAACCAAAAAATAGGATCCTTCCCAATTAGATTGTGACTGCGTTATGGTCTGCTTTCACTATGTAGCGCACACTAATCACTGCACATGGGTCATAAATGCAAGGTCCAAATCCTCACCGCTGCATCCAATGTTAGAAACGGCTGTCTCTAGTTGGCAGAGGTATACACCTCTGACAAATAGGGACATACCTTTTCTAGTCAGGGCAAGGGATCACACCCTTCGATAACCCCTGCTCACCCCCTTGGTAGCTTGGCAGAGCAGAACAGGCTTATCTCAGAGGCTGTGTGTTAAGCATTTATGACCACATACAGTAATAAAGTGAATACACTACAAATGGACACGACACAGTAGTATTATAAAAATAAGTATTTTTATATAAGGCTTAGCACAAGATTAAATAACGACAAAAAGGTACACAATCTTAATAAATACTCGGGGAAGGGAAAAAGGACAGTTCAAAGGTAGTTTCTTCTTTAGCACAAAAGTTTTTAGTATCAAGCAAATCTTCTTCTTGGCAATACAGTTCTGAGCAACAGGGTAACCCACACGGGGGCTACACGACTTCGAGGCAAAGTTAATCCAAAGGTTCGGCGTCGACCGCGAGGAGCGCTACGTCGAGCCCGGAGTCACACGGACCCCCAACAACACAGTACCTTCGGAAAATGAAGCACACGATGATCAGCGGCGTCGAGCAATCCGGCGTCGCGTCTTCGGTGTCGATCAGGCCTCAGCAGGCGTCGTCGATGATGCGGTTGCACAGAGTGAGCAGCGCTCACGGCGTCGAGAGGGCACACAGTTGATGCGATCAGCAGCGGTGCAGACACGAGGTCCTCTGGAGCTAGAGCCGTACTCCCACTCACTGGCGTTGCTGCTGGCGTCGGTCGGGCCCGGCGGCCGGTCATCGAGGAAGCGGGACACTGGGGCTGTTACCCACTGCGTCGAGCTGGATTCGGCGATGTCCGTCGGCGTCGAGATTGCTGGTCCTTTCAGAGGTGCTGGATTCTCAGTTCCAGCAAATAGCACTTTAAGCAGATGAAGTCTTTTAGCCCTGTGACTTCAGCAGGAGACTGGCACTCTTCCAGCCCTTGGAGATTTTCTTAGCAAGCGTGAGAGTACACACACAGTTTCTCTCTCCTGGTTTCCTTGGCAAAAATAAAGAAGCACTGCAGGATTCCCCCCAGCAAACAGCACACTGGCAGAAGGGGTAGGCAAGTCCTCAGATCAGCAGGCTTCTTGTCCTTGGTTACAGGGTTCCTTGTCAGAAGTGATCTGATTTCTTAGTTCAGGGGTCCTTCTCTTATACCCCTTTCCGGCTTTGATCCCTTTGTCCATGTCGGGGACTTTCCCAACATCCTGGGTCTGTTGTGGGTGGAGCCAGGCAGAAGCACCTGGCGTATTCACTGAGCAGGGCTGGGTCCTCAGACGCCCAGCAGGAGGTGGAGCCAGCATTGATACTGGCAGGAGCAGAGCTATCGGCCTCCTGGCAGGAGGTGGGGCCAGGATCGTCCATGGCAGGTACAGAGCCATCAGCCGCTTGGCAGGAGGTGGAGCCAGCATTGTATCAGGCAGGGCAGGCTATCAACAACTACTCTCCCCCTACTCTCAACGCAAATGTCCCACTCATCCCACACTGACTCATCCAGACTTGTGGAGCCACCCAGCTCCTGTCACACACACGCAAGACCAGCAGAAACCAGATATGGTTAGACAAGAAAATAGACACTTTCTAAAAGTGCTATTTCCGAACCCAGAGTCCAAAAACCATCCACACCAACGGATGCGTAATTAAACCCCGAGTTCAGGGATACCAAACTCGACATTGCACCATGCTCCCCGAGCCAGCTAGGATCATAGCATTAATAATCCCGGCGGCCCATTCTAACTAATGGAGAGCAGGCTACCTTGCAATAGTGAAGAACGAAGATGGCTGTAATTCACTATCAGGACATGCCAACTTGGTCAGGCGTGTCCTACCTTATACTTACAATGCACCCTGCCCGTGGGCCTACCATAAGGGTGACTAACATGAAGTCAAGGGAAGGTTTGAGGGGCTGGCAAGTAGGTATACTTGCGCAGCCTGCACGACAGCACTAGGCTGCACGTGGGTCTCGCAATGACCGACCCGTAGACATTCTTTTACGAGGCCGCTCCTGTGGGTGGCACAACACGTGCTGCAAGCCCACGAGCGGCATTTGTATTTACAAGCCCCGGCACTCCTGGTGCGCTAGACTAGGGACTGACAGTAAACCAAATAAGCCAAACATGGATACAATAGATACATCAATTTAACATAGGGAGCACTTGCGCTGTGGCACTGATCAGCAGTGACACCGCGCCCAAAGCATATACCAGCAAAACATCGTAAAACAGTGGAGGCAAACAGAAAAAAATGGAGGAGAGACTCAAGCCAATGATGTCAGGTCTAACAGTTGCATTGTAATTATGTAGCATATAATTATGTGGTATTGTGTGGAGTGTGTGTTGCATTTAGTAGAGTGTAATTATGTGGTGTGTAATTATGTGGCACTGAATGGTATTCGGAGTGTATGTTGCGTTGAGCGCAGTGTAATTATGTAGCATGTAATTATGTGGCACTGAGTGGTATTGTGTGGAGTGTATGTTGCATTCAGTAGATTGTAATTGTGTGGCATGTAATTATGTGTCTCTGAGTGATATTGTTTGGAGTGTATGTTGCATTAAGTGCAGTGTAATTATGTAGCATATAATTATGTCGCACTGAGTGTGTGAGGGTGCAGTGTGTGTGAGGGTGTAGTATGTGTGAGGGTGCAGGGTCTGTGAGGGTGCAGAGTGTGGGCGCAGTGTGTGAGAGTGCAGTGTGTGTGGCCTAAAGTAGTGTGAGGATGCAGTGTGTGTGGGCTAAAGTAGTGAGAGGGCGCAGTGTGTGCGTGGCCTAAAGTAGTGTGAGGGTGCAGTGTGTGTGGCCTAAAGTAGTGTGTGGGCTCAGTGTGTGTCATAAAGTAGTGTGAGTACGAGTGAGGACGAGTTCCAAGCCTGGTAGAGGAATGTTGGCTCGGTTATATTCCACAGCAGACGCCCCATCCAGGCTGGTGGTATGACACCAGCAGATGCAATATTTAGCAATCAGACATTGTCAGAGTGAAAACGGACAGTCTGGCTGCAAGCAGAAGGCGGCAGAGGCATGGAGTGGGAAATCAACACTGGAGGAGACAGAAGCCCGTGAAGAAAGCACACATGAGATGGAGGAGCAGAAATCCGGAGGAAGAAAGCTTGAGAAAGTTGAAGGATGGAAGGATAGGGAGAAAGATGCAGATAAAGTCGTTAAGTGAGAAGACATCCTGGAGTTCTGGACTTTTTGGTTCCGTCCAGAGGTGTCAGGGAACAACACCCAAAGACCCCGGAGTTCCACCTGCCTTGGTGCGCAAATGAACAGAAACACGGGCTTCTCGATGGTGGCGTCAAAGACCAAAGGTTTATTACTGCAGGGACACAGAAGTCACAGAAACTACGCATGGGCAGTGTCTAGGAGCCTGTTCAATTTGTACAAAGAGGGTTGCTCCTTATATACTAGTTTTTGGCCTTCAGGCGAATTCTTTACATGTTGGTACATTCCCAAAACCTTTGTATTACAGACAATAAATATTTGGCGTACACAGGAACTGTTGATAAAATCTGATACAAAACATCTACGGAGAGGGGTTCCCACTAGTTCATCACAATCCCTTGTCAATATTGCATTCAAGAGCCGGACCGCCTCATCGTAAATTTCGTTACCTCCCCCTAATAAAGGCCCAGAAGGAAAGGAGCAGAGCCAGGTGCAGAAGATAGGAAAGCGGGATAAGAGATGTTTGTGGGTTGTAAATGGGCAAGGCTACCGGCTTCGGCCGCCTAATCATGATCGGGACAATGGACACGAGAACCAGTTCAGGTGGGCTGGCCTCGGGCAGAGGAGGCAGCCTTTGTTGAGTCATGTAGCTACAGCGTGATCTGGTTTAAGGTGCACGTGTCATGAAAGAGGTGAATCTTCGGCTAAGGCTACGTGTCCTTAATCGAAATGAAGTGATCAGAGGTTATTGCATATGTGAGGGCAAGAAACACAAAATGGCGGCCATGATCTAAGATGGATGCCGTGGGTAGATCAGAAATGTGTTCATAACAGGAGTGCTCTTGCTCGTAGTATAGCGAAAACACCAGGATATGCTAAATGGATCATTTGCGGTTCGCTGATACTAATGTTATGTATTTCCGACAATATTGAAAACACGGGTTCAAATCGTCACGGAACCTCAGACCCTCCTTTTGCCCTTACATAGGCAATTACTCAGTCTATGTCAGAGTCTAGTTCTATACTCATCAGGTCAGTGACATGCTGTTGTATCATCATCCTTTCTCGCGCCTTTTCTCCAACTGCAGGTGGTTTCCTAAAACAGGTTGCAGCACAAAGACTACACAAAGCGGGACCACACTGGATAATCAGGCAGCATGAGAATAGGAATACTAAGATGACACCGATGACCATTAGAACTTTCCATCCCCACGCTGAGATCAGAGTCCAAAACCACTCCCTAAAGGACCAGTTTCCCTCGTCTACGTGTATAGAGTCGGAAATCTTGTGTAGCTTAGAGATCGCCTCATAGACTGTTGGAGCATTATTAGGAATAAAGACACAGCAGCTCGATTGGATCATTCTACATACCCCACCTCGGTCTGCAAGTATAACGTCTAGAACCATACGATTCTGCAACGTCATGAGTCTATCCGCCTGAAGCTCAGCTGTCAAATTACTAAGGGCACCAGCAGTTTCGGTAATAGTAGATTCAACTACCCGTGTTAGCTGACGTATGTTTCTACTATTGGCCATAGGCCCCCAGAATGGAAGGAAGCCTTTGAAGAAGTCTCCAGCTTCCTGACCAGCAGTATCTTCCTTGCTGAAGACACCTCTCGCTACTCTGGTTCTGTGGTAATCAGATGAAGCAGTGTATGTTGGAGGCAACAATCGAGCAATATAGCATGAACCTGAAAAGTCGGCAGGTAACCATGTATATGCCCGGTCTCGACAAATGAAGTAGGTACCCCTAGCAGTAAGGAAGGCAGGGGAAGAGCTAGCCGGAAACACATAAGTTTCAACGCACTCGCTCCTCCCTAGCTGAGCTCTTGGATTTCTCCCATTACCTTGCAAACAGACCTGACCTCGGTGTGGTACGACCCAGATTGGAGTTGAGCTTTTACGCTTGCTTTCTCCTAAACTAAGGCGATACTCTGAAGTATTCCAACTTAAATACACTCGCAGTTCGTCTCTAGGGTATGATGGAGTATTATTGACATCCTTGATCATGTCAATAATTCCCTGGACTAAAGCTTTGTTGGCAGAGTTATATTTAGTGGAACGTGGTGGACGTGGAGGATAGGTTTCAAGGGCATAAGCAAAGATGGTTTGAAGGGCCTGAAATGATCCATTGTAGCTGAAAGGCAAAACTAGATAGGGAATACCTTTATCCATAGTGTGGGGTATCAAACCACACACCCAGCAGTCTGTAGTGTTAACTACCAGTTGGTGTTGGTGCAAGAGCTGTACAAAAGTGTTGTTAATGAACTCTGAGCGTCGGGCTTGCTCATGTTCCGGAAACGAATGAAAAGAGTGTATAGAAGAAACAGTAGAAATAGCGGGATCAAGGGGAGGTACTGTAGTAACTGGCACAAAAATCAAATTTATACTGAAAACAGTTCCACCCACCAATGTTGCTAAAATAATCAAGAATGTAATGGCACATTGCATCAAAAAGCATTTGCTATGAAGAATTCCGTAAAGTCTGTTTCTGCGAACGTAAATCACATTTTCTCGTTGCAGCGCAGGAAGCTCCATCTTCTACAATCCGCTCGCGACCACTGATGATGTGTACGTAGATGAAAATGCCTCTATCAGCCCTGGGAGTTCCCAGAACCAACAGAAAGATCGACCTTGTGTCAGACCCCTGCAAATCCAACTAGGCACACAGCCACGACCCTACGGCTACCCAGACGGCAAGGCAATTTTTAAAACAATAAAACAATAGCAAACTTCCTGGCTGAGGGCAAAAGTTCAATATTTCAAAAACATCACAGTATGCAGTTGCCTGCTTTATTTGTCCATATTACGGCTTCGTAAGTTATATCTCTGCTTCGCAGGTACTGTCTGGTCGACAAATAGCGTTTCACTGGTAGTTGTTGCAGTGTTCAAGTTCGCAGACGGCAGAGTTTCTTCTGATGCAGGAGACGAATGTTCAGTGTTCAAAGGAGTCTTTTCAGGAGGAGAGTCAGAGCTTGGAGTGTCAGTGATCAATTCGGCATCGCTG
The DNA here is from genome assembly GCF_964263255.1 of Lissotriton vulgaris. Taxonomy (NCBI): domain Eukaryota; kingdom Metazoa; phylum Chordata; class Amphibia; order Caudata; family Salamandridae; genus Lissotriton; species Lissotriton vulgaris. Next base: position 1,125,072,995 of record NC_141694.1, read on the forward strand.
AAAGGGATAAACTTTGGAGTTCTTTCAAATTCGGAGGAACCAATTCCCTTCTTCACCCAGTCGTCGTAAGGAAGAGGCAAAGGGACACGCTTAACATGGGACGCGTGCACCCAGTGCTTGCGTCCAGCCACACGAACTGCTGTCCTCGTTGTAAGAAGGACCTGGAAAGGACCGACGTAGCGGGGCTGAAGGTTCTTTGTCCTCGCGAAGTTCCTGATGACCACGTGTTCTCCTGGTTTCAGCTGATGCCCTGGACTCTCCGGAGGCTTTGGTAAAGCATCGAAAACCTGTTGATGAATAAGACTCAATTTAGCAGTCAAGTCGTAAAGGTAGTCTATCAACATAGGATATTCTAAAGAACTGAACTCTTTAGGCCTTGGCACACCCCAGATATTTGCCGGGCGGCCAAAAACGATTTCATAAGGGCTAAGCCCTACTCTAGAATGTACAGTTGCTCTCGTTGATAACAAGGCCAAAGGAAGTGCGTCTGGCCAGGCTAAACCCGTGGATGCTTGTATTTTAGCTAATTTCAGTTTGAGGGTACCATTGTAACCCTCCACTAAACCAGCTGACTGGGGATGGTTTGCACTGTGGAACTTCTGTTTCAAACCTAGGCCGGCACACACACTCTGCATAACTTTCCCTATAAACTCACTTCCGTTATCTGACCATACAATCCGTGGCATTCCGTATCTAGGGAAATATTCCTTGAGAAGAATTTTGGCAGTTGATAGGGCAGTATTGTCCTTCAGTGGGTATGCTTCTATCCACCTGGAAAAAGCACATACCACCACTAGGACATATTTTAAATTATTAAAGCGGTCCATGTGAATGAAGTCTAACTGAATTACTTCAAAGGGGCAGGAAGGAGGAGCGAAATGACCAGCAGGAGTTGGAGTTCCCTTGCCAGGATTATGCATCAGGCATACCATACAATTTTTCACCACTCTCTCTGCACATTTACTGATTCCCTCATTTTTCCAGACTGGAGCCAACATCTTACAAATCCCTTTAGAACTTATATGCGCTACTCCATGCGCCATTGTCACCACTGCAAGCACATACGCATCAGGCAACATCCAACGCTGCTGTTCTGTCAAATCAATCCAACACCCATTCGAGTCCAACTTGCCCGTACTTTCTCTCCATACTCGTTTCTCTTCCTCAGTTGCTTCCTTCTGAATTTCTTTCACACTTTCCATAGTATCCTCACACATTCCAGATTCAGCAATCCATCTTGCAGATGTTGCAACATACATTCTACTCATCATGTCTCTAGCTGTCTGTTTAGCAATTTCATCAGCAAAAGCATTCCCACGACCAACATCGTCCGTGATTGCTTTATGAGCACTGCACTTAACAATCGCAACTTCAGTCGGCAAGGTTAGAGATTCCAACAAGTCGTTAACTAGCTGACCATGTTGAATCTTAGTCCCATGGGACGTAATGAAACCTCTTTCTCTCCACAAACGGCCAAAACTGTGGGCCACGCCAAATGCGTACTGACTATCGGTAAAGACATTCACTCTCTTTCCCTTAGCTAAAACACACGCTCTGGTTAAGGCTATTAATTCTGCAGCCTGGGCAGAATTCTGACTCACTCTTGCAGTCTCCACAATCGTTTTCAAAGTCGTTACCGCGTAAGCAGCAGTCACATCACCATTTTCCAATTTAAAACATGATCCGTCCACATACAGCGTACCATCTGGATCTGATAATGGAGTATCCCTCAAGTCAATACGTCCTTTTGTCTCTTCCTCCGTTTTAAAACAACAATCATGTGGCTCGGAATCACTCGACTCTTGGTTAGCCGGCAACAGCGTTGCTGGATTCAATACATTACATCTTTTGATCTGAATATGACTCGCTAGTAATGTCAGCTCGTAACCAGATAGTCTCGCACTAGTAAGGTGTTGTGTCTTGGTTCGGTTCATGAGTGTGTCCACTGCATGAGGAACCATGACCACTAGCATGTTGTTCATCACTAAACCAGCAGATTGTCGAATGGAAGCCGCAGCTGCCGCTGTAGCTCTCAAACAACTAGGTAACGCTCTAGCTACCGGATCTAATGTTGATGAAAAATACGCACAAGGGCGTTGTTTATCACCAAATTTCTGTGTCAGAACACTCAACGCGCAACCTTCTCTCTCGTGAACATAGAGCGTGAATGGCTTACTGTAATCAGGTGTACCCAATACAGGAGCTGAACACAAAGCTTTTCGTAATTCAGAAAAACTCTCTTGACATTCATCAGACCATGGCACCGGACTCGGAACATTTTTCCCAGTCAAGGCTACCAACGGCTTCGCTAAAAGAGAAAAATTCGGAATCCACTGCCTACAGTAAGAGGTAATGCCTAAAAAGGCACGTACTTCTCTCTGTGTGCGTGGAACACTCATTTGCGTAATTGCTTTTATTCTCTCTGGGGTCAACTTCCTTCCCTCCTTTGACAAGAGATGACCTAGGTAGGTCACTTCTTGGCAGCAGTATTGCATCTTGGAAGGTGATACCTTGTGATTCAAATTGGACAAGTGATGTAATAACGAAACTGTAGCTGCTTTGCAAGTTTCCTTGTCATCGGCAGCCACTAGAAGATCATCTACGTACTGTACTAGGGCAGAACCTGGAGGAAGGACAAAGGAATCTAACTGGCTTTTTAATGCTTGACTATAAATAGATGGACTTTCACAGTAGCCCTGTGGAGCGCGTTTAAATCTGAAACTTCGACCTCCTAAACAGAAGCCGAAAATATCCCTACTTTCTTCGGCTATCGGAATGCTGAAAAAGGCATTCTTCAAGTCGATGACTGAGAACCATGTGGCCGTAGCAGGAATCAATGTTAACAAGGCAGTAATGTCGGGAACCACAGGAAACTGCGGAACCACAATCTTATTAACTTCTCTAAGGTCTATGACAAACCTGTACACTGGAGGCTTTGTGGGATCAGTTCTTTTCAAAATCGGTAATACAGGACTATTACAAACATTTCCTCTAGTTTCTTCAACCACACCTTTCTTAATCAAGTCTTGCACAATCAATAAAAGTGCACGTTCACCTTCATTGGATATTTTGCATTGCGGAATTCTTGGGAATCTCACATTTGCTTTCAAAGTTACTACATATGGTGGTATTTCTAAAAGGCCTACATCATTAGGACCAGTCGCCCAAAGAGAATCAGGGAGTGAACGCAGCTCTGGTGGAAGTGCATCCATTGACAAGTACATCGGAGAGGTGATTCTTTTACCCAATGTAAGCTGTACCCCTTCCGGAGAACAGTACAATGTCGCATATAGTCGTTTTAACAAGTCTAAACCAAGCAGGTTTTCATTACAACCCGTCGTCAAAATCAAGGGTGTTTTCAATTGACATGGTCCAACAGAAATAGACAAAGGACCAGATATAGGGTTGTAAACAGGGGCGCCTGAAAAACCTACAGAAACATTCGTTGAGCCAGACAAAGGTGCGCCAGGGAGTTTCGCATGAATGATAGAACTTTTCGCGGCACCAGTATCCAACAGAAACGGTTCGACTACACCTGATGTTGCTACTGCGACATAAGGCCCACTCTGATCTACTGGAACTGATACTACTCCCTCTCTCTGTCCATGGCTGTCCTAGTACCCATTTTGCTGAAATCCCTCATCCACTTCACAATAGTCTTCAACAAGATATTGTTGAGATCTATTTTGCTGGGCTGGCTGTCCATTTCTTTGATCAAAGTGATTGGAAGGGCGATCATTCGTCTGTGGAGGCATAGCACCTCGCCCTCGACCTCTAGAATTCTGTACAAAACCACCACGCCCTCTCTGAGCTGCTGCCGCATTATTTTGCGCTAAGATCGGACATTCATTCTTGTAGTGACCCTCTTTCTTACAATACGCACATTGGTTCCACTGATATTGAGGCCTCGTTGAACTATAATCTGTCCTCTGATACGAACCCTGTTGCATATTTGACTGATTCGTGCGAGGCGGATACGCCTGTTGCAAAAGAACCTTAGTCTTTAAATCTTTCGTTTTCTTTTCTGATTTCTCCTTTTCCTCTTTATCCCTATTTTCGTAGTACTGTGCAGTCGCAAGTATTTGCGCAGTTGTAGAAACAGCCCACGCACTCTCTGAATCCTTTAATTTATTGCATAATTCAGGTAACAAATTATGCACGAATTTATCGACAAACAGTCTCTGTCCTCCTTCTGTGCTCATATCCTGACCACTATGATCTACAAAAGTCTCTTCGAACCTTGTGAAGAAGTCGGAGACACTTTCGTCTTTCTTTTGCTTGCATGCGGATAACTTGTCCCAATTAACACGCAATGCGGGCATCAGAGTCTTCATTAAGTCGATTATCCTACCTGGAAGATTAGCAATTAGGGGTTCAGGTTTTGCACCACCTATTTGCTGACCATCCGCTGCAGTGATGGCTGCCCAATCACCACCTAAGGCTACTTGATGATCTTCCCTACGAATTTTAGCCCAGACTGGTTGAGGAACTACATTCCCAAATAACATATCAATGTCTGCTAAGTTCATTATACAAGCCTCAACTGTCTGTGTTAGTTCTTTGTAATATCCAGCAGGATTCTTACGTGGATCTGGTAAGGCCTGTTTCACTGCTAGCACTTCAGCTCGCTTCCACGGAATGTGTATCCACACTCTTTGGAACTGTGCTGGAACAGCTGCAATACCAGCATTATTATCAGCTGCCACTGCTTTGCGCCAAATTGGAGGAACCTCCCTCATTGGATATTGGCGACTCAGTTTCGTCTTACCTTTCTCTAAATCTCTCGGTGAACGAAGAGATGGATCATTCCTAAAACGTAAGATCAGTTCCATCGCTTCTTCTATATTTTCACCCACTATCATACCAGCAGCAAACTCTTTCTGAACCTTAATTAAGTCTTCTAAATTTGATTCAATATCATCTTCCTCTATTTCCTCACGTAACAACGAGCACATCTCGTCAAAGACGTACCGTTGCGTTGGTTCCTTCCACTGCATAAATGTTTCTAGTACATCTCTCGTACTATATCTCCTACTCTTCGAAATCCATCTGAGAGCCGTGGAATCTAAAATTCCCCGTTCCTCAATACTCGGATGCTGACTACGTCTCTGAACAGAGTCAGAAGTAGGAGTCTTGATTAAAGTTTTATAGAAAGGAGACAGCATGTTAGTAACAGAATCAGTGATTCTTCGACGTACAGAAAGTGGAGTTAACACACTCGCAGACGTAGAAAACACAGTAGAAGTAGGAACAGATAGCGTGGCAGTAGGAGTATCAAGAAAAATAGTTTGTGAAGTAGTAGGTGCAAGCGAGACAGATACAGGTATAGAAGCCGGCAATCCAGGAAGAGGAGGAGCCGTAGGAACAGTCACATTATTTACAGGAGGTACAGGGACTTGATTCTGAGGAACAGGAATACCAGGTTGTCCAGCAACCGGCAATTGAACATTTGGTACAAGTGGAGCCGTAGCACCTTGTGCATACGGTGGAGGTGACCGTAACAGATAAGACAACAGAGGATCGTTTTCCGAATCCTCTAGTATCTTAGCCGTTTTCGATGGCAAGGCAGGGTAGCACTTGTCGATCGCTAAATTATGCTCTCTAATGGCCACCTCTATAGCCTTCTCGCACTCGCTATCTTGCAGCTGTTTAGTTGCTTGCTCTAGAGTTAACTCTTCTTTCTCTTTCTGTTCTTTCTTAAATTTTTTCATTTCTCTCTGTTTGGATTCTTTTCGCCAGTAACGGAAAGAATCAAACATTGCCGGCCGGGCTTTCTTCCTAAACAATTTCGCTTCTAAATTATCAAGAATTTCGGGTTCAAAACTACCATGCAGTGGCCAACTAAGGACACCGTCATTCTTGGTGTAGCGGACCCACACCTCATTATAGGATATAGGACCCACACCATGTTTACAATATAAGTCATATAGGGGAGTCCCAATCGGAGGAACCAGACATGAGTCCTCCAATCGTGAGTCACTGTTGCAACCGAAGCACGACAACATACAATTTCTCCGACTTACCATTTTCAGTCCGGAACACAAAACAAAACAAAACACAAAACAAATATGTGCACTTGAACCAAGAACTTAGGCCTACCAAAACCAAACTAATGTATCGATACTCAAACTGAACCAAATAGATTATCGTGACCAGAACAACCAATGATAATCCTACGAAACCAAACCAAACTAAGAACCAATCAAGGATTATAACAACCCTTACGAAATGACCAACTAGCAACCACTAAATACTTAACTGAGGCACTGAAGACGTCACCAAGGAGAAACCCGTCACGTTTCGCTGTACTAAGGACTGCACCTCGGGTCCAAGACAGGGCGACGGTCAAGGCAACGGCCCACTGCAGCCGTCCTGAACGGGAACCCTCGTGGAAGAGAACTTCGGGCCACTTTTGCGATATGCCGGGATCGATGAAGTGGGGCGCCTCCCTCAGGAATCTTCACACGAAGCTTCTCGAACTCTTCAGGCTTTTGGACCGGTACCGAATGACGTCGCCCCACGTTGGGCGCCAATTGGAGTTCTGGACTTTTTGGTTCCGTCCAGAGGTGTCAGGGAACAACACCCAAAGACCCCGGAGTTCCACCTGCCTTGGTGCGCAAATGAACAGAAACACGGGCTTCTCGATGGTGGCGTCAAAGACCAAAGGTTTATTACTGCAGGGACACAGAAGTCACAGAAACTACGCATGGGCAGTGTCTAGGAGCCTGTTCAATTTGTACAAAGAGGGTTGCTCCTTATATACTAGTTTTTGGCCTTCAGGCGAATTCTTTACATGTTGGTACATTCCCAAAACCTTTGTATTACAGACAATAAATATTTGGCGTACACAGGAACTGTTGATAAAATCTGATACAAAACATCTACGGAGAGGGGTTCCCACTAGTTCATCACAATCCCTTGTCAATATTGCATTCAAGAGCCGGACCGCCTCATCGTAAATTTCGTTACCTCCCCCTAATAAAGGCCCAGAAGGAAAGGAGCAGAGCCAGGTGCAGAAGATAGGAAAGCGGGATAAGAGATGTTTGTGGGTTGTAAATGGGCAAGGCTACCGGCTTCGGCCGCCTAATCATGATCGGGACAATGGACACGAGAACCAGTTCAGGTGGGCTGGCCTCGGGCAGAGGAGGCAGCCTTTGTTGAGTCATGTAGCTACAGCGTGATCTGGTTTAAGGTGCACGTGTCATGAAAGAGGTGAATCTTCGGCTAAGGCTACGTGTCCTTAATCGAAATGAAGTGATCAGAGGTTATTGCATATGTGAGGGCAAGAAACACAAAATGGCGGCCATGATCTAAGATGGATGCCGTGGGTAGATCAGAAATGTGTTCATAACAGGAGTGCTCTTGCTCGTAGTATAGCGAAAACACCAGGATATGCTAAATGGATCATTTGCGGTTCGCTGATACTAATGTTATGTATTTCCGACAATATTGAAAACACGGGTTCAAATCGTCACGGAACCTCAATCCTTCTAGAGCAGAAAAAAAACGTGATCCCAAGAATTTGGCCAGTTTTAATGTTAATAAGCTTTCACAAATTCCAAAAGCTATGCTGATAGAGACTAAGGAAAGCCTAGAATCAAAGAACCACAATAGGTGCTTGCAAAAGCCTAACATTTTATTTAAACTCACTCATGTATTTGAATAATGAAGTCTGCACTGCAAGACATGTTGGACTATTTTAGATAATGGGAGCTCCAGAGCATTTGTTTTTATTAAGCCTTTGTACAAATATAAAAACGAATTTTATTCAACATTATCTGCTTATAGGCAAGATTAGAATATGAAAATGCATAAAATGTATGGTGTATCTTATTATAAATGTGTCTAATAACTACACGAGAAAGGGGAATTTGTTAAAGTTATTCTGCAAACTCGCTGAGAAACTGATGAGTCATGAGATGTACTTCCATGACTGAAGGGGCATTTTAACAAAGAGACTATAAGCAGCATTTCAAGCATCGCCAAACTCAAATTTCTACTCTCTGCTGATGAATGGCAATGACCAAGAAACACGTTTCACTTACCATTTATAAATTTAAGACATAAGCGACATTGCTAATTTGCCTTTCATTTGCTTTGGTGTTGATTAGTGTAAATACACAGCAACAGACTAACCGAAGACGAAAATGATTTGGTCTTGAAAGAAAGGAATGAAGCCTGCTAATGTGATCTGTAAGCACATCTCTTTGCCTTGAATAAGCAAGCTGTAGTATAACTAATTGATCTAGCTTGTATTGAGGCTTCACCAAAACATTAGAAATCCTTCCGCAGTGGAAAAACAAAAAACACTTACTTTCCGTAAGCATACAGTTAATCTGTGAGAAAAATAATGTAATGTGCGTCTTCGATGTACTTTTGAGATGTAAAATAGTCCCTCGTGCATTGCAACCCAAGACTTCCTTGGGAGACAGATTAACACACTAACAGTAGACTGTATGAGCAGAGAAAGTAATACTTCTCTGGGAGGAATCACTGCCCACGGTTATGTATACTTTAAAAGCAATGGAAACAGTTTTTCACATACAACTGTGCAATCAAGCCACACAAATCCACTACCGTGTTTCGTGAAAAATTACCAGAATTCGAACCTGTGAAGGTCAAAACAATGTACATGTTCAAGTGCTAATGTTCTTCAGCATGTTAAGCACATGCTTAAATATTTTTCCACGAGATCTGCGTAACTTAAAATTTTAACTATAACAATTGTGCCAACTTTTCCAATAGGAAATGTGCAATATTCATACAGTATGTTACGCTGAAGTTGCACGATATAAAAAGAAATGAAATGCGCATCGATTTCTAGCTATCGCTTATCCATTAATCAAAAAGATTTAAACAGGCGAGAGCATGTTTGGAAGGCAGGTTTGGCTAAGTAATTGATCAGTACCAAAGTACATAGTACACGAAGAACGGGTCTAATTTTCTTTCGGAGCAAGTAAGAGCAGCATCACCACACAAAGTATCCTGGTGCATGACATGTATTAGCAATTCCAATCACGTCTAAGTAGAACCGAGAAGTCCGGGTAGGGCATGGTCTTCTGAAGATGTAGTAGTCGCATCTACTCTTCTGTCACCTGAAACAGACAGTTGTTGTTCATAAACTATATTTTGTCTTGAATCGGAACACTTCTGAATGAACGGGCATCTCTAGCGAGTGCCGCATTTGAAATGCACGAGTTTCAAACAGTTTACGGTTCTTATACTGCCTCGAGCGTACTGGCACAACTTAGATTTTTTTTTTATTATTATTACTTACAAAAAATAATATAAAAGCACCAACTGGTTACAACGTGTTAAATTACAGAACAGTGGTTAGCAGGCCTGATGGGCCAAAAGAAGGAAAGGAAAGAACGAAGGAAGAAAGGGAGCAGGGTGAACAACATAAGGAAGGACATTGAGGAGAAATGTAGCCGCAGACTCTTTGGAGATTAGGAAAAGGCACGCTGAAGGGCGAGGGAGGCGAGGGAGGGAGGAGAAATGCGAGAAACGTGTGAAGCACGGGGCGGGGGTAGCGGATACCTTTGAAGTGAAGCTAAGCTTCACTTCAAAGGCTTGTTGGCACAGCGCACGCTGGGGGATGACAGTGGGAGGGAGGCTGGTGTCTGTGCACGCGCTTTTTATGGCAATGCACATGTGCCTTGAGCAAGCTTTTCACAGGCACTGCATGGAATCGCCCGATCTTGGTAAGCTCTGTTTAAGCCCCTTTATATCTCGCTCCGCTCAATGCGCATGCGCATTGATAGGTCACGAGACCTAAAAAGGAAGGCCTTGTATCTAGGATACATTGACTTTCAAACAGCATTCAATAGTGTATCGCTCCGAGATTATGGAAAAAATTAAGCAACTAGGGCATACCTCAAACCTTATTAAAAGCACTTAGCACCTTAAATTCAGAAACTTTGGTGAAACAAGCATTGGAAATGCAATAGGTCTCGCATTAGAAAAGATGGAGCTATTGGTCTTGTAAATTTAATAATTTTTTAAGTTATGTTTATGTTTTTATAATAGCAAATGTATTAATTTTGTTATTGTAAATGCCAATATTTATAGAATTTGCAAATGTGACACCTATAGCATTATTAAAGTTAGATGTTTAGTATTCCCCTGTCTTACATGTATTGATATGACAAATCTTAATGGCTTATACATTTTATATGTAATTATTAATTACATAATAATTTTTGTATTGTATAATGGCACTACATTTTAAAACAAATTGTGAGAAGATTATGTGTTGTGTATGTTTTATTTTTTAAAAATCAAGATTAAAAGTGTAATATTAATTTCTTTGTACTTTTCTAATAAAGCTTTAAACATTGATACATTGCATTTTTGCTGAGAACTGGGTAGAGTGAGGGTGTGAGGGTGGTAGAGTGAGGGAGGTAGAGTGAGGGTGGTAGAGTGGTATAGTGAGGGCGGTAGATAGAGTGAGGGCAATAGATAGATAGAGTGAGGGTGATAGATAGATAGTGTAATTATGTGGTGTGTAGTTATGAGGCACTGAGTGGTATTAGGAGTTTATGTTGCGTTGAGCGCAGTGTAAATATGTAGCATATAAATATGTGGCACAGAGTGGTATTTGGAGTGTATGTTGCATTGAGTGTAGGGTAATTATGTGGCATGTAATTATGTGACACTGACTGGTATTTGGAGTGTATGTTGCATTGAGTGCAGTGTAATTATGTGGTGTGTAACTATGTGGTAGTAAGTGGTATTTTGAGTGTATGTTGCATTGAGCGCAGTGTAAATACGTAGCATAAAATGTCGTTGCACTGAGTGGGTGTTGTAGTGTATGGTGCATTGAGTGCTGTGTAATTATGTGGCGTGTAATTATGTGGCACTGAGTGCTATTTGGAGGGTATTTTGTGTTGAGAGCAGTGTAATTATGAAGCATTTAATTATATGGCACTGAGCTGTATAATGAGGAGTGTATGTTGTATTCAGTAGAGTGTAATTGTGGGACATCTAACTATGTGGCACTGACTGTCATTGCTTGGAGTGTAAGTTGCATTGTAATTATGTAGCATATAATTATGTGGTATTTTGTGGAGTGTGTGTTGCATTTAGTAGAGTGTAATTATGTGGTGTGTAATTATGTGGCACTGAGTGGTATTCGGAGTGTATGTTGCATTGAGCGCAGTGTAATTATGTAGCTTTTAATTATGTGGCGCTGAGTGGTATTGTGTGGTGTATGTTGTATTCAGTAGAGTGTAATTGTGTGGCATGTAATTATGTGTCTCTGAGTGGTATTGTTTGGAGTGTATGTTGCATTAAGTGCAGTGTAATTATGTAGCATATAATTATGTGGCACTGAGTGTGTGAGGGTGCAGTGTGTTTGAGGGTGTAGTATGTGTGAGGGTGCAGGGTTTGTGAGGGTGCAGAGTGTGGGCGCAGTGTGTGAGAGCGTAGTGTGTGTGGCCTAAAGTAGTGTGAGGGTGCAGTGTGTGTGGGCTAAAGTAGTGAGAGGGCGCAGTGTGTGTGTGGCCTAAAGTAGTGTGAGGGTGCAGTGTGTGTGGGCTAAAGTAGTGAGAGGGCGCAGTGTGTGTGTGGCCTAAAGTAGTGTGAGGGCGCAGTGTGTGTGGCCTAAAGTAGTATGTGGGCTCAGTGTGTGTGTCATAAAGTAGTGTGAGTACGAGTGAGGACGAGTTCCAAGCCTGGTAGAGGAATGTTGGCTCGGTTATATTCCACAGCAGACGCCCCAGCCAGGCTGGTGGTATGACACCAGCAGATGCAATATTTAGCAATCAGACAGTGTCAGAGTGGAAACGGACAGTCTGGCTGCAAGCAGAAGGCAGCAGAGGCATGGAGTGGGAAATCAACACTGGAGGAGACAGAAGCCCGTGAAGAAAGCACACATGAGATGGAGGAGCAGAAATCCAGAGGAAGAAAGCTTGAGAAAGTTGAAGGATGGAAGGATAGGGAGAAAGATGAAGATAAAGTCAGTGAGTGAGAAGACATCCTTCTAGAGCAGAAAAAAAACGTGATCCTAAGAATTTGGCCAGTTTTAATGTTAATAAGCTTTCAAAAATTCAAAAAACTATGCTGATAGAGATTAAGGAAAGCCTAGAATCAAAGAACCACAATAGGTGCTTGCAAAAGCCTAACATTTTATTTAAACTCACTCATGTATTTGAATAATGAAGTCTGCACTGCAAGACATGTTGGACTATTTTAGATAATGGGAGCTCCAGAGCATTTGTTTTTGTTAAGCATTTGTAAAAATATAAAAACGATTTGTATTCAACATTATCTGCTTATAGGCAAGATTAGAATATGAAAATGCATAAAATGTATGGTGTATCTTATTATAAATGTGTCCAATAACTACATGAGAAAGGGGAATTTGTTAAAGTTATTCTGCAAACTCGCTGAGAAACTGATGAGTCATGAGATGTACTCCCATGACTGAAGGAGCATTTTAACAAAGAGACTATAAGCAGCATTTCAAGCATTGCCAAACTCAAATTTCTACTCTCTGCTGATGAATGGCAATGACCAAGAAACACGTTTCACTTACCATTTATAAATTTAAGACATAAGCCACATTGCTAATTTGCCTTTCATTTGCTTTGGAGTTGATTAGTGTAAACACACAGCAACAGACTAACCGAAGACCAAAATGATTTGGTCTTGAAAGAAAGGAATGAAGCCTGTTAATGTGATCTGTAAGCACATCTCTTTTCCTTGAATAAGCAAGCTGTAGTATAACTAATTGATCTAGCTTCTTTCGAGGCTTCACCAAAACATTAAAAATCCTTCCGCAGTGGAAAAGCAAAAAAACACTTACTTTCCGTAAGCATACAGTTAATCTGTGAGAAAAATAATGTAATGTGTGTCTTCGATGTACTTTTGAGATGTAAAATAGTCCCTCGTGCATTGCAACCCAAGACTTCCTTGGGAGACAGATTAACACACTAACAGTAGACTGAATGAGGAGAGAAAGTAACACTTCTCTGGGAGGAATCACTGCCCACGGCTATGTATACTTTAAAAGCAATGGAAACAGTTTTTTACATACAACTGTGCAATCAAGCCACACAAATCCACTACTGTGTTTCGTGAAAAATTACCAGAATGCAAACCTGTGAAGGTCAAAACAATGTACATGTTCAAGTGCTAATGTTCTTCAGCTTGTTAAACACATGCTTAAATATTTTTCCACGAGATCTGCGTAACTTAAAATTTTAACTATAACAATTGTGCCAACTTTTCCAATAGGAAATGTGCAATATTCATACAGTATGTTACGCTGAAGGTGCACGATGTAAAAAGAAATTAAATGCGCATCAATTTCTAGCTATCGCTTATCCATTAATCAAAAAGATTTAAACAGACGAGAGCATGTTTGGAAGGCAGGTTTGGCTAAGTAAATGATCAGTACCAAAGTACAGAGTACACGAAGAACGGGTCTAATTTTCTTTCGGAGCAAGTAAGAGCAGCATTACCACACAAAGTATCCTGGTGCATGACATGTATTAGCAATTCCAATCACGTCTAAGTAGAGCCGTGAAGTCCGGGTAGGGCATGGTCTTCTGAAGATGTAGCAGTCGCGTCTACTCTTCTGTCACCTGAAACAGACAGTTAAACTATATTTTGTCTTGAATCGGAACACTTCTGAACGAACAGGTATCTCTAGCGAGTGCTGCATTAGAAATGCACGAGTTTCAAACAGTTTACGTTTCTTAGACTGCCTCGAGCGTACTTGCACAACTTAGATTTTTTTTGGGATTATTATTACTTACAAAAAATAATATAAAAGCACCAACTGGTTACAACGTGTTAAATTACAGAACAGTGGTTAGTAGGCCTGACGGGCCAAAAGAAGGAAAGGAAAGAGCGAAGGAAGAAAGGGAGCAGGGTGAACAACAGAAGGAAGGACATTGAGGAGAAACATAGCCGCAGACTCTTTGGAGATTAGGAAAAGGCACGCTGAAGGGCGAGGGAGGCGAGGGAGGGAGGAGAAATGCGAGAAACGTGTGAAGCAGGGGGCGGGGTAGCTGGCACTGCATGGAATCGCCCGATCTGGGTAAGCTCTGTGGAAGCCCCTTTATATCTCGCTCCGCTCAATGCGTATGCGCATTGATAGGTCACGAGACTTAAAAAGAGTCATTTCTGGATGGTCCATGACAAACAAAATTAAAACCAACAAGGGACTCAAACAAGGATGCACATAGGGCTCGATACTTTTTAAACTGTATCTGGCAGATCTATGGCATTGACATCATACAGAAAGGTAAATTGCTTGAAAATAAATACAGTAAAAACTAAGGTGATGAAAGTCACTAGACAAAAAGTCAGCAAAAGATTTTGGGCATATCGAGGGAAAACCTATTGAGGTTGTGGCCACATACAAGTATTTGGGAGTCTGCACCGACCATAGGGTTGCACACATCACTGCACAGCAGGAGGTAGCGCACTCCCTAGAGGGGGCCTTCTGTTGAATAAGAAACTCTATGAGTACATCAGATATATCCCCTCTAATCAAACATATTGGCGCAAAATTATTACCATTATAGGGTGTAATGATCTTTAAAAATAAAATGTCAACACGACTGGATAGAGCACAGTCAGCTTTCTATCGCAGACTGCTTTTACTGGCAACTTCCACCTCTCAAGCTCAAATCTGTATGAAATTTAAATTCAATCAATCAATCATGTAAAGTGCACTACTTACCCGTGAGGGTCTCAAGGTGCTGGGGGAGAGATGCTACTGCTTGAATAGATAGGTCTTGTGGAGTCTTCTGAAAGTTAGCAGATCCTGGGTCTGCCGAAGGAGGATGGGGAGGGCATTCCAGGCTTTGGCGGCGAGGTGTGAGAACGATCTGCTGCCGGAGGTTTCTCTTCGGATGCAAGGGACTGTGGCGAGGGTGAGGTCGGCGGAGCGGAGCTGGCGGTAGGGGGTGTTGAATCTGAGTCGTCTGTTGAGGTATGCTGGTCCGGTGTTGTGTAGTGCCTTGTGTGCGTGGGTGAGAAGCTTGAAGGTGACCCTCTTGTTGACGGGGAGCCAGTTCAGGTCTCTCAGGCGGGGTGTGATGTGCTGTAGCGAGGGATGTTGAGGATCAGTGGGGCAGAGGTGTTTTGAATGTGCTAGAGTCGTTTCAGGAGTTTGGCTGAGGCTCCTGCGTAAAGGACGTTTCCGTAGTCTAGCCTGCTGCTGAAGAGGGCTTGGGTGACCGTTCTTCTTGTTTTGGTGGGGATCCACCTGTAGATTTTGCGGAGCAGGCGGAGGTTGTTCAAGCAGGAGGAAGTGACGGCGTTGACCGACTTTGTCATGGAGAGAGAGGAGTCGAGGATGAACCCTAGGTTGTGTGCGTGGTCGGTGGGTGTTGGAGCTGTTCCCAGTGCGGTTAGCCACCAGAAGTCTTCCCAGGCCGAGGGGGTGGGGCCGAGGATGAGGAATTCCGTCTTGTCTGAGTTTAGCTTCAGTGAACTGTTCTTCATCCACTCAGCTACGGCTTTCATTCCTTCGTGGAGGTTGGCTTTGGCGGTGAGGGGGTCCTTGGTGAGGGAGAAGATCAGTTGGGTGTCGTCGGCGTAGGAGATGATGTTGAGATCATGCCGTCGGGCGACGTGGGCGAGCGGTGCCATGTAGATGTTGAACAATGTTGGACTGAGGGATGAGCCTGGGGTGCACCGCAGATGATCTTGGTGGCTTTGGGGTGGAAAGGGTGGAGGCTGACGCTCTGGGTTCTGCTCGAGAGGAAGGAAGTGGTTCAGTCCAGACCCTTGTCTTGGATACCAGCGTCGTGGAGGCACATGCTTAGGGTGAGGTGGCAGATGGTGTCGAAGGCGGCTGACAGGTCCAGGAGGATGAGGGCTGCAGTTTCTCCATTGTCCAGTAGGGCCCTGATGTCATCAGTGACAGCAATGAAGGACATTTTGGTGCTGTGGTTGCTGCGGAATCTGGACTAGGATGGGTCCAGGATGCTGTTCTCCTCGAGGTAGTGGGTCAGTTGTCTGTTGATGGTCTTCTCAATGACCTTCACCAGAAACGGGAGCAGAGAGATGGGCCGGAAGTTCTTGAGGTCCTTCGGGTCAACCTTGGGTTTCTTGAGTAAGGTGTTGATCTCGGCGTACTTCCAGCTCTCCGGGAAGGTCGCTGCCTTGAAGGAGATGTTGATGGCTTGCCGGAGATGGGATGCAATGGTGGCGCTGGCTTTGTTGTAGATGTGGTGTGGGCATGGGTCTGACGGAGATACGGAGTGAATAGTGTTCTTTACTTTGATGGTGTTGTCGTTGTTAATGTAGTTCCAGGCGAGCAGGGGGTTGGTGCGGATGGTGGCCGTGGGGATGGGGGTCTCTGTGGTTGTCGGGACGGCTGTGACATTGAAGCTGTCATGAATGTCAGCGATCATGCGATGGAAGAAGGTGGTGAGGGAGTCGCACAGGTCTTGCGAAGGTGGGATATCGTTGGTGTTGGAGCTGGGGTTGGAGAGTTCCTTGAAGAACTCTTTGCTGTTACTCTTTGCTGTTGTGTGCGTTGTTGTCTAAGTGGTCTTTGAAGGAGGCCCTTTTGGCTGATCTGATGAGGTGGTGGTGCCTGCGGGTGGTGTTCTTGAGGGCTGCGTAGCTGTCTGGTGTCTGTTCACGGTGCCATTTCTTCTCTAGCTTCCGACAGGTTTTCTTGGAGGCCTGGAAGTCTTCAGTGAACCAGCTGGCTTGCTTGCTGGTGTGTCTGTTGGAGGGTTTCTTGAGCGGGGCGATGGTGTTGGGGCAGTCGTCGATCCATTGTCTGAGGTTGGGGACGGCGGTGTTGTGGTTGTTGGGGTTGGCAGGTGGGTTCCGGGAAAGGGTGGTGGTTAACTGGTCATTTTTGTGACTTTGCTCCAACAGCTACTCTGAAAAACAAAGGTCCTTAGCTTATCAGAATCAAGAACAACAATGTAATATAGGCCATAATAGGAAACTATATTTTTGTCCTCTGTCCAGCCGGACAGGGTATTTATTTGAACAAAATGAACAAAATTGATAAATGATTAAGAGGCACAGTCCTGTACCTTACTCAAGAGAGACAAACAACATATAAGGAAAAAGGGAGCAGGAATGTGATTGTCCGATGTTGAGTGCATGGAGGGTGCTGGCATCGTAGCGGCGTTAGGTCTCGTGGTGTTTGCGGGGCCAGGGGTTCTGGCACTGGGCGCAGTCCAGGCACAGACGGGCTTGCCTTAGGCGCGCCTTTGAAACGGCCATGCAGTGGCCGCCACATAAGAGTAGGTGGGAGGGAGGAGCAGCTGGGAGGCGGGAAGCGGTGCAGCGAATGGGAGCAGGGGGCGGGGCCACAGGGTACGCAGCGGCGGGAAGAACGAGCGGGAGGAGCGGGCTAGGAAAACAGAGGGCAAGGGCACAAAGAAGAAAAAGGTGATTAATAAGGTACTAAGGAACAGTGTAACAGTACAAGGCTCAAGATTATAAAAAGAGGGAAAGAAACAAGGTTAATAAATACTGCACTAGAAGAACAGTGCAATATTACAAGGCACAATAGCAGTGTAGCAGGGCAGAGCGAGCGCAAGAGCAGCAGCCTAGAACCTACACCAGCGGCAGCAGCCGGCTCAGGGGCGGCAACGCACAGACGGTGCTGTGCGCCATGGGGAGAGACCTGCCTGAGAGCATGGTCAAGGGTCGCTTGACCATCCCAGCAATGGATACTAAAAGCTAGGTTTGTAGCCTGTTGTTCGAAAGCCAAACAAGCCAGAGGAAATACTTTAAAGAGTCATATGGTCACTGGTAAATAACACAGGGACAAACTGGCACAAATGTTTAATGCACTGGTGTAGATGTAATGGAGGTACATGAAATTTGGTCAAGCTCTTTACCTACGGCCATGGCAGCAAAACTTTTAACTAAGCAAGCAACGCCATTATCAGCAGAACGCGATGCATTAGCCTTAAAAAATTGAGTCACAGCAGTTGGGCGTCAAAACTTTATGACTGTTGGGGCTTGCCACACTACCTCCCATGCCCTCTAAAGCCAATAATGAAGCACTAGCTAATGAGACTATGTTTTGGATTAGTTCCATTGATGGCATAGAAATATGCACAGAGGCATAAGGAAGAAAAAGACACACATTGCCGCCTCTGCGGAAAAGGGGAGGAATCATTAATCCAGGTGCTGTGGATCTATAAAAAACTGTGCGCTTTGAGAAACTTTTGGCTCCGCCCTATCATGCACATATTGAATGTACGTACATGCCAAGACACACTAGGAGAGTGCATGAGAAGCGACTTGGTGCAATTGGCTGCCAATTTTTATTAAATTTATGCAGCGGCAACAACTCTGATGATCTTTGATAACTGCTCAGAATTTTAATCATCTTGAACAGGAGCTCACACACCTTTTTTAACTCTGTTCTGCAATTTAATATTATTGATTTTATGAGAAATAGGATCACAAAGTGATATATCTTTTTTTTAAAACGACACACATGATTTTCTATCCACCTTTTATGCAACCAATTGCAATGATTTTAAGTAATTGTGCAGTAAAAACGTATCTTATGTTACTGTGGTGCAGAGTAGACTGACATTGAGTGCAGTGGCATAGAGTGCATTGGCTTTGAGTAAAGTTGCATAGAGAGAATTGGCGTAGACTGCAGTGACATTGATTAGAGAGGCAAAGAGGGCAGTGGTGTTGAGTAGAGTGGTGCAGAGTAGTTTGCAGTGGCATAGAGTAGATTGTTTCAGAGTAGAGTGAAGGGGTGTAGGGAGGAGTGCTCCAGAGTAGAGTGGAGTAGTGCAAGGTCGAGTGCAGAGGTGTAGATTAGATTGGTTTTGAGCATAGTTGCATAAAGTTTAGTGGTATAGAGTGTAGCAGCGTGAAGTGCAGTGGTACAGAGTAGAATGTAGTGGCATAAAGTGCATTGGTGTAGAGTGCGGTAGAGTGGCATATAGTTGAACGGGGCAGAGTAGAATGCAGTGGCATAGAGGGCACCAGCATGGAGTTGAGTGGCACAGAGTAGATGGGTGCAGGAAGTAGTGGCACAGAGTACAGCGGTGCAGACTAGAATAGAGTGGTGTAGAGTGCAGTGACATAGAGCACAATGGTGTAGAGTGGCATTGAGTTCAGTTTTACAGAGTAGAGTGTCGTAGAGTGCAGTCGCATAGACTAGAGTGGTAAAGAGTAGAGTGACGAAGAGTAGAGTGGAGTAGAGTGGTGCAGAGTAGAATGTTGTATAGAGCATTGGTATGGAGTAGGGTGGTACAGAGTAGAATAGAGTGGAATAGACTCCAGTGACAGAGCACAATAGTGTACAGTGGCATACTATGCAGTGGCTTAGAATGCAGTGGTACATAGTAGAGCGGTGTTGAGTGGCTGAGAGTGCAGGCTTGAAGAGTGGCACACAATAGAGTGGCACAGAGTGGAGAGAGTTGCGCAGAGATGTTTGGCACAGAGAGCAGTGGCTCAGAGTAGAATGGAGTGGCTTAGCATGCAGTGGCCTAGCTTGCAGAGGGGTTATGCGCAGTGACATAGAGTGTTGCATAGTACAGTATAGAGGCTTAGAGTGCAGTGATGAAGAGTAGTTGTCATAGAGTGCAGTGGCCTAGAGTACATTGGTTATCAGTGAAGTGATGTTTAGTGCATTGGCGTAGAGTGCAGTGTTTTAGATAAGAGTGGCGTAGACTACAGTGCTGCAGAGTAGAATAGAGTGGCGTAGAGTGCATTGGCATAGAGTACAATGACGTAGATTGCAGTGGCATAAAGTGTTGCAGAGTAGAGTATAGTGGCATAGAGTGCAGAAGTGCGGAGTACATTGGCATAGATTTCAGTGGCATAGCGCACATTAGTTCTAAGTAAAGTAATTTAGAGTGCATTGCCGTAGAGTGCAGGGATGCAGGGTAGAGTGAAGTGGCACAGAGTACAGTGGTGTGGCACAGAGTAGAGTGGAGTGGAGAGGTACTGAGTGCCATAGCGCCTAGTTCAGTGTCATAGAGTGGTGCAGAGTAGAGTTCCACAGAGAGCAGTGGAATAGTGTACAGTGCTGCAAAGTACAACACAGAGGTGCAGAGTGCAGTGAAGCAGAGTGCAGTGAAGTAGAGAACGATAGAGTATAACGGCATAGAGTGCAGCGGTGCAGAGTTGTCTGGCATAGAGTGCAGTGATGTAGAGTGTATTGGTTTTAAGTAAAGTGGTGTAGAGTGCATTGGTGTAGAGTACAGTGATGCAGGGTAGAGTAGAGTGGTGCAATGTGGAGTAGCATAGGTTGAGTGGTGCAAAGTAGAGTGAAGTGGCGTGGAGTGGAATATGCATGGTGTGGTAGCACACTGCCACTAGAGTGAACATATATTAAATCGAAATAACCATTACATTTGCACAGACATACAGTCTTACTAATAGACATATACAGCTCACAAACGACATTGTGTGGAAATGTCATCACCCAGTGTATTGATTTGTCTTTGAATTAATTAAAATGTGCTTCACTTGTGGTTTTATAATTCTGATGTATTCTGAAATATCTTCACAGTTCATTTATAGACATGTACATTTTGTTGTGTGCTAAAACATAAAAATAACAATGTACATCCTTTCTCAAGAACTCCCCCTCCTTCACCAACTCCCATCCCCGTCCCCCCAGTAGCCAGCATGATTATCACACAAATCCTATCACTTTGATGTCAGAGAAACAAAGTAAACCTCAAGCGCCCTGGACGAAGGAGCCTGATATTTGAATTCTGTTTTTGAATGCACAGCAAATGTGACAATATGAGAACAATATTTAAAGGCCGTTTACAGAAATCAAGTACTGATGGAAGAATGCAGTAAATAGGGTTTGTGGAAGGGAAAGGACGAACTCAAGCTGGACAGCCTAGAACAAACAGAGCCAGCAAATAGAAAGCAAGTAAGTGTGAGTTACAAACCAGAAAGCCAATTGTAAGCAATGGGTGGGACGCATTCCCAGGGTAGGTTTACGAATGTCCCCAAGATGTCATTAGCAAACCAGATAGCTGTGCTGTCTGGTAGTGTTCGACTTAATGAGCCACTGTTGTCAAGTGCCAGAAGAGAGATAGGAAGATAGCCAATTTACAGTGGCCCCCAAAATACCCAAAGCAGTCATATAAAACTTCTCTAATTTTTGCACTCTACTTGCCTGACTTACACCGGGAATACATCGCAGGTGATTTAATACCTGCTACCGCTCCAGGGTGTGCCTCCCTGCCCCGTACCACCGCGGCTGACGTGCCGATTGTTGTGGAGGGCAGGCACCATCTTGGGTGAGGTACCCAGATCCCAGTGGTGCCGCGCGCTGCGGTCTAGCTGGGGGTGGGGCTAAGCCATAAATCGCAATCGCCGGCCGGAGGCGCAGCGGACGCACGCAGCGGACGCGCCGCTGGCGCGCCGAAGGTGTGCCAAAGGTAAGCCCGTCTGCGCCCGTCTGCGGCTGGCCGGGGCTAGGGGCAGATAACTCTGCTAATTGTATTTCTTACCCAGCCCCAGATTTGATTTGTTTGCATGATCACTGGCCTCTTTGCCCCACCGTATCCTCCAGACCTGACTCACTGGGACTCCTTTGTCCCCGGAAGGCTTTTCTAGAATTTGACTCCCCCTGGCCATGACACTACCACCTCCCCTGCCAGCCCCTCGAACTGCTTCTCTTTCTCCTGTTAAAAGAGCTGTGAACTCCAACTTCACGGTGAGCTACCTGAACACCCGCTCACTAGTTAACCCCTTCCATGCTCATGACAAGGCCAGCTCGTCATGAGGCACGGTTGAGCTGTGCTTATGACGAGTTGACCTTGTCATGAACAATGATAAATACCACTTTCAGCACAGGAGGGGAAAACCCCCTAGCAGCCAAGGTGTTAAACACCAGCTGGAGATCTTTCAGCTTTTAGATGCGGAGAAACAAACATACTGCTGGTCACCGAAACCTGGCTCAACGAGGAGTCATTTCCCGACATCCTCGCGGCTGTCCCGCCTGGCTACTACATCCTTCAAGCTCATAGATCTTTGGGCAAGCCAGGTGGCGGGGTCGCAGCCACTATTAAAAACACCCCATCAGATTTTCATCGGTAGATGTGGCCACCATTCCCTTGGTTGACTGCCTTATTTTAAGACTTGAATCTTCGGTAACCCCTCTTATTTGTGTCCTCGTATACCGGCCCCCCCAGCCCATGCCCAGTTTCCCCTCACTGTTTGGTGATATGTTTTCCCAGCTGGTAATAAATAATTCGAAAATCCTGATTATAGGGGATTTCAATTACTGGCCCTCTGACGCTAGAGAGAGCATTTGCTCATCTACCTTTACCGACCTGTTAGTCGGCAAGAATTGTTCCCAGCATATCCATTCAGCAACCCACGTCAAGGGCCATATTTTAGACCAGGTTTGGACTTCTAACCTAGATATCTCCACACCTCTTATTTTTCCTTGCCCCTGGTCTGACCATTTTATTATCGCGTTTTCTTTTGCCATTACCTCTCACGCTGGTCGAACCCTCGAGGGAAACCTCTTAGCCAGGAACTGGAATAGGGCAGACCTTGGGGAATTTGTTTCCCTTCTCAGGGTTCCCCCCCCCCTGCTGAGTGCGACTCTGTAGACGCCCAGGCCTCTGGCTTAAGGTGATGGCTCGAATCAGCAAGTGACACTGTAGCTCCCCTTAAACGCGTCAAATTAAAGCGCCCCCATGACGCGCAAAGATGGTTCTCAGTGAAACTCAAAGCTATGAAACTGCTGGCAGCGAGATTACGCCCCAGAGAAGAAGCTGGTATTTGCGGCTCGGCTCAAAGAATATAAGCTAGGTATTCTACAGGCAAAAACCTCATACTTTTCCAAAAAAATGTGGACTTGGCCACTAAAGCCAAAGACATCTTCTCCATTGTGGAAGAATTGTCGCACCCAGATAGGGTGACCATTAAACCTCTTCCCTCTCAGGCCCTTTGTGACTCCCTTAATTCCTTTTTTGTAGACAAAATAGCAAAAATGTAAAATAATATTTCCTGCTAGTCTCCCTCAGCCTTATCTATTCCGATCACCATCCTTGTCATTTCCAATCCCCACTCAGTTAACCAGATACCCCCGATCTCTGAGGAGGAATTCTTCGCCCTGTTAAAAAAGGTGACCTCTGGCTCCCCCACTGATTGGTGCCCCCCTCATGTCCTGCAAGAGGCTTTCACTGCCTGTCCTGGGCCCCCTTTGACACTTCTTAATGATTCACTTAAAATGGGCTCGGTCCCTAGTTTCTTTAAGATCACTGAAGTAGTGCCCATCTTAAAGAAACCCAACGCTGACCCGTCCCTCATGAGCAACTACCGCCCCATCTCCCTGCTCCCCTACCTCAGAAAAGTACTGGAAGCCCATGTCACCAACTTTTTTGAGCTTCTTCATCGAACGTACTCCATTTCTTGACCCTCAACAGGCTGGTTTTAGACCTGCACATTCAACTGAATCGGTCATACTTTCAGTGATGGAGGAGCTGCGAAGAAGGGCAGACGTAAGACCAGCCAGATCCTGGTGCTCCTGGATTTGTCGGCCGCATTTGACACGGTCGACCATGATATTCTAGTCGACCGTGTCATGATGCCGGCATCCAGGGGCTGGCCCTTGAGTGGGTTCGCTCCTTCCTAAGCGACCGTCACCAGGCTGTCCGTCTCTCCCACTTTTCTGCTGATAAAGTCAGGTTGACAGCTAGGACTACAGCATGCAGCAACGTAAATTATAATTTTTAAACAATCAAAACAATTTCTAAATCATTTTCATCATCACATTTAATATGTTATGTCAAGCAGCACCCAATGCATGGCGAGCTTTTGACAAGGCGGCGGTATCGAGGACGCTCGTAGGACCCCCGTCCTTATTTTATTTATTTATTTATTTATTTATTTATTTATTTATAGCATTTGTAGAGCGCTTCTGCAACCCTACGGGCATCCTGGCGCTGTGTACATATTGCTGAAAATACTGTGCATCAGAGGAGGGGGATAGTATAAAGTTCTGGTGAGATTAAACTTTGGGGAAGAGCCATGTTTTCACCATCAGTTCGTCTGTTTTCCTGATGTCGTTAGGCAATTTGTTCCACAGATGGGCTGCGGCTATGCTGAAAGCTCTGCCACCATAAGTGGCTTTCCTGATCCTGGGTATGCTTATCAGGTTGGAAGATGAGGAACGGAGGGACCGTGTGGGTATATACCATTTGAATTTCTTTTGAAGCGGTCGGGGGCCCATTCCGTGTACTGCCCTAAAGACAATGCAGAGGGATTTAAAGCAGATCCTTTGATGTACAGGTAGCCAGTGAAGATCGGCTAGAGCGAGGGTGGTAGAGGATCTTCGCTCTCGGGAGAGTGCCAGCTTCGCTGCTGCCGCCTGGATGCTTTGCAGTCTGGAGATCAAATAGGCCGGGGATTCCAGAAGCAGAGCATTACAGTAATCCAGGCGGCTGAGAATGGTGCTCCTAACTATGGTGGTTCTGACCTGCGCTGGTAAGAGGGGTAGCAGCTTTCGCAGTCCTCTCATTAAAGCAAAGCAGCTACTCATCTGCTTGTTGCTATTTGGCAGACTACGCACAACTTGTGCAGAATATTCTTCATATTTATATACATTGTGGCGAACACGCTCATAACAGGGCGCTATATCTTGATTACACCACAGTTGCATTTAGATTCGTCAGAGAGGCTTTTTTTAGGCACTACAGGATTGAATTACCAGGATTTATTACGGAACCCCTGACGAAGGGACAAGAGAGTCCCGAAATGCATTGGGTGCTCAAGAAATGTGGTTTCTTGTAAAATGGATGTATAATATGAATTGATGTATATATATAATCATGAACAGTGAATAACACACAGAAAAATATGTTGATTGACATAACATATTAAATGTGATGATGAAAATGATTTAGAAATTGTTTTGATTGTTTGAAAATTATAATTTACGTAGCTGCATGCTGTAGTCCTAGCTGCCAATTTATGGGGTTAGGCCACTTTCACTGTATATACCAATGCTTAGCGGGCATTAATACAGCATAGCACACACAGTGTCCTATCTGATTAAGTTGATTAATTGAGTGCAACTTCCACCTACATACATGATAAAGTCAGGTTGACATGTGGTGTCCCTCAGGGCTCTTCCCTCTCCCCCCCTCCTTTTTTTTAACCCCTCCTTTTTTTTAACTTGTATCTGACCTCTCTTATCCGTTCTCTACGAGGCTATAACGTCACTGCATTTAATTATGCAGACGATATTCAGCTGGTCTTTGACATTGATTCTTCGGCCCAATCTATCCACAACTTTCAATCCACCCTGTGCTTTATTAGTGACTGGATGGGGGGAAACCATTTGAAGCTCAACCTCGACAAGACCGAGTTGGTCTTGATCGGGGGTGTCTCCAACCCTTGGCCAACTTTTGGCCCCCATGCCTGGGCCTTGCCCCCCGCCCTATTGACTCTGTTAAAAGCCTCGGAGTCACCATTTGCAATGACCTCTCGATGAAGCCCCATATTAATGCTGTGGTCTCCTCCAGTTTCTTCCATCTACGTAAGGTCCGGAAGATATCTCGCTTCCTGACTACGGAGGCCCTTACCCTGGCACTTTTGGCTCTCGTAATCTCCAGGATAGATTATGCCAATTCCCTCTATGTCGGTATCCCTGCCTATCAGTTGAACCGTCTGCAGCTGGTACAGGTCCAGGCTGCAAGACTGATCTTTCATCAGCTCAGGCACCACCATGTCCGCCCCTTGCTTAAAACCCTTCATTGGCTCCCGGTAGCCAAACACTGTGAGTTTAAACTGGGCTGTATTATTTTTAAAGCTCTGGCCGGCCTTGGCCCAGCCTTCATCTCCTCTTTACTTCATCACTACTCCCCGTCGCGCCACCTCCGGTCCTCCCATCTCGCTTTACTCACTACACCTTTATTGAAGCGCAAGAAGTTTGGAGGGCTTAGATTTTCGTTCCTTACCCCCTCCTTCTGGAACGTGCTCCCTCTAGAGTTTAGACTTACTGCTTCTAACGCTCATTTCAGATCTCTTCTGAAAACATATCTGTTTCGCGAGGCACATGATTAGGTATTCTCCTTCCCCTTCTCTCCTTTTCTTTCCTGCTACCTGCACTTCTCTCTGTTTGACCTAATTTTGCCAATAGCGCCATGAAACCGTTGGGTGTAAGCATGCTCTATAAGAATTTTTAACATAACATAACATGTTGTAGAGGCTAGAGGGAGGCAACTGGATTAAAAAAGCCAAAAAGTCATGAAGAACTTAAAAGGGATGAGTGCTTAGCATGATGAGTAGAAATAAGAAAAGCAGTGACCTAAAATGTGGGCGGACAAAAATAAGATGGACTGGAGAAACGGAAACGATGAAATTGAGAATCCAGGTAAGAATATTTTACATCACACATTTCAAAAGTCTGTGAAGAAAATAAAAAAAGGTTTTAGGCTGAAAACCTGGACAAGAAGGGTTAAGAGAGCTTTTTAAAGAAAAATAACAACAGAGGGCGGCCTCAGGCTCAACGAGTCTCTTAATTATTCCGATCGATATCCTGCTAAAGTTTCATTTAGCTTCAAGACATATTTTTTCAGGCTTCTGTTGCACAACTTTTGCAGCCACCTGAACACGTGCATGATGCGGTAGGAACAAATGAGCCTTCTGTCTTGCAGGTGGTTTCAGTAGCCTGAACATCAGCAAAACCCAAATTGCAGAGCTCTTGAAACAGTACATAAATCTTTGCTGGCACCACAGGTGCAAAGGTATTATCAAGGACTTCCGCAGTTGACCACCAGAAAAAGACTCAACTACAGGTTAGACAGGATGTGGGGCAGCTGAGTCAGTGTCAGCACTGCAGCACTAGACCACAATGTCTTGACAACACACATATTTTTCACCACAGAAAAATAATATCCGGTAAATAAAATGGCTTACGTGGATGGCTTACTTGCTCGAGACAGACACTGGGCCTGATTCACTAAGTGAAACATATATATCTGCACTGCACTATTCTTCACGGGTGCATGGTTTTGAATTTCACATAATCAGAAAACTCGTCATTAGTAGGACTAAAAAGCGGTGCCAAGTGCAGTATTCAAGGTGTATGATTGTATGATTTTTTTTTTTTAAGAGAATTTTTTTTTAATGAGTATTGTACATAGTATACAGTTGTGCACATGCACCTTGGAAATGCAGCTAGATGTGCAAATGCACACTCTTTTCCCCACTGGAAGAACATGTTTCCAGGTGGAGAAGCTCTTTGCACTGCTCACCAAGAAAGGGCGGGGTGTCCGTTTCCTTTCTCACTGTTCAAGGGGAGTTAATCCAACCACTTTGCAGGGTGACCAAGAGCCTTTAAAAATTTGTAAATAGCTACAAACTCAGAAATGTGTGGTCGTTTTCAAACTTCCAAGGTAAAACAGTTTGATTTGACCATCCCTCACCCCTAAATTGGGGTTTACATCTGTATAATTCTAAGCATTCACGGTGGGAAAGTGTGAAGAAGTAAAACTATTTACTCCACCAGCCAGGTATACTTTTGTGGCTAGTTGTCAATCGGGTGTTATAGAAGCAGTTTAGAGCTGTCAATGTTGGTTTTACGCTGGTAAGAGATTTTATGAGTTGGACCCACTGAGGTCGTGGCGGGCATTTTCCTGGTGGGCCGCCAGAGTGGGGGCTGGTTTTGGGCCGCAGGGGGGGGGGGGCATTTTTTTTCTTACCTGCGCCAGAAATATCAGCCCCCTGTAACAAAATCGGTCAAACGGCTGCATCGCTTTCTCCACCGCACGGTGCCAGGCCGAGCAGTTAGCCAGGGCCAATTTCAGTTCCCAGTCCGGCCCTGACTGTGGTCAACAAAGAAAGACCAAGATCTGACCTCGCACAAAGAAGTAATGTGTTACTTCTTGTAATGTCGAACAAATTGAAATAAGTAAAGTTAAGTGAATCTCTTAAACTTATGAAGCTTTAAAAAACATAATCGTCACTCACAAGCATATTTACTTTATAAAGTTTTAGAATGCCATAGTTGAACAGGCTTGTCCATCAGAACAATTTGATCACTGGTGGCACAGTTTGGGTTGTGAGATTAGCCTCATACTTGCAGGTCAAAGCAGAAGCACAGAGGCAGCTGGAGGGCACACAGAGCAGGAAATCTGGGAGGCACATGTTTTCACATAGGCACGTTAATTTTAGAGATAACAGTAAGTTATTTCATATGCCTTTCAAACAAAAGAAAACTGGTGGGAGTTAATGGGATGATTTATGACATTGAAATGTTTATTGCAGTTTATTTTATATATTTGGAACACAACTTGAAGATATTGGCAGGCTTTAGATGAGCATCAGTTACATTACACAGACAAATTTATTTTGAAAAAATCTTTTAAGGCGCAGGAAGATTAAGGGTCTGATTTCGACCTTTGCAGATGGGATACTCTGTCACAAACATAACGGATATACCTGTAGTGTTGCTCCTATGAGGTAATAAGCGCGACACAAGACTGTACCATGTTTTGGTCCTGGACTGGGGTAAACGGTTGATGCGCCCATGAGGCAGCGCTCCACAATGGTTTGGTCGCGGAGCATGTGGTTAAGTTAATAAAGGCGAGCTCTCGCGGATGTGACGTCAGAGGCACGCATACGCGAGAGCTCGGTGGTAAACCGCACCCTGTCTTTGCGTCATTTGTACGAGCCCATGCTGAGCTTGTCGCCCATGAAGGGCGTGAAATCACATTGGCGACGAGGTGGGCGGCATTAGCCCACGTCTGCTCTGTGGTGGCCGGAGTACAACAGGAAAGCACGCAGTGCTCATGCCACAGAGCACGCGCGTGCAGGAGCGCAGTGATTGTCTCCAAGGACACCGCCTCGATCCACCGGCGTGTTCATGCTCAGGGCTGCTCCTCTCACATATTGCCCCAGCAACAGCTGCTCCTGAGTACCGCATGGAGGCCAAATCACACACGTGACTGAAGGCCCCAGGGACATTGGGGGAAGTGAAGCAAAGCACTGGGATGGCATTGGATTCAGCTGCAAGCACGAAGGTGAGCCAGCATGTGTCACATAGAGGTTACAGACACTGAACAAAGCATATCTCTTTCATGTGCCGGATTTTGCCAGACAGCAGCACAGGGGAGGGCTCTTTGTGGAGCACATCAACAAGAAGGAGGTATTGCACCTCATTTGACCCACGTGCCACTGAGGAGGTAAAGTAGGACTATCTCTATCACAAGGACAGACAGCACAATGTACACAATTCCCCCTATTGAACCTTTCCTGGTGGAGGGCCCACCTTCTGCTCAGGCACCCAAATGGAAGGAATGGGGGGAGAGACTTCTTCTGTTTTTTGACCCCACTAAGGTGCATCATGATCAGAAGAGAGCCATGCTCCTACATCTAAGGGGGAAAGGCATCTACAGAATCGCCAAGTCGCTACAAGAGCCGGCTCCCAAAACTCACCTCACACTAATTGGCGCCCCGTCGGCTCATTTTGAACCCATGGCGAATTAAGATTATGAACGTTTTGTATTCAATCAGGCACATTACCAAGCTGATGAATCCATTGACTCATTTCATGCTTTGCTCAAGTAGTTAGCAAGCACCTGTGGGTTCAATGACGAGGTGGAAGAAATAAGGGGTCAAGGGCACGTGGGACTTGTGCGTGTGGGATCACCGTCTGATTTATCGGTCGTAGGCATGGGCAAGCAAGGCAAGATAAAAGCAATTGATCCCTTCTGCCCGCTAGCCGGAGACAGCACATGCAGGAGAGGAATGAGAAAAAGAAGGTCAATGCCAAACCAAAGAATCTGGACCACCAGGAGATACCTTTCAAGCTGCGTGAGCTTATGAAGAGTCAGAAGGAAATGAAGCGGCCAAAGAAGAAAAGGACAAAAATAGTTGGCAACAATTCTAAGCAATGACTGCAGGAGCACAAGGCACCTAACGCCCCACTGGATATCCCAGTGCCAAAGTTCAAGAGACAAAATAAAGAGACTGCTTACAATTACATGCAACGCATGGCTAGTGTTACAAACCACGTCATGTTCCTGACAAATAATCAGCCTGATCGTGAACCTGAAAAGGAAGTAGAGTTGGCTGGCGAGACCAAGCAAGAGAAGCCGAATACAAAAATAATTTGACAGACACAGAAAGGTGAAGGTTTTGAAGAAAAAAGCAGAAAAGAAGGTAGATCAACTGGAGAAGGAGATGTTTCGAGACCGGGTGGAGTTTGGCGAGGTTGCCATGGAGCCTCCATCATTCAGGCTGTTAATATCATCCCAGAAGCGCAAGGTGGGAATAGTGATATGGATGATAATGATGGTGAAGAACACATGGTCCACAAAACAAATATGATAGGTAGATAGGTACAGTAGCCCAGACGTCGCGCCGACGTCCGCAATTTCAGGTGCGAGTTGAAGAGCCGGGCATCAAAGTTGTTATAGATACGGGGGCCACCATCAATATCATGTCAGCAGAACTCTACACAGCCACGAAACCAACTCCAGTGCTGGGCAACACGGCTATCAAAGTCTTCGCGTATGTACATGATCAACCCTTGCTGATGCACAGAAAATTCAAGGCAACCATCTCGCACGGCGATCCCTCCATAAGGTCACAAATATATGTGGCAGAAGATAGACGGGGCATGCTGCTCGGATTCCGCGCTGCCGAAGATCTTGGAGTGGTGAAATTTGCTTTTGGCATTCACCAAGAGATTGTACGACACATCCTGGCCAAGTTTCCAGAAGTTTTTAACAGGAGTGGGAAATCACAGGGAAAATAAGTACACCTAGACATAGATCCCTCTGTCCAGCCGGTAGCGTTGTGCTACAGGCACGTAGCTTTCCACCTGAGACCAATAGTCGATAAGGAATTCGCTAAACTGGAGTCCGCTGGGATCATTGAGAGGGTGACGGGCCCACCCTGTGGGTATCAACCATAGTGGTCACCCGAAAGCCCAAGCAACTGGCAGAGGTGAGGATCTATGTTGACATGAGACTACCCAATGCCGCAATAAAAAGGGCAAGACACTTCACCCCGACAATTGATGATCTTATTGGGGAATTGAGTGGAGCGTGCTGGTTCTCAAAGCTCGACCTTCAATCGGGATATCATCAGTTGGTGCTGGATAAAGAGTCATGCTACATCATGACTTTATGCCACCCACATTGGCTTTGAAGCATCAAGTGCGGCTGAAGTATTCCAGAATGTGATCCATGAGTTACTGATGGACCTTCCAGGAGTTGTGAACGTCAGTGATGACATTCTCATTTACACAAAAACGGTTGCTGAACACAACGTCAGGCTGACGCACGTGCTTCAAGGATCCAAGAATCTGGTCTCACCCTCCGACGAGACAAGTGGGAATTCCTCAAACAGTGGCTCCAATTCTTTGGTGATGTGTTCTCAGCCTCCAGTGTAACTCCAGACCCGGACAAAGTACACAAAATAAAAATGGCTCCTGCCCCTACCAGTGTTAATGAAGTCTGAAGCTTCCTTGGCATGGTCAACTACTGTAGCCGCTTCATCCGAGATCTTACCACCCTTACTCAGCCTCTCTTGGAACTCACAAAAGGCTCTGTCCACTGGACATGGACTCACAAGCATGACATGGCTTTTCAATCGGTCAAGGATGTTCTGTCCGTCAACACAACTCTGGCATTCTTTGACCATCGCAAGTTGACCATGGTAGCTGTTCATGCTGGGCCGAAGAGTCTTGGAGCAGTATTACTACAGTGGAGTCAGGCAGAAAAAGGCTGGGCCCTTGTGACCTTTGCCAGTCTGTCACTGATAGACACTGAGCTGCGATATTCCCAAAATAGAAAAAGAAGCCATAGCCATCCACTAGGGGTGTCGCCACTTCCACCTATACGTATATGGACATCCATTCATCATGGCAACTGACCACAAACCGCTCCTGTCACTGTTCGCTGCAACGGGCTCAAAACCGCCTCCAAGAATAGAAAAGTGGATGCTGCAGGGGTACAACTGCTGCGTGGAGTACCATCCCGGGGCACAGAACCCAGCTGATTATCCCTCCCGTCACCCCTGGGCGGTGACTACTGAAGAGGAAGATGATGCAGAAGACACAGAAGAATATGTCCAAAGTGTCACTGCCAGGTCATGCCCTCTTCCGTTGGCCATGAAGGTGTTGGGGGAGGAAAACAGACTAGATGAGTGTCTTCAATGGGCCATATTGATTCAAGGAGTGAGTGGAAAATACTCACCACGAATCATGGAGAGTCTCTATAACGTCAGACAGGAGCTCAACAAAGATTTCACAGGATGCTTACTTCGAGGTAATCGCCTTGTGATCCCTTCGGACCTGACCAACCAGGTCATCCAGCTGGGGCCTGCCGGATACCAAGGAATTGTGAAAACACAATCCCGCCTGGGGACAAAGGTGTGTTTCCTGCTGATGGACGAGAAAGTAGAGGAAGCAGTGAGATCATGCCAATGGTGTCAGATCACAGGTGAGAGTGATCCCCCAGCTCCAGTAATCACTTAACCCCAACGCGATCACCTTGGGGCCTGCTTCAGTTTGGATTTCAGGAGCCTTCCAGATTGAAGACACACATTTGTGCTGATCGATGACTATTCAAAAAATCCTGAGGTGAAAATACTACAGTCACTGAGTGCGAGTGAGGTTATCTCAAAACTGGAAAAAGTGATGGCCACTAATGGGCTCATCCAAGAGATATGAAATGACAATGGCCCGCCGTTTCAGGGACATGAAATAGCCAGTTATCTGTCGTCTCTCTGCATTACCCACAAGAAGATAGCTCCTCGGTGGCCTCAAGTGAATGGTGAGTTGGAAAGGTTCATGCGCACCTTCAACAAAGTTATCCGCATTGCTCGTGACTGCCACCAGTCCTTGGAGCTAGCCATCTTCTCATTTCTCTGGGTATACCTACAAACACCACACTCCACGACTGGAGTGACTCCCGGGCACCTATCTATGGGGCGTGTGTTGCTGACTCCATTCCCCATCAATCGATGTGGCGTCCGGAGTCCCTGATGGAACCGCGCATTCAAGCTCGACGCCAGTGTCGAAATGACTATGCCAGCAAACAACGGGGATCTCGACAGCCTGACCTGAGAGTGGGTGCCCTAGTCATCCTGCAGAATAGTGTAAAAAGGAGAGAGTTTTCCCAAACAAACCCAGAAAGGACTGGGAAATATCACAACAAAAGGGGGGTAGTTCCTTTCTGTGGTTACCTAAATTAAAGCACGAGGTGCTTGCTGAGATTAGACACCAAAAAACTTTTTACCTCAATGACATGTACCCTAGTCAGTCCCAAAATTATTATATAAACATTTTTTTCTTAAAAATTCATATTTATTAAAAAGCTTCTGATAACAGCATGAAATTCATAACAGTTTTACATATAGGCAGTATATAAAAACATAAACACATTACATTCAACTTCAAAGCATAAAACAATAATTAAAAATAGCAAGAGTGTCGACGCGTTTCGGTGTTTTAGGGTAGATGGTACACCTTCCTCAGGACTACAATGAATTCTTCATTATAATTCGCATTATTCAATGTGCGGCAGCATAAATCCTGGGGATAGAAAATTCTTATCCACTGTTCTCTTTCAATTTCTTTCCTTTCAAACTGACCTGTGACTTTGTTATTAATGGTCGGGGCGTTGTTTGTCCTTCCTTACATCAATTTCAAAAGGCTCGCAGTGTTCTTAAGGTGGGGCGTCTTTTAGTTCCTCATCCTTGTATGGCCTGATACAAACGGGGAGCTTCTTTTTGTATTTTGAAGCAAATTTCTTCTTATCTCCGCGTGTCAGGCCTCGCGCCGCCTCCCTGGTAACCCGGTCTCCAGCGTCTGACGAATAATGAAGAATTCATTGTAGTCCTGAGGAAGGTGTACCATCTACCCTAAAACACCGAAACGCGTCGACACTCTTGCTATTTTTAATTATTGTTTTATGCTTTGAAGTTGAATGTAATGTGTTTATGTTTTTATATACTGCCTATATGTAAAACTGTTATGAATTTCATGCTGTTATCAGAAGCTTTTTAATAAATATGAATTTTTAAGAAAAAAATGTTTATATAATAATTTTGGGACTGACTAGGGTACATGTCGTTGAGGTAAAACGTTTTTTGGTGTCTAATCTCAGCAAGCACCTCGTGCTTTAATTTAGGTAACCACAGAAAGGAACTACCCCCCTTTTGTTATCCTGCAGAATAGAGCTTCTAACAGTAAATTCAATCTGCCGTTCGAAAAGGAGCCAAGATCATCACCCACCTGAACAGGACCCAAGCCACAGCTCAAATGGGTGCAGAAACAGTCATGCGAAATGTGTCTTTCTGCAAGCCTATTCATCCTGCCAGGGATGCATCTAGTGAGGTAAGAAGGCCTGCACATGGTCAAGAAACATCTCCTGATCGTGATGTGTGGGAAGAGTCTGAGGCAGATTACCAGGGAGCTGGGAGAGTTGATCCTGAGGCTCCTCTAACCAGTACGGAGTCCCTAGAGACTGTCCCGGTGATCCCTCCTCTCAGTGCATCTGGTGGCCAGGGAAACTCTCAGTATCATCTGCTTCCTGCTGCCTGAAGGACTATGTCATGTAAGACTGTTCTAAATATTATATGTGTTGAATGTATAAACTTTTGCCATACTGTTTGGAGTTTGATACTGGTTGGGGAGAAATGTAGTGTCGCTCCTATGAGGTAATAGGCGTGACAGAAGACTGTACCATGTGTTGGTCCTGGACTCAATCAATCAATCAATTAGTCCATTTGTATGGCGCACTACTCACCCGTGAGGGTCTCAAGGCGCTGGAGGGGCTGCTACTGCTTGAACAGCCAGGTCTTCATAAGTCTCCTAAAGGTCAGCAGGTCCTGGGTCTGTCTTAGGAAGAGGGGGAGGGTGTTCCAAGTCTTGGAGAGGTGGGACAAAAGATCTGCCGCTGGCAGTCGCTCATCGGATGCGGGGGACAGGGGCAAGGGCGAGGTCAGCGGAGCGAAGCTGGCGGTTCGGGGGGTAGAAGGTGAGTCGTTCATTGAGGTACGCTGGTCCGGCATTGTGGAGTGCTTTGTGAGCGTGGGTGGGGAGCTTGAAGGTGATCCTCTTGTTGACGGG
Source organism: Lissotriton vulgaris (assembly GCF_964263255.1). Taxonomy (NCBI): domain Eukaryota; kingdom Metazoa; phylum Chordata; class Amphibia; order Caudata; family Salamandridae; genus Lissotriton; species Lissotriton vulgaris. The sequence continues at coordinate 1,125,108,030 of NC_141694.1, forward strand.
GAACCAGTGCAGGCCTTTCAGGTGGGCTGTGATGTGGCTGTGGCGGGGGATGTCAAGGATGGAGCATACAGAGGCAGTCTGTATGAGTTGTAGTCGTTTCTGGAGCTTTGCCAAGGTTCCTGCATAGAGAGCGTTGCCGTAGTCCAGACTGTTGCTGACGAGGACCTGGTTGACAGTCCTTCTCGTTTTGGTGGAGATCCATCTGATGTAAACGTTTGATGCACCCCTGAGACTGTGCTCTGCAATGGTATGGTCGTGAAGCACGTGGTTAAGTTAATAAAGGCAAGTCCTACCGGATGTGATGCAAGAGGCGCGCATATGCAGGAGCTCAGTGGTAAACCGCACCCTGTCTCTTCTTCGTTTGTACAGGCCCGTGCTGACGGTGTTTCCCATGTAGGGTGCGACATCACAATCCCGTCGTGCCCGGGACACCTGGGTGCTTACCGGAGGTTGCTGCGTTGCTCCTTGCCCTCTGACCTCGGGACCGAGTGCTGCCGCTGCCTCTCGCCGCACCCGCTCCGCGGCTTCAGCGAGGGAGCGCTGCCTGTGAGGCGCTAGCCAGTGGGAGGAGCAGGAAAATACCAACGGCGCCTGCAGCAGGGACTCGGAAGTCCAGGAGTCCCTGCGTTCCACAGGTGCGCGCGGACGCGCCCACCGACAGACACGCCCCCCGCCTGGCCAGAGTGAAAAGGCGCGTGTTACCATCACTGTTTGGGACACCTGGGTGCTTACCGGAGGTTGCTGCGTTGCTCCTTGCCCTCTGACCTCGGGACCGAGTGCTGCCGCTGCCTCTCGCCGCACCCGCTCCGCGGGTGCCGCTTCGCGGCTTCAGCGAGGGAGCGCTGCCTGTGAGGCGCTAGCCAGTGGGAGGAGCAGGAAAACACCAACGGCGCCTGCAGCAGGGACTCGGAAGTCCAGGAGTCCCTGCGTTCCACAGGTGCGCGCGGACGCGCCCACCGACAGACACACCCCCGCCTGCAACGCCCCTACTTCACGTTCTGCACGACGCTCAGCGGGACGCCGAGCGAAGCCCGAGCAAAGGGCGGGCAGTCTGTGGCAGTCAGGGGCTGTCAGAGGCTGGGCTGGGCCACGTCTCTTACATCCAGCCCTGGGCCCTGGTGGGTTGCGTGTGACTTCCTAAGGTGTACCTGTCACCATGTCAACCCGTTCTGGTAAATTACTCAGGAGTGAGGGCGAAAGGGGAGTTGCTGGTGGGAGCCCAGTGATTGGAACTATGGACCGTTTTATAACCAGAGTGGCGGCAGTTATAGAAAAGGAGATCGCTATGTCCGAACGCCGTCTCTCCGAGGTCTATCTCCCTTCCAGACGCTCATCACTGGGGGCTGTAGCACAGGCCTTGACACCGGCTTGTGAGCGGGGCCAATCTGCCCCCCAAGTTGTCCGGGGCTGCCCTTTAGACCCCCCCCAGTTGCTAGAAATAGGGCAAAATATAGACAGGTTGGAACATTTAGCCGCGCTTCTTCCTAGTGACGTTGTGGAAGAGGGTGGCTCAAGTACATCACTTCTACCTGCACCATCTACGCCCCTAAATAAAGCTACAACTCAGCCACCATTGCCAACACCGCCCGTCCCCATCACAGTAAACCTAGATGGGGCGCCATCTGTACATGACTCAAGTAGGCAGAATAAAAGGGCCAAAAGCAAAAAGGCAGCTAACCCTAACAAGGGCAGGCTGGTGAGACAAGCCGCGCTCTATAAATGAACAAGGAAGTCCTTTGGGCAGGGAGGGAAAGTCTTAAAGGGGCCGGTCCCAGAGGATAAGGCTGAGATGGAGGGGGATTCTGGGGACTCACACATGGGTTTAAATAACTGCCCGTCCTCTATTAATAGTGCTGATAATGTCCCCACATTTATCGACCCCATGACTATTGACACCATTTTGGAGAGGGTAAATAGCCTCTTGATGCCCTTGCTGACCCAGGTTAAGGGCCTGGGGGCTAGAATAGATAAATTAGAGCAATCTACCCTCGACGGTTTTTTCTCACTCAAAACTACAATCAAACAGCTAAAAAGAGTGAGCGAGAACCATGACATGGGACCAAAGGGGAGTGTGCCCCAAGTAGCTTCCTTACCAACACAGGTAGACTCTAATCTTTCAAACAGGTCAAATAAGGCTGAAACTAGCAGAGTGCAGGCTCCAGTACCTAAAATCCCTACCGCACCCAAGGTAGGGCCCCAACCTAAGGCAACGACAACACCCACAGAGGTTGCTAAAACCACACCTAAGCCAACTCCACAAGTGCAGCCCCTGGCAAGCAGAGGTAAAGCTAAAGCTAGCCAAGACAAAGCCAAGGGAACAGCGACAGGAATGGTCGCCAAAACTGCCCCATAACCTATAACCCCAGTTGTTACCACAGTGGCCCCCCCTAATTTCCCACGGCGGATCCCCCCTGTCAACCTCCCACCAGATTGCCAACCTTTTGTCGCCGTTTTAGTAAATGTTCCCCCACTGAAGGAAGGCCAGTTGGAGAACCACCAGTCTCTTAAGAACAAATGTATCCACTGGCTAAAGTCAAATAAGCCAATTCCGACTGGTGTGGATGGGCTTATTTTAAGTGTCCGCAGAGTAGGGTGGGTAGGGCAAGGGAAAAAAACATATAATAATAATAATAAACTTCCAAGATCCTAGAGTAGTGAGCTCCATCTGTGGCCCTATAAAAAGCATGGATTCAGTAGGGGTTAAAGTAGTGGACGTAACTTTTTTTTACCCCAGGCAAATTGCTATGCCGCCTTGGGAGGGTCCTAGTACATTTGGCTTAGGCCAAAACTGGGACCCACGCTGGACTGGGGGTCTTGGGTTCAACGGGCTGAACCCCCCGTGGGGACCAGGGAGTTGCTGACTGGAGGGGGGAGACACGAGGGAAATTGCCGTTACAGATATGGTAACTGTCAATAGAATAGGCTCAATGGTAGCATCATCACCCCGAACAGCTTCACCCCCAACTACAAGCGACAGTGGGTTGGTAGTCAGTCATTCAAAGAAACTTTATTCGGTTATTTAAAACCATAAAAGCAAGACATAGTATACAAAGCAAGTTTAAAATTCAATTAAACATGTATGAAAATGACATTACTACACCTTCATAAAAGCACAGAAGAGAATTTTGTTTAAAATAAGTGTCTATGTCAGCAAAGTTAAATGGTGTCCAACAAAATTGTACAGATATCAGATTTGGTTATTAAGAATAGCGGCCGTTCTTAATTTATTTTGTCTGGCAGCTGCTGCCAGAAAACAAGCTACCCCATATGTTGTCTGTACCGAGTTCAGCATCTGTAGATGTAATAATGCTGGCCGTACCTGGACAAAGTTCAAATCTTTCAGAATAGGTACCAGGATTTTTTTGCGAGCCACCAGATAATGTTCACAAAGCATAACTAAGTGAAGGGTGTCCTGTATAGAGAAACAATCGCAGGTACAGGGGGGTAAGTTTTCTGGTAAGCCCCACTTTGATTGTGAGCCGAGCACAAGGTGTATTAGATTAAACCTGAACCTTATAAGTAAAAAGCGATGGTAAGGCTTGGTAACATATTTCAAATAAGGTTCCATGGCTAAAGTTGAGGAAAGTTGGAAAAGTGAACGTACCATTGGTTTACCTAATTCAACCGTTTCCCTTTCAGACTCCAACAGGTTTTGGAAATGCAGCTTGACCCACTTTACATCCTCTTTATTTAAATTGTGTGGCAAAGAGTACATTTCTGGGCGCCCTAGCCTCGCGCATGCCGCTCTAACATACGCCAGCCAAGGGATGTTATTGGCTTTATCCAGAGACAAGCAATCTTTGAGGATACAATGATTTAAACTGATTTCCTCGTTTGTCCAGGTTTTAACCCAGTATATCACTGGGGCCATTTTTAAGAGGTCATTAACATGGCCCAAGCCTAATTCATTATGAATTGTATGTATAGGAGAAGATTTAGGGAGTGATAATAAGGCTCGTAAAAAGTTATTTTCTGCAATCTGAATACCTGGGCATGAGACATAGCCCCATATGGCAGCCCCGTAAGAGGCAATTGCCAAACATTTAGCTTTATAGATACGGGTCATAGCTTCCATGGGTCTTGAGCCAAGTTTTTTAGAGAAGTGCAGGAGGGCTGTAGTGGATCTAATGACTCCATTCTGTTTTAATCTCATTTGTGGACCCCATGTTCCTTTCTCATCGAAGGTGACACCCAGATAACAAAAGAAAGGGACCCTGGAAATTGGTGAACTATTACAGCTAAAAGACCTGATCTTCATGTGTTTTTTTCGTGAACCAGTAACCATAACATGAGATTTGGTCGAGTTAATCTTAAGATCGAGTGCTTCCATAAAAAGGCCAAAATGATCTAATAGTTTTTGAAGGCCTGTGCCAGTCCGAGCTAAGAGGACGGCATCGTCCGCGTATAAGAGGACCGGAATAGGTACCCCCCCCCATACGCTGAATGTCTGGGGTGACTGAGTTCAATGAATTACCCAAGGAGTTGATGTACAGTGTAAAAAGGAGAGGTGCCAGAATGCAGCCTTGTCTGACACCTCTCCCGGACTTAAACTTCGCTGTGCACCTTCCATCCCTGTTCACCCTAACAGATGCAAATAAATTTAAATGGAGGTCATGCAGAAAATTAACCAAAAATGTGTCCAAACCCATATTGCGCAAAGTAGTCCACAGTTTTGAACGATTGACCAAATCAAAAGCGGATGATAAGTCCATAAAACCCAAATAAAGGAGTCCCCCCTTCACCACAGTGTACTTGCTAATAATTAGGTGGAGGTTAAGACATTGGTCCATAGTCCCTCTATGTGCTCTGAAACCATACTGTAACTCCAAGAGGATCCTGTTCTCTCCAAGCCAATCCTCAAGCCTCTGCAGGATGACTCTGCCCAAGATCTTAACGGCAGAGTCCAGTCTTAACGGCAGAGTCCAGCGGGTTGGTAGTCTCTCTGTCTATTCCTCTAGATTGTAACTTACATGTTCCTCCTGTGAGGTCGGCGGACACTAGTGTTCTCGCGACCAGCGACACATCAGCTGTGACGGACCGAGTCTTTAAGGTTTTCAGCTGGAATGTCGCAGGGATCGCAAGGAAGTTGGCCCTCCCAGATTGGAATGCCTTGGTTGATGAGCACGCCATATGCATCTTCCAAGAGACCTGGAGTTTGGAGCCGGTACATAGGGTGGGATTCTCCTCCTACTTTGTGCCTGCCCTAATCTGGGAATCAGGGAGAGGACGCCCCTCGGGTGGCCTGCTCATATGGGTAGCAGCTTCCCTAGACTGCAGAATAGAGGAGTCACAGACAGGTTGTCCGGACATCCAAAACATTATTTTTAGAGACCCCAGGGGACGAACAATACTGAATGTCTATAATGTGTACGCCAGAGGGACTAAGGGTGGGAGGAAGTCCTCTGTATTATCTATCCTAGAGACCCTTTTGAGCACAACTCCACACAAGTCATGTATCCTGGTCGCGGGTGACATGAACTGTACGTTCGAGCCCTTCGGCTCTGATGTTGCCCTAGACCAGGATGCGGAGGATGCTAGGTCAGGGATCCCAGTCCTGGAGATTCCTCCCATTAGGAGATGGTCAGAGGTGGCGTTACAGCTATACTCCCTGAGCCTTGAACTAAATCTAAGGGCAGTGAATGGGAGGACAACTTCAGATAGGGGGGGGGCTCATACATATAATAGACCAGGACACACCTCTAGAATCGACTATATCTTACTAGATGTATGTCTCTGGAGCCAAGTGAGGGATATGGTTGTGGTCCCGACGATTGAAAGTGATCACAACCCACTTTCCTTGACCATGGCCCAGTGGTGGTGTTTTCCTAAAAAGGGGCCCTATTAACTCCAAAGTAGCTCCTCCTGATGAGTCTGTAGTCTCTCTCTGTGGAAGGCGCCTAAAATGGGCTAAATTGGTCCTCTCAGAGGAAAGGGTTGGAGAAATCTCAACCCTCTTAAATCAAGCAGTGTCAAATCTGGGGTCTCTCCCGGAAGGGGTGGGTAGGGCTAGCGGGGTCTTTGTCTCTTTAGTAGAGGATCTGACAAACGTGTTTACCATCCCCTCTAGAAAGCCTGGAAGCAAAAGAGGTGTAAAGCAAGGTCATGGTTGGTACACACAAACATGTAGGGTACACAAACCAAGACTTGTAGAGGCAGTGAAACACAAATCCCACAGTGATATACTGGAAGCAAGGAAGGCTTACAATAGAACCCTTAAAATTGCTAGGATGGAGTGGGAAGAGAAATTTTGGGAGGACCTACTCCTTGCTAGCAAAAGTAAAGACTCAAGGGGCTTTTGGAACCTTGTAGGCTCCCGGAACAGGCCCGACGAAGCTATGAGACCCTGTAATATTCCCCCACAAAGCTGGGTAAAACACTTTGGGGCTCTATACCTCCCGGCGGATGGGGATTTCTAATGTCAGGGTGTTCCCCCCACTAGTATCAGAACCCCATGCCTATAATCTCTTTACACCTTTAGAGATCGAAAAGGTAATTGGGTGGGTAGCCCCCCGCAAGGCAGCAGGTCCAGATGGCCTACCGCCCCATAAGCCTCATCGACTCCACCCAAAAGATAGCAGGTAAAGCTATACTTGGTAGGATTCTCCATTGGGTGGAGGAAAATAAAATATTATCAGACTTCCAGGCAGGTTTTCGGGCAGGAATGGGGACGATAGAGCAGGTGTTTAGGTTAGCACTTCTTGGGTGGACGGTAGTGGAGCTAGGCAAGGGCAGTCTATATCTGGCTTTTATAGACCTGAGGACTGCCTTTGACCTAGTTCCCCGAGAGGAGTTATGGAGGGTGCTTTATGGGTTGGGTTTGCCTCCCTACATCTTGTCCCTCCTTATTAGCCTTCACGCCCACACCTTTGCTCAGGTCCGCTGGGGAAGAAATGGAGAGCTAACAGAGAAAATCCCAGTGTCTAGGGGTGTGAGACAGGGATGCGTCCTAGCGCCCACCCTCTTCTCACTATATGTGAATGGGGTGGTGGAATATCTCCAGCAAGAACCAGCCGACGCCCCCTGTCTCGGGGGAGTGCGGATCCCTACCCTGCTTTTTGCGGACGACACGCTCCTGATTTCTAAGACTCCGCAAGGCCTCCAGAAATTGCTAACCCGTTTCCAAAACTTCTGTGTTGCAAGGGGTTTAGTAATCAACGTGGATAAAACTAAGTTTTTAGTCCTAAATCCTCCAAGGAAACTGGGCCGCCCTCCTATTCTCAATTCTGTTGCCTTGGAGAAAGTATCCGAATTTGATTACCTTGGAATCCGGATCACGGATAGCATGAACTGGACACCCCACATTGCCAAGATGGTCCTGAACCATAAGAGAGTAGGAGGTGCCCCTCTGAGGGAATTCCGGGCATCACCGAGGAGGTCGCTAGCCCCAGTAATTGACATCTACAAGGCTAAGGTAGTAACATCAGCCTTGTATGGGGCTGAACTGTGGGGGCATTGCTGTCTGGACTCCTTGGCAACAGCAGAGAGCAAGCTCTTGAAATCCTTAATCGCCATCCCACCGAGCACTCCAACAGTGCCTGTGCTGTTGGACACAGGATGTAAGAACATTAAAGACCAAGCCCGGCTTCGCCCACTCCTCCTATGGACACGTATTTGGAGGGGTGAAGAGCTAAAATCTTATGCTGAAGGGTTGGCTGAGATAATGAGCCTGGGCGGTTGGGCGAAGATTAAGTGGTTGAGAGATACCAAAAAACTTTTGGAGGAACTTGGACTGGGGGACTGTTGGGTATCAAGATCGGCTCCACCAAAAGAGGTCCTGAAAAGACTATACTAGAATTGGGTTGCGGATCAGTTAGCTAAAAACACTGGACATTGTAAATCTACAGCTGCCTTTTTAACAGTAAAAGATGCAGTAGTTTACGAGCCTTATCTGGACCTAATAACCCTTCCAGTTGATCGAGCATTGTATTTTAAATTCAGAGTGGGCTCCCTTCCAGTTGGGGCTCTGGTGTCAAAGTGGAAATCAGGTGCTCACACGTCCCCTTTTTGTGCATGTTGTTCCACTAGGATAGAGTCCATTACGCATATCTTGTTTGAATGTCCGGACTATGCTAAACCCAGGAGTTTTTGGCTTAAACCCCTCTGTCGCAATATGGGCACGCGTAGCTATTTAGTCGCCCTGCGCATCCTAATGACGGACACTTCCCCCCCATTGTTTGTGGTGTAGCTAAAGTTTTAAAGCAATTTTGGTTGATCCGATGCAAGAGATTGTCATTAGCGGTTTAATTCATTTTTAGCTAATTTATTCTGGCATTATATGTCCTTTTACCTTTCTTAAATGTGCATTTAATACTGCTTTTTAAAATAATGCTTTTTCTAGTTTTGTAAATTGCTGTATTTTGTGTACGCTTACAAGATATCTTGCATATCGAATAAAAGCTTCAATCATAAAAATAGGGATAATTGGATTGTAATTAAGCATGGGCTGAAAATTCATTTCGCTCACGGAATTATGCTAAACCCAGGAGTTTTTGGCTTAAACCCCTCTGTCGCAATATGGGCACGCGTAGCTATTTAGTCGCCCTGCGCATCCTAATGACGGACACTTCCCCCCCATTGTTTGTGGTGTAGCTAAAGTTTTAAAGCAATTTTGGTTGATCCGATGCAAGAGATTGTCATTAGCGGTTTAATTCATTTTTAGCTAATTTATTCTGGCATTATATGTCCTTTTACCTTTCTTAAATGTGCATTTAATACTGCTTTTTAAAATAATGCTTTTTCTAGTTTTGTAAATTGCTGTATTTTGTGTACGCTTACAAGATATCTTGCATATCGAATAAAAGCTTCAATCATAAAAATAGGGATAATTGGATTGTAATTAAGCATGGGCTGAAAATTCATTTCGCTCACGGAATTTGCGGATTTTTGGAAATTTCGCTTTCTGTGAATCGCACAAAATTGCCAAACAATCCGCAATTTGCAAGTTCACAAATTTTTTTGGCTTGTTCGCGCTTCAAAAATACAATCTTGCGCGCGCTGCGTTGACTTACCTTGTTTCTGAGTTTTGCCGAGTTGTTTTCCTCCCGCGAACAAGATGGCCGCGCCCAAAAACGACCACAACGGTAAGTTCGCGGTAGTCGCGCTGAAAAAAAACCCGCAAGCACACAAAAATAAAAAATCCGCAAGTTCGCACAAATTCACGGATTTTGCAGACCGCGAGTTCGCTTTCGCGCAAATTCGCAAATTTCGCCCATACTTAATTGTGATATGGTATTTGTGAGGGTGACTACCGTCCGCTAAGTTCGTAATCAGGCACTTAGTGATTGGCCCAGAATTACAGGATGGGATGCGGACCTGAAACTTGAAATTGTTTCCCCAGTTTCAATGTGGGCAGCTGGGGCCAATATACCGTACCCTCTCCCCAACTCCCAGATGTTTAAGTAGAAGCTATGTCACAAGGGAAATAAAAGTTAGTGTAGCCATGCATGTGAATACTCTACTTATCATTTGGAAACGCGCAGTAATGTCAGGAATGCGTTGAAATCACAGGCTTTCACAGACTTTCCAACTCACACCGCCCCAGCTGTGTCACACGCTATTGGCTCCTGTCAGAAAGTCACCCAGTGAGGACCCAATATCACACAATGAGCAAACAATTTGATGGAAAGCTCTGCAGCGAGCAGGTTTCCAGCTAATTATTTGGATGGTCTGAGCAGCCAATGTCCTTTATGGGGTGTGGAAGCATTTGTAGGGGTCCCCAGCAGGGCCCTTTTAGAATTGGGGGTCTCTGGTTGGCACAGGTGTACACATGTGACAGACAGGGACCCTCTCCTCTAGTCAGGGAAAGGGAACTACTCCTCAGAATAAACCCCTGCTCACCCTCTAGGTTGCGTGGCGCGAGCAGACAAGGCTAATCCTCAGGGCGCTAAGTTAGTTAAGCATTCATGACCACATACAGTAAACACAATGACCCACCACAAATGGACACCAGGTGTAAGATTTGTATGAAAAATACGTAGGCTTTATGTAAAAATATAAGATATGATGAAGTTACTATCACAAGACCATATAACGTTTAAAAATGAGGCCACAAGATTTTAAAGAGGCAAGTGTTCTTTCAAAGTTCTTAAAGATGGGTTAAGCTGCTTCCACAAACTGTAAAGTACAAGCTCTGTTCTGTTCTGGCAGTTTTTCTCACTGCTGGTGCTTCGTAGCACTCCTGTACGCTGAACGCGATGCTCAAAACACAGCCTCGCCAACCCTCACGCGCCTCGCAGACATGTTACTCCGAGGAGCGGCGCTTGGTGCGAGGCGTACACCGCTATGGAATTGCAAAGGGGTGCGAGTCATCACACTCCCGTGCGAAGCGTACCTCGCTAGCATACACGAAGGGCTTCTGAATGTTACATGCTTTCCGTACGAGGCGTACAGCGCTGTGAAGTTCGAGACAAACAGCACTATGGGGAAAACAGACAGTGCGGACCTCGAGTCCGTTGTAGACTCGCTGTCAAGTTTGTACGGTACAGTACCTTGGTTTGCAGACGTCCTAGGAACGGCGTCTGAATCGTACTCGGCTAGTACGCACCGGCGCAAAAGCGTACCTTTGGATCTTCGACGGCTGGCGGCTTCCAGTAGGCAGGCGCAGCACAGGGCCTCCAGTATGGACCGTACTGGGGGTCTCTTCCGGGTGCGGCGCCGCCTCTTTCAGGGGCTGGAGGGTAAATCTGGGCGGCTTGGTACGTTGCAACGTACGGGCGGCCGTCCGAGGCGTAGGATCACGCTCCAAGCAGAATTCCGGTGGGAGTGGCGAGGGAGCACACCACGAGCTCCAGTAGCAGGCGAGGTGGCAGGGGAGCAGGCGGCCCGGCCCGACGGGTAGAGAGCGACTCGGCAAGAGCGGGGCTCTCAGCGGGCAATGGCGGCCAGGCTCCGGAGTGTCACAGCCCTAGGAGGGGGCGTGGGGTGCACAGGACTCAGCTCCGGCGGGAAGGAAGCACACGGCTCGGTCAAAGACGAGCGCAGGTACAATGAACCCACTGGTCCTGGGGCTCAGTTTAGGGGGCAAGCTCAAATCAAGCCCTTGGAGATAGTTTCAAGCACAAATGAAGAAAAGTCCTTTCTGGTTTTTTCCACTCCTTCCTCAGCAAGGCACCACTGCAGGCCAGTCCCCCAGGTCAGGGACAGTCTTTCCTCCTTCAGTTTCTTCCTGGTCCTTCTAGTCGGGCAGAGGTTCTTCTTGGTAAAACAGGATCTAATTTTTTTAGGTGCAGGGCTCCTACATTTATACTGAGTTTCATTGCCTTTGCAGGCCAGGGGTCCTGAGCTTGGTTCAGCTCAGTTTTGGAGTACTCTGTTTACAGGAAGCTGCCTTCTTCTTTCAGGGTGAAGGGCAGGGTCATCAGACGCTCCGCAGGAGGTGGAGCCAGCATTGGGGTGACAAGTACAGTCCAGGAGCACTCTGTTGACAGTCTTCCCCTCCCTCTTTACAAAGTGCAGGGCAGAGTCATCAGTCGCTCCCCAGGGGGCGGAGCCAGCATTGAGGTGGCAGAGCACAGCCCTATTCAGAGTCAAGGGGCACTCCCCCACCCATCCTGGTGTAATCCCTCTATTCACCACCTGTCAGCCCCAGCCCTGTCACTCACAGAACCCAGACAGCAGATACACATCCTAGCAGAGGCGGGCACAAATGGTTAGGCAAGCAAATACTAACTTTCTAAAAGTAGTATTTGCAAACACAGGATATTAAAATAAACTTTACTAAAAGAAGTATTTTATTATTCTGAGTTCAGGCATACTAAACTTGACTTCCTGCCTTGTTCCCTGAGCCTACTGGGATTATAGAGTGTAATAATTCCAGCAGCCCATTCTGGCCTATGAGAACAGGTAGCCTAACAATAGTGAAACACAAAAAATGGCTGTATTTCACTATTAGGACATGACACACACATCAGGGCTTGTCCTACCTTATGCTTACAATGCACCCTGACCTGGGGCCTACCATAGGGGTGACTCACATGAAGTAAAGGGAAGGTTTGGAGGCTGGCAAGTGGGTGTACTTGCCCAGGCAGCATGACAGTACCAGACTGCACGCAGGTTCTGCAATGGTAGACCTAGACAGTATTTTAAAAGGCTGCTTCTGTGGGTGGCGCAACCAGTGCTGCAGGCCCACTAGCAGCATTTGTATTTACAAGCCTTGGCACTCCTGGTGCACTTTACTGGGGACTGATAGTAAACCAAATAAGCCAATCATGGAAACCAATCAATGTATACACTTTTCATAGGGAGAGCATAGGCACTTTAGCACTGATCAGCAGTGGTAAAGTGCCCAGAATCATTAAACCAACAAAAACAGGTCAGAGAGAATATTGGAGGAAGGCAAAAAGTTCAGGGATGAGCCTGCAGAGAGGGCCAAGACAACAGGCCCCTTTTGAAGCACGGCCTTCGGTTGAAGGCCAAGGGGGCACCTGTTGATCCCTGAACCTTTTGACAGGCACCTTGGGGTGCCTGCCATGGAGTGCAAGGATGAACTGCACCTCCCTTTCCTCACTGGGAGCTTGTGTTACGGCCTGTTTACGGCCATAATACAAGCTCCCATTGATGTAAGGGACCATGCGACGAACTGTTTTCAGTCACATTGTAATCTGTCGGTTGGGACCGCCGACCGGGTGTCGGTCAGTTCTATGACCGAGTTGGTGTCGGGTGGAAGTGATTCATCCCGCCATCATAATAATCCCCTATATATTTTATTTTAACAGGTTCAGTAAGACTTGATTAAAAGCTCATAAGATATCTTCAATAAATATGTATCTTATCTCTGTTTTAATTAAATACAAAATTGATACAGTAGTGCCTTACCTATCTCGTCCCTATTTAGCAACCATTTCCCTCCTTTGCCAGGTAAAGAGAGTTACACTCGTTAGAGTCTCGCTGCCTCCCACCTCTCCTCTGTGTCTGGTGGGTTCCAGATCTAAACAAGTTCAAGAGGGGACTTACTTGAATCCAGCAAATGCACCGGGCTGGGTGCCCACTGCAGCAGCAGCCATTAGTGATAGCTGTAGACTAAACATTAATGGACTGTCTCTGCTGCCAGCCGCCAAGAGGTGGTAATTAATGGCCGGCTGTAAGGTGGTGGATCCTGGAAAAACTATAAACCGTTCAGTTCTAAGTGTGTGGCACTGACGCCAGGGCCAGCGCGACACCTTGGCTCACTCCTTTAGTCTCTCTGGGAGACTCTTGTTCAGTGCTCTTCTGTACAAACTGCGGCTTGTTTTTTTCCATACACTTGAACTAATACCTATTTGGCCTGCACAGTAACTTCTTGGCAGAGCGGGTGGGTCAGAAATAGTCTATCCTCTCTTTCCACGGGGCTTGAAGAATAAAGACTCATCAATTTTCACAAGGCGAGGTGTCATAAATCTGGCTTTGCGATATCGTTTTCTAAAAAGGCAGAGCGATAGCTGCTCGTAGGGCATCTGTGCCAGGTGGCATCTGCTGCGTGGATGTTTAGATTCAGCTGGGGCCTTGCCATGGCTGGTCTAGCAGGCTTCCTACGAAGTACTGTACAGTATTTGTCTGGGTTCCAGGGAAACTGGACGTGTTACTCATCAGACGTTTGTTGAACACTGCCTTGTAAATATTGCAAGGTATGAGCAAGCAAGTGTATTCAATGAATCCCTTTACTGAACTGTTGCCAGCTCATTGTATACAAAACGGAGTTGCACAGGCCCTTAATGTAGTCCTTCGTTTATTTCTCTTGTTTCTCACTTCCCCGCTCTTTCTCTTGAAGTAAACAAAGCATTCACTGTATTAAAATGGCTGTTACTCCCAGTGCTTAATTTGTGCGGGTGGTTATATAGGGGAAGGCACTGGCAAAAGTGTTTTGGGACCAGGAATTTCTTTACATCAGCAGATTTTGCCCCAGACCACATCAGCGAATGGATGAAAAGTGATTGACAAGGAGGAAAAGTTAGAGAGAAAGCAGAGGTGAAAAAGAATCTGCAAGTGTGAGACAAAGAGGCAGGAAGTGGAGGGTAGGGTAGTGAACCGTCTCCTGTTTTTCAGGTTTGTCCTACATGTGGGTGTTTTGTCCCATTGCCTGCACTCAGCTAGTGCAGGACTCCAAATATCCTCTTGTTGCTGGTCGCAACTAGCTGGCTGACAAGACACCTCGTCATGGTGTATTCATCTCACTATTAGAGCTGTGACAGAGGTGACTGTGGCTAGGGGGGACGGGCGGGGAGGGGCAGCACTGGGGGGTACTGCGCAAAGCAGCTTCTTAGACATCTTCACCTTTGGACCTGCTCCTAGGGAATGGAAAGACCTGCAGATGAAGAACCCTGAATGTGTGAAGGAAAAGCATGCTCTAGGTATATGGAAAGAAAATGACCCTTGTGTTCTTTTCTTTCATTAAACCTCTTTCAGGGTGCACACATACTGTCAGATCATTGGACAGAGGTATAGTAGAGTATGATTTTCCCTAGATCAATCAGTTTGGTAAAGTTGGAGAGCTGCTTGTTTCAAAGGCTACTGTTTTACAACCATATTACATTTTGGGACTGTCCAGCCACTCTCTCCAGAGGTAATACCTACTCTTGACCACTTTATTTTTTTTTTTACTTCATACTCACAAACAGCTTCTAGATTTATTTTAAATACTCCTAACAGGGATACAAAATGTGACAGCGGAATACAATCAAAACGTAATATACCAATGTGTCCAAGTAGGAAGGACTGTACTAAAAGCAATGTCTCTAAGGGCCAGATGTAGGTAAATCCCATTTACCGATTTTGAAATACCGAATTTTACCGATTCGGTATTTCAAAATCGGTAAATGGGATGTAGGTACCAACATCTGGATTTTTTACCGATACCTTGAAATTCTGTATTTACCGATTGGGTAAATACCGAATCGGTATTTGCTATTGAATCCTATGGGCCTTGAAGCCCATAGGATTCAATTCAAATACCGATTCGGTATTTACCGAATCGGTAAATACCGAATTTGTCAAGGGTGCAGGGGGTGTCACTTTGACACCCTCTAGCACCCCCAAAACGGGCATGTGTGCAATGTGGCACACAGACATGCCATAAGGGCACGTCTGTCTGTCACATGGCACACAGGAATCGGTATTTTACCATGGATGTGTATTCCATGGTAAAATACCGTTTCTGAAAGGCATGTGCCAATGGAAAATTGGCTACCCACATTGCATTTTCGGTAATTTTACCGAATCGGTAAATATTACAGAATCGGTAAATTTACCGATTCGGTAATAATAACGATTCGGTAATATTACCGAATATGTGCCCCTACATCTCCATAGCCCTTTACCGATCGGAAACGACCGAAAATCGGTATTTTCGGCCGATTCCGATCGGTAAAGGGCTACCTACATCTGGCCCTTAGTTACACAGTTTCTAACTAGCCCCTTGGACCACAACTGGAGTGTCAGTGATTCTGACAGAAATGCCAAAGAACTATCCTTTCTAGAGAAATGTACCTGTATTGTAAGTCTTGCCCAGATGTAGCAGTCAGTTTTTAGTACTAGCATAGGTAGGCAAAGTGGAAAAGTAAGCATTAGTTAAGTCTAGCCTTAGTGTCTGTCTGCTCATTCCAGGGAATGGCCCACCTTTTTAAGGGTCCTTCAAAGATATCCTTTTTTATAGCGATCTATGGTGGCTATATATAAGGTCCCTCACATCCCCAGTATTTTCATATAATGGAAAATAGGCAGAAGTACATTGTGAGACCTTCTCTCAAAGCACTTGAGCCAAGGGTTACTGGGAAATACCTACAGTGGATGCTGTTGTTTAACAATGATGTTTCAGATTTTAAGCAAAAAGAAAAAATGACTTTCGGAATGCTGAACAAATCAAATATCCTCCCCTCACCCCCCCCCCCCCCCTCCACCCCCCAGTCACAGATCTGGATTTAATCCATCATTATTTTGCTCACTATGCCACCCCAATTTGGGCCCGCATATGCAAATCAGTCCTGACCCTGCTCCCCATTGGAAAAGTCTAATATATGTTTGGTATGCAGGCTCAAACGAATCATTTGATATTTGATGAGTTCTGGAGAGAAACTATTTTTCTGATATTCAACACAACAAGTGGCACGTTTCAGGGTTTTTCCTTTCCGACGGAAATTGTGTGAAAGACCAGAAGGGCTGAGGGAGGAGGAAGCTTGTATGGAAGTCCAGAAGGGAGAAAGCAATTGAGTGAGAGTGGGTGGGAGAAAGAAAGGTAGTCCAGGTGGGAACGAAGAAAGGATTGAAGGAATAAAAGGGGTGAGAGAGACTGAGGTATTGTGAGAGTTGTAAGAGAATAGGGTCTGCAATCCTATGGTCACCCCCGATTTTTGCTTTTTGCTTCACTTGTTTACGACTTTCCCTAGCTGTGGGCCTGCTAATCAGACCCACAGACTAGCTGTTCTCTCTCTAAATTGACAAGCATGTACCTTAGGTGCATTTACCAATTGGTACTGGGCCACCTTATCAGTCCCTGTACAGTATACCTTAGGTATCCAGGGCATAGGTGTACCCAGAGCCTACCAGGGGCTGAAGCATGTATTATGCCACCCCTGGCTGGCCATCTAAACAGACACAACTGGCTGCACGACAGCTGGGGCAAGGTGGTGTAATCACCCTTTGCTTTAGATATAGTATCCCTATATCTACCCCCTAAAATGGACACATATATTCCTATCAGTCACTCCTATGGCTGGCCTTATCAATCCTGAAGGCAGAGTGCTTGGAATTATGTGAGATGGTGCTCTGGCATGAGCTGAGCCCGTTTGCAGCTTGCAGAACCAAGTCCTAATAGCTGTTCCATGATAAAGCTATACCATATACTCTTAAGTGCATTATGAACCTCGCGGTACAAATGCTAACTTTGGTATAGCATTATCAAAACATGTCGAGTAAGGTGTCATATGGATTGGAATACTACCCCCTCACCAATTCTGGCGACGGGGGTAGCATTCCACCCTCCTAGAGGGACACAACATGTATGTAACTGTGAACCCCGGTTAAAGTTAACTCGAGCCTCAGCATCACAAAATGGATGCTGCCACCACAGACACAAGTCTGACCTCCTGCTGCTGGGAGTCCTTCCAGCGAGGGAGGCTCGGCAAAGGGTTTCCTGCCTTGGGAGGTGCTAGCACCACCCCAGACAGGATTTTGTGTATTGTGTAGGCCAGGGCTGAAAGGAATGAGAAATGCCTGGGGCACACAAGGTGTCCCTGTGCATACACCGGTCCAAACCAGTTCCTGGGGCACTCCTGCCCCAGAGCTGGCGCAAGACCGGACAAAGGAAAGGGGGTGTAACCACCCCCCTTCCTGGTCCCACCCAGAGGAGGGACCTAGTCGTAGTGCAGCCCCCCTTTAGCTGGATAAAGGTAGGAGCTGGTCCCATTCCAAATTAGATTATCCTGATCAACTTCACAAGAAGAAACTCTGGACCTCGACGTTCTGCTCCACAGAAGACAGAAGGAATCTCCCTTGTGGGCAAGGAGTGTCCACCCTGCATCTGCAGGCACCATCAGCGTACCGCGACTTCCCTTTATCGTCTTCCTACAAAGGATCCAGACTTCAGAGCCCGACTAGACCCAGATTCCCAGACCTCTCCGACCTCTACCTACAACTCCAGCACAGCTGAGACCCGTGGGTGCGACGAGACACGTGGGACCAGCCATCTTGAAAGAAGCAGCACTTCGCTCCAGCACGACTCCTGAGGTATCCTCATCCAAGTGCTCTGGTAACTGAGTATCCCCGAACCCAAGCAGCTCCTGCACCGAAGATCAGCCCTCCAGCATCCACGAGATCTGCGTGGGGCCCTTCTGCTTGCCTGCTGCTCGACCCGTTGTCTGGTTACTTGCCGGATGGCTTGTGGCCTCCTAGACGATGAACACCGACAACTTTGCTGCTGGTCTGGTTGCTCCAGACTGGCCCTTGCTCCCTTCCAAAAGAGGAGCACCCCGGACCCTCCTGGTCCACTCCAGACGCCGTTTCCACTCACCGCGTGGGTTGCCTTTGCCAAGGCCTGTTGAAACCGAATCCGGAGATGACACCGCCGACAGCACGAGTCTGCGTGGGACAGCTCGTGCCTCCATCCTGGTCGTCGAAGACACCGCCTGGTCCACGTGGCTGCTGAGACAAGCGTCCACCTTCACCTGATCGCGACGATGACATCTGGTTCCACTCCTGGTTCCACTCCAGTCACTGGCTAGTGACTTTGAACATTGTCCCCTCTGCTTTCAGGTTCCTCTCTTCACCAATCCACCCTTGGATTGCACCGGACATCTTCCTCCTGGTCGCCTGCAGCATCTTTCTTCAAGGCTCCATAGACTTCGACGCGGAAACCCGACACGACTTCGCACCTATGCACTCGCAGCCTGTGGGTGAGGTAACACGAGCATTTCGGTGCTCAGGGATGGCTTGACTATCCTAGTGTCCAGTTCCATTGTCGTTTTAGTCCTATCTAGTCAGGAACGTCCGTACTCAACTCTTCTTTAAACTGTACTGTCCATAGACGTTTGTACGCATCTCGCGTGTGAGTTCACACTCTGCACACACGCTCCGTGGGCCTCCTATTACTTACCTCAAGTTAGGATAGCGCGGTCCCAGCGATCCTACAACCTCTGGACAGCTCCTTTCCTTTACTTGACTTTCGCATTCCATTTATTTAGTATATGGTTTGTCGTGCCCCTAGGGCAATCATGCAACTTAAACGTATTTTTCCTATGAGTTTGTCATGTGCTTAGCCCTCTGACCTCATAAAGAGTTCAGAGGTGTATGTTAGTTAATAAATAACTGTTTATTTTCATAACAACCTGTGTGGTGTCCTTTTCATTTGGTATTCAAAGGTTATATGTGGTAAAACAGCTGGCTTCACATGCCATACAGAGTTTAGCCTAAAGACTGCTTTTGTCCACGCTACTAGGATAGCTGGTCTATAAGGTTGACTTACAACCAATCACCATAAGGGTTGTTTGGACTGATACAGGGTGATCACTAGAACTAGTGAGCATCATATATCAGGCCATCTTCTCACATTGGTGTGCAGCGGTTGGGATTTGAGCTTGCTGTTGTTTTTACCAAATATAATCTGAGATATCATTTGAAAAATCACATAAGGTACTATAGGTACATATAACAACAAGCTTAGAAATACTCTGAGTTCTACTGAACCAGCTGTTGTAGTAGAAAGGGAGTAGCACACCCTGACTACAACTCTTAGCAAGGGATCAGTAGGTAAACACATAGTGTAGGTAAGTGCACCACTTACACCTCACTAGAAAAGCATGTCTACCACAGGAGGGAACACAGAGGCTCCCCTTGTGGTTGATGACCCTCCACATGTCACTTCCAGATATGCAGCCCTTAGCTTCCAGGAGATGAGACAATTGTGTACCTCCAGGAACCTAAAACAGGGTTCTAACCCTACCAATCCTTTTCTGATAGGTCTCTTAGAGACATATGATGCCAGAAGGGCTTCTAAAACAGGCCCCTCTAATCCAGATGGGAGCATGCCCCCCTTAGAGGGAACCTTGGGTGATCCTGACCTTAACCTCCATGAAACAGAAAGTGAAGAGGAGGAAGAAGAAAAGGAGTTATCTGGGGATGAGGCAGAAAAAGGTCCAATAGTAGTCAGTAGGCTCACCAGGACCAACTTAAGCATACATGAGAATGGGACTGGGGGACCCCCAGGCCTATCCTCAGGTAGGCTTAACCTTGGGAATAGACGAGTCAGGTCTCACTCCAGAGACTCTACCAGATCTATTCGTACCCATGTCTCTCAGGCATCTTCTCAGAGAGGGATGACATCCCCTCAGAGAAGAGAGCATGAAGCTAAGATGAGGGAAGTCCATCTGAGGATTGAGAGGGAAGAACTTGCCCTTGCCAAAGAAAGACTTGCCTTTACCAGAGAGCAGAAATTGAGTGGGGCAGACCCCACTGGTGGCAGCATTATCCCTAGAGATAAAGACTGGAGTTTTGATACTAGACACCTGAGTAAAATAGTACCCCCCTTTAAACAAGGGGATGACATCCACAAATGGATGACTGCTTTGAAGAGGGCCTGCACTGTCCAGTGCATCCCCAAGAGTCAGTGGGCAGCTATACTCTGGCTCTCCTTTGAAGGTAAAGGTAGAGATAAGCTCCTCACTACTAGAGCTGAGGATGCTAACAATTACCAAGTCCTGAAGAATACACTGATTGATGGGTTTGGCTTAACAACTGAGCAATACAGGTTGCTGTTCAGAGACACCCAGAAAATTCAGTCTCAGGATTGGGCTGACTTAGTTGATTATGCCACTAAGGCTTTTGAAGGCTGGTTACTGGGAAGTAAAGTTACTGATTACACAGGATTATATAATCTAATTATGGGAGAACAAATATTAAGTAATTGTCAAAATCAGTTATTGCATCAGCACCTTATTGACTCAGATCTGACCTCTCCCCAAGAATTGGGAAAGAAGGCAGACAGATGGGTCAGGACAAGGGTCAAGCAGCAGAACCAGAACCAGGGCGGTGGCCAGAAGAAAGCAGACCAGAAGGGTAATGAGAATAAGCAAAATGACCAGAAGTCTTCAACAGGGCCCCAACAATCTAAGGAGGGTGGGTCCCAGAATTCCCAAAAGAAGAAGAATAATGGTCAGAAGAAACCATGGTGCCAATACTGTAAAAGTAATACTCACTGGTTTAGTGAGTGCACCAAGAAAGGCCCAGCTCCTACCACTACTGCCCCTAAGGCACCTGCAAACCCTAGTTCAGTTAGTAGTGGTGGTGTTCCCCCTAAGGCTATAGTGGGGTTGACATTGGTATCTGAGGCAGGCTCTGACCTAGTCAGAGTACCTACCCAGGCTGTTCTTGTTTGCACTGAGGACATGGATTTGACCCCTACAATAAGTCCCAGTACTCTGGGCAAGTACAGGCAGACGCCTTTAATCAATGGAACAATGGCTCAGGCCTACAGGGACACCTGTGCCAGTGTCACTATGGTGACACCAGCATTTGTGGACCCTGGACAGGTAATACTAGGTTCAGAGTACCTAGTGACCAATGCTAGCAATGTCACTACCAACCATAGTATGGCACTTGTTAATTTCTCCTGGGGAGGGGTAAATGGCCTCAAGAGGTTTGTTGTTAGTTCAGACCTCCCAGTGGACTGTCTTTTGGGCAATGATTTGGAATCCTCCCTATGGTCAGATGTGGAGTATAGGACTCATGTGGAAATGTTAGGTTTGTCAGCACATGTCCTTGCTGTGACTAGGTCACAGGCCAACAGCATGTAGGATGGGACCCCCTCAAAAAGATTAAGTCTTGGCCACAGAACAGAGGGGAAGACTAACAAATTGTTGTAGGAAGGTTGTTCCAACAATGGCCCTAATTATCCAAAAGTAATGTACATCCTATTACTTTAAAACAAGTGACAGAAATATAAACAACAAATTTTCATTTAATTTCTATTTTATTCGCATTTATTATATTTTTTCTTTTCTTTTATTCGATGTAAAACATGTTATCTCAAATGCATTTTTTATAAATAATTTTTCTCAATGGACATGATTTTTAACAAGTATATACAAATATCACAAAAGAATTATAAATACACATGGCTCAAAAATTGAAGAAAACACCACCTGATATCATATACACAAACTCATAATCCACACACCCTCACATCCATACTTCATTCATGCCACACCAATAAAGGAAAAAGGGAAGAATTGATTCTGGGTTGGCACGATCTCAACGCCAATATTAAGGTCTCAAAAGGAATTCAGAGACCCCTGCACCAGGTCGACGCGCGTTTCGGCGGCTCTAGGCCACCTTCCTCAGGACCTTCTTCTTACAGATTCCCTCAAGATATCAGGGGACGTTCAACAGTAAGTGTTTCTTAATTCGTATTTCTAAAATCCTATTGTCATCAAGGATCAACAATTTGAAGAGACGGGGTATATATGAGGCACCAATTATGGGTTCCACATAGTTAATACAGGAAGATGGAATAATATTTTTGGTGGTATACATGCGATCTTCTATATATCAGGCTGGCTGCTGGGCAGCTAACAGCTATCGTTCTGGTTGATACGAAGTGAGGTGAAGAGAACGGTTATTTCAGTAGAAGGAGTATTTACTCCCAGCGAGCAACCATACATCACGTCAGACTCGCAGAGATGCGGTATTAAATCCGAGAGGCTCCTGTCATTCAGCAACACTATAAAACGCTTTAAAAACGGACCCCTAAAGACAGAACCGAGCCTCTTGTCCGTTTGAACCATGATCGCCTAGAATACCGGTGTTAAAGAAAGTAATCTCCACGAACAAACTATTTTATTGATGACAAAGAAAGTTATCTCAACTAACAAACTATTCGCACAAAGAAGTTATCCACAAGAAGAGATACCCTAGAAAGTGTATACAACATAAAACAGCGTTCCATCTGAATATTCACTTTCGGGACGACTAGCTTCACACAATCTGACAGATCCGTGACATCATAGGTATACAATCTAAGACAGAAAACCTAGAAAACGCAACTATTAGCAAAGGGTGGCTATTTGAAGACCCCTAAAATAGCCTCCAAAGCAATACACGGCCACCTGAGGAAGGCTATTGGCCGAAACGCTCGTCGTGATCCATCTTGCCATATTGCTAACATCTTTTGTCCCATGATTCACCTTGTCGTATCGTTAACACCTTTGTCTCTTTTCATTCACTGTTTGTTTATAACTTTTTAAAAAAATGAGTGTACATGATTTATCAATGATATAATTAACTGTTATACAAAAACAAGAATAAAAAAGTATTTTTATAAATAACAAAAACACTACCAAAAAAAGATGTATATATATATTTCTGAAACTAATTTCAATAATAAATAAATGAAATAATCTGTTTCTAAAGTGGTTTTGTTGGGTGACTTTTTCACTTAAACACTGGAAATTTACCATAAGAAATATCATTCTGAATTTATGAGATTTGAATACTTGGCTATAGACCTTTTTCAACCTGAAGGAGTATTTGCCTCATGCGGGTTCTTATGGACAGCTGACAGCTACCGCACT
The DNA here is from genome assembly GCF_964263255.1 of Lissotriton vulgaris. Classification (NCBI taxonomy): domain Eukaryota; kingdom Metazoa; phylum Chordata; class Amphibia; order Caudata; family Salamandridae; genus Lissotriton; species Lissotriton vulgaris. The sequence goes on from NC_141694.1 coordinate 1,125,131,060, forward strand.
GGTTAATACGAAGTTAGGTGAAGAGATGGTTGTTTCTTTAGGGGGAGTTATTTACCTCATGCAGGTTATTTGTCAATATCAATTGATTCACGGGGGAGTAAAATTGAATACTGAGACAGCTCGATAACTCCGTCCGGCCATCAACGTGTCTTAACTCCATGTCATTCACTCCCCTCCGTCTCCAGATCTCGTGGTCCAAAAACCTCCCAGTGGACTGTCTTTTGGGCAATGATTTGGAATCCTCCCTATGGTCAGATGTGGAGTATAGGACTCATGTGGAGATGCTAGGTTTATCAGCACATGTCCTTGCTGTGACTAGGTCATAGGCCAAGAAATGCCCAGCTGAACTAGTGCTGGATCCTGGAACAATGGACCAGACACTAACCTAGAGTAAGAACAGTAGGGTTAAGGCAGTGCCTTCCCCCTTGCCTCAAGGTGAGGATCAGCTCTCACAGGAGACTGACCCAAAAGACCCCAAAAGGAACTGTCCTAGAAGAACTTGAGCCTGATCAGGTTGAGTTTCTTGGGACAGGGGGACCTTCCAGGGCAGACTTGAGCCAAGCACAATTAGACTGTTCATCTCTTGAACCCCTCAGACAGCAGGCTGCTGTTGAGGCTGCAGGGAATGCCACAGGTGCCCATAAAGTGTACTGGGATGATGGAGTCCTTTACTCTGAGGCAAGAGACCCCAAGCCTGGTGCTACCAGGAGGCTGGGCATCCCCTTGTCTCTGAGAGGTTTCCTTCTCACCTTGGCCCACGAAATTCCCCTTGCAGGTCACTTAGGCCAGAACAAGACTTGGGAAAGACTTGTCCCACACTTTCACTGGCCTCATATGTCTGAGGACACTAGAGAGTTTTGTCGCTCATCTGTCACCTGTCAAGCCAGTGGCAAATCAGGTGGCACAACAAAGGCCCCCCTTATACCACTACCTGTGGTGGGGGTACCCTTTGAAAGAGTGGGGATTGACATTGTTGGACCAATGGACCCCCCAACAGCATCTGGGCACAGATTTATACTGGTGGTAGTGGATCATGCCACCAGGTATCCAGAAGCTATTCCCCTTAGGACCACTACAGCTCCTGTTGTGGCCAAGGCCCTACTCTCAGTTTTTACTAGAGTGGGGTTTCCTAAGGAGGTTGTCTCTGACAGAGGTGCAAACTTTATGTCAGGATACTTGACTGCAATGTGGAAGGAGTGTGGTGTCAATTACAAATTCACCACCCCCTATCACCCACAGTGCAATGGGCTTGTTGAGAGATTCAACAAGACCCTCAAAGGGATGATAAAAGGGTTACCTGAAAAGCTTAGGCGAAGATGGGACGTCCTTTTACCCTGCCTTTTGTTTGCCTACAGAGAGGTCCCACAGAAGGGGGTTGGCTACAGCCCTTTTGAACTTCTGTTTGGGCAACCTGTAAGAGGACCCCTGTGTCTTGTGAAGGAAGGATGGGAGAGACCTCTCAAAAAGCCTAAGGAAGACATAGTGGACTATGTACTTGGTCTCCGCTCCAGGATGGCAGAGTACATGGAAAAGGCATCTAAAAACCTTGAGGCCAGCCAAGAACTGCAAAAAGCTTGGCATGACCAAAAGGCTGTCCTTACTGTTTACCAGCCTGGACAGAAGGTGTGGGTGTTGGAGCCAGTGGCCCCAGCAGCTCTCCAAGACAAATGGTCTGAACCCCATACCATCATTGAACAGAAGGGAGAGGTCACCTACCTGGTAGACCTTGGAACTCCCAGGAGCCCTCACAGAGTACTTCATGTGAATAGGCTCAAGGCATTTGTCAACAGGGAAGACATGGGCTTGCTCATGGCTACAGATGAGGGACAGGAGGAAGAGAGTGACCCTCTCCCAGACCTGCTCACTCAGAACCCTGATGATGGGTCAGTAGATGGTGTAGTCTTTTCTGACAGCCTCTCTGAACATCAACAAAAGGATTGTAAACAGGTTCTTTAATCCTTCAGACAAATGTTCTCTCTGACACCCAGTCAGACAAACTGGTGCACCCATGAGGTGGACACTGGTGACAGTCTGCCTATAAATAGTAAAATCTACAGGCAACCTGACCACGTCAGGGACTGCATAAAACAAGAAGTACAGAAAATGTTGGAATTGGGAGTCATTGAACCCTCAGAGAGCCCTTGGGCTAGTCCTGTAGTTCTAGTGCCTAAACCTCACACCCAGGATGGTAAGAGAGAGATGAGGTTTTGTGTAGACTACAGGGGTCTCAATGCTGTCACTAAGACAGATGCCCATCCAATACCAAGAGCAGATGAACTCATAGATAAATTGGCTTCTGCCAAATTCTTGAGTACATTTTACCTGACAGCTGGTTATTGGCAAATCAGGTTAGCTGAGGATGCCAAGGCCAAAACAGCATTTCCGACCCCAGGAGGTCATTAGCAGTTTGTGGTGATGCCCTTTGGTTTGAAAAATGCACCTGCCACTTTTCAAAGGTTGGTGAACCAAGTTCTCTCTGGGCTGGATGACTTCTGTGCAGCATATCTAGATGATATTGCTGTCTTTAGCTCCACCTGGGAGGATCACCTGATCCACCTGAGGAAAGTTTTGGAGGCCCTGCAAAAGGCAGGCCTCACTATCAAGGCTACCAAGTGCCAGATAGGGCAGAGTCAAGTTGTATACTTGGGCCACCTTGAGGGTGGAGGCCAAGTTCAACCTTTGGAGAGCAAGATACAGGCCATAAAGGACTGGGCTCCTCCAACCACCCAGACACAGGTCAGAGCTTTCTTGGGCCTGTCTGGTTACTATAGGAAATTTGTCAGACATTATGGAACCATTGTGACTCCACTTAATGATCTGACAAGTAAGAAAATGCCAAGAAAAGTTCAGTGGACAGTTAGCTGTCAGAAGGCATTCGATGACCTAAAGAGGGCCATGTGCACTGCACCTATTCTCAAGAGTCCAGACTACTCCAAGCCATTTATTGTCCAAACAGATACTTCTGAGTTGGGTGTGGGAGCTGTTCTATCTCATCGGAATATGGATGGTCATGACCAGCCCATTGCTTTTATAAGTAGAAGGCTGACCCCTAGAGAGAAACGTTGGTCAGCTATTGAGAGGGAGGCCTTTGCTGTGGTTTGGGCACTGAAGAAGTTGAGGCCATACTTGTTTGGTACTCACTTCAAGATTCAGACCGACCATAATCCCACTCTTATGGCTAAATCAGATGAAGGGTGAAAACCCCAAGCTTCTTAGGTGGTCCATTTCCCTACAAGGGATGGACTTTACAGTGGAGCACAGACCAGGGACCGACCATGGCAATGCAGATGGTCTCTCCAGGTACTTCCACTTAGAACAAGAAGACTCACCTGGTCAAGGTTAGTTTAATGTCCCTAAGTTTGGGGGGGGGGGTTGTGTAAGAGAATAGGGTCTGCAATCCTATGGTCACCCCGATCTTTGCTTTTTGCTTCATTGGTTTACGACTTTCCCTGGCTGTGGGCCTGCTAATCAGACCCACAGCCTAGCTGTTCTCTCTCTAAATTGACAAGCATGTACCTTAGGTGCATTTACCAATTGGTACTGGGCCACCTTATCAGTCCCTGTACAGTATACCTTAGGTATCCAGGGCATAGGTGTACCCAGGGCCTACCAGGGGCTGAAGCATGTATTATGCCACCCCTGGCTGGCCATCTAAACAGACACAACTGGCTGCACGACAGGTGGGGCAAGGTGGTGTAATCACCCTTTGCTTTAGATATAGTATCCCTATATCTAACCCTAAAATGGACACATATATTCCTATCAGTCACTCCTATGGCAGGCCTTATCAATCCTGATGGCAGAGTGCTTGGAATTATGTGAGATGGTGCTCTGGCATGAGCTGAGCCCGTTTGCAGCTTGCGGAACCAAGTCCTAATAGCTGTTCCATGATAACACTATACCATATACTCTTAAGTGCATTATGAACCTCGCGGTCAAATGCTAACTTTGGTATAGCATTATCAAAACATGTCGAGTAGGGTGTCATACGGATTGGAATACTACCCCCTCGCCAATTCTGGAGACGGGGGTAGCATTCCACCCTCCTAGAGGGACACGACATCTATGTAACTGTGAACCCCGGTTAAAGTTAACTCGAGCCTCAGCATCACAAAATGGATGCTGCCACCACAGACACAAGTCTGACCTCCTGCTGCTGGGAGTAGTTCCAAGCGAGGGAGGCTCGGACAAAGGGTTTCCTGCCTTGGGAGGTGCTAGCACCACCCCAGACAGGATTTTGTGTATTAGGTAGGCCAGGGCTGAAAGGAATGAGACATGCCTGGGGAACACAAGGTGTCCCTGTGCATACACCGATCGAAACCAGTTCCTGGGGCACTCCAGCCCCAGAGCTGGCGCAAGACTGGACAAAGGAAAGGGGGTGTAACCACCCCCCTTCCTGGTACCACCCAGAGGAGGGACCTAGTTGTAGTGCAGCCCCCCTTTAGCTGGATAAAGGTAGGAGCTGGTCCCATTCCAAATTAGACTATCCTGATCAACTTCACAAGAAGAAACTCTGGACCTCGACGTTCTGCTCCACCGAAGACAGAAGGAATCTCCCTTGTGGGCAAGAAGTGTCCACCCTGCATCTGCAGGCACCATCAGCGTACCGCGACTTCCCTTTGTCGTCTTCCTGCAAAGGATCCAGACTTCAGAGCCCAACGAGACCCGAATTCCCAGACTTCTCCGACCTCTACCTACAACTCCAGCACAGCTGAGACCCATGGGTGCGACGAGACACGTGGGACCGGCCATCTTGAAAGAAGCAGCACTTCGCTCCAGCACGACTCCTGAGGTATCCTCATCCAAGTGCTCTGGGGACTGAGAAGCCCCAACCCCGAGCAGCTCCTGCACCGAAGATCAGCCCTCCGGATCACTGACAGAATTTCGACCTCAGAAATATCGACCTACAAGAATATCGAGTCAACAATATCGAGGGCAAAAATATCGACATCCTATCTACAACATGGTAAGTACAAAAATATCGAAAAAATAATATCGATGTAAAAAATATCGATGTTAAAAATATCGTTTTTTTTTATATATATATAAATGTAAAAGTAAGTATATAACACTAATAAATAAAATATACATATTTAAAAGTATCTAACAATGTTTAAAATTAATAAATAATTCATATATATTAATAATACATTAATTAAATATATACAGTAAAGATATAATATATATGTACTGAACAATAAGTATTAATAATTAATTTACTAATTTATAAATTAATGAAATATATTCTAATTTACTAATACATTTACAAACATAAAACAATAACATAAATAAAATGTAAGTAATATAAAAAATAAAATAAACATGTGATATTTTAACAATTAATTATATAAAACGTTGGATAGCGTAAGGGTAAAAATTACTATTCCTACTGCAGAGAGTGGAACAGTAGGGAAAGGGTTTGATAGCGTAGGGATAAAATTACTATTCCCACTCCAGAGAGTGCAACAGTCGAGAAAACTGACCCTGAACCCAAAAAACACCCCTTTACCCACGAACTGAAAACTGACCCTGAACACTAAAAATACCCCTTTACCCAAAAACTGAAAACTGACCCTGAACCCTAAAAATACCCCTTTACCCAACAACTGAAAACTGACCCTGAACCCTAAAAATACCCCTTTACCCAAAAACTGAAAACTGACCCTGAACCCTAAAAATACCCCTTTACCCAAGAACTGAAAACTGACCCTGAACTCTAAAAATACCCCTTTACCCATGAACTGAAAACTGACCCTTAACCCTAAAAATACCCCTTTACCCAAGAACTGAAAACTGACCCTGAACCCTAAAAATACCCCTTTACCCATGAACTGAAAACTGACCCTGAACCCTAAAAATACCCCTTTACCCAAAAACTGAAAACTGAGCCTGAACCCTAAAAATACCCCTTCACCCAAAAACTGAAAACTGACCCTGTACACTAAAAATACCCCTTTACCCAAAAACCCAAAAATGACCCTGAACCCTAAAAATACTCCTTAACCCAAAGTAAAATAATATTATTTAATTAGCAATTAATAATTAATTAACAATAACAATAAAGTAAATATATTAGCACATAAGCTGTAATTAATATAATTTAATAATTAATATCATTTTTCCCCAAATAATTAATTAACAGTAACTAAAAATTATATATATAAATAAATTACTCTAATTAATGTTATTAACTAATTAATATTATTTAATTACCAATTAATTACTAATTTAAAATATGTTCAAAATTATATTAATTACTTAACTAATTAATATTAATTATTTGCCAATTAATTAGTTATAAATATTTAAAAACATATATTAATTAATTAATTAATATTAAATTACTCCCCACCCTATTCCCCTATAAACCCACATCCCGCTACAGAAAATATATATCAATTAATCAATTAATTATTTCCCAATTAATCAATATTAATTAGCAAATAATTATAATTAATTAATTAATCCTACTAATTATTATTCAATTTACCATAATTAAATTACTTCCCACCCTATTCCCCTATAAACCCACAACCCGCTCCGGTACTAAAACATCAAATTTCCTTATAAATTTATATATTATTATAGAAAATGTATACACATATAATAGTAATTATTTTAAATACTTAAATTAAACATATAACACATACATAATAAAAAACTATAAAATAATACAAATATCGATATTAGTGTCATCGAAATTATTAACATCGATATATATGCTATCGATATTACTAACTTCGATATTACTTACATCGATATTAAGTATATCGATATTACTTACCTTGGGTCGATATTCTGTCCTACGATATTCTTGCCTTTGATATTATGCTCCTTCGATATTTCAGACTCGATATTATGGTAGGTCGATATTTCCAACTCGATATTTTGACTGTCTACCCAGCCCTCCAGCATCCACGAGATCTGTGTGGGGCCCTTCTGCTTGCCTGCTGCTCGATGCGTTGTCTGGTTACTTGCCGGCTGGCTTGTGGCCTCCTAGACGACGAACACCGACAACTTTGCTGCTGGTCTGGTTGCTCCAGACTGGCCCTTGCTCCCTTCCAAAAGAGGAGCACCCCGGACCCTCCTGGTCCACTCCAGACGCCGTTTCCACTCACCGCGTGGGTTGCCTTTGCCAAGGCCTGTTGAGCCCGAATCCGGAGACGACACCGCCGACAGCGAGAGTCTGCGTGGGACAGCTCGTGCCTCCATCCTGGTCATCGAAGACACCGCCTGGTCCACGTGGCTGCTGAGACAAGCGTCCACCTTCACCTGATCGCGACGACGACATCTAGTTCCACTCCTGGTTCCACTCCAGTCACTGGCTAGTGACTTTGAACATTGTCCCCTCTGCTTTCAGGCTCCTCTCTTCACCAATCCACCCTTGGATTGCACCGGACATCTTCCTCCTGGTCGCCTGCAGCATCTTTCTTCAAGGCTCCATAGACTTCGACGCAGAAACCCGACACGACTTCGCACCTATGCACCCGCAGCCTGTGGGTGAGGTAACACGAGCATTTCGGTGCTCAGGGGTAGCTTGACTATCCTAGTGTCCAGTTCCATTGTCGTTTTAGTCCTATCTAGTCAGGAACGTCCGTACTCACCTAGACGTTTGTACGCATCTTGCGTGTGAGTTCACACTCTGCACACGCGCTCCGTGGGCCTCCTATTACTTACCTCAAGTTAGGATAGCGTGGTCCCAGTGATCCTACAACCTCTGGACAGCTCCATTCCTTTACTTGACTTTCGCATTCCATTTATTTAGTATATGGTTTGTCGTGCCCCTAGGGCACCATTGTAAATCGTGCAACTTAAACGTATTTTTCCTAAGAGTTTGTCATGTGCTTAGCCCTCTGACCTCATAAAGAGTTCAGAGGTGTATGTTAGTTAATAAATAACTGTTTATTTTCATAACAACCTGTGTTGTGTCCTTTTCATTTGGTATTCAAAGGTTATATGTGGTAAAACAGCTGGCTTCACATGCCATAAAGAGTTTAGCCTAAAGACTGCTTTTGTCCACGCTACTAGGATAGGTGGTCTATAAGGTTAACTTACAACCAATCACCACAAGGGTTGTTTGGACTGATACAGGGTGATCACTAGAACTAGTGAGCATCATATATCAGGCCAACTTCTCACAAGTGTGTGAGAAATAGGGAACGAAAGTAGGAAGAAAGAAAGGAGTAGGAGATAGTGGAGAAGGTATGATGTGAGAATGGGAGATGAAAGTGAGGAAGAAAGGATGCAGGAAGGAAAGAATTAATCAAGAATTAAGGAAAGTTGAGGAAGAAGGAATGAAGGAATTGAAGAAAGAAGGAGGAAACAAACAAGTGAATAAGGAAGGAAGGAAGGAGAGAAGGAAGTATGAAGAGAAGAGACAGAGCAAATGATGGAAAAGAGGTGATGGAAAAGAGGTGAAACGTTCCTGAATGTACTATCCACACTTTAATTGTGCTCTTCCCTCCAAAGTAATATTCTACTATTTCCTTTTCAATCTGGCATTTGTCCTGGTTGTTTTTCAATATAATGTATACTTTTTTTCCCTGCCTGTTTCTATTGTTTAGGGTTGTCACAAAAATCTCTTCTATCTTTAGCTGATGAATTCCCCTCAACCACTCTTCCGGTACCTTTTTCTCCATGTGTTTTGGGGGATATGTGCGACCCTTTTCATGCTTCTCTTTCACTGTGCTCATCTTCTGACTTTAGAAAGGCACTAAGAGGCTGAGTATATGTACATCGGCAACCCCAAAGGGACCAGTAACAGGAGCTCCTGGACTTATCAAGATTGCACGATTTACAGTTTGAGTCCCAGAATTGGGGATAAAGTGGAGGTTTCGTCATAAGTGCAGCATTTACTGCATGTTTCTCTTATTCAATTCGCTTTCCCTCTTACTTTTTCCACCTGTTCTGAGTAGGTGGAAAATGTGTGAAGATGCAAGTGATATTACCAGGTGCCATTCTGCGTCTAAAAAAACTTACAATTATGTGGGGTGGTAATTTAACAGAAAACCTGCAGAATTATCACTTCGCACCACTTGTAGTGAGGTGAGGGTCAAAGTCTGCGTTTTACTGAGTACTCCATGTGGCCCTCCAAGGGCATTGCTCTTCATCCTTTTGACAATATCCCTTTTATTCCCTCATTTGTTCTTTTGGATTCAACTTTCATTTCTAGGCTGCAGGCTCAGACATATTTCTTTTCTCTTCCTCCTTTACTAATTCACTTCATTTTTAGGTATGTACATTTCTTACGGCTGTCCTACTTTTTCACACTAGTTATAGTTCTCACCCTCACTCTTTATTTATTACTCCTCTTCATTTATCTTATCCTTCTTTGATTGGGACATATCTTAGTGTGTTTGTCATGCATTCTAAACACCTCTCTGCTGGACTGATGTGTGCCCCTTTCACCACAAAGCAAGTGTATTACTTTTTTCACTTTTGAAAATAAATATTCAAACTCTTTTTCTTTCGCTCTGGTAATTTTCATACTGTTCTTCTCTTTTGATGGCCCATCAAGATACATAATCGCTCATCTTCTAAACTTTCAGAAGATGTGAGCCAATAATATTCTAGTGTAGTGTAAGGAAGCGCTTTATATTCCTGATGAGGTCCCAAATTACTTCTTAGTGAACGGGTAGAGAGCTACTTCATTCCTTGTGCTTGGTTGGGAAGGTGCTTTTATGGTGTTGCTTATATGGGAAGATTTGAGGTGTTGTGGGTGAGGACCAGAAAAATGGTTCTATGGTGTGTGGTAAGCATGCAGCTGTGCTTAAGAGTGGAGTGGAGCAAACATATGTGAGAGCGGGAGTCGTTTGTGCGGATATGTACCATCAAGTTTGGCTGGTAGAGTGTGGGTTCATAGTGTGGTCTATGTGAGAAGAACTTTGGTGTCCCTGCTTGAGAACCAAAAGGGTGCCCATGGCAGATATGTAGCTGTGCTTAAGTGTGAAGGGAAGAGTAGTGAGAGATACTGTTGCGTATGCTCATACCAATCATTTTTGTGTGACTGACTGATTCTTCTGTATTGCATATCCCTCACCTTTTTGTTGACACAGCTAGTCAGACATCCCTAGCCCCAGAGATATTGGGTGTAGCAATGTCTCTGTGGAGAAAGGGAGAATGGACAGGTATCTCACAACCATCCTGGGGCCTCTAATATTGGTTGGAAAGGCAACTGTAGTCCTACAACCTTTTGGACCTTTAAAACTGTGCACAAACAATGCAAGCTATAATAATGGAGGATTGTTATATAGTAACCTACTGGAGCGGGTATGGAGCAGAGCACTCATGATAACAGCACAATACTAGCTAAGACAAACAGTGCAAGAGTTAAAAGAATACTAAACATTGAATCTTATTTACAAACCCCTTGCGCCACCGGTACGTCGCAATTTCCCATATTAAAAGTCACGTCCTGGCGGCGCAAGGGACTTGTAAATAAGCCTCAACACGTCTTAGCCTACTTTTGTTGTCAGATATAGCAAGCTATGTAAGACCAGAGCACTTACCTTGTTACAGCCCATGTGACTGGGCCGCTGTCTTATTGGTGGAATGTCCTTGGAACAGGCACAGCTTTTAGGATTCTAGAAGGTCTTTCCACTGCTCACAGGGTGAGGCAGTTTTATATTGTCTTTTTTGCTTGGCATTATGGTATCGTACCAGAATATCATCACCAAAATGTCCTATGCAGAAATATTGCGACCTAAATATTGTTCACACAAATAACACCTCACTGGAGTAAGGAACAGAAAATGTACACCCAGTGAGAGAAAATTTTTGTAAATAATATTTAGCGCACAACATTTCTGTCCAGCAGTGTTGTTGCCGAAGATATTCTGAAATCCAACCAATACAGCCATTGCCTGAAGAGAAATGATTGTCAAACCACTGCTGGCAGAGGGTACTTAACAATCTTTTGATATGTGGGAGCACTTAGGGGCTAATTATCAAGAATGGCATTAAAAATTATCGTCGGTTTAGGGGCAGAAAACTGCTGATAAAACGGCGATAATGAGCTTGATAATATGCCCTTGTGAATTCCAATAGAAGTTCTGGTGTGAACATGGGCTTCTATTCTCAAGGGCATGTTATCAAGCCCTTTATCGCCGCTTTGGCTGCAGTTCTCTAAGAGGTACTTAGTACAGGTAATTAGTAAGGCACCATACTCTCTAACATGGGTGATCATGTAGTATGTGTGAATGATACAGTGAGTTGCAATATAAAGAACAGAATCCCTCCCCTATGCCGGTGTCTAAAACCAAACAACATTCCGTTTTGAGGTATCAGGTTTGCAATTGTTTGGCAGTTTAACAGTAAGAGTGCCATCTATTATGCAACAGCCCAGTCTTTATTACTTTCCTGGACTTCGGGTGATTTCAGATATTCAATCTACTAAATTCTTCATGCAGATTATCTTGCCTATAACACTTGCTACGGCTTCCAATTCTATGTTATTTCAAATTCAATTTAATCTGTCATGTTGGCTTAGGGACCACACAGCAGTCAAGGAGTAACGAACCACAACTGTGTTGGTTGAGATTTGTAGGCCTGGGCGGTGATCTTCGCTCCGTTCGTGGAGTTTGTGACGTTTTCTGCACTCCGCGGAGGTCGCGATGTGCAAAAAACTCTGCTTCGCAATGTGCCAAGGTTTTTCCCGCTCGCGATCAAGAATGGTAAGTTGGCGATCGAGAGCTCCCACTCGGGTAGAATTTCTACCCAAGCAGCAGGAATACCAGCAAAATATGCAGATCGCACTATACTCTGCCACTTGCGGAACATCGCAGAGTTTTTTTGTAACTTCGTAGATTTCCGCATAGCAAAACTACACGAACTACGCCCAGGCCTGATCTTTTGCCTCTGCTGTCCTGGGACTACTATTGCTCTGCAAAATGAGTCAAGTCATGTCTTTCTGATCATGATTCTCAGGGTATCAGTGCTTACATAAGACACATCGCTCAGACTCTCAACACAGCTCACTGTATTACTTGTTAGTTGACACATAGTTGTTGACGCTACCTTAACAGATAATCTTAGATAAAGCCCCTACGCCGGATCGAAGACGGTGTTGTCCTCAAGAAAACAGGTGGCAATTTGTCCCTGCAAAGATTAAATAGACAGCAATTAAGTTGGCAAAGTCAATCAATTAAGGCTCATGAAGGCTGAAGTCCAGTAAACGTTAGAGACCATGAAGCCTTACTGAATTATTAAAGTACAATACAAAAGGTAAAAATAGTAGTTAGTTAAAAATGCATGGTCAATCAATACAGGGTATTAGCACAAGGCTTAATAAGATGCAGCAGAGAGAATGACATGAAGTCAAGAGTCAAAATAAATGTATTCTATGTCCTAAGCGAGAGGAAGAGTAACGTGGGTCTGCTCTCTAAAGTCGGTGCAAGCCAGACTTTGCTCCCCTTCAGAATATAGTAGTTTTTATATCAAAATACACAGTGAAAATCGCAGTGGTAGGATAAGGTGATCCATTGTTTGCACAGTTTGACAGGTTAATTTATAGAATGTAATGCAGCATCATCTAATACCATGCCAATACCATTCCTTAAACGAAAATTAATATATCCCATTTTGACCAAACATCATCGGCTGTGACAATACAAATCAAGTATTCAAACGATTGCTGACTCATTTTATGAATAGCTTTACAGTGTCTAAGGCAGGAAGAACCTTGAATTGTTGCATGAAAAGTAAAAATTCCACTCCAGAGTTCTACAAGAACAGCATGTAAGTACAGAACATTTCAAAGTGCAGTTTACAATGTCCAATGAGAGGAGAAATGAAAACACTCACAACTCATGGCCCGTTGAGATTCAAGGTGGAGGTTGTTATGTTTATTAAGCTATTGCTTTGTCTTTGTATGCAAACGCGACATGTTCCCTGCACGCGCTACCTGCCGGTGCATTGTGACGTCAGGGTGTTCTACCTGACCACCGGCAGGTTGACAGTTACAATGACAGTTGCTCGTTAGTGGCGATTGCAAGCAGACGTACTTTGGTGTCAGGTGTTTACTTAAATAAAGACTTTACCACTTACCTGCATCCTGGTCATCTTTACAAGTGGCGACGAGGAGGAGCGCCTGACACCACGAAGAACCCACAAGAAGCTACCTGATCTGCTGTTGGGTACGTCTAGAACTGCAATGTTTTGCCATCTCATCGGAATTCTGTGAAGAGAAATAGATAAAAGGCGGAATCTCCTGGAGTACTGTTGTCCCTCCACGCTGTTATTGCGTGAGTTTACCGAGTCACGAATCGCCTAGCAGCGTAAACGTGCTCGTGAGCAACTAAAGAAAATCCCTGAAGGTATCATCCTGGATGTCACGAAGATCACCGGAAAAAAAAGGGTGAGTCGTATGTGACCTGCTGGGTGTGAAAGCCCTGCGCGCTAATAGGGTTTCAGGATGTTTCACTCCTCCTACATGTAAGAAAATTTTAGAGGAGGTTTGGATGAGAAGAGGATGTCTTGGTGATTACCAAAGGGATGCGTAGAGACTTTTTGGTCACTGCCTGCACTTTTGGTTCCTGGTTGCCCCCCTCACCCTCTTGCCAGTTGTTGTTCTGCGGATGCGATTTGGAGGAAAAAATTGTGAAGAGATTTGCCTTCGCATTCCGTTTGCAAACGGCAGCGCGAGTTAGTGCTAGTCGGTGGGGAGGAAGTGCAGGAGTTTGCCGTTTTAAGGAGGAGCGTCTTCGCGTGTGGAGGTTGTAGCGTGTGCCGCCTTCCTGCGTATCCACTCGACGATCCTTGAAGAGAAAATCCTGTCAGGCTTAGCGGTGACGTCAGTGAAACGCAGCGTTCGACGGCGTCTGGCGGCCATTTTGGGAAAGTCAGGAAAAGTGAATCGTGCTTGTCATTTTTACGGTGATACGCACACCAATACAAGAAAAAGGAATTGTTCTTTACAAACATCGGCGAGTGGTTAAAAAGGCTATATAACTACTATTGCTGGGAATTGGAATTGGCGTGTTGTCCAGAGCGGTGACACGCACACCTTTGAAGGGTATTTATGAGAGAAAATACACAACTTAGCATTTCATAAACACTTACAGTTTCTCAAAGGATTAAAAAAAAAAAAAGAAACCTTGACTGCATAGCTATAATTGATAAAATTCATCAAAGGAAAAATCTTAAAAAGTGATGAATATAGAGGTCAGTAAAAATATTTGCAAGGAAAAAAATATATAGCATTTTATTCATTACTGGTCCTTAATTGTTACATAAAAGCATAGGAAATGGCTACAGGATATGTTTGAAATCTATCACCACCCTTGCCTTTCATACCCTCTACAGGTGATGATGCCCTTAAATGGGAAGAGTGGAGGGAGTACTTTGAGAATTATTTATCCACTTTTGAGGGGGATGAAGAGTTGACCCCAGAGAAGAAAAAAAAATTCTACTTCACTGTTTAGGTGCAAAGGCAATGAAAATATATAATAGAATAAACAAAAATACTAGGCCAGGAGATGTATATACTATTGCATTAGAAGATTTGACCATGTATTTCAAACCTACTATTTCTATTTCTGTCAACAGATTCAAATCTTTTCAACGCAAGCAAGCACCTGAAGAATCTATAGAAGATTATGTTGCTGCGTTGAAAAACTTGGCACTTACTTGTAGATTTGGGGCTTTACATGACGAACTAGTTCGTGACCAGGTCGTATGAGATCCTCGAATAAACATCTACAGGAGAAATTGTGGGCAAAGGGTGAATTGCCTTTGGAAGAAGTAGTAGAAATAGTAAAATGTACTGAATTAACTGGAAGGTGTGCAAAAGTTGTTTTACTAGAAGAAAAATCCTCAGTTGAGGAAAAATCTATGGTGGCGAAAGTCATAAGTTCTAGGAAAAGTTATAATAAACCTAATTCTGGATATGTACAGAATAAAGATGCTAGCCATAAAAATAAGCTTTCAGATGACAGGAAATGTTATAGATGTGGCAGTAGATACCATTTAGCCAACGACAGATCGTGTCCAGCGGTGAGACAAAAATGTACAAATTGCAGTATGGTAGGACATTTCAGTGCTATGTGTCCAAAGAAACAAAAAGGGAGTAGAAATGTAAAAGCTGTAATTTCTGAAGAAGAAGAAAGATTTGCATCTTCAGATGAAGATGATATGAACTTATTTGTGTTGAATGTGGAAGATGGGGTAAACAAAAAGAAGAAACCGATTTGTGACATGAACATTGGTGGGGTGGATATGTCAATTGTGGCAGATCCAGGCTCGCCATATACAATAGTAAATGAAGAAGTATGGATGGAGAAATTTGTACCTGTCATAGGAAAAAAATTGAAGAACCCAGATAATTTCCCAAAGTCATTTAATTATCAACCTATTGAAATGTTAGGTTACAGGGAACTTCAGTTCCAGTTTAAATCCCGTCAAACTGTTGGCAAACTGTATGTCTCAAAGGTCGGTCCATCTGTGTTAGGGTGGATTGACCAGGGAGAACCAGGTATAATTCTAGATCCAAACAGTCCGGACCCCGTCCTCATCTTGCAAACAGAGGAAGAATGTAACAATTTTTACAAAAAAAGGTATCCCATGGTATTTTTAGAGAACATTGGTAAACTAAAACGTTTCGTCCACGAAATTAAACTTAAAAGGGACCCTGTGCCCTGCATACACAAGTCCAGAAACACACCGTTTTCCATCATTGGCGAAGTGGAAAATGAACTTAAAAAATTGCAGAGGGAGGGCATCATTAAGCCGGTGGAATCAGCAGAGTGGGTTTCGCCTTTGTTTGTAGCGAAGAAGCCAAATGGCAAGCTCCGTCTATGCATTGATCTACGCGATCTAAATAAAAACATTCTAGTGGATCAATTCCCTTTGCCCAAGATTAGTGAGATGCTGTCCCTGACTAATGGTGCCAAAGGGTTTTCAACCATTGACCTAAGCTCTGCCTACCACCAAGTAGCTTTACATCCCAAAAGTAGAAGCCTTACCACATTTGTAACCCCGCTGGGGTGTTTTAGGTTCAAGAGAGTACCTTTTGGACTGGCCTCTGCCGCGGCCATGTTTCAGAGGTTGACGAGTGAACTCTTCAAAGGCGAAAAAAATCTTTTAATTTTCCAAGATGACATCATGGTAACAGGCAAAAGCAGAGGTGAACATGATGCAAAACTCAACAGAGTCTTAGGGTTGCTAGAACATCATGGGCTTACAGCTGAACTGAGAACATAAAGAGTGATCTCATCATTGACGCAAGCCTTTACCCCAAACCTCACTGCATAGCCCCCACTGAATTAAAAAACAATGCTACATGGTCATCCCTTGACACCTATTCTGAAGAAGATATTGGCAAATTGCTCAGCACCTTGAAACCATCCAATCACCTCACCGACCCCCTCCCTGCTAACGCTGTCAAAGACTTCACCCCGTTGCTCCTTCCACTCTGGACTAAAATTATCAACAGCTCACTTCAACAAGGATCCATCCCGGACTCCCTCAAAGTTGGACAAGTCACTCCCTTACTAAAGAAACCTACAGCCGACCCATCTGATCCAAACAACTACCGTCCCATTACCAATATTCCCACCCTAGCCAAACTCCTGGAAAAATGCGCACAACTACAATTGACTAAACACATTGATCAGTTTGATCTCATCAACCCTCATCAATCAGGCTTCCGAGCAGGGCACAGTACAGAAACTGCTATGACTCACATTATTGACGACGCCCTTCAAATCCTAGATCAAAACGACACCTGCCTCCTCATCCTTCTTGATCTCTCCTCAGCATTCGACACTGTTAAACATGAGAAGCTACTTGAACTTTTAAACACAAGAATGGGTCTATCTGGGACTGTTCTCAAGTGGTTCACTTCCTTTCTACACAACAGGACGCAGAAATTCAAGAACAACAACCTGATGTCCTCGCCAATACCTGTATCGTTAGGCGTCCCCCAAGGATCCTCCCTATCCCCAACTTTGTTCAACCTAGTCATGGAACCTCTCACCACCTTACTACAAGCATCCAATGTACTCTTTCACATGTATGCCGATGACACCCAACTATATCTCAAATTACAATCCCCCAAAGACATTGTACTCCTGAACTCAACGATCAGAAACACCCAATCCTGGCTTGCAGATAATCATCTCAAACTCAATGCTCTGAAAACAGAGTTCCTTCTGATCTCACCTCCCGCGAAGATCTCCACCACTCAAACTTGGCTAAATCACCTAGCTGCACTCAATGTCCAACCCACCATCGTGGACTCGGCAAAATCTTTAGGCATAACACTCTACACCAACCTCAACATGCAGCAACATATCAGCAAGGCAACTAAAGGAGCGAACTACCAAATCAATACCCTGAGAAAACTTAAACCCTTCCTCCCAGCCAAAGACTTCCAAACTGCAGTACAAGCACTAGTCCTCCCTCGAAAAGAATACGACAGCATAGCCCTCTGCGGGCTCCCTCTAACTTCTACCGCACCCCTAAGAGCTTCTCTAAACGCTGCAGCGAGACTCATCACTGGGTCAAAAAAGCACTCGCATATCTCCCCTGACTTTAAATCTCTGAACTGGCTGCCTTTTGAAGCCAGAATACATTTGAAAATCGCCTGCATGACACACAAGGCTGTACACCTGAGCTCACCTCACACAGAAGCTGACAATCTCTGGCGGCTCTAGAAACACTAGAGGCACAAATAATCTTCTGCTAAAACCTCGAAGATTCCGGAAGGAAAAACGTATAAACGCTCCTTCTCAGGAATGGCACCCAGGATATGGAACTCACTCCCTCCTGAAACCAGACTCATCTCCTCCATCGCACTCTTTAAGAAAGAAGTAAAAGCTATCCTCATAGCCAAATACACTTGATCTGTTAACGTGGATTCTTAAAGCCTCTGCACCGATCTGTATTATTTGCTCGATTCCTTCGATGATTTGTATTACTTTTTTATTTACTTACCTGACTGTCTATGCTCACACTTATGTATTATTTGCATTATTAATGTACCTGCTTTACCATGCTCCCTCATGTACCTACCCCACCCCACTTATTATATACGATTGCGCTTTACCGAATGGCCTGTTATGCACCCTCATGTTTGTATTCCCCGCTTTGTAAAGCGCTCTGATATCTGCAAAGATCTTGTTCACGCTATATAATACTTTCAAAATAAATAAATAAATAAATAAAAAATGCAAATTTGCTGCAAATAAAGTCACCTATTTGGGACATGAAATTGATGGGAATGGTATAAAACCTAAAACCAAAAAAAGAGCTGCTGTCAGCTATTAGGGAAGCCCCTTCACCCAAAAATAAGGAAGAGGTCAGAGCATTCCTAGGCCTCTCAGAATTTTATGCTAAATTCGTAAAGAACTTCTCTCTAAAACTTTACACTAAAGAGAACTCATTGAACAAAAGAACAAATTTGAGTGGAATGCTACCTGTGAAGAGGCATTTAACAAGATAAAAGAGGACATTTGTGATGCCCCACCCCTTCAAGGGTTTAACCCCTCTTTGAAAAGCATAGTAACCACTGATGCAAGCAACAAGGGGTTGGGCGCAGTACTCTCGCAGGTCAATCGGGAAGGTAAAGAGGTAACTATTGCTTTTGCCTCACGATCAATCACGCCCACCGAAGTAAAGTATTCGGTGATTGAGAGGGAGGCATTAGCATGTGCCTGGGCATTGAACCATTTCAGACAATACATTTGGGGATACAAAATCACCCTTAGAAGCGATCACAAACCTTTAGTGAAAGTGCTTTCCACAAAGGGTCTCCAAGTTGCTTCCCCAAGATTATCACGGATTTCAATGAAACTGTTAGAATATAACTATGATGTTGAATACCTTCCTGGGGTGAAAAACAAGGTGGCGGACTGCCTAAGCCGTCTACCTCTACCTAATGATGAAGATCAGGTTTCAGAAATAGACACTTTCTGTATAGCTAATGTCATAGAAGAAGTGCAATGTATTTCTGGTGAAGTGTGGTCAGAAAATATGGAAAAAGATGAAGTTCTACATGAGGTAAAAAAATACATAAGAGCGGGCTGGCCTGATAAGAAAAAAATACCTGTTCCATTACGTCCTTTTTGGGAACTAAGAGACGAGTTGTCAATTGAAGGTGATTTAATTTTAAGAAATGGGAAGGTTGTTCCACCAAAAGATTTACGTTGTAAACTCCTTGATATTTGCCATGAAGGGCACCTTGGAATTGGTAAAACCAAGAGCACAGTAAGAAATTCATACTGGTGGCCAGGGTATCACCTAGATATTGAAAGAAGTGTAAGAAATTGTACAGCCTGTGAAAATTCGGATAAGACAAAACAAACATTGAGACCACCTCTTCAACCCCTGTCTTGTCCAAACATGCCATGGGTCAGACTAGGAATTGACTTTTGTGGGCCCATCAGAGAAAATGGAGAACTATTGTATCTTATTGTACTGGTAGACCATTTCTCAAAATGGCCAGAAGTTGAAGTAGTGCAAGATGCTGATACCAAAAGTGTTGTAGGTTTTTTGCACAAACGTTTCCTAAGAGAGGGCCTTCCTAAATACATTGTGTCGGACAATGGCCCACAGTTCACATCAAAAGTGTTCAAAGAGTTTCTGAAGAAACATGGGATAGAGCACAAAACTACGTCTGTCTACCATCCTGCAGGAAATGGTGCAGTTGAAAGGTTTAATCGGGTGATTAAAGGAATAATCCAACTTGCCAATCAGAATAACATGTCATGGAGAAAACAAATAATCAAGAATCTTTGGTCATTCCGAGTTACACCCTGTGTATCTACAGGCAATAGTCCCTTTGTACTTTTGAGAGGGAGGACTCCTATCAAAAAGGATAATGTAAGTTGGGCTACAACAGAAAGAGTGATGTGGTCACCAGAGGAGATACAAGAGAATGTACGAAGGTCGCAAACCATAAATAAGAAATACCATGACAATAGGCATGCTAGTAAAAGGGTTAACATCAAGGAAGGAGACAATGTGAGTGTGAAAAATGCAAGAAGCACCAGTAAGGGAAAAAATCAATACTCTCAACCAATGGAAGTAAAGAAAGTGTTTTGTAATTCTGCCCTTTTAAGCGATGGAAAGACTTGGCATTTTTCTGCTTTATCTTTATGCAAGGAGGGGAAAGGAATGTGTGATTATAAATCCACTTTGGAAAATAATGAAGTTTCCTGTTCTCAGGACTACGATTGGATTCTGGACCGTGATGGAATTGTGGAGTCTCGGCCAGAGGGTACCAACGTTGTATCTTTAGGTACAAAGGAGGTGTCTTCTGAGAGTGAGAACACTTCAGATGCCTCACGGTTGGAAGACAGTAGTAGTAGGCAGCGCAAGGTAACATTGGAAGAGTACAGGTATCAGACCAACAGTGATACAGATTCTGATTCTGATGATTCTGTTTATGAAGATGTTACGTCACAGGACGTCAGTTGTGAGGATGAATCTACGGTGAGCAGATATGGAAGAGTAGTAAAACCTCCAGCTAAATTACAAGATTTCATTTGTGATTAGCTGTGGTTCCCCTTCCTCATCCGTAATCTTCAGCTGTGCACCCTTGGACTCCCTGGTTGTTTTAGGAAGGGAGATGTGTTATGTTTATTAAGCTATTGCTTTGTCTTTGTATGCACGCGCGACATGTTACCTGCACGCGCTACCTGCCGGTGCATTGTGACGTCAGGGTGTTCTACCTGACCACCGGCAGGTTGACAGTTACAATGACAGTTGCTCGTTAGTGGCAATTGCAAGCAGACGTGCTTTGGTGTCAGGTGTTTACTTAAATAAAGACTTTACCACTTACCTGCATCCTGGTCATCTTTACAGAGGTTAGGCCTAATTTGGGCCTAAATTAGGCAGGCGCAGGAAAATACCGTTTTGTTAAGTGAAATGCTTTTCATTTTTAATGCAAAATATTAATGGTCTTAATCTCACATTATTTATAAATCAGAAATATCTTAATCAGAGTTCAGTGTGTTGGTTGTGGTGCGACCTGCACAGTCAGTGAGCGAATGGTCGCAACAGCAGCTGCGGCCGGTAGTGGGAGTACCAGCCAGGCGGTGACATGGGGAGGGGGAGGGGCAGGGTAGGGGTAGTAATGTATGGATTATGGAGCTTTACAGGTAAGTAAACATATAAATAAATAAAACGAATTTTGTTGAGCGCACTGCATTGCATTTGATGATGCAGTGCACGCAACAAAATTTGTTTTATTTATTTATATGTTTACCTACCTGTAAAGCTCCATAATCCATTACTACCCCCCACCCTGCCCCCCCCCCTCCCCACATCACTGCCCGGCAGGTACTCCCACTACCGGCCGCGGCTGTGCAACGGTGGCCCACCTTTCTGATCACATTGCTGACGAGAAATGCACCGCAGGCAGTGGATAATTTGTGAAAAGAAATGAGTGCTGTGGATCTCATCAGGAGGCAGCTTTCACCAGCTCATTTCTCCTGAGCAACTTAATGTGTTCTAATTTACATCATGTGTGCCCCCTTCTTAGAATAGGGTATTCTTTCCTTTATGTAAAGAGTTGAAGGCATAGTTTTATTATGATCTGCACTAAACAATTTAATTGGAAAATAAAATCCTTAAAAACTACTCACAACTCTCATTATTGACTGAAATGTAGAATTTCCTTTAAAAATTCTTGTGATGATGCAATAGCTGTTTTGATCAAAATACAGTGGCAATTATCCATCATGTGAGAGAGTAGAAATTGGTGTGGAAACAGATCCTGCTGGTGATTGAAAGGTTGGCCCACATTTATAAATTTGACCCAAACATTCTGCACTCACCCTTACCTTCGGAAGTTTTGGGCAAAATATTGAGTTAAAAATGTAGGGAGACAGAAAAATCGGAAAAAAAATATTGTGAGACACAAATACCATGAAGCAAAAATATAATTAACAAGAATATCTTTTTTTTTAGGTAATATCGTTTTAAATAATATCAATGTTTTTAATATTGTTTTTACTAATATAGTGGTTAAAATATTGTTTTCTAATTATTTTAATGTGATATATTAATTGTATATGTTAATAATGTTTATATAAATGTTATTAACTTTTTAAAATATAGCTTGCAACGTTAAGTGATTTCGAATTTTTTATTTGTATTTTTATTGTCATCATTTTTTGGGGGTTTGTAGGAGGATACATTGGGAAGTTATCAGGCAATAACTAATTAAGAATTACTTAATAAATGTAAATTATTAATATGATTTATATTTATTATGTAAATTATGTACTACTGATTTATTTTCACAATAAGTTTTTGTGGGCTGTTAGTTTTGTAGGGGAATAGAGTGGGACGTTAATTATTAATTACTTAACAATTAATTATTTAATACATTTTTAATTATTTAGTTTATAGAGTACTTATTTATTTTACTTATATTTTAGTTGCGGGCTTCTAGGTTTGTAGGGGTGTAAGTTGGAAAGTTAATTAAGTAATTAGTAGTTAACAATTTACCATTACTTGTTAATTATTTATTTAATTGATCTTTCATTATGCAAAATGTGAGATACTGACGTATTTTATTTATATTTTAGTTGCGGCATGCTAGTTATGTTGGGGTATTGGGTGGGAAGTTAATGAAGTAATAATTAATGAACTATTGATTATTATCTGTAAGTTTTTTAACAAAGAAAGGAACTTCGGGAGGACAATTTTTAACGGGGTCCAGTGTACACGTCCAAAACACTAGTAGCAAAAAGAAGCACAAAGTTCCCCAGTAGGACTAGAAAGAAGGAGTGTGTGAGTATAAGGTGTAGATAGAGAAGTCCAAGAGGGAAAGAAGAAAGGGAAATTTCCCTCTTGGGAACTAGAACCCTCACACACCCAGCAAGCTAGGTGTCATGCTTCATCATATGGGTCCTGCTCCTCGTCAGACTGGCGCTTCAATGTCTGACGGGCACCCGCGAAGGGGCTCTTTAGCGGAGATCTTTTGTTCCAGCCATATGGCGCATGCGTGTGAGAGGGCAGACCCAAACGGCGTGCGGTCTCTGCCTGCAAACCTACCCCCAAGTGTAATCCGTGCGGGATCTGGCGCGCACGGATTACACGTGGGGGTAGGTTTGCAGGCAGAGACCGCACGCCGTTTGGGTCCCTGACTCCTCTGTGCAGGTCCCACAGGAGCAGACTGCGGGGCACCTTAGGGGCACACTTAGGGTTGCAGCATTTGAGGCAGGACCAGTTGGCCTGCCCACCACAGACCAATAAAATAAAGGTTGTATAAGTTTTTATTCACTGTGTAGTACTTGACACCAAGGTCCTGAGGAATTGCTAGATTAGCATGAAACATGTCGACCTAAACAGAGGGTTGCAGATATCTTTGTCACTAACATTCGTAGCGTCTATCTCCCCTCCCACTATTTTAACTAAGGGAGTTAGCCACGCTATTAAAATTCCTTGTGGACTAACTTACCTTTTTTAATCACCACCACTCTTCCACGACTACACAACTTTTCTGCCCTCTCACACGCATGCACCATATGGCTGGAACAAAAGATCTCCGCTAAAGAGCCCCTTCGCGGGTGCCCATCAGACATTGCAGCGCCAGTCTGACGAGGAGCAGGACCCATATGATGGTGCATGACACCTAGCTTGCTGGGTGTGTGAGGGTTCTAGTTCCCAAGAGGGAAATTTCCATTTCTTCTTTCCCTCTTGGACTTCTCTATCTACACCTTATACTCACACACTCCTTCTTTCTAGTCCTACTGGGGAACTTTGTGCTTCTTTTTGCTACTATTATCTGTAAATGTATTATTTATTTGAATTTTAAAAATGCAAATTGTGGAAAACACATTTACTTTTAATTGTTCGATGCTAAGGGGCCCATTAGGATGTCGGGCGGATTGCCCTCGCCAGGCTGGCGGTAGCCACCGCCGGCTGGGCGGGGGCAATCCGCCGACATCCTCTGCTGAATTCCCACCGCCATGTTAGTATGGCGGGGGGACCGCGGCGGACGGAAAGACTGTCCGCCGCTTTTCCACGCCGGTCGCCTTGCGGCCGGTGCGGAAAAGGGTTAATATGGTGGCGGTGTCTAATAGACACCGCCAGCCATATTATGATGGGCCAAATCGGATGCCTTTCTGTGGCGGCGATGCTGCCACGGAAAGGCATGCGGTCTTCACTCTGTGGGCCCCCTGCGGGCCCCCAGAGTGAAGGAGGGGTGGGGGTGCACACGGGGGTACCTATGGTACCCCCCCAGCATTTCCAAAGACAAAGTGGCAGGCACCGCGCGGTGCCTGCCGCTTTGTTTATGCAAATGCACCGAAACATTTTTAACATTGCGTCGGACGGTGCAGTGAGCACCGCCCGCCACAATGTTAAAAAAGGCGGATGCGCCCGCCACTGTGGCAGGCACATCCTAATGCACACATCGGGACCCCCGCCCTTGAGGCGGGCGGTCCAGTTTTCCGCAAGGGTGGCGGGTGGGCAAAGCCATCTCGCCATCCTAATGGGGGCCTAAGTTTGTAGGTTTAAAGAGTGGGAAGTTATTCACAAAATACTTAATTAACAATGAATTTTTAATTCATCATTTAATTCGTTTTAAAATATATAAGTTATGAAATCGTTATTAGTTTGGTCAGTTAGAAGGTGAGAAGTTAATTAAATAATTAATAATAGAATAGCAAATATCTCTTAATTGTATAATACTTTTTGTATTGAATAGTAATTATGTAAATTGATTCATTGTTTTTAGTTTTTTTCTACATGTACACATGTTTTATGTTTAATAATGTGTTTTATACTAAGAGTTTAATATTTTTTTCTACATTCATGGTGTTACTCATATATGTAATGTGTTTGAAGTGAAGTACTTTCCATACTCTTGCTTAGACTACAGTAGGAGTAGTAAAATTAATTGTGGCACTTCGCTATTTATCTGTGGGTGCCCGTATTGCCTGCCCCAGATCTACTGTGGCTGGCAGGTGGACGCATCATCCCATATATGCGTGGGGGCACCAAAAACTGCAGAGGATTTCCGCAGTATGAGATGCCTCACTGTTTGACTGCAGGGTCCTGGGCTACCTGCCCCAGATCTCCCTGTGACTGGGAGGCGCATGCATCATTCCCTGCGCCAGCACAGAGCAAGGGCAAAGACCAGGCCAAGAGTTGTCCCATCTACGTCCACTCATGGCCGAACGAGGCTCGGCTGAACCACCTCTCTTTGATCTTACAAACATCTGCCTCCCTGAGGCTATGACCATTTGTGAACAAAAACTATAGGTAAGAGAAAATTTGTCACTTTATCTATGACCCCTGATTCTTTGGGTGCAATTGTCTCAGAGATTGCGTGTGTGGAAGGAAAACTAGGGGCAACTAAAAAAAACATTATTCAAAGTCATGGACAACGAGTAGGTCCTAAACATTACCACTGAGCATCCAGCTAACAAGCCCTATTAACGTGTACGGATGGGTGAAGCATCCAGTCCCTGCACTTTCACTGGCAACTTATTAATTACGTAGAACGACAGATCTTCTAAAAGCAGTGAACCACTGCGCTCTCCACTGCCCAAAAAGAAAAAACTGCACTGTGCGCCATGCGAACAATTGCCCAAGGAAAATGCCTATTGGAACTAAATCACCACGTAAATAAGTGTTGAGTTCACCACCTTTTAACAGACAATATGAGCTAGGATCTGTTTGATGTTAAGCTCCAAAACCTTAGTTTACTGGAATTAATGTGGCAAATGAACAAATTAAGGCTCTCAAGGGTGTCCTCATGGCACTGATTGACCACATTCTTTCCCTACTCAGTAGAATAGGCTCAAAACTGAAGAAATTACTAGAGCAAGGTCCTGGTAGGTTACCAGGGGATGACAGGGCAAATGAGGGCACTCACAGAATTAGTGGTGACAATGGGACAAAGGGTGAATCCCAGGAAATAACCATAATCAATTTCAATGGAAACTAGTATACCAAAGGATTCCTGGTATTTTGCCAATTTAACAACGAACCTAAGACTGTCTAGCCAATCACTGAACTCAGAGACCACACCCCCTCTGTCAGATTCAGAAACAACAATACCCTGCTATGCCAATTTTTCCCATGGGATACTGGTAACAGACAATATCCGAAGGTACTGCAATCACCACCAGAAGCTACGCCTCTAGCGATTCTGCTTAAAACGTTCCAGGCTCACAATAAACTCAAATTGAATATGTAACTAAAACACTAAGTCATGAATTGGATGGGTAAAGCACTCAGACACTCCATTTGTGATGCCCTGTACCAAGAGATAATCAACATTCGGAGAGTATTCTGGGTGGGCAATAGTCCCAAAAGGGATAACGGGTACTGTGATGTAATCAGTTTTAGGGATCAGCAGCTGGTTGGTTTTTCACTCCAGAGACTGACACATAAGGGCAGGAGAATTTCCCAGTAATATGAAACCTGAGTGTATGATAACATTTTCATCAATGGGTTTTTATCCCGTGAGACACTGGTCATGGCTTCCAAATCTAAAGGAGGTTTGGTAACTTTAGTGTCTGTTTCTTCAGTGGGCACACAAAGCAAAACTTGTATTAACTCTTATTACTTTCAAATAATATGTTTGACCCCTAACCTAGTTCAACAATTGTTCATATGAAAATATTCACAATAATTCTGTCTACAGGAATGTTTAAATAGCAGATTCATTCAACGTGGTCTAGATACTGAATTTGGCTGAAATGTCGGGGGTGACTTTATTAGCAAAATATCTTCTATCTCAACAGGTGCAGTGTACGGTACACTGGGTCATGATGATGTCGATCACCAGCACTTTGAGCATAATCCTTGTGAGGATGTCTTTAACAAGATTATGAGTAGGGTGGACTTAGTAGTCATGCTAGATTTTGTCCCAGCCAAAGTCCTTTATCAGGTCACCTACATTAGGAGAGGTACAGGCAGTATGATCAATTTCATAGTTGTTTCAAATCGATTGTGTAAAAAAGATCTCTAATTTTACAATTCTTCAATCCTTTTTGAGTGCTAACAACTTTGGCCTTAAGTTGATTCATAGTTCACACTAAATTAAAACACACCAAGGTTGTTCCTCCAATGGAGGTTACTAAGAATGCAGGAATTATACGCAAATGAACTACTACAGCCAGTGACATCTTTGCTCCCCTCACTAAGTTCCCTCAATCCCGGCACAATAACTCCCACAAATGGTTTACCCCCCACCTAAAAGCTCTCCATTTGGAACTCCGCCAGCTCGAGCGCAAGTGGAGGAGAGACTACAGCCCTGTAAGCAGAGACGCATACGTGGCCGCCCGCAATGGGTACAAACTCGCCATCCTGGCTGCCAAAAAAACCTATGCCTCTGGTAAAATCTTATCTGCCCCTTGCCAGCCTAAGGAAATTTTTAAAGTCCTTAATGAATTTACCTCCGACCCCAGGACGCTTCCTACTCAGGCCCCTACACAGGAAGCATGTAATGCCCTCAGCACTTTCTTTATTGAAAAAATCGTATCGATCAAGGACACCATTCCTGTCACATTTCCTGGCGCTGGACCTGTTTCCCCCCCCACAATACTTCTTCTCTCACACAATTCCCTCTTCTAGACTCCACCTCTCTGGCCACCCTTGCCACCCGCATTAAGTCGGGATCCCCAGATGATTGCTGCCCCCCCTCCATTCTTAGGGACATCTGCCACACTCTACCTGATTGTATCCTCCCCCTGCTAAATTCTTCTCTTTCCTCTGGGACGGTGCCGGGCTCCTTCAAGGAGGCCGTGTTGGTGCCTCTTCTGAAGAAGCCGGGGGCTGACCCCGCTGTTCCGGCAAACTACCGCCCCATCTCTCTCTTACCTTTCTTTTCAAAAATCCTGGAAGCCCACGTCACCACCTGTCTCTCACAGTTTATCGAGAGTTCCAACTTCCTCGAGGGCAACCAAGCTGGCTTCAGACCCGGCCACTCTACGGAGACAGTGATCTTGGCCGTGCTGGACGCCCTGAGAGACGGTGTTGACAAGGGTACCCCCCAGGCCCTGGTATTACTAGACCTGTCAGCCGCCTTCGACACGGTGGATCACAACATCCTTCTCCGCCGTGTCGAGCAGGCTGGCATCCAGGGCCCGGCTCTGGCCTGGGTCAGATCCTTCCTGACGGGCAGGTCTCAGACCCTAAGACTGGGTGCCTTTAGGGCTCCTAGAGAGCACTCGCTCTGTGGGGTCCCCCAGGGACCCTCTCTGTCCCCTCTTCTCTTCAACCTTTATCTTCGCCCCCTTCTACTTTCTCTGAGGCTGTGGGACGTCACCGTGTTTAACTACGCGGACGACCTGCAGCTCATCTTCTCTCTTAATTCCCCTTCTGCTATTCCTAACTTTCAGTCAGCCATGTCCCACATTCTCCAGTGGATGGGCCACAACCAGTTAAAGCTGAACCCCGGTAAGACGGAGCTCCTCCTTCCTGGTAGGAGCCCCACCTTCTGGTGGCCTCAATTCTGGCCGGCGGAACTGGGCCCGTCTCCCACCCCCGTGGCTTCGGTGAAGAGCTTAGGGGTCACTATTGACTCCGCTCTATCCCTAGGGCCGCAGGTGGGGACCGTGGTCTCGTCCTGCATTTACCAACTGCGCAGGATCAGGAAAGTGGCATATCTCCTTACACCTGATGCCCTCCTGCAGGTTATCATGGCCCTCGTCCTCTCCCGCCTAGATTTCTCCAACTCGATCTACCATGGTCTGCCTATAACATCGATGGGCAGACTACAGGCGGTCCAAAATCAGGCGGCGAGATTGGCCTTAGGGATTCCGAAGTGGCAATCTGCCAGGCCCCTCCTCGTCAAACTCCACTGGCTCCCTGTCGCCTCCAGGGCAGCCTTCAAGATCGGCTGCCTTATCTTCAAATCCTTGGCTGGCCCCTGTCCCATCTTTGTAAAATCTCTCATCCGACCCTACTGGCCGTCCCGCAACTTGAGATCCTCCCATCTTCATTTCTTGACTGTCCCTTCCTACAAGCTCTGCAGATCTGGAGGCCGGAGATTTGCATACCTGGCCCCCAAGTTGTGGAATTCTCTCCCCCTTTCTCTTAAAATTTCCAACTCTCTGATCCTCTTTCGTAAATCTCTAAAAACTTGGCTTTTCCCTCAATCTGGTTAGTCTCTCTGTCCCCTCTATTTCCAACCAGCGCCAGGAAACCCATGGTGTCAGTGCGCTATACAAGCACCCCTTACGATACGATACGATACAATGAACCACTATAGAATCTGGTCATCTACTGACAGAATTAGCTGTCAGGAACCAGGTACTGGGGTAAATCCTTCTTATTTGCTTAGGGCTTACAATGCAATCTGTGAACCTGTTATTGTGCTCTTAGTCTTACCACTATCTTGTAAGGAGCCACAGAAAAATACATTGTTCGATGGGGCCTGGTCTTCTGTGCATATGGAGGATGTAAGAATGTGCAGATGACACTATAAGGAGGTGATAAAAGTAGGAAAGAAAGTTAATAGGCAGGAAGCCTGGGAGCAATTACGCGAGGTAAGTGATGAGAATGATGGATATCTTTGCTGGAAAATTGTAACTGCACCTTTTTTTGAGACAGCAATTATACAATAATGTATATGATAATTTCACCACATTTGAGGGTGGCGGACTACTCTAAGATGTATGACAGCACTATATTGCCATATACGAAGAGACTTCCCCAAATTCACTTTCTATTAGGTAATCTTGGCAATTGAACAGGGTTCAAGAAATAAATCACCGGGTCCGGAAGTGGTCCCCATTGATTTATTGAAAGATGATATAGATCCATGGGTCCCATTAATAGCCAACCTACTGAGCAACACGTGCTGGCCCCCCACATCATGGGCTAACTCAATTATTGTCCCCATCTTTAATAAGGGGGATCGAGCAGACCCCTGTTGTTATCGTCCCATCTCCCGCATTGACTCCACTGCCAAAGTGGTGGGGAGAATGTATAAGACCAGTTGGAGGTTCGGGCTACTGAGAAAGGCATACTTTTCAATTCATAGTATGTGTTTAAACAAGGCTTGTGGACTATAGACCAATGTCTGAATCTTCATATTTTGTTCATGAAATCCATCAAGGTGAAGAGGGGCTGTATATACCTTGCATTCATGGATCTTAGTTCTGTATTTGACTGTGTCAATCGAGCCAAACTATGGGGGAGGATGTTAGAAATGGGTGTGGATCCCCCTTTTAAGCACTTGCTGACAGAAGTTCATACATATTTAAAGGATTGCATTAGGTTGGCCGAAAAGTTGAGTGCAGTTCCCCAATCAAGATCAGACACCGCTGTGTTCTGGTGCCCTTTCTTTCTTGCCTCTACATTAGAGATTGTGTTTCATCTCTGTTACTTGAAGCAACTTCAGGGTTTGTAATATGCTAATGATTGTGTCATACTATCCAGAACAGGGGTAGGATTACAAAAGCTACAGGATACCTTTGCTTTGTTTATGGATCAATTAGATCCATCCGTTAACTACTCTAAATCTTATTTCATTATCTGTGGCTGGTCTCATAGCAAGTTGAGATCTCTTTATGTTAATAAGATTCGACTTTTTTAGGTACAAACTTTCACGCACCTGGGATTCCCTTTGATTGCAAAGCTACCTGGGGGCATTTGGTGATAGTCAGGATGACAGGTCCATTACGGAAGTTTTTAAGTTTACTGCTATACAAGGCTTCAAACCCAGGGATGCAATGATAGATGTTTATAAGCCCAGATGTATCTTTATGCCCACATATGGTGCGGGTATCTCTTGGCACCAATCCAGGTCAGTGACATTGCAGTTTTGAGTAGGCTGCCATCCGTTCTTACTGGTTTACCCACCTATGATTCTCATGTGGGATTGGGGATATCTTACATTGAGGACCGGATAAAACGTGAACCCTTAATGCTATGGCTTCCAATTTGGCCAAAACTATAAACACTACTTAATCAAAATGTGATTTCTGATTGCTTGTGAATTGAAAAAAGCTTGTAACAAACTTTGTTTGATAGGAAGCTCTGTATTTGTTAATAACCCCCTGAGTATCACCTTGTCAACTAAAACATGGGTTAAAACTGAAGTCCTTGCAATGCTTATGAGTAGAAGAGAAGCCCTCAAGTGTAGTAGGAGTAATGTGGTGGCACATCAACTTCTACCTATCACTAACTGTATGGAGGGAGCCCTATCTAAACTTTGTGACAAACCATTATAACAGGCAGTATATCATTAGGTTTCACTTCAATATTGCTCACCTCTTTTATTTTAATGTAATTTTTTTTATTACAGGCATATGTCTACCACGCTTAGTTAGTGGTGGCATGTTTACTCTTTTATCTTTTTGTGTCACTTTTTTAGGGAATTATTTTTATTAATGTTTTGCATAAAGATACACAGCTTTTTCTGGAAAGCAATAAACAAGCATTCTGGCAAAATAATTAACATTAGTAGCCACCGAGTTATAATGTATTGTTTAAGTGATATGATCAATAATGAAGTCCCCTTCAGCGTCAAATGTTACATATAAAAGGGCAACGTGAAAACCACCTCCGGGGATATAAGATGCAGGTACTGTGTCAATAGTGTGGTTTTTTTTTCAAAAGATTTTATTAAGAAATTTTAAGATACAGTACAGAGAGTATTGCAAAGGTGTTACCGTTGTTGTGAGATGTGGGAAGCCTGTGGTTGTGGCATGCCTCATCATAGAGGAGGGCAGTTCCCCCACCCGTCCCCGATTTGCGTACTGCGCCCGGCCAGACTGACAGTTGTGGTGTAGAGGGGGCCTTCCAAGGTGAGTGTTCTCTTGGCCAGCAGTAAGGCCAGGCCAGAGAAACGACACACTTGTGTTTCTTTCTGCATTCAAAGATACCAAGGGAGCATGCCTCCCAAGTGTAGATATTGGTGACCTTGGTGACCCTCTGAAGTGCTGCATGAATATCTCCCAAGTAATTGGCCAGGGTGTGACAGGACCATGACATGTGTTGGAAATCTGTGTTTCCCGAGCTAAAGCAGGACAGTGTAGGTCTGTAGTGGGAAAATAACAGTTAAGTTGTGTGGAGGGCAAATAAGCATGGTGAAGGATATGAAACTGAATGTTTTAAAAAAATTGAATTTCTCAAAACTGTATGAGGGCACTCCAGCACCTGTGCCCCTTCTGTTTCATTTACCACCCTCCCTATGTCCTCTTCCAATGTGGTAGAGAGGGGCCCTAAGAAAATGCCAGGGTGGCTATAGATCAACCTACAGAGCCATGTGATCAAAACACCACCCTCTCCAATGGTGAGGCGCGCTTGCAGTATTGCGTGTGCTGGGGGTTCTTCGTCTCTGGTCAGCCATAATGTACAAAAAGCATTATGGAGTTGGCGGTAGGTGAGAAATGTCCAGCTGTGAGTTCAAAGTCTGTTTGGAGATGTTCAAAGGGAATATGGTGACCATCCAAGAACAGGGAGAAATATCGTCTGCTGTGTAAAGCTGAGGCCGTATATGCCCCCGGGTAATGGGAAAGGCCCTGCAGAGGCAACGTTGGATGATACGGGAGCATGTGTTGTCTAACCAAGCATTTGTGAGCTATTTGTACTTGCAGCAAGCATAGAGGGGAGATTATTAGTGGTATCCGTGCGAGTAAAAGATGGCTAACATCATTGGAGGAGAATGGCGGTGAGTGGCGGCATGTTTCTCTGAGATTGCGGTTGGCTATCCATTGAGACACCTAAAATAGGCTTAGTCGCCATTTCCTATAGGCAATTGTAACTTCTTCATGGCAATCTGGCAGCGATCCTTTTCCCATATCAGTTCCGATAGCATAGTGTCAAGTTCCCGAAAAAAGCTGCGAGGAAGTATCACTGGGAGATTGGCAAAATAGTACAGAAGTCATTAAGCAGAACACTCCTACCCAGTCAAGAGATCAGGGATTGATCCATCACCGTTTTTTAGCTCACTGCACCATCCCAGCTCAGAACCTGGCTACACGCAAATTAGTCTGTCCCTGGCCCAGTGCATCATGGGGACAGGGCAGACCAAACTACCAAGCCAATTCTTTTACTGGAAAGGAAAACAAGCTTCCGGGGACCGGTTTCTGGCATTACAGCCGTCTTCGGCCCGGCTTGCTTGAATTCTGATGGTGCTGTGAGCAAGGGACTCATGTCTGAGCATACCCTTCCACGCTTATGGTGGACAAAACGATTCAGAAAAGGGGGTGGTGATGGACAGAGTATCTGAATTAAGCAGAACACTCCTACCCAGTCAAGAGATCAGGGCTTGATCCATCACCGTTTTTTAGCTCACTGCACCATCCCAGCTCAGAACCTGGCTACATGCAAATTAGTCTGTCCCTGGCCCAGTGCATCATGGGAACAGGGCAGACCAAACTACCAAGCCAATTCTTTTACTGGAAAGGAAAACAAGCTTCCGGGGACCGGTTTCTGGCATTACAGCCGGCTTCTGCCCGGCTTGCTTGAATCCTGATGGTGCTGTGAGCAAGGGACTTATGTCTGAGCATACCCTTCCACTCTTATGGTGGACAAAACGATTCAGAAAAGGGGGTGGTGATGGACAGAGTATCTGAATTAAGCAGAACACTCCTACCCAGTCAAGAGATCAGGGCTTGATCCATCACCGTTTTTTAGCTCACTGCACCATCCCAGCTCAGAACCTGGCTACATGCAAATTAGTCTGTCCCTGGCCCAGTGTATCATGGGAACAGGGCAGACCAAACTACCAAGCCAATTATTTTACTGGAAAGGAAAACAAGCTTCCGGGGACCGGTTTCTGGCATTACAGCCGTCTTCGGCCCGGCTTGCTTGAATCCTGATGGTGCAGTGAGCAAGGAACTCACATCTGAGTATACCCTTCCACGCTTATGGTGGACAAAATGATTCAAAAAAGGGGGTGGTGATGGACAGAGTATCTGAATTAAGCAGAACACTCCTACCCAGTCCAAAGATCAGGGCTTGATCCATCACCGTTTTTTAGCTCACTGCACCATCCCAGCTCAGAACCTGGCTATATGCAAATTAGTCTGTCCCTGGCCCAGTGCATCATGGGAACAGGGCAAACCAAACTACCAAACCAATTCTTATACTGGGAAGGAAACAAGCTTCCGGGGACCGGTTTCTGGCATTTCAGCCGTCTTCGGCCCGGCTTGCTTGAATCCTGATGGTGCTGTGAGCAAGGGACTCACGTCTGAGCATACCCTTCCACGCTTATGGTGGACAAAACTATTCAGAAAAGGGGGTGGTGATGGACAGAGTATCTGAATTAAGCAGAACACTCCTACCCAGTCAAGAGATCAGGGCTTGATCCATCACCGTTTTTTAGCTCACTGCACCATCCCAGCTCAGAACCTGGCTACATGCAAATTAGTCTGTCCCTGGCCCAGTGCATCATGGGAACAGGGCAGACCAAACTACCAAGCCAATTCTTTTACTGGAAAGGAAAACAAGCTTCCGGGGACCGGTTTCTGGCATTACAGCCATCTTCTGCCCGGCTTGCTTGAATCCTGATGGTGCTGTGAGCAAGGGACTCATGTCTGAGCATACCCTTCCATGCTTATGGTGGACAAAACGATTCAGAAAAGGGGGTGGTGATGGACAGAGTATCTGAATTAAGCAGAACACTCCTACCCAGTCAAGAGATCAGGGCTTGATCCATCACCGTTTTTTAGCTCACTGCACCATCCCAGCTCAGAACCTGGCTACATGCAAATTAGTCTGTCCCTGGCCCAGTGTATCATGGGAACAGGGCAGACCAAACTACCAAGCCAATTATTTTACTGGAAAGGAAAACAAGCTTCCGGGGACCGGTTTCTGGCATTACAGCCGTCTTCGGCCCGGCTTGCTTGAATCCTGATGGTGCTGTGAGCAAGGAACTCATGTCTGAGCATACCCTTCCACGCTTATGGTGGACAAAACGATTCAGAAAAGGGGGTGGTGATGGACAGAGTATCTGAATTAAGCCGAACACTCCTACCCAGTCAAGAGATCAGGGCTTGATCCATCACCGTTTTTTAGCTCACTGCACCATCCCAGCTCAGAACCTGGCTACATGCAAATTAGTCTGTCCCTGGCCCAGTGCATCATGGGAACAGGGCAAACCAAACTACGAAGCCAATTCTGATACTGGGAAGGGAACAAGCTTCCGGGGACCGGTTTCTGGCATTTCAGCCGTCTTAGGCCTGGCTTGCTTGAAACCTGATGGTGCAGGGAGCAAGGGACTCACATCTGAGTATACCCTTCCACGCTTATGGTGGACAAAATGATTCAGAAAAGGGGGTGGTGATGGACAGAGTATCTGAATTAAGCAGAACACTCCTACCCAGTCCAAAGATCAGGGCTTGATCCATCACCGTTTTTTAGCTCACTGCACCATCCCAGCTCAGAACCTGGCTATATGCAAATTAGTCTGTCCCTGGCCCAGTGCATCATGGGAACAGGGCAAACCAAACTACCAAACCAATTCTTATACTGGGAAGGAAACAAGCTTCCGGGGACCGGTTTCTGGCATTTCAGCCGTCTTCGGCCCGGCTTGCTTGAATCCTGATGGTGCTGTGAGCAAGGGACTCATGTCTGAGCATACCCTTCCACGCTTATGGTGGACAAAACGATTCAGAAAAGGGGGTGGTGATGGACAGAGTATCTGAATTAAGCAGAACACTCCTACCCAGTCAAGAGATAAGGGCTTGATCCATCACCGTTTTTTAGCTCACTGCACCATCCCAGCTCAGAACCTGGCTACATGCAAATTAGTCTCTCCCTGGCCCAGTGCATCATGGGGACAGGGCAGACCAAACTACCAAGCCAATTCTTTTACTGGAAAGGAAAACAAGCTTCCGGGGACCGGTTTCTGGCATTACAGCCGTCTTAGGCCCGGCTTGCTTGAATCCTGATGGTGCTGTGAGCAAGGGACTCATGTCTGAGCATACCCTTCCACGCTTATGGTGGACAAAACGATTCAGAAAAGGGGGTGGTGATGGACAGAGTATCTGAATTAAGCAGTGGAAGGGTATACTCAGATGTGAGTCCCTTGCTGATTGCACCATCAGGATTCAAGCAAGCCGGGCCGAAGACGGCTGTAATGCCAGAAACCGGTCCTCGGAAGCTTGTTTCCTTCCC
This sequence comes from Lissotriton vulgaris, assembly GCF_964263255.1. NCBI lineage: Eukaryota > Metazoa > Chordata > Amphibia > Caudata > Salamandridae > Lissotriton > Lissotriton vulgaris. The sequence goes on from NC_141694.1 coordinate 1,125,167,096, forward strand.
AGAATAAGAATTGGCTTGGTAGTTTGGTTTGCCCTGTTCCCATGATGCACTGGGACAGGGACAGACTAATTTGCATGTAGCCAGGTTCTGAGCTGGGATGGTGCAGTGAGCTAAAAAATGGTGATGGATCAAGCCCTGATCTGTTGACTGGGTAGGAGTATTCTGCTTAATTCAGAAACTCTGTCCATCACCACCCCCTTTTCTGAATCATTTTGTCCACCATAAGCATGGAAGGGTATACTCAGATGTGAGTCCCTTGCTCATTGCACCATCAGGATTCAAGCAAGCCGGGCCGAAGACGGCTGTAATGACAGAAACCGGTCCCCGGAAGCTTGTTTCCTTCCCAGTATAAGAATTGGCTTGGTAGTTTGGTTTGCCCTGTTCCCATGATGCACTGGGACAGGGACAGACTAATTTGCATGTAGCCAGGTTCTGAGCTGGGATGGTGCTGTGAGCTAAAAAACAGTGATGGATCAAGCCCTGATCTGTTGACTGGGTAGGAGTATGCTGCTTAATTCAGAAACTCTGTCCATCACCACCCCCTTTTCTGAATCGTTAACGCCCTAAATAGCATCCCTTACAGGTCCCTGATAATAATGATGCAGCCATCCAGTTTGACAACTGGATAGCTGCTGCTACAGCAGCATACAAGGTGGCACCCAAGAAAGTCATCAGAGTAAGAAGATCTCAAGCGACATCGCCTTGGTATGGTCCTGAGTTGAAAAGATTGAAAGCCATCTGTAGGAAAACTGAGCGTTTATGGAGACCTGACTATAGTGGAGAGCTTATAATATAACACTCCAGCAATACAAAGAGACTATTATACAAGCAAAAACCACCTACTTTACTGTAAAAATAGAGGCGACCAATAACTCCTCTAAGGAGCTTTTGAAATCTATTCAATTGCTATCTAAACCACAACAGAGCACTTTATTTAGTCCAGATCAAGCGTTCTGTAAGAAAATGGTGAACTTTTTTCAGACAAAGGTTCAACTGACATATGATGACCTCCGTAACAATGTGCAGGTGAATGAAAATGGTTTGAACACAGTAGGGGAGTCAAAGACATTGCACTGCCATCTTAAGAGTTTTAGCTCGCTTACTCCACACGAAGTTAACAAAACTTTACTATCTACTAAATCAGGGTCCCCGAAGGATCCACGCTCACCGGCCATTCTGCATCTGGTTTCTGGGTCTATTAGCCGACATCAAACCCACCTCTTAAATTAAGTAGTTGATTTGGGTTATACCTTCTGGTCTGGAAAAAAGCCTGTATCAGACATATTCTGAAAAAGCCGGCCCTTGATCCCTTGGAGGTCAAGAACTATCTACCTATTTCGTGTCTGCAGATTTTAGCCAAAATTCTCGAAAGGTCGATAAACCAGGAGCTAACTTTATATTTAGATGGCAACAATCTGCTCGACTCAAGTCAGCATGGCTTCTGGTCTTGTTATTCGACAGAGACCACGCTGGTCATGGCAACAGAGGAGATTCATTGACAGGTAGATGGGGGGGAGCCATCCTAATCCTCCTAGACCAGATAGCAGCGTTTGACACGGTGAACCACATGGTATTAGTGCGGTGGCTGAAGGCAGTGGGGATTGGGGATTTGGCTCTGTCCCTTCTTTCCTCATTTCTGGATGCCAGGGAGCAGACCATACACTGGGAAAATGTGCTATCAGAATCTTTCCTCCTCCAGTGTGGAGTGCTGCAGGGGTCTGCACTGTCGCCAACTCTGTTTAATATATATGTCACCCCACTCGCCAGTGTCATCAGGGAGCATAATTTCTCACTTGTGTCGTATGTGGACGATTCACAGATTTTCATCTCTGTATTTAAACAGTCCGAGTCCACTGCCACTAGTTTCTATGCTTGTCTAACTCACATCATGAACTGGATGAGCAGTAATTATCTTAAAATCAATACGGACAAAACGGAGGTGATGGAGTTTGACAACAGTCAGTCCCTGTGGAACTACACCTGGTGGCCGATAGTGGCCAGTGAATGTCCCATCCCATCAACCAAGGTCAAGAACCTGGGGGTAATTTTTGATGACCAACTTAGTTTTGCGGCCCAGATCAATCGTGTATCCTCTTCCTGTTTCTTCTTACTGACGCTCCTTCGGAAGGTTTTTCCCTTCATTCCCCAGGAGCTAAGGAAAACAGTGGTAGTGGCCCTTCTCCTCTCATGTTTAGGTTATTGTAATGCACTACTTATAGGCACTGACAAGGCGCAGAGGGCTAAGTTGCAATCAATATAGAATGCTGCTGCTCGTCTATTACTAAACATTCCAAAAGGCCTCTCTACCTCTGCTGCTATCAGGTCGTTGCATTGGCTCCCTATACAGCAGCGAATGGAATCTAAAGCCCTGTGCCTGGTCCACAAGACATTATATGGCGATGGGGCAGCTGACTTTAGTAAACTTTTCTCCTAGTATACTCCTGCAAGAAACCTTAGATCCTCAAATACGGGACGCATCTGTAGCACTAAAATCTGTAGAGCGAGATGGGGAGGCAGGAGTCTGTCACGCTGTGCAGTCAGGTATGGAACCAACTGCTGATTACTGTGAGACTGCAGCCAAACAGGCAATTTTTCAGGAAACTGATAAAAACCTGCCTGTTCCCTGTGGTCTAATAGGTCTGGTATAACTATATGCTGTCCCTCTTTTTCTCACCTCCCAGTGCCAAGATGCCTCGGCAATCGAGCGCTTTATATAAACTCTAGCCTATCCTTTCCTATGTGTGGTCTTTATTAAATAGAGGAAGCAATCCTTGCTTTTTCATTTTTTTTTATATTATCTAAACTGTGTGTGTAAAAAGCTTTTTCCTCACCCACTGTCTATGTTTACACTGTCAATTGTCTCACTCTTGTTTGCTGTGTAACTGAGAGGGCACCACTGTTTAATGATCACATTGTTTATTATACTATTGTCTTATTAAACTTTGTACATATTGTAATTTGTGTAGGGGTATCACTTCGTAATATTATTTTGCTGTTCTATATAGTCTGTCTTATGTGATATAGTTCTTTTCTACTATATTATGTTACTCAAACATATGTTGTATGTAATGTATTATTTAATCTTTGTTAAGATTCTAGCAATAATTAGGTGAAGGTGACTGGCAGGGGCTGCAGTGTGAATAGTAGAGCAGATGGCAATCCAATGGTGCGCCGCGCCCCGAAGAATGCATCGAAGGTCCACTTATGAGCAATTATTTGGGCAGGGCAGCATGGGCAGCATAACGTGAAGCAAGTGTCACTGCAGGCCCTGGGGAGCAGGACAGGGGATGCCGCAGTCAGTGTCGGCCTGTCTAGCTTAACAAGGCACAGGCTGTCTCCACTGGTGCAGGAGTGGCCGGAGACTTGGTTACAATCGCTGGCCCAAATCGTCCCTCCAACATAGCAGCCGCAGAGGGGAAATATCCTTTACAACAGAACTTTTACCACGCAGTGCCTTTACGATGTAACTATTACAACGCATGTCATTACAACGCATTGCACTGGGGGGCGCTGTAGGATAGGGAATAGATTTAATTTACTATCCAACACCTTCCCTGCTATCCACGGGGGCTGGAGTTGGAATAGTAAATTAAACTATTCACTATCCAGCACCCCTAAGCGCTATGCGTTGTAACAGCATGCGTTGTAAAAACTGCATCGTAACAGCATGCGTGGTAAAAGCATGCGTTGGAATGTCATACATCCTCCGCAAAGGCGCCAGTGCCGTCACCAGCCCAGAGGTGCGCAGAGCCTCGATGTGAGCAACGAAGACCCCAGCACAGACTGAGTTCCAACTGCTCACCTCCGAAGTGAAGCAGGATGATGCAATGGATGTGGGGACCTCATAGTTAGGTGCAGCCACCCTTCAGCGAAGATCCGCCATGTACCTTCCCATGTAAAACTTCCGGTGCTCACTCCACCAGGCGCCCCACCGCTGAACAAGTTGTAGGAGCAATGCAGGAGTAAGAGGCGGTAGGCGGGGTTGCACGAGTTAGCTAAGCATGGGCAAATTTTGCGAATCTCGCGTTCGCGAATTTTGCGGATTTGCGAACTCGCAATCCGCAAAATCCGCAAATTCTCGCGAATTTTCGGATTTTTTTTTTGGTGTGTTCGCGCGGGTTCCTGCCAGTTCGCGAGGGTTTTTGTACAATTTCGCAAACGCGAACTTACCTGTCGGGTCGCAAGTTTTGCGAACTTGTTGTTTCTACGTGTCCAGCCTGTTTGGGACACTCTTCTTCATCACTGCCACCCTCTGTCACCACTGCCACTCTCTGACTACTCATGCCACCCTCTGGCTCACTCATGCCACCCTCTGTCTCACCCATGCCACCCTCTGTTTCATCACAGCACCCTCTGGTTGTCCAGTGTACATTATTGTGGCAAAGCAAAGCACACCTTCCCTGCCTCAAGTGACCTGAATTAATTTGGGGCTGATTAATGTGTCACAGAATATTTTTTTAGCTGGCACCTGCTTCCTTAGTGCTTCCTGATTAGTGATCTTTTGCACTTGCTAAGTGCTTTCGTTGTTGCAAAATTAGTTACAACACCTGCCCTGCCCCAACTGACAATAATGAATTAGGGGCTGATTAATGTGTCACTGGATTTGAACTTCCAGCCTGGCTCCTGCTTGTCTCCCTTAGCTGTAATTCAGGACCTTTGTGGCATATGTGTAACTATTCTGAGGGTCAGAGCAGGGTCACATAATAGTTGCAAGTAGGCAACTGAACTCTGGAGGGGCGCCTCAGGAAGCACTACAGGAAATGGCTACTAATGATGAGCTTGAACTTTTGAACTTGGTAAGTAGTTTCAGTTTTGCTAAGATCGTATTTCTGCAATTTAGCGCTTATTCGCGGGGCGCGAAGTTGAACTGGGAAGCCGCGAACTCACGCGAACAGTGCGAGCAAGCCATAAAATCCGCTGCTCGCGGATTTGCGGATTTTGCGGGAAATTCGCGAATCTCGCGGATTGCGAATTTACCGAAAATCCGCAAAATCCGCGAGCGGAACAGATTTTCCGCCCATACTTAGAGTTAGCTCAGAAGCGCCAGAGGCCTCAGCATGGGCACCAAGTTCTCTTCCTTGGCAGTGCAGTCTGCAGTTTGGCTGGCGTTCACCATGTAGGAGGCACGATGAGCCTCAATAACTACACACGGCAAGCCACAGGTGCTTCACGTGTCGCTTGTGAGCAAGGATTACCTCTCAACTTGACCTAGAGCTTAGATTCGGAGCAATGTCAGGGTGTGTGACGCAGAGCTTTGTTAGAGCATGTTCGCCATCATAGCCTGCTTGGCCATGGCCACCAACATTGCTCACCTCGGTGTCCTAGCATAGGGACATGTTTAGCTAAACGGGCCTTGTGCCATGCCTAAGTGATTCAAAGTCTGTACAGTCTGCACTACAATTCTTTTTCTGCAAACTCCATAAAGTACCATTGAATTGTTTTTTAATTCTCTTACGCAGGTCACTCAAACTAAGAAGATGGAGGCTGGCCATACTTCAGTTACAACTTGTGCAATTTGAACTTGTTTGTTTATTTATCTATTTATTTATTTATGCGACTTATATAGCGCGCAAATACCCTGGGGTGTCTCGGCACTGTGGAGTAAAGCACGAGGAAAGCAGCTGAGTGTGGTGACTACTGGTTGAAGAGTCAGGTTTTTACTAGGTTCCTGAATGTCATGAGGGTGGGACTGGTTTTAATGTGGAGGGGTATTCCAAAGTCTGGCTGTGGCGACTGTAAAACATCAGTCTTCCCAGGAGATTTTCTTAGTGCAGGGAACAGTAAGTAGGTGAGTTGTGGAAGAGCGCCGGGGTCTGTTCGGGGTGTATGGGCATAGTAACTTTTTAGAAACTCTGGTCCTGTGTTGTTGATCGCTTTATACACAATGCACAGTGCTTTAAATTTGGTTCAGCTTCTGATAGGCAACCAGTGGAGTTGACGTATGACAGGTGAGATCGATTTGGACTTGAGGGTGCCGGACAAAATTCTGGCCGCCTAGTCATGAACTAACTGCAGCTTGTTCAGGACTTTCTCCTGGGCCTTTAGGAGGAGTCTGTTGCAGTAGTCTACTTTTGACATCATCAGTGTGGACATCAGGGTCTTGCCAGCGCTGGAGGGGAGGAATGGTAGAAGTTTCCTTATCATTTTTAGAGTGTAGAAGGAGGAAGAAACGACCGCATTTGTGTGCTGGATGAACGAGAGCTTGTCGTCGAACAGTACACCGAAGTTCCTGACCTTAGTGACCGGTTCTGGTGGGGATCCCAGATCGTTTGGCCACCAAGTGGGAGACCACCCAGGGGCAAGCCTACCAAAGATCATTACTTCCGTTTTATCGGAGTTAAGTTTTAGGCAGTGGCTTGCCATCCAGGAGCTGATAGCTAGCCTCCCTCCTGGAATCTGGCTACAACTGCTCCTCCATCGTTATGTACTGCCAGCACCAGTTGTGTGTCGTCGGCATATGAAGTTAGCCTCATCCCGTGTGCTTTGATGACCCTGGCCAAATCCGACACATAGATGTTAAATAAGGTCTGACTTAGGGAGGATCCTTGGGGCACACCACAGGGAAGAGCAAATACCGGGGAATAGAAGTGGCCTAGTTTTACTGATTGGGTGCGGTTGGCGAGGAAAGAGGCTAGAAGGGCTTTGGCATTATGGTTAATGCCTATAGAGGAGACACAGTCGATTAGGGTGGCGTGCTCAAGTAGTATCAGGACTGCCGCGCCGCCTTGGTCTAGGATCATCCTGATCTCATCAGTTGCCTTGACGAGGGCCGTCTCGGTCCCATGGCCCTTGCTGAACCCAAATTGGGTATATTTACAAAAAGGGGTGGTGAGGGACAGAGTCTCTGAATTAAGCAGAAAGCTCTCACCCAGTCAAAAGATCAGGGCTAGATCCAACACCGTTTTTTAGCTCACTGCACCATCCCAGTTTCAGAACCTGGCTGTATGCAAATAGGGTGCCATCCAAGAGGTGATTGTGATCGATGAACTCAGATAGTTTAATGTTCATTAATTTTTCAAACATTTTTGTTGGAAATGAGATGCACGCAATGGGTCTATAGTTTTTAGAATCTGAGGGATCGAGATTGGATTTTTTTACGAGGGGTTTGATAATGGCTTTTTTCCAGACTGAGGGGTAGGAGCCTGTGTGGAACATTGAGTTGCAGATATTTGTAAGGGTGGGACTTATCGAGTCGAGGATGAGTTTTAGAATGGAAGGGGGACAAGGGTCAAGAGGGGATCCTGATCTAATGGCGGAGATTCATTCTGATATCTGCTCGGGTGAGACCTGGCTGAATTCAGAGAATTCAGAGAAGTCAGTTGGTGGGAGTGTAGCCGTTAGGGTGGTCGGGGTTGACCTGGGAGGAGAAGTTGGAATAAATTATATTGACCTTGTCTGCAAAGAAGTTAGCGAGGGAGTTACAGAGGGTTTGAGATGCTTCTATGTTTGGGCTCGTGGGTGGACTGGATAGTTTGGAAGAGTTTTGGGCCGATTCTATTTGTGTCAGGTACAATTTGCTCTTCTCTGTGACAATGAGATGTTTGTATTTGGCTATTGCATCCTTATATATCACTTTGTCCTGGTTGTTGTAGTGTTTAGGCAGTGCCTTTCTAGATTTTTGTAGTGTTGCCTTTCTAGTCTGAGCGTCTCGTAAAACCAAGGGGCGGAGGGGGCATTCCGATTAGTATAGATGTTCCTGGGGAGTGCTAGGGTGCTAAAGACACTGTGTAGCCAGTATGAGTAGTTATTGGGGGCTAGCTCAGGGTCTGGTGTGGAATAGAGTTGCGTAGTGGAAAGGGTTGTTTTTAGGAGGTGGGTGTCAATGTTTTTCCATGATCGAGAGTGTTTAGGGGTGTGGGTGCTGGGGTGCCGGAGGGTGGTGTTTCGCATCCGAATGGTAAAGATTACTGCAGAGTGTTCTGTCCAAGTGAGGGGGATAACAGAGGAAAGGAAGATGTGGGTGTTGTTGGTGAAAAGACCATTGAGTGTGTGTCCAGCCAAGTGGGTGGGTTTTGTCACTAGCTGTAGTAGCCCCGCTGACCGTAGGTCTATTGTGAGGGAGGAAGAGTCCTTGTCATTGGGGGGTTCTAGGTAAAAATTGAAGTCTCCCAAGATGGTATAGTCAGGAGCTCCCACTATTGGCTCTATCAAGCTGTGTAGGGCTGTGAGGAAATTAGTTTGGGGGCCAGAAGAGCAGTAGAGGAGTGTTCCTTTGAATGATTGGGTGTTAGAGAGAGCAATTGAGAAGGTCAATGCTTCACAGACCTTTGAGTCAATAGTTTCTATTTTAATTAGGGATTTTTGTTGGTAAATAATGGATAGGCCACCTGCTTCCTTGTGGGTCTGTCCTGTCTGAGTACACAATAGCCATCAGGAGTGGCAGTGCAGAAATCTGGTCCAGAGGAGGGGTCACCCAGGTTTCTGTTACGAATAGGAGGTCTAGGTTATGGTTGGTTAGTAACTCAGAGATTTCAAATTTATGGCTAGGGAGGGAGCGTGCGCTTATAAGAGCAGAATAAACGTGTTCAGGGTTAGGGGTTCGGGGTGGAAACTGGGGTGTTGGGGTAGGATAGGTAGGACCAGTTTGAAAGGGCAGTTGGGGTAGTGTGTGGATGGTTTATTGACGAATGAGTCCAGGCTGAAGTGGGGGCAGTAATGGGTATTAGTTTGGGTGTTGTTATATGGTGTACAGAGTCACCTCAGCAGCAGTGAGATTATAGAACATGATGGGAAAGTGATGACGAGCACGCATATGACCTGTGAACAGTGTTCAATTATTTTTTACATTTTATGTTTTATTTCAATTTTATGTGTACTATTCATGCGTACGAGTTAATTAAGTTCACCAAATATTATATGGCTGCCACATGTGGTTTTTTTTCTTTTCAGTTATGAATGCATAAAATCACTTTACAACCCGATTTTAAAGTTATGTTAAACTGTTGACATTTGCTGCTGAACCATATACTGATGGACTTTAGATTGCCCAAATATTTAATTCATTTACAGCTGTATTTTAAAAATGTGCAATGTTCTTAGTTACTCGTTATTGTAATTTGTTGAAATTATACTTTGTACTCTTTTATGTTTTCTCCTTAAACTAATTAAAAATTTATTGTCTGACTGTGAGTGAGAACTCCGACTTCGGTACCAAGATCACACTCTCCCCGGCGGCTCCACTGTGCTGTGTGTCGCCTGCCAGCCCTTACGTGCAGGGTTTGATTCCACCTTGATACTGGTCTCAGTTTTGTGCTGCATTGTGCCTGATTACATTTAACCTTCACTGTTTTTACCCTTTACTCTGCCTCTGCCGAACTGTGGTTATTTTTCACTGTTTCTTCCCTGTACTCTGCCTCTGCCAGACTGTGTTTCATTTTTCACCGCTTTACTCTGACTGAATGTGTTCAATTTGTCACCACTTTACTCTACCTGATTGTGTTTAATTCATTTAATTTTTCACTGCTTACTCTGTGATTCTCGTATATTGACCCGCCTCTGTTGCCCTTTTCCCCCTCTTCCCACTCTTTTTCTCTGCCATTCCCACTGCTGCGTCCACCCGTGACCACTCCCCCTGACCACCCCGCTCCCGCCTCCCAGCTACTCGTCCCTCCCTCCTCCCCCACATAATGGTGGCTGCTGCGTGGTAACGCAGCGGATGTTCGCAGCGGGCGTGCCGAAGGCGTGCCTAAGGCAAGCCCCTCCTGCACCCGTCCGTGACCCGACCGCGGCCAGCGCCAGGACCCCTGGTTCTCCGAGGCCTCACCGATATGACTCAACCACCCTCCACGCACTCAACCCCGGAAGACACGCCGATTGTGCAAAATGTTCGCTGAACAACGCACTCAGGCTGTTCTCGTGCAGACCCTGCCGCAAATCCTTCACCATCTACAAAGCCCCCGCGATGCACACACCACCAAAACCCTGACTTGCATCCTGCTCAACGTGCGCTCCCTGCACCAACACGTCATTGAGATCTGGGACATGCTCGACACCCTCTCGCCTGACGTCACCTTCTTCATGGAAAAGTGGACCAACGCTACCTCCGGTCCCAACCTCTCCACCTCCATCCCTGATGGCTACAAGATCCAGAGAAAGGACCGCCCACAACTCCCAGGAGGAGGACTCACCATCACACACAAGACCCCCTCCACCTCTCCACATCCAGCATGAGTGACCCCCACTCCAACACAGAACACCTCCACTTCCAGATCCAGACAAGCCCCTGGACCATTCTACGCAACATCCTCATCTACAGACTGCCAGGACCTTGCACCCACCGCGTGAATACCATCGCCAAGCTCGCCGCACCCCACGCCATCTACATTCTTTTCGGTGACCTGAACTTCCACCTCAACAACGGCAACGACTGGGACTCCACCGCTCTCCTCGACAACCTCCCCAACCTAGGGTTTAAGCAGCTCATCAACACGCCCACCCACAGAGCGGGCCACACTATTGACCCCATCTTCGCGGGAGGAATAAACATTCGCTTCCGCCACACCACCCATCCCCTCTGGACCGACCACTACTGCATCCACTTCACCTTCAACACCACTACCGCACCCAAATCCACCCTACGCCTGCCACAAAGGAACTGGAGTAAGGTGGATGTCACTGACCATGTCATGAATGATGTAATATGTGACATCATCAGCAGTGGATTGCGGGTGCGCGATATGTAGTTAGTGCAACTAACTATATATGTGAATTTCAATGGTTTTGTGTGAGTAAAACAAGGTTTTGTAAATGCTAATCCCTAACTATATATGGTCTATAACCTATGGTTTTTTCAGTGAATTTCAATGGTTTTTTATTTGCAAATATCAAAAGCTGTTAAATGTATTCTTCTTTTAATCGAAAAAAAATTTTTTATATGTTTTTATATAATATTTTTATGTATATATATTTTTTAATACTTTTTTTTTGTTTCGCTACCGGTTCGCGTACCAGGTAGCTTCCCGTTAGCTCAATTTGTTGCCGCGACCCGGTCCACGAAGCGGTAAACGTTCCGTTAGCGCAACTGCCGCGTTAGAAAACAACATTGTGACGCGTCGCGTAAGCGCGACGTATCGCGTTACCACGTAATGCGTCTTATGACGCACCGCGTTAGCGCACCCGGAAGGGCTCCGGGTGCGTAGCGGGACGCGTAACGTAAGCGTAACAGGTCATGTGACTTGTAAATAACACTTTTTATTGGTTCAGAGGCTGCAACCAACAAAGGCACAGAAATGCTGTATTTCATCACACATATCTCTCATGTCACCCAATCAAAACTCTTCCCTCACTTTTTTCAAATCAACAGCCTTCCCCCTCTGCCCTTTCTGCCCCTTTTCCATAGCAACTACCTCCTGAAAGACCTCTCATGTTTACAAGTTCACACAACAATGTTTCAAATGAACTCTGAACTCTCAGTACACCTGCTAATCCACTGCAATGTTTCTTAAAATCATTTTTTCTTAACCATTCAAATTACATCTTTCAAAGAACACATCCATGCACCCTAGCTTTCTGTTTTCAGAAATGGAAATCCACCAATCACTGCTAGTGAATCATTAGCACTGAAACTCCACAGTTTTTTTTCTTTACAAACTCCTACTGTTTCAACTGCCATTTCATTCCACACACTTCTTCTGACTGCAGCAGAACCTCCTCTCACCATGTTTTCTGTCTGGATTCTTGGACATAGCTACATCCATTGGGCTCTCAGGTATGCTGATAACAGAAATTTACACAACCTCAATTTACAAAATGTGGAAATCAAATGGATTGGCCAAAGAGGATTGAGATGTCACCAACTGATACCATTGGTGAAAACCTTTTTGCATTTGCCAAACCCTGACCTCATAATAGTGCACTGTGGAGGAAATGATTGGGCACTTTGACTGGGGTAGGTCTGGAAATGCTTTTAAAGGACACCTTTGAGCAATTGATGGCACTTTTTTCTCAAACTGCCTTGGTATATTCCAATATATGCCAAAGACAGAAATGGAGGTGGTCCAATCAATTTTGTCCACAAATTGAGAAAGCGAGGAAGCATGTAAATAAGTCTGTTTCAGCTTATATGAGAGACCATGAAATTGGCTCCATCTACAACAATAACTTGCGTTACTACATGCAAGATATCTACAGAGGAGATGGTGTGCACTTCTCAGATGAGGGAAACAGAGTTTTCATACAAAATTTAAGACTGTGTATTGGTACATACTTATAAGTACCTAGAACTTACACAGAACCCAAAAGCTCTTTTCAGAGCTACCTTAACTATAATTACTCTTTTAAAATTTCGAATGTACCTTTTTTCACTAATTTTCACTCATGTTTGCTTCCCGGTTCGCTACCCGGTTCGCGTACCGGCAGCTAACTGCGCGAAAAATTCAAAAATTCATTTTTTTCCGACATATATGAGCCTCCTCAGCCACCCTCAGAAAACCTAGGGGGTCAAGATATGTCTCCCGTGCCCCCTTATACCCATTTCCCACATTGTTTTTCCTCCATCTTGTGATTAAATTCGACCGAAACACAAAATCGCTACCGGTGAGCTACCCGGTTCGCGTATTTTTTGCCCCACGGGACCCTTTAATAGCCCCCACATCATTCCTAGGGGGTCAGGAGGGGTCTACCTTGCCCCCTTTCATTAATTTCCCCCTTCGTTTTTCTCCACCTCTTGTCTCCCGATCCTACCGAGAGACAAGATGGCGGCCGTTCCGGACTGTTTAGAATGTTGACAGACACCGGAGAGCCAATCATCTTCGCTTCCCGAAGTTCCGTTACGCGTCAGGTACGCGAACCGGGGCGCCCGGATGCCCACTTGATGCATGTAACATGCTGTTTCCAGCTGTGGGCTTCCTATATAGGGATGTGTTTCTTTTTCCGTCTTTGATAGTCAGTCTCAAGTCTAGATAATTAACTGTTGTCGTGCTAGCCTCCCCTGAGAAATGAAGGTTGACCTCATTGGTGTTCAATATTTGTATGCATTCCTCAGCTTCCTGTTTGGGACCATCCCAGATTAAAAACAGATCATCAATGTATCTGTGCCATACAATTATTTTGCTAGTCCATTTTTCATTTGCCCTGGACCAGGCCACCTGCTCCTCCCACCAGCCCATGAACAAGTTCGCGTAGCTGGGGCAAAGCAGGTGCCCATAGCGGTCCCAGATGTCTGCCTAAATAAATCCCCATTAAAGGTAAATATGTTGTTTTGCAGACAAAATGCAATGAATTCAAGTAACATTGAATTATGGGTGGCAAATCTTAGGGATCTTTTGTCTAGGAAGTATTTTATAGCTGTAAGGCCAAACACATGGTTGATGCACGTATACAGGCTTGTGATGTCAAGTACTACCATACAGTATGTTGCTAGCCAATCCACTCGTTCAATACAACATATAAAATCTGTGGTATCTTTTACATATGATTTCAAGTTTACAACGGCATCAAACAGGAAATGATCAAGAAATTTAGAAAGATTTTCTGTTAAACTTCCAATCTTCATTATATGTCGTATTGAAATTAAGAAGACTCGAATCCCGCTACATTATTGACCTAGAAACAAAGATACCAAATGGCCTTAATGGGGGCGAGGAACTGGCAGTTCATCTGAGGAAATAAATAAGACAATAAGAATGAAATGTATTATTTATTGTTTGTAATCCGTATACTACAAAGTGAAAACCTTTTTCTAGGGGGCGATACACGGCGAAATCTCTGGGTAAACAAAGGACTTAAGCAGCCTTATTTAAATTAGGCTGCAAGTGCTGATCCACAGCGTTATTTGATTACAATATGTATTGTGTATAATGTAATTATTTTTTTAGATGAATGTTTTGAAAAACATGACTCGTGTCGAGATACTAAATCGATCATTGACCATTGTGATGAATAGACATTGAATATTCACTGTTCCAAGATGGTGCCCATGTAACTGCAGGGCCAACCAAGTCAGTTTTTTACCATTACCCTTATACAAAGTGGTTTTCTACATAAAAATGGCCGCAACTACAATGTTTTGGTAAAATCACGACACTGACGAAGGATATACCCCGAAACGCGTCTGTCTTAAAATAAAATTGCTGCTGAGCCAAAGAAGCCTCGAGAGTGCTATTCTTTTCCTGGTTACGAGGGAAAACTGAAGCGAGATATTGAGCGCGGAAACGCCACCGCGCAAACGGCACCCGACCACGAAGTACCCCGCTAATGGCGAACGGAGGAGCGAGAAATATATATATATATACACAACACAAAAAACGAATTAAATAAGTCAGTAAGAGAACAGTTGACGTTACTGAAATAAAAGACTATACTCGGGGATTCACCCCTGGATGTAACACAAAAATAACAAATCAATCAGAATATATGATCAATTAATCACTATTAAAATCGACAACTGACTTTTATAAAAATGTTAGTATGTACACAAATGATAAATGTTTGTTGTTCTCAATGAGTTTTAATTTATTCACTTTAAGCACTTTATTTAGAATTGCCATTACAAGTCATTATAAATGAATGTGTAAATATACACTCCAAGATGGCCACCGCCTTTTTAATGTATGAACCTTCTTTTATTTCGATGAATTAATACAGGCCAGGTGGGATTTAAAATGGCAACTATTTACAAACACGAATTGACACTGATGAAGCTTCTATAGCGAAACGCGTCTGCCTGTAGTCAGGGGGTTTGCAATAAAAATATTCTAAACATCGGATTACCTGCGTGCTTGCCGTTTTTCCTGACAACACAAAGTTGGATTGTGTAACAATATTTACACCAACAATATCAACAATTCCAGGCATTACTTAAAATTGTTTTTAAGAACTGGAATCTTGTCAACAATGATCCTATCATAGGCCATTTGATGCCATCTAAGCCTAACTTTTCATATAAAAGGGCATTCTCATTGAGAGAATCATTGGTTAAATCCAGCCCTGAGGTGATCATAGTGACGCCTTGGTTTAAAGCTATCAAGGGCTTTAAGAAGTGTTCATCCTGTAAGGCTTGTCAACATGGCGTCAACAAAACTTAATACATGACTCCCTTTTCTGAAATCCCCCGGCAAATCACCAAACAACTTACGTGCAAGTCAGAGTACACAGTTTATGTGCTGGAGTGTCCTTGTGCCCTGCAATATGTGGGTAGTTCCAAGTTGCAGGTGCACAAAAGGATTCTCCAGCACATCAGAGCAATAAACACCGAGGACCCCTCTTACCCGGTGGCGCGTCACTTCAAGGAACACCATGGCAAACAAAGTCATCTTCTAAGATATTTTGCTATTGACGCAGTTCCACCTTTGCGTAGAGGAGGCAACAGGGAGGCCAAGTTACGGGCCCTAGAAACCAGATATATTCTCATCTGGATACTAGGTCTTCCATGGGTCTTGACACAAGTGTTGATTTCTATACACACCTGTAGTTTAACCTTCGCAAATGTTCACCCTGTCTAGCCATTGTCCGTTATCTCTAACCCTAGTATATTCTGACGGGGTGTAGTTGTTTTCTTATGCAGAAGATCTCTTTAGCAAGGATTTGTTAAAGCTAGGACGCATGTCACAATTTGAGTTATTTAAACTGCAAATTCCACACTTGCTCGTTGTGGCGGCTTTCCCATGGTCGTCAAGAAAAATATATGCAATTATGAAAGTGTACCCCATGTTCATTTCGAATAGGGGTATCCATTTTTAATAGAACACTTTTTGTTTTTGATATTACACTTTCTTGTCACTCACACATTTTTCTTTATTTGCACAGCATGGAATTGGTGGTATTGGGGATTTTTTTCCCCAATATGATTAGAAAGAATTAACTGGTAGATGACTGGCACACTGCCTACACGATTAGATTACGTTACCCACTTGGGTTTTATTCATTTGACTATACACTGGCACTGGTTTTGACAATATTAGCGGGAACGCTATGAAAGCTTATCACGAAGTTTGCAATATATTGCAGTACTGGATGGTTTTCTTATTTCAGGATTAATTGTATTCAGGTTAAAGGTGTTAATAATTGATTTTTACAAAAGATCATGAAACCCCCTTTTCCCTTAAAACAATGCCTGTGTTTCTGTGATGAATTTACTGTTTTCGTGTTTTGAACTTTCAGGCTGTTTACTATGTCTGTTACCATGTATTGAAATCCACCAATCATGTTTTAACATTTTCTTGCACTTGCACTTTAAAAAACCTGTGTCCCTCCCTTAACGTCATGTGATCAAGGCCTCGGAGAAGGCCGAAACGTTATGCTGGTGGCGATTCTGCAAATTTAAATAAAATATTTATTCACCTCAGCCTGGGTCAACTTTCGTTTTCTGGACCGGCGATACCTGATGACAACGGGCTACGCTGGTTCTTTTGAGACGAGCGCGAGATATATATATATATATATATATATATATATATATATATATATATATATATATATATATATATATATATATATATATATATATATATATATATATATATATATATCCAGCAACTTCTTTCATCATCAAGGAGAAAAAGGCAAGCACACTTCAATAAGGATAATGTGAACAAAAGATTTAATTAGGATGCAACAAAACCCAACGCGTTTCGGCGACACATCACCTTGATCACGGGATAGTTGTCAACAGTGAAAACAGACAATATAAAGTGCTAGTGTGAACGAGATAGAAAATGAACTCCAAAATGGGAACAAAATAAAGAAAACACAGCACCATCTTGAAAAGGAAAATAAGTTACACAGTGAGGTAGTACTTTTGCATGGTACAAAGAAATCATTGGCAAAACATTTCCATAATAACAGTAGTGCTCATTAGGAATTTCTCACACTTAACAAAATTAGGCCAGATGTAACAGCATCAAACCAGTCTGTGAAAGCGATACAGGTCCGTCCCATTGGGTCCAAAAAGGTAAATTAATGCATCATAAAAGGCATAATATTGAACAGCAAAATCTAGTTTACAGGATTTTGTCCTAGTGATGCAAACTTTAAATAAATTATATTCTCCTAAATAAGAAAATACTGGAATGATATAAAATAAGATCACTTACAATAATAATAATAATAATAATAATTAATATTATTATATTTGCTCATTACAACAACAAAATAATTTTACATCACTTAGAACATAATTGGAAACCAGTTACAATCCAATAACTTCTATAATTACTTTAAAAAAAACGAACGAAATTATTTGGTTCATGTCAGGTAGTTCCAAGTCGCAGATCACAAAGTGCACCTGTGTAAAAGTAGAATGCAATTAAAATCGGAAGCACTTCTTTCTTCCTAAGGAGAGATACTGCTACAAATGGTTTAACTTTTAATCTAGTGGTCCAAAAAATAAAAGTCTAAATGCAATCAACGCCATGAATAACATCCCTTCTAGGCCTACTAGAGTCATGATACTTAGCAAACATACTGCGGCTAAAGGGCACTTCAAGGTAATACAAAAATGACATTCACATTTGATTATAAAATATATCAGTGCACGTTATGGTACACAGGTGCAGGGGAACATTTGCATTAAAAAATTAAAAATACTAAATTATTATATCACAGAGCTAAACTCCATCCAACGCTTTCTCTACTGTTGCATTCTCTGGAGTGGGAATAGTAATTTTTACCCCTACGCTATACAACGCTTTCTCTACTGTTGCACTCTCTGGAGTGGGAATAGTAATTTTTACCCTCCCGCTAACCAACGCTTTCCCTACTGTTGCACTCACTGGAGTGGAAATAATAATTTTTACCCCTACGCTATCCAACGGTTTCTCTACTGTTACACTCACTGGAGTGGTAATAGTAAATTTTATCACTAAATCAAAGGAGAGAGGGAGGACTAGGTAAGCTAGTCTGAATCCCCGCTTTTATATATCAAAAATCAAGAAAGACTAGCTAGGTTTATGCAGGTAAGACTCAATGGAGTACGTATGTCAAGGAAAACCAGTAGGTTTTATTAGAAAGCCCTCACCCACCAACCTAGTTGGTGGCATGCTTCATCATCGGGCCCACCACAGTGGCACCTAACGTGCCCCGGGTGTGCTTCGACGCCAGATTACTGCGGAGCTGGTATAATTACTGAGTGTGCAATGTGGTGAGTATGAAGGTGAAGATTAAAAAGCCATACAAAAGTCCCAGCACCCGAGGGTAAAAACTATTTTAATGAAACTGGGTATCTGTTGGCACGTTAAAAAGGCAAACGGACACGGTGGAGTATGGATTATGACCTCCAGTGTCCTGTGTGGTCTACATGTTTCAGCCTGGCCTTTCTTAATTTGAAACAGGCTTTCCTCAGGACCAAGTGAGTATGTGTGGGTTTATAAAATTAATTTACAGTGAGTGTTTCTGCGGCGCCCGGTTGTGGCGCCGCAGAAGGATTACAGGTCCAAGGAGGAACCAGATCGACAGTTTCGGTCTTTTTCTCTGCCAGGCGACCCAAGGAGGCTTTGAACAGATAAACACTGTCAAAGCGAGAGGGAATCCCCTTCTCACCCATATAGCACCTTAGCGCGTGCTACACATAAAATCCTAAAAACACTCACTGTAAATTAATTTTATAAACCCACACATACTCACTTGGTCCTGAGGAAAGCCTGTTTCAAATTAAGAAAGGCCAGGCTGAAACATGTAGACCACACAGGACACTGGAGGTCATAATCCATACTCCACCGTGTCCGTTTGCCTTTTTAACGTGCCAACAGATACCCAGTTTCATTAAAATAGTTTTTACCCTCGGGTGCTGGGACTTTTGTATGGCTTTTTAATCTTCACCTTCATACTCACCACATTGCACACTCAGTAATTATACCAGCTCCGCAGTAATCTGGCGTCGAAGCACACCCGGGGCACGTTAGGTGCCACTGTGGTGGGCCCGATGATGAAGCATGCCACCAACTAGGTTGGTGGGTGAGGGCTTTCTAATAAAACCTACTGGTTTTCCTTGACATACGTACTCCATTGAGTCTTACCTGCATAAACCTAGCTAGTCTTTCTTGATTTTTGAATAGTAAATTTTACCCTTTCCGCTATCCTATGGTAAAAATATTTTATATTGTTTATTAATATTACGTTTATATATATATGTATTATTAAATCAATTTGTATGTTTTTTTAACTTACATTAATTATTTATTAATTTTAAAGTTATTTAAGTATTTTAAGTATGTTTAAGTTAATTATATTTCTTATTTCATTAATTTTTGTACTTACCTGTTTGGAGATAGGAAGTCGATATTTTTGCATTCTATATTTTTTACTCGATATTTTGGTAGTTCTATATTTGTGTCATCGATATTGTTTTAGTGATCCACTATGCCTTATGTAAAATATAGAACTCTATAAGTTGCAGGTGTACATTACGAGAACCCTTCCATGAGTATTCCAGAGCTCTTGCCGATTCCTTAGAGTGTAAGGCCCTGTTGAAGTGCTCCTCTCAAGTGCCCCTGAAGGGTTGCAGTGGGACCTGAGTGTGGGTAACCAGTAAGCATGGGCGGAAAGTCCGTTCCGCTCGCGGATTTTGCGGATTTTCGGTAAATTCGCAATCCGCGAGATTCGCGAAGGGCTATCGAGTGCTCCACTTGCCTGGTATCGCAAAGGAAACAATAGAGTAGGCCATAGATCAATAACTGACATCTGTGGAGGTTGTATTGCTCTTTTTCGATCTCAAAGGACAACTGCCCATTCTGGAAGAGATCTCCCAACTTACTTGTTACTAGTTGCAAATCTCTCCTAGTTAAGCTTCTAGACCCCTTAGCAAGATCTACGAGAGGAATGGTGAGGGCATAGCCGTCTGCCTCTGGCTGGACAGAACAAAACCACCTGTAGTAGGTGAGGAAAACTCCTTGTGGGACAAGCGCTGGACACCTTTAGAGCCAGAACTGCAGCCGGGTCAAGCAGGGGGAGAAGAAGACTGGTATCACCCAGGAATTGTTGATCAAACAAGCAGAGCAGGAAATACATTGTAACTGGGCAGCCAGGAAGCACAATTCAAAGTAGGGTGCATCAAACCCTCTGTGATTCAGGGGAAGCTATCTTTTAGGTAAGGCTACCCTGTGGTGACAATTTTGCCAGATAAAATTACCCATCATGGTATCAAGATAATGGAAGAATTTACGGCAAGATATTATCAGGAGATTAGCAAAGTGGTAGAGAAGCCACAGGAGTATTACCATTTTAGAGAGTGCATTATGAACCTTGACAGTTATTGGGAGGGCCTTCCAGAATGGGACTTGAACTTGGAGGAACGTCACTGCAGCTGTAAGAATACCATCAAGGAGGTCCTGCTCAATGTGGAATGTCTGGATGATCAGGTAACAAAAAAAGCTGTCCTCCCATCTGACTGGACCCTCACCCAGACTCAAATGGACCACAGCCATAGTGGGAGCTAAGAGAACCAAAGAGGAATTAGTCCAGTTCACTTGCAAACCCGAAAGGTCCCAGAATTGCTTTAGAAGGTATGCCACTGCAGATTCAATACTCAGGTCCTCGAGACAGAATAATGCGTGACCTGCTCATAACGAAATAGCATGGGTGCTATCTAGTAGGGGGGAATCCCTAGGTCCTCCCAAAGAGTCAGGCACGTGCAGCGAGGGACTCCATCATCAATGTGCAGAGAAGTGGGGAAAGCGGGCACCCTTGTCTGGTACACTTTCCACCGATATCGGTTCCAAAAGCTGGTTTCCAGAATGGCTCGAATGGTGGGATCCATTTATAACAGCCATATCAAGTTGCTAGTGCGGGACCTGAAGTTGAAGTGATTCAGGACTGCAAACATCTAATCTCAACCTGGGGAGTCAAATGCTTTTTCTAGATGTGAAACTAGGGCAGCAGCGTGGGGCCTGCGGGTCTGCACAGCATCCATAATGTTGTATAGTCACCTGATGTTTAACAACATGATCCTACCGGGAACAAATCCACTTTGATCTGCATGACCCAGGCAGAGAAGCACCTGCTGATTATGAGTGGCAAGGATCTTTCTCAAGATTTTACAATCGATGTTCAGGGACTCAGTGGGTCTTTTCAGGGTTTTAGCTGAGATACCAATAGGTCCTCTCAGAGAATGTCTGAAAGACAACCAGCCTCCAGTGCAGAGGTAAACATTTTAGCCAGTTTTGGGGAAAAGGTGCTCGCAAAGCATTCCTTTGATATTTTTGGTCATATTAGGTGCATCTATCTCTCCTCGTTCCACTGGTGTCAGTGACAGGAGTGCACTGCTACAAGGACCTCTAGAACGTTATGAATGATTTGTGTATGTCACTTTGTGAGTAGAACATAGTGCCATCAGGCTGGAAGGCTGCTGTCACTGACGTCCCGCAGTGGCAGTACAGGACTGATGCCTGTCTGCTTCCGTCCCTAGACCGATTGAATCTACACACATAAGAAACCTACGCTTGAGGCTAACTTGAGTCTACCACCAGTGGCCCTTCGCTTCATTTGCCACTTAAGCCAGGATTGTGTCTGGCTTAACGCAGGCTGTCACTGACCCCCTGACCATTCCCCCTGCCCTGATGAAGATCCTAGGTGACCACCCAATGGGGCACACTATGGGTTGAAACGTCGACGATCACGCAAGGCCCAGATTGACCAAGGCTCTACACATAACAATAGAATATTATTTAGTGAACTGAGCCATTGGTGTGACTGTATTATCTGGCCTATCCCTCACTTGTAAATAAACCTTGATCACTTTTGTATATTGTACACTCTTTGAGCACTGAGCACTTATGTCACATGATCATCTTTATATGTAAATATTTCTTGTACATTGAAAGCCTACAAATACTGCATTTTGTGAATATCTATGAATGATGAAATTCTGATAAACAAAACCAGTAGAAAGTATCTTGAGTCACGTTTCAGTCATTTGTAAATTGTCCCCTAGTCCAGGCGCTGGAGATAAGGTTGCTACAAATTGAAGTTAGGAATTATAATGCTTTAGAAAGTAACCACCTTCTACCCAACAGAATATTCATTTGCTTACTTATATACCCAGGTTCTGAGGGACACAAGGTTACCCCATTTGTGAAACTGTAACTGGGGGCTGCTTCTGTTGCAATGTGTATGTCACTTTGTGAGTAGAACATAGTGCAATCAGGCTGGAGGGGTGCAGTAACTGGGGCTGCTTCTGTTGCAGGTATTCTGCTCTAGAACAAAACTATGCTTGGGACCATAGACCATCAGCATATAGGGAGTGAGACACCATTCCCCATCAGTATCTATGGGCCCGAATCCGACCAACTTATAGGGCCTCACATGCCCTCCTAAACTTTACAGAGAGAAAGTAATTTAGCACCCAGTCCGCAGCTGGGACAAGTGTGATCTCTGCCTGTGATCCTCTATAACCAATTACTCATTATTTCAAGGCCTAGTGGATATATGACCCCCCCTAATGAGCACCTTGATGACCTCACACTCCACTATCAAGGCATGTGGTAGACCCTTCATTAAGTTCAGAATAATCAGAGATTGGGTCAACAGCGTGCCCCTGAAGACAGGGTCTTTCAAAGTCATGGGTTGCGGCCTCCAGGTGGGAATCGGGCAGGATTCCTACCCCAGGTCAAGCACATGAGGATGTGATTATGATCGGATAGGTCCTTGCCAAGGTAGTAAGGGGACACGATTGAAGGACACAGCACCTTTGAGCATACAATTCTGTCTAATCAGCTGTATAAGTCATGAACTGAAGGATAAAAAGACTTGAGTTTCACCCCAGAATAATAATATCTCCAGGCATCCTGTAGGGACAATTGGTAAAGCCAGGAGACCAGACGTCTAGCATTGTGTGTGGTAGGGTCAGAAGAGGGTGCAATTGATTTAGGGAAATGTCCATTAGACAATTCAAATGCCCAGATACCCCATGGGAGATGCACCTGTTTTGCCAGATGGGAGGTGTTGCAAGAAGGCAGGTTGGTTAGTATTAGGATGTATACACTGTCTTATAGTAGGGAAGGCCGTCTAGTCTTGTCTCAAGAAATATAAACCTGCCATCTGAATCTACCTCCTGTACTATGTCCTGTACAGGAGTTCCCACCCTAATCCAGATAAGGATCCTTCTAGCGTAGCCTGAATAATTAGTGGTATAAACCTGACCTCGCCACCGAATTTGGAGTCTATCCACTTTGGACTGCATAGTATGAGATTCTTGTAATAGTGTAATGTGAGTCTCTTTGCCTTTCAGAGAGAAGTCTTTTTAATATAGCAGGGATAGTGTTAGCATTTCCCTCATATTCCACGAGAATATTTAGAATATCTGGGTTGGATTCTTTGAGCGAGGAGAGTCCCCATTAATTCCCACTCTGAGGTTTACAGCCAGTGCCCTGTCAGGTGCAGGTGAGATAGATGAGGATGGCGGTGGAAGTGCCAGCTCTGGAATAACAAACATCAGGGACACAACAATAGTACAAATTCAAAATGAATACAACAGACGACAGGCTGAACCTCGACTGTCCAAACCAGTCAAGAAAATCCCATGAGGGGAGTAGGGCTGACTGTGAGGTATGGCGATTCAACGGTGTGGCAGAGGTTCTTGTAAACTTTGGCTCAGTGCTGGGGTGGATAAGCATAGGGTCCAAAGCAAACTAAATGATCCCAGAGAGCTTGTGGGGGGTCGGTCACTGATTCCTTTTCTCTGCCTGGGAACCCCTTTCTGGCAAAAATAAGACAATTGCCTGAGCATATCTCCTCAAAAGACAAGACTCCCATCATTAGTGGTTGAAAGAGCCAGCCAAGTAGACCTCAAGGAGAGGACAGAGTCTCTGCTAGGGAGAAACCTAAAGGAGTTAATCGGCCATCTGCGTTGTGATACGGGGCGGAGATGCAGCCACATAAAGAACTGAAGATAAAGCAACCTTCCTCAGATAACGTTTCCGAGAAACTTGCTGACTCTTCTTGAAGGCCGTGGAAGGCGGCTGCATCGTCGAGGGCAAAACGCAATTTTCTCTGAATCTAATCAGGGTCCTCAAGGAAGATGTTTCTTTGTCTATTCCTCCTTGGGAGCAATGGCAGAGGCGTTGATGTAGGTTAGGCTGACCTATTACAGCTGGAACAACTTCTGTCCTCTGCTCAGGTCCATGCATCTGAAGGATTGGAGAAAAAATGGGTCTTCTGATCCACTATGATATTAAGTTTAGTAGGGAACAGGAGAGCATGTTTAAGTCTAATCTCTCTTAGCTTCTGTTTAATGCCCATAAAGAAGGTCCGCTGACACTGGACAGCTAGCTTATAGTCTGGAAAATTAGGCTATGTTTGTTGTACTTAAGGATGGAATTAGAGAGCCTGGCCTATTTAAAGTTAGCGTTCGATCATTGTAATGGAAGATCTTGGCCTCTAACAGGCTTGGAGGGGCTCACAGTGGGAGTTAGTGGAGGACAACAGATGGTCTTGTTCAACTGAAAAGTAAGAGCTCAGCTCACCAATCCCTTGAACCAGGTCTCGAGAAAGTATCTATGTTCTGACCCCTGCACCTCTCCGGGACCACGACTTATATGTTGAAGTGACAGGAGCAGCCTTCGACATCCTCTGCGCTTTTCTCTTAAAATCGGACTCACTCCATCAAGTACCCAAGATGCTTCTGGAGATCAACTGCTTGTGGCTCCAAGTCAGACAGAGCTTTCTCTAACTGTGTGCCCCTGATGAGATATTTTCAAGCAGTCATTTTGCATTAAATGAAAATCTACTGCTATAGCATTTATCTTGGCTTCCATTGAAATGCAAGACATCTTGATCGGCTTCAGGATAATGTCATATTTGTCAGATCTGGCATGGAGGCATGTGGTAGGGCAGGGGACTCCAACTGCCTTTGGGAGTGTGCCTCCATTTTGAGGTCCCTGGTTTGCCTCATATTCAGGAGATGAATGTGAGATCAGGTTGTACAAATGCTAAATAGATGGGAGGGGGGCTGGTGAGCCCACTTGCAGCCGCCAGAGCATGGAAAATCCTCAGAGGCAGCGAAACTCTAGCTGCCCAAGGTCTTCTTGTCTCATATGCCCGTCACATGTCATGGAATAAAGCAGAGGAAAAAAGCAGCTAACTCCACCCAGAAGATGACAGCCTCACCAGAATTAGGGAAGGGGTCTCGTCATCGGGTACAGTGTCCACATGGCAGCCTCTCAATGACTAATGCCCTCCCCATGTCCTTGGGGTGAGAACGGTCCAGTCTGGTTGCATGGCAAAAGGCAGCCTCCTCCTAAAGGCAGGATCAGCAGGCTGAGGGGTTCCCTTCCCTCCAGCAGGCTTGGAGTCAAATTTTAACAGGTCTGGGGGATACTGCCAGGACTCAGTCACAGGTCAGATGAAACCTTATCTGGATTGCATGCCCCTCCATAATGATAACCAGGATACCCTGGTCTGGTGCCTCAAATAGCCATTAAATATGGGTTAGATACCAGGGTCGGATTAGGAAGGCAGGAAATCGGGCATTGATTGATGGGCCGTTGAGTCTGGGTCACCTGGGGGGCGATTTTTGTGGGCCTCTGTAAGCCCTCTCAAGAGACTGACTTTCTTTACCACACCCCGCCAGGTCTCTTTAATGTAGATACACCTCAACAAAGGACCTGCTTCTACGATATGTATCAACAATGATCCACCATATATCTCTTGAAGTAAACACAATACTTAGAGGGTCACCGCAGTGGATCTAATTATCACAACTGCCTTACAGTGTCCTAGATCACAGCTTGAATTAACATGTGTGGTACTGTGTCCTCTGGTCTGCCCTCTCATCAATGTGCAAAGGACTTCAAAGAGGAGAACAAAGTGAGGGAAAGTTGGCAGAGCCTCACAGGAGTAACACCAAGGGAGGTTTACAGGCTGGTACTCGCCTGTATCCACAGGTTCTCATCATCAGCATCTGCCAGCTGTAAGAAATAATGAGTGAATAGTGCAGAAAAAGAAAAAACAAAAAGAGTGATATTTAATCTATAAGTGACCCTATAGGGATTCTGAAATCTACAATAGAAATGTGGTGTACCCTAGTTTAAAAACAAGCGAAGCAACACTGGCTATTCAATTTTATTCCTTGCTGTGTGCCTGCTCAATTAAAACAAACATGTTTTATTGCCTTACAAAATTCGGTGGCTATTGTATCAGGGTTAGGGTCAGCATCTTCTCTGCACCACGTTTCTCTGTTTATTGTACCGGGTAGTTGCCATTCATCGGCATACCTGCACCCCCGTAGAAGAAATTGATACACCCCCTGTAAATTCTTTACAGGTCTTGTTATGGTTGCTGCAATGAGTCTGTTGACTGCTTGTGGGTGTGCGGCCGCAGCTCAATCCCTCTTTAATGTAGCGCCAGCATCACAGAGCATTTACATGACATGCTGTAAACTGAGGCTGAGGTCCAGGTGTTACTTTAGCCTTTGAGGAATTTTCAACTCAGCTCTCTCCCTCGCGTGCTCGCCAGAAGCAGTGTTGTCCCCCACTGGACAATCACTTTTAGACCATGGGGATGCAAGGAAGGGTGTGTTGTATGCAGGGGCCTCGCAGGGGAGCAGGTAATATTGGGCCAGTCTCACTAACCCCATTCCCTCCCCCCACGAGCAGCAGCAATGTGCTTTTTGACACTTCCATTGCCAGTTAAATGCCCTGAGGCTATAATGTATTTTATATCAATGGGGACACCCAATGGGCTACCAAACCTGGGTTACGAATACGGTACAGTAAAGAAGTGGTCAAGTAGCACAAATTGCTTATAGCAGAAAATAAACAATTACTTGCATTTACAATACCGATTCTAGATGTCACATTTGCAAATGTATGCAATTTATTTACATTTAAATAGCGATTCTCAGTAGTGGCAACGCAGTTGCTCTTTCAACTTAAGTGAAATCAAAACATTTGCAAAATTCGGTGCTCAGGTTTAGGTAATGCGGGATGGAAGGTGGTAGTGATTAGAGTGAAAACATGGGGGTAGTGGACCGGACAGGGTAGTGTGACATCTATCATATGGTGGTACTTATCTGGCCTGAGTGAAATTTCAATTGTTCCGAAGGAAACACATCGCAGTCTATGAACACTGTCACATTGATTAGGTTGTCCTTGCTTGTGTTCAGGTTGAAGTAGACGTTTCGACCCCTAATGAGGAAACTAAGTAGGTTCAGCCTTAGGGCTGGGTCTTCATCAGGACTAACAAGGTAAGGAGCACCTAATTTGACATCCAGCATGTTCCTTAAGGCCAGTTGGATAGTGTTGATAGTGTTGAGGTGGGGATTGGCTGAGCTCTCATAAAGCGAGTGGGTGTACGGCCATCTGTGCATGTATGAGCAAGGGGAAAATGCAGGTCAATAGATCACTGTCAAATTCTATTTGAATCTTCTGTCAACCGCCCGGCTCCGTTACTGCATCTGAGGCTATAATGGATGGGGGAATGGGTGATTGAGAGAAGGGGCCTCAGTTGCAGCTAGGAGTTGTCAACTCAGCCCCATTGTCTTCTAGGCCTTGTTGGGGGAGAGGAGAGGGTTGCATATAATTGAATTTAGTGCTATGGTCAGAGCTACAGAAGTTGCAACTAGGTTGAGCCCCAGTGTCAGCGCAGCATACTGTGATTCTGGGCACATCACTTAATCACCATACTGAAAATGAATTTCATCTTGTGTAGTGTAACTGGTGCTCATGTCTCCAATGACTTTGGGACAATTTCATGCTATACAAAACTATAACAAAAAATAACCAGCCATATTCCAGTGAGACTAACCAGATGATCCATGAAAGGGATGATCAGGGAATGTGGACCACTTTTTTGGGTGTGCCAAGGCCTAGCTCTGATCCCAATCCTACCTTGCCAGATACAACCGGTGCATCAGAGCATCAGGGAGAGAATGTGGCCAAACAGCGGTCGATGTCGGAGCAGGGGAACTGGGTTCGAGTCTTAGCAGGGACGGTCAACATTCTGTGATTCTGGGCACATCACTTAATCTCCCTGTGCCTAACAAAAATTAATCTGTCCATCTGTAAAGTAACTGGTTCTCATGTAAAGCACTCTGATACCTTTGAGTGTAGTTCGTGGTATATCAAATTCCACAAATGAAAAAAAATCACAAAGTGCTAGGCACCCAAAGGTTGGCGAGAACGGCTACACTCCGCCAAGAGGCGAAGTCCTCGGAGGGGCTTTGGATAGGTCCCCTTCCAAAAATGGAACTCACAGCATCAGCTGTCTAAAATGAAGCTAGCTGTTCCAGGGGGTGTTAGGCACTACTCCACCTCAACAGCCAATACTTCTTGTCATCCTCTCAGAGGAAATATAGTTAATTTTGCAGGCTACGGCTTCCCAACTGAGTGCAGAGTGAATGCCAACTACGAACGGTGGCTGTGGTTAAGAACTGTAGCAGTCCTGTTGGTGCTGCTTGGAACTTTGGACACATAAAACTCACCAGGAAGGACTTTTCCACTGGGGCATTTCTCTTCATCTTTCCTGGGTTACGGGGACGCTTGCCATCGGTCCTCCCCGATGCCGTTGCCTTTCTTCAACACAGTGCGCGGCCGCCGGGGGGGGGGGGACTACATCCCCCAAGTGCCCCTGCGGCAGGATGCCGCACACGCCGGTTTCGCGCCAGGCGGCGCTGAAAAGACCGCTGCAGTTGCGTCAGAGCGGATGCTGATTGGAACTTTGGACACATAAAACTCACCAAGACGTACTTTTACAACAGGGCATTTCTCTTCATCTTTCCTGGGTTACGGGGACGCATGCCATCGGTCCCCCCCGCTGCCGCTGCCTTTCTTCACCTCAGTGCATGGCCGCCGAGGGGGGGGACTACATCCCCCAGGTGCCCTTGCAGCCGGACCCCGCACACGCCGGTTTCGTGTCAGGCGGCGCTGAAAAGACCGCTGCAGTTCCCGCGTCGCGGGACGCGCGCGTGCGACGCCGGGCTAAGCCCGGGTAAAGGGCTTAGCCCAGGGCCAGAGGAGGCCAGGCTGGGCTACCCCATTGTCATCTTTATTTCCGGACAGTAAGCTTTAAACATAACTGGACTGCAGTACTTGGCTGCAGGGATTTGAAAGCGGGCTAGCTTTTTCTTGATTGCATATTGATATACATTTTTATGCTAGGGTTGGCTGCTACGTGATTGTTTAATAATTTATATTGGACCATTACGGTATCTGTTCAATGGCGGGTCGATCCGGAAGGGGGAAAAGAGTAGGGGTGGGGGGATCCATAAGTGGTACATTGGATAATTTTATTACCAGGGCGACTTCGGATTTAGAACATGAAATTGCTCTAACAGAGCGTCGCCTTTCGGTCGAACCAATGTACGCAAGGAGGTCTTCCTTAGGGCCACTAATGCTGGCTATTTCCCCAAATCAATCAGAGGGTCATGCCAACAGAAATTTCTCCATTAGCGAGGGAGCTAATTCGGAAAATATAGAAGGAAGCACCCTAGAAATATCATGGCTAAATGGAATTAGCCCCCACGCTATAACATGTGCCCCTAGCAATAAGGTTTTACCCGTTAGCGCTACCACAGACCCCACCACAAAGACAAACATAGACAAGAAGATAGGTACTGCAAAGAGGAAACGAGAAGGGGGTGTCCAAAAGGGAGATGTCCCAAAATTATAAAAATTGCAAAAACATCACGCAATGTAACAGAAGATGGGGTGGCTAATGTATACACCATATCAACACCAGAAGCATTGCCACCTACTTCCCATCCACTCCCAATTAGCACCTCGGGGGCAGACCCAATTATTCCCTTGTCACAATTATTTGATGGATTTATGGCACAGGTGGAGCAACTAGTAAAGTCTTTAATCCTACCCCTTGTTGAAAGATCAAAACAAATTAGTGAGAGGTAGGAGAGATTCGAACAGTCTACTGTAGATAACTTTTTACACCTTGAAAATGTTGACTGAGACTATATCCAATAGTAGTTCGGCTATTGCAAATGCTCAGAAACCCAAAGTAGCTCTGGCAGGCGAGCTGGTAATCCGAACAACAGATACCCTGACCTTTGTGGCTCCTGTCAATACCGGATTGACTTCCACGACTCCTGGGAAAGGACTAGCTGGTTCTTCTGATAGAGACCCACGAAGGCAGGGGAAGGAGACACAGGCAAGGCTAAAAAACACAAAAATCTTGCCTAAGGAAACCCCGCCATGGAAAAAGACACCAATAACACTGATAATATGTTGCAGAAAAACTCCTGCCTAAAAACAGTCGACTTACCACCCGACTCGGCCCGTACGTCGTTGTATCAACGGGGGTTCCATAGTTAAAAAATGGTCAAACTGAAACCTACCATGAGCTTAAAAACAAGGTAACATTCTGGTTAAACGAGAATAGACCACTCCCTAAATACATTAATGGCGAAGTTCTGTTTGCGCGCAGAGTAGGTTGGGTGGGGAAAAGGCCAAAGGACATACCTGGGGACTCTGTCATTGTAAATTTCAGGGACAGGCGTGTAGTCAGCTGCATCTGCGACCAATACCATCCAAGGGGCAGAAGTGGGATTAGCACGTTTAATTTAAGCTACTTCTATCATCCACCACCAGCACCTCGATCGGCCCAAAACCTCCTAGAAATCCAAGAAAGAGGGGCAATGGGAACCTTTGAGAATAACTTCGGTGTCTCAACTTTTAATCGTTTTACAGAGTTGTATGGGATGGAAGGTGTTGATTGACTGAGAGATCAGGACGTAAGCTTGTTATTTGTAAAGGAGGGTCCTCTTGTGGGCGACAACAATAAAACGCTTACTGAAAGACAGCAAATGAATGTACTTTGGTTTCCTTGCCCTCAGCTGGTCACTAGACCGCCAGCAAAGAGGGGGAAGGACTCTGAGTTGAGCGATAAAGTTGCTGATGAAACCTTGAATAGCAAATTATTTACTGGCAGAGGTGGGGAGATTAAAAAAGTGGCCCCACCTCTACTAGAAGTTACTAATACCCCTGACCTGGAAAGAGCACATCAGGTCAATAAAAACAAAGGCGATCCCCTGGCTATGTCTGAATTGAGCTCTAACTATGAACACATGACACCAGCACAGCTTGGGAACATAAATTCAGAAGGATGAATTCCAGACCTACAGAGTATTTCCAT
The DNA here is from genome assembly GCF_964263255.1 of Lissotriton vulgaris. Classification (NCBI taxonomy): domain Eukaryota; kingdom Metazoa; phylum Chordata; class Amphibia; order Caudata; family Salamandridae; genus Lissotriton; species Lissotriton vulgaris. Next base: position 1,125,198,107 of record NC_141694.1, read on the forward strand.
CATTAAATTGAGGTCCTGGAATATTGCTGGTCTAGAAAAGAATCTGAGTGACCCTTTGTGGCAAGAATACATTGAGAGTGGTGACATTATATTATTTCAAGAAACTTAGGATGTTGAACCCCTTTATAAAATTGGATTTAGATCTTTTAGTGTGCCCGCTACCAATGTAAACAAAGGAAGACCCTCAGGAGGTCTAGCAATTTGGACAAAATTACACCAGGGCTAGATTTTAGGCAAATTGATTCTAATAGCCGAGACATTCTAGGAATATGGTTCATGGGAGCTAATAAAAGAGAATTTTGCGTCCTAAACGTTTACAGTAGGCCATCGGCGGTAAATAAAGAGGTAGAGGTCATTGAGCATTTAGATAATATTATCTCGAACTGTGACCAGAAAACTTTGTTTATTATCGGGGGAGATTTTAATAGAAAATTTTAACCTATAATTGGTTTAGAAAGTATGTTTGATCAGGAGGACAATGCCGATAATATCCCTAGAATTGAAACTAAAACATCAGTAGCTTGCTCAAAGGCCGCAGCTCAGATTTTGTGTTTGACTGCGGCTCACGGATTGCGAGCCTGTAACGGGCGCCTTCCTTCGGATGGTCCAAGCAGACCAACTTTTAAGCGGGGTGCCTGCAGTAGCCATTTGGACTATATAATGGTCTCAATTCC